>NW_024543077.1:37832500-39032500 GCF_018167655.1 Microtus oregoni | reverse complement strand
TTTGAACGAGAGAAACTTGGGTCGCAGCGCTTTGCCCTGCCTGAGCACTGTGATTGAAGCTGTGCCTCTCTGTACCTGGAAAAATAAATGTTTTAAAGACAGAGTTGCGTTCACTCTTAAAGATACACATAAGGAGACACAGAATTGATTTTCTTAGATTTCAGTGGGCTCTGGAATCTTATTGTTTTAATAAATAATCCTCAAATTTAAAAGGAGGCAGAATTAAAGAGGACATTATTCTATTATAATTTTCATGCATGTGCTTAGTTACATCAAACATTTTTTTCCCAGTGAAGATACTCATATTCAACATTCAATCTGGAAAGCATAATTAAAAATAAAAAATCCCTGAGTTAACAATAGCCACCGTAAGTGTGGACCCAAACTGCTACCAAATACCCGTGATTATTATCATATAAACTAGCATCCCCACAGACAGTCTCGGAGATGTCCTTTATAAAGTGGTGAGCCAGATCCTGATGTCCTAACGTGGGGTGCAGCTTAGTCGTCGGTTGGAACAACTACTGACCAAAGGTACCCAGGAAGATGACACGCAATGACAGAGATTATGAATGTATCACACATCAGGAAACTGATTTTAGGTCACCTTTCCGGCAGGTACCCTTTGAGGGATGCTGAGGTGGATGTCAAAGGTGCCATCCAGCACAGCTGCTCTTTATACCGTTTTATGTGATACTTGACAGTGGCTCCAAGCCAATTATCCGCCAGCGTTAGCATGCCTTCCCAGGCAATTATAGCCGTGTGCCCAGGTGCTATGTGTTGGGAGCAGTGAGACCCTCCAGATCTTGAATTTGTTGTAATCCCCTGATCTGAGTGCCTACAGCTGCTCTGAGCACGAGACCTTCAGGAGTTCTGATGGCAGGAGAGTGGTTTCTGGTGGGTTTGGCCGGGGCGTGGCTATCTCTATATAATCTGCCCCTGAACACAATAAAGGGGGCATTCTTGGGGAATTCAAGGATGACCCGTGTGGCTGTCTCTCTGTCTGTGTGTGTCTGTGTATTTTAACCTCCAGCCCCTTGCCCGAAGCTCGCCAACTGGGTGCCAGAGCACAGGGCGCAGACACGGGGGCGCCGTGTGCAGCAGCTATGGTTCTTAACTCTTCTTGAATAGACGGGACCTGTGACAAAGCCTTGGTAGTGGAGGACAAGGAGAGGCGGCACACATCCCTTGTAGACAAAATGGTTAAGGAGTGAGTGTGCTCGCTTTCCCTTCTTGCCCCTCTGCTGGCTCTGAGAATCAAGGGAAGGAACCTTAAGGAATTCTGGGTTGAAGGTTGGGAACCGTAAATATGGGACCAATCCAGTGCTCTAGGTAACACTTAGAGACCAGGCTCTGCCTACGAGGAGCCGCTAGTTAGCTGCTCGAGAACAAGAAACAAAACCTCACGTCTTTGGGCCATTATCATGGTGAAGGGTTTCCTTGTAATGCATTGGTTAAGGCCTCCTGTAGGCACTGCCGCATGCTAAGACCGCACTGAATGATGGGTACTGCAGTTCTACCTTTGATGACGAGTTGCTTGGCCCAGACTTTGAAAACGATAGATGGAAAACCCTGCTGCTGCTGTGGCACCCCCTTAAAAGCAATTAGGAAAATAATTTGGAAAACAAACCCAGAGGACCTCACAATAGGCTTGGTTTGGAAGTTGCTTCCTGTACTCTTTCTTAAAGTAACGTTCTGCGTCTCTCTGATCCTTCATGGTCTGCAAAGTGCTTTTGCGTGCAACACGCCATTACCTGACCCCAGCAATAACTTCAGTGATAGGAAACACAAGGACCATGTGCAGTTATCTCAGGTTTGGGCAGGAGCAGCAAAGGCCATAGGATCTGGGTTCCTATAGCTTTTCGGTCCTAACCCGAACCGGGTGCAGAGGTGCGCCCCTGCGATGCCAACGCTTGGTAGGTGCATGCTGGAGGATTGACCATTCAAGACCACTCTCAGCCTGGGCTTCACGAGACCCCGTGGAGGGAAATGTGCTTGAGAGGGTGGGTCAAGAGATGCCGTCCTGACCACTCAGTGGTATGGCTAAGATTTTTTTATTGCAGATGTGAGTGACCAACCCGAGGCATCTGGAAGAGTAAAGAAAGAGAGAATTGTGGCGAGGGAAGCGGGAGAGTGGGAGAGGTAAACATGGAAGAAACGGAGAAGAGCAGGTCATAAGAAGGGTCGGTAGCTGGGGGTAGGGGAGGGCCGGGAGACTAGGCAGGCAGGGGCTTTGACAGGATAGCAAGTATTATGGAAAGGGATTGAGGGAGCCTTGAGGCTGCCATGGGCTTTGATATGCAGATACAGGTACCTGTCTACTGGAGCTACATGTCCCTTCTGCCAGAGATAAAGGAAATGACTGACTCCCTTTGGCCGATGGGAAACAGCTGAGGGATGCTGGCTTTTATCTAACCTCCCGAAACCTTCCTAGAGACCAGATCGAGCTGGATCGAGTCAGTGGGCCTGACATTTGGGGGGTGGGAGGCAATAGGTGCCTCTTAGACCTGATAGGAAGGAAAATTTGTGGTGTCTAAATCTGGCTTTTCTGGGTTTGGTAACGAACCCCTGAGTCTTGCTTGATGCCGCTCTCTCCACACCACCCTAGACCACAGCAGACGTGAGGAGGGCAAGCCTTGCAGCGCCTCCTTATTGGGTCTTATGCCCCAGCTGCCTCTGCTCCAAACAAACACACAAAAAGGAAGAAGAAAACGCTAAGGCAGCCATAGAACAGTAACCGTTGAGTTTGCTGGAGACCAGAGTTAGGAAAAGTTAAAACGCGAATAACGGGGGTTCACAGTTTCCTGATTAGGAAAGGTAGGGTTTTGTTGGTCCACTTAGTGAGATTTCAGCATTCCGTAACATCTTCTAGGGAATTCAAAGCTCCCTCAGAATCATAAGAACTACAACATTTGTTTTAACCATCATAATGACAATATACACAGCATTGCTAAGCAGTAAATGAAACAAAAATACCCGTGACCATTTTCCCTGCTAAATATAGGCTAGCATTTGGAAAAAAAGAAGAGAAAAGAAACCA
Source organism: Microtus oregoni (assembly GCF_018167655.1). Lineage (NCBI taxonomy): Eukaryota > Metazoa > Chordata > Mammalia > Rodentia > Cricetidae > Microtus > Microtus oregoni. Next base: position 39,029,460 of record NW_024543077.1, on the reverse strand, counting down.
TGCCCGGATTTTTCTGGGAAAAAAATAAAGTCCTTATCAACGAAACATCCACTCATAAATACCTGAGCAGGCTCTGTTTTCCTCCTTTTCTTTTTGTAGTCTTGGTTACGCTTATAGAAGAGGTTGGGGAAAAGAGAAGAAAAAGTTTTTATTTTATTTTTTTTCTAGTTGAAAAGCTTTTCCAGAAGGCACACACAAAAAAAGATTAAATACTGGGCCGTCCTTGAGCAGTTCAGAAATGGTGTTTTCGTAGCTCTGTTTAAATAAAACCATCTCCAAAGCAGAGGTCCCTGTAGGAAATTTTGGACCAGTGTTTCCATTATTAAATAAATCTCTGAGCTAAAAAGTTTCCTAGACTCCAACCTGCCTGTCTAGTTATTTTTGGACACAGCATCGTCTGGAGCGCCGAGGGTAGAGACACCATTTGCGGCGTTCTCTAGGGTCGGAGGCCCCGAGCAGAGGCTTGGGTGAGCACAACTGACTGTTGAAGCAGAGAGCCATAGGTATTGTTAGAGCCATTCCTAGGAGCGCAGTGGAGGGCTGGTCTGTAATAGCCAGCATTGGAGGTGACCCAGTCGACAGCTACAGGGAAGGAATGGAAAGAAGATGGCGGAGAGCCATGAGCTTTGAGTTCAAGTTTGAGAACTGGGGCCTCTTAAACGCTTCTCAGAGACCAAAGACCAGAGACCGCCTTTCATGGTGGAACTCATCCAGTTTGGGGATCAGTCCAGCATGTGCGCAGCTGAGCGTTCCACTCTGGTTTTAGATCTGCTCAGTCGATGGCTAACGCACACTAAAGGGTTCTTCCAGATACCGAGGCAGGAGGGAAAACATTCTTTGATTTGTTGGCTTCAATAACCACACGGTTCTCACGCTGCAGACTGTGGGTCAGCAAGAACGGGGCCGCCCTCTAAGAGACTCTGGAAATAATTACAAAGAAATCACGACTTCAAAGGACACGTGTTAAAACAATCTCAAGTAACAAAGACATGGGAGATAGGGTTCTGAGACCACCTCACCTGTGTTGATAAAGGAGGCAATCACGGATGGACGTAGTGCGGCTTCTATGTCCCTGGCTAGAGAGCTGAATAGATTACGAAGGTTTGCAGGAGACACCGTGTTTACCGTGGCATAGCACAAGTTCACTGCGACAATGAGAGGGAAATAGCTTTATAGTTAGGGTTGCTACAGGCAGAACAAAAGCCAGCATTAGCTTTGTTTCCTCTGTGTGTGTGTGGGGGGGGAGAGTATGTTTATTTCCTTATAGACATGAATAGCAAAAGAAGGTCCATTAGCAAATTCTTTTGCGGAGAGGAAAGCGTATTTGACCTTCACAGGGATTTTATAAATACACAAGGTGTTAAGTGGTTAGTTATTCATTTGTTAAAAAACAGCTCTGGAATGTTATCCAGAGCAACGGCATTCTATGGGAAGGACAAAGGGATATATAAATAAATACCAAAAGCCGTACCCTTAAGGAATTCACAGGATAGAAAGTGAAACAGTAGAGACCCCCAACGGCTACAAAAACAGGCGAGATACCGGAGCAGGCCAGGCGATTGTCACAGGAGAAGAGTGAGACCTTGGAGAAGAGGAAGCCACTGAGCTCAGCCCAGAAGGAGTGGGATTTCTGGAGGGAGTCTCAGAATCCAGGATGGCTTCGCATTACAGAGAAAAGGCAGGAAAGCCTGCTGGGGCGAGGGAGGGTGTTTCTGGAGTGGTGGGAGGCTGGCATGCAAATCCCCTAAACTCAGGGAAGTGCCCTGGGAAACAGGCCTGGTAAGGAACAGGGGCAATGGTAGGATTTCACTAAGCGCATCCTACAGAGCCAGGATAGTCCCATTTCCTTCAGGGAAAGGGCGCCCTTCACCTGTGCACCCGCTGAATTGGGGACGTAATTGGTTGTTTTAAGTCCAATTATATTTAACTCGGCTGAAGGTGAGGATTATGGATTTTGATATTACTTATGACAACGTATGCATAATAAGGCCTTTGATAGAGGTTAGAACATGGCACACAGTGCAGTGGTCTGCCCCTCGGCTAGGAAACAAGAAAGAGATGACAAGAAATGAGAAATGAGCCAATTAAATTTCGCAGAAGCATCTCGCTTGTGAAGAAACTGGAAAAAAAAAAAAGAAAAAAAGCAAGCTTTGGAGCTGTGCTTGGAAGTCTGAGTCTCTTTCTCTTTTTACATGCACTTTTACTTCTTCCAAACTATTTAGTAATTATTTAAACTCAGGGGGAAAAGGGAGGATTGGGGGTGGGGAGCAGTAAATGTAGCCACCGCCTAGCTTCAGGAAGTGATGGCATAGTCTAGCCTAAATTCTATGATCATTTCTGGAATCGCGATTTCTTCATGAAGGGGAGTGGCTGCTCCCTCGGACCCATGCTTCAGCCTTGAGGACCAGAACAGAGATGCTTCCGGGTGGATCCCAGGTCAAAGGAGGTCCACAGTCCCTGGCTTTCAAGAGAGGTAAGCACCTGTCCTAAGATTTTTAGGAAAAGGAACAGGCCTCTTAACACACCGCTTCAAGCCCATTCTATTAGATTCTATTAGGCTCAATATTGTAAGAGCTATTTGAGTAGTAGGCTTTTGTGTTTGCTGCAAACCCACCAGCTTGTTCCCCCACAAGTATGATACCCAGACAGAAAGGGAAGCACTTACTGTGGGGGCCAGAGCTTTCTTATTCATCAATATTTTTCTTTCAATTAGCATATTGCTTAGGGAATTAACATCTTCAGGAAGACTATCACATAATTAAGATTCATTGAATAATTAACTTACGACATGCCTTTGTATGTGTTACTTAATGAGTATTTAAAGTGCTTTCTATTTTTTTTTTTTTTTTGCATAGAATCTCATGAAGTCCCTGTGCAGCCCTGATGACCGTGAACTCCTGATCCTCCCACCTCCGCTCTCCAACTCCTGGAAGTAGACCCAGTCTCATGTTTGTTGAATATATGCATTTCTCTTAAAGCAATGGCACATACTTTGGACACGTTTTTCTAAATAGCTCACTAACGCTCTTTGCTTGCTTTCTTGTGACATAAAAATTGGAGACTTTTTTTGAGAAAGGATTGAGAGCTGGAGAGATGATTCATTGGGTAAGATCAATGGCTGTACAAGCGTGAGGTTTTGAGTTTGGATCCCCGCACCTGTATAAAGGCCTTTGTGGGTGAACCTTTCTTTCCTGGCCACCAGTCCCAAGGAATAACACAGAGACTTGTGTTAATTACAAATATTTGACCTATAGCTCAGGCTTACTACTAGCTAGCTCTTGCAGCTTAAATAAACCCATTTCTATTAATCTATGTGCTGCTACGTGACTCGTGGCTTTACCTGTCCTCCAGTACGTCTGCTCCCTCTGCATCCCTTGGCGACTCCAGTGACTCCGCCCTTTCCCAGCATTCTCAGTTTGACTGTCCTACCTGTACTTTCTGCCTGGCTCCTGGTTCTCTATTAATCAGTGAGAGTAATATATATTCACAGTGTACAAAACAATTATTCCACAGCATGCCTTGAAAAGCCACATGTGCACGTAAAATCCCAGAGCTGTGTGTGTATTTATGTAGTAAGGGAGGTAGCAGGATCACTGGGGCTTGCTGGCCACTCGCTTAGCTCCAGAATCAGTGAGAAATCTTGCCTCAAAGGAATAAGGTAGACAGTGAACAGAGAGGGACACTTGAGGTTCTTCTCCGGCCCCTGCATGCATGAGTGTGTGCCCCTGCATGCAAATGCACACACAGCACACGCACATAGACATGTCACTCACATACGTAGGTTTGTGCATGAAGAAAGAATTACCAGAAAGGGAGAAAACAGTGGCGGTAAAAGCCAGCTGTTTTAGCTGGGTTCTCTCAGCATCCATATCGGCAGCTGTGTTCTTCATTAGATAACGTTATTCTTTTTCTTGTCTTCATCCTATGAATATGCATTCCAGGTACACGCCTTCGGGAAAGTTTATTCCATTCTGGATACTTCATTCATCCCTCAGGCGTGAGCATCTTTTTCTCAAGAACACACGGCTGCCTAAGCAACAGAGACTTCAGGCCCTGAGCAGCGGACTCTGTGGCTGATTGATCATTCATTTAAAGCGCCTGCCTAGAGGGAACTGATTTTTCTTTGAACTGCATCTCAAATCAATATATTAAATTTCTTTCTTAAGAACCACTTGGATTTGAAAATTAAAGGGCAAATTAAAAGCTAGCCAATTCCTGGCTGGCATGCATTGATTCTCAAATATTGAAGATCATAGCAGGACCAATCAGGTTTATTATGATGGGAAAATAATATGCCCAACTAGCCTCGAAAGCAGGAGCATCTAAAAATTTCCAAGTGGTTTTTAAAACACATTTAAAAATTCTCGCTAATAGACATGCAATGCCAGAAAATGGGCGTTTAGAGACTGTTACCTGATCATGCCTCTGCCATTCCTTAACGTCCAAACAGGCGGTAGCCATGGTTTTTAAATTTCAGAGTGGAAGAATATCTCTGCATGGCAGTGAGACAGCCCCAGCAGTCCGGCACCTTGTGAAGCTGTCTGGGTCAGAACCCATCTGCTAAATGGTTTCTTTTCATCTGCAAAATTCAGACAAGAAAGGTAGATGTCTCAGAGAATGTGTAGCTTGCAAGGTACCTGAAGAGGAGGCCAGCCTAAAACAAAAACATGCCGGCACTGGAAGGATGATGCGGAGCTCTGTTTCAGACATGAGGAATCAGGATCTTCGGGGAGCGCCCGAGGAAGGCTTGAGTCTCAGGGCTTCCGGGTAACATTCCTTCTTCAGGCCCCCTTTATGTCCACCTTACCTTCCCAGACAGAAGCTCATGATGGGAGCATTTTCCCTCGGCCACCGTCTTACCCATATTTTGGGTCCTAGGCATCAAGTATTATCCCTCCCCTTTTTGCATAGATTAAGAAAAGCCAACGAATGCGCTGTGCCCACTTACTGAGCTCACAAGGATGCTGAGGTCCGAAGTGGGAAAACTCTCACGCAACGTCTTCTTTTCTTCCTATAACGGGAGCATAGAACGGTTAAGATGAGATTTCTTCCCCGGCCGTGGCTTTATCAGTAATCGGACTCCTTCGCCGTCGCGCTATCCAGAACTGTACACCTTGGCCCCTGCACTCTGTGTGGTGTCTTTCCCTGATCATCAATAAGCTTGTTCGTCACCGGCTACCAGTGAGTTCTTTGACTTCTCCCCACCTCTGCTGGAAAATCGGAAGCGGTCTGGAGATAAGGTTCAGTTTCATTTAGACTTCTGAAAAGATCCATAGATTTCCCTCGATAGATAGAACTAGATGAGGTTAATAAAGGTTCTCTTTAAAGAAGTGAGGGCAGGGTGTGGGCGCTGGAAGCAGGGGCCGCTCCAGACGTTGAAGGGGTCCGCAAGAGATTACCAGCCTCATGAAAACTTTGAAGAGGAAGCTGCTGGGGGACAAAGGAAACCAGAAGGGTCCAGAGGAATGTAGTGGCAGGCCAGAGACGCTTGCCCCGTTAGAGAACGAGAAAGGCAGTAAGTGTCCCAATAGGGCCCGCCCCAATGTTGATCTGCTGCTAGCTTCTCTGATTGGGACTGGCTGAGCCTAAACCAAGGCAAGGGGATGTGAGAGCTGGTGACAAGGCTCAGGGGAAGCAGACGGACAGCGTTAGTTCGGAGGACCAACAAATGCTCATTACTGGAAGGTTTTCCTTATTCCTTCTCCTTTCTCACCAAAGTTTCCTACTCAGACTTTCCATACCCACCCCTTCCATCCGCTACTATTTATGATAGACTCCCCTGCGTTGTGGCTACTTCTCTTTAAGAAATAGTTCTCGCCAGGCGGTGGTGGCGCAGGCGTTTCATCCCGGCACTCAGGAGGCAGAGGCAGGCGGATCTCTGTGAGTTCGAGACAAGCCTGGTCTACAAGAGCTAGTTCCAGGGCAGACACCAAAGCTATACAGAAAAACCCTGTCTCAAAATAATAACAACAGCCATAAAAAATAGTTCTCATGATGTCCATTCACGTGTTGACACATTTTCTTTTTCCCCTTAGAAGCAGTGCATTGAATGAGGGTGGAGAGCTGTTGTGGAAACTTAGCTTTTGTTACACCACAGTATTCCAGAACGACTCTGCCTGCCTGCCTTCCTCTGTTGTGGAAACTTAGCTTTTGTTACACCACAGTATTCCAGAACGACTCTGCCTGCCTGCCTTCCTCTCTCTATTGCTGGACAATACTTAAAGCAAACCCCATCCCTTTCCTCCAGCCATGTTCTTTGTTTTAAAGCTCTTATTTAGTTTGCATGTTCGCTGGATACAAGGTTTTACGGTGCAGCCCTCCGAGCCTGGTGTTTGCTTGGTAGACCAGACTTTCCTGGACCTCACATCTGTTTCCTGCCTCGGACTCCTGAACATCAGGATTGCAGGCACGCACAATCACACATGGCCGCTCCAGACACCTTAGTACATCAATGCACGTTGATGCTCTCGGGGACTAAGAGAAAGTCCAGGTCATTCGAGGGAAGAACACTGAATCAGGAGCCATGACGTCATGCACTTGTAATCTCAGTCATGTGAGACAGAGGCAGGAGAATTTGAAGCTGGAGGCTAGTCTGGGCTACGCAGTGAACTTGAAGTGATCCTTGGGTAAATAGCAAGGCTGTCTTGAAATAAAGCAACATCAAATACTAAACCCCAAACACTGCCTTTCTCAGGCATTCTGGAGTTTTATCCTTGGCCTCAGCAGCCTCTCCGGACTCTTGCTAGAATGCTGCGGAGTTGAGAGGGGAACGCAGAGGGCCCACTTTGCTTCTTACTCCTTGATGTTGGGCTCTGTAGCCTAGCTGATGGTTTTCTCTCGTGGGGTGCTTTTGTGAATTCTGGAATTGTTTAGTGAGCCTTGTCCCTTGCGTTCCACTGTGCCTCTCTGTGGTTCTGCATGGTCCGCCCTTCAGCTCCTCTGATGGAGGAAGGTCATTGGTTAAGTAATAAAGAAACTGCTTGGCCTCATAGGTTAAAACATAGGTGGGAGGAGTAAACAGAACAGAATTCTGGGAGGAAGAGGAAGTGAGCTCAGACTCCACAGCTCTGCTCTCGGGGGCAGACACCTCAGAGACGCCATGCTCCTCTCTCCCGGGTAGACGTGCGTGATAGCTCTGCTCTCTGAGGCACACGCGATGAAGCTACGACCCAGGATCGACGTAGGCTAGAATCTCCCTGGTAAGCCACCTCATGGGCTACACTCCTCCACGTCTTTCAGCTCCTAGGATGCTGTGTCCTGATGTACACACTGTTCACTGCTTCCCCTTGGAGCTCAAAGGCATTCACCGTGCTCAGCTTTTGCACGTCAGGAACCCTTGTCCACGGCCCTTCTGTAGGTTGGCTGACCTGAGAGTTAGATCTCCTAAGATATTTTCCTGCGCCATGCAACTGTGAAGGTGACCAGGTAAAGCACAGCCTGCCAATGGGTCAAAGAAGTCTTCCCTCCTATCCTGTCCCCTTCTTGCCTTCTCTTCCATATAGACCAGATGGGCCTTGAAGTCACTTGGGACACTTGGAACCTTCATGGCGGTCCCTTGTTACTGTGGTGGTGAGCCACTGGTTAGAAAGGCCGGCTCAGACTCTAGATAGAATTTATCTCATTCCATTCCCTTTAACTTCCTTTCTTTCTTTTCTTTTCTTTCCTTTCTTTCTTTCTTTCTTTCTCTTTCTTTCTTTCTTTCTTTCTCTCTCTCTTTCTTTCCTTCTTTCTTTCTTTCTTTCTTCCCTCCTTTCCCTTCCCCTCCGTCCCTTTCTTCCTTCTTTCTTATGCTGGGCATTGAACCCTGGGCCTCATGAATCGTAAGTAGCTAAACACCCTACACCGAGGTACAACTTTAGCTCTACAATTTTCATGTCTCAAAGTAGTCAAAGCTAAACCCTACCGCCTCACCTCACAGTACTGTTGTCCTGAACCTTCTACTCCAGCCGTTTCCAGCTGCGTGGTGTACAGTCGCCAGCTGACTGTTGTGGCTGACGGCTTTAAGTCTAATGTTTGCTTTTAAAGCGGCGTGTCTATTCCTAGATGACTTATTTGATAATTTGGCAATCATAAATTGAACACCAATTATGCACAATAATGCCTAGAATAGACCAGCGAAGAGAGCGGACATGGTAGATGCCATACATTCTAAAAGGATGGCCAGATGCTAAAAAAAAAAAAAAAAAAAAAAAAAAAAAAATCACAAAAAAGCTCCAGACCTGAGATCACATGACACGTATAATTAAGAGTCACAAAGCAAGTCTATCGTATTTTATTAAATAATTTCCATATGGGTTTACATTTGGCATTATATAATAGTCATGCAAACAGTATTTTCCGTATTTGGAATTATTACATTAGGCTACGTTCCATCAAGGAAGATTAGGCACGGCTTTAATTAGCTTTAACTGAAATATTCTTTTGTTTCGAGCAGTTTTATATAATTCCACAAGCTCCGTATGAAGCATTTAGGCGTTGGACAAATGGCGGCCACTGCCACACATTAGATACTGGTGCTGTCACAAGAGCCTGCATGAGGGATGCTGAGATTCTGTGACATGAAACACAGGCTATTGGATGCAAGAGAAACCACCGTATCCATGAAGAAAATATATGACGCGACTTCCTTAAATAAATCTTCCCATTGAAAACGAGCCAAGAAAGAAAAAACAAACAAAAATCACAGACACGTGTTATATAGTCACCAACTGATCACTATAGTCCTCTACTTTAAATCAAACATTTAAATAAAAAACTAATCTAAATTTTAAAAGTAGCAATGGTATTAGATATTTCATTTTAAGTTCCTTGCTTTCCTTAGATCTCTACACTAAGTAGTTTTCCCTGGACCGCTATCATTTCTGTTTGCTGCTGAGCGGACTGGTGGCTGTCTCGATGGACCAGAAGGTCATTGGCCCCTCTATTGTCACCAAAGCTCCTGCTGTTACCTTTCCACCCCAATTTCCACCAACTGACTCGAGCTTCCCTGCTTCCCCTCTGAGGTTTGCGAGAGAATGTCTAGGAGCAGAAAACATGCCTGTTGCTGGAAACAGATTTCAATGTCTTTTTAAAGATTTATTTATAAATGAATCATGGCTTGGGTCTGGAGTGTCCCACAGAGGTCCAGGAGTTGACTACATGCCTACAGATGTGTAGGTTCAGAGGAAAGGTCATAGAGAGGTGATCGGGTCAGGGATGTGTCACTGCTGAATTCATAGCTTAATGGCTATTCAGAGGTAGACATAGCCGGAGGAAGCAAGCCACTGGGGATGGAGCCTGGACTGACTCCCTCTCGTGTCTTCTCCTCTCCTTTCTTTCTTCTTCCTCATCCTCCGCATTCTCTTCCTCCACGCCTCTCTCCCCTTCTCATGGTGCTATCAAGTCAGTAGGTCTCTTCTTCATTTTTTCCCAATCATGTTTTTCTCACAGCCCAGGAAATACAAAACTGAAGCCTCTGAAACTGAGAACCAAGATAAATCTTCTGTCATTTAACTATATTTTCTCAGGTATATTGGCTCACTGAGCAAATCTAGCATAACAATGTTTTCTATTATGCTGTAATATAAACTATGTCCATCCCTGGTGGTGATACATGCATTTTCACACATAGCTCATCAACTTTATGATGTGTAGAGCATTGACCCCTTAACACAATCTAATTTATTCATCTGTCTTTTGTGATCTCAGCTATTTTTGTGTCCCATTCAAGAAGAACGCCTTTGTAAAGAACACGGAGGTGCCTGTACTTCTTGTCCTCTCTTTGAAAAGTTAGCCGTCAGATGTTTACCCTGTCACACTGGTCCAGCTGCCACTATGGAGCAAGAACGATTGGTCTGCTACCCTGCAGCTTGAGAACCCAAGGTCTGCGCACACCGTGGACTCAAGGTCTGCGCACACGGTGGACTCAAGGTCTGCGCACACGGTGGACTCAAGGTCTGCGCACACGGTGGACGCAAGGTCTGCGCACACGGTGGACTCAAGGTCTGCGCACATGGTGGACTCAAGGTCTGCGCACACCGTGGACTCAAGGTCTGCGCACACGGTGGACTCAAGGTCTGCGCACACGGTGGACTCAAGGTCTGCGCACACGGTGGACTCAAGGTCTGCGCACACGGTGGACTCAAGGTCTGCGCACACTGTGGACTCAAGGTCTGCGCACACCGTGGACTCAAGGTCTGCGCACATGGTGGACTGGCGCCACCCTCAGTATCAAACCTAGGTGCAATCGGAGAACTGCGTAGGAACACCATTTGAATTTAACTTTTGTAAAAAAACGAATCTTTGAAAGAAAAAAAAAATCCCTGAGTGTTTACCAATCTCTTTTCCATCTTGCTGGGATTATGAGTTTTCATAGTCTCTTAATCATCAATCCCCCAAACTGCTCAACTGAAGACATGTTTCCCTAAAGGCAATAAGGAAAGACAGAAAGATACTAATTCCAGTCAGCCTCCTGGTCAACTGTCTCACCAAAGAAGCTGTACCACGTAGTGTTTCTTCTCAGCTTGACACAAGTTCGGGTCATCTGGGAGGAGGGAACCTCAGACGAGAAATTGTTTCCATCAGACTGGCTCGAGGGCATGTCTGCGGGCATTTTCTTGGTTAGTGACTTACGCGGAAGGGCCCAGCTTTCTGTGAGTGGTGCCACCCCTGTCTGTGCAGGTGGTCCTGGGTTGTATAAAAAAGCAGGATGAGCAAGCCAGGAAGCAGAGCCCTCCACAATCTCTGTCCAGTTCCTGCCATGATGCCCTTCATGGCAGACAGTGACTTGGTAAGTTTGGTCATGGGATTTTGCCACAGCAATAGAAGCCAAACGGAGACAGGTACCTTTGCTTTCCTCCCAATCATTCAAAAGACGAGACAATGGGGCTCAGATGGCTCAGTTGGTAAAGCACTCGCCCAACAAGTAGAAGAACCTGCATTTGGGTTGCCGGTGAGCGTGCAAAAAGCCAAGAGTGGAACGTGCGCCTGCGTGGCAAACTGCGCCTGTAATCCCAGCGCTAGGGAGAACAGACAGGAGGATCCCTGACCTCACTGGTCAGGCAGCCTAGCAGAATGCGGGAGCTCCAGGTTCAGTGAGAGACCCCGTCTCAGAAAACAAGGTGGAGCGTGATAGAGCAAGATGGTGGGTGCGGGCCTCCGTCCTCTGCACGCATGCGCGCACACAGCGACATGCGCCTGCATAGTGATATCCATCCGCATGAGCATATATATATACACACACACAGACACACAATACACGCCAAGGAAATAATGGCTTTAAAATAATTATTATAAAGCAAAAGTCGTGGTGCTGGAGAGATGGCTAGGAGTTAAGAGGTTAGGAGCTGTTCTTCCAGAGGACCGAGGTTCATTCCCCCGCACCCACAGCAGCGCACAACCATCTGTAACCCGAGTCCCAAGGGATCTGATGCTATTCGTCTGGCCTTTTGAGCACTGTACACATGTACAGACATACATGCAGGCAGAACGCCTGTACAGATTAAAAGGAGAAAGGAAAAAAAATGAAGCAAAACAAAAATTAGCTACGCTGAAGCTGGTATTCTCTATGATGCTACCTGCCATGGTTCATTTCAGGGGCTTTGGGGACCACCTCTGCTCCAACCTCTTCTCTTAGGCACAAGCCGAATTTGAGATTTTTTTAAAAAAAATTTTTTATTAGATTTGAAAGAAGGTATTAAGAATGCAGGTCTCAGGATAACTCCTTATGGGACCAAAAATAAAGCATTTCTCACAGGAAACCCTTCTGGAGTTTCATTTTCTTCCAACAGTTTGATGAGAAGGTGTTTGTAGGAGAAACGAAGCCATTATTTAAGCATGACTTTTGAAGTTGTTGTAAGGTTAATGAATACATTTTATGTCCTATGCCAAACTTCATTCTCTCTACCAAATGGAAACCGGTAGGAAACCAGAGCAGGAAGAAATATCTAAGTTGCTTTGGACGTGAGAAAGCCGACAAATCAGTGTGCGTCTGCGCGGAAAGCCTCTGCTTCCATCCCGCCCTTCAACCTAGGAGCCGGACCTAGTTCCTCAGACCGGATTATAGTCCAAGCCCAGTAATGGCAATAACAATGAAATAGGTGTGCGTAGGCGAACGAAATTAGCAAACCAAGCAAGTGAAACCCTTCGCTTCCACACAGCATCTTGCGCTAGAATCAAACACTGTTCCTCAAAATCTCCTTCTTTAGATTAAGAAATTTTTCTGGGCCTTTGAGCTGGGTTTCATCTCCTTCCTCTATTCCTATTCTTAGGTTTGGGATTTTCATAGTGCCTCAAATTTCCTGGATGTTGCGTGTGTCAGGAATTTTTTTTTTTTTGATTTTTCGAGACAGGGTTTCTCCGTAGCTTTTGGTTCCTGTCCTGGAACTAGCTCTTGTAGACCAGGCTGGCCTCGAACTCACAGAGATCCGCCTGCCTCTGCCTCCCGAGTGCTGGGATTAAAGGCGTGCGCCACCACCGCCCGGAATTTTTAAGATTTAACATTGTCTTTGACCGACGTATTTACTCTTTTCTATTGTGTCTTCAGTACCTGAGAGTCTCTCTTTTGTATCTCATATATATCTCTTTATCTCTTGTATTTTGTTGCTTCTGTAGTTTCCGTTCACTTACCCAGATTTTTCATTTCCAGAATTCTCTTACTTTGTGTATTCTTTATCATTTATTTCTGTTTTCAGGTCTCGAATAGTTTTGTTTCCTTTAACCGCTCATTTTTTTTTCTTGGATTTTTTTGACATTCTTTAAGGGATTTATTGATTTCTTCCCATTATTTGATAGTCTTTTTCTTGATTTCTTTATGGGTTTTATTTATTCCCTCTTTCAAGATCACTATTGTCTTCACAAAGTTGGTTTTAAGGCCATTTTCATGTTCTTCTATTGTGCTGGGATATTCAGGGCTTACTCTATGGTGGTGACATATTGCCCTAGTTGTTGTTTGTGTTGGTAACACGTCCTACCAGGTGGTAAATGGCAGTGCTGTGTCCCACTTCTCTCCAGTCTCCTTAAAATTTCCTCCTCCAAACAAACTATTGATGATTCTCAAATCAATCAATTAATTATACTTCTTATCAATTGGTGATTTTCTAAATCCATCTACATTTAATAACTACGTCCTTACCATAAGGAGGAGCTTTCTGTTCTCCATTTAATTAGCTGTTTGTTCTCTGAGTCCTTAAGGAGTCTTACTTTCATTATTATTTAACCTGTTAATACTGGGTAGCTTTTTAGGCTACTGCAGTGAGTTTATAGGCATGGGAAGAGAAGTCAGAGGGATAGAGACATGGCCAGTACAGCAAATCCAACTCATGGTCATTCATTCCGCATCCTTTCAAACTCCGCCAGGCCAGGTGCATCCGACGCATCTCCTGGGAGTGAGGCCTTGGGAGAGGCAGCCCAGTGGGAGTCCAGGCAGACTTTCTGAAATGGGCTGTGTAAATGCTATGGATAGGAGAGCAGAGGTTCTAACCCGTAGGAAGAAAATGATCAGTTTCGGTAGTCTGGCAAGAATTTTCTTCCCAAATGAACAAACTAGTTAGATGTGCGAAAAGGAAAAAAGAGAATTAAAAAAAAAGAGTGGGAAAGGCACTGGGGACAAAAGTGACATCTCCAAAGACAAAAAAAAGTGGCGATCACATTTCTTCTGGGAATCTTGGGGGGTAATGGGCTCTTGACTATCAACTGCAAAGGCTGCTGGGATGTGATGACCACCTCAGGCTTTGAATGCATTTTGACAGTCTACAGATGAGGGGTCAGAAGTTCAGGAGGCAAAAATCCCTCCTGCACCAGGGAACTGAAAAAAAAAAAGGCATCCTCCCTTCACTCCCAATATCAACAGTCCACAAAACCGGCTCTGCACCTACATCAAAGCCCCTGTTGTCAGGTCTGGGAAGGCTTCTCGGGGGAATCCTGAGGGTCTGTGGAATTTCCGTTTAGACCTCTGCTTCTGGCTCCTGAAAAGGTACCCACAGGCCATCGGCACGAGGAGGATCTGACTGCAAAACAGGAACATTTAGCTTTATTTATTTTATCTGCATGACTCACAAGCAGAGGTAACCCCGAAAGTTATTTCGGAGTTTACGTTAATCCCAAAGACGCAGAAATGCAGCTGAATTCCCAAAGAACCAAAGAAGTTCTCAAGTTTTTCCAAGAAATACTTTAACCTGGGAGCGTTTCTAGCACTTGGCTTCACACTCGCTGGCTCTGCTGTTTGAAGGACGGAGAGGAAGATTACTGTGGTTTAAGATGTCTGGAGACAAAACTCGGAATGTGTCCGTTACTCTATTATCCCATACATAATACTCCCCAAGAAAATTCAAGTTAAAGGCTCTGCATCCTGGATTTCACTTCAGGAAAGGCTGCCTAGCTGCAAATGTAGGTCACACGGTTTTAGCATCCTGTGTGGGTTTCCAGCTGTCTGCTGAACTCTGAAACAGAGGAACGCAGGTTTGTTTCAAGCCGCAGCGCACTGGAGAAAAAGCCCAAAGTGATTCCCTTGCTGAAGTTCATTTTCCTTTATCTTTCTCACTTCTGGTTTTTCACTCACTTTGTGGTCAGAATTTTCAGGTAAACAAAAGAATGCAGCGTTTCCCTCTTTCTTTTCCCTGGTTTACAAATAAACCTCAGGCTTTGTAAAAAGATAATTAGATTAATCTGATTGGCCAGGCCGTGGTGGCGCACGCCTTTAATCCCAGCGCTCGGGAGGCAGAGGCAGGCGGATCTCTGTGAGTTCAAGGCCAGCCTGGTCTACAAGAGTTAGTTCCAGGACAGGCTCCAAAGCTACAGAGAAACCCATCTTGGAAAACAAAACAAAAAAAGAACAGCAACAAAACCAAATAACTACAACAACAACAAACTGGCCTGTAATAGCTGAGATTGCTCTTATTACCAAAGAGAAGGTGAAAGGGAAGATCTCACTGAGCACTGGGCACGGGAGTACAGGGAAGACAGCACCATATTGCAAACTGGGTGTTCAAGGATCCTGATAAAACAGGACAGCAAATGGTTAAGTGTCTTCCGAGTGTTATAGAAACCCTAAGAGAGCACAATTGGAGGAAAAGAATAAGAAGAAGAAACGTGAGGTCTTAACCTGAGGGTTGCCCCCAAATTCATGTGATTGTAGGGCTCCCTTACTCTGCCTTGCTGGAGGCAGGTCAGCCAGGAGGGAGGTGTCCACAATCAGCGGTGACCATATTGTAAAGCATGAATTGAGGACAGTCACAACGGTAGTTACCAACGAATGGAGCGTCCCTGGGAGTGGGGACACTTAAAATATGTCCCATCAAATGCCTCTTGTGTGTAAGTCACAGCGCTGCAGAGTCTGCCTGCCTTCACACGGAAGAGCGGCACTGACGGGATGGTAATTTAGACACGCCCACCACGAGGCAAGGCGTGGCAACGGTGCATAAAAAATTCTAGAGGAGCCAGAGATCGTGTGCCTACCTGAATCCCAGCCATGAGGAGGTGGGAAGATGGAAGGTTTGAGGCTAGCCTGAGTGACGTAGTGAAACACTGTCTCAAAGCAAAACCAAGTAAGGAAGTGTTTGGAAGACCCGAAGCAGCGGCTAATCTAGGAACTAGAGATTTGGGGTTGTCTGGACATGGAAGGCATTGGAGTTGGGCCTTGGCAATGAGGTAGAGATATACAAGGCAGAGAATCTAGGGTTAACAAGGGGATGGTAAAACCACAGAGCAGATGCTAAAAGCAGGGAGGCCCCGAGTGCCAGGAGACCGTGTTTGGGAAGCGGGAGGAACAGCGCTGGTATCGATTAAGATTCGCTTCAGCTGCAACTGATTAAAAGGGAGAAAGGAACAGATAGCAAAGTAAACACGGTTTGAGCAAGATAGAAGCTCCCTTTTGTCTTCCATTAAGGAGGCTGGAAGTTGTGGGCTCCAGGGTGGGTAGAACGGCTCCAAACACCCAGAAACCCAGGTCCCTTTCTACGCTGTGCCGACATTCTTCCTAATTGGTTTCCATCTTAAGGTGCGAGATGACAACCCAAGCCTGGCTCCAAATCCACATTCCGCCCAGCTGTCCGAATACACAGGCACAGGAGGGAGTTGGTACCGCCCACCACGTGAAGGCGCCTCCTACAGGATGTGCACGATATTTTCCAAGACTCCCTATTCTCCAGATGTCTTGATTACTGTTCTGTTAAAGACTATAACCGCAGGTCCTTGGGGAGGAGCGGCCCAGGCAAATAAGGGCAGGCACTCAGGGAGGAAGAAGGCTGCTTCCTGGCTTGCGTCTCACGCCAGGCTCAGCCTGCTTTCTTCTACAACTCAGAACCATTTGCCCAGGGTGGCACTCACCCTCCCACATCTCCCATTACATCAAGAAAATGCACTATAGACTTACCTACAGGCAATTATCAACGGAAGTTCCTCTTCCTAGACATCTCCAGCTTGCATGGACAAAAATAGCAACAAACAAACAAACAAAAACCCCCTCCAAACTCAAAAGCCAATCAGACCACCAGAACTTGATAAAATAGACGGACCTAGAAGGTGAGCTGGGAAATACAGTGGCCCTGTCCCCATGTCAAAGTCAAGAGGAATACTTCTAAGAAGGAAAGACTAAATATTGGGAGACTAGTCTTTATCACTCCTACTCTGCCAAACATGTAGGCCCTCTCTGAGAGATGAAGCTGTGGGCTTAGTTAGACTCTGAGGAATACAAACAATGTCGAGGAGGTTGTAGGTGTACTTTCTGTCGCCTTTGACCAGTACCGAGGACTGCCCAATGTTCAGGAGTAGCCAAGTGACATGGCCAAGGCTAGACTTTAGGACGTTTGCAATTCAAATGATTATCTAACAAGGTGAAAACTCCTAAGTCCCATTTGAAAGCTGCTCCCGAGTTAAGAACAATAGGCCCTCTATGTTGGAAGTAGGAGAGGCTATGTAGGGATGGGCGAGGAACCCATTTAGGAGACAGTTGGTCTAGATAGCATTCTTGGGAACTAAATAGTTCCTATAGCAATTTGGAAGACAGGATGATGAGGAAGAGAGAGACGAAAAGGACAATTCCAGGGTTGAGCCTCAGGAATTAGCAATTACTGGTGTCATTTATAGAAAGGAAGGAAGAGGAGGAAGATGCTGGACAGTAAACATGGAAGCCTGTTGGTTTGGCTCTAGGTCCATGGTTTGGGCATTCAAGTAGGGGTTTCCAATCCAATGGCTGGAAAATGAGGGGATCTGAGCAAGGACCTGCAGGTCAAGCATTGGCAGTTCAGGGTCTCTATGGTGTCGCATTGCCAGGACTTTAGCAGTGGCTCAGGAATTATGATAGCACTGATTCATAGCCTGTACTTGCAAATTCTCCAAGAGGCTGAGAAAGGCAGTCAGCCCCCACCACTCATTGGTATTGAAGTTTCCAATTATTCAGGGTGCTTTGGGCACATTTAGCACGGGCGAGAGAGACTTGCGTGTGCCGATACCGCTATATTTCCAGAGGAATGTCAATAAGGCTGGAAATGTAATTTTGGACATGGATTTTAAGGGAGAGAGAAAATGCATGTTGAAGGTAACACTAAAAGCCCTTCCGAGAAGTTCTTCCTTCAGGGTTTCTTAATCTGTTTGCAAATCAACTATTTTTTTCTCTCAATAAATGTTTGCTGAGAACTGCTAAATACAGGTTCGCGAGAGTGTAAGGCAAGCATGGTCTGAGTCTAGGGGAGTCTAGACGAGGGGCTGGCAGACTACAGCCGGCGGGTCAGATGCGGGCAGCTGCTTTGCTGTTGTTTGTTGGGTTTTGCTTGAAGACAAAGAATGGTTTTCACATTTGGAAATGGTTAGGAAAACACCATTAAAAAAAAAAGAGGGATAGAGCGATGGCTCAGTGGTTAAAAGGCTTGGTACTCTCAAAGAGGCCCAAAGGTCAGTCAGTTCCTAGCACCCCCGTTGGGTTGGGGTTCATAAAAATTTTAATTTTCACAGAACACCCACTAGCTGCACATTGTTCCCCGTTGTTTTCACACTATGACTGCAGAGTCCAGTGTGATGGAGACTACACAGATTGCAGAGCCCGAGATATTTAATACTTCATGCTTTCCGGAAAGTATACCAATTCCTAGTCTCAACAGAATCATGCAGAAAAGAGCGCCATCCAAGTTATGCTTCAGCAAGCCAGGTGAGTTTCACTGCTTCTGCGTTCTGTCTAAGGTCCTTGTTCTCCCTACAATACCCAGGTATGTGGTCGATCTGCGGCCTTCAGGATTCAGAATTTTGGTAACATTGTCTCACCTCTCCTGTTGCTAATCTGTAACTTGCTTGTAATGAAGAAGAAATACTGTGGGGGCTATGCCAGGTGGCTTGCAGACAGTCAGAAGAAGGCTTACATCTGGTGACTCTGAAGGATCCCTCTGAGATGATCAATCTACCGTGTCTATGTCCGCTACAAAGTAGCAAAGCCCAAAGTGGATCTGAGGTGAGGCCAGACGGTAAGTTCTTCCATGGATGCCAGTTCAGGGAATAGGCATGCAGGTGAAGAAGCCATTTTAGGGACCCGTGTGATGCCAGCTCATCAGACCTTCAGCTATGACCCCAGCAGAAGGGACCCTGAGTGAGAACCACCTAGGTTTAATCTAGGAAAACTTTAGAAGCAATGAGAGCTATCTGTGTTAACCTGAGTCTGGTTAAGATGAGTCATTACACAGAAGTAGACACAGGGTTCGGAGAGTGTCTTAGTTAGGGTTTCTATTGCTGTGAAGGGACACCAGGGCCACGGCAACTTTTATAAAGGAAAACATTTCACTGAGGTGGTGACTTACAGTTCAGAGATTCAGGCCACAAATGGGCCTTTGAAAAGTTCCAAGGATGGACGTATGGTTTGGATTGCCCATGGCTGTGCAGGTAGCGTTGGGGTGCAGGTCCCCCCTGATATGTAGAAAGATCTTCAGGCAGGATTGATATTCCACAGGTGCCTTGATGTAGTTATTGAAATATATGGAAATGTTTTCGTACCAACTGGGAAATAACAGGAACGACTTCAATAAGCAATAATATTACAGTTTAGCAAAATTAGAGATCCCGTGCTCTGCGGCACAGGCTTTTCTGGAGTGGGCGCTTGGAGTGCGGATCTTTGGGGCACACTAGGGCTGCCAGGTTGTTTGTCCTAGGCATTAAGGAGTGGTGCCCAGTTCCTAAAGTCTCAGCGTTTGGGATGTGTTCGTGGTGGAGTGTAAGGAGCATCAAATACCAGCTGAGGAAGACTAATTTGGCACTCTGCGAAGAATTCAACTGAACTATGCTTGTGGGAAAAAAAAAATATGGTCCAGGGAGAGATTGTGAAGGTTCTCCAAGACCCCAGTTGGTGACTAAGAAGCCATGAGGTTAAGCAACTGATCACGAGAATTCTGTTACCTCCCCTGCTCTGAGCCCACACTCTGGCCCATTGCTTCCATTGCTTTGTTCCTGGTCCCTCTCTCAGTCGCCAGAGCAGACCATGCAGTGCGAGCTTCAGACACTGTGAGGTGAGAGCGCCGACCTAGCTGCCAATCATTGCTGTTCCTGTCTTCTTTCCTTCCACCTCTTCTGTTCTCTTTTCCCCTCTGTGCTGACCCATCTTCCGCATGGTCTCATCATCCATTGGGGTCGACTGACACCCCTCAGTTTGTCCTCCTCTATCCGCCCTCCACCCAAAGCCTATCTATCTCAGGAAAGGGAAGGAGGTTGGCAGGGAATGCAAAGGCCTAGGGAGTGCTGGGCATAGCTAGACTGAAATGGGGTACCAGGTAAACATTGTTCTCCAACCCCTGTAGACCTCACTTGAAGGGGAAGCCATTGAAAGAGCTCACACAGTTCCCAAGATTAACTCATGACTCACTGGAGATGGAGTTTAGAGACTCAAAACCAGAGCCCTCAGCAAGGCTTTGAGCACAGCTAGCGTGTTTTGGAAGGTTACCTAGGGAAGCAGGATGAGGGCAGAGGGAGAATAATTAATTCAGAAGAGGGAGAGAAGCAGAGAGGAGATGTGATGGCGTTGCTCTCCGTCGTGGGCCGCTGGGACCTGATATGGTGGTTGACCCTTTGAGAGACTACACAGAATGTGTCCCCTAAACCACGCCTAGTGGCTTAGGTCCCTAATTCCGGCTGCTTGGGAGGTTGAGTCAAGAGGATGGCAGAATGCGAGAGTCTTGGGCTCTGGACATTGCTTCCTGTAGATGCCAGTTTACCAAGATTCAAGGTTGCTCCCAAGAGGTTTGCTTCAAGGCACTTGTGGCCTTTGCTTAGAGAAGCCTCAGGGCAGGAGAACAAAGAGAATCACTGCTTTTGGGATGGGAGGTGAGTGTTTGCCCGGGAACTGCCCAACTCAGCTGCCTCTGAATCCAGAGGTTGGCACAGAATGAGGCCTGACTGCGAGGAGGATCTTCCTCCTCTGGCGGCAGAGAGAGACCATACCCGGTCAACTCCCACGACTCGACAATGCATTAGATCGGAATGAACTAATAAATGATTTGTGCTACAACTTCTATGTTATATTAGCAGTCTTATATTATACTTAATCTAGATAATTTAAACAATAAGAGAAAGTATGTTCTGGAATTTTTATTTATACACCAGCATATTCTTATTTCTATACTAATGAATCGGGGCTGTTGAATACTTTAAGTGGCACCCGGTGATAGTGTCGGTGTCTGCCAGGGCTCCCTAGGGCTGGGTGAGGATAGCTCGGCTGTGTCTGGATGCAGGCTCCACTTCTGTCTTTAACTGCTCCCCCAGACAGCGTTGTTTCTCCTCTCCACTCCCTGACCCATGTTTTAAATTCCCTCAAGCTTTTACAGGGAAGTCAGAAGATCGGGTGGTAGCTGTTTCTTGTTCTTGTCATATCCTCTGAAGAGTCCCGCTTGTTCCCAGGTAAATGGCTATGTCTGATTAGGGAAAAGGTCAAGTGTAAGCCGTGGAGGGAGATGCATATTTCAAGGTATTAGTACACTTCACTAACACTTGCAAGAGGAGCGTCCCAGCTAGAGTGGAAGGCGTTATGGAAAGGGTCTGACCACTGAGTGGGAATCAGTGTGTGGCTCTGAAATGGCTCGGATCTAAAGGCTAAGAGAAGTAGGAAAAGGTCAGAGAGAGCCATGAGTTAAAGGAATCGGCACTTGTCAAGGCCTTGAGACTCGGGGATGCAAGGGACGTTTGGGTAACGGGATGTGTGTGCCTTCTTGGCTTCCTTCTACAGTTCCGCGAAAAGGAAGACAAAGGCAGGGTCAGTATGACAGCTACCACTACATGATGAGGTCCAGCCAAGGAATGTTTCCTTAAGGAGATATAAATTGTCACATGCCCCATTGTTTGAAAGATGGAGTCAGGCACTGGTGGCACACGCCTTTAATCTCAGCACTCAGGAGGCAGAGGTAGGCAGATCTCTGAGTTCAAGTCCAGTCTGGTCTACAGAGTTTCAGGATAGCCAAAGTTACAAGAGAAACCCTGTCTCAGGAAGAAGAAAAAAAAGGAAAGAGGGAAAAGGAAAGAAAGATGAGAATGCTGTCCACACTCCTAAAGAAGAATTTGCTGTTGAGGTGGTGAGAAGATCAATTCAATGGAGAAAGCATGGTAATGATCAACTCTGCAGCAAATAAAAGCTGCCCAGGGCAGGAAGAGTGAGCTTCGCTGTCCGAGGCAGGAAGAGTGAGCTTTGCTGTCCAGGGGAAGAAGAGTGAGCGTCGCTACTCTGTGGCTCAGAAGGGAAAATGTTGATGTAGCCAAATGTTGATGTAGCAGGATATCGATCTAATCATGATGATCAGGTAACTCATCATGGGGAAGCACCAGAGACGGATGTCAGAGAACAAACGTCCTCTGCCACAACTCGGCACCAGCAGAACATGCCTAGGACAGAACCAAAAGTCGGTTTGAAATTGCAGTTTTGAGAGATGTGTGCAAAACCCTAGGGCATATCAAGAAATAGTTATGCAAGGTTTCCCCCAGAGAAACAGAAGGAGGTGACATTTCCTCAGGGGAGTATACATTCTATAGAATTTTTGGGTATGTGTATTCACACGCATGGGGTACGCACACGTGTGTGTGTGTGTCCTGCTGTTTTCGGTATGTGTATTCACATGGGTGGGGCATGCGCATATGCCCTGGTGATCATGTGTGCTTCTGGAGGCTGAAAATGTCTTGCTCAATCGCTTTACACTTGATGTGATGGGCGGGGCCTTTGGCTGAACCCATGGCTTGTCAATTCAGCTAGTCTGGTTAGACCACTTACTGGGGGTCCTCTCTCTCTCTCTTTCTCAGTTTCTGGGATTATGGACAGGCTGCCACATTCGCCATGCCACGTCTGTGGCTTCCTGAGATCCTGATTCGGTCCCTCACACTTGTACATCAGGCACTTTAACACCAAGCCGTCTTCCTGGCCCATGCAAACTTGTTTGATTTCCCTATGTAAGCACACTGTAACTTGGGTTGAAAATTAAAACCATGCCTTGGCAGGTGTTTTGGGAGGGGAGGGCATCGGTTGTGTAGGGTTGTGGGTTGTCTGGAGGGAGGTGGGGTCACAGCTGTTCAGTAAAATAGAAAGAAAGCAAAGGGAGGACTTTGTCCAAGGAAGTCACGTGACCGAGTTTATAGCTCAGACAGAGTACTTTTGTGCTGTACTGAGAACAGGTTGGAGACCAGCTTAGAGGCACCCACTCCCTCACTGTCATGGGGAGGGGAGGGTCATCTGGATGAGGGTGGTAGGGAGGGGGCTGTGGAGATACAGAGAGGTGGAAAAATTCAGGATGTGCTTTGAAGAAAAACCACTTAGTCAGTAACCATATAAAGGGATATCAGGAGGGGGAGAGAGCCTTTTCTTTATTAATAAGCACCACATGCAACTTCAAAATCATAGGCAATAGCTAAAATTTTCCCATAGCCGAACTACTCCCATGACTGTTGAATGCCGTGTTGCAAATTGGCCGAGATATTCATTTCAGCTGAGCGCCTTCGTAAACCACCCTGGCTGCCCCTCCGTGGCCTTGCATCCGGCGGCCCTGTTTTCTTCAATTAAGCGGCTGTTTCAAAGCCGTGGCATCTGCTTACCATTAATACATATTAATACAGCCACCCAAGCGTCCCCAGGAAAGACGGGCTAGAAAACTGACCTCGTATTGATATCATTTCTGGCCTCTTGCAGATGCATGCACGCCTCGATTCCAAACCAGCATTTTCAGAGTGAAATGCGGCAAAAGTAAAAGGAGCGCGAACTCAGTGCTGCTTTAACAGAGACGTGTCGAATCGCATACGGCTAAAAAATCCCTCTCTCCTGGCGTTTGCTTCCCTTGTCCCCGAGTGTGAGACTCTCGAGAGCCCTCATAACCCCACAAACCACTCCCCCACTATTTACTTCCAGGCCATCTGGCAGCTTTTCTTGGCTGTGATTGAAAATCTTTCTTAATATTTGCTAACAAAATTTGGGTTTTGTTTTCCTCCCACGACAGCCCTTTTCATTTCCCCGCGGATGAAGATGTTCTGAGAGGCTCTGATCAAGGTTTAATTTAAAAAGGGGTGGGGGAGAGAGCGATCCAATAACTCCCCCAAAGCTCAGTCCCCACAAAGGCACCTGGATCCCTTGCCTGTAGCTGGATTTGCTGACTCAGGAAACAGCCAGACAGATACCCACGCCAAAGGAGAGTTTGTAGGTCTGGGGTTTAGAACCAAAGCCACTGCGTGTTCGGGAGAGCTGGAGTGGGGTTTGCGTGTTCCTGGGAATCTCTTTTTGTCTTATTTCTTTGCAAATACATCTGGAGCAGTTTGGAAGCATAGACAGGGGATGAACTAAACCAATTAGAGTATTCTGAATCCCATGACGTGTGTAGCCGACAGGCGTCTCGACACTAGGGCCAAATCCTATTTCCTTGGCTCTCGGTAACACGTTCCCCAGTTTGGAAGCATAGACGGGGGATGAACTAAACCAATTAGAGTATTCTGAATCCCATGACATGTCTAGCCGACAGGCGTCTCGACACTAGGGCCAAATCCTATTTCCTTGGCTCTCGGTAACACGTTCCCCAGCGAACTCACCAGACTCATAGAAAAGGCATTATGTGATCCAGCCATCATATTCCACATATGTTAGTGGTTTTCATATTTCCTGTCACGTCACCTATATTAGGAAGTTCAGTGTCATAGACACAGCACAGCCTCGAACTCGCCTGCCTCTGCCTCCTGAATGCTGGGATTAAAGGTGTGAGCCACCATTGCCTGGCTCATTTTTTAATTTATTATTTAATATTATTTTTTTAATTTATTTTATTTTATTTGCATTGGTGTTTAGTCTGCATGTATGTGTAAGGGTGTGAGATCTTGGACTTACAGACAGTTGTTAGCTGCCGTGTGGATGCTGGGAATTGAACCTGGGTCCTCTGGAAGAATAGTCAGTGCTCTTAATGGCTGAGCCATCTCTCTAACCCCTGATTAGCTATTATTCATGTCTTGCCATGCTCAATTCATAAAGTTTATCAAAACCAGACTATGTGCAGGGATTAGCTATTCACACTTGGAGACACCTGTGCAAGGGTGGGGATCTCTTGGGGGACATCGCCCTGCAGACAAGGGCGGTTGCTGTAACGTCCCATTTCCCACTTACCTCTGCCTTTTCTTGTTTTCTTCCGACATTTACAGTCCTGGCTGTGACCTCCCCAGCCATTTCTTTCATCCCAGGCTCCAGAAGAAGCCATTTTGGAAATGTATTCTCTTGCTCCAATTCTTCTACCCGGGCACCAGCCAGGCAAGACCTTCCATCAGAGAGTCCTAGCGACACCTCGGACCCTGTGAAGCAGTTGCCCTTTCATTCACGTAGAATCCACGAACACAGTGCCCTCTCTGCTGCCACATACCACTGTGTTTTAGGGTGCTTTGCCCAGCAGTCGTGGGTAAAGGACACTCAGTGGTCTCTCCAGGCAGCTTCGAGCCACTCTGGTTCCATTGCCCTGTGGGAGTTGACCTCTGCTCACCTCTGTCTGCTGGTACCTGAAGCTTTGCGGGCAGACGCTGCCACTCCCAAAGATGGCTGCTTTGAACGTCTTCTTTCGGTTCATCCACGAAAGTTTCTGGTTTTGTTTTGGAGTTACGTCTTTAAATACTCTTTGCGTGTGTCATTTCTCTGCTGCATGCGTGGGCGTGTTTCAAACAAACTTGTAATGCCATCCTGTCTGATTTGCGTCTTTAGCCCGAGAGCTTATTAAGCACGTGGCCTGTTGGGACTTTTGCACCATAGTGACACTTAATCTATTCATTTATTAAAAATATTAATTGGTGTGTACCGAACACAGGCACTGTTCTAGACACGCTGGGTGATAGCCAAGGCAGGAGGTGTGATGCTCACTCGCAGACAACGTACGGTCTGGGAGAAAGGATAAGGTCTACACGAGTTACTGTGGTATCACAGAAACCGTGTGAAGGAGATACACACTGTGGCTTGGAGAAGAGATGGAAATCAGCCATGTTGGTGGATGCTCAGAGTCAGTGCGCGTGAATCCCGTTGCCATGTGTGCTCCCATGCCAGCCAAACGGTCACCTGCCTAGAATCCAACACCGTGGCCCGGGTGACTGACCTGGACACCACAGGAGTCTCCCTCTCCCTTCTGACTTCCCCGCCTCTGCTCAAAGCCATTATTTTGGGTGTGCCAACATGTGGATCGTAGAATCGTCTTCCATGCTTCCGCTTGCCTTCGGCCTCCTCTCAGAATTCCCTGTGTCCTGAGGCCTCCATCAGCTCAGCTTCTTTCAGCACGCCACGTAGATTTGGCATCTCTAACTCTGGGCTTTCACAGTTTCCAGCCGCTGGGTTGAATTCTTCCCTTGAATGACATCTTTTTTTTCTTTAAATCTATGCCCTCTTTCTGACTCCTGCTCCGTATCTCATTTAAACCCCTCATCCAAATCTCAAGATTTCTTAAACAGCCACACTATTGCCTCACACCCCCTGAGGTGCTTGCTCTTTGTCCTGTCTTGTATTCCCAATCTTGTCTCTGCTGCCCAGCATTTGGAAAACCCTTGCCTGGCAGCACAGGGCTCTCTGCCATTGTCTCTGGCAGTTCTTGTTACAAATGTTTCATTGTCTTTTAAAACTCGCAAGTGTAAAGTATCAAAAGAGGGTACTTTCTTATGGGGGGAGTGGGAGGGTTGCAAAATGGCTGGAAGTGAGGTGTATGGAGTGGCCGGGGAGCATCTGTAGGAGCCCTGAAGGAGGCTGGCCATATGCTCCTCGTATTTCCTAGCAGGTCAGGTGGTTTATTAAAGGCCCAATGCTGACCAGTTTCTGGAACCTCTCATCTAACTCTAGGGACATTTCCACAGCACAGAAGGTGTCCATATTGGACAGAATCAATGGACCGAAAGATCTCAAAGACAAGCTTCTGTTCAGAATGAAAAATAAGTTTTTAGCAGTCTGATTTCTGTAAGACCAGAATAAGGAGACGTATTTTTAAAACGTTATGCACCCTTGTAGCTGAGATGGGACCATGGAAGGGGTGTCCTGTGGGGAAGAGGGGACATGGATGTCACCTTTGAGATTTCTCTGAAGGGCACTGTCCCTGCTCCCCAGCCTGTTTGGAAGAGCAGTGGCTTTTACCTGAGCGCAGCCTGCTCGGTGATGTGGAGAAGAGAGGGGGAGAGGGATGTGGAGAAGGAAATGTTTATTTAATCAGCAGTGTAGGCGACGCCCCACGGGATTTACATTTTTATTTAGTCATTATAGCAGCCCCCTGGAATAGGATTTTTATCGTCACCCAAGATTTGAAAAGAAAGGAGGAGAAAAGAATTCAAGGTTAAGAGAGGCTAATAAAATTGGCCAAGAGCGCACACCTGATAATTAGATAAAGTAGAATTTAAGCCAAGTAAAGGTGGGGGAGATAGAGTTCATTTATTCTATCAGTTCCCTGTGTGTGGGGTCTCCAAGGACAGCTTCTTGTCTAGAAGAAAGGATTTTTATCACACAGCTTGACGAAGGTTTGCTTGCGCCCCTTCCCCTTCCCTCCCTGTTTCTCTCCATCCCCTCCCTCCTTTCTCCCTTCTTGCATCTCCGTTTCCCTTCTCCCCTGTTTTCAGATCCTGTTTTATAAGCACGTGTGTGCATGCAAGTGCAAGCGTGTGCAGAGATGCCTTCCTCTCCCTGCATGTGGAGGTCAGACAACAGCCTTAGTACCACCTGTCTCGGTGGCTCTTCTATTGATACCATCACGACCAAACCAAGTTATACCAGAAAACATTCATTGGAGCCTTGCTTATGGTTTCAGGGGTGAGCTTGTGACCATCCCATGGCAGGGAAGGCAGCAGCAGGCAGGCCAGCATGGAGCTGAAGAAGTAGCTGAGAGCTTACATCTGGTCCACAGGCATGGCGGTGGGGGTTGGGGGTCGGGAGGCTTGGTGAGCTTTTGAAACCTCAAAATCCACCCTCAGTGTCACACCTCCTCCAACAAGGCCACACCTCCTAATCCTTCGCCAAACAGGCCAGCAAATAGGGACCAAGCACTTAAATAAGCATAGGAATCTATGGGGGCCATTCTCATTCCAAACACCACCCCATCCACTATTTTCAGGTCTCTTATTGGCCTGGAATTCTCTGAGCAGGATGGGGTGGTTGGTCAGGTAGCCTCAGAGATCCGCCTGACTCAGCCCCTTCAGTGCTGAGATTATGGGGGTACACCATCACACCCCCCCTTACTTGGGTTCTGGGAACCAGACTCAAGTCTTTATATTTGCATGGAAATACTTTCCTGGCTGTGGTACCAACTTAATGCATTTGTTTGTTTGTTTGTTTGTTTTTGTTTTACAACATAAGGTTTCTCTGTGTAATGGGCCTGGCTGTCCTGGAATTTGCTTTGTAGACGAGGCTGGCTTCAAACTCACTCGGATCCTCCAGCCTCAGCCTCCCAAATGCTGGGATTAAGGGTGTGCACCACCACCACCCAACTTCTGCTTGTTTTTATTAGAGAAACAGGATCTCAAGGTGTCTCCTAGATCGACCTTGAACACAAGGTCATTCCGCATCAGTCTCCTGAATATTGGGATTGTGAGATTTTACCAGATCATGCTTTCCTTAGTAGGTCTTTTAAAAAAAATGCTTATTATAGTATTATCTAATAAAGAGTACACATCAGTAGACATGGTACCAAAAGAAGAGCAAGGCTTGGAAACTGGCTGGAGTCTATTGTTTCTGACTCGGTCAGCCCTTGGCATAGAGAATAGGAGTATTTAAGCAAGCTGCAATCATAGCAGGCATCTAGAATCACCACCAGAAAGTTGTTGATGACCTACCACAGGGGTGTGCAAAACAGCTTTAATTCTGATACAGTCTGACCAGAGCCTGCCCCGGTCATACTTTGCATGTCTGTCATAAGGAGCCAGCCGTTCACCTATCCCGCTATTATTGTGGCCTAGATAGTTCTTAAATGACTTTTTAAGAAACTCTGGCTTGCTCAGAGATATGTGGAGCAAGTGAAGAGATAGTGTCAAAACTCTATTCTTAAGCATCTCTCTGGATCCGCATCCCCTGTCTTGCCTCGCTGACTGGTATCTGCCTTCCGTCCTGGCGGCTGCTTTGGAGAGATGCGCTTGGCCAGCTAACTTGATCTCCCCTGATTACTTTTCCATTTAGGAGAGAAGGCATCCGAGATAGGCAGTCGGAGGGATGTGGGGTTTGGATCGAAAATCCGCACATATAAACACTGATGCTTGCTTGAAAAATAATCCCTGTGAGATGTGAAGTAATTTTGTATTTTAAAAAACAGGCCCTATGACTCTTTGCCTGGAAACCAGTGGACGGGGGTTCTATAGGAACTCAAGCAAGGAAGAATTTTATTGTAGCAATACTGCAAGGGGGAAATCTCGCGTGGCAGGGGGAATCACGAGTGGATTTTATTTTATTTTTTTTTTGCCCGTGTTATGATGTTGGAGCAAGAAAAAGAGACAACCGTTGTAGGAACATTGACAGTCACACATTTTTTATGGTTTCCTAGTCTGACTTCTGTGAGTCCTTCCAGACTGACATCCCACTGCATAAGGAGTGTGCACCACTGTGGGAGAATCTGAGCACAGAATTATTGAGAATGTGCTTCATTTTAACCGAAACAGCAGTTCAGTTCAGTGTTTGACTGGCAGATTTTAATCTTTACTCTTTTAGTATGAGCTCCAAAAAAAATGTGCGCTGGCGTGTGTTAAAATAAACTGTGGATATTTAAATTCCCAGCTCGTTATCTGTGTGACAGAGACAGCAGACCAGTTTTCCAAAGGCTTACGTTGGGTTGCAACTCTCGAAATCGTCTTGGAGTTTAGGAACCAGACAATCAAGGTCTCTGGAATTAAAATAGGCCCCATCATTAGCAGACAGAGGAATTTAAAAGAAAGAAATTGAAATCCGATTGAGGGAGAGAAAAATAATGGTCTCAAGGACGTGTTAATTATGTCATTAAGCCCGAAATCAAAGGCAGAGACGGAGGATGCAGTGGCATGCCCCATGTCTTCTCTTAACCCACCCCCTCTCTCCTCTGTGCCCCAGGATCCAGGCGTGCTCCGAAACTGTTGTCAGTTTCCGGGGCTCGCTGACATCCCGCTGGACTGGATGCTCTGGAAGAAGGCTAACGGAGGGATTTATTCCATCAGCACCCTCCCCAGGAGTCCCCTAGAGCTAAAGACTTGTTCCTAGCTCCTGTCAGAAGGCATGCCTACACAGCTCACCCCACCAATCCCTCTCACCTGTCCCCTTTCCCAGGCGCTCTCACCTGTGACCTGGACCACTGTTTGTGCTCCTTCTGCTATCATTAATAGCATCTTTGTTAAACTCCTACTCAAGTTATCGGTTTTTCTTTTTCTTGTTTGATAAGTCTTCTGCTTCCTGGAGAGTCTTAACCCTTGAGCATTTGATAGAAATAGAGAAAAAAGAAGGGAGGGATTGAGGAAGGAAGGAAAGAAGGAAGGAAGGAAGGAAGGAAGGAAGGAAGGAAGAAAGAAAGGAGAAGTCTGTGGGTTGTGGTGCTCTGAGACTTTACTGAGACAGAGTGAATGATGTCTGCTAATGTTTGTCATGTCCCCCCTCCCCATCTTCCCTCCTGTCCCCTTCCCCTTGTTCACCCTCTCCCACAACTTCTGCAGGCAGAGCCCAAAGCTATGGGATCGCCCTGGATAACAGGAGCTAAGCAATGGCCACTTGGTGATTGTCCTCCACGGGGACTGGCTTCTTCAGGAGGAGGGGAATCTATTGGATTTTGTTCAAAAGCCTTTCTCGTTCAATACACATTTGCTGGCATCCCGGAGCTTTACTGGGCAATGGGTGCCAGGGTTTGGGTTTTGCATGTTTAATTATTTAGAAGGTAGTTTTTCTTTTCTGACTAAATTGAGTGCTCAGTGTTTGAACTCAGCAGTGCAGAGACCTGTTTGATAATTCTGAAAGGGAAGTGTCCTTCGGGGGGCCTCACCTGAGAAAAAAAGATCTTTTTTGTTCCTTTGCTATTGGAATTTAAGACCCGCAAGGTAAATTGGGTGTATCATTTAAAATATGGACGAAATCAAGGGAAAATACATTTAATAGGATATCTGGTTGTTGTTAAATTTTAGTAATATGTGGGGAATACTTTCACAGACCATTTATAGGATGGTTTAGGCTAGCTAATTGGGTGTTTAAAACAGTCGGCATTATTTAGGGTCTAATTGCTGTATGCCAGCAAAACCAACAACAAACAAAAAACTTAATGTTGATCAAGACAGTCAAGCATCCGGGTCTCGGAGGATGTGCAGGCTGGCTAACCTGTGGCCACTGAGCCAATTTCATTGCCCGTACAGAAAATGAGAGGTAAATAGCAGGAACCTGGTTATATTTTGGCTTCACAGTCAATCGCTCATACAGGGCTTATTAAATACAGATTTTTGCCATCAGTACAGTGTGGGTGGCCTCAATGTCTCACCTTGCTCCCTAAGCTTTGTATTTCGGCAACCAAACACCTCTATCTTTTGTACAAGAAAAGACAACTTCCCAGACACCCAGCATACAGTCTTTAGAAAACGCTACTCGTACTCTCTGGCCTGCAGTTACAGGGCATGGGGATTCTTGCTCCTCCTCTGCTCAGGGTTAATCCCTCATAATTACAAGTCCCTGAAGAAAAGGATCCTGGAAGGGGAAGGACGGACTCTTTGAGGATTTGGGGACCATGAGATGAGCCCCAGGCAGGGCCTGGTAGGAATCTTCCTAGATGGCCTTCTTCATTATCTTCCTTTGACCAGAGATGCTCTCTGCTTTGCCTTCAAAAGGACTTTTAGGAGTAAGATGTTCTGCACAGACCGTGTTTTGTGACCAAGGGAGGAAGTCTGGATACCTGGAGGGGGGAAGTGTTTAAGGAACGATAAGGAAATGTCCAACTTACCCAGCCCATTGTGCAGACGCTGCCGCCCTGCTGTGTAATGGGTTTTGCATTGTTAGATCAAACAAAGCAAGGGGCTGGGGGGCTTGTTTTAGTCCCTAAGGAGTCTTTTTTTTTTAAAGATTTATTTATTTATTATGTACACAGTGTTCAGCCTCCATGTATGCCTGCAGGCCAGAAGAGGGCACCAGATCTCATTACAGATGGCTGGGAATTGAACTCAGGACCTCCGGAAGAGCAGTCAGTGCTCTTAACCTCTGAGCCATCTCTCCAGCCCACAGCTAGAGTCTTTTAAAAGCTATCAAAGAAAGCACACTAGACAAAGGGCTAGATTATGTGAAGCATCTGTGATTTTTTTTTTTAAAGCCTTTCAAGAATCCATGATCTTAAAATCGCTCAAGACAGCCTTCTCGTATCCATTCTGAAACTTCTACCTTAGGTGGGAGTCATAGTCCAGAATAAGCCCTAGAGTTCCACCGGACAGTTTAACCTCATAGTTGTGAAAACATCAGAATTAAATGACCAAATAACCAACGCAATAACTAAACGCTGCGGTCACCACCCGCGGAAGACTACATTCTAAAGAGACAAAGTGCTTTGGTCCATTTTATTTTTTTTCCCCCTTTTATAACTTCATTCTCTCTGACTCTATTCACCAGTGACTGAACTCAGGAAAAACTTATGATTGTCTGGGCAACTAAGAGCATGCACTTTAACTGGGTGCACAGAGTCAATCTACAGCAGGGATTGGGGTGTCAGAGGCACAGGCGGAAGATGGGTGGGGACAATGATCTTTCCTCACGGTCTTGCCGCCTCTGTATGGTGGCGGCAGACCAGAAGTGACCAGTGACACCATTTGTTGGTCATAGTGCTGATGGCAGTAACGTGGCCAGCAGCTCTTAGTGGCATATACGCTAGTTTTCAAGGGAACATAATTCCTTGTCCTTCTGGGATTGGGCTCCAAGTCTTACGCCTGTTTTAGAATGACGTAAAATCATGTCCGAAACTTCCCAACTCTGCCTTCTCTCCAGGTGTGAAGCTGCACCTGTAAGTAGCACAGTATGGCAAGGCCGGGTTATTTTCTGCTTCCCCCGAGTGAACAGAAATGTCAGTCTGCAGATGTCAAAGAAAGAGACACCTAATGGCAAAGGATGGTAATCTGTCACCTGGTTACAAGCCAGAGCTCTACATCCTTTCTGGGCTCAGATTCTGAATCTTCACTCATTAACTATGTGACCAGCCTCTAACTACGTAGGTTAGTTAACCGTTCTCTGCTTTGGTTTTGTCGCTTGAGACATAGAGAAAAATCCCAGTGCCAGCACCGTAAGCTTATTGTAAGCTGTTGATGGCAGGCGCTCAGAATATTGCCTGGCATATAGGAGGTGTTGTAACTACCAGGAAGAATGTGAGTTTCCGTTTGTAATTATTAATGGAGACATCGACATTCCTTACCCACCTCCTACAGCTTACCTCATTTTAAATTTTATTGTCTTAGCATATACTCCATGCATACTTGTTTACAGATAACTACAGAAGATGGATGCTATTTGGGCCTCCTATTTCACATTCTGAATCAGTTGCCAACATTAAAAAAAAATCTTACTTTACTCTTCCAGATTTACATCTGGCTTTGACTGCGTAGATCTGACCAGAAGTTGCTCTTTATGAAGTAGGTGGATTCCAACGAACTCCTCAAACCAGGTCCACCATCTCCAGGTTTCTTTTCGCTGGCTACAGTACTGGTGGGCAACTCATCTCTGGCACCTGGCAATGTTTGCTCCTCAGCAATCTCAGATGCGTGTGGGAAGTTCCCAAACAGGCACAGCGATGCACAGGATTGAAGAAGGACGCTTAAAAGACATCCCACAGGGGGCTGGAGAGATGGCTCAGAGGTTAAGAGCATTGCCTGTTCTTCCAAAGGTCCTGAGTTCAATTCCCAGCAACCACATGGTGGCTCACAACCATCTGTAATGGGGTCTGGTGCCCTCTTCTGGCCTTCAGGCATACACACAGACAGAATATTGTATACATAATAAATAAATAAATATTTAAAAAAAAAAAGACATCCCACAGCCGGGCGGTGGTGGCGCACGCCTTTAATCCCAGCACACGGGAGGCAGAGGCAGGCGGATCTCTGGGAGTTCGAGACCAGCCTGGTCTACAAGAGCTAGTTCCAAGATAGGCTCCAAAGCTACAGAGAAACCCTGTCTCGAAAAACAACAACAACAAAAAGATATCCCACACTAGCTCAGAATTGAGTACAATATTGGGTTATTTATTTAGGGGTAGACTCACAGACGACAGTCCTCTGTTGGAACAGGGAACAGCAACCGAATCCCGCAGCCGGAAAAGAGAGCAGCCCCGCGTTACATCAGCCAAGTGGGCGGGTAATTTAAAGGCTACTGGAGGTAGGATTTCCTACAGCACAGGATTTCTTTGCTAGCGTGATTCTTGGACAGGCAGGCGCTGCCTTGAATTCAGCCCAAACCCCTTGACTGTGTTGCTGCCTTGCCTGAGGTGTGAGGGGTCGCCTCGGAGATGTGCTCACGGGGTTTTCCCTCCAACAGTTGACAATGGAGCCTCTCTCTAGCCTCACTGCTTCAATTTCCAGCTCCCCACAGCCACCCCATGGTACGGGTGATCAGCTCCTCCCGGGTCTTGCCCCGTGACTTTGGTGGTCACTTTTGTTGAAGCTGTTCTCTTGACTTTGAGGGGATCTCCCCTTAGTCCCGGCACCAGCGCCATTTCCTCCACTAGTAATCTCTAGCTGCCTTGTTCCATCTGGGAACGTACGAGTTGTTTCTATCTCTGGATGTCCAGGATGTCCAAACCATGCAAGAGAACTATACCAGAGTTGTGCTAGGGCATGTTTTATTCTTTCCGGGATAACTCATTGCAGCCAAAAGAGCAAAAACCAAACCAAAACAACAAAACCCACTAAGATGGAAGCGAGCCATTTTCGTGGTGTCCCACTGTGGCATAGAAATGATTTCAGTAGCCCTGCCCCGTGCTGTCTTCTCCGCTGGACTGCGGGTTTCTCGAGGATGGGGCTTTTTTTCACACATTGTTTTCACCCTCACTTCTTGCCATAGGTTCTGCTATATAATATTTGCTAATAAATATTATTTCAACAAATGAGACCCTTCAGGTCTGCATGCAGGTCTCTTATTTTTTGGAGGACATACATTTTGATGCCGCTGTTTGTCAAGGACTATTATTCAAAAGTAGCCCACTGTAGAAGTCCACAGCTCTTCAGATGCAAGCTGCTGGAATTGCCTCATTCCACGAACGTCCCCCCTCAGACACTTAATAGTGATGACTGCTGATGCCGTGACCGAGTAATTATCTCTTTCTCTTTCCTGGAATCTAGGCCGGGCTGTTCCATAGCTCTAACCGTCACTCGGCCACACTGATTTGTATTATTTAAAGTTATTTTTGAAGTAATGAATACACACTTCTTATCTTGGGGGATAAAACTCATCGGATAATCTGGACATCCTTTGTTTGCTCCAGCTGGGAGTTCACATCTCTCTGGAACACAGGCGACAGGACCAGGTAAATTGTACCAAGGTTTGCATGTGATCTCCCATTAATCACGATTATCAATTCATGAATTCCTGATAAGCCCCTTTGGTGAAATCTGATCTTTCACCTCTGTGCTTGGAAGCTGAATTAGGGATAATTGCATGCATTCTGCCACTTGTGAGCGTATTGGAGCTGATTAGCTTGGGGCGGGCTGATTAGGTGGTGACTACCGTCGTTGGGAAAGCGTGCATTATCGTGGGCTATGTAGATGAGCTCGTCGTGATATTATATATATGACACGAAACCAAGGGGAAGCATTTTTTATTCAGATCAGAGACCCTCTCAGCTGTACACCATGGGCATCATGGCTCGTGACAGTCGCTGAATAACTATGTAAATTCCGCTCCACATTTTGCTTTTTATCCGCTGTCCGTAATGACTCTCCTCTCTTTGCTGATGGAAAGGAGGAAGCATAAATAGAAAGTTCTGATGGGTGAGATGAAAACCTCCAACAGAGACACTGAGGGTTTCATGTGTGATTCTCCACCAGGCACGGGCGGCAGCCCTTGCTTCCATCGGCCGCCAGGCTTTCTGAACCGCCGTGGGCTCGATCTTAGAGATCTGGGTTGTCACAGTGCCCGCGGAGGGTCTGTCTGGTCTCACCTGCAGGCTAGCCCTCCTGTCTCCGTGTGCCCTCCGTCTTATTAGCTCTGGGTGGAGTGGTAATCCAGTCTGCTGGATGTTTTCCTCTTGCTTATGGTCAGTGATTTAATCCTTGCTGCCTCTGGAAGCCTCCGTGTGCTTGGCCTGCTTGGTTTCTGCCAGTTGCAATTACCTGAGGTAATCTAGGTTTCTAATTTTCCAAGAGAGTATCACGTGTCAGCAGTAGCTACCCTGAAAAGCAATACAATAAACAGGAGTGTTTCCTGCTCCACCTGCTCCTGACAAACCTTTCATTTGACTCTATTTGAAAATACCTTTTTAATCTTTAAAGAAAATTGACATTTATTTGTATATTTGTGCATGTGTGTGTGCGTATGTGTGTGCACGTGTGTGCACATGTGTGTGTGTGTGTGCGTGTGTGTGTGCACGCACAAGCTTGTGCCCTAGCACTAGCATACGTTCAGAGGTCAGAGGGCAACTTTCTTTCCACCATGAGAGGCTTGGGGCTTGGACTCAGGTCACTAGGATTGGCCATAGGCACCTCTACCTCCTGAGCCATTTTCCTGGCCCTGAAATGCCGCATCTGTGCATAAAATGCACAGAAAATGAAATGAAAATATGATGCCCTAGTGTGGTGATGACTGGGGACTCTTGAATTATCCCAATCTATCCGATTCAGAATTTCCTTGGAAAAATACCAAGAAGAAAATTTTCAAAAAAAAAAAAATCAGCAAATGCTGGGCACTGGGTGGATGGAGGACAGCCACAGGCTCACCTAGGGCCTTGCACCCCAGGCAGGTGCTAGAGGGGTCCCGGTCCATGAACAGGTATGTGGTGCAGAAATGGAGGAGGGGAGGCAGAGCGGTCCCTGCACTGTAGAAAATCAGAACTGAAGATGCGGAAGTGGTGAGGGACAGGTCTAAGCTGCCTCCCAGGGCCACGTGATGTTCCAGACCGTGCTACTACAGATGGTCACGTCTGGGTCCCTGCCCCTATGACAACAGGGATCACTGTTAATGTCTGCAGTGTGTGTTACCACGAAGGCCATCCGAGGCCATGCTGATGTTCAAGGGGCTGTCTCTGGGGTCCTCGGCCCAAGGTGTGGCCTAGAGCCATGCCTGGGCCCATACACAGCCCGTGTTACCACAGCAGGAGAGTCTTTGGGGTCTGAATAGGCTAGACCGGCATGTCAATGGGGTTTTTAAGTGCTGGAGCAATCAAGCCGAGGAGCGAAAGAAGAGAGGCACACAAAAAGCCTGTCTGGGTCACTTGAAAGCAAACTAACAAGATCCCTGTCAGGCCGTAAGGAAAAGGATGGATGAGAATACAAATGCCGTACCGCGAACTTCCGCAAGGCTTCCAAAGCTGAGCAAACCCGCGCTAGAGGCTTAGATGGAGGGGCAGGCGAGCTCTACCCTGCTGCCTGCGGTAGAAGATCTGGGGAGGAAATTATCACCTGCAGGTGAGAGTTAGGGAGGACAGCTAAAGGTCTCATCTTGAATGTAGATTTGCCTCCTCTTAGTGTGTGCCATACTCGGGCTTTGGGGATGCTGGAACCAAGTACGCACTCATTACTAACAAAGCCCCCCACCCAAGCACCAGGGACAAGGCCAGCAGTAGGTGGATGCAGAGAATGAACAGGGCAGGCAAAGATTAGTCTGGTTTTAGGGGCGGCGATTATCTCCCTGGAGAGCGTGCTGCGCAGCGAGCGCTTCTTCCCTACAAGGAAACACAACGAGGTGCATGCTGGGACACCAGGGATGATGTCACCTGAAGGCATAACTGTAGCAGCGGCTGGGCAAACAGGAGTCTAGAAAGCACAAAGATTCTGCACCCAGATGGAAGCTATTCCAGTGACCGGGTGTGGTTGGTGAGGGGGTGCGAGGGCCCGTGGAAGATGCTGTGGGCTAGGGAGGGCTTGGTGGAAGAGAACCACCCTGCATTCTTCTGGCGAGTGATGGGATTCAATAGCTGGGCATAATGCTACGTTTCTGTAATAAACCGGGCGCAAGCCTTTAATCCCAGCACTCGGGAGGCAGAGGCAGGTGGATCTCTGTGAGTTCGAGACCAGCCTGGTCTACAAGAGCTAGTTCCAGGATAGGCTCCAAAGCTACAGAGAAACCCTGTCTTGAAAAACCAAAATAAATAAATAAATAAATAAATAAATAAATAAATAAATAAATAAATGGAAATGAAATAACAGAGCAAACAAATCTGCTTTTCCAAAGTGCCTCGAGGAGCCCTAGATAATGGTGGGTGTTTAGAAGCCACAGCTACGGTTGTGATTAGGGAAAGTGCAGAATATTGTTGCCATAGTTTAACCCAGGGTACAAAGGGAGACAAGGAGGTGTCAGCTGGCAAGATGGAATGGCAATTTTCTTTGAAATTGTCAGCATAAATAAATGTACAAGCCTTTGACTCTATGTTTTCCTGCAACTTCAATTAATTGTGCTTTCACTTCTGAAAGTCTTTCCTCAACTTGAGTATTTTGCTAAGTGAGAAATACTTAGCGTAAACTTCAAAGTAAATGAAAGCAATATAGAATCCAAGGGTTTGCATCTCAGCACGTTCCAGCCATAACTAACATACATCCTCGCTTGTAATCAAACTTGTCCCCCTTGATAGTCCCTCTATTTTATGAGAGTTCAGATTAAAATACTGGCTGCCATGCAGACCTTGATCAGAGTTGGAAGATTCTAAAAACTGGTATTTGTCAGTGTTCCTCTGTAGTGCGATATTTAATCAAGCACCCAAGGCCTGTCTTCAAGGTACTGTCTGCTGTGGCGGTTATCCACCGTTGCAGGGTCACTCCCCCTATCTGGACCTCCTCCTTCCAGGGTCTAGGAAATTTGTCTAATAGTCTCTCTCACCACGCCTATTTCCTTTGAGCAGTGTGGGGCAGATTCTGTTTGCCTCCTTCTTGGTGTAGATGACACAGTAATCAGCTATGACCACAGCGATGCCATCTAACAAGCCATTTTACAACTTCAACCGTGTACGAAAATAATTATTATCATTATATTCACCAATCTGTCAGGGAGATCTAGTTCTAGGCACTGGTGTTCTGGTGAAGGCTGCCTCTCTCTTGGGTCAGCATTGGTCAGTGTGTCAACTCCACCTCTACTTCATGTATGTTTTATCTTCCTCGGACTGCTGAATACCCAAGACATGTTCTCACATTGAATACTTAGTACATAAACCAAACCACACAAGCACATGCAAGGCCTCTGCCCTCAGACGCATTCTAAGCCTCTACATACCAAAGCAGGGCGGGACGGTCAAGGCAAATATCAATGGGTAGTCCACCCACTCTGGGAGAGCATTGCAAAGGGATTATGCATTGAGTTAAAAAACATAACATTGCTGATATTGACCATTTTTTATGAAACACAAAGTGAAATGAAGAATTAGAATAAGATGATCTGCTGATGGAGGAAGGTCATTGGCTAATAAAGGAACTGCCCTGGCCCATTTTATTGGTTAGAGGATAGGTGGGAGGAGTAAACAGATCAAAATGCTGGGAGGAAGAGGAAGTGAGGTCAGAGACTCACAGCTCTCCTCTTGGGAACAGACGCCTGAGAGAGACGCCATGCCCTGCTCCCGGGATGAAGCTCCGACCCAGGATGGACATAGGCTAGAATCTTCCTGGTAAGCGCACCTTGGGGTGCCATACACAGATGATTAGAGATGGGCTAAATTAATATGTGAGAATTAGCCTAGAAGAGAATGGGCCAAGCAGTATTTAAAAGAATACAATGTCTGTGTAATTATTTTGGGTAAAGCTAGCCGTGGGGGCGGCCGGGTGCCGGGGACGCAGCCCCGCTGCCCTTACTACTACAGACTGGCGCCCACGTGGACAACTGCTTCCACATAAAGCCTGAGACAGCTTGGGAAGTAATTCTAGAACAAAATGAAAGCATTGTGCCTGGTTTCTTGGTAGCAGCAATTTCTCGGTTCTACTCTGCTTGCTAGAGGCAAGCAAGCGCCTCATCTAAGAGAGGCTTCCTGACTCAGCTTTAGCTGCAAAGCCTGCAGCTCATTAAGAGGTCCTGCCACGAAACACTTAAATGGTGTTGACGAAAAGCTGAACACATGCTTTTCGGTTTTCAGCCATAGCAGGAAAAAAGCTGCGCCGTTTAAAAAATGCGGGCTTTCTGGGCTGTCCTGCCAGGACAAACTCTGACTCTTTTACGCAGGCGGTTCGTGCGGTTTGCAAGCATAGGCTGCTGAAGCTCGCTTGCTGGCAGGGACCTTGAAATGCCATACAGTTGTTGCAGTAAACATGGCTACAGCCAGTACCTCAGCCATGAGGCTGGAAAGCTAAGGAATGGACTGGATCCAGCCGGCAAAGCCACGCCTTTAATCCTACTGATATTGCTTGGTAAATTAAAGACTCGTGTGGTCAGAAAAAGAGAGATATACAGTAAAGAGAGATTCAAAGACAAAGAAAATGTTTAAATGGTTTACAGTGTGTTAAAAATATATGCAGACTAAAAGTTGAAGTTCTTAAAGTAAAAAAAAAAAAAGGAAGAGAGTTGTTGTGTGTGGTAGCACACACCTTTAATCCCAGTGCCTAGAAGGCAGAGACAGACAGATCTCTGTGAGTTCAAGGTGTAGTAGCTTACACCTTTAATCCCGAATGCCTGGGAGGCAGAGACAGGCAGATCTCTGAGAGTTCAAAGACAGCCTGGTCTACAGAGTTACTTCAGGTCAAAGATACAGAGAACCTGTCTCAAAAAGCAAAGAGTTAAAAGTAAAAATAAACAAAATAGAGGTTAAAACAAAGCGTACAAAGATGGAAAATACACAGAGACTTTTGATACTGTATGCTATTATGCTCTCTTTGAATTGTTTAAATGCTGAGGAAGGAGAAACAGATGCTAAAAGATATTTATTTATAAATACTGCTGAACTAATCCAACATAGATATTATGAATTTGGATCTAAGGATATGATACTTTGGAAAGGAGTTTCTTATTTTGTTTTCACAGAGGATGAGACGCTGTTCATTTCTTCTATTCCGATTTGGTATGATGGACCACGCCCTCCTGAAGGGTTGGTGTGAACACCTTCAGAAAATTGCTTCGCTCAACTGCCAACTGAGATGAAACTAGCACACAGGTTATACCATGAAAGACCTAATTAACGACGCCCCCATTCAGCAGGAAGCAGTTTGGAGAGAAATAACTGCGCCCATATTCCCAAAAAATGTTTAAAAATGTTCTTTTACATTTAAAGGGGGATATGATATAGATATCAATAATTTGCATTAGTATAGATTTTGCTTTATTGATAGAGATTTAAGGTCAATTTTGTTATATGTATAAGTGTTTCTGATTTTGATTAAGGTATTGTGATTGTGTAGTTCATTTAAATATGTACTGTATAATTAAGAAATATAGGTTGTTAATGGATAATCATCGATAATAGTAAAGCTTGTAGTCATGTTAATTAGATTTTCTAGATATATAGAGATATATTTTAGATAGGCATTCTTCATGTCTTTCAAAGATTACAGAATAGGACATTTAATGTTTTAACAACTGAGGACTTTTCATGACAATGAGACACTCTGCTCCTGGCAGCACCAATCTACTTCAAGAGGAAGATGGGCATCGAAGAGGATCCTTATGGAGTTTGATAGCCATTTGGGCAAGAAACTGCTCTTGCCTGGACTACTGCATAAACTGGAAACAGAGAACCCGCAGAGAGAGGACTACTGAACTTGCCTAAGGTGAGATGATCTTTCGGGGTTCCTGATTCATTTTG
The DNA here is from genome assembly GCF_018167655.1 of Microtus oregoni. NCBI lineage: Eukaryota > Metazoa > Chordata > Mammalia > Rodentia > Cricetidae > Microtus > Microtus oregoni. Next base: position 38,988,175 of record NW_024543077.1, on the reverse strand, counting down.
AAAGAGTCTGCGAGACATTCTGCAGGACACAACAGATAGTGACTGAACTGACTTTGAATTTTCCTGCTTTATGGAAATGTCTGCTGTATACCATGGGCCTGAAGGCTGAAGATGGATGCCCCAACGGTACAAAAGAACTTTGGGTGACTGTCCAGGCAGCGAGATGTCTTTGTCATTTCTAGAGTTTGAAGTTTCTTAGTTCCTGTTTACTTAGGTAATATATCTTTCTGGAGTCTTTGATGGAGTTAAGAATAGTTAGTTATAGTTATAGTTTTCCTTAGTTTTGATAAAGATTATTGTAACTTTTACTTGATAACTGTTTTGTTATATGTAATTTTGCTATGTTAAAGCCTTTTTTTTGTTTAAACCGAAAAAGGGGAAATGATGGAGGAAGGTCATTGGCTAATAAAGGAACTGCCCTGGCCCATTTTATTGGTTAGAGGATAGGTGGGAGGAGTAAACAGATCAAAATGCTGGGAGGAAGAGGAAGTGAGGTCAGAGACTCACAGCTCTCCTCTTGGGAACAGACGCCTGAGAGAGACGCCATGCCCTGCTCCCGGGATGAAGCTCCGACCCAGGATGGACATAGGCTAGAATCTTCCTGGTAAGCGCACCTTGGGGTGCCATACACAGATGATTAGAGATGGGCTAAATTAATATGTGAGAATTAGCCTAGAAGAGAATGGGCCAAGCAGTATTTAAAAGAATACAATGTCTGTGTAATTATTTTGGGTAAAGCTAGCCGTGGGGGCGGCCGGGTGCCGGGGACGCAGCCCCGCTGCCCCTACTACTACAATCTGCTGTAGATATCAAGTAACTTTTGATTAGTACATTGTCTTTCATGATTGACACATTTACTCATTAAGTAAGTTAAAACCTCCATATCTGCAAGTGGGTTATAGTATAGGCACTACATGATATATTGATAAATATCCCCAGAACCAGTGTTTAATAACCAAATCTCAGCTGGGACTTTTAATAGGGACAATGTTAAATCTAATGATTACTTTGGGGAACGCCATTCTCTGAACATGGTGTCTTCTGATGTACTAGCATGGCTGCACCTCTGTGTAGCTGCATCTTACTGCAATTTCAGGAGCCAGACCTGTTCTAGCCTTGTTAGCTGTAATCCAACCTGTTTTATACTTTATTATAAATGGGAGCGTCTTCTGAAATCAGTTTGGGGTTGCTCCTTATTACTGTGGAAAAAATAACATTTTTCTCCACATTGATCCTGCACCTTGCTGAACTCTTTCTTGGCACCACGATTCTGTGTGTATACCTGAGGGCTGGATACCTACAAGACCGTACTGGATACATACAAGGCAGTACTGGATACATACAAGACAATATTGGATACATACAAGACCGTACTGCATACATACAAGACCGTACTGCATACATACAAGACAATATTGGATACATACAAGACCGTACTGCATACATACAAGGCAGTACTGGATACATACAAGACTGTACTGGATACATACAAGACAATATTGGATACATACAAGACCGTACTGCATACATACAAGGCAGTACTGGATACATACAAGACAATATTGGATACATACAAGACCGTACTGCATACATACAAGGCAGTACTGGATACATACAAAACAATATTGGATACATACAAGACCGTACTGCATACATACAAGGCAGTACTGGATACATACAAGACAATATTGGATACATACAAGACCGTACTGCATACATACAAGGCAGTACTGGATACATACAAGACTGTACTGGATACATACAAGACAATATTGGATACATACAAGACCGTACTGCATACATACAAGGCAGTACTGGATACATACAAGACAATATTGGATACATACAAGACCGTACTGCATACATACAAGGCAGTACTGCATACATACAAAACAATATTGGATACATACAAGACCGTACTGCATACATACAAGGCAGTACTGGATACATACAAGACAATATTGGATACATACAAGACCGTACTGCATACATACAAGGCAGTACTGGATACATACAAGACTGTACTGGATACATACAAGACCGTACTGCATACATATAAGGGAGTACTGGATACATACAAAACAATATTGGATACATACAAGACCGTACTGCATACATATAAGGGAGTACTGGATACATACAAAACAATATTGGATACATACAAGGCAGTACTGGATACATACAAGGCAGTACTGGATACATACAAGACAATATTGAATACATACAAGACCTTACTGGTTACATTTGACTAATTGCCCCCATTAAGACTTCCAGAACAATGACGACAAAGAAGCAGCGAGAGTAGATACATTTGTTTTGCTTTGTGTTTTAAATCAAACACAAGGTTAGATTTGAGAAAGATAGTTTTTTTATCAGGTTAGAGAAGGGCCCATCTACTTGTACGGGAAGAGGGCTTTAATCATGGAGGGGTAGGGACGACCTCTTAAAGGTTACAGTACACATCTCTGCTGTGATGTACAAGGGGCTGGCGAGGAAGAGAATTACTCCCACTTTCATCTCGACTTGGGGGAGCTTCATGCCCCTGTGTGGCTTTCATATCCACCGTGGCTAGTAGTTACCTTTCTGAAGTATGCTCATAACCTTGTTTTTTCAATCTGGAGAAAATGCTTAGGTGAAAAAGAACACGCGAAGACTGAAAATCTCAACTATTGCCAAGCTAGCCTGTTCTTGGCAAGCTCTGTCAACTGCTCTTCCCACCAGAAGTCCTTGACCTGAAACACTGGCTACTCTGTAATTGTCCAGGCTAATTAATTTTCTTCAAATCTAATAGCAACTGGAGACTCTTATAACGGTTGATCCATCCAAATACTCACATCTTTTCTTTCGTACAAATGAAGCAAGAAAAAAAAATTGGGAAAAAAATTTAGAAAGGTAATTACAGAAAACAGCAAAAAATCCATATATTGTACATTTCATCTTTTTCCTGGGTCTGAACTGCAATTACAAGCTAACAACAACAACAACAAAAACTCCCATAAAAAAAGACTCCCAAAATCTTCTGTCTTTCACCCTTTGCTTTTTGTCTTCTAACTCAGCATTTGTTTTCTAGTGTCCTGGTATTTTGTTGGTGGTGGTGATGATGTTTCAATGTGTATGTGTGTGTGTGTGTGTGTGTCTTTCTGTTTGTCTGTCTTTTCTAGGTCCAAAGAAGTATCTATTTCATGGACAGAATTTGTCTTCCAACCCCTAAACCCTCTAACAGAAAATATACCATCTGTAATTGCAAAACACACATAAAGTATTTAGAAACAAATACCATAGGGATACAGTGTTATAGCTTTATGGGCTGTAAATATCTTTTTAAACTCCAGTGATTGCTATGCATTTACTCCCTAGATCCATACATAAACGCATAGGTAAACAGCCGGGCAGTTGTGATGCATGCCTTTAATCCTAGCACTCAGGGAGGCAGAGGCAGGCGGATCTCTGTGAGTTAGAGGCCAGCCTGGTCTACAAAGCGAGTTCCAGGACAGCCAGAGATACACAGAGAAACCCTGCCTCGAAAAATCAAATGAATAAACAAAAAATAAAATGTAAACACCGAGAATATTTAAAGCAGATGCATTAGAAAAATTGCAAACATGTAGGAACTAACAGAGCCTTTTCATGTTTCCCTGTCGTCTTTTTGTTGGGTTTAGTTTCCTGAGGCCCAGATTATCACACTAGACAAACCCATGCTTGAGAAACTTCAGCCTTGACAGGCAAAAAAGAGCGCTGTCTCCTGGCACAGCAGACAAGCAGTTAAGACTCTGGCAGACTGGAGAGGAAAAGAGCAAGGCAGAAAGAGAACCGCTGTTTCATTTGCTCAGGATCTCTCTTTTATTGAATTCCCTGTCCCCTTTGTTCCTGCTCCCCCCCCCCCCCCCAGCTTTTACTATTGTCTCACACAAGTTGGGGGAAGGAAGAGGCTCATTTTTCAGCAAGGCTCTTCAATGCCAATGACGTGACAGATGGATTTGGAGGTTCAGAAATCACCGTTTCCTTAATCTTGCTGGCTACCACATGGGGCATGGACACAATTGGAAATGAAGCTTCATCCAGGAGAAATGTTTGCACGGAGCCTTATCTAGTCACCAGCTATGGAAAGTACAGCTGCTTTACTGAACTGTAGAGCCCTGCTTGGAAATGCTATAGCTCTCTCTTTCCTCTCCCTCCCCTTCTCCCTCTCCGTGACTCTGTCTCTCCTCTCCCTTCTTCTTCTTTTCTTCTCCCTTCCCCCCCCCCCCCACAGAGACACACACCCACTCACACACACGCGCACGCACACGCTTCTAGTCGAGCAATTGTCTTATAAAGATTCTCTCTAAAGGAAAACACATCTTTATCTTTATAAGAAAAGAACCCTTGTACCACCCACCAATCTCCGGCGCTGGCGTTCAGCTCACAGATAGACTCCTCTCTTTTAATTTTTAAATCACCTTATCAATCAACGTCCTGCACTATTCTCAGTCTCCTTTTAGCTATTCTGAGTCGATCCTATCTCCTGGCTTTTGGCTTGCTTCTTGGGCTTTCTCCTATTGTCTGTGTCTTACAGAAATCCTCCAGAGGCTTCAGAGACATCGGCTTAAAATAAGGCATTCATTTTTCTTTAATAAACACGCCCACTGACTTCCTCGGCAAACTGTCAGCGTTGGCTCGGTGGAGTTCAGACCATCAATCTCTAACTTTGGGTCACGGAGGCACCAAGGCCAGGTGCTGGCCATGAACATCAGCAGAGGAAGAGAACTCAAGTTGAAGCTGTGAGAAACAGATCTGGGAGGCGGTTCCCTTAGCCCTGTGCTCTAACGCATTTCAGCGAGCACCTAGGGAAATAAACTTCACGGTGGCTCCGCCTTCGTCTTTCCTGGAAGGAAGGAAATGGATGAGCATCTAACTTTTAGTTAAACATCTCAGGCCTTCTTTGAGTCCCAGGAGGTCCACTCCCTCTGCTCTTCATTTCAGTTATCCAGGGTGGAGCGACATAGCTCAGTTACCCATTTATACTGAAGGAAAGCAGGGCAGTAAAGCACAATTATTCTCCTTGGTGACATTAGAGAGAAAACGACGCCCTTCCCGCAGGTTAGAACATTTGTGAGCCGAAACGTGTTAGAGCAACTGCCTTTCTTTTCAACATTTTGAGGGCAGCTAAAGCGAAGGTGGGTGGTGCTTTCCTTCTTTGTTTGAAACTGGAGAATTTGAGGTCATATTTTGAACATAGTTTATGAACGTCATTGTCCTTTTTCAGAGAGAAAGTAGACATCTTCACACTAGTCAGGTCCTTGTCATGTTCAGGATGCTAAGAAGAAGGCGGGGCGAGCAGGTGGAGCCAGGATGTGGTGTGAGAGATTCTGTGGTCTCCTTCCGCGCACAGGGCAGAACTACAGTGGCTCTCCTGTGTCACCTGCCTGTGTGACATTCACTCTCAAGAAGCAGCTGCGCAGGAAGGGTAGCACTTTTTATTCCAATGCGGCACTCAGAAAGGAGCTAAAGTGTTCCTAGTGCCATGTGCATTGCTGCACCACGTCTTCTCTCATAGCGTGCAGAAGAGTCGGGAAGATTATTTGGCATCTGCCACACTTCCAAGCCCTTCTCAATTAATTGACAGGAATCAACCAGGCATTAATATCCTACTAGATCATTATTGACAGATGCTGAGAAGAATTCAACAGTTAAGAATATGTAACTTCTGCTCTCAAGGTTCTTAAAATGTTGTATTGTGTATGTGTATGCACGCACACATGTGTAGAGACCAGAGGTGACAAAGGGTGTCTTTCTCAATCACTCTTCATCTTACTTTTTGAGACAGGGTCTCCCACTAAACCTGGAGCTTGCTGATTAGGGTCAGACTGGCTAACCAGCAAGCCCTAAGGATCTCCTATCCCCACTGTCCCAGCACTGGGATTCTGTGTGTGTGTGTGTGTGTGTGTGTGTGTGTGTGTGTGTATTATCATGCCTGGCTTCTATTTATTTAGATACTGGGGATCTAACTTGTGTCCTCATCCTGACATGGAAAACACTACTGATGGAGCCAACTCCTTGGGCTTCTGGTGTGCAATTTTAAGATTTGCGATGAAGCAGTTTCAAGTGTAAGTGTCCCATATTTCAATATTCATATTAGGAACTGGAGCATTCAAATGTGGATTTGAAGTTGGGGAATCAATGTATACACATCTTTCTGGGAATACATTCTTGTATACATCATATTCAAATGTACCTCAAAATAAGAGGCATGCTAGGTTGTTAAAGAATTGAGCCTTGGTCATTCTCTCTAGCTCTTTTCTCTGCCTTCTGCCCCACAATTCCAACAGTAGAAAGATAAATTGTGAGTAACTGCACACAGGAACCGTGTGGGCAGCTGGTGGCTGTGCCTTTAGATTTTCTTCTCTCCTCCACTCTTCCTGTCCCTGAGACCTGAGTGCTCCAGGTTGGTCTTGGCATAGTTGAATGTGCATGAGAAATTACTAAATTAAAATGCTGGGAAGCCTCCTGAAGATGCTCAGAATGAAATGAATGGCTTCTCGGGTTTTGTTACTGTTTGCCAAGTGCATAAGCACCAGAGGCAAGCCCCAAGTCCCCGCCCTTCACCAACCCCCAAGCCCTCCGTGTCTTCTTCTTACTAACAGTCCACACCTCACACCCTCCACACAGGGTGTTGGAGAAGGCCGCTCAGACCCCAAATAGCCACACAGAAACTGTATTAATTAAATCACTGTTTGGCCCATTAGCTCTGGCTTCTTATCGGCTAAATCTTATATTAATTTAACCCATTTCTATTAATACATAATCATGTAGTTGTGGCTTACGGGGTAAAGTTTCCAGCATCTATCTCCTGCGGCTCCATGGCTTCTCTCTAACTCCACCTTCCTCCTCCCATGCTCTAGGCCAAGCCAGTTTCTTTATTCATTAGCCAATAAAAGCAACACATAGACAGAAGGAATTCTCACACCAACAGGGTCCAAGAAAACCTTTAAAAGTCTCATTCTTCCCCTCTTACTATTTTACAAAGTTCACTTTTGGCATTTCTTATTTTTAAACAGCTATTTATGCATTCATCAATGCTTTAATTATTTATTTATGTTCACGCATGTAGGGCTTTGTGCGTGGATGCGTATCACACACGGGCTTTGGTTTACTCTGTAGAGTATGTTGGTTCTAGTGATAAGACTCAGGTCATCAGGTTTGGCTGGTAGCAGGTGCCTTTGCCCACTGAATCAACTTGGCAGCCTCAATCTTAGTGATTCTGCAACTATTAGTAACCTCATTTTGTTCACAGAAGCCACAGACTCATCTAGGACAACTCATGCATCATGAAATCAGACTTTCCTACCGTCCCCCAGCTCTAGGGTCTGCTGTCATTATGATCATCCTGGAGGGACCTGCCGGCTACGTGAAGAAATCACTTCCCGAGCTCCTTGTTAAAGACGCCTATGGACCGTGTTCCGTTTATTTCAATCCCAAGATGTAAGTACTGGAGTAAGTTTGTGAGAAAAAGCCCTTGAAAAGATTGATGAGACATCACAGCATAAGAGGATGGCGGAGATGCTTCCTGGGGTGAGAGGCCATGTGGGGGGAGGGGAAGAGAGGAAGTAGAGGATGGAGAGGAGGCTGTGCCCCTGCCCATGCTGCACGGCCAAGGTTAAGATGTATCCTCCCAGGAGCCGGAAAGATGGCTTAGGATATAAAATTGCACACTGTTTTCACAGAGAATCAGAGCTTGGCTTCTGGCACCCAGGATCAGTGGCTTTTAACCTCCTCTCATTTCATCTACAGGGGATTCAATTAATTCTCTTCTGGACTCTGTAGACAACTGCTCTCATGGGCGCATAGCAACACAGAAACGCACACATATAAATATACATAAGATAATAAGAATAAATCTTTTTTTTTAAAAAAAAAGGTGTGCTCTTCCATTACAAGCCTATGGCTTTGACCAGAGGAACACCTTCTCTCCATCTCTCCTCCTGCTCATTAATGCCCCCAAAATCTGTAACGACCAGTGGATGATTCCATCGATTAGGGTAGACTCTTTGTGATCAGTGACTCCTGAAAAATTGCACAGAAAAATATACTCAGGGCCAAGCCCTAAGCGGGTGGAGCTTTCTGGCAGATGCTTGTCAAAAGATAATGGAACTGTAGAATTCCGTTTTACATATGGCACAGGGGATGGGGAGCCAGGGAGAAAGCTGTCACGGTCACGCTGATGCTGAGTCCCAGACTTCAGAACCATCATCTTTTACATCGTCTCCTTTCCCCCTCCTGTTTATAGCTAAGAGGGAAGTTGAATATGAAGTTGGAAAAACAAGTCAACGTAGGCTATATTTTCCGGGAAAATAGGAAGCGAAACAGGGCTGCATTTTTCCCCAAGTTTCCCAAACAATGCTTTTTAAAACCTCATTTATTCTTGCCTGGGCATTATAATATAACATTTTAGCATTTTCCATTAAAATAAGAAATTGCCAGGTAGCCAAGTAAACTATAGAACACTGTAATTGCTCATGTTTCAGAAATGTCATTGGATCTGAACACAAAGAGGCTTGGTAACCATTACTGCGTGAGTGCATACACATATTCTTAAAAGTCCCGATCAATGTTTTCCAGCACTCGGGTCCTGAGCAACCGTGGCAGCTTCTCTAAGTATTTTGGTTGCTCCCTCTAAGGACTGAAGCAACACATATGCTTTATTCTGGACATACCACAGGTATCTGACAAGCATGTTCCTTTGTGCCGAGTCTGAAGCAGAACACTGTCATTGCATATAATTTAGCGTATTAGACATGAAAGAGTTACCTTAATTACATACCATAGATTATATTTTGTTCTTAGTAGAATTTGAAAAAAAAACACCCCTAAACAGGCTTATCAATGATTTTGTAACAAGATGTTTGACCAAGTGGAAAACCCACAGAAAACCAATAGCCTTGAGTAAGGTAAAATCAAATCTTGGTAATTTCAGGGAGTTTTGGATTTTAAATTGTAAACAAAACATTACGAACCTACGTTTTGAGCTAATGTACCCACTTAGGGGTGAGAGCTCTGTTGTCTTGTGTGTAAAACTAGGGTTGGTTTGGGTTCTCTGGGAAGCACACGTTAAAACAGGGTTGAAAGTGTAAATAATTTGGGGCAGGGGATGCCTGTCCAAGATGTGGGGAAGCATGGAGTGGGGGGAAAGCCCCCAGGCTAGGAGGTAGACCTAGATACTCATGAAAGGGAATGAGAAAGCGAGGGTGTGTTTGACATAGTCTCAGACCAGGGATTACGGCGTCATCCACTGGGGGCTGGTCTTCCCTGCCTAATGAAGACAGTGTCCATGAGCACGCTGAGAGATCAGTCTCCCAGGGGAGTCTAGATTCCATCATGCTGACAACTAAGATTAGCCACCGTTGCTATCAAAAACTCATTGGTCACTACATGTTCTACAAGCGCCAAACACTAAGTCTGTAAGATTAAGTATATATAATAAATATATATATATAATTAAATATATAATATATTAATATATATATAATTAAATAGTCTTTTCTTTATGTGTAGCAGGAGCTGGGCACTATGAAGGGTACAGAAAAGATGCCTGCAATAACCGTCACCAAATGCCAGGCAGCCTTTCCAGGGTGTGAGCCTACAGCTGTCCTCTGAGGAGGGTCAGCCACGCGGAATGGACAGGCTCACCGAAGACTGAGTGTGCTCTTGCCAAGGTCAGCTAATATACCCGTGGTAATTAACCATCAATGAATACAATTCCCATCAAGGCTCATGATTAGATAGGAAATTCCTCTAGGAGTGGCCCAAAAAAAAAAAAAAAAAAAAAAGGACAGGGAGTCTAGAAAATGCTTAATATATTAATCTTTTCTCAAAAAAGAAAATTCTCTCAGGAAACTGCAACCAAAGTCCACTATGTGCCACAATTCTGTGTAAATCAGTGTGGAATAATACTTTTTCTTCTAGCTGCTTCTGTGGGGCTATAGTGAGGAGACGGAAAGGGAGAAACACTTTGCAAGGCTCCTTGGCAGCTGAGGAAGAAATTCTACCACCACAATAGAAAGGGAGAGATACTCGGAATATGGGAAAAAGTGACTAAAATGAGCATTTTCTTTCAATAGGTTAAGCCTCATATCTACCCGCTATCTTTCCTAATCCTCCAGCTGAGGCCTATCTACGTCAGCGCTGATTCGTCCTTGATAGTATGAGCCCCTAGGGAGCTGGCTTTGGCTCGTAGCACGTAGTTCGTCACGGTGGACGGAATGTGAGGCAGCGGTCATTTCTGCTGCCAGGAAACAGACGGATGCTCGCACTCAGAACCGCTTAACTCTTCTCAGTCCAGGGACTCATCCCATAGGATGAGGCTGTCCACGCTCGGGATATATCTTCCTTGTTCCGTTAAACCTTTCTGGAGGTGCCCTCACAGACCTGCCAAGTTGACGATAGAGTTTCTCTCAAGCTTGCAAAGAAGATAACCATTACATCTTGCTCGCGGAGATCAAAATCCACTTGGCAGGCATTCAGTGATCCCCTGACTGTCATGAGGTGGTCAGGCTGGGGCTGAAGATAAGAACAGGATTCTTGTTCTCAAGCAGCTCCCTAGGGTTAGAGAAAGCCACAAAGGTGCGTGGTAGAGACTACACGACCCATACGCGGGAGGCGAGCCTGATTCTTCCCGGCCGGTTAGCATCTTCAAAATGGAAAGGCGATGATAAGGCTTCTGTGCTGATGGAAGCATTGAGGGTGTGGTAACTGCTCCAGAGCAAAATCAAAACTGGTGTGGGGAGGAGTGGGAGACGAAGCCCGGCAGCAGCCGTTCTGGCAAAGCGCAGGGGGTCTGGGGTGCTTTTGTGGTCCACCGGTAACCCGGGAATGTGTACCAACCTGGTCACTTAGGGCTGGCTGCTCTGGCTTGGGCTCCGGTGCCCAAATCTCAAAGGAGCCTTTTCTGTGAGCTCCTTACACAGAGCCAGCTGTTGGCTTTCCCTCCTCTTTCTACTTGCTTTACACCCTGACTGCTGCAGCCAGCTGGAGGAGGAGGAGTCAACGCAAACAACCCCCGGGTGCCAGCAGTCTGCTTTCCAGCCCACCAGTTCCCAGGCAAGGGCTTCCAGCAGCTGCTACTGCTTGCCCAGGGAGCCAGGCAGTTGTCTGTTTTGGCATGGGGTGAGGGAGTTAGTGGAGCTCCACCATGCCAACCCACCGGGCTTAACCAACGCAGAGACTTCCTAGAGGCAATCAAATTGAACTGGAGAACTAATTGAGAGGACTCGGGGCTGAGAATCAAGATCTATGTCTGAGCTTAGTGAGAAAACCCTGCTCTACACTTCTATCCACACACTCGGGATCCTTTTGGGTCATTCAAACCTTCCACTCTCAGAGATAAAAGGCTGAATGTGCAGGAGCCTGGGGCAACCAACCTGGAAAAGAACGAGCGTCCGTATTGCTGAATAATGCCCTTTTCTTTAACGTGAAGTCAGTGGGAAAGGCAACTTGCTGATATATGGCAGACATTGTGCTAGGGAGTTGAAGATGATGTAAACGAATTCTGGTCACAAAGCCTTTGGGTTGGTGTGGATGCCCCTGTCTTTTCAAAGAAAGACTTGGAGAAGCTGAGTCCACTGTGGAGAGTGAGGCATAAGATCCCAGGGCTGTCTACCTGGATGGCCCTGGGGGTCATAAAGAAGCAACGCTTCAGCTGATGTGAATACTGCCAACTTGATAAGGTCTAGAGTCGCCTAGGGGCACACATCTGGACCTGCTTCTTAGGGGTTATCTGGTGAACTTCTGGGAATATCCAGAGAGGGTAATCTTGAGGTGGGAAGACCTTTTTTAAATGTGGGACACAGCATCCTATGGGCTGGGACTCTGAACAAAATAAAAAGGAGAAAGATAGCCAAGCAGGAGTAATTCCTGTGCTTCCTGAGTGTGGATTAGACAGGACCAGTGCTTCAAACTCCTGTTACTTTGGCTCCCCTGTGGTGGTCTGCACCCTGGAATTGCTAAGCAAAATAAATTCTTGTTTCCTGAGTCTTGTTTCTCTTTTTCCATTCCCAGCATTTTTAATTGTTTTTAATTTAATTTAATTGAGCGTTTTCTCTGTTCCCCTCCTTCCCTCCCCTCTCCCCTTCTTCCCTCTCCTGTGATCCCCACATTCCCAATTTACTCAGGAGATCTTGTCTTTTTCTCCTTCCTATGGAGATCCATGTGTGTCTCTCTTAGGGCCCTCTTTGTGGTCTAGGTTCTCTGGGGATGAGACTGTGGGCTGATTTGTCTTTGCTTTATGTTGAAAAGCCGCTTATGAGTAAGTACATATTATATTTGTCTTTCTGGGTCTGGGTTACCTCACTCAATATGATGTTTTCTAGCTCCATCCATTTGGCTGCAAATTTCAAGATTTTATTATTTTTTTCTGCTGTGTAGTACTCCATTGTGTAAATGTACAGTGTGGTTGGTTTTGTGTTGAGGTCTTTGATCCGTTTGGATTTGAGTTTTGTGCATGGTGATAGATATGGATCTATCATCTCTCTCTCTGTCTCTGTCTCTGTCTCTGTCTCTGTCTCTCTCTCTCTCTGTGTGTGTGTGTGTGTGTGTGTGTGTTAAGGAGCAGACACAGATGCTTAGCACTGGAGAATCTGCCTCTCAAATGAACTGATCCACTCCTCATCTTGCCAACGAGGAGACAGGCTGGATAAAGGAAGCTTTTTATCAGCAAGTCTCCCTTCTCCTCCCTGCCTCTTCCGTTGATGTTCTGCCTCTCGGTGCCGGGTAATTTTCATTCCGTGTCTTCCCTTGAAGCAAACCTATTGACAGACTCAGGGCCCGTCAGAAAGATGGATGGATCTCAAATGAGTGGCAAGGTGAAGAGAATCCACGAAATTAGGACCAAGAACGATTTGCCATGCCCAAACAGCATTAACTATTTATTGAAAATTGTTCAAACCACCCTCCTCACCCAAAATTCTAATCTCCAAAGAAGGTCAGCTGAGGATTTTTGCCTCCGTCTGCACTGTCTCAGAGGCTGGAGCACTCAGTCGGAAACGAGGAGAGAGTTACAGAATATATACTGAGGGAACGCTTCTGCCTGCGCTTAGATCTACTGATCACGTAAGCTACGCACGGTGGTGGCGCTGATCACGTAAGCCACGCATGGTGGTGGCGCTAATCATGTAAGCACCCACGATAGAGGCAGGTAAGGTTATCCTCCTCGTTGCCAATAGTCTCATGTTGTTTCCTCCACGTCTGGGGAAATTTCTCAGAAGAAGACATAAAACTCACACATTCTAATGTGTAAACAGCTAACGATGCTGAAAGCGATATTTCTCTTAGGAGTATATTCACATTAAAATTTTAAGCAAGATAAATGAAGCTTTATCAGAGAAACAGCAGGCTTTGTTTCAAGGTAGAACACCTTTAAGGATAGACAGAACATTAAAAGTGTTCCTTAAGTCACACTATACAAGTAATCCTTTAGTTCCTCAAATAGATAAGTCCTTTATTGTTTTTAAAAATAATGAGCCCATCGATTGGGAGGCAGAGGCAGGTGGAACTCAGTGAGTTTGAGCCCAGCCTGGTCTACAGAGAGAGAGTTCCGGGACAGCTAGGGATACACAGAGAAACCCTGGCTCTAAACACCAAACCAACCAAACAAACAACCAAACAATAACAAAAAGCCCAACCCCTTCTAATGGTTTATTAGTTCATTAAGTTATATAGACTTTGGGTCTGGCTAGTTTTAGTGTGTGGTGTTTTATTTGAAAAGCTTCTGTTTTAAATAATAAAGTTTATTTAAAAAAAAAAACAGAAACCAACCAAGAGGCCCTTTAATAGAACTATACAGAAAATGGAATCGTTTTCAGCACTGGGAAGAGATAGGAGAAGAAGAGACTTGAATAAATAGTATGACATTGGAAAAATAGGCTTCATATTACTTGCTGAAATGGTAAAAAAAATATGGAGAAAGTAAACATTTTAAAAAATCAGTGGTTTCCAGGCTTTGGGGGACAGTAAGAATAGATGGAGCAAAGGAGATTGTTGTTTTTGTTTGTTCGTTTGGTTGGTTTTTTTACTTCAGCGAAACTGCCCTGTACAGAACTAGAGTGGAGGCTACATCGTTTTAAGTTTGTCCAAAGTAAAAAGCATACAAGGTACCATTCTGATAAAGGATATTGACAATATCAAGGCTGGCCTGTGTAGGGAAAAGGGTATATGCAAAATATTTGAAAATTCAATTCAGTCATGCTATGAGTCTATAACATCTCTAAAATATTGGCTTTTCTTTTCTTTTTTTTTTCAAAAAAGCTGCAATTAGTTAAAGTAAATCGAATTTTCTGTGTGGATGACAATAATGAGTTAAAATGTATCAAATGTTCGCTAAACACTAGGCACTCACATCTGAAAGCAATTTCATACTCCGTCTCCTTTATGAGCTGGGTATTATTATCATGTCAAGCACTTGTACCAGATTTCAGGTTTATAGATTCCCAGCTAGTTGCCAAGGAAGCTCAGTTTTACAGCTAAGAAAACCGAGGTGTAGAGACAGACGTGGCAGGCCTTAAGTTCTCATTGTCCGTCCCCCTGGTACGGTTCTCCTTGTAGTTCACACACACACACACACACACACACACACACACACACACACACACAGAGAGAGAGAGAGAGAGAGAGAGAGAGAGAGAGATTCTCTTATTTAAAACTCATTTTGCTATGGGCTTCTGCGTTCTGTATGATGTCTAGCAACACGCTAAGCCGTTACATCTGAAACCAGTATAAACAACTCCAATCTGGCTCACATCACAGAACAAGGCTGATAAGGGCAGTCCTCTGAGAGGCTCATTTATGGACATGCATGATTCTATCATTTCTTGAGTGGACATGGGAACCCCAGTGATTAGGATCTTTTGAAAAATTCAGGATTGAAACAGACCCAACTCAATTATGGGATTGCCCCATGAGGTTGTGTGCACGGTTTGTCAAGGGAGGAAGGAACAGGGGTCATGGGATTCACATTCATGCATGGTAAGGATCAGCGTGTCTCTCACAGGCATGGCCTCACATCTGGCTTGATTCAGTATCAGGGGATTCAAAGTTAGCATGCAAACCAGTTTTATGTGTGTAGACCATTGTGGGAGCAGCCAAGGGACGCTCAGTAAAGAGCTAAATGATGACTTGCCTGAGCCTCATGTGCAATCAAGATCCCACGTCTTCCTTTTTTCTATGGGACAAGGACCTTCGGTGGAGAGATCACAGAGGGCTGGGCCGCAAGCTCTCTCTGAGTAATGCCTAAAAGGAAATGAAAAACTATTGTTTTAACATGATTATGAGACATACCTTTTTTTTTTAGATTAACCACATATATAGCTTGTGTGTGTTTGTTGTGTTGTGTGTGCACATACAGGGAACACTGTGCACACACCTATGCATGTAGAAAGCAAGGGAGGACATTGGGTGTCCTCGGCAGTCACCCAATATCAGTCCTCTGATACAGGTTTCTTGATGAAGCCTGTCACATACCTGGTGTGATGGTTTGAATAAGAATGCATCCCCCCCCCCATAGACTCATACATTTGAATGCTTGGCTCCCAGTTTAGTGGAACTGTTTGGAAAGGATTAGGAGGTGTGGCCTTGCTAGAGGAGGTGTGCTACTGAGGTTGGTTGTGAGGCTTTAAAAGCCCACCTCAGGCCCAGTCTCTCTCTCTGTCTCTGTCTCTCTGTCTCTGTCTCTCTGTCTCTCTCTCTCTCTGTCTCTCTCTCTCTCTGTCTCTCTCTCTGTCTCTCTCTCTCTCTCTCTCTCTCTCTCTCTCTCTCTCTCTGCCTGCAACTCGAGGCTCAGATGTGAGCTCTCAGCAGCTGCTCTGGTGACATATCTGTCAGGACCTGCCACTGTGCTCACCACCATGATGGTCATGGGCCCACTCTTTGAAACTCTCAGCAGGCCCACAATGAAATACTTTCTTCGATAAGTTGCTTGGTCATGGTGTTTGTGATGCCAATAGAAAAACAGCTAAGATACTTGGCCCCGATGGCTTTCCTTCACTGCAGAGGAGGAGTCCAAAGATCCTTCACTAACCTCACAGTCCACAGTTCCTCTCAGGACTGCTACCTTCCCAGTTCCTGCTAGGATGGTCCATTGAGTCATATTTGACGATGCTCAACTACTTTTCTAGTTCAAATACCAAAGTCTTCTAAATTCTAATGTGGAAGTCCCCTCTGTGTGCTGTGATTACCATTAATGAACAAATAGACTGCTTTGGACCTATAGCAAGGCAGAACTTAGGTAGACAGGGAAAGCGAGGTTGAATCCTGGGAGAAAGAAGGGCAGAGTCAGAGAGACACCATGGATCCACTGCTGGAGATAAATGCTGAAACTTTGCTGGTAGGCCACGACCTCGTGGTGATATACAGATGAATAGAAATGGGTTAAATTAATATGTAAGAGTTAGCCAATAAGAAGCTAGAGCTAATGGGCCAAGCAGTGACTTAATTAATACAGTTTCTGTGTGATTATTTCGGGGCTAAGCAGCTGGGAACAACTAGAGGCTTCCTCGCCACAAAATCCCTCCATAAACAAGTGTGGTCAGGCCTGTCCCAGCAATATCCCACTCCCTGGTACCAGCTTCCGCCTCAGTTACTTTTCTATTGCTGCTAAGAGACACCCTGTCTCATGGAAGAGTTTATTAGGTGTCAGGGCTCCAGAGATTTAGAGTCCATGACTGTCATGTCTGGGAGCATGTCGGAAGACAAGCAGGCAAGGTGCTGGAGCAGCAGCTGAGGATTTGCATCCATGAGGAGGAGACAGAGAGAGCTAAGTGAGAATGGCAGGGGTTTTGGAAACTCATGGAGAGCAAGGCCTCTGGGCTCCAGGACACCCAGCAATTAGGATGCCCCACAAGGTCTATCTTTCAGATATGCTTGATTTAATCACATGAGCATTCTTTTAATATCATACTAATATAAAGGTTAAACGGACATCTCACAAAGTAGGGATTTTCCTGAACAAACACTGTGTACAAGAGACAGAGGAGACGCTTGTCAGTCGGACATGGGAGAACAGGCTGAGTAGGGAGTACAGGTCGAAGCCCAAGACTGTCCAGTTAAGAGTGCTCAGCCTCAGGATTGGCTGGCATTAGCCAAGGAGAGAACTGAAGAAATGAAGAGAGAGACTTCCAGCCAGGTTAAGTCAGAGAGGGTCAAGGAACCAGCCTTAGGGTAGGGCAAAGAGCAGTGAGCTGTGATTTCTCACAGGTGATTAAAAAGAGTATTTCAAGACAGAGGAAGGGACGGACAGTTGAGGGGGTCGAACAAGAGGCACGCTGAGAAAGGTCATTAGCATTGGCAAAGAGAGGGTCTTAGCTAAGTTTGCACAAGCCCCTGTGTGGCGTGGTAGAAGCGGGCAGTGTGCAGGAACAAATGAAAGAATGCTCCAATTTCCTGTGTGTATCTCTTAAAGAATCTGGAGTATTTCCCTCTCACAATATAAAACAAATGGCCTGGAAATCACCCCCATACAGCCGTGGCATGGGCTGAGGCGTGTGCGGAGAGAGATTCAAGTTCTGATTTTTCACAGAGAGGAGATTCAAAGAGTTCAGCTTCTCCAGGGCTGGACTGTGGAGACCATCATAAAGTCCCATTAAGGCACTACCTTTGTTTATTACAGGTAATATATCTTACTTATGGTTAGAGACAGCCTCCGCAGTCAGTTTGCTGGCATGAGAAATCTTGATTCCACCACTTATACCTACATGTAGCATAGAAATTGGGTTATACTGAATATTTTTTCCCATCCTTACATACCCCCAGATCACTCTCAGATCCTATTTTGTTTCTTCTTCCCGGGTCCATGCATCCTTTCCAGAACCTTCCTTGATACTCAGCCTTTCTGGGTCTGTGGATTGATGCTTGATTATTGTTTACTTTAATAGCTAATATCCACATAACAAACCACATTTGTCTTTCTGGATCTCGGCTACCTCTCTTAGGGTGATTGTTTCTAGTTTCATTTATTCTTGCCAATTTTATAATATTACCGTTTTTTATTGTTTTTATTGAGCTATACATTTCCCCATTCCCTTCCTTCCTCCCCTCTCCCCTTTAACACTCCCTCTGCCCCCATTAAGCTCACAATTTTCTTAGGAGATTGTATATTGAATATTAATGTATATAATCATGGTAAATTTTCACTGTTAATGTGTGTGTGTGTTTTGCAGGATATTGAACCTTGGCCCTTGCAGATGCTATACAAATACTCTGCCACTGAGCTATAACTACAGATCAAATATTAGCTCTTATTACTATTAATTATTGTCTGGGGAGGAGAGAGGCTTCCCGTGCTGGCCCAGGGTAAATCAGTATGGAATCATCATGTATGGTCTTACTAGAGGGAATTCTCTGTGTTCTCTTGGATGCTGTGTTATACAGGTTGCCTAGGTGTGTAGGATTTCACCATTCTCCCATGACTCTAAACATGAATTGTTAACGCTTCAACTAAACACAGTGCAGCTGTGTTTAGCTGTTATGCTTCCCTCTTTTGGCTCAACGCACACAAAGAACTTTTCAAACAGTAAAGAATGGTGCCGTTAAATTCTTCACAGACTTTGAAAGAACTGTACTCAAACTCCATATGGAAAAGCAAAAACCCCAGGATAGCTGAAACAATCCCGTACGATAAAGGAACTTCTGGAGGCAATACCATCCCTGACTTCAAACTCTACTACCAAGTTACAGTACTGAAAACAGCCTGGTATTGGCATAAAAACAAACAGGAGGACCAATGGAACCGAATCGAAGACCCAGATATTAATCCACACACCTATGAACACCTGAGTTTTGACAAAGAAGCAAAAAATATAAAATGGAAAAAAGAAAGCATATTTAACAAATGGTGCTGGCATAACTGGATATTAACATGTCGAAGAATGAAAAAAGACCAATATCTATCCCCATGCACAAAACTCAAGTCCAAATGGATCAAAGACCTCAACATAAAGCCAGCCACACTGAACCTCATAGAAGAGAAAGTGGTAAGTACACTTGAACGTATTGGCACAGGAGACCACTTCCTAAATATAACCCCAGCAGCACAGACACTGAAGAAACAATTAATACATGGGGGCTCCTGAAACCGAAAAGCTTCTGTACAGAATGCTTCACCAACCCAGTGTAGGACAGAGATCTGATCTCCAAAATTGACAAAGAACTCAAGAAATTGGACATCAAAAGAACAAATAATTCAATAAAAAAATGGAGTACAGACCTAAACAGAGAATTCTCAACAGAGGAATCTAAAATAGCTGAAAGACACTTTAGGAAATGCTCAACATCCTTAGCCATCAGAGAAATGCAAATCAAAACAACTCTGAGATTCCATCTTACACCTGTAAGAATGACCAAGATCAAAAACACTGATGACAACTTATGCTGGAGAGGTTGTGGGGAAAAGGGAACACTCCTGCATTTCTGGTTGTAGTGCAAGCTGGTATTATAGCTCCTTTGGATATCAGTGGGGTGAGTTCTCAGAAAATTAGGAAATAACCTTCCTCAAGACCCAGTAATACCACTTTTGGTTATATATCCAAAGGATGCTCAATCGTGCCAAAAGGACATGTGCTCAACTATGTTCATAGCAGCTTTGTGTGTCATAGCCAGAACCTGGAAACAACCTAAAAGCCCTTTGACTGAAGAATGGATAAGGAAAACGTGGTACATTCACACAATGGAGTACTACACAGAAAAAAAAATGACATCTTGAAATTTGTAGCCAAATAGCTGGAGCTAGAAAACATCACATTGAGTGAGGTAACCCAGACCCAGAAAGATAAATATCACATGTACTCACTCATAGGTGGCTTTTAGACATAAAGCAAAGAAAAACCAACCTACAGTTACACTCCCAGAGAACCTAGACAACAAAGAGGACTGACCCTAAGAGATACATACATGGATCTAATCTACATGGGAAGAAGAAAAAGACAAGATCTCCTGTGTCAATTGGGAGCATGAGTTCAATGGGAGAGGGTTGAAGTGGAGGGGGGAGAAAGGGAGGGGAGCAGAGAAAAATGTATAACTCAGTCAAATCAATTTTTTTTTAAAAAAGAGTTGACCGAAAGGAAAAATGGTGTAATTCTAAGTCAGTTTGAGTTTACCAATTTGATCTTACAACTTTAATGTTGATTCTTTAGAGCCCCATTGTCCTAGGCTTTGACCACAGCTGTCCTTCCCCCAATCCATCATTACAATCTATCATTAATATGCGTGCACACACATAGTATGAGCTGTTCGGCTGGTAGAAGCTCACGTAGTACCAGACTTCAAATGGAGCTGACGGAAAATGCTCAAAATGTCTAGAAAGGACCACCTAGAAAGCACAAAAATGTCCCACAAAGATTACAGATGTGGGAGCTTTTCAAATTTAGTATCTCCAACAAATCCATGTGGTAAAATCCTGGCCTACATGAAAGCATGCATCACCCTATTGAAATAATGACTGTGATAAATTAAAAAGAGAAAGACCTCACTTAGCTTGCACACAGGGAAAAAAACTGTTCAAATTCAGACAAATCCAGTGATTCCACATCAGCCTTGTCATTTACTGGAGAACAAAAAACATAGAACACAAGGCTCTGGTGTGTTCAGGCTGCAGATGTATTGGCATGTTGCTTCCTGGCATGTGCAGACGTCCTGGGTTTTTTTCCTAAGTTCTAGGTAAATAGGATGTAGTGGACCTTGTATTCAGTCCCAGCACTCACAAGGTGGACTCTGGAGGATCAGAATTTCTAATTGCTCTTAATAATAAAAGTCCAGATTCAGATATTGGGGCAAATGCTGAAAGATCAGAGAAGTCAAGGCGCCAGCCACTAAATTTTTTGCCTCTACCAAATCCTCAGAGCAAGTGGGTGATCCTGTCTCTAGGAACCCGGAGAATGAATACCTAGGATACCTCAGACTGAAAGCTGAGCTCCTGTCTCCTCCAGCCTTATCTCTCTCTCCACCCAGCCATTCCCTTCCCGTCTCCGCCTCCCTAGTCCTGGGCTTAAAGATGAGAGCCACAACTGCTTGGCTCTGTTTCTCTTTGACTCCTGCTTGCATAGCCCAGGGTGGCCTTGAACTCACAGAGATCCCTCTGCCGCTATCTCTTGAGTGCTAGGAATAAGGGGGTGTGCCCCCACTGCCTGGCCTCTATAGCTAATCCACGCTCTGATCTTCAGTCAAGCTTTATTTGTTAAAGCACAAACAAAATATCACCACACAGAAGTTCAACGTCATCAACGGAGCCAGAGCAGCTGGACTCATCTCAACCTGAGCAACAGAGAGAAAACCTCTGAAAGACGTCTCCACGGCTGACATGTTTGGATTGAAAGGATGGTGCGGTGTGCAAAGATCCTTGCCACCAAGTCTGACTGGGTGGAGTGTAGAACTGACCCTATATGCTGTCCTCCGATTCCCACGTGCATTCGCATGCTGTGGCACATACTCATCCCCCAATACTTTAATAAAATGTAATGAAAATAGAATCCGTACCTTATCCACTGGCTTCCAAATCAAGCTTCTAAGACTAAAGTCAACTGTGAGACCATGTCAGAAATTTAAATGCCTTCTTTGAATTCCTGCCTCTGCTTCCTCACGGTTTCTGGGTATCCGGCTGTGCCAGGAAACCAAGGGCAAACATGGATGGTGAGGCTGACCAGTATCAGCACCCACATGGCAGGTGCATTGCGTACACTTGATGTCCTAGCCCTTATTCCTATGTAAGAGCCTGGAAACCCTGTCCTCTGAGTACTTGCTACTCTAGATATTGGGCCTCAAGCATTACAATTGCAAACCAGGGAGAAACAACAGACCTTCCCGTCTTCCCACATCTGGTCAGCCAGAATCTTCAGCCTCCCCAGCCGAGCTGCACACGTCTGAAAGTTGGAAAAATGGTCTCTTAAGTTCAGACTTACGGAACTCCCGAACTGCTGGCTCAGCGTGGGGATTGTGAGCCTGCGTTTGCAGCCATGTAAGTGACAGACAGCTCTGGGGACAGCTAGCTGTACAAGGAGCCTGCGTACATGTTCCTCCTGATTCATTGAAAGGGTTCAAAAGATGCAGGGCCGGAGAGAGTCCATGTGACGACCCTCCGGATTCCTCTCGGCATCAATTGTCTTCTCGGAGACTTCCATATTAAGTTGAAGCCTCCTGTCTGCAGCTTGTCGGTTCTTTGCTGCTGAGTTTTAAGCGGCACCCCAGACATGAGGTTACTGGAGAAAAATCTACCAGGTACGCTGTGAACAAAACGCAGGCAGGTACTTAATGAAGCAAGCTGAAAGTGCCTTCGAGAAACTGGCGCAATGTCAACGGGGGTGCGGCTTCTGAGTCCCTGAAATTCTGTGTTTTCTATGTCCTGACAGGGGAGGGAAGGGACAGGGCTGGGCATCTCTGAGACTGTGTTCGCAAGCACACAGCTGCTGCCTTAATCGGGAGGTCACACGTCCTGGAGCTCGGCTTGTTTTGTCTTCCAGGTGTTTCTGAAGAGGCATTAAGGAGAATTTCAATGAGCCGGAGCTCCGTCCGGTGTATAAATTAGGCTTAGAGCTTTCCCAAGCAAGCTCAAGCCAAATGGCTCCGCCCCGCTTATTAGAGGTGGCGTCTAGGAAGGAAGGTGATGGAAATGACATTCTTCAAGCCAGGCGCCCATAAATCAGGTGTTTTCACACTTTTTGGAAGTGACAATAGAAAGCCAGTTGGAAAACGTAACAGCCGAAGACACTGCTTCCAAACCGTTGGCAGGCTTTAGGGCGAGTCGAATGCTTGACAGGAGAGATTGTGTGTGAACAGCATTCATTGCACCAGGAGCTATTCAAAGGCGCCTTCGGAGCAGAGGCTAATGAAAGCGAACCCTCAGGAAGAAACACAATGCCCCGGTTTCCTTTCCTTCCCCTGCCTCGCCTTCGGGGACGTCCAGATTTAGCTTGGGACAAGATTTATGATTCTGAAGGTGTAATGAATGGTCCACCGAGCTGCTGCGGCGTGAGGGTGTCACCGCAGACATCAGCTTGACGCTTCTTTATCCGACTCCGAGACGTCTTTGGTGTTTAGGAGGCCAGGTAGACAGCAGCGAAGAAGGAAAAGACGGGATGTCCGGTGTCGGGCTGCATGAGAAACTCACAACGGCTGCTTGAAGGATCCCTGACTTTGCTGGAGTCTGAGGCTCTCCTGGTGCCACTCCCAATTCGTCAACAGTTCGAGGTCTGAGCCCACCTTCCTGACACTCTTGCTAATAGTCTTTGCCCTTCGGGATTGATCATGTGACGAGCAATCATTCTACAAAGAGCCAGCGTGGCCTTATTGTTCAAGAAGAAAACATGTCAGACTGACTTCTTTTGTCAATCTATACTTACATGCAACTGAGATTTAAAAAAAAAAAGAGATTTTTCTTCGAAATGGAAAACTTTTATTTTTTTTTTTCTGGAGTCTGTGGCTGAGACCACATATCTCTAGGCATTCCAGGGACATACCCCCTTGATCTAAGAAGGAAAAGCTTCAATTTTCAGTAACTGAGTGCTACCCAATTGCTAGCTAACGTGAGCCGGATTTTATTTTAATCAACAGTGACCATTATCAGCATCCACTGGATTAGTGTATTAAACTAATCACATTTTTTAGCGTGTAGTTTTCAACCCTCTTAAACATTAGTGTTCTATTGTTAAATAAAATTTTTGCTTTCATTTATTTATTTGTGCATGTTTACTTATTTCTTTGTTTTGTGGGGGGAGAAGGGGGGTGTGCATTGTGACATCACATGTGTAAAGGGCAGAGAACAGCTTGTAGGAGTTGGTTATCTTCTTCCACCAATGGAGGTTCGGGTCGAAGGGGGGTCCCTTTCTGTAACGCAATTCTTATTTCTCGGGTAAGACCTAGACTAGGCTAAGCTGTTGCATTTGCTTGTCACATCTCTCAATTTAGAACGCTTTACCAACTATTTTTTTGAATTTTGTGACACTCCCATATTGGAAGAATGCATTGCCTGCTGCCATCTTTAATGGAATGTTTCTTATTTTTGGTTTGTCGGAGTAGATTCAAGTTGGGCAGCCATGCCTGGACTGAAGCGCAGCACAGAGGGGGTCCTGTTAGGATTGCTTTTAAAATCAAAGGCAATCGCCAACTCTGACCTCATCTGAGTTTTTTTTTTTCCCCCTTTATTCCACAGGTACTGCTGTGGATAAGCTTACCCAACAGTTAAACCCCAAGGGGCCATGCTGAACACTTTACTCACAATACCTAGCGCTATACCAATCTGACCACTTCCAAGAGTCCAGGGAGGCAGAGTTTTTTGCACTAAAGTTAAGCAAAGTGACGTCATTGCAGACAAGCAGTGAGGGACAGTGGAAGCCCAGGATTGATGGCAAGGCAGTTCCTGGAGCCTGAGGAAGACTGTACACGGGACAGGGAGTGTTTTCTATGCACGCCTCACTTATGTCTCAGCTGAGGGGTACGGCTAAGAGGCCATGAGACTCCCCTATGAGGAAGCCTGTAGGTTCTCTGGGCTGAGAAGAGCAAGCACAGGGTCCTGCCTTTCCAACCAACCCCTCTGGGTCTCTAGATGCTGTGTTCCTAGCACAGTCTGCAGCTGTTCTTGAGAAATACCAGTAGACAGGGAAAAGGCTTGACTGGGTCCCCAGCTCCTCAGACAACTACCCTGAATGAGTTTAACGTGTATTTGAGAATACATTGAAAGTCCCATGTCAGTGGCCCCTTGACTGTTGATTTTCCTTATTTTGGACTCCACTCTCTTCTGTCTGGATCCTGTTGTCTTTGCTCCTCACAAGGGCCTTTTCAGCGTGTGGATGTGGAATGTTCATTTGAAGAACGCCTTCGTACATTTTCCATACCTGTGACAGACGACGCTGCACACCGTGTTCCCTCGGGGCCTCCCTTAAGAGGAGCCAGGAGCATTTATTTCTAGTGCAAAGCTTGCTTATGTGGACTGACTTCGAGGCTCCTTTTTGTTGAATAATTAGGAGGTTAATGGTTCAATGAAAATTCTCTTTTCTCCTTGGATATGCAGAACGTTCGGAGCTATGTTTAATTATTATAATTCAAATGGATGGAATACAAGCAATCTTTCTAAAGTGGTTCTAAATTTTTAAAGTTTTTCTATCACATTGCCTCGTTGTGAATGCATTTGAACATCACAGGACTCGTGGCTTGGAACGCAGAATGTGGGCTTCACACAGGAACTTGGTGTGGCCGTGACCTGAGCTGGAGACCTAGCCAGTCCACCTCTTCATCTCTGGCTTCTTTCCCATCTTTGGCAGGTCCTGGTCCTCCTTGCCAGTCCTTTTCCTACCATAGGCTCAGCGATGTGAATATAGGTTTGCCTTTCCGGGTGGCTGAGAAGCCTCCTCGTCCCCTCATTTTCTGTCACTCTTACATGGTCTTCGCACGGGGGCTCTTAGGTCGTCTGTTCTGACATTTTCCCCTCTGACTGCCTCTCAGTGCCTCTGTTAATTCAAACACAAGCACCTGCTTCTAGATTTGCACAGCACTTTTAACAAATTTTCTCCCTACCACAAACATTTGTTGATCCCAGTAATTAAAACAGTGGTTCTACACCCTACGTCAAACTTTCTTCTTGTTACTTGTGCAGTGGGATAACTTACAGAGGCATTCACCTGGTGTTTGTTTTGGCTCCTAAAGCAAACACACCGAGAACAAGTACCATCTTGGTGTCCTCCCCCACCTTTCCTAGAAGGCTCTAGCACTGCTTGAATTAGGTATTTGGGTGAGACAGGGTCTCAGCATGTCACTCTGATTGGCCTAGGACTCTCTATGGAGACCAGGCTAGACTCGAACTCACAGAGATCCCCTTGTCTCTGTCTCCAAAATGCTAGGATTAAAGTTTTCACCACCACCACCTGGCTTTGCATCAGGTATTTGAAGAGCTGAAAGAAGAACAATCCCTTCCTGCCTCAAAGTTTTGAGAATTCCAAGCAAGCATGTTCTCTGGCAGGGAAGAGCCTGGAGAGGAGGGGTTAGAAGAGTGTAGTTCACAAACTCAGCTGGGTCCAGTATTGTGTGTGTGTGAGGGGTGGTCTCAGGTTCTTTAGGAGGAGGCCCTCTTGGCCTAGAAAGCTTGGATCCCAGCACTGGAGTTCTAGAATGTGCAGGACTTTGAACACAAGCATGTCATCCAAAGAGTGAGCACTTTGAATGATTTTTAACTTTAACTGTGTGTGTTCTTGTGGGTAAATATATGTATGCAGGTGTGCATGCATGTGTATATGTGTGTGTGTGTGTATGTGTGTGTGTGAGTGTATGTGTGTGTATGTGTGTGTGTATGTGTGTGTATGTGTGTGTATGTGTGTGTATGTGTGTGTGTATGTGTGTGTATGTGTGATGTGTGTGTATGTGTGTATGTGTGTGTATGTGTGTGTGTATGTGTGTATATGTGTGTGTGTATGTGTGTGTATGAGTGTGTATGTGTGTGTGTATGTGTGTGTGTATGAGTGTGTATGTGTGTGTGTATGTGTGTGTGTATGTGTGTGTGTATGTGTGTATGTGTGTGTATGTGTGTGTATGTGTGTGTATGTGTGTGTATGTGTGTGTATGTGTTTGTGTGTGTATGTGTATGTGTGTGTATGTGTGTGTATGTCTGTATGTGTGTGTATGTGTGTATGTGTGTGCATGTGTGTGTATGTGTGTGTATGTGTGTGTATGTGTGTGTATGTGTGTATGTGTGTGCGTGTGTATGTGTGTGTATGTGTGTATATGTGTGTGTATGTGTGTGTATGTGTGTGCATGTACATGTATGTGTGTATGTGTGTGTATGTGTGTGTGCATGTATGTGTGTATGTGTATGTGTGTGTATGTGTGTGTATGTGTGTGTGTGTATGTGTGTGTGTGTGTGCATGTGGAAGCCAGAGTCAACCTCAGGTGTTGTTCCTCAGAAGCTGCCTGACTTGTTTTCTGAGTCAGGCCCTCTCATTGGTTAGCCTGGAGCCCCCTGGTTAGATGAGGCCAGCTGGCCAGCAAGCTCCAGAGATCCAACTGTCTTGGCCTCCCAGGGCTGAAGCCCAAGCCCACATCACCACCACTGGTGTCTTATGTGGGCACTGGGGAATCATACCCCGGGTTTCACACTTAACATGTTTTACCACCTTGAGCTATCTCCCCAGTGCCTTAATTCTAATATATTAATTATGTATTAATAATATTATTGTTAATTAATTAATAATATTATTAATGTTAATGTATTATATTAATACACTAATATGTTTTTATAGACTTTCCAGAAAGGAACTCACAGCTATCCATGTTATCACGATGTAGAGAGAGATTCCATCACCCTCCAGAGTTCCCCCATTTTCCCATCAACTGTTACAGATATTTGCATTGGTATGGATCTTGGTTTATTGATACAAATTTAAGGTCAATTTTGTTAGATGCATATTTCTGCTTTTGATTAAGGTATTGTGTTTGTGCAGCTCATTTAAAAATATAATGTATAATTAAGAAATATAGGTTAGTAGAAAATCATCTATGATAGTCAAGCTTGTAGTCATGTTTGTTAAGTTTTCCAGATATATAGAGGTATAGTTCAGTTAATTAGATATTCTTCAAATCTTTCAGAGACCTTCAGAATATGGTATTTAAATGTTTTAAGAACTTAGAACTTTTAATGACAATGAGACACGTCTGCTCCTGGCAGCATCAATCTACTTCAAGAGGAAGATGGGCATCAAAGAGGCTCCTCATGGAGTTGGTTAGCCATTGGGCAGGAAACTGCTCTTGCCCCAGACTGCTTGATGTTGTGCTGTGTGGACTGAGCATGCAGGACCCACAGAAAAATGGCTGCTGAAGTTTCCTAGAGAAGGTGAGATGATCCTTCTGGGTTCCGGCTTCATGGAAGAATCTTGCCAGACATTTTGCAGGACACAGAAGAAAGTGACTGTCAAATTGCCAATATCCGTGGAACTGTCTTTGAAATTTCCTGCTTCATGGAAAAGTCTGCTGAATACTATGGGCCTGTAGGCTGAAGATTGGATGCCCCAACAGCACAAAATAACTTTGGGCGACTGTCCAGGCAGCAAGGTGTCTCTGTCAATTCTAGAGTTTTGGAAGTTGCTTACAATGTACTTCCTGTTTACTTAGGTAGTATTATATCTTTCTGGAGTCTTTGATGGAGTTGAAGAATAAATAGCTATAGTTTTCCTTAGATATGATAAAAGATAAAGTAGATATCTTTGTGTGTGTGTGTGGGTGGGTGTATGTATGTATTACATTTAATTTCTGTAGAATTATGTAAGGTTTCTTATCCAGACATGAGATTTCTGGGTCATATGGTAAAAACATGCTCAACTCTGCACAAAAAAAAAAAAAAATGTCACACACTTTTGAGAATACCTGCACAGCCGCCAGTCACGCGTGAGAAGTCTGGCCACTCTGAATTTCTCCAGCGTTTGTTATCATGTGTATTTGTTTTATTGCAGTCTTTATGCTAGCATAAAGCGCTATCTCCTAGAGGTTTTCATTGTAGAGCCTCAATAAAGCCCTGAGATATAACGTCTATCGATGCCTCTTCTGGTGACTTTGTCATTGGAAGCTAGTGTCTAACAGCAGAAACAGGTCACATGTTTGTTTTCTCAGATGTTTTGTTGTCATGACTACTGCGATGGAGAGTGTAAAGAAAAGGCCTGTGATGACAAAGAATGAAATTCTTTTATAACGGAATAATACATTAGCATACAAGATGTCTGAGTTCGATTTCTTTTTTTTTTTTTTTTTTTTTTCGTTTTTTTCGAGACAGGGTTTCTCTGTAGCTTTGGAGCCTGTCGTGGAAGTAGCTCTTGTAGACCCGGTTGGCCTCATACTCACAGAGATCCGCCTGCCTCTGCCTCCCGAGTGCTGGGATTAAAGGCATGTGCCACCACTGCCTGGCTGTGAGTCCAATTTCAGAAGAAGCAACTCGGCAATTCTTACAGTTTCCAAGTGTAGAAGGCCACGCCCCTTCCTTTTCCGGTACAGAGGCTTCAAGTCCACGCTATCTGGTACCCTTCCGTAATGCTCCTCACGGAGCGCTTCTGTCTTCTACAGTGAAACAGAATCATAACTGTTGTTCTTTCCTGAGTTCGAGTCGTCACTGTATTAAGTGGCTGAACTAAAGGCCGTCATGAGGAGCCCCTGGAAGGGCAGTGTGTCCGTCAGGTGGGAACTCTGCTTGTCTGGGAAGGGACGAAGTCGGTTACTTGTGGAGATGTACAGCAAGATGTACTTGTGGGTGTTCAGCACTGGCACTGAATCGCCGTCTACCTGGGGTTGGTACAGGCGACACTACGGACCCCTGGCTGTGGTGCCAGGATACAGGTTGCAGTTCCTCTTCTGCCATGCCTTCTCTGCTGCTACACTACTCCGAGTTATCAGTGCAGAGTCTTGTGACTGTACAAGAACCTGTCTGGATGTGTTTGTGTGACGTCCGAGGAAGGGGGAACCCTGGCTGGCTTGCTGGGGGACACAGGTGATAAGGCTTTACCCCTTGGTTCCGTTTGCTTTGCCTTGTCTTTCTCGGTAGCACCCAGGCCTAGGCAAGCTTCCTCCTCCACTGAACAGAGGCGCCGACATTTCTTCCTGCTCTTTCATCCTTCGGGAAACAAAGAGGGCTGCTTTTTACAGTAGCTCGGTTGTGGAACCAACCTAGGTGTCTCTGATGAGTGTGGCCTGCTTGTTAGATGTGTAAAAACAGCGTCTTCAGGATCCTTATTACACAGAGGCTGTAACTGATAATCAGAACCCAGTGACACCACTTACTCAGGACCACCAGACACAGGTCTAGACTCCCGTGACATCGCTGGGCAGTCTATACAGAGACCAAGAGCAGTGCTCTGCTCTGCACATCTGCAGAGACGCCCCCTTGATCTGCTCCACGGCTGGAGAGGTCCTCCCCCACCCCCCATCCTGACCCTCAAATCGGAGGCTTGGACCTGACCTTCAGCTAAGATTCGTGCTGTCTCTGATTGAGGCTGGACCTGACCTTCAGCTAAGATTCGTGCTGTCTCTGATTGAGGCTGGACCTGACCTTCAGCTAAGATTCGTGCTGTCTCTGATTGAGGCTGGACCTGACCTTCAGCTAAGATTCGTCGCACAGGTGAGCAGCCTTGGGGAGATAGGCTTAGGGCCATAGTTAGGAATTTAGAGTATGAACTTTATGTGATGACTATCAGCATAACAAAATATAACTTCTGTTATATCAAGTGACATATCTGCCTTCTCGCTAGCAACAGCATCCAGCAACAGAGGAACAGGCAGTGAAAATGTGATTAATACATTAAAAAAAAATGAATGTATCCATTGTCAAGGAAAGAAAACTGGACTGAACAAGAGATAGTATTAAGAAAGACCGATGTCACACTTATGACTCATTGGTGGGTCCCCAGTTTCATAAGAAACAGGAAGGATGTAGGTTGTAGAAAAAGTACTGTATTTATCAAAGCAGATCCTATACATAGGGACGATGTTAAAATCACAATGAAACTGTTAGATTTGGGGAAAAGCTTGGCCCAAGCCACCTTAGTTTTTGAGGGCAGAGACTGTAGATAGTTTCGGGCCTTCATGTTGATGATACAATTAAGGTCCTCCTGGGATGGGGAGCCCAAGATACCTAGAATGTGGTTGAGCTGGTCCAGGTAGTGCTTGCCAGGGAAGATGGGCTGGAGAGCATCTCAGCCAGAATGCAGCCCACAGATGTCAATGGATTTGTTGAAGCCCTTGGAGTTAAGCAAAGGGGACTCATGGAAGGGAGAGGTAAAAAGGAGGAGAGGAGTGTGGTGTGGGGGATGGTACTCAGAGTATGCTTGTATACACACTTGAAATGATGCTACAGAACCTGGTATGATGGTGTTGGGGATGTACTCAGAGTACACTGGTATACACGCTTGAAATGATGCTACAGAACCTGGTGCAATACCACAATCATTCTTAAAAGAAAGAACAGTCCCTGGGGCCAGTGTCTTCATGTGGATCCTGTTTTGCTTTGCAGAGAAAGCTTGATCGGGCTGCTGGACCTCCACTTCAGGTCCCTCACTGCGGACTTCTTGAGGGTGAGTTCACTGCCTGCTTGCTCCCCTCTGCTTCTCCTCTTTGCCCTTGGCCTGTTGTTCCAGGTAGGGTGACCACAACACTAGGTTCCTTTAGGAAAACGGGTGGGTGATCAAGGAGTGCTCCCTAATATGCCGCGTGCATCCCGGGTGAGGCTGTCAGTGTTAAAGGTTCTATATTTCTGAGCCGTGAAGACTAAGGTGCCCAGCAGAAGCCTTATGCATAGGCAAAGCTTCTCCAGGCACTGAAAAGCCATTTAAATGTCTGGGAACTTATCTCTGCGGTGAAGGCTGCACCTTCTTATGTCTGTTGAACCTAAGGAAAGTACTCCAAATCCTCCCTGGCATTTGCCTTGCAGGCTCTTGGGGGGGGGGGGTGATGGGCCATGGCGTGCTCGGAGCTCCTTGGAGCCGAGGGTAACACTTGTGTAAATCTATTATTATTGCCATTAGGAGTGTGTGTGTGGCGGGGGGGGGGGGGGGGGGAGAGAATTAAATGCTAAACACCAAAATCACTGGAATCCGTAAGGAGAACGTAAAAGTGGGCCCAGGAAGTCCCCCACTTCAATTAAATTAAATGACCACATAACGCTGCTGCGTTCTAATCCTGTGTGCATAAATTAACATAAAAACAAAATGACATAAAACTGCCGGCGTCAGCAGGAAATTGAGGGGCCATTAGTCACTACCCCGTGGAAGCCCCTCTCATTGTGATTCAGTGCCCAAGATCTTGACAACCGCAGAATGCTTAGCGGTTTGTGGGTAAAACTGCGGCTCCCACGCTGCCTTTTAGACTCTCTATCCAACTCCAGGCTCAGTTTTCCCTCTACTGGGATGCTGGTGCCTGGGACCTGTCCTCTCCGTGGTCTCTCTACTTAGGAGGTTCCCAGGATGCTGCAAAGCTCTAGTCCTTAGTTGGTCTTTGACTGAGAAGGAGACTGGTCATGACTAGCCTGTGCTGCCTCCTGGCTCCCAGTTCCTGGGTGACTGGTTCCCCTTGGGTCTGGTGGGAGACACACACGGGAGCTATTTCAGGTGGGATTCTGAACTACAGTGTTCTGTGACATGTGTGAACAGATGTGTTTTGGATCGTGTAGTAGTGTGCCCTTTCATGCAGTCTCCTGAAGAGAAATCGTGGGTTTCTTATTAAGACACTCTCATGGAGAGAGAACAAAACGGACCGTGTCTAGGCTTGCCAGTATCGCAGAGGAAGGTAGTAGCATCCTGATTTTCAAACTAGCATTTAGCAACATAGCGAGAGTTATAACCGGAGCACTACAGAAGTTCAGGCATGCCCTTTGTGTTCGGGTAACCATGGCAACAGCAGTGTGCTCACCTGTTTTCAGAAGTGGCCAGGAGGCCTCCTGGTGACTCATCCTCAGGGAGGAGCAGACAGGATGCGCAGGGCCTGCTCTAAGGAAGGCAGATGGTTCTAAATGGGGCACCAGGTTGTTTCTCTGCAGCATCTCTGGTGAGCCTCATGCTAGCGTCTGTGACCTCCGTGCCTGTGGGAGTTTGAGAATGACCTTTATCAGCTAATATACTCAAATGTTTGGTCCCTCCTTGGTGGAACTGTTTGGGAAGGATTTGGAGGCATGGCCTTGTTGGAGGAGGTTTAGCACTGAGGTGGGCTTCGAGGTTTCCGAAGCCCTACCATTCCCGGTTAATTCTCTCGGTGTTTCTTGTGGTTGTTGTCTCAGCACGTAAGCTCTCAGCTACTGCTCCGATGCATGCCTGCTGTCTGCTGCAATGCTTCACACCATGTTGGTCATGGGCTCCACTGTCCTTTGGAACCACGAGACCCAAATTAAATGCTTTCTTTAATAAATCACCTTGGCCACAGTGCTTGGTCCCAGCAGCTGGAAAGTAACTAAGATAGTTTCCAAACTGTTGAGAGGTCCTCTAAGGGATCAGCGCCACACGGACAGAGGCACCCTCATGTCCCTTTGGCACCAACTGCTGCTGTGGACCCAGCTAGATGATGCTGTGCAGGCGTCCACTGGGCCCCAATCTGTGTGCCCAGCTGTAACTGAACCTTGCAGACTCACAGAAATGTTTGTGAAGCCAATGCTCAGAGACGAAGGGTCCGTGGACCACTGTCTAAGAGCTCCGAATTATTCAGCACTCATCGACCTGGTAGTGCTTGAGACATCTGGAGTGCACAGATGTGTAGTTTATACGCTCGGTTTTACCTCTGGATTCTTCAGTGAGTTATCATGAAGCATCTGTGATGCCTGGTACTCAGCCAGGCTCTGATATTATAGGTCTCCAAGCATAATAGCCATTAGACAGTTGTCTCTAATAAGGATTATCAGTACCCAACTCTGACTGTGATACTAAGAGGAAGAGGAGTCTGGTGACAGCTGTCATTGGTGGATATCACTTTCTGTGTACGCAGTGTGTTAGGTATAAAGAATATATCATTACTAATCTATAACCACTAATCTATGAGACAGTGTGAAATACCCACCCCAAAGACATATCAGGTTACACAGTGGAGCCGCAGGAATCCAGATTTGAGTTCCCTGTTACACAGTGGGTTGTTTGATAGAAACACCTAGAATGCAGTGGGAAATGATGAGAAAAATCAATACGAACCTTTCAGACAAGTGCTCTGAGTGTGTGATCATTCAGGTCACACCAGAAGCCTGGACATGGGTTCCCCGTAGCAGCCCTCACTCTTTCTTTCACTGGCAAGCAGAATTCTGAACACTTCAAAATATTGAACCGTTTCAGCAGCTTGAAAATGATGGTGATGAAACAGCCGTGATTCCATCTTGGTCTTTTGCCCAGTAGTGGGCAATGACAGATCAGCTGCAACCAGACTAACATACTTGTTACCTCTGATACGTAAGTCAGAGGTCATGTATACATGGCTTACGAGAGAGAGAGAGAGAGAGAGAGAGAGAGAGAGAGAAGAGAGAAATCATTTAGGTGAATAAAAATTGTCTAAATTGTGAGATTTCCTGCCTATTTTGTGTGTGTGTGTGTGTGTGTCTGTGTCTATGTGTGTGTTTAAGATGACCAAGATTAACATGCAAAACATTTCAGAGGAAGTAACAGGACTAGGAAGAAACTGCATGTTTACTCGTTAGACGTCAAAGTTCAGTCTACAGAGACGACAGCATCTTTGTTGCGATGACGTAAGTCAGTGCCAAGACAACTCAGCTTGCAGCCCACATCTCAGGAGCACACTTATCTTCTCACGTGAAGCACACCTTTGCACAGACTGGCAGCACCCACCCAGCCCTGTCAGGAGAAATAACGGTGCTACCAATAGACACCTCCGAATTATCTCCAGCAGCGTAAGACAGACTCAGGTGAAAACCCGAAAGTAAGAGATACAGAGTCAGTTACGATTTGCAGAGTGGAGGGAAACGTGCCCCATCTCTGAATGAACCACTCAGTGGCATCCCGTCCCCAGAATGACAAGACGTTTTCCGACACAAGTTTATTGCGACAGTGGTATCCTGTTTATGAGCTGTGTCTCCAAATTACTTGCTCTCTGAGAAACAAACATCTATCCCTCTAATGAAAGCTCTGGAAAAAGACATGCACTCTCATGTCATTTTGTTTAGGCAAATCAGCTGAGTGGTTTGCTGTCATTTCCCCTAGATGAAGCCTGTGTCATTATGGAACGTTTCCACCTCACGCTTTTGTAGCTCTCTCGGGCTCCTCACAGATTCTCCCCTCCCCTGCGCCTCCCCCAAATCAGGGTGGTTGAAATTCCACAGGAACAACACGTAAAGGAGCAGGTCTGTGACACCCCTACCTTCACCCCTTCCCTCCCCAAACCAAATCAGGCTTACCAGAGAAATTCCAGGTATTCCTGCCAGTAACTTAGAGATATCTGACTTAAGTGCCTAATTTTAGGGTTCTGAGTGGAGCGGAGCCCTTGCGTTGTGAAAGACAGCCGTGTACTTTTATTGCGGGCCCCCCGCCATACCGTGCTATTAATTCATGCTTGATTATACATCACGCCTGCAATTCCGCTTCTCAGCACAAATGTGGGTCTCGACAAAAGCCCAGCGAGGGCTCCGTTCCTTCCCCCTCAATACATGTGCGTGGCTGCCATTAATTCTAATGCAACTTACCAGGCAGCAGAAATAGCCATACGTTCAAAAGATCACTACAACGACGACTTCTCGCGCTTTCTCATTTCAAAACATTAATTTTTTATAAAATGGGATTGTCTGCAGACAAAAATTCTCTTCATAATTTTCTCCCTAAGTAGACAAGCGAGAATGTGTCGCATCGTCGTTTCAGTCACTCCAAAGCCCGACTTCTCCTTGCAGATGAATTTACTTTTCATGTCTTGATTTATAAAGCAGCATAATCAACTTGCTCCAATAACTCCTGGCTTCCTCTATGTGGACTATTAAATCAAAACAGCAAACACCAGCCGCTGATCGACCACAGAATTTCAGTCCTCACAGTTTGGGGGCTGACGTTTGAGATGGGGGCACAAAGGGGTGGTAGACTGCTCGCCTCTTGACTACATATGTGTGCGAGGCGTGCATGGCCCCCGCTTTTGCCCCTGCCATAATTCGAATGCGCACTGGGAAGGGTCATAGGTGGAACGCTCTGTGAAGGGGTAGAGCGCTGTTTGCTTCTCTTAGAGGGGCACAGAAAACCCGTGTCTCTAGCTATGCCTTTTTTCCCTGGTTTTTCAAGTCAGGGTTTCTCTGTGGCTTTGGAGCCTGTCCTGGAACTTGCTCTTGTAGACCAGACTGACCTCGAACTTACAGAGATCTGCCTGCCTCTGCCTCCCTAGTGCTGGGATTAAAGGCGTGCGCCACCACCACCAGGCTCTAGCTATACCGTTTACAGCTGCGCATTAACAACTGATTTTAAACATTCCAGCTGTGATGGGGCAGAAGCAAGGCCCGTGCCTGTCTCATCCACCCCTGTTGCTTGGTAGACCCTGTGGGAAACCCTGCACCTGTCTGCCTCTTGATCCGTTCCTCGCTCTGCTGTGTCATGTGCACGGCATGCATGTATGTGTGACGCTAGAAGCATGTTCAGAGAAACCGAAGGGGTCTCTCTTTCCCTTTCTTCCTGCCGAGGGCAACATAGCCTGAGGCAGCTGCATCTCCCCCCACTAGCTCCCATCTAGACAGTCCCCAACTAGTCCCGGCCTCCCCGGGCTCCCTGTCCTGGATTCCCGATAGCACCGTTCGCGGTCACTTCCCAGCCTTCCTTACCGTCTCCATTTGTCTTCACAGCTTTTGTCCTACATAATCAATTCCCAGTAATTGAATCATTTCTAGTCTGTTTTCCTGGTCAGACTTTGACAAAAATGCTTGTTGAGTGACGTGCCTTGTGAGATCCATAGCTCTCGTACATCGCGGCAGGCAGCCCAGTGGCTTTCAGGGCATTGACTCTCTGTGGCTCACGCCCGGACGCTGATACGAGGCCCTCACACCCAGCCATGGCCCAGCATTGGGGACTTGGTCAGAAATATCAAGATGAAGATGTTGCTTCCGTGCACAGCTTCTAAATCAGAATCCCTGAGTGATCTGAAGGCTCCGGTCCTCTGGTCGCTTTGATGTAAGCTGGCTTTGAGAACCACGGCTCCCCGGAGCACAAGACCCTCCCCAGCGGTGGGAATGCTGAGCCCAAGTCTCTCTGTGCTTTTGGAGGAGGCCAAAGTGTCTCCTAATGAGACCATCCCGTCTTCTTAGCTATGCCAATTAATAAGATAAGTAAAGCGCTGCTCCGTATTGATGGGACTCATTAAGTCAGAATTCTTTACTAACTTCAATTAATTCTTCCCAATTATCAGCCGAACTTCAATGGAATAGCTTCCCAGTTTAACCTGAAAGCACCCTTTACAGACAAGCTAATTTACCGAGGTTGACAATGTTTGAAGTTTAAGAACCTTCGCCTTGATTAATTATAGTTCCACATCCTAAATCCGTGATTAAAAGTGAAAAGGCCCCAGCGTGTGGTGTCGTACTGTTATCCCCGTAGCCCTAGAACTTGGGAGGCAGACACAGGAGGCTCACTGCCTTTAAGTGTTGGTTGCATACGAACTTCTGCGCCAGTCTGTGTTATAGAGGAAAACCTGCCTTTAAAAAAATAGGGTTGGTGCAGCTGAAAGTGGTTTCAAAGTTATCTGAATGAGAATGAGCCGGGATTAATATCCACGGACTCAATACCAACATATACTTTCTGTTATTTATGAATTAGTCATAATTCATTTGTTCTCATGCGTGATTGGACATTTGATCCTCACAATGAAGCTGGGATGTGGCCAGTTGTGTCCCCTTTTGACATATAAGGAAACGGACTCATGGAAGTTAAGCAGTAACCTCAGGTTGCACGGCTGGAAGCAGACCTTAGCAGACAGTGCAAAAACCGGTACCACTTGAATGGTCCTGGAAGCGGGGGGCGGGGGGGGGGGGTATATTCTTCAGCCTCGGATGTGGATCATTATAACCTTGATGGACACCGTCCCTCCTGATTTCTCTTCTCCCCCACGTGAAATTTTTAATCAGTGGTAAGCAGACCCAGCAACCTGAGCAACAAAGAGATGAACGCAGTTTTTGCGAGTGCCGGTGACTGCTGTGGAGAACGCAATGGTAGCGCTGTGAAGCTGCTTGCGGGAAGAGTGACCTCTACCCACAGGAGGCAGAAGGGGCTGGTCCGCACCAAGGGGAAGGGCAAAGGCCCAGTTTAAGAAGCAGCAGTGAGCTGCCCTGCAGAACAAAGGGAAGGGGTGTAAACAGACAGGAATGCCTGGGAGGTGATGGTCGCCAATGAAGAACTGGGAACTCTGGAGAAATTAAGAGAGAGCCGGAGGCCAGCTGTCAGAAGGGACTGATTAAGAAGAGAGAGGTCAGGGACGGGCAGGACCCGACCAAGTAACTCGTGAATCCAGGTGAAGAACCTAAAAATGCTTCTTAGCTCAGGTGATGTATGTGGAAGACTTTAGAATGGAATATGGCAGGCTAATGGAGTCATGCACTTATGTTTTATTGTCGGAAGAATTTTTTATTAAATTAATTTTTTTAATTTCATTTATATATACGATATTTACAGGATTTCCACCCCTTCCTCTTCTCCCCCAACCGCTTCCACGGCATCCCCCTCAGACTCAATCTCTTTTTCTTTCATGATTATTGTTTTATGTATATGCTCTATGTAAACGCGAAAGTGTATAGCTCCAACCTGCTGAGTAAGTTCAGTGTGGCTTGTAAGTACGTTTTTAGGGCTGACTGCTTGGTATTAGAAAACCAGTTGGGTGCTCTTTTCTGGGGTAAACCAATTCTCCCTCTCAACAGCCCTTAATTGCCTGAGCCTCTTCATCTGGGGGTGGGAACCAAGCAATCAAGAAAAGAGCAAGCTCCAGGGTGGGAGGGGATTTTTGTCAGTTATCCATTCAGACATAGGATTAATATCTAGAATATATAATGATCTCAAAAAACAAAGAGGCAAGAAAACAAACAACCCAGCTGAGAAATGGGCTATGGATCTGAACAGAGAGATCTCCACAGAAGAAATAGAAGTTGTTAAGAAATATTGCAAAAAAAAATCATCATTTTTAGCAATTAGGGAAATGCAAAACTGAAATGGCTTTGAGATTTCGTCTCACTCCAGTCAGAATGGCTATGACCAAGAAAACAACCTACAACGAAAGCTGGAGAGGCTGTGGGGAAAAAGGGACGCTCTCACTGTTGGTGAGATTGGAAGCTGGTGCGGGCACTCTGGAAATCAGCATGGAACATCCTCAAGAAGCTGAACATTTATCTACCATCTGACCCAGCGGTAGCACTCCTTGGCACATGCCTCAAAGACATGGTATCCTATTGTTGTGAGATATTTGTACAGGGTGTGAAGATGTGTTACTGTGATTGGCTTAATAAACTAACGAATGACCAATAGCTATGCAGGAGGTATAGGCGGGACTTCTGGACACAGAGAGAGGAAGTGGGAGGAGATAATTGAGGTGCAGGGAGACACCAGTGAGACCTGGAGGAAGTTGGGCGCACAGAATGGAAGGAAGGTAAAAAGCCAATGAGATTAAAATGTAGATTAAAACATATAGGTTAATTTAACTTATAAGAGCTTTTGAGACAAACCTAAGCTAAGGCTGAGCTTTCATAATTAATAAGAAGTCTCCGTGTCTTTATTTGTGAGCTGGTGGCCCAAAGAAAAATCTATCTCCTTCTCCGTAGATACTTTCTTCTCTATTCAGAATAGTTATGGAACGGACACAGACTAACTGTCCTTCAATCCCTGATAAAATGTACGCACATTCCCAGCTATGAAGAACAATAAAATCGCTAGCTTTGTAGGTAAATGCATTGTGAGAGAGAAGGCGTTAAGTGTTACTGTTTCTTTTCATAGTTCCTGTTCCATTATTGCAGGTCTTCTCTCATTCAAAGATAACAGTTACACAGCTATGCAACTTTTACTTCATTCCCTGTATGCTGTGCTTTCTTCCGATCTTCTGATTTGGGTTCTGTCAATCCTTTGCCACCATCTCCTCGTGTTGGTGGCTCCCCTGGTGTTCTCCAGCTGCCTTGGACTTTAGGTGAAGTGCTCTTAACACTCTCCGAAGCTTTGAGTTGTAGGGGGAGGTTTTCAATGACTGGACTGTTTGGAAGAGGAGTGTGTCATTAGAATTTCACTGCTACCAGCATCCATGGGAAATAGTCTTGAAATGTTTATTCTAAAGAAGAAACATAGTATCCTACACAGATGTAAGTTGGTTGCCTGGGAGCTGCGTGGATAAGACCCTGACTGCCTAATTGTCATTATGTAGACTTTGTGGTGATCCTCCAGGAATCTGAAAGATGTCTCATATTCTTCTTGACTGTGCACAGTATCCTTAGGTCTCTGCTTCATTCCATCCAGAGACTAAACACCTAAACTTTCATGCCTCTCATAGGAAAGAACAATTATCTGGGTGTGTGGCCTTGGTGTGTGTTCTAATTGATTCTTTGTAGGGCCATGCAGCCAATTGTCTCGTCTTCGCCACCGCAGCTCCCACAGTGCTGTCTGTTAAGGCGATCCCGTTACATCGTTTCCTGATATGGGGCATGGATCAAGTTACTTTGCGTGTCTGTGGGTTGTGAATCTATGGATTCATCCAACTGTAGACAGAAAGTATTGGAAAATAATGTTAGATCATGCTGAAAAAAAATGTGAGTTTTTTGTCTTGATATTTTTCCTTATGTTTGTATTGTATTAACTATTTATGTAGCATTCACACAATAATCAAGAGGTGATTGAATATTTGGAAGGTTCTAAGTAGAATCTTGCAAATACTATGCTATCTTTTAATCAATTGCTGTTGCCTACATATATGTATGTGTATACACACACACATGCCTATCCAACGGAATCCGTAGAATGTTGCTTGCATGGATGTTTTCTGTGCTGACCACTTGGCACTGGACGATAATCAGTGTGCTCTTTTCTGAGAAAAGCCGCCTCCCCTGCTCCCATCTTTTCTCCTTGTCTGTAGTTCTTGGTGTAGGGTTTGAGGCCTTGCATTTTTTCTTCATCAATTTGGCATGCGCATTGGTGCCATCCCTGTGCAGATCAGTTCTGCATGGGCATGTTGGTGAGACTTTGGGGGTACACCTTCTGATGCTGCCAGGAGACTTGAGCTCAGAGCAAGTCCCTGATTTTCTAGCTCTTCCAACCTTTCTGCCCCATCTTCTGCTAGGTCCCCGACTGTGCTGTTTTGCGTAAGGGGTTCAAGGATTTGCAGATTTTTGCAATCGTGCTTTTTGACGAATATACCCTGTAACGATGAGGCACTCAAGTCTGGTCACGGTGCTTGCTCAGAGGGAAATAAAATCTTTCAGACCAAGCAAGCTGGCTGGGATTCTGATGAAGGATGTTCTGAGTCATGGCAGGGGTATGCAGAAGCCTGTACCAGCTGGATGGGGGGCATGGCTGGACAGCTGCTTCCTACTCCAAAGCTCAACACAAAGGTCTCTTTGCCATCAATTTCACAGGGTTTTAGGCAAAGCCTTACAGTAAACCACAGTCCTTGCAGTGCAGGTCACCACGATAGACTTCCTTCAACTTAGGCACCACGGTCCCTGCCCTGAAAGCCTCTGCTACACCAAAGCTGCTATTAGATAAACAAATAGCAACAGCAGTAATCAGGATCTACATTTAAACAGAGTCATATAAACTAGGCTAACTGCACTTGCCACTCGAATTTTGGTTTGTTGCATGGAAAAATTTGATCTCTAGATCCCTCATTTCCTACAACAAGTCTTCCCAGTCTCTGAGATGATGAACTAGAGAATTTGTGCCAGTGCTGTCTCTCTGACACCACCCATTAACATAGTTTTGGATTTCTAGAAACAAGCATTCACCGAGGAGAAATATTTTACATATTTCCAGAAATGTCTTAAGGGTTTCCTTTGTGTTGCATCCATTAGTGCCTTTGAGCCTGTTCTACACAAGCCTGGAAACAGAGCTGAGAATAAAATCAC
Source organism: Microtus oregoni (assembly GCF_018167655.1). NCBI lineage: Eukaryota > Metazoa > Chordata > Mammalia > Rodentia > Cricetidae > Microtus > Microtus oregoni. The sequence continues at coordinate 38,946,669 of NW_024543077.1, read as the reverse complement.
TACAATTGCTACAATTTCTACCCCAGTGCTCAGCACTTCTTGTAAACAGAATGTGTTCCATTGTTCCAGCACCGAGGGAAAAAAAGAAATCTAAGAGCCTTGAGATCCAATTTCAACAAATTCCAATTCTCGCCCTCTAAAGTGAAGGAAAACATCTCTATTGATTTCTGACATCAACAGCTGGATCAAAAGCACTTGCAGCTTCTGTTCAAGGTCCCCTCTCCCTCTTTTCTTCTTAGCCCATTGCTTTACCTGCCTTTGATTGGCTTATTATAGAGAGAACTTAGCCGCCCTCTGTTCTGAGTTAGCCCCGCCCCCCCCCCCCCCCCCAAGCACAGAATTGCAGGGCTGTAAGGATCTGTAATCAGGTGATGTCCAAGTGCTGTCTGAACTGGCATGGCCTCCTCTGTTGTGCTTGTGAGTTCTCAGCCTCAGAGGCTGACTTTGTGGCCAGGACTCAGGGCTTCAGGGCCTGATGTGCTGGCTGGCTCCTTTCATCAGGGAGGATGCCCCAGGCAGCCTCTAGAGCAAGTACGGGAAAAACTGGGGACGAAATAGTAACATTTTATCCTTTCACCTGGGATACAAAAGATAAATGTTTTCATTTTACAAAGTTTTTTTTTTTTTTTTTTGCTGTCTTTTAGGCTTTTTTTGTTTATTTGTTCATTTTTTTTTTGTTTCTAAATCAAGATTCAGCTGGGTGTGGTGGCAAGTGCCTTTAATCTCAGCAGTGGGGAGGCAGAGACAGGCAAATCTCTGGGTTCAAGGCCAGCCTGGTCTACAGAATGAGTTCCAGGACAGCCAGGACTACACAGAGAAACCCTGTCTCAAAATAACAAAAACAACAACAACAAAAATTTAAGATTCAATTCACATACTAAAAATTCACTACTTTGCAGTGTACAGTTGAGTGCTGTTTTTGTTTTGGTTTTACCAACTATCATTTTCTAATTCCAGAGTGTTCTCACGATCCCAATTAGAAACTCATGTCTGTCAGGTCCGTCAGGGAGTAGTCACTACTCTTCTTCCGACCCCAAATCCCGCCCGACAACCACTTATCTGCGTTCTGCCTCTGTGGATTTGTGTATTCTGGGCACTTCTTATAAATGGAGTCATAGACTATGTAACCTTTTGCATCTGGCTTTTTTTCCCACCTGCCATTTAGTGTTTTCAAGGGTCGCCCTTGCCGCAGCACACGCCACCTCTTCGCGTCTTTTTTACGGCTGACTGACATTTCATTGTACAGATAGAAGACATTTTCATGACATTTTCTTTATCCATTCATCAGCGTGTGGACGTTTTAGTTGTTTATACTTATTGTCTGCCATAAATAATATTGCTCTGAGTGTCCAGTGTTCGTGTACTCGTGTGTGTGTGTGTGTGTGGTAATTTTTGAGGAACTTCCAAATTGTTTCTCAAGACCACTGTAATCCCATTTTCCATACCTGTGCCAACATTTGCAGCTGTCTTTGTGACTGTAGTCATCTCTGGGATTGTGAAGTATATCGTTATGGTTTTTAGTCACACTTTCCTGATAGCAATGTTTTTGAGACTTTTTCACATCTTTATTGGCTAGTGTGTGTGCGCACGCACCCATGCACACGTAAGTATGTGTTTGGAGACCTATAAATTCAAACCTTTGTCCATTTAAAATATTAGATTGTCTTTTTGTTAGTTTTGTATGAATTCTTCAGACATCTGAGATCTGTCAGGTGTATGACTTGCAAATGTGCTCCCATTCTGTGCCTTTTGTGTCCCTTCCCCAATTGTGCCCTTTGTAATGCAGAAAGTTTCGAATTCCAATGAAGCCAAATTTCTTTATGTCTCCTCTTTTGACTTCTGTCACTTACACACTCACACGCCTATATTCTTTACAATGATACAAGGCTAAATGCTAGAAATGAAAGACACTGGTTTAAAAACAATGCAGAAATACAAGGTGCCTTGGGGAGTCTCGCTTCCACATAGATCCAACAGCTCTTATCTAACAGGTCTTTGCTCAGATGCCACCCCTCAGAGGGACGCACATTGACAGCTGATCTAAACAGCATGCCTGTAGTGGCTGCTCCTCACCCTCATTTTCGTGACTTGTTGGTTCTTTTTTTTTTTTTTTTGAATTTTTTGAGACAGGGTTTCTCTGTAGTTTTTGGTTCCTGTCCTGAAACTACCTCTTGTAGAGCAGGCTGGCCTCGAATTCCCAGAGATCCGCCTGCCTCTGCCTCCCGAGTGCTGGGATTAAATACGTGCGCCACCACCGCCCGGCTGACTTGTTGGTTCTTAACTCTCTTTCTCTTCCATCCAAGTGTAGGTTCCAAAGAGACAAGTGCTCTGTGTGTCTTCCTTGCTGAAGACCAAGTATCTGGTCCGTGCTGATACTTAATGCAGATGGATGCAAAAAGCAAGGATGACGTCACAGAGGGAGGAGTCAGGTCTCCAGAGGAAAGGAAAGAAATCCATGTCAGAACTGGAAAAACTTCAGCAATGTTTTGAAAGCCAAGTTGATGGGAGAGTGTTCTAGCTTCATTTCTGCTGGCGTGATTATGTATCGTGATGAAAAGCCACAGACAGGAGGAGATTTCCATGTGGCTTACAGGTCTAGGTGAATCTAACACGAAAGGGAAGACAAGTCGAGAATCCACACAGCTGGTCACATCCTACTCACAGGGAAGCGTAGAGGAAAATAACACACACACACACACACACACACACACACACACTGCTTGCTTGCTTGCTTGCTTGCTTGCTTTCACTAGCTTCCTTTGGGCTTCTACAGTTGAGGACCCACGCCTTGGGCATTGGGCTGCATCCAGCACAATGGGTTGAATCTTCTGGCATTAGTCAGCCATCAAGACAGTCTCCCAAGGACAAGCCACAGGCCAACCTGACCTAGATGCGTGGTTCCTCAGCAGGGACTCTCTCAGCATAAGGACACATAGAGCAATTCTACAAACATTTTACTAGGATGGAGGAGTTGACTGAAGGCCCAGCTAGGGGTGCTTTAGGAAAATGGAGTATAAGGTTGCCCTGGTGTCTGGCCTAAGGCTTTGGAAATACCAAGCTTTAGGGTGACTATAGACGGAAATGCCCGGTCTCTAGAATATTCTGAAATACCAAGAGTACAGAATTCTACTTCAGCAAGGAGGGCTTGAGATAGAGCAAGTGTCCAGTGTTGTCCTTGTGTGCAAGAGTTCTCGGCACAAAAAGGAAGAGTATCTTTGTTTTTTTTAATTTATTTATTATGTATATATAGTGTTCTACATGCATATCTGCCTGCACTCCAGAAGGGGACCCCAGATCACATTACAGGTGGTGGTGAGCCACCATGTGGTTGCTTGGACTTGAACTCAGGACCTCTGGAAGACCAACCAGTGCTCTTAACCGCTGAGCCATCTCTCCAGCCCGGAGATATCTCTAGCATCTTTGATATTTCTAAAGTAAAACACTAATTTTTTTTTCCTTTTGAAGTGAAATATAACATGCAGTCATGAATCCATCTTAACTGAGTCCTTAATGAAATACACACACACAAACACCAAACATTGTGATAGTCATCCAGACAAAAGTATAGGCTGTTTTGTTTACTGGAGAAGCCTCCCTTATCTATTTTTCCAGCCAACAATCCTTAGAGGTAAACCTAATTTCATTAAACAGAGACTAGTTTTTTTTTGTTTGTTTTTGCATTTCATTTGAATGAACCCATGCATCATCCACCGTGTCTAGGATTTTTTCTTTTCCAGGTATAATGACTGCGAGCTTCGTCTAAATTGTTGCCCATACCAGCAGTCATAGCTGGCTGATGGGTAATATTATATATTACCGGATATGTCACGATTTGCTTCTCCAGTCTGGTATTACAGAACATTGGGTGTTTAGAGTCAGTAGTGGTTGTGAATAATGCGCCAAGCTCTCTGTCTTTGTTTGGTTTGTAAACACCACCGCATTCTGCTTTGGAATGCACCAAGGAGCAAAACCACTGGTTCCCAGACAGGGCTCCCCTTCTCACGGTAACATCCAGAGGCTTCAGTAATTCCACAGTCTTTCCAACAGCCGCTGTGACGCGGTAGATGAACGTATTTGATGTTCTCTGCGTGCGTACGTTGGAACATACATATGTACGTGCATGCGTGCGTGAAGTTGGACGTGCTGAGCAAGTACTCTGCTTCTGAGCTAATCCTTGACGCTCTATTCTGAGAAAGCGCTTTTCCTAGAGGCCTTCACCTTGTGACCCTCCGGCCTCAGCCTTGCAAGCAGTAGTGTGTTAGAAGTATGTATTACCACACATGGCTTCTGTATATATATTTTTTTTTTTTTTTGGTTTTTCGAGACAGGGTTTCTCTGTGGCTTTGGAGCCTGTCCTGGAACTAGCTCTGTAGACCAGGCTGGTCTTGAACTCATAGAGATCCGCCTGCCTCTGCCTCCCGAGTGCTGGGATTAAAGGCGTGCGCCACCGTCGCCCGGCCTGTATATATTCTTAATGTTAGCTACAGTGTATTAGTCATATAATCATGAATAATTGTTTGTGTTGTGTGTGTGTATATATATGTGTAAAGTATGTAAAGTATATAAATATAGCATGTATAACTTATTTGTACATTAACAGATTTTACAAAAATCCCATTTATTGGGTTTTTTTTCCTTGATTTTTTTTTTCAAGACAGGGTTTCTCTTTGTATCCCTGGCTGTCCTGGAATTCCCTCTGTTGATAAGACTGGCCTGGAACTCACAGAGATCCTCTTCCCTCTGCCAGCTGAGTGCTGGGATTAAAGGTGTGTATCACCACTGCCTGGCCTTACTGCTTTTTGTATGCTGTTTCATAAACACTATTTTTAAAGTCAGGGTCTCACTGTGCAGTCCTGGCTGTCTTGGAACTCACTACACAGACTGGGCTGGCCTCAAACTCACAGAGATCACTGACTCTGCCTCCTGAGTGCTGGAACTAAAGCGTGTGCCACCATGCCCAGCTTAAACATCTCTTATTCCAAGTTTGTAAAAACATTCCTCCCTTTTCTTCAGGAGGATCATCTTTTAGGTTTTACATTTAGGTCTCTGATCCACTTTTTACAAAATTACAGTTTTGAGTTAGCATATAAAAAATTTTGCTGTGATATCCTCAGATATACGTATGTATCATTGTTCTTTGTTCCTTTGTCTTCCCTTACCCGCTGCTTTCTCCCAGACCCCTTCAGCTAAGTGCCCCTCTGCTTCTACTTTCCTGTCATCCTGAATCACGTGACTTTATATATGTATATTTGCCTTTTGAGCCCGCTCTGATTCACTCTGTTATCTCCCGTTACATCCGATTTCCTGCCAACAAACGCTCCAGGCTCTTTCTGACTGCAGAAATCCCATTTGTTTACTTACACCCCATTTTCTTTATCTGGTCATCGGTCCTTGGACATCTCGGTTGCGCCCGTAACTTCGCTGTTGTGGACGTTGATGTGCAAATATCTCTGTAGCATGTTGACTCAGAGACCTCTGAGTAAATAGCCAGAAATGCTTCAGCTAGATCCCGTGGTAGATCTCACTGTCTTTTGAGACATGGCCAGACTGATTTCCTAGCGTCTAGACTGGTTTACCGTCTCACCGACAGTGTACACGGGTTCTAGTTTGGCCACATCCTCCTGGCATTTGCTGTTGTTTTCTCAATGATTGTGATTCCGAAAGGAGTGAGACCTTTATGTTTTTAACCAATGTTATTCCTCAAAACACTGTTGTTATTATGCGCACATGGGGTACGTACAGAAATCCCTTGAGTCTAGCGGAGCGAGTAGACTCGGCTTTATAGGGGCCGAAACCGAAGTCCACCCAAGCCCACGCTGCCCGTGAGGGGAACATATAGACCACCGGTGGTTCTGTTCACACAGCTTCAAGCAATGGTTCATTTTTGTTGTTGCTCCTAAAATAGAGCAGAGAGCGGGATAATTGCCTCAGAACTGCGCTTCAGTTTGAAACCCCTCGCCTAATTTGGGACTGACTGCAGAAGTGTGGAAAATGAGGTCTTGAAAGGAAGATGGGTGGTTGCGAGGCGTCAGTTCTTCCTATTGGTATAATTAATGAGATAAAACTACTCTAAGACTTCTCTGAGCCGCAATGAAAGTCAAGTAACTGAAATTCGTTCTTAGGCTTATCTGAAAGTGAAACAAGAACACCCCCCACCCTACCCCCGCTGACAGGTCCTAGAGAAATTGTTGCGCTGTGCCTGGTAGATAGCTGGTCCATGGCCACCATCATCGAGGAATGCAGTAGGGCGCCAAGAACCAAATTAGCCTGCAAGGGGTTCATACCTGTTAGCTCAGTGATCCCATCCCCAGAGAATTTATCCTGCATGTTCTGCTAAGATTGATTTTTTTAATAGTGAAAGCAGAATCTAATCTGGGAATATGGGTTGAGTATTTCACACACACACACACACACACACACACACACACACACACACAGAGGGAGGGAGGGAGAGACAGAGAGGGAGAGAGACAGAGAGCGAGGGAGGGAGGGAGGAAGGGAGGGAGAGAGACAGAAAGAGAGATATAGAGATCAGAATCTTTATTAAAGTACTATAATTAAAGTTGCTAGACATTAGGGGTGTGTACTTGGATTCACACAAATCCATCCCTCTCAGACATCAGGGTTGTGTACTTGGATTCACACGAATCCATCCCTCTCAGACATCAGGGGTGTGTACTTGGATTCACACGAATCCATCTCTCTCAGACATCAGGGGTGTGTACTTGGATTCACACGAATGCATCCCTCTCAGCATCTTCCCTGGGTGGCTTTGCTTGCTAGACTCACCCGGAGGACTGCGATGCTGCCTCTGCACATAGGCTGGGGCTTTGAGAAGTGGCAGGGGCAGCTCGGTGTGCCTGGGAGTTAAGCTGTGACCATTCTTTCCCTTTTACAGGTCTTTAATTTACTGCTCCCTCTAGTCCACCGCCCTTTTACCTAATTATAGGGAACCCCAAGGGTATTAGCTTGACAGCATGAGGCTAGCACCTCAATCCCAAACTGTAAAGTGACAGCAAAGGTCACCAGCAGCAGCAGCCCCCTCGTGGTGTGTGTGTGTGGGGGGGGGTTGTTTCTCTCCTCATTTCCAGCCACATGTCCAGTGTCCCAACCTGCAACAGAAATGGAAAGCCTTGATGCTTCGGGAGGAGTCTGTCGAGACCTCCACTAACCAAACAGCCTGTATATATCTCTGAGTTTTTTAGCACCACAGGGCAAAAGGGAAAAAGAACTCTTTCGAGGTCTTTCTTTATTACAGACTTGGCTTGACTTGTAGAAATGTCTTACCGGGCAGGGGGTGGCGTGGGGATGGAATTAAAGGTTGAGTTTTTTAAAAAATAGAGCTGATTCGAGTTACTGAACTGTTCTTACACGAGGAAGGGAGGCTATTGCAGCCTTTCCCTCCAGACCCCATGCTGAGTGTGCATGTGTGCACTGATGCTTAGCCTGCCCAGACATCTCAGAACTGGGCGAGTACGTGCAGAGGGCTTGAGGAGGGAGCATTCGGGGTTTGCACGGTCTTCGCTGGCCTGCATCTTTCATGATTCTTCGATGCAAACGCTAGGTCGCAGCTTTCGCTTCTCTACTCTCTGCTTGCCTTTGTCTGCTGCTTTTCTCTCTTCCTCTAGCTCCCTCTCGGAATTTAGTCTCACTTGGAGGATTAAGGAAGGGGAAGCATAACTCTGGGCTGAGCTCATTTTTCCCATCTTACATTATCCCAGGAGCCAGAGAGCTTTTCCTACAGAGACCTGTGCTCTGTTGGGCTACAGACTATGACAGAGGCAGTCAGAGGTAGGCGACGCACACACCACGGATTTTAAGCCTTAATCAATCATATTTTACTCTCCAGAGTTACCACCTTATTAGATTCTGTTTTACGACGACTCTCAGGGGGCATAGCTATTCCTCAGACGTTAGAGAACCCCATTGTTTCCCAAGGGCTTAATAACCACGCTGTGGCAACCGGCCTCTCAGAGTATTATATGGTTTTTCTTGAAGCGTTCGTCTCCATTTCTGAGGGAATGAAAGTGATCCAAGAAGGATTTTTTTCCAGGAACGAGCCCTGAGAAATAAGGAGCTCCGTTTGTGCTTGGCGCCTCACCCCTTTCTATAGGCATGAGATGTTATTCATACCTCTGAGCCCCACAACGCCTTGCTGTATCTTGTCTGCAGTGTCAAAGGAAGACAGCTTCAAGGAATTCTTCTGATTCAGCTGGGCCTTGAGTGGGCAGCACAGGGAGGGAAGATAACTTGGTCCATTGCAACAAGCATTATTTCCTAAGGACTTATGAAGCAATCTAATTGTACTAGTTACTCGGGGATTCAAGAAAAATCTAGAAGCCTGCAGCGTGATGGATTAACACCGAAATTTGTGCTTGCATTTTTGCGAGATCTGTGTTGGCATACTTCTTCATCAGCACGCCTTACATGGTCACAGCCCTGAGCCCCAAATCAGAACATACACAGTGTGATGTGTCTCTCTTAAAATACTCAAAAAGAAAAAGGCAGCTTGGCAGAGAAAAGCAAACAATGTGTATGTAGTTCATGTAAGATAGCTACCCAACTCGGTGGCTACCGGAAGCGATATTGGTGTGGGGTGGAAGGGGTTACCTATAGGGTTTGAGGGGTGAAATGAGCAGACAGGAGAAGCTCAGACATCAGAGAACAGTCCCCCATCATCCACCACTTTGGTTGAAGCGCAGTTCATCGACCTGTGGTAGACATGGAGAGAAGACAGGCCTGGAGACCAAGGGAACCTCCCCCAGCTCACTGGAGTCTCCATCAGGTATAGACAACCAACCGCTCATGCTCAGAATGAGACTTGTCCTGGACACGCAAGCTGCTTCTGTTCAACACATTTAGAACCCACGAGTGCCTGGGCCTCCAGGGCCTCCAACCCTTTCTATTTGCTGTCTTCCTGCACCTACCTTTCTGTCTGGTCTCAGGCTCTGAGGTAGGGTGATGCTGTGATAGACCAAATAAAGATTGATCCCTGTTCCCAGACACTGGCACAGCGTGGAGCTCCCAAAACCCTTATCGTTTCCCGAGAAGCCAGAGTAAAGAGCATCCTTCATTATCCCTCAGCCCCTTTCAATCACACCTAAGTCTGTGCTAGTGAGCCACTCCTGGTGGCTCCGCGTGAGGTTCAAAATGGCCCACGTGTGCAGTCGGAGGGTAAGAGCTTTCCTCTCAACACCAGCTCAACTCACAAGGATGGGAGAGGAGCTAGAGTCTGAGTTCAGGCAGTAATGACGAATGAGTTATCAACTACACTGCATAATATTGCGGCATAGATAAGGGATAGCTTGCGGAGAGCCCAATCCAGGCTGTCGCATACCCTGAGCTCCGGGGAGGAAGTGGTATCTGAGGGCCCGTAAGCTCTACAGCCCTCCCTCATGGCATGCCCCGGGCCTCTTTTCCACTTGACATTACTGAGTTGTGGCTTTTATAACAATCTAGCGATGCCACCGGAATTCTAAAGCAAAAGGTTCAGTTCTGGAAGCCGGACGATAAACTGGTTTCTGTCAGCTCGCCCCATGTGCCAGCAAGCCAAATGCGGCACAACGCAGAGACGGCTTTAATCGATGTGGCCCCACTGGAAAGAATAGATAGAGATGTTTGGTGACCTCCAGCTCTGCCTCTGGGAGGGTAACAACAATGCTAACACGTGTAGATGTATGTGAAGTGGAGGAGAGAGAAAAGGGCCAAGTCTGCGCAGTGGACCGAACAGGTAATCCTGGCAGCCTGCGTCTGGCGTGTCGTTTTCTCCGTGCGGATTTCACTACGGGGTCTAAAGAAGTCACAGTTGCTATTCTCACCTGAGAGGGCGGTCCGGCTCCCTGGACTGATTCCCTGAGATGATTGTCCTGATTAGGGGGTGTCCTGGCTTCACACTGTCGCTCTGATAAAACTCTCCAACCAAAAGCAACTTCAGGAGAAAAGCTGGATTGTAGCATCCGGTTCCAGGTTGCCCAGTTCATCGCTGAAGGCAGGCAAGGCAGTAACTCAAGCAGGACCCCGTAGCATTAGCGAACATGCGGCCAAAGACGTACTGCAGTTGATGGCTTCTGTACAGGCTCATGCTTTCCTATACAACCTATGGCCCAGAGAATGGTGTCACCATAGTGAGTTGGGCCCTCTTACAACAATCAATAAAAGACAATCCCCTGCAGACATGCCCCAGACCACTTAAATCTAGCAAGTTCCTCAACAGGTTCTTAGCTGATTTCTGTGGTGGTAAGCTGTCAGTTAAGCAAGCTAGGACAGACGGATCACCTCTGGTTCTGTGAGGGGACAACGGTCCCGCTTAGGGGAGCCATCACGTCACGTGGTGACAATGGTCACCATTGTTTGTGAATACTTTTCATCAGTTCTTTTGATTCGTTACTGGAATCCAAGGTAGCTGAAGAGGTGAGGGCGTTGGGGAGAGAGAAAAGCTAAAGAGACAAAAAGACCCGGAGAGGAACAAAATGAACGTGTTTTTGTCATCGACTGGGCTCTTCTTCGAGGACAGCAACGACAGTGTCTCCCTGAGTTCTGTAAGATATTTAACAAATTATTGAACTTGAGGAGAGGTAATGGGCACCCCGATTTATAGCCGGCCAGTCAGACAAACAGGAAACACAAGACTCTTAGCAAATGTCTGACGTTAGATCATCAACCTTGGGGGGTCTGTGCCATCTTAGAGCAGACACTTAGAAGTTGCTTTCTCTAGAAAGCAATGGCTTTCTCATTTGGGCCCACAAGGCAAGTACAGGATGAAACTCTGGCGCCTTGATCTTCATTTCGTGTCTGTTTCGTTTACTAATTTTTAAAAGACGGTTTCTCACGTACCTCAGGCTGACCTTGAACTATACTACACAGCTGAGGATGTGTTGGCCTGAAACTTTTGAGCCTTTTAAAAAAAAATTAAATATTTTTGCTTTTGTTTTTTCAAGATAGAGTTTTTCTCTGTGTATTCTTGGCTGTTCTGTAGACTACACTGGCCTCGATCTAAGACTCTGAGATTCATCTACCTCTACAGGGCTGGGATTAAGGGCATGTGTGACCACTGCTCAGGGAAAGATAATACCTTGCTCCTGCCCCCCAAGTGCTGAGTTCACAGGCTTGCACCACCACCACATCTGGTTCTGTGGTCCTGGGGCTCAGCTCCAGGTCTGGTGGACCTCAGCCCAGCTTTCCCTCCTGAGTTACAAGCACTGTCCTGTTTTCTTTACTTTGGGTCAGATTTCAGCTTGTGTCTACATTAGGCATGTTACTACACAGGAAGGAATGCCATCCCTCTGAAAGACTGAAGGGACAAGGATAAGGCATTGTCTTAAACCGGTGATCACCTTGGATTCCTGAAAGGATGAACTCTCACAGGACGGACCAATCCCCAGACAGAGACAGTTGTTCCCAAGGGTAGTGTTGGGGTGCAGTCTGGAACACATTGATTTCCTTCAAGCATATTGGCATAGGTGGCTGAACCTAGCCTGCTGCGGATGCTGGACCCCAGGTTTCACCTGAAACTTTCCTTACACCTCCTAGGGGGTCCTTACCAGAATTGAGCTCATTACAGGATGCTCAGCTGCTGTTGAGGGAGTTGAAGAGTGGACTCTTGGTGTAGGAAGGCTCCTGGACCTCATGTCTGAAGCATGAGGTCTGGTCTCTCAGCTCCCTGGTACTTGGGATCTTGTTGAAAGAAGTCGGATGAGAAGCAGAGAAAATAGGATAGATGAGGAGGTGGAGTTTGTTGCAAGGTAAAGTGGGCTTCTCCAGGAGTAAGAGTGGCCAGTGGGAGGACCATGGTTGGAAAATACTCCTAAGTAGCCAGAGTGGACTGTGGTTGAAGGGACCGCCATGCCTGCCAAGCAAGAGTGTCGAGCTAGCGGGGATAACGGGAGCTAGGGAGCTAGGCCCAACGCCATACAAGCAGGAAGAGTCCGTCCTCAACGACCTTCATGATTGCTAATGTCTAAGAAGCTCCCGAACAACTCAGGCAACAACAGCAATCTGTGGCTCCAGCAGTGTCTGTCTTGCAACGAGGTAACCCAGGCCTGCATGAGTCGAAGGTCAGCCTTTGCTTTGCGGTCAGCAATAGGACCATCTCCCCCAATCCCTACCCTACCCGCCAAAAAACGCTGTCTTCTATTTTCTGCTAAGCATTGTGTACAAAATGCTTTCCTGTATCTCATTGTGCTTAATTTTCACAACCATCTTATGAGGCAGGTCCTGATAACTGAGTCGTATGGCCTGGGAAAGAAAACGCAGACAAGGGAAGGGAATTACCCATGGTCCTTTGCGGTGGAACCTCCAGGCAGAGCGGCCTCTCCTTCCCGATGTAGCTGATTAGAATATGCCGGTGGTTTTGTGACTGGATCTCAGAAGACGGGTTTGAAGAGGCCGATTAAACCAAGGCCTTCTGGTCAACAGATAAAGTGTTTCCTTGAAATGAAAATTTTAGCGATGTTGATATCATTGTCCAAATCAAAACAAAGCCACGGAACAGAAAAGCTGCCTGATAGTTTAAGTGGCTCGTGCGCCTCAAGTGGGAACATTTAGAGAAGGTGCTATTGTCGCTTACAGTTCAGAACACTTAAATCCGTTACGGTGGTGATCTTGACTGCCACGTAAGACTCCAGTGTAACTTTTAGGCATTGAAATAACTGGGGGATATTTTCTATATTCCTATTTTTGTGTCCTTGGTGACAGGAGAGGCTGGTTTTAGATTTCAAAGAGGAGCGTGATGGGATCATTTCTTGAGTACTTTCCATGAAAGCTATGCTGAATTCGTCATCCAAACGAGTGTCGGATACTTCTCTCTCTAACAAGAGATGGGGCCGGAAAGGCTGTGACACCATCTTGTTCAGAGAGTACTGAATCCTACCTCACAGCTCTGGGTGGGAGCAAGAAGGCGAACTGTGACCAACGCCCGCTTGTGAGGACAAAGAAGGGTCATGCGACACACGTGATAATCCGCCAGCACATCTGCTCAGCCGGTTACGATTTTTGTACCTGGCATTAGTGTTCAAAATCAAGCCCAAAAAATTAATATTAAAAATATTCCTAAATGAGGTCAGACTACACACGAAAAAAATGTCTCAATATTAGCGTGTGACATTTACGAGCCACTGAAGCAGAGAGAGAAGTGTGTGTCCAGGGTTGGTTTTCCAAACTGAGAGACAATAGCAAGGAGTATTGATTTCCGCTTGTCTGTTTCTCTTCCTTTCCTCCAACACATGCTTCAAAGGGGTCAGCGCGCCGAGCCGTTTACTCTTCCACACCAGAAGCCGCTGTGTCTGTGAAACGCAGGGGAAACTGGGCCTTTCTTCCTTTCCTCTGAGCTAGAACAATGAAGGGCTGAAACCTTTGTGAGTCCGAGGGTCCTTTGTTTCTTGCAAGCTTGCAAAGGTCACAGCCCAGGGAGGTGTGGGGAGCAATTTACTGAGCTGCTTCATTAGATTGAACTAAAATCCAGAAAGGATTAGAATTTGAGATTTTTTTTCTGTCGTGTAGTACTTTAATAGAAAAATCCCTCAGAGGAAGCTGGGCTATTAGTGGATCCAGCTACTGTGCGGAGCTGCTCACACGTGGGTGTAGGGTGTGGCCCTCGCACTCTGGTGATGTGTGGTGCTTCGAGGTGGGCTTTATTAAAGCGGATGCATCATCAGGGCCCTCCAGAGCTGGGTGACCCTGGGTGACTCCTTGGAGTCTGTTTTCTAGGCGTGAAAAACAACGTCCGCCCTGCCCACATCTGTAGGCTGTTGGAAGTGGCATTTGGAAAAGCACACGGAGAGCTTTCATGGAAACACTGTTCGTTGCTGGCGCCTCCATGCTTGGGATAGACCCGACTCCCCATGAGTCAGGGCAGGGCGCTCTCAGCAGAGGTCAGGGGAGCCTTACAGCGTGAGTAATAGGGAAATAGGCTGCTCTTCCTTCATCTTTGCTCCTGTCACCCAGGAGACACCCACGTAATGCTCCGAACTCAGGACTGATAGAATAAATGCTACATCCCAAAGACGCCACCAATGAGCTTGCTCTCTCTAGCCCCCAACACAATCAGCCATATTTTATATGATATGGGTACAGTTTATCCAGCAAAAGTCCATATGCTAGAAGCTTGGTTCTCCATGAGGCAGTGTTTAGGTGTTGAAACCTTTAGGGAATGGAGCCTACGGGACAGTAATTGGGTCAGAGGAGGTTCACCCCCATCTCCCAAATATCTCTTTCTTCCATCTCCTTCAACATGGTTTTTTTGCCAGGGGTGTCTTAGTCTATGTTCTAGTGCTGTGAAGAGACACTGTGACCACAGAAATCTTATAAAGGAAAACATTTAATTGGGGCTGGCTTACAGGTTCAGAGGTTCAGTCCATTATCATCATGGCAGGAAGCATGGCAGCAGGCAGACAGATGTGGTGCTGGAGAGGAGCTGAAGATTCCACATCTGGAGAGGCCGGCAGCAGGGAGAGAGAGACACTGGGCCTGGCTTGAGCTTCTGAAAGCCAAAGCCCACTAGTGACACACTTCCTCCAACCAGGCCACACCTCCCAATAGTGTCACTCCCTCTGGTCCTATGGGGCCATTTCATTTAAACTATCATTAAGGGGGAAAATGTCTTGAAAGGAAACAAGCAAGCCAGCTGTTGTCAGTCCTGGTCTGTCAGTGCTGGGATCCGACCTAGACCGCTGGGCACACTGAGCAGCGTTCTGTCCTTGACCTTCATCTTCAGCCCTCCTCTCTGAGTTTTGAAACGGGTTTGCCATGTGGCCAGCATTGGCCTTGAACTCACCACCTCTTGCCTCAACTTTCCAGACGCTAGATTGCAGGCACGTGCTACTGCAGCTGTAGAAAATGGCTATCAACTGGAGACAACAGAGAGTGTGTGTGCCTCGTTATTTAATCAGATCTGATACACTTGTCCTAGCTGCGCGTGCTAAGCAAGCTGTATGTGAGTAGAAGCCATAAATCGAGAGACTGAATCCCCAGAGTGCCTGGGTCCATTTCTGAGCAGAGGGGCTTTGCTCTGAGGGGGTGGGATGAGAACAGGAAGCCAGCCTATGTAAGGCTCTGCAAGTGGATCCTAGCCCATTGGAGCACCAAAGATTTCTGCGCATCT
The DNA here is from genome assembly GCF_018167655.1 of Microtus oregoni. Classification (NCBI taxonomy): domain Eukaryota; kingdom Metazoa; phylum Chordata; class Mammalia; order Rodentia; family Cricetidae; genus Microtus; species Microtus oregoni. The sequence continues at coordinate 38,931,572 of NW_024543077.1, read as the reverse complement.
CTGGAGTGCGCTGCTTGCTTCCAGTGGCCCAGACAGGGTCATCTCGAGCTTCCCTGCTTACAATGCCCTGTTATCTGAGCCTGCCTGTGTGAATGCCTTGTTCACGTGTGTGCGTGTGTATGTGTGTGTGTGTGTGTGTGTGTGTGTGTGTGTGTGCGTGTGTGTGTGTGTGTATGTGTGTGTGTGTGTGTATGTGTGTGTGTGTGTGTGTATGTGTGTGCGTGTGTGTGTGTGTGTATGTGTGTGTGTGTGTGTGCGTGTGTGTGTGTGTGCGTGTGTGTGTGTGTGCGTGCGTGCGTGTGTGTGTGTGCGTGCGTGCGTGCGTGTGTGTGTGTGTGTGTGCGTGTGCGTGTGTGTGTGTGTGTGTGTATGTGTGTGTGTGTGTGTATGTGTGTGTGTGTGTGTGTGTGTGCGTGTGCGTGCGTGTATGTGTGCGTGTGTGTGCGCGCGTGCGTGCGTGCTGGCACAGCTGAACACAGGGACCAGGGGTGGCCTGCTCAGAATGCTACTTGTCAGCCTCTGTGACATTCCCGATCTTTGTCACACAATTAGGAAGAAGTCACATAGAAAGAATGAATGATTCAGACAAACGCAAGCACTCTTAAGTTCTCCCAATGTGTTCTGAAGCTCTTATTGAGATTCGTATTTGGTTCCGAAGATACACTGTCCAGCCATCTGAACCCCAGGGAGAACGACTGAACTCGGCTCTTACAGGAAGCATGCCCAGGACACGCCAGGGGCTCCTTAGTTTTAGTGGCGCTGCCCTGGGCACATTTAGACAGGGCGATAATCAAGACGTGGCTCCGGTTACCTGCTGGCCGTGACATTAGGTGGACTGTTGTGCTAATTACTCCAATTGAGTGCTACCTACTTGACTTTTTGAGTTCCCTGATTTAGACTGTCTGAGATGGAGTGTTTTCTCTTCCAGGCTGTACCCTCTGTCCTGCAGCAAATAGAGGAAGAAGTCACAGCCTAGAAACAGACATAATGAGATACTCTTCTCGCCCACAGGGTACCAACAATGGATACGAATAAATGTTTAAAGAAACAAGCTTTATTAAAAGGCTTCATTCTTTAACTCAGTGTACTTATGTTTGGAAGATGGTTAGCAAAAGCTGATTAAGCACAGTACAAATGTCTCAATAAGGCCAGTGAGTCATACTAATATAATTATATATAATGATGAACAGGTAACCAAACTGCATTCAAGAAAACTTTTAAAACAACTGCACTGATGGAGGAGGGTCATCTTTCTATCTGTTGTTTCATTGGTTAAGTAATAAAGAAACTGCTTGGCCTCTGATAGGGTAGAATTTAGATAGGCGGAGTAAACAGAACAGAATGCTGGGAGAAAGAAGCTGAGTCAGAGAGTCGCCATGATTCTCCCACTCCAGACAGACGCAGGTTAAGATCTTCCCTGGTAAGCCACCTCGTGGGCTACACAGATTATTAGAAATGGGTTAGATTAATATGTAAGAGCTAGCCAATAAAAGGCTGGAACTAATGGGCCAAGCAGTGTTTAAAAGAATACAGTTTCCATGTAATTATTTCGGGGCATAAGCTAGCCATGTGGGCGGCCGGGTGCCGGGGACACAGCCCGCCACTTCATATTGCAACACTGCACCTCCTATGTTTCGTTCCATAGTGGGTTTAGCATTCTTACGTTAAATCTCAGTGGCTGGGTTCCTGTCTTCCTTCTTTGGACATCTCTCTGTGGTCCCTGCATGGCAGTCCTGCCAACACCCCCAGTGCAGGTTGCAGCAAACAGACCAGGACACTCTTTCTGTTCTAGGGCTCCCTTTCACTAATACCACTCCATGGATACCCTGACCCTGCATTCGTGGGACCCTCCACTCGCTGAGATCACCTTGCAATGGGCGTGCTTCTCTGTAAGCCAGTTGGAATTCTGCCTGGAATAAAAAAGACATATGGGTCTGCATGAGGTTATAAAACCTGGCTTGGAAATCCACAGCTTCTTATAAAAACACTATTTTTTTTTTTACATAGAGAACCAGTTTAAAGCAGATGGTTACTAGGCAACCTGATTTAAATTATTATGAGAAACGGGAAGAATTTCTTCCATTAGGCCTTTACTTAAGTCAAAAAGTTTTCTCTTGTGTTGGTTTCCAGTCTGTTTTTCCAACCTTTTTTTTAATACACAGATTCTATGCGCCCATTAAATGTGGGATATTTGACCAGTTGGGTCCTATGGACACAGAATGGGTATGGGTTCCTCTGTCTACTGTGCCCTCAAGGGACAAAGGCAGGAGTCGGAGGGATGTGTGGACACAGTCACAGAAAGCCATTTCAGGTAAAAAAGGAGGAATTTTAAAAAGAAAGGGTGTGGCCATCTGCTTGTTTGTTCCTGGCTGCTCAGCCCCGAAATAATCACACAGAAACTTTGATTTGCCATAGTGTTTTGCCCATCGCTCAAGCACATAGCTAGCTATCTTCTACGTCTAGAATTAACCCATTTTCATTATTTTATATTTTGTCATGAGGCTCGTGGCCTACCAGCAAGGTTCCAGCTGGAAGCTCACCTCTTACCCCTCTGGTGGCTCCATGGCATCGCCCTAACTCTGCCTACTCTCTCTCTCTCCATGTATCTTTTCCAGCCCGGTGATATTCTGTTAAGCCATTGGCCAAAAGCAGCCTCTTTATTCATTAACCAATGAAAGCAACACATATACAGAAGGACCTCCCACACCAAAAAGGGGTGCAAGAAGGAAGAAGGGAAGGAAGAGGGTTTGGTGGGTCTAGAGAGATGGCTCGGCACTGAAAAGCATTTTCTGCTATTACAGAGACATGGATTTAGTTCCCAGAATCTATCTACATGGCAGCTTCTGAGTCCCTGCACTCCAGGGATACTTCAGGATGCCCTCCTTCTTCTGAGTCCCTGCACTCCAGGGATACTTCAGGATGCCCTCCTTCTTCTGGACCCTGCAGGCACCTGCACCCACATGGGCACTTGTCACACGTGTGTACACATAATTAAAAATAAAATACATCTTGTTTTCAAAGAGATAGTGGAGGGTGAGTGAGGTTCCAAGCTTGAGAGCCTGAGTCTAATCCCTGGGTGGTGTGGGATCCTTCTGTCTCTGTGTTGCTTTCATTGGTTAATGAATAAAGAACTGCTTTGAGCCCATGGCAGGGAAGAACAGAACTAGCGAGGAAAGCTAGGCTGTATGTGGGGAGGAAGAGGGGCGGAGTCAGAGAGATGGATCCTCCACCTAAGACAGAAGCTGGGAACTTAACCCGGTAAGCCACAGCCACGTAGTGATACACAGATTACTAGAAATGGGTTAAATTAATATGTAAGCGTTAGCTAATAAGAAGCTAGAACGAATGGGCCAAGCAGTGATTTAATTAATATGGTTTCTGCGTGATTATTTCAGGTCTAAGCTAGCTGGGTGGCGGGGAACCAACAAGCGGCCTCCCTCTCCATCACCCAGGTCTCACGCGGCAGAAGGAGGAAGCAGATTGCTACCTGTTCTCTTTTGACTCCACAACTTAGAGGTGGCATGCAAGTTGTTATGACAAGCAGGTGCACATGGGTGATGACATGTGCTCGCACACACATGCAATACATTAAAATACAATTTAAAATTAAAAAGAGGGAATTGAATGTAAGTGTGGAAAAATCAAAGGTTGGAATGCATACAAACCTCATGACTGGAGCCCACTTTTGAAGGACAGGAGAAACGAGGCGGCCTCTTTTCCAGTTCTTTTGACTATATACCAAGCATGGAATTGCTGGGTCATACGGTGATTCTATGTATCATTTTCTGAGGAACAAATCGCTGTATGTAGCAACTGTATCTTTTTACATTCCCACCATCAATGTACAGGGTGCTCATTTTTCTATGGGAAATATTTTTGCCTTGGGAAATAACCCCATTCTATTCCAGTCATCCTAGAGAATGAGTTAGTACTCTTGTGTTGGTTTTGAGATTTGTTCCTTTTTATTTTGTATGTGTGGGTGTTTTGCCTATGTGTACGCCTGTGTTCCACATGCATGCAGTGCCTGAGGATGCCAGAGTGGGCATTGGGAACCCCTGGGACTGGAATTACAGATGGTTGTGAGCCACCATGTAGGTGCTGGGAACCAAGCCCCTGGGCCTGGAATTGTGAGCCACCTTGAAGGTGCTGAAAACCAAACCTGAGTCCTCAGGAAGAGCAGCCAGGGCTCTTAACTGATGAGCCGTCAGTTCAGCCCCTCACTGAGGTTTTGATGTCTATTTTCCAAGTGACTAATGACATAGAGGGTATTTTGATATGCTTGCGGGCTATTTGTTTTCTCTGTAGAAATACCTAGTCCAAGTCCTCTCTTCAATTGGGTTGTCTTTTATTTTTGAGTTGTAAGAATGGTTTGTATATGGTACATACAAGACCTTCCTAAGACATACAGTTTGAAAAACTTTCATCCCGTGTTTTATCTTTTTGCTCTTCTTGACAGTGTACCTTGACTCTAAATATCGAATACTCTAATCTGAGAAACAAAAGAAATGCATTTACTTCTCTAGATCCCAATTAGATGTCTGGAATAGAAAATTGGTTTTGCTCACTTAGAAAAAAAAATCCATCAATTGCTGAGAGTGTCAGCAAATCTGCTTCATCTCCGCCGGTGGCCTGCCGAGCTTGTTCTCCGTCGCACTGACACAGGGATGGGGAAGTGCGGAGCAAACAACACTGACCCAGGATTGCAGCGAGTTGTAAATGGTTCTGGTGCTCTGAGACTTCAAGGAGGGGCTTCCTGGAGCAGGCGTGTAGAGGGCCTGCGTAGACAAAAGATTTGGTCAACCCTGGATGGAAGAAGGGCGGTTCTGGCAGGAGGCAGGGTGGGATTCACCGTCCACGTGGTGAGATGCTGACCCACTGGAGACTCATGTGGGAAAGTCTGTCTGAATCACAGTGACTGAGGCCGTGAAAGTTAGTGATGTTATAAAGAAGAAACAGAAGGAAGAATCAAGTCAGGCTAGGCGCGGTGAGACTCCGTGGGGTGTGGTAGGAGCATATGAGACGGAGATGAGATCCCAGAAATGCCAATGTAACAAATCCAGCTTTGGCCAAGGGGTTTTTCATGTTCATTTAAAATCTTTTTTGCTCAGAAATTATGCCCAGATCTCATATTGTCTTTTCCTCCAGCGCTCATAGAGTTTCTTTCCTTAGGATTTACCTGGCGCCTAATCTCGCGTTGCTAGTGCGAGCAGGGCCTCGCGTCCTTCTGTATTGATTCTTTCCTCTCTCCCAAAGGCCCAGTGACTTTGTGCTCCCCAAACTAGGGCTGCCTACAGTACAAGTGATCAATAATACTTGATTTTTTATGAATATGAGATTCTAATAAGCATCTCAACAACTTGGTAAGCTGCTCCCGGTCATGATTCTTTAAGCTTTTCTGTTCCACGTCATTAATTTTGTCTATTTATGTCTTGTACGAAGCAATCCTGGCTTCAGTATTGACGAGGACAAGTTATCTGTGGCATAATTTCTTTCCACAAGGCCATTCATTCATTATCATTAGTGATCCCCCCCCCAATTATGAAGGGACAGGAGAGCTATGACAATGGGTGTCAATGCTGTTTAAAAAAGAAAGCATCATTTTCAATCTAAAAGATCATCAGCAACACAGGGATGAAAGTAACACTTGAAACTGGAAATAATGTATCATTACTGCTCTGAGAGGCCTAAGATAACGAGTTGGAGAATTTGTCTAAAATAATTGCAGGAGAAAGAGCGTTATTACCTGCTTTTGTCAGAGAAACAAAGGAAATTACTATTTTTCTTGAGGAAGATACAATTTGTGTGCGTCTGGAAATTAGAGACATTATAAGATAGAGTTGCAGAATGTCTTAATTTCATCAAGTAATTACCTTCTCCCAGCAATATAGTATGTATTAGCGCGGTAAAAAAAATGAATCTATGGAGCTCAAAATCGACAAAAGATTTATTAAGACTTTTTCCCTGATGAGAAAAATGAGCAGTCAGATAGAGTAAAATGCATGCAACAGCTTTTGTCACAAAACAGAAGACTGGGGACAAAAGGAGTCAATCATGGACCCTCAGAACTCTCTTTTGTTTCTGTATTCATCTCTTCTGTTCACTCTCTCTACTTTCAAAACAAGGTCTCACTACACAACCCTGTCTGGGCTGAAACTCACTCTGTAGACCAGGCTAGCCTCAACCTCACAGAGATCCGCCTGCTTCTTCCTGCCAAGTGCTGGGGTTAAAGGTGCCTGCCACTGAGTGTGATTTCTCTTTTGTTTTCCTCCCTGTTGTAAGAGGCCCCTTGTGTGTTCCCAGCTGCTCAGCCCAGAAATAAACACGCAGAAACTATGTTATTTGTGATACTGTTTGGCCAATAGCTGAAGCGTATTTCTGGCTAACTCTTATATCCTAAACTAGCCCATCTCCATTAATCTGTGTACCATGGCTGTGGCTTACCCAGTAAAGTTCCATCCAGAATCCTGCATCTGTCTCTGGAGGCTACAAAGCTTCTCACTGACTCTGCCTCCTTCCTCCCAGCATTCAGTTTAGTTTTCCCCACCTAGCTCTGCTCTGCCTTATCAACAGGCCAAGCCAGTTTCTTTATTCACCAGTGGTAGTCACAGCATACAGAGGGGAATCCCACATCACCTCCCTCCTTTCCTTCCTTCCTTCCATTCTTCCTTTCTTCTTTCCTTCCTTCCTTCCTTCCTCCCTCCCTCCTTCCCTCTTTACTTCCTTCCTTCTTTTCTTTTTAAGACAGGTTTTTCTATATAGTCCAGATTGACCTCAAACTCATGATCCTTCTTGCCTCAGCCTCCCAAGTGCTGGATTTATAGATGAAACCACTATACCAGGCCTATCATTTGCCACTTCTTTGGCCATTCAGGCTCCATTACTGTGTTCTTCTAGCGAAGCCATGAGTGTCTTGCAGACAGGAAGTTGAGAGAGATTAAGAATTGTGCTGAAGTTCATATATTGCCTATAGCTCTCTTTAAGCCCATCCACGTATTACGAGGCTTTGTGGGCCCTACTTTCTCTTGCCTGGGAAGATGCCAGACAGCCATCCTATGACATCATCTGAACCATCACACTGGAGAAGCTCTTAGGTTGTTGAAAAATGTAGGCATTTGAGGGCCAGAGGTAGTTTACCAGAAAAAGTAGAGGGTGAAGTCGAAAGTAGAGGGTGTACTTGATCTCTGGCACCAAATACCTAAGTGGAGTGGAGAATTCAGCGAACTTCCCCAGGCTGTTTCCTCCTCTGCGTCCAGAGGGAGACTGCGGGGCCACTTCCGGGGCTAACCTCCCTATCTGGTGTAGCCTTGTGAAGAAAGGTTTCGCACCAGTTCACGGGCTCAGTGGGCAATGCCTGGTTGGCAACATTGTCCATGATACCTGGGACAATGAGAGTGGCTGCGTGTGTGCCCTGTGCTTGCCTCTCTGGAACCCCAAGGCTTGGGGAATGAGTGTGGCAAGGTCTGCATGAATGCGTGGAAACGCTTATCTCTGACTCTGTCTTATGATGTCATCCTGTCTCCGTTCCCAATGAGTCTGAACTGCGGGACCTCCGGTGTTTGCTAGAAGCCTGCGTTTGCCCTCGTCCATGGGAACACGCTCCAGGGTGTTTTTAATGTAATCCTCTGCCTGCTTCCTTTCAGTAACTTAATTCAACAACTTTTCTTTGTGCTGGGCAGTTGGCTAAGAGTCTATGGCTGCCCTGCAGCTGTCTGCGGCTCTATTCAAAAGAGCCGGAGCCTGTTTCCTATGCTGTGAGGCCAGGAGGGCAGCAGGGTGGTTTATCGATAATCAGCACAGTCAGGCTCTTTTGAGAACAAGAAACAGAGGTCCTCTCAAGGTCGCTCTCAGAAGCATTGGGGAAAAAAAAAAAATAAGAATGCTTACAAAGTTGAAAGCAAAACCTGAAAGAGGCCTGGGTATTCACATCTAGACTGTGAAGGCTTGTGGAAGAACTGGGGTCCTCCCTCCCTCTGCCCTGTACCTGCCCAGCTTCCCGTCTGGCAAGGATGATGTACAGCTGAACAGAGTCATGTTGACTTCTGTCCCTGGTCAGCACAGACAGCAGACCCTCCCATCACCCCAGGATGGGTGTGGCACCATTCTGGGAGTGGCCAGCAGTCTCAGGAAACTCCCCTCACCCTCAGTCATCATGGGGAAGTCACCTACACTACTGGTCTCTCCTCATATTGAGGGAGGTCAGTCAGTTGTCCTTGGTCCTAGCTGGCTTCCAGTTGTCCCGTCTGGTGGGCTCGACTCATCCTCACTGGTCACTGAAAAGGGAAGACAGATTTAGGAGGGGGCGGAGAGGTGAGGGCCCGCCTGAAGGAGAACAGTGAGACTTGGGAAGAAGGGACAGTTTTGAAGACGTCTCACAGAAAAACTACTTGGTATTTTCTGTTGATCATGAATGACAGAAGGCACGCTTTTAAAGAACGCAGAATGTCTTGGCAGCGGCACAAGAGTGGCTAAGACAAAAAACGTTGAGACAAAGAATAAATGGATCCTCGGCAAAGGCTTTATTTTCTGGCCATTACACCAGGTATACACAGATTATATATAGTAAGACCGTACTTCCTGAAAAGCTTGTATTTGTTCAATTGTTAGGACATCTAAATGTATTGTTTCTTTAAGACAGCCCCAGGCTGGAGCCCAGGGTTCATCTGAGGTCCATTTTGATACCAAGTGATCCTCCTCACATCCAGCAGTCTGAGATGGAGAGGTCAAAGAGAGGGTCTGAAGTCAGATCACGTTTATTGATGAGCTAGGCTGATGCTCCACGTCATCCCATTGGGCCTGATTCCCTGGAGGTAAGACAGAGTAATGCCAACTTTACAGATTGGCCGTGAGGATTTAAGTCAGGTGATACTGCGTAGTTGGAAAAGCTGAGTTGCCTCTCGCTCCCACCAGCTTATCACCGTGCACACACCAAAGCAGAGAAACCTGGATCAGAGGTTGAAAGACACTCAAGGTTTTCCTGGGTCACTCTGAGAGTGAAGAGTTCCATGCATCGGTATTCACGCAACTCCAGAAAGCCCGCGGTTTCGGACTAAACCATGAAGAAAGTAAACGACACAAGGCTGACCCAGGGGAAATTTCTTAGTCCAATCTCAGGAATATTGTTTAGTGTAACTTGTTCTTTTTGCGTGTTCAGAAACAAAACGACAGGGAGGGAAGCGATGAGGCCAAATGCCGTGCCAGTGTGGCAGAACGGGAGCCAGAACTCCCAACTGTGTCCACTTGCCTGTCACAGGGAGAGAACTGGGGGAAACTTCTCTAGTGGGACTCCCAGGGGATACCCAGGCTCAGCCTAGAGACCGCTTCTAGACACAGCGACTTATAGAGGACATGGACTGAGGCCATCTGGGACAGGTGAGGATTGGCGACACTGGCTTACAGGAGACACGGAAGTAGGAGGGGCCCAGGAAGCCTTTCTTACAGAGAGTGACAAGGGGCGGGGACCTGGAAGGACTTGGCACAGCTGCTACTGGCATTTCCAACAGGATGTTCCCAATGAGAATTCTTACTAGTAGAAACACAACGGTTTATTGTGAAAATGATGTCATAGCTGAATTAATCCTGGTTACAAAAGTGGGCATGATGGTGCATGTAATGAACGTTCTGTGACACTTCGCTAAGTGTTGGATACTTGTATTTATGTTTTCCTCATGAGCTGATTAGAAGGGACAAGGAAGTCACTGAGTGACTGAGGGGAGACCCAAAGCCAAGGGAGCCAAGCCCACTCAGCCGGGGCCCAGCACCTCTCCTTCCTCCAAGCTGGCTCACAGATAATTGAGAACTTGCTGATTTGACTCAGGCTCTGAAAAGATGAGATTCACGTGTGGCATTTCCTGCTGAGAAAAACTGAATTATACTTGCCCTCTTCAATATATTCTCCAACAGACTCGCAAGTCTCACAGGTATAGGTCCCAGTGAAAGACAGGCCTGTAGCGCAGGCATTTCCGCGGCTTCCCTTGGTTGGAGAAGCTTTTGTTTTCCTCTCCTTTACCAAGAGCCAAGTTACCATTGGAGTGAGAACTATCCACCCCAACTCCTCATGTCCTGCCTCTCACAAAGGCAGTCTTCATTATGCCCGGATAGAAGAGAATACTAAGTATCAGAAAGGTTACTAAGATGTTCCTTTCTCCCAAGCCATTGTTTTATGACTTTTTTAAAACTCAGGAAAGAGTCATGGTTATATGGACCTCAATAGCAATATAAAATATTTTAAAATTTAAGTGTAAACCAATAAATTAGAACAGTATCCAATATATGGTTTTGTTAAATGAAAATGGTAGATTGTTCATGGGTGCTAGCAAACACTCGTATATTAATTTATTAACTTTAATTTTCAAGTCATTTTTATGCACAGAAAGGCTGAGCAGAAGGTCAAAGGTCCCACATACCCCCACCACTACAACCTCCATACTATCAACATCCCACAAAGCAGTGTTCCACCTGTTACAATGGGTGAACTTAGTTGACATGTGAATGTCACCACAGGTCTGTGGCTTGATTTGGATTCACTGCTGGCGTTGTAAATCCCATGACTTTGACAATATGTAACCACATGGACTGTAAAACAATCCATATTTAAAGCTGTAAAACTTCCTTAAGATGTTAATATTTAAAGGCTGGTGGGGAGGTGGGTATGAGGAAAGTACAATGACAACCATGTATAAAGAAACTAAAAAAACTTTTACTTTGTATTCCAATGGAAACATTCATTAAAAAGAACTAAATAGAAGTTTCTCCCAGAAGTTTGTGAAAGGAAACTGTTGCTATTTATACTTAGATAGCAGAATGGCTGAACAATATGTTCTGGAAACTTCTTGGCTGTAAAGGATACAGCTTGCCTTCAACCTTTGAAGTTTCTAATTCTGATACAACTGACAGTGGGCTTCACTGTATTTAATAACTTTACAGTCCTTTTGCAACTGGGAGGCTGCAAATTTGCATGCAAGATCACACAAGGGGCCAACTCAGGAGGGCACTGTCTATGATCCAGGGTTAACGTCCTCTCCTCCCCATCGCCTGCTTTGTCTCTGGAGGGAGGGGGGCTGGTAGTGTGGAAATAGGTTTTCACTTTTGCATTTAGTGTTTCCTTAAAGAAGAAGTGCAAGCATACAGATGTTGGTAGTGCTAATGAGAGCAGGCCCCTACTCTGTCTTGTGAAATGGAGATAAAGGTGAATATTTTTAATTAAATTTTTAACCTCATTTGGAAAACCACTGGGCACATTATTGGACTGAATTCATACGTAAATGAAAAAAAAACACTAAAATTAAGGAATAGCAAACAAAGCAATTAACAGCCCAAATTGGAGAAGTTGGGGTCAAACTATATTTGTTGACAATATGATTATCTCTTTATAAACAATAAGACAGTCAGATAAAGTTACAAGTTATAAAAGCTAACATATAACATATATACAAAAAATAACCAACTCAAAGATATCATGAAACCAAAGATGCTATTTTACAAGGGCAAAAACAAAATAAAACAACTTTGAGCAGAGATAAGAAGAAATATCTAAGTTATATGGGAAATAATACAGACAAACATAGAGATATCTGCTTACAGTTCTTCCCCACTATATCTTCTTGAACAAGTCTGGTGGCATTCTAGAGTCATGATGGCAAAGGTCCAAGTGACACACAAGGTTTCTGGTGAGCAGGTCTGATTTCAACCCCAACAAGGTGGTTTTTGAGGCGACCAATGTCCCTTCATGAACCTCAACCACACGGTCTATTTTAACTACCATCCATATCGAGTTCCATAGCACAGAAGGCTGAGCACAGGAGCCTTGTCATCAATGTATGCATTAATTCTTTGTTTTACTTATATAAATGTCAAGAATTAATGCATGCATACCTATAGTTCCTCATAGGAAAAATAGCACGCTGGGACAGTCACCCTCAACGTCATGAAAATGACGACTTACACGTTGAGGGAGAAAATGGGGTTGGTGGACAAGACTGGAAGGTAGACTCCTTTGCATCAACTCTGATTTTACAGTTTTGATATTGGAACCACTGCAGGCACTTTTCTAAATTAAATAAAATAACACAAGGAATTATGAATCAGAAAGGCACCCTCTGTATTTCTAGTTGGTGGCATAATTAAATGAGAGTATTTAATAACATTTGAATGGAAATATTTTGATGAGATATGAACATATAACATAATTCCATAGAGGATATAAGTATGAGCAAAATACAGCAAAATATAATTATATTCTTAATCTGCAAGTTAATAATTGGATACTTTAATAATATTGCTGTGATTGTATTGAAGCAGACATACAGACTCAAAGTTTGGCCGTATGTTAAGTAAAAGTCTACCTGCAAAAATGTTCCAGACAATTTTTATCAGCTATTTAACAACTGAATGATTCCAATCACATATATAATCTCCCCAAGAGCAGGAGCTTAGAGAACACTCTCTCCTGTAGCAATGGTGGAAGAGCGACTCCTGAAAGGGACCAAGCCATAAGCTCTGGAGCCCGTGAACCCTGCCTCAGCAAACATTGCATGCAGGTGCTGGCTAAGAACCCGAGCTAGCAGGTTATCCTATGTAGAGTGGCTTCCTGGTAATCACGTGTGTCCTCATAGATAGAAAAGGAAGACAGGAGAGTGACGTGATTGCCGGCAGGAAGGGGAACATGAGGAAGAAATGAAGACAACCGCTAATGGACAGAAACATCAAAACAAATACACACCAAGGGATTGTCTCCCCGAGCCACGGGGGGGGGGGGGGGGGGGGGAGCATGACTCTGGTGACATTTTAATCGCAGCCAGAGAGACTCATTTTGGACTTTTGTCTCCAGAACTTTGAGATAATTGGTGTCATTTTTATGTCACCAAATTTGGAATAAATCTCCACAGCAGAAATAAAAGGTTACCTACCCTTGCATCTTTTAAGAGATTAACATAAAGGGTAGAGAGATGACTCAGCAGTTAGAAGCACTTGGTGCTCTTACAGAGGACCTGGTTTGGTTCCCAGGACCTACAAGGAGACACACAACCATTTAAAACTCCAGCTTTAGGGAATCGATGCCCTCTTTTGATCTCCATGGGCACCAGGCACACATGTGGTGCATCTTGGTAGGTACAGGCCAAATACTCATACAGATAAAATAAACACCTCTCACCCAAGGCTCAGGGATCTCTGTGGAGTAGAAAACAGAAAGGGTGTCAGAGCCAACAGTGGTGGATGACTTCAAGGAAGCCATGTTTTCTGGACACAACAGGGCAGTTGCATCCATGAATTCCTAGCAGTTATGACATTATACATAGACCTGTGTGAACTCCAGCCAGACAAAATCCCAATATAGAAGGGTAAGGGAGATACTTGATCTCACCACCAGCTGAGGAGCCGTTAGATCACACACCAGGAAAGGTTCCAATCCTAAGACTCACTGAACAATGCTCAGAGGGGATTGTCTGTGTGACTTCATACTTGGACTCGTGAACATGTTCTGATCTTTGGAAGAAAGCCAAGTCTTCAGGATGAGCATCCTCTCATGGTGTGTGCCTCAAGTCACCTTCCTAACTCCATCTGCCATCTACGCCGTGGAAACAAGCCAGGCACCTGACTGGACTGCCTCGAGTCCTTTTAATTATTATCTTTAATTTGAAAAAGTCATAGGAAATTGTATATCTCGATCAGCTTGAATGCTTGTTTTGTGCAAGCCAGCGGAAGGGCAAGTAGACAGGGCCACAAAGCTGGAAATGCAGTTGCCCTTAGAATGTGAAGTTTTGTTTGTTTAAGTGTGGGGGGGGAGCTTTCCTCTTGGTGTCAGTAGAACCTTCAGTTTGGACTTCCGCTTGGCAGCATGACCATCACTGCATTGTCCTGGAGAGAAATTCTTGATGGTGTTTCTTAGCTTCCCAAATTGACTTTCTTATTAAAACGTGGCACTCTGAAAGAGTTCAATAAGTGAGTTAGCAGTACTTCAATTAAAATTACAAAAGAAACAAACAAAAAAAAAACCTCATTATCAAGCTAGGTTTTCGAAGGCATATGAAGACATTTTATCATTAGGAAAGTTATTAAAGTAATTCACCACAGTTGCAGACTGAAGAAAAGCCATGGGATAATCTTAATAGGTAAAAAAAAAAAAAGGTGCATTCAATAACATTTAAAATGCATTTATGGTTACAACAAACAAACAAAATCAACCTCTTGGGCCATAATGAAGTAATTAGCTCTTACATTACAAATAACTATAAGACTAGACAGAATACATTACTGACTATTCTCAAAGGGCAGGCAAAAGTAAGATAGGATTATTGGACTGGAGGGGTCTTGGGGTGTCCCTGAGTCAATGTCCAGGTGCTTGGTGTGGAGAACCATGAACTGAACAAGATATACACTGAAAATATAGGTTTGTTACAAGTGAGAGTGTACACCAAGAATGGCAGTGGCCCGGCCATCATACGACTCCATAGAGCCAGGTTCTTTGGCGGAGAGTGTGTGTGTGGGGGGGGGCGGGGGTGTCTTTTGAGTTTAGGGATGGGAGGAGCCATCCCCAGGAGTGAGAATAAGGTGGATCTTTACTTTGATGGATAGAAGGACTATTCCATAATTTTTGGATGGTCTATATAGATCTGTACTTGCGCAGGCTGTACATCTCATGATTGTGAGCATATGTATACCCTGTCGTGAATCCTCTGAGATGGTACACAAGGCCTTTCTCCTAACAGTCATATCAAGGACGTATTTGCCCTCACTGCCTTTGCTCCCAGTACTAGTTTAAGTCTACCTCTCTTCCCACCAGGAAGTTCCTGACCCTAAATTACCCTCAAGAGGGGAGATATTGAGTCCCACCTAATGGGAAAAGGACAGATACAATTTTCCCAAAGAAATTGCTAGAAGGATCTGGGCTGTCTCTGTCTGGCTTTCCTCACCATGACATCATGAAGGAAGGCAATGAAATGGAGCTGCATTGTCTCCCGCCTGTGAACACTTCCCAGACAACCCAAGAGGACCACAGTCCTGTGGTGTGAAGGAGATAGGTATGGTTTGGCTCCTCAGGTGGAATTTGAAGAACAGAAGGCTAGGAGAGATGCTACAGGAAAGGGGACACAGGTATTGACACTGGGGACTCACCCGTCTCTGATGGAATGCTAAGCTATGTTTATGTGCAGTTGGATTCCACCAGCCCTGGAACAAATAAAAGGCCACTGGGGAAGGGAGGATAGAGGTGCAACTGGGTGAGCTGAATCACGCGCTTGTAGAGATCACGGTGTCAGAATAGCGAAGCCATCAGCTTGGCAGGAATTCCTTCTTTGGACTATGAGCTTTTGGTACAGACCGGAGAAACAGACTCAGCTACATCACAATGTGGCTACATGGTGACCCTTAGTGGCATCACCATCTTTACAGAGCTTGCAGGAAATCCTTCCAAACAGCAGGTAGTGAATGCAAAACAAATCTGATACCCTACCTTTGGTACTGCAATGTTTTGAGTGTCCAGTATGTGATAGATCTGGCTAAGGATTAGACATCATTATGGACTACTAAGGATGTTACTATAGGATTAGAGTGATGTCCGGTGGTTAAGAGCTGAGGGTTAAGAGGGTTGTTCCCAGCATCAACGTGGTGACTCACAATCCCCTGTTATCCCAGGTCCAGGGACTCTGATGTCCTTTTCTGGCCTCCATGGGCACCAGATGTAGACATGCATGCGGGCAAAGCAGCCATATACATAAGACAAAAAACATCACTGCCGTGAAGGGTTTGTGTTGTGAATGACTTTAGCTGTAAGTATCTGTTATTGCTTCATTTTTCTAAGGCTAGCGCTTAGGAAGGAGTCACTTTGTAGTTGATCGGCTGCTGTCAGATCTTTTGCTTGGGCCTGGCTGCCCTAGGCTGGGTGCAATCAGTCTGGCGCTACTGTCTTCTGAGCACTGTGCTGTCACTTTAAAGGAATTCCACTCCAGCCACAAGGACCACTGTGACCACAGCAGGCGTTTAAAACTGCGGTGGTACACACCTTTCATCCCAGCCAAGGCAGACAGATCTTTGTGAGTTTGAGGCCAACCAGGACAGCCAGAGCCATATAGTGATACCCTGTAAACCTCAGTAATGTCCATTGGCTTTGGAAGTTTCCTCTCTAGACAAGCCAAGCCATAGCAAACTCTCTGTGACACTGCTTATACTCAGGGTGGAGTAAGGATGGAGACCTCCTCAGTGACTAAGGGAAAAGCCTGGGCTTGAGTTTGCTTAGTCCAAGCCCAAGATTGCTTTGTGTGTGTGACGTCTGTGATCAGCAGAGCTGGGAGCTGTGCCCGTACCCTGTGATTGGTGGAATTCAACTCAGGCACTAGTTATGCCAACCGCTTTTCCTAGCTCTGTAAACAAGCTGCCTCTGGGTCGGCCCTTGAGACTTTTCTTCTGTGCACCATATTCCTGCATTGCAACATAGCAAAGACTCCTTCCAATTGTTTGTGTGTGGTCTTCGTCATCAGTATCCTGGGCTGTCCTGGTCGTACAGAGAGCAGGAGAGCAGCTGCTGGAGCGTTTGCTCCTCCCACAACAGCAGCAGCGAGAAACAGTAGGGATCTGGGGTTAACAGGGATCAAGAGGCTATGAAGAGCCAAGGGTAGGAGCTGCAAGCACAGGTTACTGAAATGCTGAGTTCTGAACAAAGGGAGAGGTAACACCAATCAATGGCTGGGGGCTGAGCTGATGATGCTCAAACCCCCAGCAAGAAACCACCTGAGCATCAAGAGCTGCCTAACTCACTGGCTTTGATGTTTCGGACCAATAAATTCAAGTTCTCAGGGCTGTGAACCATAAACCTCTGGCTTTGAATGCCCAGAGCCTCTAGATCTGAAAGTTTAGAGACAAAAGCCTCCAGGTTTACAAATCTGATCCATACATCTATGGCACAAGAGCTCAAAATTGCTGACCTGATCGGAGCTATTTCATTTCTGCTTGAGGTTCCCATTTGGTAGAGCGAAAGAATCCTCATCCAACCACAGGAATGGCATCCCTAGCGAAGTTTGTGGGCTGTGAGAAGGAAAGACAGTAAGACACTGGAAACCAAAGAGAAGCAGGACCTGAAGCCACAGGGATGACGGAACTAGTAGATAGGACTGTGGAATACGTTTAAAGATGCAAGGGAGAGAATAACATAAGCAAATTAAAGAAGAGGAAGAGGAAGAGTCACAAAACAGAGAGGGAACCCACAGGAGCGTAGAAGTGAGTTGGCTGCAGGTTCAGCAGCAAAAGGTACCTGTCACCAAGTCTCCCAGGGACTGACAGGGAATATCAAAGCAGCTCTTGCAAGGTGTTTTCTAACCTACACACACACACACACACATGCCACGTGGCATGCATCCTCATCTACATACACACAAAGATAAATGAATGAAGAAAATGCAATAAATTTTTGAAAAAAGAATTATAGATATGAACTGTCCATTATCCCAAACAAAATATTAATTGTATAGAATTACCAGGTTAGATGTTCCTGAAAAGAATCCCCTGAAAAGAGACAAATGGGAAACTCTAAAGCAAGAGTCAGAAATCCAAACAAAAGGGCTTTGGAAGTGAACAAAGAGAAAAGAAGAAAGGAAATGAGCAGGAAGGAAAAGACACGGAAGAGAATCAGAAAGCTCTTTTTAGCTGAACGATGGCGAAGGCATAATTTGTGAACGTTTGCAGGCTGCAGGGGCAGCCTTAGCCAGAGGTCAGGGCTAGGACCCACGCTGAATGATTGTCTAAGTTGCCAATACCAAAACTAAGACCACTAAGGAAAATACAGAACTATAGCATGCATACCTGTCTGACATGGGCACAGGATTCTTAGACAAAGCTCTCAGAAGCATCATAGCTAAAACAAATTGGAAAAGGCAGCCACAGAAATTCTGCATCTCAAAAGTTAATATTCAAAAAAGGAATGGTAAAAGGCACGTAAGAGAATGAGTATTCCTAACACACTTGTTTGGGGGTCTAGGTCACTAAAACTCCAACCACAGGACAAGATGGGCAATCGAACTTCTAAAACCAAGCAAACTATTCAAGCAGCTATTTCACAGGATACACAGTTGCCAAGAAGCAAATGAAATGGGCTTGATATCATAAACCACTGGGGGACGATTCAAATGGAAACCCCCGTGAGGGTTGCTGCTGTGCACCTGCAATCATGGGAAATATTATAGAATGACCACACTTTAATATGAAGTCCAAGTGAAGTCTTGCACCTCTTTCTCTACATAGCAAGTTCTAGGGCAACTGAGACCTCGTCTCAACCAAGCAAGCACGCAAGCAAACAAACAAATAAATAACCAAATGTGCCTGCGGATTAATACGGAAAAAAAAACAAACCGGAGGAAAGAAATAGAGGTTATCTGTTGTAGCATAGACATACAACCCTAACACTGGGAACCGCGCAGGGGGATTGTGGGTTTGAAGCCAGCATGAAGTACGCAAAAGGACCCTGTCTTGTGCCGAGAGGGTGGGGGCTGTAAAATTTATGGACAGGCAGTGCCCAGAAGTGCTGACTTGAAAGTTTTCTTTTTTTAACCTAACTAGTAATCAAGAAGTCATAAGTTAAAATGAGTCAGCGAGCATTTTTTTTAAAAGAAGTCTGAAAGTGCACAGTATATTAGAACTTCCCAGAACAGAACCAATGCGTGGGTGCATAACATGACAAAGAAGTATTCGATTGACTTAAATACTAAGGCCTGGTGGTTCAACAGTGGCCATCTCACGTTGGAGGGATGAGAAGCCATCAGCTCAGTCCACAAAGCTAGAGGCCTCGGGACTAGCAACCTGTTGCCGAAGGTATGGAAGATCCCTAGAGAGCTGCTGTCGGCTAGTGCCCTTGGAAGGCCAAACATGCTGGATTCCAGCGTCAGCTAAGATGGTAACAGCGCCAGAAGGGGTGCACCCACAAGTGAGGAGTGACGGCAAGCCACTTCTCCTCTTCCCTTTCTTCTTTATATCTAGGCTGCTCTGGGGAATGCCGCTCAGTCTGGGAGAGGGGCTCCCCACCTTAGTCAGTCATTCC
This sequence comes from Microtus oregoni, assembly GCF_018167655.1. Taxonomy (NCBI): domain Eukaryota; kingdom Metazoa; phylum Chordata; class Mammalia; order Rodentia; family Cricetidae; genus Microtus; species Microtus oregoni. The sequence continues at coordinate 38,912,551 of NW_024543077.1, read as the reverse complement.
TGCAAATGCCTTCCCAGACCTACTCGTGGTTGATAAAACAGACTAACCAGCACACCCAGTTAGGAAAATAACTGTTGTAGAAGTGTGAATTAGCACACTTTGGGAAGATAATGTGTGATAATGTTTGAAGATAAGAAGACTATTTGGTTCAACAATTCTACACTTAGCCCATACCCCAAGCTTAAAAGTATACATGTGCACAGAAATTATGTACAAGAATGTTCATTACAGCAACGCAGGTGATAGGAAAATATTCTGGAAGCCCATAATGTTCCTCAGAATTAAGATAGGTAATCTCATTCTCATGCCATGATTCAATAGCCAGCCATGAAAGAAAGGAATGATCCAGAACTAATTGCAGCGATGTGGACAAATCTCATGAAATAATGTTGAGAGAAAAAGCAAATAGCAAAGGGAAGCATACTGTAGGAAGATGACTTCGACCTGGTGTCTGTTAGAGCCTGTTCTGTTTCAGGCTGGACAGACAGAAGACAGCTAAAGAGGTGGCCAGAGGTCCAGACTCCTGCATGTTTTGTATTCTAGCTTTGTCATGATTCACCAACTACAACTTTAGACAACTTGCTTACCTTTGATGGGCCACGGTCTTATCGTTTGATGATGGGGATAAATGCAGTGTCTAGCTCCTTGTGCTCTCATAGGGATCAGCACAGAATTAATTTTTGTAAAGTATTTGTAAAGTAGTACAGGACCATGTGTTAATCCCGAAGATTTGTGGAGAAACACCACTGGGCCAAATCATCATCACGGCCAAATTAACTAAAGTAAGCCTTTTATACTTAGCCACACCAGTTCTCTCTCTCCCTAAAGCCAGGGTCCCAGAGAGCAACCCTGGTAATGGATGGTGAAGGAGTTCTTATAGGTCAGGAGTGAGGGTTTCCAAATGGGGGTTGCAGAAGCAGAACAAAGCAGAACAAGGTGATCATAACAACCTCTTGTGAAATAAAGACATGACTGCAAGGTGGTCATAACAAAATGGTCATAACAACAGACAGTCCTAACAACCATTGGAAACAGAGACACGGTTGCCATTTTCTGGAACAGTCAGTACAGCCTCACTTGTAGAAAGGTGGAGCATATCCAGTCCTCCAGAAGCAGGTTTAATTGTGCGTGGGAATGAAGCTAGCCTGTCATCACCAGGAGAGAGCTTTCAGGTGGAAGGCGGAGGCAGGCTGGTTCATCATGCGGTCTTCTGAGCAGCTGAATCTACTACACGTCCGAGAACAAGATCCTGGAGAACGGCTCTTGGTGTAGCAGAGTTTGTCGGACTGGAGATATTGGCTAGAAACACTATGTCTCTCATGTGCAAGACTTGGGGTGTGTACCAATTCGCACACCAAATCAAATCACCTTAAACAAACAAGAAATATACCAGAACAGAGATATTAGGGGTCTCCTACTAAATTTCAGATATAAGCAATGTAATGATTTCAGCCACATAGGGCTCATACTTCTGGGTTCTAGGGATCAGGCAGGTGCAGACAAACCCTCAGGCAGAAGTGCCTAATGGCTCCCGGGGATGTTAAAGGGCCCCGCATGATCCACGTATGACTCAGCTAAGCCCTTGCGTGCATGCGTGAACCCAGTCAGTCATCTGTGTGTGACGTAGGCACATCAACCCCTGTGCGCATGCGCTAGGCAGCTTTAAAAGCTGGACGCGCCATCTACCTATCTTCCTCCCTCTCTCTGCACACTGACTTCCCAGGCCTGTGCACGCCCCCTCTAACAAACTTCTAAGTGGGTTTATTGCATGTTCCGTGGTTCCTTCTCACTCGCGCCTGGTAATTTCAAGCATTTAAGTCAGATACTGAGCAGTGCAGATATTTTTATGTGGGTTTCTGTTTGGGCTTATTTTGTTTTTTCAAGAGGGCCTCAACTCTGTAACCCAGATTGACGTGGAAGTCATTTAACACCTTAGGCTGTGCTCGGTCCCAGAGTTTCTCCTGCTTCAGCTTGCTGGGAATATTGCTGTGAGAGCGTCCATTGTTGGACTCTAGCGTCCAAACACCGAGAAGGAGTCGCCCTCAGAGACCATCTCACACACCACAGCCGATGCAAAAGCATGAGGATTTTATTAATTCTGTCATGACAGGGTCCCCCAGCATTCGGGAAGCCGAGGGACCGCGAATAGCGGGTACGGTCTACTTTTAAAGGGGCCACAGAAGCAAGGGGGGTTGTTCTTTGACTATTCTGATTGGCTTAAAAGGGCTATTACGAATAATTGACTGGAGAGCTGTTGCCAGATCAGATGAGGTAAGAGGTCATTTTGACCCCGTTTCCCAGGGGACAGAACCAAAACATACGTATATGTGTTATTGTTCAGGAACTGAGTACGTGCGAGTGTAGCTGTTAGGTCCTTGGTTCCCAGGGGAGGAGGGGAAGCACTGTGGCACAGAGGCTGAGAGGATTCAGAATTGTCAAAAATGGCTTCAGGATTGTCTTAAAGTCTTACACATGTAACTTTTATGTTATTACGGATGGGTCACAAATCCTTCAGAACGTAGGAAGAGGTGCACGCCCTTTCTAATATGTGATCAAATGGGTGACGTGTGTCAGTAGGGGGTGGGGCGGTGACAATCAGAGATTTCTATGGTGGTGTTGTTTCAGATATTTGGGGAGGTAAACTGTCTGGAGCTTGTACTTTCAAGTTTGGTAACATCTTCTTGGGGATGTGTTGTGCATAGACAGGAAACCACTAACCCCTGGCCCCAAATTTGACAGCATTGCAAAACCCAGGGGCCAGAACATTGGAATATTGGAATTAAAAAAAAAAAAAAAACCAAACCTTAGTTCTGTTTTCACTTCTGCTGATTCATTTAGAATCTCCAGGCTAAAGCCACCGACACAGTCTTATTTTTTGTGTCTTTAGAACAGATTTGTTGTCCCTGTCCTCTTTCAAAAGGCAGGCTGGAAACCGTCTCCCCTTATCTCCTGCCCAGGAGGGAAAGTTTGGAATTCCTTCACCACCCTCCCCCACTGCCTTTCACTAACTGGCAAAGTTTATTTTCCTTTAATGAAGCCTGTGCCGGATGATTCATGCTTGAGAGCGGCCTCTTCCCTTTACTTAACGACAGCTTTCGCTTCTGAAAGTAAGCTAAGAAGTCAAAAAAAAAAAAAAAAAAAAAAAAAAATCCCATGTGGCCTTCGGAACGCACAGATGAGCATATGTGCTGTGCTTTCAGAATTTTCTTTCTTAGCGGGTCTATTGTACAGAGAAGCAGGAGCGGTCTAGACCCTCTGAAGGGGAGGATGGTAAGGAAAGCCATCGGTAATTTCCCAATTGTTTGCTTCGCAATTCTTCACGTTAGGGGGAAGCAGTAGCATCACAATGGGGCCAGTCACCTGCAGCCCGAGGAGCAGAAGGAACAGGACAGCGGTTCTCCCTTTGCTCTGCATGATTTCAGACTCTGAAGCTAACACGCATTTACAAATAAGACAATAGCAATAAAGTCTTTACCGATAGAGTTGTGTATTGGTAAGGCGAGTCCAGGTATTTAGGGCCATTTGTTTGAAAGATAGCAATGACCATTTAGGGCTGGGGTGTAACAAAAACTGGAGGTTTTGCCTATCTTGCATGAACTAAATGGGGTGTGGTGGTGCACATCTGTAATTCCAGCCCTGCAGGATAAAGGGGTATCTGGAGTTCAAGACCATCCTTGACTACAGAGAGAATATGGTGTTAGCCTGGGCTACACGAGACCATCTGAAAAGAAAGAACAAAGCAACCAAACACAAGACAAAAAAGAACGGATGTCTAGCGTGTCTGGTGTGCTGTTGGCATTTCCTGTTTTCTGTTTGTTTGCTTTTTAATTCTTTGAAGTATTGGTCTTGAATGACTTCCCTGACTCGTCCCTCCCATGGTCCCTTGCAGGCAGCAAGGTGGGCGTGTCTTCGGTTGAGTGGCATCCTGAGTACCCATGGAAACTGGTTCTGCCCAGCTCGGAGCTTTTCTCGCCAAGCATGGCTGCCCTCTCTTCTCAAAACCACATATGTTTGAAGTGGAATTTAATCCCCATATTTCCGATTTGTTTACATTAAAGAGCTGTGTTTTGAGAGCGATTTGATGTCTGCGAGACTATTTGAACATTTTAATAAAGCTCCGTGGAAAACATTTCCTCTCAAAACAGAAAAATCAGATTCTGCCAAGTGTAAATAAACACGAAATATCAATGAGCTGAAAGCTCTCAACCCGGTCACTCCAGACAAAGGCCCCACTGAACCATTCCTGGATTCTCATCTTCATCTGAGCATAACGTCTCCTTATAAAGATGTTTTTCCTTTTGCACATGATTACCATAATTCTGAAGTCATACTGGGGCCCTGTGGGTACCCAGCTTTCAGGGTTCACTCATTCAGATACTCGTTCTGTCTTGTGAGTGATGGTTGGGCACAGATAATCAATGCAAGGGAAGTTTTACACTCAAGGAACCGACCCGTGGTACAAAGTCTGGCTTAGATAGATAGACCGACAGAGGCGGATATCCTGACTCAAGGTGGGGGAGGTGCAGCAGCTATGACATCACAGGTCTAATTGGATCCCAGAAGCTAAATGCTGCAGCTGGTTGACTAAAGTCAGAGGGACTTGAGGATGCTTTGCTACTCTCAGCAGGGTGGGGTGCTTTGTCTAAGAAATGCCTGTTAAGGGATTAATTAGGGCATAGCTCAGTTCTGCAAGGTTCACCCAGCATGCAAAAGGCCCTAGGTTCAATCCCCAGCACTGCAAGAAAGAAATACATCTGTGTGTGTGTGTGTGTGTGTAAGGGGGCGGGGGCAATACGTGTTCTTCAGTGCTCGCTTGCCTGTTTTGGAGGTCAAAAGGATGGATAAAAACCAAACAGGTCAGTCTTACTTGGCAATGAAGCGTAGGGGAGCTAAGCCTTAAAAGACAATGGGCGTGAGCCCAGATGACAAGCACAGGGTTTCATCGGACATGGTGGTGTTTGCTTATAGATTCATCTCACTGGCAGCTCAGTGAAGATGGATCAAGGACAAATGGGATTGGAGGTCTGCTTATCTTTAGGGGTCACCTTAATCTCTGTTCTCAGGTGTCTTTGGTGTGTTGGAATGGGAACTCCTCTGCTAATCAAACAAACCAACGCTCTTGGGACCAGAGCAGCTGCTCAAGCCTCTCTCTCCAAATTCCCACTGGGTTCTACCTCAGCCTTGGCCTTGATGCTTCTCCATTTCTAACACTGAGATCTGGGGTAAGGGGTGACAGATTTCCTTTTCATTTCTGCTCCACAGGGCTGAGACAGGCTGTGGTTTCAAAAGGAACTTCTCAGTGAAAAGCACCACCTTGGAAAACTTAGATGGAGAGAGGAAGGGAGGCAACATTGGAAATGTAGAACCTATAGAGCGATTTTGCTTCCAGAGTGGAGACACCTGTGTGCTATGAAAGTCAACGTCCTCCCCAGACGTGTAAGCTGCGTCTGTTCCACCAACAGCCACTTCTCGAAGCTCTTTGCTCCCATCTCTTCCTTGCCCCTTGAGGTTCCTAGCTCGTGAATGTGGGGAACCCAGTGTTACAGATGGGGTCACTTTGGTCTCTCCTGGATGTCAACATTTCTCCAAGAAATGTTCTTGGAGACACTTCCTAGCTCCCTGTAGGGACTGTGACTTAACATTAGAGTTGTCCCATCGAGAAAACGCACAGTGTTCTATTTTTCACTATTTCCTGGCTCTCCCCTCCACCCTTCTGGACTCACCACACGCCTCTGATGCCACACGTGAAAATTAACGGGCTAGATAACCGGTCACTACAATAACAGGAACTGGCGGGTGGTGACTGAATTCACCTCTTTGACAAGAACAGGAAAAGCAGTGTATTGAATGTGCTTTGGGAAGAAAGCAGACTGGTCAATTAGTAGACTACCACCTACAGGGAAGACAATGGCCTGGGGAGGCAGGTGTCCATCTAGGAGAAGCACTTTAAGGGTAAATGTCGTTGTGTGCAGTTTCCTGGCATGTAATTTATGCCACACGAAGGAGGATAGCCCAGACCTGCCTGGGTTGTTCCTGGGGGTTAGCGTGAGCTGCTGTGCAGATAATGCTCCTGTTATGCAGTCTCTTCCTGCACTGGGGGACTGTGAAAAGAGTCCCCATCAAATAGGAACTCTCCAGGGGTTAAGGTGTCAGTCACAGGGTGCTGGGTTGCAGCTCAGCGGTGACAGTTTGATTCAGCCTCCTGATGGTGGCAGACTTGGAGTCATGGCTCATGCCGCTGAGCATCCCCTGCTAGGGGAATACATATAGGTTTTGTTTTTCTGGTCCCTCCTTGATCTTTCCCCCACAAGAACTGCAGCATTAGTCCTTCCTCCACGTGTGGCATCTTCTTTCTCAAGCTTGGCTGCTCTTTTGTCATTTTCTCTACCATCTAAAGATTAATTCAGAAATTTTCAATCTGGCACTTAACGTACACACAAATGTCCAAGCGAAACCAAATCTCACCTATGTTCCAACCAAACCACAGTGACAGTTTTTCTCCTAGAGGTAAGTTCTGCTGTATTCCAGCCTGACCAAGACCTCACTGTAGCTGAGGATGACCTTAAACTCCTGCTTTTATCTCCCAGGCAGAGGGATTAGAGTTGCATTCTACCACGCCTGGCTTGTGTGGTGCTGAAGTAGAAAGAGACCGCTCATATGTTTCCTGGCCACCCAGACCCGAATAATCACAGAAACTATATTGATTACATCACTGCTTGACCAATGACTTAGGTTATTCCTAGCTAGCTCCTTTCTTAAATTAACCCATTTCTATTAATCTGCGTATTGCCATGGGAGTGTGGCTTACTGGTGCAGGTTCTGGGCATCTTTCTCCTTCAGCAGCTACATGGCATCTTTTTGACTTTGCCTACTTTCTATCTCTATCTTTGTTCGGATTTCCCGCCTGGCTTTACTCTGCCAAGCCATTGGCCCATACCGCTTTATTCATCAACCAATAAACACAGCACATATGCAGAAGCACATCCCACATCATCAAGAATCAAACCCAGAGCTTCCTGGGTTCTAGGCAAGGGCTCTAACAACTGAGCTACATCCTTTGCCCATCCAAACTGTCTTAAAACCTCATCCCTGAGCCATTGAGTTGAGGTAGTGATTTAAATGAACTTTCCCCCATAGGCCCATGGATTTGGACACTGGTTCCCAGCTGGTGGCCCTGAGGGGAGGTTATGGAAAGATGCAGCCTTGTGAAGGAAATACGTCACTGGGGCAGGCCTTGAGGGACTGAAGCTTTTCCCTTCTTCCTGCTTATTCTCCCAGCTTCCTGTTCCTGTTCCTGCTACCATGACTACCTTTATAGACTTCTAGCCTTCTGGCAAGATCACCCAAAATGAACCCTTCCTTGAGCTGCTTTTGGTTACTGTGGGAAACAATGAAAGAGAACATTTGTTGGATTCTTCGTCCTCATTTCTGTGCTCCCTTTACTCTGACCTGTACCGGAAGATGAAACAATCAATCAATCAGACAAAAAAAAAACATAAATCTCCTCTCTTTTATCCCATTCCTAGACAAAAATATAGAATCATCGGAAGATAGAAGCGAAACATCTCACAATGTGGAGGTCAAATAAAAGGTGGTGTAAAAGTTGCTAGCAAGAGGATGAACTCATGACAGATGCTTCATTGATTTATTGGAGGTTCCATTCCCTCATCAGTTAAAAAAAAGAGTTGCCTACTGTTGCTTGGCCTTCACAGTGATGTTATAAGGATAAACAGATACTAGATTAAATTAAAACATGGGTCTCAGTACACTTAACCCAGTGCTTGGTACCTAGCCGTCCCTTCGTGAATGTGTCATTGGCGTTGGACCCACAAGAGTGTGTTCTGCCCGAGAGCAGAGAGGAGAGGCTGGAGCAGAGGGTCGGAGCCTCCCTGGTAGTAGCCATCCTCTGAAAGACATGGCACTTTGCTAGTGTGCCCCATGTGCTTTTCTCGGGAATTCTGATTGAGTTCTCTCCGTTCTGAGGACATCAGCCACCAGCACACACTTGTAGGTGCTCAGCATGTAAGGCTTTGCGTGCATGCATCTGTTCTAAATGACTAACCGCAAATAAAATATCGAATCACATTTCCCTAGGAAGGGGAAGAAAATAGGAGTCTGGTTCTCTTGTTTTCCTGGGAGTATCTGTGCCCCCAGGAGAACTCTAGAAGTTACCCCACCCAGCTGCCTTGCAGGCTGGCTGCAACTTCCATTCTGGAAGCCGTGGGTGCCCAAGGACTATGGCTATTAACCCAGCCATCCAATTGACAGTCTTGGTTGCCATCCCTGTTCCAGTGTTGAGAGCACGCAGTGCCTTGTGGGAAGCCAATCAGTTATTTGAAAGAGGGACAGGAGATACCATCTCCAGCATGCCAGCCGCAGCTGAAATCCGATTCTGGCAGCTGGCTTGGATCTGGAGGGGAAGTCAAAGTCACAGTTTTGGAAAAGTGGGATTGATTCTCCCCGTTACAACGCTGAAAACTGAAACGAAATGAAAAAGCAGCTACGGCGACGCCTCACCCTAGTGTTCCCCGAGTTATCAGTCCCGGGGAATCACAGTTAAGCCCACTGGTTGAACACATTTTGATTTCTTTATTTTAAATAAAATTTGACTACTCTTATAGGACTTCATTGTTTTTAGTTGTAAGTGGAATTAATTGTGTTCCTCATGATGTTGTTTCCAGTATTTACTTGTATAGTAGAAGCAGATCACCGCGAAGATAATGAGCTCCTTGTATTCCTGAGTTCCTCTCAGAACCTTCTACATAACTTTTTTAAAGTTTGGATGCCTTTTGAAAAGAGGAACCAGAAACCACCCAGGCTTCCACCCCTAGGAACCTGGATAAACTCCAAGGTAAACAGGCCAGCTACACAGAGGACCCACGGACAGGGCGGCACCACAGGGAACCTGAAGAGGTGGGAATGTCTCAGAAAACTATGACTTAATTACGCATTTGCTAAATGCCAGAGCGCCCAGGCCTCAACGAACTGCCAAGAGCTGGAAGGGATCTGAGTACACCGGCCTCCAAAAATAGCGGGAGGTTGTGGCTTAGGTTGTTAGCGCGGTTAGCCAACCCTTTGGGATGATGGGATCTACCTCTAATAGCAGAATCTTAGACTCGTGGTAGGAGAGAGCCTAGGGCAAGCGTCTCTCCAATCCCATGCTGCCAGGAGCTGCCGTTTTCCTGGCTTTACAGAGTGTCGAGGTCTGGAACGGACCAGGCTGCCTTGCAGTAAGAGAGCTGTGTTCATCAACCCACAGCCCTGAGCCAGCAGTCCTTCAGGCCTACACACCCGGTACCAGTTTCTGTCTCTGCCTCCTCCCCCTCTGCCTGCTTTTCCCCTCCCCTCCCCCACCTTCTTATCCTCCGCTTTTCTAAGTCTACTTCCCCTCTTCCGTTTCATGAATCATGATACAAATTTCAATCCGAGATTTTTTTTAAAAAAAAATGTACTTTATTTCACCCTTTTGGCTGTGATTAAGTTCTGTCCGCAGCAAGGACATCGCTGTTTCCATGGCGACCGGTACACACTAAAGCCGAGGAGGACGGCACTGGAGAAGAAAAGTAGAAAGAAGGCGAAGAGGCTTGTATAGTTGCTTTTCATGTGCTAACAGAGGAAACAGAATTACGGAATTCGAGGGCTGGAGTAGAATTTATGAGGCCACCCAAATCAAATGCCCACCTCCAGAAGAGCCGTACGTAATAAAATCAGGTTAAAGAGAAGCAAATGTCTTTTGTTTAAGGGAAAGCCATTCAGTGGTTGATCCAGATGTTGCCTGGGTTCCTGAGGAAGCTCTACTGGCCCAGCCAGAACCCAGAGAGGTAGCCCATAAGAAGGACAAACTTCCTTGTTTGTCCTTCCTTGCCTCCTCTCAGGCACAGACCTCTAATCCCCCAAGACAATCAGGCTTCTCTATCTCTGACCCCACTAAAGCACTCCACCCAGGTACACAGAAACCATGAAAGAAAAAAGAAAAGTAGAATAATTCTCCTCCCCCCTTTAAGAAGTGTTTCTCCAGGCTTCTAGTTTTTATTACTGACCCCGTTTCCCCCAGCTTTAACCATATAAAAGCTTTGTAGTGGTATAGACGGAGGGGGTATTAATGTTAGCTCTTACTTCCGAAGAAGAGCACGCAGAATTCTCCTCTGGTAGTTGACGGTAAAGTTGAGACGGTTCAAGCTTTTCCACCTTCAGCACGATGGCACTCAGTGTGTAGGGAATGAACAGAGGCCAGGGTGCACTTGGGGTGCTCAGCACATCATTCAGGTAAGGACAATCGTTTTGACCTTAGACAGGTAGGGAGCTTCCTATGCACAGCCATTGAGTTATGAGTGCACTCACACCCACAGTGAGGGTAATCAGCAGCCAGGAGCCTGACATGAGTCCCTAACATTAGCGCTTTAACTCCAGATGGGCTTTACGGCTTTGGTTCTTCCGATCAAGACTTTAAGCGGTTGACTATAAGTATATACAAGGTTGGCCTGCTTCAGCTCAGTTCTGCCTTGCCACTTGCTAGATGGACTTGCTTTAGCAAGCGACACATCCCGGCCTCGGTTTAAAACAGGGAGATGATAGCCATCACCAGAGGTTGGCCAAGGAGGAGTGTGGTTCGTGTCGTGTGCCCCTGACATGCGACAGATGAAAACCGCTTAATAACTATTGGTTATTTTTATTCGGTCACTTCGTCCGCTTAATGAAGTCCCTGGAGGAGTTGGCGGCCTCTCACTTACAGCTTCTGACTGTAATCTTAAACTGAGATTATGGTCCATCCTATGCAGACATGCCTATTGTTCCTGATTTTTCTGTTTCTAGGGGAAGGGATGGCCGGACTAGATTTTATAGTCACCTGTAAAAAGGCCTCTAGCTGCTGCTTCTTGTGTGCAGTCATTCCGCTGCTGATTCAAGCCGCGCCTAGGTACCTGAGACAGCTGCACACGCTCAGGCAGAAGCAATGGAGCACCAACACAGCCAGAGTAAGATTGACGTGGGCCTGTGCACCCAGAGCTGGCATCTGCCTTGGCCTCTGCCTGGTGGTGCTTGGCTGACAGACAGTGCTTTCTGCCCCCTTGGCTTTGGTTGGTCAAGGGCAAAAGACAGCTTAGGGTTGCAGTGGAGAGAAATGGGCCAGGGGTATGGATCCTCCTTGGGCTTGCTTGCTCCCCTTTTCCTGTCTGGAATGTTTGTGTGGTGTCCAGAGGAGGAATATCAGCCCTGACAGTGTTCATCTCTCAGCAGACTTACAAGGGAGGAAATCCCCCCAATTGCCCACTGGATTTTCTTCCAGAGGAAACACTTCTAACAGGCCAGCCACCTTAGTATTCACCGTAATCAGGAGCAGGACAGGACTATGTCCACGTGGCTTCCAGACACCTCCCCTTTCCTGCAACCTCCATCTCTCACGCCCTTGAACTGCAGGCCGTGCCATCCTTCTAAATTTCCCTGCCTCAGTATCTTCCCCCACGTCATGATCTATAACACTTCCAGGCCGACATCTCTAAGAACAATATGATCAAGTGCCTGTACCCTCATACCGCCAATAGCTCCCTCTGTCCGGGCCTAAAACCCAGATTCCTCACCGCGCTCTGCAATGCCGACCTGACCTGTCCTCCTGTTTTGCGTTCTTCCTACATCTCAGTTGCTCAGAACCAGCATATAGTTCAGATACTCAGTGTCCGTTCCATCTGCTCTCCCATGGCTCGGTGGCCTAACTGTGCTGTCCCTTTGCTCCACGCCATCCCCGAGCATGGGGACCTTCCCCTCTCATCCCTCAGAGATTATTTTTAAAGTATTTGTTTAACTACTAGAACTGCTCAACGTAGAAATTGCCAGCGTCCTCTCTGTGCTCAGCCGGTGCCCCGCGCATGCCTATCGATGGCGCCTACTTAATACGGCATCTCTCTGCTCATCCATATGTCTCTTCGCGACACCAAATTGCTCCCAGATGGTACGGAGGGCTTCTTATTTATTTCTGTGAACAGTACGCCGATCCCATTTCTCAGGACACAGCAAGAACCGAGGTGATACTTTTGTTAAATGAATTGCCAAAAAAAACTTTTTAGATTTCCAAATTCCAAATCAAGTGTATATAATGAGACATAGAATCAAACTAAGACAAAGTTTATGAAGACAACAGGAACAGGTATCGGTCTGAAGATGGGAAGAAAAATGAGTTCGGAGAGCCAGCCACAGGGAAGGGTTTCCAGCAACTCTGAGCAGAGTTGAAGTAATCACCATATTGAGCAAATTTGGAGAGAGTTAAAACTATGTATCTATCTATGTATCTATCTATGTATCTATCTATGTATCTATGTATCTATCTATCTATCTATCTATCTATCTATCTATCTATCTACTTCAGCATCATGAACAGATATAGGAGCAATTTCTGTAATTTTTTTCTTTTTGTGGTGCCCATGTCTATACACTTTGATTCTAAAAATACATTCTAAAGCAGCTGGGCTCATGCAGAGCACCTTAGTGACCAGGGTTCAGAGCAGCGTGTCGAGAAGAGGCACTTATACCTCCCCACAGTCCCACCCTGCGCACAAGGCTCTTGGCAGTGTCTCCCCTGTGTTTTCATGACCAAGGACAGGAGCCTTCTCATCAGGTTCTTCAGGTCAAAGGTGCGGTCAATGCTAAATTTTAAAATCTATCTCTTAAAAAGAAAAGGTAAAAATTCTGTCATTACTCACAATGCCATGACTTCTTACAACCTTTTATATTAAAGCAATACATATCTTTTGGCCTCTGCAGCGCCCAGTTACCAATAACTGAGAGCCAGTGGCAGTCATGCTCATGATACAACCTATGTCCTGTGAAGACCCCAGGGGCACTCTCAAATGCTGGCACCATGCTCAATCTATAATACCAAAACCCCCAAGTCTTCCCCACTGTGAGAAAAAAAGAATTCCGGTCATGGAATGTTTTCCTTTTGTGGTCTCGCGGCACAGATGTGGGCCCTGCGGTAGATGTGTTTCTAGGGTAGGATCTCTGCATCCCTGTAAACCATCACCAGGGGGGCAGAGAACACAGGGGCCATGAAAACGCAGCCCTGTGCCTTGGAGAAGAGCAATATGTCACTAGCATTAAAACACAGTAAGTGAGGTAGAGGGCCCAAAGAGTTCCCAGAAAACTCCACCACAAAATCCCTGTAGTTAGAAAACAGCATGATTTTCTTCAAAGATTTTAGAATTTTGTTCTTACTATTAAATCACATTAGAAACCAGTGAGCAATGACTTAAGCATTCACGGATGTTTAGGGAGGATACAAGCACTAAATAAGAAATAAACGAGCAAGACAACAAGCAAGGAAATACAGATCCAGCTATGATGTCAGAGGGCAGCTGGCCATCACTCCAGTGGTCTGTCCTGTGCTGACTGGGAAGATGTGCTGCAGTGTCTGTGTTCAAACCTGCCCTCTACCCTGTCTTTGTGAGGTTTTCCCCAGAGACACTCTATTACGGTGGCCTTACAGTGCTCCATGCCAACGCCACAGAATCCTGCAGAGGAGGCTGCACAGTGCCTTTGCATACCATATACAGACACAGGGGTTGCCGCCCAGCCCAGAGAGCAATCCAAGCGGTGATTGATGACATTGACAGTGATAATTGGCAGCCAAAAACGAGGCATGGTCTTTCTGGATTTGCCATTTTGAGGAAAGCGCAACACCTTGCTAGTAGGGTGGCTTCACTCTGAAAACAGCCATGGCTGTTTTATTATATATACAATAAAATCAGAGTTTGGAACCTACTGAAAAATGGAAGAATTCATGGAAAAGAAGGGTTTGAGCTGACTGCTCTAGAGCTGCTAAGGGAGGGGCATTGCCCATGGCCACACATTCACAACCCTTGTTCTGAAACGGTAGAACTGCCTGCAAGTCCCGAGTGTTCATCCTACCTTAGAGCACAGAGCTTCTCCCTTCTGACCCTTGTCTACCCAGACATTGTGAACTGATCCTTTAGAACCGAGTTTAATGGGTGCAGATAGGTTAGGATGCAGCGAGACCAACATAATAGCTCAGGTATATGGGCTTATGTATTTTAGGGAATCCTAAGGCTAAATGTTTGGAGTTCTATGGGGAGCACTGAGGTCATCCATAGGTTTGAGCCCGCCAGCTGCTCTCGCTCAGTCTTCCTCACTTCCCGCATCCTAGGATCACCTAGCCGTCCAAATGGCTGCAGAGAACAAGGACGAGAGGAAGGAAAAGAAACCCCGCTAGATCTACTTGCAATGTTCTCCATTTCAAAGAGAAATATTCCTGGCAAAGCCGTCACCATGTCCCGTCATGTATCAATGGTCAGATCGCAGTCACCGGTGACTTGGGGCAACCGAGAAAACGCAGCCTACCAGTGGGGTTTATTACACGCGCTTTTAGTTTCATTTCCTGTGGGGGTGATAAAATACCCCGACAAAAGCAACTTCAGAGCGAGAGGGTTTATGTGGCCCACAATTCAAGGTTGTAGCCCATTTGGGGAGACAAGGTGGCTGCGACTTCAGGCTGTTAGTTACATTCCATCCACGGTCAAGAGCAAAGAGTTAACCCTTGTGTGCTCTGTAGTGCTCAGTCACCTCCCTGTACTGTTATAGATGCCAGGATCCTCCGCCTAGGTAATGGCCCCACCCACGGTTAAAATGAGGGTTTCCTACCACAGTTAATGCTCTCAAGACAACTCTCCACAGGGCAGCCTAATCTAGACAGCCTCTCTTGAGACCCCCAGGACGTTCTAGAATGTGCCAAGTGGGCAACTGAAATCTATAGCTTATAAATAGGGCAGGGAGGGAAGTGGGTACCAGATGAATAGTTGGCAGTCCGTGTGATGTTTGCTTTCTCTGGGAAACTGTCACCAGTCCCTCACTTCCTGTCTTTCTTACCTGCCCCTCCCACAGTTGTATCTGTGTTCCCATGTGTCCTGGGCTCATCTGAGCAGTGATGTGGATTACAGCCCATTGCGGCCTTCCAAGCTCTCTGCAGACTTTGGTGGGTGTCTTGGGGACAGGCCTCATCTCCCTCCTGTTTGAATTCCCAGTACAGGGTCTGGGGAATTTGTCCCTGAGTAATTGTTCCATTTATTGCACGTCTACGAACATTTCCAGGGTCTGCGTTTTCTACTCTTGTGCCCCCCCCCCCTCTTTTTTTCTGAAACACTGGTATTCTCACAGAGGAAACACTAAAAATATCTGGGAGGTTATTTCAAAGTACTACAAGCTACCACTGGGATTGGTGCCAATTTTAGAAGAAGGAGCATGTGACTTCAACACCAAACCGAAAATAATTTTAAAATGCTGATTTCAGTTCCCACCAAACGGGTCCTCTCCTCTGGTATTTGTTACTAGGGAACTAGCTGTCCGGACCGGTCAGGATGTTTAGACCTGGCTGGGGTGACTTAAAAGTCCAGAACACGAATGCCAGCCAGTCTCCTTTCACCTTTTACAAATGCAGAGAGTCAGGGGGAGGGGGTAGGATGGCTGTGAGGAGCGAGATGGGGACATGGTCGCAGCTCCACGGAAGGTGCGTTTTAATTATCCTTATGAACCCATCCCTCACCGCCACTTTGTGGGAATAAGAAATAAAGAGAGAGCATTTGAAATGAAATATTAAAGGCCAGCCCACGAGGAAATCATACTAATGTGACATAAAACCTTTTAAGAACTACACGGTTAGATGGTGCGTGGTGCCTCACAACGTCAGCGGCTTCGTTCTTGCTCCTTTTCTTTTGTGAACTCTCTCTTTCTGAACCATGTCTCTTGCCACTATAACTCAGGCCCTCGGACTTTAACTTGAACATGGTGGCAACTTCCACACGCTAAAGTCTCTGCACCACTTCTCGGGTGCCCTGTCCTTCCCTCCACTCACTGGCTTCTTCTTCTTCTTTTTTTTTGTTTTGTTTTGTTTTGTTTTTCGAGACAGGGTTTCTCTGAGGCTTTGGAGCCTGTCCTGGAACTAGCTCTGTAGACCAGGCTGGTCTCGAACTCACAGAGATCCGCCTGCCTCTGCCTCCCGAGTGCTGGGATTAAAGGCGTGCGCCACCATCGCCCGGCTCTAAGACTCAGGTCTCAGTTTCTTGGAGCTCTGTGAATACCGAGTCCCATCTATCATTTCTTCCTGCCTCCCCGGGCCTCGTTCCCATCCTTCCTCACCATGTTGGGCTGAGTATTTGTTGGCTAACTGATTTGGGGGCCCATATGCCTGTTAGATGCTGGAGACATGGATTTATGACCCACAGAAGTTCTAGGGTCCCAGGACATTTCCTTTTGAAGTCAGAAGACATAACTGCCTTCAATGATAATGAATATGTAACATATTCAGTCTAGAGTATATTGAGTGCTTTACCAAATATCATTATATTGAGCGCTATACCAAACAATAAAATATTTCTTTTAATATTTTTCAGTAATGGAATGGGTCCATGAAAATAAAGTCTCCTGAGGCACAAAAGTCATACTGATAATTTTATATTAACATTTCAAAATATAAGTAAATAAACGTAAAAATGTGTATGGAAATAAGTTAAAATACTTATTTTTTAATGATTTTTTTTCTTGAAATTTCTCCATTTCTTAGGTTTTTCTCTTGGTCTGGGGATGATCAGTAGTCTGTGAAGTGTGAAGACTTCTTCCTGGGTTACATAGGTTGATGGGTATGGAATGGGACATAACTGTGTTATCGTGGTCCCACAATTGCCTCTTTGATCACTGGGTGAAAGGTAGC
Organism: Microtus oregoni; assembly: GCF_018167655.1. Taxonomy (NCBI): domain Eukaryota; kingdom Metazoa; phylum Chordata; class Mammalia; order Rodentia; family Cricetidae; genus Microtus; species Microtus oregoni. Next base: position 38,895,843 of record NW_024543077.1, on the reverse strand, counting down.
AGGGAGAAGCTTCACACGATTTCTGTAAAATGCACATCACGTTCACTCTGATATACTTAAAGACATAACGTTCCCTTTTCGGTCCCAAGGACTCCAATTTCTGTGTCAGGGCCAAATGAAATGTGTTTTAGTCAGCTCCTGGGGAAACACAGAAATGCAGTCTTCCTCTCTTAAGAGCATTCTGCCCCACACTCTGGTCTGTGTGTGGAATTCTGTCTGAGCACCCGTCCATTAGGACTGGAACCCAGCTCGAAGCACTGGTCGGCGTTCTTCTTGGGATTTTAAGTCTAATGACTTGAGAGTCTGCGACATTCAGAACCTTTCTAGATAATTTTTCCTTCTGGATAATTTATGCTAATTTGAGTTTTAAATGAAAAGAATTATAACTATACATTTTTTTTCCTATTGGGGAGAAAAAGGAGGCGCACAATATGGTCCCTAAAGAGCTGGCATTATCTTGCAATTAGGAGTCTCTTAAAACACATAAACATAATTACTGCTTACCCAAATAAAGTTGAGAGGATGCATCAAGCCTTTTCTCTGTACTACAAATTGGAGCCAGTACCATCAACTGCGACTTCATCCTAACTATTTTTTTTCACAAGCATCACTGGTCCCTCTCTAACAGGGTAGTCAGCTGACACAGGCTTAAGTTACTCAGTGAATTTCCCTGAGTGGTCAGTTTTGTGCCTTTATAAGTGCTACGTGGCTGTTCTTCTGCCCACGGCATGTAAGTGGTTTTGAGACGCTGCCTAGCTTTGGGGTGGTGAATGTCTACAAATCTCCTTCTGGAGAGAAGCATGCCTTACTCTTCTTGAAGGGCAGGGTTCTGGTGGCCTGAGTCCCTGGATGGTACCTCCCAACTCTAACTTCCTTCTTCAAGGAGATCTCCCATGAGCTCAGCCAAAACCTGTCTTCCACGTCACCTGGAGAAACAGCTCTTTGGTGTCCTCCCTAAACACACTTCTCAAAGACAGAGGTCCAAAGTCAGTCAGGCTTTAGGTTCCTGCGCCCCAGTCCACCTCAGTTCCTACCGAGACCCACTTTCTTTTTAAAAAGTGTTACAGGGTCTAACCATACAGTAGAATTGGAAATGAAGGATTACGGTTCACAACATGGACAAGTCTCAAAAGCGTTCTGCTCTGTGAAAGAAGCCCTGTATTTTGTGAGTCTGTTTATGAAATTACCCAGAAGAGGCCAAGCCATAGACACAGCAGTAGATTAGTGGTTGCCAGGGGCTGATTGGTTTTCTCTCTGGGATGATGTAGTATAATGGAATTAGATTGTGGCAAGGGTTGTATAACATGGCAAATAGACTAAATGCTATTGAATCATACCGTTTACATGGTGAACTGTGTATTTTGACACACGTATGCACATTGCTAGAATGGTTCCCTGAAGGTTCTCCATCTTTGCATGCCATCTCTTGAAGCAAGGTGACAATGAAGATAGACTTCCAAAGGCCTGACTGGGTAGTACAATGCAATGGCATTTCAGATGAGGACAGAGGTCAAAGGTAGACTATACGAGAAAGTGTGCAGTGCTGGAATCCATCCATCCATCCACCCATCCATCTATCCATCCTCCCATCCACCCATCCATCCATCCACCCTCCCATCCATCCATCCATCCATCCACCCGTCCGTCCATCCATCCACCCTCCCATCCATCCATCCATCCATCCTCCCATCCATCCTCCCATCCATCCTCCCATCCATCCATCCATCCATCCGTCCGTCCATCCATCCACCCTCCCATCCATCCATCCATCCATCCTCCCATCCATCTATCCATCCTCCCATCCATCTATCCATCCTCCCATCCACCCATCCATCCATCCATCCACCCTCCCATCCATCCATCCATCCATCCATCCATCCATCCTCCCATCCATCCATCCTCCCATCCATCCTCCCATCCATCCATCCATCCATCCATCCGTCCGTCCGTCCGTCCATCCATCCACCCTCCCATCCATCCATCCATCCATCCATCCATCCATCCGTCCGTCCATCCATCCACCCTCCCATCCATCCATCCATCCATCCATCCATCCATCCATCCTCCCATCCATCCATCCACCCATCCATCTATCCATCCTCCCATCCATCCATCCATCCATCCATCCATCTACCCATCCATCCATCCATCCACCCTCCCATCCATCCATCCATCCATCCACCCACCCATCCACCCACCCATCCATCCATCTACCCACCCACACATCTATTCATCCATCCACCCACCCATCTACCCATCCACCCACCTATCCATCCATTCATCCATCCTTCCATCCATCCATCCATCCATCCATCTATCCATCCATCCACCCACCTATCCATGCATTCATCCACCCTCCCATCCACCCACCTATCCACCCACTTATCCATCCATTCATCCATCCTTCCATCCATCCATCCATCCACCCATCCATCCACCCACCTATCCATGCATTCATCCACCCTCCCATCCACCCACCTATCCACCCACCTATCCATCCATTCATCCATCCATCCATCCATCCATCCACCCATCCACCCACCTATCCATGCATTCATCCACCCTCCCATCCATCCATCCACCCATCCACCCACCTATCCATCCATTCATCCACCTTCCCATCCATCCATCCATCCATCCATCCATCCATCCATCCATCCATCCACCCATCCATCCAGCATTTTCTCGGCATCTGCTGCACAATGAGTTCCGTGGTAGGGGCTGGACTAGAACTCTGCCCACATTTCAGATGTGTCCCCAGCCTCAGAAAAGCATGAAGACTAGCAAGTCATTACATGACTGGACACAGTCGATTTGTTCTCTGACTTTCACTTCACAGGTCAACAAGGAGGATAATACTTCCATTAGAGTGGCCCTATCTAGCATACAGAGTTACTATGTAGGCTAGAGAAGACAACACAGCCATGGTTTATCTCTCATAAGGCATTACAGGAACCATTGGCAAGAGCAGTACATTATTCTGGTTTCATATTGAGTTTTTTAAACATCACTGCATTTTTAGTTAGTTATGAGATTGGCACGATTGTCTCTATAATATTTATTGGTGGGAGAGGGGGTTAGGCTTCCTACTACAGATGTACGCTTTGGTCATTGTAAAAACAATTAACATCCCCCCCCCAAATGTATTTGAATCAAGGTATTGTCCTTCTGATCATGTCACTATTACCATTGCAGTATGTGCTCTCAGGCGGAGATAACTATTGGCTTAAGTGTAAGGACACTTCTTGGGACAGGTTTTATTGATTACTGCTCACCCAGCCTTAGGGCAGATTTCACATCTGTGCCTGAAGTCCTTATTTGTGGAATTGGAGGAGTGTCAATAGTTAAATCATAGTTCTGAGGGTTACGTGAGGTATTTGATATACAGCATTTGGGAAAATACTAATAGATGTTCTTAATGGCAAACATACAGGACAATTATATACATATACACTAAATGCATACTTGTGTAATATGTACAGTAGCACTCTAGTAGACATACTATAGGTGAATATGGTGTGTGCATACATACTAATTAAATATGTGAATATATTTAGTCATATATATGCCATAAGCATGTCATGTTCACAGAGACATAGATAGAACATTTTTACTTGTTTTCTACTAATGAGGCATCAATAAACTCACCCATCTTAATCAGTGCCTTAGCTCACTTAGTAACTACTTCAATGAGGCTCCCAAGTGTATTAGGGTGAAACTTATTTGAAGCGAAAACGTTCACTTCGTCACTTCAAAGAGTGGACGCCTTTCCAGTCCCCATATGAAAGTTTCCAAGTGCGTGCTGTTGATCGTTCTCTGCCGTACAGGAGTCTGAAACGGCTCGCACTTTGAGAGATGCTCTCTCAGCCTTTTTCCAGGAAGCTGTGTTTGCATATCCACTCTTTGACATGCATAAGAGATGAGGTCTGGAGGGCAGGGTCGGAAAGAACAGAAGCAGCCATTCAAACCCGCGTCACCGGGAATCATCAGCAGTAGGGAGAGGCAGAAGTGGGGAGTCCGGGGCAGAAATGACGGGACCGAGCAGATCTGGGCTCGAGGGTCTGATGGAAGTCAGCAGGAGAGAACTTTCCACAGACAGCCTGACCACGTACATGTTCCAGGTTTCACATACATGTTCCATGTTTAGGTGTCTGTTGCTGACACGCGTGTCACATGGTTTGCTCCAAGGTGTCACGGAACTCACTTGTCCCCACCGTCACCCTGCTGAGTAGATTTAAGCCACAGCTAGGGAAAGGACTGGGTTTTGCTTCTGGACTGAAGTGCAGTAAAGGAAATAATTTATCCATGGAAAATAAGATAGGGAATTACAATATGAAGATTAACCCGGACTCAGTCAACACTACCCGTGCCTCTTTGAGTTCTTAGAGCACGGTGAAGAGTGTTCTCCAAACTTGATGTTCGCCTAGAACTGCTGAACCTGGCCCTCTTTATTTTTTTTTAAATATTTATTTATTATGTATACAATATTCTGTCTGTGTATATATCTGCAGGCCAGAAGAGGGCACCAGACCTCATTACAGATGGTTGTGAGCCACCATGTGGTTGCTGGGAATTGAACTCAGGACCTCTGGAAGAGCAGGCAATGCTCTTAACCACTGAGCCATCTCTCCAGCGAACCTGGCCCTCTTGAGAATAAGGTCTTTGGAAAGACAGCTGAGGGTCTCAGATTCAGTCATTTTGGGTTTAGGGAGAGTCTTAGATGCAGTGGCTGATGTCCTTATGAGGAGGGAACACAGGGGAAAGAGGCCATGAAGATGAAGGCTAAAACAGGAGGCATGTCACCATAAGCCGTGGGATGCCTGGGCCTCCAGAACCCCGGGATGCAAGGATGAATTTTTGCTGAGCGACCCTGTTGGTTTTGATTTCAGGCTTCTGGTCTCTGAAACTGTGAGACCACAACGCGGTTTAAAGATACCAAGCTTTTTACGTCTCTGTTCCCGCAGCCAGAATGCAGTGCCAGAAAACACCAAAATCTTAGGGTGGGCATCACAATTCCCACTGAACAGAGATGATTTAAAGGCGAATCTGAATTAAACTAATTTTGAAAGGATGTGACCTCAGCTTTCCAAAAAGGTCACTTTATGCAAATGCAGAAGAATTGCCCTTGAGATCTGTCTAATCATCTTCCCCAAATTGCATCTTGACATTCATTGAACAAATGAGGCAAGATTTTGTTTTGTTTATCTTTTTGTCTCCCTTCTCCTACAAAAGTCATGCAACTTCTCTTTTGTTCATCTCATCATACGCTTCCTGCATGTTAGATTTATTTATTTTATTTTTAATTATGTGTAGGTGTGTGTGTGTGTTGGGGGGGGGGGTCAGTATGTGGGTTGTGTACACCAGTGCAGATGTTCAAGAAGGCCAAAGGTATAGGATGTCCTGGAGCTAGGATTACAGATAGTTGTGAGCTGCCTGACATGGATCCTGGGAACCAAACCCTGGTCCTCTGAAAAATCAGTAAGTCCTCTTAAATTCTCAGCCATCTCTCCTGCACCTCTTTAAATTTTATTTATGTATTTTATGTTCACCAGTGTTTTGTCTACATGTATGTCTGTGCACCGGTTGTGTGGCTGGTGCCTGTGGAGTCTAGAAAAGAGTGTCAGGTTCTCTGAAACCTGAGTTACAGGTGGTTGTGAGCATCCATGTAGGTGCTGGGAATCAAACCTGCGTCCTCTGGGAGAGCAACGGATGCTATTGACTGTGGGACCATCTCCAGCTCCACTTCCTGTATTTTAAACTTCAAATAAACAATGTTGTAATGAGTTCTGAAAGTGCCACCCTTGCTTGATTCTCTACCTTTAAAAAATCCTCTTCTCACTGCACTCCCTTGCCGTGGGACAATGGTTTGTACCCAGATATGAAGTGTAGGCGAGGTGACCAGGCAGGAAGTAGAGGCGGGGCAACAAGAACAGATGAATTCTGGGAAGAGGAAAGACTCAGTCTACAGTCATCATCCAGACACAGAGGAAGTAAGATATGACTGTTTCACCGAAAAAGGTACCAAGCCACATGGCTAACACAGACAAGTATTATGGGTTAATATAAGTTCTAAGAGTTAATAAGAAGCCTGAGCTAATAGGCCAATCAGTTTATATTTAATGTAGATCTCTGTGTGTTTCTTTGGGATCGAATGGTTGCAGGACTGGGCGGGACAGAAACCTCTGTCAACACCTCGCCTACTGTTGGAGAAGCCTACCTACACCAGTTCACTATTCTACTTCTGCCTCCTACAGGAGGCTCAACTCCCCCAGCCCAACTTTTCCCAGGCACCCAGTGCTTATTGATGTGTTTCTATGCATGTATGTAAATACATATGTGTAACTATGCTTAATAGTTTATATGTGTGGTGTGGCACATGATTTTATTTGCCTGCATCTGCTCTTTTCTTGGCAGATGCTAAATTCTTGAGGTCTGGGAATATAAGGTTCGCTCTTGTGTCCGGATACCAGCAGTGTCACGTGTTTTGTGTGATTCAAGTCTTTTAAGATCTTCTACTTAGCTTTTTTTAATGACTCAGAATTCCTATGTAAATAAATATTCTGCGTGCATTTCAAAAGAATGCAGTGCTGTGATGCTGACGGTGTAGAGCTCAATAAATAGCAACCAAGTGATACATCGTCTTCAGCCTCCTTAAACACTTACTGAGATACTCATTCGCAATTGATACAAAGTATCAATTACCAATACAAGACTTACATTTCTCATATAGCTGCCAAGGATCTCATTCCCTCTGCAGTTCTAGGAGGCTTCTTTCATTTGTTTGATCCATTTGGAAGCTTGGTGATTAAGCACAGAAACATTTAGGATTATTAGGACCGCTTGAATCGATTCCTCCAGCATTGTGAAATAACCTTTACTCTCCACAGCCATAGGTCCGCGATGAAATCGACTCAGTTTGTGGTTGGCTCCATCACACCAGCTGTCTTCGGGTCACTGTGAGCCCGGGGATGTCTTCCGCACTTACACTTTGACCTACGTATATCTTTAGAAAGCATGTTTGTCACCGGCGGCAAATAGTTGGATCTTGCTTTTTAATCCAGTAGTAGTATCTCTGCCTTTTTATTGGCATGTTTAATAGTTCCCAATGGCTACATAATGACTTATGCTAATTGTGCCCTGCTCGCAGGAAATTCTTATCCATTTCACGGCTTCTGTGGGTCAGGAATCCAGGTTCCGCTCCAGCAGTACCGTGGCCTCAGGACTAGTGGTTCTTCTTCTAAAGAGAAGAATGGCAATCCATTGTTTTGCTTTATATTCTATCCGGGCTTGTTTGTTATTTGGAATTCTATCATCTATTATATGCAATCCTTTCCATAATCCTCACTTCTGACTCATTCCTGACCCTCGCCAATCGTTTCCATTTTTGAAAATTATAGGCATCGTTTTCCAGAGTCTCCCAGATGCACAGAAATCTGCACTGCTGAACTCAACCCTTGCACTACTGCAGCTGATCTGCAGACCACACTCTGGCACCCTAAGGGGCTGCTGAGCAAACACGAGAGCCTGACTGATGCCTGGGCTGAGGATATGAATGACGTGGGACTTGTTGCTTTGTTGACGGGGGTAGAAAGCATGTTCATCACTCAAAGACAGCTCGAGGCCACTGCAGCACTCGGTGAAGACTGATGGCCTCAGTGTGGTCCTCGCCTTGGGTCAATCTTGGCCATGGTTTGAGCTTCTCCTCCTCTTGTCGTGTTGTAATATGAGCAGTGGGGCTGTGTCCCGCCACCCAGCCGCCCGCATGGCTAGCTTATGCCCCAAAATAATTACACGGAAACTGTATTCTTTTAAACACCACTTGGCCCATTACATCTAGCCTTTTCTCAGCTAACTCTTGCACCTGGACTAGCCCATTAGTAATAATAATCTGTGTAGCCCCCGAGGTGGCTTACCAGAGAAGATCTTAACCTGCATCTGTCTGGAGTGGGAGAATCATGGCGACTCACTGACTCAGCTTATTTCTCCCAGCATTCTGTTCTGTTTTCTCCGCCTACCTAATTTTCTGTCCTCTTAAAGGGCCAAGGCAGTCTCTTTATTTAACCAATGAAATTAACACAAAACAGAAGACTCTCCCCCAACACTGTCGGGCCACGCTAAAATGTTAGCGCTCTGTTTTCTCCTAAGTCTCATTTTCTTTTATAACACATCTTGCTACCAGTTTTTTAAAAATAAGAATCCCTTGGTTGTAAGCCCCCATCCCTCCTCCTGTGTACCAAGCAGGACATTCAGTGTATTGAAGGAGTAGTAGGACCTTTTAAACTGGAGGAGCAGCCGGGGAACAGGCTGGGTAGGAGACAATCAAAGTACAGGAGAGAGCAAGAACGGATGTCTGGATCCTAACCGGAGCTTGTCTCATCGGGATCCCAGCCCAGGGACGGGGCAGTGCCAACCATCTCCAACCCTGGCCTCACCAACTCATAGGCACCCTAGAGAAGGGCAGTGTGTTTTATGGATGTCCTACCAGAGGCCCGTGAAGTAAGAGAAATCATTCATTGAAAGGATGTTGGGTGCCATTGTTTGAAAATACAACGGTAGGCCATGGAATAGGTTCTAGGTAGGAAGGTAAACTAAACAAAACAGAAACTTTTAACCAAATGTTTAGAAGTGGCGATACATAGATGTGGCATTTAAAGAGAATTGTGTATGATGCTTGGTAGCTATTTTTGTATTTACAATGATGAAACCCCAAGAAACAAAGTCCATTTTCCTCTTGGTTAAGAAAAAAAAAAAAAGCCGTTGAGTGACGTTTTAAAGGGCAAGCCACCTAGGGCTGGCTTAGGAATGGCGGAAGTCAGTGTCTCAGACGTCTGGGTCAGCTCAAAGCCTGTCTGTCAGTCTGGCTCAGTAAGAGCTTCATGCACTCTGACTCAGCACGGAACCCCCAGCTGGAGCCCACGGGAGAGCCTTTCTGGTGGGTTAGCCGAACTTATATTTTTCAGGTGCTCACCTGAGGCTATAAAGGGATCTTTAGGTTTTCAAGGGTTCCATCAGTTTTCTGAAAGCACTCTGGCCCCATTTGGAAGGAAAAACGCAGCCTGGGAATATTTTGGTCACAGTTGTGGAACATGAGACCTGATTTAATACCAAAGGTCACGGCGCCGTGCAGTGGAAGCAACATTTCACTTAACGTTGAGACGTTGCAGGCGACGATGAAGCGCCATTGACTTGGGTCTGTATTGTCGGAGGTCTGCTATTCAGGCCGTCTGTCCTCCGTCATATTGTTTGTTCCGTCCTGACGGGTTCTGGAATGAATCCACGTGACAGCTGTTCCCCCCGCTCCCCGAATCTTCTCTGGAAGTAAGATATACATCTCATGTGGCTTTCCCCAGCACAAAAACGTTTGAGATAAATAAATACTCCATCTGTTGCCGCCCATCGGTGTTCTCCAATCTCTGCTGATTTCTCTGCACCGGTCTCAAACAGTGAGAGACTTGGCAGCAGGCAGCTGGTGTTTGTTGGAGGGCCCTGGCAGCTCTTCTCGGACACGGTAGACTCTCCAGTTCTTGCTAGTTGAGTGTTATGGTAACACGTCTCTTCTGTGTACTGCTTTGAGGGAAGTTATGAAACCTGCTGATTCAGGGATGTTGGCAGCCCAGATCCCGGATGAAAGCTTTCAGGAGGAAGTGACATTTAGGTTGACTTGTAAGGACTAGTAGGGTTCATTGTGGAGAGAGGGGACAGCGGAGATGGAAAGGGGAGAACTCGGTAGTGGGGTTGCAGCTTGCATGGAGGACTGAAGTGGGGGACCTGTTCTATAGTGTTCTGTGCTGTGCACATGCAACGGTGGGGGGTGTGAATGTGAGTGTATATACGTAAAGGTGTGAACATGGATGGGTGTTTGAACATACACTCGATGGTGCATATGTGTTTGTATGTATGTATGTGTAGGAGAGAGAGAGAAAGAGAAAGAGAGAGAGAACGAACACATATTTGGGGGGGTCTTTCTTGGGTCAGGAAGTGATGTGGGATTCCCCTCTGGATGCTGTGAAAATGTTTTATTACCAATGATTAATAAAGAAGCTGCTTAGGACTAAGACAGTGCAGAATAGAACAAGTAGGAATTCCAAGCAGAGAAAGAGGCAGAAAGAAGGCAGAGTCAGGGAGATGCCACGTAGCTCCCGAAGGAGACAGGCACCTGAAACCTTGCCAATAAACCACGAGCCTCATGGTAAAATACAGAATAACAGGAATGGGTTAATTTAAGCCGTAAGAGTTAGCTAAAACTATGCCTAAGCTGTTGGCCAAGCACTGTTGTAATTCATACAGTTTCTGTGTGATTATTTAGGGTCTGGGTGGCTGGGAAATGAACCAGCAGCCCCCGCCTACAAAGAAGTGTAGCAAACCATGGGGCTGGAGTGATAAGAGAGATCTTGTCTGGATCCTGGAGTGACATGCATGGTTTCAGGTCCTGGCAAACAGAACACTTTCTATTAACCACTCCCTTCCCCACTGGACAAATGAGGTGTGTGACTAGCTTCAAATATTGGTTTGTTTGGAAATCAGTCTTTAAGTCTAATAGCCTGGATCAGAATCAGGCCAGGCTCTTCACTCATTCTGGAGCCAGAAGCTTGAGTCTCAAGGTGGCAACTGAGTGACACTTTCCTTCCCGGCAGTGTGCTCCCGAACCCCATCTCACCCCTGATTCCTCCCCTTGCTTAGCTGACTACATCAGGGAACTGGAATAGATTGATTCCTGCTTGTTTTGATTTATTGAATTTTTTAATATTTTATATGTTAGCGTGCTTGTTCTTAATTTACAGAGACTATGCATGGGATGATTATATCTATCCATCTTTAAATAACAAAGCACACAGTAAATTAAGTTGTCCTTGACTTATACAACACCCTTGATTAAATTTTGGGCAAGTCAGTGGTCTTCAGGAATATGAAGGAATTGTGCTGCTCACCAGAAGAGTTATGCCTCTCTCTCTCTCTCTCTCTCTCTCTCTCTCTCTCTCTCTTCTCTATCTCTCCTCCCTAAACCATATCTTGATGCAAAACCAATCAGCAGTCTCTTTTTCTGAGCTGAGAGGGCAAGGCTCAGAGAGTCGCCCGGATGTTCCAGCAGCATCCTGGCTCCATTTATGTCCTTTCTTTGCTTTCCTCTTTGTCTTTTCATGTATTTCTAAATTATGCTACCTTGCTATTTTTCCCACATATCCTTGTAAAGCCCCTCGAATCCTTTTCAGGGACAATGAAGGTTATAAGTTTTCAAAAATAAATAGTATGAGAAAGCATATGGTGAATTATGCACTATCTACTTAAGAACAACCGACTGTTTTTCAGCATTGTCGGACTTTAACTTATTTTAAGGTTGAACGGCTTGCGATGGAAAGAGGAGACACGCTGCTAGGTTCCCGGGTGCTGGTCCCGTGTTTCTATCACACTCTTCAGCATAGATGATTTGCTCCTAGGATGTGGGGAAGCGTGTTCAAGGACCCCAAAGAGACAGCATCCAAAGAAAGGGCTTCTCTCCAGTGCAGTCTAGTTCTACAAGGGGCCATCAGTGCTTTGTTGAACTCTGCATCCAGATAGGAGATGGGCCAACACAGCACAGCGATCCCCAAGGAGGGCTAGGCCCTAATTCTCCTCAGGAGTGAGGAGACCCCAGACAGCCCAGTAGCCTGGGCTACTCCACTGTGGAAAAAAGGCTCTTTGCTTTTCCAGTCAGACTGGGTCAGAGAGGAGTGTGGCTTGGAGTTTGGGGGATTAAGCAACCTCTTAGAGGGCGGCAGAGTGGCTGGGAAACAGCCATTAGGAGATGGATGTTCATTTGGATTACAAGGTAGTGCTTGGGGCGAGGAGGTAGCAATGCAATCGTATAAAATAGTGCTGCTGCAGGACTGGCTGGATTGAAGAGTTACAAGGAATTAGGCAGGGGGTTTTACTTCCTATGCATTTAAACTAGGACTTCTAAATTTAAACCCTTTTTTGCAGCGGGGGGGGGGGGATGCTTTCTATGAAAGAAAGAAAAGTATATTCATGGATCTTGGTTTGAGAAACAGCGATTTATGTCATGCGTTTTCTGAGAATCCATGCTCTCTGTAGGGAGCCAGTCATGTGCATTTGTGCATATAGCAATGTGTTTACTGCCTATGTGTGTGCTGGGGTGTGGTAAGTGTGTGTGCACAGCATGTGTGTGGGTGTGAGGAATGTGTGTGGTGACATCCTTCCTGTGACGGTATCGTATTGAGTGTGGTATGCAGGCTACACACATGTATATGGCATGAAGTGGTATATGTGTTTGTGTTAGTGTAACATATGTATGGTATGTGCCATGCATATGATACAACATGACATTGATGCTGTCAAACACTATGACTCCCTTGGATCAGGAGCTAGCATGCTAGTACCGTTTTGTTCACGCCTTCCGTGGAGGCGGTGATAGAGGACATCCAGGCGTGTTCTGGTAACCGCTATGTGTTCTGTTTTCAATCTGAAAGTGGAATGAGAAGAGAATATGATGACCATACTTTGGGTGGGGTGGTATGCAAACAGGTGGGTGATTCAAGGCAGATGGGGGCAGCTTTCCTCTTTTCTAGATACCTTAGAAAGAGCTGGTCTCTCATAAGAGAAGACTGGGTGTTGAGGAGCAGAAACACATCTCCCCTTTTATGAGACAAAGCGGTGAGAGAAAGGAAGCCCTGTGAACTGAGTGTGGAGGGGAGGAGGTCTGAAGCACGGTTGACGGAGAGCAGTGCTGTGGCCCTTTGTTCTGGAAACAGTGAGGGACATCCAGCTCACAGTTGGTCTGCTTATATGTCACCCTTCCTACAAAATGTCGAGAGACTAGTCAAGAAACATGCATGCTTCCAAAGTCAAATTTTAATATATATATAAATAAATATAAAATATATAAATCTAAAATAAATAAAATGCAACATATTAACATAGCATGCAATATATTAACATTGCATGCAACATATTAACATAGCACGCAACATATTAACATTGCATGCAATACTCTAGCCTGGAGACAAAGCCCTCTTGCAAGCAAATGAGACTTGGAAGAGTGTGCTGTGTCTGAAGGATAACCTGGGCACCTTGGTCAGATGCAGGGCCTCCCTGGGTAAATTTGGGCTGAAACTTGATCATCCGCATTTCTTACGAGTTTCCAGCGCAGAAAGAAGCTGCTGGACCACAGACTGCACATCCTTGAGCAGAAAAGTTTTACTTATATTTTTAAAAACTGTGTTCTTTTCATGGATGATCTAGCAGATTCATAAAGCATAGTTCGTCTGGTAATTCGTATCTTTATCTGTTACTGTGCAATGTTGTTTATTTTGTTTGCAATTATTAAAACTATTATAATATGCAACCTTTGTGGGGTTGCTACTGCCTGCCAGGAACTGTTCTACATCCCTTATTTGTACTAAATCACGTAATTCTTACAACCACCCTCTGGGGTAGATATTATTATTATCCCCATTTTACAGAAAAGAATAATAAAAGGAAATAAAAAATATATTTCTATAAATTCTGTTAGTCTTTACTGTGATTCAAATATAATATATAAATCTATTAATAATAACTTTGAAATAAAATCCAAGGCTTTTGTTTTTTGGGGAAAGTCTAGTAAGCTATAACTATTTATATTATGAAGGTCAAATACCAACAGCTCCACAGGATTCAGTCAGAGAACTTAGGGAAACTGTCCAGTCTTACTTCAGCCCACAAGTACATCACACGAGCTAAGGAGAGTGTCTTTCAAAAAACAATCTTTACATTTTCTTGTTGTGTGGGATGGGGCGTGAACGCCATGGCATGAATGTGGCAGCCAGAGGGGGATTCTCTGGTGGTCAGAGTTAATTCTCTTCTTCCACCGCACAGGCTCTGATGGTGAAATCCAGATCACCAACCTCTGCCGCCAGCTCCTTTACCTCCTGAGCCATGTTGCTGGCCCTAGGCAGTGGTATTTCTAATTGATCATGGGGTACTATGCTTTCTTGCTTAGAAACCAACCAACCAACAAACGCAGACTCAAGAGTGACTTTCCTACATTATGCTCCCCAAAATTCATCGCATGTGCTGAGTGGAGCAGCTTTGCATTCTAACTACGATAATACAAACAAGAGTTGACAAATGGGCCCAAGCATGAGCTCACGGCTTCACTGGGACAGGAGAGCAGCCCGGAAACAGCCTGATTCGAACTTTTATCCAAAGGCAGGTTGCTGTGATCAAAGTAGATATTCCCCATTGTATCTTTTCTTTGGGGATCCTATTATGCAGATGAGGTAGGTCACATGGCCAGACTATGTTTTGAAACCAGCAACCATATACCTCTTATCCAGTATCTTTTTCCATCAGAATGATTGGGAGCGAAGAGTATTGGTTTGGTGAGTGAAGATGATCATATTCGTATTTTTTTTAAATCATGAATCCTTATGAATGAGAGACATTGATGTACATTTGAAACAATCTTCAACAAACTAATTTGGTGTAGCAATAGGACTTTTTGGGTTGTATCTACTGTCTACTTACCTATTGTATCTACCTCGCACTGTCCTTTAGAATGAACCACGCTGGAAAACATGCACATCCAAGTGACACAACTCTATTTGGGATTGCTTTCTGTGCCAAATGTCTCCACATGTTTGTCCAGAACAGGTGAACATTTCTTCATATCAGTGGGCTTAACTTCGTTAAAAAGGTAAGGTGCTTATTAGGTCACATGACCCCCCCATAATGCCGACTATGGAAGACGAGACATGAGTATCCTGTTATCCAAGACTTCACCCTCTTCTGCCTCTTCTTTCTCTTTTCTTTTGAGGCTGGGTTCAGTCTCGTGTAGCCCAGGTTGGCCTGGAACTCAACACAAACTGAAAAGGTCGCTCAAACCCAGGATTCTAGGGCCACCTACACCATGAGAGTGCAGGGACCTTTGCTGGGGTAGACCTTCATCACGACACTGAGGACGGCACACCAATCAGAATCTCTGATAGACAGTTATGTACTTTTGATGATCCTTAACGGGACAGAGCAGTCTCTTGAGTGAGATAATAGACAAAAGTTTCTTTAAACATGGTGTTTCAGAAGAGAGATGTTTCTTATGGTCTTTGTAGGTAGAAAAAAATGTTTCTGAAGGAGTACTCCAATAAGGTTAATACGAATTATTTTTAGAAGAAGACTTTTCTAAACAGAGAAAAATTGAAAAGAAGTTCAAGGGAAGAAGCGATCAAGGCAACCCGTGGAGATAAAAACACAGACAAGTTTAAAAGATGGAGAGGTAAATTAAAGTGAGGGAGACAGAGACCAGAAGTGGGAAGGGCTGCACACGGCTTTCGTCCTCTCGCGCTGCCTTGGCAGGCGTGGACTCTTGGCCGACCCTCTCTATATGGTGCTTTTCTGGAGCTGGGAAGACCTGTGCAGTCAAAACAGATGCAAAACCTCGTCAATACTCGTCATTTGGCTTGGACGTCCTCCCAGAAAAGGTTTTCCAGGAGCCTCAGCAGCTCAGCGGGATAACAGCAAACATGATGATGGTCCTTACCTGCTCAAGATTCCTCCAGCCTTCCTCTCCGAATCAACAAAATAGCAGAGGAGCCTGGCAGTGCCAGGACCCTCTGGTTGAGGCAGGACAGGGAAGACGATTCCATGTGTGGATGATCAGTCTTCATCATGTGGTTCACCTTGGCCAAGTGTGAGTGTGGAGTCTCCACAGCAACAGGCCTGTGAGCTCAGGGAGAGCCATTTCAACGCTCTGGTGGCTAGAACTCATTTGTGCCCGTCTGTCCTGTGCACATGTGGTCCTAATGAGGAAAACGAGCGGCCGTCTTCAGTGTATTATAGTCAGTGTCTCGCGTTTAGCCAAATAGCTGTCATTCATCCGTCCCATTCACTTAGCAAACATGTTCTAAATGCCTGCAAAGCGCCAGCTGCTGTTCCAGGAAGTAGGGATTCGGTCGTCAACAAGAACGACAAAGTCCCTGATTATGAAGTATTTACTATGCAGAAACCCAATGGGAAGATTGCCTTTTTAGCCGGGTGCAATCTAATCGATTTAATGTCAGAGTTACTTCACAAGCCTTTGCGCTTTTCAGAGGGTTTCAAAACTCTTCAATCAGGGACGCTAGTAGGGGGAAAGAGATGATCTTGGAACAGGGCTCAACCGAACAAACACGACATAAAGCATGATCCTCCAGGCCAGCCGTACCTAGGAGCATAATTCCTTCTGTGCAAGGCCGGGTGACTGTCGACGGGGACAGGTTCCTAGCTCATGGCCATTTCAAAGGACACAGAAGACCATCTCATAGGATTATACTGAAGCCTGTTTTAGATTAAATTCTTTGGCCATTTGACACCCTAGTAGCCCGGCCAGATTTGTATTTATGAGAGAGAGAGAGAGAGAGAGAGAGAGAGAGAGAGAGAGAGCCCTTCCTAATAAAAACAAGGAAACAGAAGATCATATCTCTTCTACTGAGATAGAAATGAGAAAAATGAGAAGAAATGGGGAACAAACCCCTGCCTCTGATGTATTGTCTGCAAAGTTCGGGTGCACCAGGAGCATTCACAGAGTCTCCTGTGCCCTCCAGTGCAAAACCCCACTAGCCACTGCTTCCTAAGGCCGAGGATCAAATCTCATATTTCTGCTTAAACAACAGCAGCAATGAATATTCATCTCCGGGTGACGATGGTCAAGCATTTGACAGAGCTAAGCACAGAAAGTACCAAAGAACTCTGCCTCCAGCTTCCAGGGGCTAATCTAATGTTCCTTCCGAGTTTGAGGAAGGCTGCCGAGGAGGGAAATAAAAAAGAAATGCAAATTTGGGGTTTCCACCTGGAGACGGGTGGCATTAGAAACGGATGCAGAACAGATAAAGCGAGAACACAGAGGCAATGTTCTTTCAGAAATTGGTGGCATAAATCACTCAGCTGTGTTTGTCTCCAGGCTAGCTAACACTCAGTCACACCCGTCACTCTCACGCTAGGCTTTCACAGATACCAGCTCTATGAGCCAGGAGCCTGGCGAGCGGCTCCTCTTGACACCTACAAGAGGTCTTCGAACTTATTTCTGTACCGACGCGTACCATCTGAGGGAACATCCTGTAGCTAATGAAGCAGTTCTTAAAAATGGCTTCCTAATGAGCTCGAGCTCGTTTTTCAGGGCTTAAAACAAACACACTGTCTGCTAGCTGGCTGCTGGGAAGCAGAAGACACCTCAAGGGTTAATCTGCTGGGGTCTGAGACTGCTGATTCATTCCAGATGGCTTCTGCTTGCAGGTCCAGGAGCTGATTGTCACTTGCGGTGATTCTTGAATTTGACTTTATACTTGTTATTAGGAAGCACTTCTACATCAAATTATTTACTACTAAATTAATCCTGGGAGCTGGGACTGCTGAAGTACAGACTTTAAACCGCAGCGGAATGACCCCTGAAATGGAAGGTGGCGCCTGGTGTTTAGGGCTCTGTGGTAGAGAGATGAATGAACTATGACCCACCACTCCCGCTGACATGCGACCGAATCTGTGCATCCGACGGCACTTTGTCTGGTAGACGTACGCCCACAAACATACCTGCTGCCTCCTTTATATGGTGGGTCATAGCACAGACTCAGAAATTCTGGTTCTGTCGGTGATTAACCCTCTGTCTGCCTTGGAGACAGAGGCTAATCATGCTCTACCTGCAGAGCTGCTGTAGATGCCACCCGAGGTGGTGCTGGTAGGCGAGGAGATGCTCGCAAAGTTGGTGGTGCCTAGGAAGAATTGGCGAGTCCGTAAAGGAAGGGTGGGGCTATCATATCTAGTTCTCCCACGCCAGCATGCCAGGGATCGCGAGATGCTCCACGGTTGAATACACAGCTGTAGAAGAAGAAACAAGTCCTCAAGTGCCGTCTGAGCATCCGTGGGGTCTTTCTCATGCTACTGCATACTTAGCTTTTTTATTTTACACGCAGGAAGAGAAGTTTGGGAGGAAGCAGATTCTTACCATAGCATAGACATACATGTCCTTAGACATACAAAGGATGCAACCAGTGAGGGTATAAGAACTTAGAGACTAAATTTCTAAACTTGAATCCATCGTCTGACCCCTCATTGACTCTGTGTGCACAGGAGTGTGAATGTGTGTGTGTGTGTGTGTACATACATGTGTGTAGTTGCGTATGCCTGTGTGTAGAGATCAGAGGTTGCCCTGGATGTCTTCCTCAATCACTCTCTATCCTATTGTTTGAATGTGTGTGTGTGTGTGTACATACATGTGTGTAGTTGTGTATGCCTGTGTGTAGAGGTGAGAGGTTGCCCTGGATGTCTTCCTCAATCGCTCTCATCCTATTGTTTGAAACAAGGTTATTGTGGAGCGCAGAGCTAGCTGGATCGCGTGGCTGGATGACCAGAAAGCCCAGGGACTCTCCTTTCTCTGTCTTGCCAGCGCTAGGTGTACAGCACCGAGGCCGCTCTCGGCTTTCTCCTGTGGATGCTGAGGTTCCGAACTCAAGTCCTAATATTTTCGTACGGCAAGCCCTTTGACAATAGAACCACCTCCCTGACCCTGTAAATGACTTTTGACCCATCATGGCTGGTGGGTTTTCCATAGATGCTGGCTCATCTTTGAAGCCGCTGACACCCATTTTGTAAATCTTCCTGCCCGTCCTCCTCAGATCTTATGAAATGATGGATTAGTGAGGTGTTTATCCAGCAGCTGGAGGAACATTCTTTCTCCACAGTGAATCGTGGAAACTGAACCCAAGAGATGCCACCTGGGTGGTGTCACGCTGTAGGAACATGTGTATAAAAGTAACACCCCAAGTTGATATGTCACAACTGACAGAATACAGAATTTTTCTCCGTCGGTTTTTTTGTTTTCTCATATGAATAAAATGATGTGTGTCAATCAGTATCACTAGTCAAAACAAGACAGAGAGTTAGACACTTTTCCTCAGAATCTAAGTATTGATTTTAACAGTGTCCCTGACAGTCTAGCACGTACTTGCTATCCACTCACCGAGCATCTATTGAAAGTCTGCTCTACGGATGTATTCTAGGGAAGGTTTAGAATATAAAAGAGTAAGTTTCAGACACCCACAAAAAGCAATAGACCTGGCCTCGGGTGAGCTTGGGAAAGCCAATACTGAAGGCGGTAACTCAAGGGACATAGAACGTGTGTGATGTGTAGCATGAAGGGGATTTCCATGGGGTATGCTTGAGTATGAGACAGAAATATCAGATATTAGTGCTTCAGGCCTGCAAAGGAGGATAAAGCATTGCCAACAAAGGCGAAATTTTTCAAAGAAAAAGCTACATTTTCCAATATTTTCCCCAATTTTACTTTAAGGTCCCAGCCTTGTTCCTTGCACTGAGAGATTAGAATCATTTCTCTGTCTCTCTCTGTCTGTCTCTTTCCCCCCTCTCTCTGTCTCTCTCTCTCTCTCTTTCTCTCCTCTCTCTCTCTCCTCTCTCCCCCGCCTCTTTCTCATTGCTCATTTATAACTTTTATCTCTTTTCCTCCTGGGGGTTATTTGCTTATTTAGAGAAACTTTTTATGTACTATAGATGATAATCTATAATAATTAAACGTTTTGCAAACATTCTCCCATCCCATTGCTTTTTTTTGACTTGCTAGTAGAAGCGTGCATCTCCTGACAGTTTTCAATATTCCCCTAGGCAAATCTGCCAATATTTTTCCTTAGTTTTGGGGTCGATTTGCTTTAAAAGCTTGCTCCACCCAGAGTTTATATTCTGAAACCTTTGGACGAAATTTTTTCTGAGTCTTTTTTCTTTACATTTAAGTTTAGGGTCCAGATTTGGTTTTGAATATAGCATGGTGCTAGTATAATGTTTTCTGCCCCCTCCCACCATGTGCTGAATTAGGACGCATCCTTGGTTTTAACTTATAAATGGAGTTAACCCCAATGACTACAAGCAGACAATTCTTAATGATCCCAGCTAACGAAGAAAGGTAGTGTCACCAATACAACCAAACTTCTCTTTCAGCTTTGACATCTAGATATTTGCTTCCGAACAACTTTAGTAAGTTGCAACAATTTTTGGCTCTCAGAAAAAAAGAAGCAAAATGGGTCGCTTCTCAGAATGGGAAGAACTTGGGATATGAGAAATCCAAAGACCATGCCTGTTATCTTTCCTCCTGTTTCTCTATCACACACCCACTCCTTCTCTTTCTCTCTTCTTCCCTTTCTTATTAGTATGTTTTTCCACAACTGAAAATATAGACTTCATAGACCCCCCCATTTGATAAAAAGTATTGCTAAAAAACATGGCATGTATGCCGGCTAGTTTTAAGTCAACTTGACACGAGCCAGAGTTGTCTGAAAGGAAGGAACCTCTGTAAGATCTTTCTGCAGGCATTTTCTTAATTAGTGATTGATGGGGGAGAGCCCAGCCCATTGTGGGTGGGGCCATCCCTGGAGTGGTACTGAGTTCTATAAACAGTAGCCTCCCTGACTTCAGCTCCAGCCTCCAGGATCCTGCCCTGTTTCAATTGCTGCCCTGGCTTCCTTCAGTGATGGATTACACAATGAGGAAGCATAAACTAAATAAACCCTTCTTCTCCAACTTGCTTCTTGGTCATTTTGGTCATGGCATTTCATGGCAATAGAAACCACAAGTAAGACAGCACTGCAGGCACAAATCCTCTCAGTTCCATAATGAGGGAAGCCAAAGCGTTCCTCGCCACATCTGACAGCAGCAAATCTCAGCAAAGCACCTAATTCATTGCCGGGCCATCTCTGGTTAGTCCTTTACAAGGCCACGAGCCACTCACTCCTGGATCCATCTCTATGACTGGGAAGGCTGGCTCCTAGTCTCAGCCTAGTGACCCGTGCTTCAGAAAGTGACAGGGAAGAAAGATGACCAGGGTTGTGACTGCCAAGACAGTCATGGAGACAGTCTTTCCAGTCTGTGATTTGCTACAATCAATAATCATAAAAGCAATACAAGCATTTACATTCCCCTATTGACTAGATTAGGTTTTTTGACATAAAACATTGTCTTCCTCATTTTTTTTTAGTATCTTGTACTTGCATTAAATTAATTTCCCTAACGTCAATATATAATAATTGATTCAAAGCCTGGGTTTATGCCATATGATTTAAAACAAGTTGCTCAACTCCTTCTTGTTGACAGTTTTCATTTATAAAATGAGGCCTTTGACTTTAAGATCTTGGAAAGTACAGAGAAGATAACCCAAGACCAGAGAGACAAGAAGCGAAGTTCTCATTTGCCAAAATGATTTCCCAGTGAGCGAGTAGATAAACTGTGTTCATAGGATCCTAAAAACCCTCCTGATCCGACGCATGTCCCTTAAGGAAACGGCAAACCCTGGCACCAGAGCCCTCTGAGTGTGGCAAGGGACAGGAAACCAGCTCAAGTTAGCTTGATGAATTGGAAAGGAAGACCGGGCCAGTTCCCTCCCATGCGCCGTGGATACTGTGTTGCACAGAGGCTAAAGGAACCAGGGTCTCAGAAACTCTAAATGGGGACTTGAAGCTGCTGTGGTCTGTGTCCCTTCTGTTCATTGCTATTTCTTCTTCCCTTTGCCTCGGGGACCTCATTATCTTGTGATAAGGAATGTGGCTTCGAGAAACTCCCAGTTAGCAATCAAAACCCAAAGGTTAAACTTTCATCTGAAAGTCCTGGCTGCACTGTATGTATGTATGTGTATATATATGGGAACAGTGTATTAGAATGAGAGAACTGGGCACATGTACACTCCTGTGGACAAGGAGATATCTTTTAAGAAGAAGAAAGTGGGATGGCTGGAGAGGAAGGATTCCAGACACAGGAGACCGAAAGGCAACCCGTATTTAACCTGGCGACCACTATGTGGTAGAGCTTTCTATGGGGCAAAATTGACAGCCACTGTGGCTTGCTACATAGTTTCCTCACAAACACGCTCTGTGTTCACTGCCTTGTTTGCTTACTGCAGTGAGCAGATCGACTCTAGCCATCCTCACAGAAATTCGGCAAAGCTTAGAAGGGTGGGGGAGTCACGATATATATGTTTTTTTGAGTTTTCAAGACAGGGTTTCTCTGCAGCTTTGGAGCCTGTCCTGGAACTAGCTCTTGTAGACCAGGCTGGCCTGGAACTCATAGAGATCCACCTGCCTCTGCCTCCCGAGTGCTGGGATTAAAGGCGTGCACCACCACCACCCAACTTATTTTTCACATTCTATTTGAGGAGCTCCTTCACAGCTTTTCTCCTGGGCGCTATACCTATTTCATAAGCTCCTGAAACTTTAGAGCTTGGTGTATCTTGTGGGTGCAAATGATGGGTTTCGTGGATATCACTCGGAACCCGTGTGAGGCTTGGAAGTCTTGCCTAATCTTCTCATAGAATTTGTGACTGCAGACAAACCGCCAAGAGTTCCATGCATGGTCGTGTCCAGATGATGAGTCCTCGTGAACTTAGCATTTGGGAAATTAAAGGAGAAATATAGAGAGGAAGGAGATGAGGAAGAAGAATTGGAGAGGGTGGAGCAAAGGAGCATTCGTCTCTGAGGAGCCCACACGGGTCTCCAGGGGAAGAACGGGCAACTTGGACGGAGCTTTGTAGAGGTGTAAAGGATGCTGTAAGTAAGGTACAAGACCAGAGGGAATAGCCTAATGGCCACGCAGTGGCTTGGTCCCACAACGTAATGCTGGGAGCTTTCAAAGCAATAGTGAAGGGAGGAAGGGTGGGGAGGATGGAAAGGGATGGAGAGCAGGGGAGACTCATTTAAATAGTTCAGAGAGGCTGGTCGGCAGGCGTTGGAGATTGATCGCTCGTGTTTAGCGTCACCCATGACTCTTACCTCAAACCTTAGCCAGTGCTGTATCATCAGTTTCTCTGCTGTCAGGAACCTGCCGGCAGCACACGGATTGATGTTTTTAATGCTGTATTCAAATATTCCGAAGACATCACACAATTAGTAAGTGCATCATGTTCTCGCCATCCTAATGATGTTTTTGAGTGAAAAGTGCCTCTCACACATCTGTCCTCTTAATGTCTATTTTTACTGTGGGAGTCATAGACACGAGGATAATTCCTCCACGGTGCCAGTTTAAGTGATTTTTAGAAACTCTGCAATGATCCAAAATTCATTATTTCAGCTCATTTGGTTCCCGTTTTGATTACATCTCCGCGATAACGTCAGGAAAGTGCTGGGCTGGTGTTAGCTGGCACGCCCGAGGTCCCTGGCTACCTGGGTCTCACTTCGACCAGCCAGTGGAAGGACCATGGGCATGGGGCAGAACCGAACCCGCAGCCTGCACAGAGTGATCATTTGGGCCCCTTCGAGATTGAGTATCAGCAGATTCTGCGGCTGAGGGAATTACAACTAAGATCACAAAAAGATGAGACTCTCACACTGAGCGTGATTATTGCTGAGCAACTTCCAGGTTGTGAATTGAGGGCAGAAGCCTGTGGCTTGAATCCTGGTTCTTCCACCCCTTTGTGTCTTCCTCCCTGAGCCTCAGTCTCTATATATTGGAGGCGGAAAATACACTGCTTTTCATGGTGCTGACCTACAGAAGAGGCAAGGGGACACTTAACACAGGGCTAAGCCCCTAAAGGGAGCTCCATGCCACGGAGCCAGGAGTGCTAACTACTGCAGCTTGCAACTCAAACCTAGTCAACACAGAACTGTAAAAAGTTCCAGTCTTTCATTCACGTGTGTAGGCTCTCAGTTACTCATTCAGCACAGGCGAATTCTAATCAACGAACATTTGCCTGAGGACTCATTAAAAACAGGTGGCCCTCTCACCAGGGATGTCCCTGGGTTCTTTTTCTATTCTTCCTCCCTGGCTTCCCCCCAGTAGGCTACTTTTGCTAGAATGGGAACCATTTTGGACCAGTTTAACATTCTGTAATCTTTCAAAGTAACCAGCTCCTGGTTTTGATTCATCTCAGCCCCCGACTTCTGCTTGGAAGGAAGAGTCAGTGAAGCCCAAGCCTGCTGTATCTATTTCCAGAGCCGATGTGTTTGGTTGCTCGTGTGTGAAAGTGCCAAAAGCAGCCTGGGTGACTGTCCTGGGGAACATCTGCGCGGTGTTTGTCATCTCTGCGTTTGAGAACTATGTCAGTACGTGCAGACCCGTGACAACCTCGGGACTTTATCTCCAAATGTGCCATCAATGACTAAGGGCGCAGACGAACACAATCAACCAGACAACAATTTCAGTAGAGGGTAAGACTGGGAATTATGATGTGCGGCTGAGGCCTCTGGGGTAGAAATCCATTCCTGTCAGAGAACAACAGAGCTTCTGGAAGCCCGGCAATGTGTGAGATCGCTTCAGAACCAGACAGCGTGTTTTGTTTGGGAAGTCCAGATTCAAGTCCTGCCTAGGGTAATGAGTGGCAGAAGCAGCTTTCCTGATAAAGTCGAAGGAGGAGATGTGTCTAGGGCCGAGCATTCTCCAATGCTCCTCATCAGCACCAGGGGCTAAGCTCAGCCCTCTGCAGAGCTCAAAGGTTCCTCAAGGCAGAAATCAGCCCCTCCATCCCAACCGCTGGGAACTCGAGACGAATTCAACTCATATTGTTTCTATGAACGCCCCAGTGGCTCTGTCTCCTTC
This sequence comes from Microtus oregoni, assembly GCF_018167655.1. NCBI lineage: Eukaryota > Metazoa > Chordata > Mammalia > Rodentia > Cricetidae > Microtus > Microtus oregoni. Next base: position 38,871,315 of record NW_024543077.1, on the reverse strand, counting down.
CAACGATTCAATCTTTTGTCTTCAACTGCTATCTGAGAGACGTGCCCCAGTGATTATTTTGGACTCTCTCCTAGAACCCAGAAATTCCATCTTCGAAGGTTGAAAACATGCCTGGTCATTTAGTCTGACTAGACTTTTTATAAAGGCACCGAATACAAATAGATTCTGGGGGAATAAATCAACTTCAGGCCTTTTCACTGCTGAAGGCTTAAAATAATTCCCAAAAAGGCTAATTATGTCTTTCTTTGCTCAGTAGTTGGGCTCAATAATAAGCACCAAACATATGGCGGAGCTTGGGCTGCTTAATCCATCACGGCCTTCTGCTGAGCAGCGGGGGCACCAGGCTTAAAGGAAATTACATGCAGAAAGCTCACGCGTATTAATAGCTGTAGAACCTACCGTTGCCAGAAGTGATAGCCGCTAACCTGGCTCCCGAAAAATTCTTCAATTTGCTAGTAATCAAAGGACCATAATGGAAAATAATAGTGACACTTTATTTTTCATCTATGAGGTTAAGAGAATGAAATTTTAACTGTGTGCAGTTATTGGGGGGATGGAGGGTGCACCTGCCACTGTGTGTCAGTTGGGGGAGGTCAGGGGACAATTTGTGGGAGCTGATTTTTCTCTTTTTACTGTGTGGGTCTTGGGCATGTAACCCAGATCATGAGGCCTGGAGATGAATGCTCATACCTGCTGAGCTTTCTTGCTGGCCCTAAGATAAGAGATTCCTTTAACATTGAGTAAGGGCTGATGAAGCAAGCACATTTCTGCCTTAGGTTGATGTGGGATTTCCCTCTGTATGCTGTGATTACCATAGATAGATAAAGGAACTGCTTTGGGCCTATAGCAGAGCGATAGGGGAACAGAGCTAGGCAGGGAAAACTAAGCTGAATGCTGGGAAAAGGGAGGCAGAGTCAAGAGAAGCCTTGGAGCCACTGCCAGAGACAGACATGCTAAAACTTTGCTGGTAGACCATGACCTAGTGGTGATGCACAGATTAATGGAGATGGGTTGAATTAATATGTAAGAGTTAGCCAATAAGAAGCTAGAGCTAATGGACCAAGCAATGATTTAAATAACATGGTTTCTGTGTGATTATTTCAGGGCTGAGCAGCCAGGAACCAACAAGCGGCCTCCTCAAACATTAGGTTGAGGAAACAGATCTGCACAACCGTTCTGGGTGGCTATTTGGCCAGAGGTTCAAGAGCCACAGAAATAGTCACGTATTTCAAGCCGGTCATTTTGTAGTCAACTGAGCCCTCGTCCAAAAATCTATCTGAGGCTAAACTGAAGAGTTGTAGATTAACAGCTTTGGAGAGGAGATGTCCAAACAGTCTTGGTAGCTACACTTGGGCAAATCAATAATGAAAAGGAGCAAGTCAAGGAAGGAAAAATACAGAATCTACAGTCTGAGTCATGAAGGGTAACAGGAAGTGTGAACAAATGGGAGAAAAGCCTGAAGCTAAGTCAGATAAAGGGAGTGGTGACCTCGGAGCAAGATCCCACCCAGCTAAGCTTCCGATTTATAAAAAGGAATGAAATAAAAGCTTAGGGCCAGGCACGGTGCCGCACACCTTTAATCTCAGCACTCAGAAGTAAGAGGCTCTCAGGTCTCTGAGTTTGAGGCCAGTCCAGTCCACAAACTGGATTCCTGGATGGTCAAGTTTAGGCAGTGAAGGAAACCATCAAACACAGAAAGTCGGTGAAGATGTCATTGAATGAGGGGACCATGTTTCAGCCCAAGAAAGCAACAGAACTCGGCGGCTTCAGCTATGTGGTTCTGGCTTTAGAGTCAAGAATAGAAGAAAGGGGTTGTGGGATCTCTTTCCGTGACGAAGGGGAGAAGTGTGCTGTAGTCAACAAGGAAAAAAGGAATTGGAGATCTGAAGAGAATTCGACATCAGACATGGAGATGCAAGTTTGGAGTTTGCCCTGATGATTTGGGGTCTTGCTTTGGTCCAGTGTTTCCTCTCTTGCTCCCTTTTCTTCCTCTTGGAACGATAACATATATCCTGTGCCACTGTATGTTGGAAGTATGTCATCTGCTTTTTAATTTGGATTTTATAGGAGATTACAGTTGAGAGATGGTCATGTATCCCAGAAGAGACTTTGGACTTTTAAACAGGATTGATACTATTAAAGATTATGAGGACTTTTGAAGTTGGACTAAATGCATTTTGCGTTATGATATAGCTACAAGCCTATTTGTGGAACGTGGTGATTTGAATGCAAATGGCCTCATAGACTCAAGGGAGTGACATTATTGCAGATGTGGCCTCGTGGGAGTAGGTGTGGCCTTGTCGGAAGAAGTGGATCTGGGGCGTGGGGGGAGGGGGGTGTCAGTGGCTTTGCGGTTTCAGAAGCTCGGGTTAGTCCCAGTGTTCCTCTCTCTTCCTGTCATCTGCAGATCTGGATGTAGCACTCTTGGCTCCTTCCCCAACACCATGTCTGTCTGGGCACCCGCCATGCTTCCTGCCTTCATGACAATGGACTGAACCTCTGAACTGTAAGCCAGGCCCAATTAAATGCTTTCTTTTCTCAGAGTTGCTGTGGCCATGGAATCTCTTTACAGCAGTAACTGAGACACTGGGTCAGTAGTTTTAGAGAAACCATGAATCAGCAGAATAACCCACATTCAGTAGCTAACGGTGTTCTGTTCAATATTAGAATTAGAATTCATTGTGAGCATTGCTGACCCTTACAAACACCCTCAGTGCATTTATGGAGCCCCACTGTGTGCTGAAGCGCTGTCACGGGTGAAGAAGGGACAGGTGAAACCCCACTGTGTGCTGAAGCGCTGTCACAGGTGAAGAAGGGACAGATGAAACCCCACTGTGTGCTGAAGCGCTGTCACGGGTGAAGAAGGGACAGTAATGAGTACCACAGATGCAGTGCTGCCTTCCCAGAGCTCACAATGTTTTCACCGTGCTGACTTTGGCCACTTTTGCCTTTGTCACAGCAGCTTGTTAGGGTTTCAGGACAGAGGCACTGAATGGATGGATCCTGGGCATAGCATTGTCAGGCACGTGGTCACAGCATCCCCTTTTCACACGGAAATTCTCTTGCATGACCCTAAGCATTTTAGTGTGTTAGACACAGCTGCCTTGGACCTTGTGGACCACGGGGAATGACAGCGGTGTCTAGTTGGTTCCTACACCCTGCAGCAGAGTATCACAGACGAGCCACAGGAGCCCAAGGAAGCACTAATGGAGTCTGAGTGGGAAGCCCAAGCACCCCAGAGCAGGAGAGCAAGAGGACAGCCTGAAAGCACTGGAGGCGCCGCGGGTCTTTCCTGGGCCACTTGGAAGTCGTAAAACAAAACAGGTCTCCCTTGGCTGATCTTGGGTGAAGTTTGAAGGATTATTATTTCAGCACTTACAGAGAACGCTGGGAGACACATGCCATGTCTCCAAAACACACGGGAGGAAAAAAGATAGATGCGAAATGACAGGGAGTGGGAAGCTAAATTTGCTTTGTGATAAATGGGATTATGAGAACAGCCATTCTTTCTTTAACCTGTATATAGTATCTCCAAGCCCTGCTCTGAAGCAGGGGAATGGCTCCATTGGTAATGTGCTTGCTGTACAAGTGTGAGGACTTGAGTTCAATCCTTAGTACACATATGAAATACTAGGAATAATGACACATACTTGTAATCGCAGAAGTGGATGGGCAGAGACAAGAGGATTCCTGGGGCTCTCTGGCCAACCAGCATCGCTTACTGGGCAGGCTCAAAACCAGTGAGAGACCTTGTCTCAAAAAGACAATGTGGATGGGTGCTGATGAACAACCTCCAGCACTGACCTCTGGCCTCTGTATGTACACATACACATGTGTGCATGCACCTGAACACACATGAGTACATACAGCCACGCACAAAGCACTGCCTTTACCACGTTCTTGTCATTCATTTATGGTCTACATTTTATCTCCTTGATCAACTTCCCTGCTAGTATTCCTGTTCTCTTCCCTTCTTCCTCCCTCTTGTTCTCTCAGAATACAGGTCTTGTCAGTCACCACATGCATGAGGCACCTCTTTTGTCCAGGATGCCCCTTTTGTTTTGGAACAGCAACAGACATCATACACTGGTCTAGCATTTCACATACTCTGCACACCGCTTTATGGGGTAGTAAAATCATCATGCTTGTTTAGCAGATGTGATGTGGTCCAGAGACAAGTCTGGATGCTGTGGCAAACAGCAGGACTGAGGTCCGGATGCAGGCTCCGGGAGACTGTGCACACCCATGCCTCAACACCGAGGAAGACATAAAGAACGCCAGGAGTCGTGAGCACTAGGTTGCTTAAGCGACTCTCCATAGATGTCACTTAGAGCAGCGGCTCTCAACCTTCCTAATGCTGTGACCCTTTAATACAGTTCCTCCTGTTGTGTGGCCCCCAATCATGTAAAATCATTCTCATTGCTACTTGGTAGCTGAGATCTTGCTACTGTTAATGAATCGTGATGTAAACATCTGGGTTTTTTGATAGGCTTAGGCAACCCCTGAGAAAGGGTTGTTTGACCCTACGGGGTCATGACCCCCAAGTTGAGAACCACTGACCTGCAGTGCTGGGTTGCAGCACACTGCAACTCTCTGGACAAAAGACGGTGGGCTCTGTTAACCTTGTTCTGTGCTCTTCAGTAAGTTACTTAAGGTTTCTGAGTCTAGCTTCTCAAGCCACAAAACAGGGATCTAATTAGACAGTAGACAATTAGACAATGCTTGCTAGCTTTAGCCCAAAACCTAGCAGGTATTGTGTTCTGTATTTCCTCTAATCATAAGCAAATGGTTTGTGTTCAAGAATTCATTTGTCCATTCTTAGACTGTAAATGCATCTGTCCGCAGCTTAGATTGTAAATACTTTATACCGGGGAAGGCAAACCATAGCCCATAGACTGAATCTGGCCCACTGTTTGCTTTTACAAATAAAGTTTAATTTGAACACAACCATGCTCATTAATTTACACGCTCCTCATGTTTCATGTTATAATAGCAGAGCTGATGAATAGCAACAAAAAATATGGCCTAAAAGCCTATTCTTTGGATTTTTATCAAAAGGTTAATTCCTAAGATAGACACACTTACTTGATGAAGTAACAAAACAAAACACAATTCACAGGTGTTTTTGTTTTGCCAGATGTTAGATAAACAACTCTTTTGTTTACCAGAAATTAAAGTCAGAAGGACTGTTTTCTTGGTTATATATAACATAGAAGTAAAAACAGGGGTAGGCGTTCAAAATATCCACAGATAGACAAGAGCTTGCACGGTGTGTACGACTTTGCAATTTTCCAAACACTTGTTCTTTTGAACGTTATTCCAGCTGTGTTCTCAAGGTTTCTATCCTAGACAGGAACCCCTTTTTATTGGCGAGGCAGTAATACGTCTACTTTGTCTGGAGATGAATTAAAATGAGGCGTCGTGGGGGTCTCAGATGGCGGAAGTTGCAGCATCTAGACCGAAACAGCAGCCTGGAGATCTCAGAAGGATCCTAAATTCATCAACCAAGGATTACTGCACGCTTCCCTGACCACCTGCAGGCTCTCTCTTTAGCATGTTTTGGATGGAGTTTCTCTTGTGGGATTATAGCTGGGGAAACAGGGTTATTCTCACACAGACGGCGTGTGGACACTGACTCTGGCTGGGCAACGAAACTCAGCCCCCGGAAGTCTAGCAGATTCTATGGATACAAGACGGCTCAGATCAGAGAGCCTATGTCTTGTGTGATGAAAGCCTTGGGTGACAGGAACAGAACTTTTGTCCTCCATGTTGGCTTCTGTCAGACTCAAATAACAGCCTGGACCTGAGGAGAAAAGATCTCTCTTTAGAAAGATCGCTGAGGAGGAGAAAGATGGCTGCTCTGCATAGCTGCCTGCCAAAGTAAGGGACTCCTCCCAACAAAGGTTTCCATTGGGCAAAAGGGATCGCAGATCCTGTCCACACAGGACCTCCAGGGCGCAGCCAGGAAGCAGAGAGACGATTCCAGAAAAGTGGAAACAATCTAATTTATTGTAAAAAGCTGGCGTGTCCCTGGCATCCATCACGTTAATTATGACAAACATTTCTTTTCAAGGGGTCACTTAACAGAAAGATTGTCAGGGTTTCATCAGACAATGCGGCGGAGGGAAAGAGGAGGAACGCTGACTCCGGAGCCACAGAAAGTCCGGACTTTGGACTGAGAAAGACCTCAGCGCGATCCCAGACAGGCAACTCACTACAGCGGATGCCTGAGGAATCTTTTCTACTCCCCAGACTCCCCCTCTCGCTCCCCAAATCATCAACAGGCCTGATGGTCGACTTGGTTGAGAAAAAAACGGTAACCGTCAGGCGTGGACTGAGACTTCTGCGTCTTTGCTAAAGCTAGACTTCGCTCATTCACGTCTTTCTTTGCTTGCTTGCTTCTGTCTGCTCTTTTGTTCCCTTTAAAGTTCCCAGTGTCCTTCCCATGCGCCAGTAACATGAACAAATACGGTATTTCTCCTTCACAGTGTCTTCACCCTCGGCTTTGCTCCTGATTGTGGGCACACTGCTCTGCGTGGTGTCTGGATGTTGTCTTAAATACAGTAACTTACTCTTTTTCATATCTTCCCAACATGGTTCAGTATATTTTTGCAGTCATAAAAACCAGGCAGATGTGTGCTCAATCCTAAGTCTACCACCCTCAGGCCGCATGAGTATTAACCCTTTTTATCCCTCCATGGCAGTTACTTTTATTTATTTATTTTTGTTTGTTTGCTTGCTTGCTTGGGAGTCTGAGAAAATCATATCTACTTTGATTTCAAGGCTAATGAGAAAGCATAGAAAACCAGACAAATTCAACCCAGATATTTTATGAAAAAAAAAAGAAGAAAAACAAGATATTTCTGGCACGAGCATTAATAACAGACCTTCTGAAGCTTGTTTATAATGTCCATGTAAATTTTGTCCACTTGTTCACATGGGATGTGGGATTCCCCTCTGTGTGCTGTGAATACCATTGGTTAATAAAGAAACTGATTTGGACTGATAGGGTAGGTAGGCGGGGAAAACCAAATTGAATGCTAGGAGAAAGGAGGTGGAGTTAAGGAGAAGCCATGTAGCCCCACCAGAAACAGATGCTCAGGATGGAACTTTATCTGGTAAGCCACAGCCACATGGTGATACACAGATTAAAGGAGATGGGCTAGTTTTTGATATATGAGTTAGCCAGAAATACGCTTAAGCTATTGGCTAAACAGTATTGCAAATAATAGGGTTTCTGTGTGATTATTTCAGAAGTCTGAGTGGGACAGAAACCTACAACAGACCTGACTTGACTTCTTCCTTATAAACGATTCTCTCCCTTGGCCTATTCTTATAACCCTTTCTCCTTGGATATCAGTGCATCATAAAGAAAATCAGTTCTCCACTGGGGTGAGGAAGGGGCACACTGGGCACGTTAGAACTGTCTGGGGTCCCGCAGTCATTCTCAATCCCATCCCCAGAAATTCCGATTTACTAAGCTAGAGTGGGCCCCGGGGAAAATGCGCTGTGGAAACATTCTCCAGGCGGTTCAAAGGCTCACACTTTCCACAGCATCTTGCCTCCCAGATGAAGCCACTATGAACTTATGTGGGTTCCTCAGGTCTGCTTTGAAGTCATTCCCAAGAAACCTGTCCGTCGTCTTAGCCTGACACCCCTATGGAAACTTCTGTGGATTCAGGACAAATGTTGTGGATTTAGTAAAGGATAATTGGCACTATCCTTTGAACAATCATTTACATTTTCTATGCCAACTAAACATTTTCATATCCAACTTCCCACTCTGTTTGCAGGTTTGACTCTCGTATTTCAAGAAAATCTGTACTAGGTGTTCCTGAGAAGTCTCAAGGGGCTCATTAGTGGCTCTGATTTGTCTTTCTTCTTATCTTCTGCCGTCTTTCCTCCCTGGGTGATGCCATGTTCATTAAACTCTATCAAGCCTGTCGGGCCTCACCAGGGCTTGCCAGGGAGCTGCTGCTTCTGTCCCTTAGGCTGGGCACCTGGCTCAGAATCCACCATCACTTTAATGCTCTCATCCATTCAAAGAGCTCTAAGGTGTCACCTCCTCCTTCGGCAAATCCCAGCTGTCCAGTGTTTGCTCAAAGGGGTCTTGTTTCCACACTGCTCTTGGGAAGTGAGAAAGATCACCTTTTGGGATCAGGCTCACTCAGGGGAATGCTAAAACAATGTGGGCCTTTTTCATTGGCAAACAAAACTCCGGACGTAGATTTTTCAGGAGTAAAATGAGTGGTTTTGCAAGGTATGTGCTTGGTTAGATTGTAAGAAGGGTGTCTGAAAATCTTCCCTGTCCCCTTCCAGATTGTGGAGTGAAGACTGTGGAATTTTGACTGCTAAGCAGCTAATATAGTAAGCTTTAGATGTAGGTTAAACTCCGGCTCTGTGCACACATACCACACCCAACTATTTCAAAGCCAAATATCACAGTGATGTGGAAAACTTAGGCACACATCTCAGGGACAAACCTCGGTGGTCAAACATCCCACTGTATTCAGAACCATCCTCTGGTCCGTGTATAAGAATGTACAAGCAGATTGAAAAGAAAAGCCTTGAGTCCTCTCTCTAGCATGAATCTTCCCTCATGGCATTCCTGAGTCATTTACATAGCCGTAAGTAGATAGTAGCCAATCCAGTATGATCCAATATGACTAACTGTGGTGTTCCATCCACATAGAGTTCTTGAAATTTAGTGACCACACTAGTGCATGTAGGCTCTCCTTTTTTATTTTTTTAGCCAGATTGATTTCCTCCCTAAATTGGGCTGCCCATTTCTCTTCTAAGAATGGATTATTAAATTTGGGGTTCAGTGGCACTACCATTGAAAGCTGAGGGGGTGCTAATCACTCACTATTTGTCTGTTCTCATCAGTTTACCAATAGATGCAGAGTATCAAAAGGGAAACAAAGTTACTGGCGAAGCTGGTGTACAGAGACACTGTATCTCCTCCTCCTGTTTAATCTTACCTACCATGAATTAGCCAGTTGGGCAAAGGCTCTCTTTGAAGCTGAAATCTAAGGCAGTGACTCCATGTGAAGCCAGGCTAATTCCAAAGGAGAACAAGTGAGCCACTGAAGAAGAATGATCGGGGCATAAGCTGTGTTACTAGAGGCCCAGTGAGCATCCCATTCTGACTGTGGTCCTGCTTCTGAGTGTTGAGATACAGCAAGGGCATGGGGAGACTTTCCCTCCCCAAACACACTTTATCAAATTCTGCATCCTAGGATTTTCTGACTTCCCTCCCCACATACCCATTGTTCTTGGATAAACATAAAACTGTTTGCAAGAAAACATGAGTTCATCTGTTCGGAGAGAATCTTTAAAAGGCCCAAAGGAGAACAAAGTCTAGTCCAACCTTCCCTTTGGTTCTCTCCAGCCTTCTCTGCCCTGAGCATCTTTAAATGGACATAAGGTTGGCCGACGACCTTCTCCCCATCCCGAAGGCCCAGTGGAGAAGATGCTGAGATCTGGAAAAGGAAATGTGGAGCTAAGTCAGTCTTGTGCATCAAGACCAGTGGTACCCAACCTTCCTAACGCTGTGACCCTTTAAGACAGATCCTTATGTTGGGGTGACCCCCAACCTTAAAACTATTTCATTGCAACTTCATAACTGTAATTTTGCTACCGTTATGAATTGTGATATAAATAGCTGATATTCAGGATATTGGATATGCAACCCCTGTGAAGGGTCTTTTGACCCCCTAAAGGATTGCAAGCTTGAATACTGCTGATCTAGACTTTGAGTAATAAAGACAGACAGAGGTAACTTTCCAGTGTCGGCCACTACCCCACCGTGAGATGTGAGAGAATCTTGGACCTAAACTAGGTAACCTTTGGAAAGTTGCCTGACACGGTTCTTGCATAAACGAACCTGAGGACCCATGGCTGCATCCCAGCAACCGTTTGGAGAACGAGCTGGCTCATCTCTTTGTGCCCCTGGTGGTGGTGGTGGGGGGGGGGGGACCAGCGTTTCATCAAAGGGCAGACTTTCCTAAGACACCTGCTTCAGCTTCCAAATATATCCGTGTTAATTAGCGTTGACCTCAACCTCATTATTACAGGGAGATGATCTGTCCTTTCGCCCAAACGGTGGGTGCCATTTCGGTCTCCGTGGGCTCGTGCGAAGATGGGTTTGGACACATGTTTGATTGCTTCCAGTGTAAATACTGGTGGCTGTTTTGGAAACCTGACAGTTGCTCACCAGACTCTTTTCCAGTGGCCTAATGTTACAATCTTAGAGGACCTTATTACGGAATGATTATCTCATTTACATCTTTAATAGTCTTTGACCTCTTTCTTAGCGATCAACACAGGGTTTCCTCGGAACTAACGCCAAATGATCGTATTCCTTAAATCCAACGGCTCTTTATAACTAACTGTAGAGAAAACAGGCCCAGAGAGCTGGAGAAGGCTCAGCGGAAATGTCGGATTCGTCACACATTCCTCCAAGCTAAAAATGTAATCCTGCCGTCTTCCTACTGCTTGTACTGTGCACTTTCTCATTAGACGTATGAAACTCTTTTTAGTCACTTCTTCGAGGGCTTAGGAGCCAAAACAAAGATGGAAAAGCAAATAATTGCATATTAAAACCTGGGTCCTAGGGCTGGTAGATACCTCAGCAGGAAGACTTACTTGCATTCAAATCCCCAGGATTTCAGAGAAAGCCAGTATGGCCACACCCATGCCTGTAATCCCAGGGCTGTGGGCGCAGAGACAGGGGAATCACTGGGGCTTCCTGGCTACTAGTCTAATTCCAGTTTTTGTGAAAGATCCTGTTTCAAGGGAATATGGCAGAAAGCACTCAAAGACTTCCCCTGCCATGTGCACATGCACTCGTGAGCACACACGTGCACGCGTGTACACACACACACACACACACACACACACGTAAGCGTGAGACGCAAGCATGTGCACACACACATAAATAAATACGGAGGAAAATAAAGTTGACCCTCATAGGGATCTGAATGACAACTTTACCTAACCAAATTCACATTAGAAATTAGTTGAGTCCTTTGAATTTTATCTTTACTTTTGCATATTTGGTTTATTTCAGAGTTTTCCCATAAAGTGATGTAAAGCTGCTCTGGGGGAACCATGCGGTACCGAAACTCCCAGAGCTTGACCTCTACTTTTTTTATCTTTATTTTAATTTCTTATTAATTTATTGGAAATTTCAGATCATGCACCCAAATCCTACTCACCTCCCAGGCCCTCCGTAGCCACCGCTCACCCCTGCAGTATGCCCCCACTCCAAATTAATTAAAAACAAAACGGCCAAAAAAAAAAAAGAAAGAAAGAAAGAAAGAAAGAAAGAAAAAAGAAAAGAAAACCCACATTGATCTTCTATCTTTCCAACACCTCGTCATTCATCCCTGTGGCTTCGGGAGCTGGGGTGTGTTGTGGCAGTATACCCTTCTGTCCAATCAGCCCTGCCCCCAAAATGTTCATACCAATGAATTATTGGTCTGGTTCAAGGCCCCTGGTTTCTGGTACACCATCCTCACTGAACTGAACAAAACTCCTCCCAGATATTCTGTTTCCTTGAGTCACGGAGATTCTGCGGCTATCGCTCCCCAGGACCAGTCCCTTTGGGCACTCGAACAGGTCATATATGGGGCAGCTGTTAGAGTGGGCCAGCCCAAGGTCCAGAATGGAGGTCTGGGTGGTAGTTGAGCTGGTCGGTCAGTCCAGGCCATTGGGACCACATCAGGTGAGGAGCAGAGCTGTGTTGGTGTATTAGGGTCTCATTATCGGGAGTCAGATCAATCTGAGTGGCCTGCGCAGCCACACAGGGCCAGGCCCAGGCTGCCACTGTGGGCTATGTCTGGGTCTGTGACCCAACAGCAGCCAGGGTCTGGGCTGATGTCCATGGCTCATGTTGCCGCAGGGGGTCATAGGAACCATGTGTATTGAAATCCAAGGGCCTTGTGGTGCCAGCCCTGTCCCTCACTGGCCCCGAGATAGCTGATGAACCCCTCACTGGAGTGGGTGAGCTGGTGCCGCCTGTCCTCCCTATGGGAGAGCTGACTCCTGCACTCAGGAGAGAGTGCGGGAGAGCACGGGCTCAGCAGAGTTCCGCTTTTAAGCTTACTATAATTCACTTGCAAGGCATCCCAGGTGCGTGTACCAAACCTCCGATGCATACACACCGGACTATTCATCCATTGTTCTCCAAGGGCGAGCTGGGACCGTTCCAGTGTTTGAACATTACAAATAAACCCACTGCGGGCATTGGTGTAGATATCTTTGTAAGAATGTAAGATTTTGTTTCTCTGGGATAAATGCCCAGGTTTGTTTTTTATTCAATCTCTAAAATTCCAAGCACAATGGAATGAAATGACGTGTCTGATCCAGTTCGTCCAGCTAGCCTGGGATTCTGGCTTGAGCCATTATCCTCATGTTACAGACGAAGAAATGGGAACTGTCACCAGTGATTAGTTATTCTAATGTAAGCTTGGGAGCTGTAATTCTCCCTCCGTGGAGGCCTTACTTTCTCTTGAAGGTGGCCCTTTAGAAGTGGTTTCTCTAGACCTGGAAACTGCACTGTCTGTTCTGATGTTTACCCCTGATATTTGGCCATCAGGATTGTCTTATTTTCGCTTAGGTGTTTTTGATTTAAAATAGCTAAATTCTGAACACATTTAGATGTCCATGACTTTGGAAATTGATCCAGATGTCTAGTCTCCTAATGGAGACAGCCGTGCAATGACCACAGACAATGAGGAATGCATTAACGCCAACTGGAGCTGAGCAGAAAGTCTGCAAAGCCTGAAGCTGACACTAACTAGTGGCCAGAAATCCTTCCTCCCCACAAGCTGCAAAACAGCTGCCCCGGAGATTGTTGCTCTGGTCCATTTCTGAACGGACACGCTTAGCCCCTGGCCAAGTGCAAGGCCACTCCAGGTGTCTGTTCATTTGCGAAGGGCAAATTCCAAATTTGGCACCCTCGATATCCAGTTGGCTGCAACCTGAAAGACCAAACCAAACCGAGAAATACTCCCTTTGCTGACTGTTTCATTTTATTCAAATGAGACACTCGCTGCTTTTCTTCTGCCAATGTTTATCCGTAGATGAGAAGATGAAACGGCTTTAATGACTTAAACTTGGGGCGGAAAAAAAAAACTTGAAAAAAAATTCTAAATCCATCAATCCCAAAAATGTGCATTTCAGAAGACAGGGAGCCAGGCCAATTTAACAATATGCTAAATAGGTTAAACATTTCATCTTAGAATCAAATTCTTCAAGAGGGAAGCATGAAGCTCCTCGACTCTGGAGAAGACAGGAAGTTCTCTGGGTTCATTGTGAAGGGCTGGGAGCAGAGTCCAGGGCAGGCAGAGATCCCCATGACCCGGATCTGCCACTTTGTCCAGCTGATGCGAGAGTTTCCACCTTTCCGGGATACTGCGTCGCCTCTCTCTAACGATATGTAGCAAAACAAGTAGCATAAACGAATGTAGCAAGAACAGCTAACAGTTACTAGTGCTGGAACAGGGCTGTACATTGCATGGGGTTATTCCGTTGTTGCTCGGCATGATAGCCCTGTAGGGTAGGCAATGCCCTCTGTTTTGTAGATGAGACAGGGGAAATAGCTTGCTTAAGATCTCACAGCTTTTCAGCTATGGGTCCTGGATATAAACCAGCGTGCATAATTACAGATTCCAAGTTCTAAACCATATGCTCAACCCTGAGCGCTACTTTACCACCAGAGGCATCGTTTTGAAGAGAACACCGTCTCTTGTTGAATATGTGTCTCCTTAGGAAAGTGCGGCGTGTTATGACCAGACACCAGTTCCAATGCCAGTAAGTTCTTCAGACCCTTTATACCTTGCCAAGAAAGGGAGAAGAAGGGTTTTATAACAATAGGGGAGTGGAGATGGGAGAGTTGAAGGACGACTGTGAGGTTGAGGAGAAGCATCGGGGCTTTACAAAGAGGCTGCAGCCGAGATCCCGGCATCTGACCACAAGCCTGCGTGAGGAGATGTGGAGAAAGCCCACTCTGCCATGCCCTCTGCCAGGCATCTATACCCCCATGGGACATGCTATTTGCTGTCTGATTCTTTTATATTGTAATTCCCACCGCTGGTAGTTCTAGAAGTTTCTTGCCCACCCACCCACATTCTTCTCAGGGTCTAGCATGCCATCAATAGCCAGCCCTCTCACCCACCTTCAGTCAATTATTCTTGATGAGTAAACAGCCTGTTTGCAAACTAAAGGGATGAATTGTTGGAGAGTAACTCGAGGTAGGGACCACTATGCAGCAGACACTGGCCAAGTTCGCTATACAGGAGCTCATTAGGTTTCCCCATCAGCCTTCCTAGGGAAACTTATGGTCCCCAGGTTATAGGAGAGAAAGTCAGTGCCCTAAGCCTCCCGAACCCAGCTGGGTTCTACCACTGAGACACAGACCACACCAGCCACAGCTGCCCACGTCTGTCAACAAGCAGAACTCCAGCAGACGCCATAGGCCCATGCAGACTCCACAACAGTTGAAAGAGCTGCCCCAGAACCTCCACCAGAGGCTAGGTTGGTCCTAGGTACCTCCGGAAGATGACTTTGGCTTTGTCAGAGGCCAGACTTGATTAAGGAACACAAGGCCCAAAATCCCCAGCAGAGACACCAACCGTATTGGACCTGAAGACTCAACAGTCACGAGAACCCTGGGCCGCTTAGACCAGAAGACCACAAAGGAAAGAGAAACCGAGGAAGGAAGAAAATATTGTCCAAACAAAGACAAACACAGGATTCAACACATAGACCTATAATCATCTAAAACCCAAATCCAGATGTCTAAAGACCATTGTAAGAACACAATCAATAACAGAATGGGCAAGAAGTCACCACCAGAACCCAGCTATCGTACGACAACAAGACCTGAACATTCCAGCACACCCGAAACACAAGAAAAAAAAAAAACTAAGACAAAAACAGTTGACAGAAACAAATAAAACTGTTCAGTCCTGAAAATGGAAATAGGGACAAAACAGAAAACACAAACGGAGGGAATTCTGGAAATAGAAAACTGGAAATAGAATTCTGGAAATAGAAAACAGGAACTACAGATGCCATGCATCACCAACAGAATAAGAGATGGAAAAGAGAATCTCAGGTGTTGAAGATATGATAAAGGAAATAGATTCATCTGTCAAAGAAAACGCTAAATCTAACAAAATTCCTAACACAAAACATCCAGGAAATCTGGGACACTATGAAAAGACAAAACCTAAAAATAAGAGGAATAGAGGAAGGAGAAGAATGCCAGATCAAAGGCCCAGAAATATTCAACAAAATCACAGAAGAAAAAATTTCCTAAACTAAAGAAAGACATGCCCACAAAGTACAAGAAGCTTACAGAACACCAAAGAGATTGGACCAGAAAAGAAAGTCCCCACACCATGCAATAATCAAAACACTAAACATGCAGACTAAAGAAAGAATATTAAGAGCTCGAAAGGAAAAGGCAAGTAACATATAAATATAAAGGCAGAGCTATCAGAATTGCTCCTGACTTCTCAATGGAGACTCTAAAGGCCAGAAGAGCATGGGTGGACCTCTTGCAGACCTTTAAGAGACCATGGATGCCAGCCCAGAATACTATATCCAGCAAAGCTTTCAATTATCATAAATGGAGAAAACAAGATATTTCATCATAAAGTCAAATTTATTCAATATCTGACCACAAAACGCTCTACAGAAGGTACTACAAGAAAAACTGCAAACCAAGGAAGTTAGATACACCCATAGAAACATAGACAATAGCTAATTCTACACCAGCAAAACCTGAAGAAAGGAAACACACACACACACACACCACCACCAGCACCACCAGCACCACCAACAAATAACAGAAATTAACAATCGCTGGTCATTGACATCTCTTACTATCAATGGACTCAGTTATCCCATAAAAAGACACAGGCTAACAGAGTGGATACAAAAACAGGATCCATCCTTTTGGTGCACACAAGAAACAGACTTTGACATCAAAAACAGACATAACCTCAGAGTAAAGGGTTGGAAAAATATTTTCCAGTCAACTGGACCTAAGAAGCAAGCTAGGGTAGCTATCCTAATATCTAACAAAATAGACTTCAAACTAATATTAATCAAAATAGATGGAGAAAGACATTTTATATTCATCACAGGAAAAATACATCAAGATGAAGTCTCAATTCTGAATACCGATGCCCCAAATACAAGAGCACCCACATTTGTAAAAGAAATATTACTACAGCTTAAGTCACATACTGAACCCCACACATTAAAAGTGGGAGACTTCAACGCCCCGCTCTCATCAATGGACAGGTCCTCTAGACAGAAACTAAACAGAGAAATGACAGAACTAACAGAGGTTATGACTCAAATGGACCTAGCAGATAGCTACAGAATGTTTCACCAAACACCAAAGAATGCACCTTCTTCTCAGCACCTCATGGAACAGTCTTCAAAACTGGCCACATACTTGGTCACAAAGTAAGTCTTAACAGATACAAAAAAAAAAAAAAAAAAAAAAAAAAAAAAAGCTAGTATAACCTCCTTCATCCAATCAAACCACCACAAATTAAAGTTGGAGTTCAACAACACAAACTACAAATAGCCTACAAACTCATAGAAACCAAACAACTCTCAACTGAATTACCACTGGGGCTAGAAAGAAACAAAGAAAGAAATTAAAGACTTTCTAGAATTCACTGAAAATGAATCCACAACATACCCGCACTTACAGGACACAATGAAAGCTGTGTTAAGAGGAAAGTTCGTAGCACGCTAAGTGCCTTCATTAATAATTTAGAGAAATTTTATACTAGCAACTTAAGAGCACACCCAAAAGCTCTAGAACAAAAATAAGTAAACATTACCGAAGAGGAGTAGATGGCAGGAAATAATCAAACTGAGGGCTGAAATCACTAAAATAAAAACAAAATGAACAATACAGAGAATTAATGAAACAAAGAGTTGGTTCTTTGAGAAAATCAGCAAGATAAACCCTTATTCAAATGAACTAAAAGGCAAAGAAAGAGTATCTAAATGAACAAAATCAGAAACAGAAAGGGGGGACATAACAACAGGTTCCAAGGAAATCCAGAGAATCATGAGGTTGGAGACAGATACTGTGCTTAGTTTCCCAGATGCACAGATCGAATAATCACACAGAAATTAATTATAACGCTGTTTGGTCAATGACTCAAACCTATTTCTAGCTCGTTCCTATGTCTTAAATTAACCCATTTCTGTGAGGTTATATTTTCCCACGAGGCTCATGGTTTGTTACCTCTAGCTTCTTGGGTGGCTCCATGTCATCATTCTCCTTCAGCAGCTATGTAACATCTCCCCGACTCCGCCTTCTTTCCTCCTCTCTCTCTCCGCTTGGATTTTCCACCTCACTATATTCTGCCCTGCCATATGCCAAAGCACCTTCTTTATTAACCAATGGTAGTAAGACATATTTACAGCATACAGAGGGGAATCCCACATCATTAAATCATACTTCAGAAAACTGTACTCCATGAAATTGGAAAACCATAAAGAAATGGACATATTTCTTGATAGATACCACATAGTAAAATTAAATCAAGATCAGATAAATAATTCAAACAGACCTGTAACCCCTAAGGAAATAGAAACAGTCATTAAAAGTTTCCCAAACAAGAAAGCCCAGGGCCAGATGGTTTCAGTACAGAGTTCTTCCAGACTATCACAGAAGAGCTAATGTGAGGACTCTTCAAATTATTTCACAAAACAGAAACAGAAGGAACGTTGCCAATTTTTCTTATGACACCACAGTTACCCTGATGCCTAAGCCAAACAAAGACTCAACCAAGAAAGGGAATTGCGGATCAGTTTCCCTCATGAACACTGATGCAAAAATACTCAATAAAATACTGCCACATCAAATCCAAGAGTGCATAAAAAAGATAATCCACCACGATCAAGTAGACTTCATCCCAGAAATGCAGGGATGGTTCAACATGCAAAAATCTGTCAGTTTTAGCCGGCTGGTAAGCTTCCTGTAGGTAGGCTACTCCAACACCCCCATCCTATCAACTGGACCCTGTAAGCTACAAGTCCTACTCTGTCCCCAAACCCTCCTAACCCCCATGACCTCAGAGGGACTCTGAAACGCAAGCTGCAGCTATATAGAGAGGATTAAGAGATGAGGGATGACCACGCGGCGGGGCACCCCAGGCTCTAGGCCCTCCATACTGGGGCAAAACCCCAGGCTTCTTCCCCACCTGCCTCAGCTTCTCTAACCAGCCAGCAGGTAAGCTTCCTGAAGGTAGGCTGATCCAAAACCCTATCCAATCAGTAAGACCCAGTAAGCTACAAGTCCCACTCTACCCCAAACCCTCCTATCCCCCGTGACCTCAGAGGGACTCTAAAACACAGGCTGTGAGCGCACAGAGCAGACCAAGAGAGCAGGCCAAGAGAGACCTCAGTGGTTCCCTGAGGCACAGACAGCGACGGAACAGAGCAGACCAAGAACAGATCCCAAACACACAGACAGCAACTGCAAGGATTGGACCAAGAGGCAAAGACACTGCCGACACCAGTTGGAGGAAGAGGTGGGTAGGTGCCAATACAAGAATTCCTTCAACAATTTAAAAAACAACATGGTAACACCAGTGGTCACACAACAGGAAGACTTGATCATCCTAACCCAGAAGAAGAAGAATAAAATGATTTTAAATGTAACTTTATGAAAATGATGGAAACCTTTAAAGAGGAAGTGAAAAATTCCCTTAAAGAAATGGAGAAAAAAGTCAAACAAAAAATTGAAGAAATCAATAATTCTCTTAAAGAAAACCAAGAAAAAAAACAATCAAACAGTGAAGCAAACAGTTCAAGACAAGAAGACTGAAATAGAGGCATTCATGAAAACACAAGCTGAGGCTTTGGGAGCTGTGAGCCCCCAGATCCTGAATTTCTTGTAAACAACTTGTTTTCCCCTATCTGAGTGCCTACAGCTGCTCTGAGTACGAGGCCTTCAGGAGTTCCTGATGGCAGGGGAATGGTTTCTGGTGTGTTTAGCTGGGGTGTGGCTATCCCTATATAAGCTGCCCCGGACACAATAAAGGGGGCATTCTTGGGGCATTCCTGTTTCAAGGATTCTGGCATCAAGGATGGCCTGTGTCTCTGTCTTTGTGTGTTTCAATCTCCAGCCCCTTGCCCGCTCATGAACTGCATGGTGGCATATAGAGCTGGTTCTTTGAGAAAACCAACAAGATAGACAAACCCTTATCCAAACTAATCAAAAGGCAGAGAGAGAATCCAAATTAACAAAATCAGAAATGAAAAGCGGGGCATAACAAAACACACTGAGGAAATCCAAAGAATCATTAGGTTATACTACAAAAACCTGTACTCTGCAAAATTCGAAAATGTAAAAGAATTTTCTGGATAGGTACTGCACACCAAATCAAAACCAATTCAAATAGACCTATAACCTATAAAGTTTTAAAAAATTCTGTTAGTTTTCTCCACCATGTATACAAACTGAAAGTAAAAACAAAAACATACGATCATCTCATGAGATGCTGGAAAAGCATTTGACAAAATCCAACACTCCTTCATGATAAAAGTCTTGGAGAGATCAGGTATACAAGGAACATTCCTAAATATAATGAAGAATAAAGGCAATATACTGCAAGATAACAGTCTACATCAGATTAAATGGAGAGAAACTCAAAGAAATTCCACTAAAATCAGGAACGAAACAAGGCTGTCTAATCTCTCCATACCTATTCAATATAGTGCTCAAAGTTCTAGCTAGAGCAATAAGACAACAAAAGGAGATCGAGGGGATACAAATAAGAGAAGAAGAAATTGAAGTATTGCTACTTGTAGATGACATGCATGGTATACATAAGCAACCCAAAAATTCTATCAGAGAACTCTGGAAGCTGATATACACCTTTAGTGAAGTGGCTGGATACAAGATTAACTAAAATATATATTTTAGTTAATATAAATTAATAACATACACATAACTTTATTAATATTAATTAAAATATATAGTTATTTAATATATAATATATTAAGATATATTGTATATTTATATCAGTAGCCCTCTTAGATACAAATGATAAAAGGGCTGAGAAAGGGATCAAGAAAACAACACCCTTCATAATAGCCACAGAAAATATAAAACATCTTGGGGTAACTCTAACCAAACAAGCGAAAGACCTTTATGACTGTATCTCCCATGCCCATAGAACTATAGGATTAACATAGAAAAAAAAAAGTCAATTGTAACAAAAGTAATCCACAAATTCAAAACAATCTCCATCAAATTCCAACACAATTTTTCACAGACATTGAAAGGACAATACTCAACTTCATATGGAAAAACAAAAAACCCAGGAGAGCTAACAGAATCCTGTAACAATAAAAGAACATCCAGAGGTTTTACCCTCCCTGATCTCAAGCTCTACTACAAGAGCTATAGTAATAAAAACAGCATTATATTGGCATAAAAACTGACAGGTGGATCAATGGAATCTAATCAAAGATCTAGAAATAAATCCACACACCTGGACACTGGATATTTGACAAAGAAGCCGAAATTACACAGTGGAGAAAAGAAAGCATCTTCAACTAATGGTGCTGATGTAACTGAACGTCAGGTTGTGGAAGAACGTGAATAGATCCATATCTATCACCTGCACAAAATTGAAGTTCAAGTGAATCAAAGAACCTGACATAAAAACCAGACCTCCTGAACCTGACAGCAGAGAACGTGGGAAATAACCATGAATGTACTGGCACAGGAGACAACATCCTGAATATAATACCAGGAGCCCAGACACTGAGATAGACAATTAATAAACAGGACCTCCTGAAAGTGAAAAGGTCAAAGACACTGTCAATAGGACAAAATAGCAGCCTATTGAATGGGAAAAATATCTTCACTAACGCCCCCATCTGACAGAGTGCTGAATATATATATATATATATTCAAGAAACTAGGCATCAAAAGATAAAATAAAAAAGCAAATAATTCAATTTAAAAAATGGGTTACAGACCTAACCAGAGAATTCTCAAAAGATAAATCCCAAATAGCTGGGAAACACTTAAAGAAATGTTCAACATCCTTAGCCATCAGGGAGATGCCAATCAAAACAACTCTGTCATTTTACACCTGTCAGAATGGCTATGATCAAAACCACAAATGACAGCTCATGCTGAAGAAGATGTGGAGCAAAGGGAACACTCCTCCATTATTGCTGGGCCTGCAAACTCACACAGCCACTAGGGAAATCAATATGGCAGTCTCTCAGAAAGTTGGAAATCAATCTACCTCAACATCCAGTGATACCATTCTTGAGCATATACCCAAAGGATGCTCAATCATACCACAAGGATGCTTGCTCTATTATGTTTATCGTAGTGTTATTGTAATAGCCAGAACCTGGAAACAAAGTAGATGTCCCTCAACTGAAGAATGGGTAAAGAAAATGTGGCACATTTACACAATGGAGTATTACTCAATGGTTAAAAACAATGACATCAGGAAAATTGAAGGCAAATGGATGGAATTAGAAAAATATCAAGGGCTGGAGAGATGGCTCAGAGGTGAAGAACACTGACTGCTCTTCCAGAGGTCCTGAGTTCAATTCCCAGCACCCACATGGTGGCTCACAACCATCTGTAATGAGATCTGGTACCCTCTTCTCGCCTGCAGATATACATGCAGGCACAATGCTGAATACATAATAAATAAATTTAAAAAAATATGATCCTGAGTGAGGTAACCCAGACCCAGAAAGACGAACATGGTATGTACTCATTCATTTGTTAAGTAAAGGATAACCACAGGAAATAGCAGAGATTTCCGGGGTGGATTAGGGGCTGGTGGGGATGGGAACTCGATGAATTGGGGTCTGGGGTCAGTGGAGGAGGTAAGTACTGAGAGATGACTGGAAAGGGGACGCTTTTGGACTCGGGGAGAAAACCCTGATTTAAGGGAAACTCCACAAATCTACAAAGACTACCCTAGCTAAGACTCCTGGCAATAGTGGATGCATAGCCTGAACTGGCCCTTCCTGTGATCAGATTGGTGACTGCCCCAATTGTCATCAGAGAGCCTTCATGCAGTAACTGATGGAAGCAGATGCAGAGACCAAGAGCCAAACATTAGGCCGAGCTCAGGGATTCCTGCTGAAGAGAGGGAGGATGGATTGTGGGAGCCAGGGGGTCAGGGACATCACAGGAAACCCCACAGAAACAACTAACACGGCTCATGGGAACTCATAGAGTCTGAACCAAGAACCAGGGAACCTGCATGGGACTGACCTAAGCCCTCCTCATATATGTGACAGTTGTGTAGCTTGGTCTATTTGTGGGACTCCTAACAAGGGGAGCCGGGGTTGTCCCTAATGCTTTGGCTGGCTCTTGAGGACCTATTCCTCAGACTGGGTTGCCTTATCCAGTCTAAACACAAGGGGAGGGGCTTAGTCTACCACGACTTGATATGCCATGCTTCGTTGATACCCACGGGAGGCCTGTCCCTTTCTGAACAGAAACAGGAAGAGGAGTGGGTTGGGGGGGTGGAGGTGGAAGTGGGGATTGGGAGGAGAGGAGGGAGAGGAAACTGTGGTTGGTATGCACAATAAATAAACGATTAAAAAGGATGAAAACTCACAGAGGGCAGTAGTCAGGACAATATGCAGATTATAGCTCTAGCATTTAATGGGTACTCTACTGAGGGCTGCAGCTTAGAAGAAATAAGTTAACTTCCAATCCTGTATTTAGGGGGCTGAGACTCAAATTTCCAAAAGTATTTCTGACTCATGGTTTCAGTACTGGCCAAACAAAGATGGGTTCTGCTGATTGAATATCCCACTAATCCAGCAACAGATGACAAAGGGCTTATTTATCCAAATGGTTATTTCTTCTATGCTGCCCCCTTTCTAAACTGCTCAAAGAAAAGAAGGGATTTGGCGTGTGTGTGTGTGTGTGTGTGTGTGTGTGTGTGTAGATTTCATTGCCTTACAATACTTAGAATCAGTGATTATTAAACGCAGGTACATCATATTTTATCTGACTCATTTGTGTTTTCTCCTGTAAATGTTTGTACTTGTAACTTGTGCATATGTTTTACCATGTTGTTAACAGGAAGTCCTTTTGATGCCCTAACCCCCGGCTGCAGGGTGGATTTGTTAGGCGTCTAATAGTCAAACGAGTGAGGTGTCCTTAAGCCTTGACTTTCCTCCCAACATCGTATCTTAAAAGGATGGGTCTTTCTCATACAGTGGTGGAGGTGTAAATGGACCCATGACGAGTAAATACATCCAGCGGTTTACAGACCACTTATGGAAAGTGTGGGACCTGGACAGAGTTGTGCTGGATTTGTGGGCAGGAAACAGACAGAGACCGTCAAGAAATAACCCTTCCCACACCCGAGGAGCTCACGATGAACGCAGGCACCCACAGCCGACTGACGGTTCAGAGAACAAATATGTAACCCAGATGTTGTAGGGAGCGCCACCTTCCTCTCCCTCCTACAGTTTCCTGAAGGATCCCGGAGATGTCTATTCTCAGTGTCACTATTCAGCAGTAGATTCTGCTGCCCCTGGGGTTTTATTTTCACTTTTTCTTTCTTCCTAACAGTTGCTGTCTTTGCTTTGTCCCAAACTAGCAATACCCTCCCTGATAGAGACACAGGGACCCGCACTCAAAAAGGAGTTCCACATCAAAGAAAAGATAGCAGTTTTATTTAAAGTGTGGTTTCTTTGTTTGTTGTTTATTTATTATTCTTGCAGCTGTTCAGGCCCTAGCATACTTTTCTGCTCTCACTCTGAGCTGTTTAGTTTGCACCACGTGATCATACAAAGCCATCCAGCTCTCTTCAGTGTGGTTCCTGCCCCTGTTGGGCAATGCAAACACTCTCCAGCGTTAGATGCTGGGTCATCTACTACCATTGATCTCGAGCATTGAACCAATATAAATATTTTTTCTAAAAATATCAACCTTGTCACTTACACCAGAGGCTCACAAAGGGCAGACATCACTATGATCAGCTTACGTTTCAATATTGTTTTTCCTTCTGTTATCACTAAGTCGGGAGAGTTCACGAGCAGGTGAAGATCAGGGGCTCCACTGGTGAGAAAGATGTTGGGGGAAGGAGAAAGGTTTGAATCGTGGAGGTGACTTACATACAAGGGCAGAATGTAAATCCAAAACTTCAGATCAGGAGTCTCTAACCAAATAAAAATGTTTCTGTTTTGTAAGCCTCCTAAAATGTCATGCATAATTTCTACATAAGAAAAAAAATCCATTGTAGTACTGAAAAACAAGCAAGTGTAGTCTCTCTAAGCAAGAAAGAAGTGCGGGGATACAGGCAGGCAGCCACCCCCGCACTACACCATCCAGCCTCATCATTTACACAGCTGAAACAGAGCAAATGCTCCCCCTCTGGCTTGTCCTCCCTTCTGCTGTTTCTCTACAAGTAAAAGAGGGGCCTAGAGAGATGGATTGAAGCCTCCTTCTCTCACAGAAAAGCCAAACTGGGTTCCCAGCACCAAAGTCCGCTGACACACACTGGCCTGTAACTTTATCCCCAGAGGACCTAGCGCTCCCTCTTCTGGCCTCCTAGGGCACTCATAGGGAGAGGGGGGGGGGTGGGGTGGGGGAGAGAGAGAGAGAGAGAGAGAGAGAGAGAGAGAGAGAGAGAGATACAGAGACAGACACATACACACAAGTAAAAACCATTTTTTTTTAGGAAGGGAGGGAGAGAGGGAGGAAAGGAGGAAGGGAAGGAGGAAGGGACCAGCAAGACTGGAAAGAGGATGGGGGCCTGGGGAGCTGGGGGAAGGCAGGAAAGGAGTGCCCTTCTGAGTAGCCGGCTCTAGGGTAGCAGCATCAGCAGGTCTGGCTGGATGTGAAGGGCAGCCCGCAAGCAGCTTCTCCAGCCCCGCTCTCAGAACTGCTGTCTGGCTGAAAGATCAGCCTTCCGTTTCCAAATCAGTGGAAACTTGAACACGAAGCATCTTCAGGATGAATGTGGGCATCATAAACATGGGGAACCCCAGACAATATGTAATCACTTTAAGATCCCAGTAAAAACAAGCATCTTGGGTAGCTACTGTGATATTGTGTCCTGCTTCATCGGCTGACCATAAAAAGTCCAAAACCTACTGTAGCCAAAAAAGCAGGACTAAAGACACACACTCAGCAACCCATCCTTTTCAATACAGGCCTTTGAAGTGTATGGCTATACAACCAGCAACCGCCAATCACTTTAAGAAAACCCAGGAAACAAACTCAGAAAGCAGAAGAACTAATTCTTGAAGAAATGGAGTTAATAGCCAAGAGTCAGGAGCTTTTGCATCATAAAAAGAACAGATGGTTGTGGGGACAATCTACTAGAATCCTTGCAAATCGGAAAAAAAAATTTCACTAAAATTAAATAACAGATGGCGTAAAGAACGAAATTTACATAACACAGGATTGAAGTAGTAAATTAAAATATGTGTCCAAAGAATTCTCCTAGGGTATAGTAAAAAATAATGAGCTGAAAATGTGTACAAAATCGAGATGGGAAGGACAGATGCAGGAGATCCCACATCCCCCTAATTGGAGTTCTAGAAGAGGAAGAAGAGGAAGCTCAGAATCACTAATTCTTAGGGAATCACCAAATCCCAGAGACACCGTTCCATACAGCATTGGGAAAGCTGGGATGGCTACCAGTTCTAAAAATAAGATCAAAAATAGGAAATAAGAAATGTTGGGGAGGGCATGAAGAAATTGATCCCTCTGGGCATGCCGGGAACATGAGTCTCACCATCGTGGAAAAATGTGTATTTCCATCTCAGTCACTGTTCTACTGCTGCAAAGAGACGCCATGACCAAGGCAGCTTTTAAAGCGTTTAATTGGGAGCCTGCTTGCAATTCTAGACTGTTAATCCATAATCAGCACGGTGCTAGAGCAGCAACTGAGAACTAGGCGTTCTAGACTGTTAATCCATAATCAGCACGGTGCTATAGCAACTAAGAGCTAGGCGTTCCTACCCACACACAGCAGCAAACAGGGGGTGGCAGTGGGAGAGCCTGGGCTTTAGAAACCTCAAAGTCCGTGTCCAGCGGCCCCCTCTTCCTACAAGGTCACCTCTTCTAACCCTTCCTACACAGTTCTACCAGCTAGGGACCAAGCATTCAAATATGTGAGTTTATGGAAGGTTAGTTACTCAGCCCGCCACAGTTACTCAAAAGTTCAACGTTATCACAGTACACATATATCTCATATATGTTACAGACATGAAGGTTTGAGAGGGCTACATGTATCTATGATGGTTGAATAGACACAAATAAAAGATTTCCTCCAAGTTCACATTTTGGCTCTTCCTCCGGACCCCTTGCACACACGCTTGTACAAGTTCTCTGTCTCTGAGCTCTAAGTGCAACCTCAGGTCATATTGTCTTAGCAGTGACTTTTGATAAAGAGCCATTAGGAAAATCTATTCCAGTTTATTAGTTTATCATTCCCCCCTAGACATGACAGTTTCCGCATTCTAAGGCAATTCCTAAGGTCACAAGGGTTTGCCTCTGTAAATTTTTTTTTTTTTTTTTGGTTTTCCGACACAGGGTTTCTCTGTGGCTTTGGAGCCTGTCCTGGAACTAGCTCTTGTAGATCAGGCTGGCCTCGAACTCACAGAGATCCGCCTGCCTCTGCCTCCCGAGTGCTGGGATTAAAGGCGTGCGCCACCATCGCCCGGCTTGATTTTTTTTTTATAGAAATTTTATAGTCTGGTTTTTTGCTTTTTCTCTCTGTCTCTGTCCCTCTCTTTTTCTCAGTTACACACACACACACACACACACACACACCCCAGTGTGCTTGCCTGTGTGGAAGCTCCAGGTTGACACTGGAGGCTGTTCTCCTATTGCTGTTTACCCACTTTTCCCAGAGTGTATTACTGAACCCAGAGCTCACTATTTTCAGTTAGACTGGCTTGTCAAGGAGTCCCAGGGATCCATCCATCAGCCTCTGCCCCTCAGGCTGGGTTTGTGGACACAAGCATGCATGCAGCCGCCCCCCCCCCCCCGCTTTTAATGTGGGTTCTCCAGGTCACAACGCAGGCAGATCTTCATACTCCCACAGCAGATGCTCTCTCTTCTTCAGCATCTCTCCAGACCGCTATGGTTTTATTATTTATTTACTTATTTATTTAGTTTTGGGTTTTCGAGACAGGGTTTCTCTGGGTTTTACTTTTAAGTGTGCAACTCTTGTGTGAATTATGAGTATGTCGTGGTTCGGTATGTTTCTACATACATGCATTCAGACCTGGCTACACAGAGAAACCTTGAAGAAAGAAAAAAAGAAAGACAGAAGACAGACAGACTTGCAGTCGGCACCCAGGCTTTTTCTAATCCTACCCCACCCTCTCACAACCATCAGAAATGCCTTTGTTCTGTTTGTGTGCTCTGCCAGAACCAAAGTTTCTGCACTGATGAGAATAGACCAGTTCAGTTCCTGACCCAACACCACTGGAAGAAGTAAACAAGTAGAGATAGGTAGGTAGGTAGGTAGATAGACAGACAGACAGACAGATAGATTGATTGATAGATGATAGATAGATAAGTAGATAAAAGATAGATATAGATAGACAGATAGATAGATAGATAGATAGATAGATAGATAGATAGATGATGATAGATAAGTAGATAGATAGATGATAGATAGATAAGTAGATAGATAAAAGATAGATATAGATAGACAGACAGACAGATAGATAGATTGATAGATAGATAGATAAGTAGATAAATAAAAGATAGCTATAGATAAATAATGCACGCTGATAAGTCTGACTTTACAATTTTAAACCAGATAGCATAAATTTACCAGATTAGAGTCTTTTGAAAGATTGTTTAGTCTATTATTCTAAAATGTCTAGCATTCTTTATATATTTGAGTATCAACTTGGCAATTTCTACACGAGGCACACTGATATCTTATTGAAATTGTATTGGATCTGTATATCATTTAAGGAAAGTGAATCCAATTTTTCTCTTTCCTCCTGCCAAAGCTATCCTTGTCCTAATTCTTGGAAAATATAAATATGTTAGGATATAGAGAAAATTCAGCTTGTTGCTTGGCTGGCTTTAAAACATAGAGGTTGACCTGGCTCATCTGGTTGGGCTCAGGATTGACATTAGGTTCTTTACATGTAGAAAAAGGTGAGAGAAGAGGAAGCCATAGTGATGCTTGGCATGCTGACCTTGAAGATGGAGAGATATTTGTGCAAGAGAGTAGGTGACCTACCGGAGCTGGGAAAGGAAAGGAAGCTGATTCTTCTCTAAGCCCCAGAAGGAATGCAGCCCCAATCTGATGAGGCCTGGCTCAGAATTCCAACCCACAGAGCTGTAAGGTCATAAATTTGTGTTATTCGAAACCTCTGCGTTTGTGGTAATTGGTCACGGCAGTCATGGGAACCGACATAACCGATATCTCCGTGGTATTGAAATTTCCAATCTATAACCATGGCGTGACTCTCCATTTATTTAGGTGTTCCCAATTCCTCTCCACTGTGTTTTATGACTGTCAGGCTAGCAGACTTGTGGGTCTTTATTAACTTCCTGCCTGGGAGTTTCAGATTTCTCGACACCTAGCATAGGTCTGAGTGTTTGAAGCAGAAGTCGCTCAAGCTGTAAGTGGAAGAAACCACTTAAATAGCACTTTGATGAATTGTTAAGAGGCTGAGTGTGGTCTAGCATGGGCCACCCCTGGACACCATCATCTGAGGGGGACCATCCACCTTGGAAGATGCTGTCTCATGGACCAAAGTCAAGAAAGATCTTCTGGCCACTGTAGAGGGAGGAGAGAGAGACTAATCACTGTTTAATAAATCCAGAGGTTTCCCTACAATAATGACCTACTAGCCAGGGAAGAGACTTCTCCTGAAACTTAGCCCAGTTAAAAGAACTGGAGCACCCACTAATGTTTTATATCATATAAGGGAAGGAAACAAAGTCAATAGAGATCAAATCTTCACAGAATTAGATGGGCTATGTTGCTGTTAGGAGAAAGAAGTAGGAAAAGTAATACTGGAGAAAAACTTGCAAACTTATAGGCTATTTAATCAGAAAAGAATTGATGACTTCCCATCCCCCATGGTTGGCCAGTACTACCCAGGTTCTGGTCGCCCCGGCTGAAAGAGTGTAAGACAGAGGTCTCCTTGAAAAGAAATATTTATGAAAAGCTGAAGTCAAGATGAGAAAGGAAACCAAAACTCCCAGAGGAATCGGAAAGCTGTATCAGCTGTGCCTCCAGCAAACACTGGATAGTTCAAGTGCTACATTGTCACAGATTCTCAGGCTAATTGATATCCTGTTTACCCACCTCCAAAACCTAATCTGACACATCCAACTTTTCTCAGACCCCTTGTGGGAGGAGAGAAAGAAGAAAAGTATCACTTCCCACCCACAGATTAATATTGCCTTCCAGGACCTTCAAGGATACAGGCTGTGCTGGCGGCCTTCCACCATTTTCCACAGCCCAGCTGGTCCCTCCTTAAATAAATCTACCAGGGCTTGTGCAGGTCTTCTCAGCCTGCCCATAAACAGATTCAAGGTTTACTCTGGAGGCTTTTCGAACTACTTTTTGCACTTTGCTGGTATTATCTGGAGAATAAGTCATCTGTGTCTTTTGTATCATAGCTCTCTCCCCTCTAACTTTTCTGTAACATTCTCTTCCTAAGTCCCCTAGCGTGTTCTGGTTTGCTGTCTTTGCTGTGAGATACACATCACGACCAAGGAAAACTCGGGGAGGAAAGGATTGATTTCAGCTTGTATTTCCCAGTAATAGTTCATCACTGAGGGAAGGCAGAACAGGAACTATGGACAAACATTGCGTACTGTTCCTCTCTCTCCAGCTTACTGTCTTCTTGCTCTCCGATACTAACCAGGCCCACTTGGCTATGCCTAGTGCTGCCCACAGAGGGGTGAGCCAGACCACACCAATCAGCAATCAAGACAATTTCTCCCAGACACGACCACAGGCCAGTCTGGTCAAGGCAATTCTTCAGTTGAGGTTTTCTCTTCCCAAGAGACTCTAGGGTGTGTCAAATTGATGATAAAACTAACTGGCAGGCAGGGTTTGTGCCTTAGTTTGCTAACTGTACACATGAATTCTAATTGCTTTCATTATTCAATGGTTTGCTTAAGTGTTCTTGTCTTGAAACATTCACTATGTTCTTTAAAACGTCGTCTTAACAGATCAACTGAAAGATTTATGCCTCTTATCCACCAGTCAGTATATAATTATAGGAATAGACCATCCTTTGGGTTCAAGAAGCTTCTGGCTTTCTTTAATGCTGTGGACAGTATGTTTGGCCCCTTGGTCTACTGTCTTCCTCATTCTCCAGTGGTCAATCAAAATTGCAACAAATCAAAGGACTTTTATTTACTAATTACTTATGTCAAATCCACAACTTTAAAAAGAGCGTCACTTAAAGGTTCTTGGCTACCCATGGGACAAGCCGGGGCTGGGCTGCATTGCTAACAAGGCATCTTTGCTGTTTGTCTAAATTGCCTGGGGATTTAGGCCAAAGGTGTGATGATGGCACTTCTGACATCATGCTTGGAACTCTGGCAGGGAGATACCAGCGGTTGCTGTCTTCAGAATGCTTGAAAATTAACATAGTGAACATCGTTATGCATGGCTACAAGGGGAAAAAAAGTACTCCCGTGAGCTAGACTAATTAAAGAGAGGCTTACTGCAAGGACAGTAGAGCATCCCAAGGGATCCAGTTTTGGCAAGGACAGCGGGATGTGCAGAACCAGAACGTTTCCAGTACTCTCTTGCTCCTGCCTCTTTTGTCCTTGGCCTTCTGGTCTTAAGACCCCTGGTCTCTGATGCATCCGTCCCACTCTTTGGTCTCCGAGAGCACACACCTTACCCATACTGCTAGCTTTGATTATGGGTGTTCTTTCGCCCTGATACCTGAAGCCAGGAAAGAAAGTGTGAGGTTCAAATGAGATTTCAGCTTTGGACTAATGAGCTCCTAGTGTTGAGTGGTCAAGGACATATCATTCCAGTTGCCAAGTATGCCCTTGCATGAGGGGATACGGACCACGAGAGATAGCTGGAGACAGTGGCGTTCACCTCCAATACAGGGTATTGGCAAACTGACTTACCTACTATCGCTGTTGCGAAGTATCATTAGTGACTGATTCCTTGGTTTTGCATAGTAGGACAGAGCTACCTACAAATAGACCACTCGCCTCTCCCCTGCCTACCAAGAGAAAGGTAGTGTGCATACATTCTGGTTTATTTCCTATAAATTACTCCTTTTATGGATGTTATGAAAGACAAGTAGGTTCCATTCTTCTATAAAATCTATGTCTTCCTCTTTTTATAATTTTTGTCTTTTTTAAGAGTTGTGTATTTTAGCCGGGCAGTAGTGGCGCACGCCTTTAATCCCAGAGTTCAAGGACAGCCTGATCCAGGACAGGCTCCAAAACTACAGAGAAACCCTGTCTCCAAAAACCAACCCCCTCCCCCCAAAAAAGATTTGCTTATTTTGTTTTATGAATATGAGTGTTTTGCTTGCATGCATGCATGTGTACTGTATCCTTCAGATACCTACAGAAGTCAGAAGAAGGCATCAGATTGCCAGGAACTAGAGTTATAGATGGTTGTGACCCACCATGTAGGAACTAGAAGCCAAGCTCAGGTCTTCCACAAGAGCAGTGAGTGCTCCCAGCTGTTTCCCCAGCCCTTCTTTTCATTTTCAAAAGGAGGGGAGGCTGAATAAATACCGCCTCCACTACCACAAATTATACAATGAAGTTTCCCACATCTGCAGACTGCCAGAGTCAGGGCAGGCAGCATGTGCTGAATGAACCTCACCTTGGACAAGCGACCCTCATGGTCATGGGAGCTCTGTCTCTGAGGTGTCCTCAGAACCTCAGGAAGGTGCTTGGTGAAGCCAGAAAGATCACTACCAACAACTGAATTTATTCTTTGGCTTTGAGGGTAACGTTTGAAACTGGGACCACTTGAGTTCAATGACGGCTGTGTGTGTCTTCTCCCAGACTTTATCAGTTAGGTGCTGTAATTCTTTGTGAAGTATTTGAAGAATGGTAAGTCTTTGCTTTATATGTTCTTTTCTTGCAATGTGACATTCCAGTCAGTTACTGATCCTAAAGGATTGATTTGTTTTTTTTATTTCCTTAGAAGTAAAGCTCCTCACATTTTAAAAGCTAGAAAGGGGCTAGAGAGACTTCAGTTCCTAAAAGCAAGACCTTTGCAATTCCCTTTGTGTTAACAATTTACCACGAAATTATCATAGAATTTCTCTCCCTCCCTCCTTCTCTCTCTCTCTCTCTCTCTCTCTCTCTCTCTCTCTATATATATATATATATATATATATATCTTACACACAATATATATATACAATATATATATATATCTTACACACAATATACATACTATATATATATATATCTTACACACAGTCACAAAATTCACAGATATTGTATCATTGTATAGTTGGCTCCTAACACAAAATATGTGCCTAAGAATAAAAAACCTCAATGACCCGTCTATACATCACCTGTATAGTAACTTCCTGTGGTTACTGGCTGATTCCAGGCTGGTGAACCACTGCCCACCAGCCTACTTGGGCCATTTCTCCCATTACAAATGAGTGTGTGGCCAAGGGCAGCCAACAGCTCTGAACACTAACTTAGAGACCACACAATTAGAAATAATGGCTGCAAGAAAAGAGCTAATTGAAAGTCGTCCTGAACTAAAGAGCCATGTATTTTTCCCTGATGGACTGTGGGGTTATCTCCATCTTGGCTCTCCTCTCCTGGTCCAGGTGATTAGCTGTTCCTAAAACCAAGGAACTCTGTTCTCCTCTGTTTACCCTTTTGTATTTCCTAAGTGGGACAAGGTGAAGACTCACGTTTCCTCAAAAACATAGGTTATCAAACATGGCTTAAAAGTATAAAACTAGTTTAATATCATAGGAAAGACAGATTCTCCCATAGGAGACAATATCATTCTGACTTTTCCAGGGTTCCCGGGTCTAACTCTACCTAGAGCAGTGAATGCTATCATCCTGACTTTTCCAGATTCCCGTATCTAACTACCTAGAGAAGTGGGTGCAGTTCAGAGGGAAGAGGGAGAGTGAATCCGCTTGGATAGGCTCTGTAATTGCTCACGCCGTGGCTGTCCTCAGCCCCTTCGTGAAAGAATTCACTTTGATCAACTTCAAAGCTTCTAATTACCTCAGGATAAGCATTACAGACATCAATTTAGGATCGTAATTTAGAAACTCCAAGTATTTAAAGATAATACCGTACGGCGAGTGAGAATAATTAATACTGGTCCTGCATATTGATAGCGTTTCCATTTTCGGAAGGCAATACAATATACATCATTGGGTCCACTTACAAACCCTGCTTTCTCAGGGCCTAGTCTTATGCCGTGAGGATGACCTACGGATGGGTAGTGGTTCTAGACGTGAGGACCCATTTAGCCAGCTCCGCTTCCCCTCCCAGTCTTGCGAGCTGCGGTCTGTAACCTCCCACAAAGAGTATCTTTGTCCACACCTCTCCTGTTCCTCATCATCTCTCCTAGACCTCCTTTCCTGACAGGCAATCTTCTCCAAATTATAATCTATCTCTTCCTCAGCTTCCCTACACACACACACATGCACACGCACACACACACACACACACACACACACACACACGCACGCACGCACACACACACAGTTTTTGTCAAAATGTTACCCTTGGTGACCACCGATTGTATCTTTTCTTTTTCTTTTCTTTTTTTTTTTGTCAAAAACTCCCCCTTCCCGTCTCAATTCTCTCGAATCCATTCAGATGTGAATACTTCCCAATCAATATGTCTTGAGAGTATTCTAAGGCTTATAGACCAGTGTGCTTAAAGCTTTTTATAACTTCCTGCTTTTGTCATTTTCTTCCTTTAATCCTTCTCAGCTTGAATTCCACTTTGCTGAATGGGCCAACTGCCATTCCTGCTTTTCTGTTTCCTCTGTTTTGTTTGGGCTAACGTTTCTAGCTCCTTGGCATAGTCAATTCTTTCTCTTTTTTTTTTCCCTCTGATGAACTGAAGGTTTTCCCAGTGTTCTTCATCATCATGAAATGTGCCACCGTTTAAGACATAATGAAGTCGCTCTTCTACCTCTGTCCCTCTGAATTTGGTGACACTGAGCGCCACCTATGAAAACCTACAAGGTATTTATTCTGTTGTCTACAGCTTGTTTCACAAATGCTTGCTTTAAACCTTCCCGTAGCTGCTGAGTGAGACCCTAGACGAGTTGGTTTTCCTCTCAGGTGTAAGGTGGGATTCTTAATAATAGCATCCACTTCGTGGGGCTACCCTGAGGACTAAATGCCTTAACACGTGAAGCTCTTTAGCGTGTTTGATGTCCCTGTCCCTGTCCGTATCTTACGGTCCTTTTGCAGAAAAGCGGGTAAGGAATCCAAAGCGCAGAGAGCTGCCATTGGGCAGGTGCCGTGTTACCCGAGACGAGAAAGCTATATAGACTTCGAAAACTCAAATCTGCCTGTCCTTTTCTCTGAAAATGTCATCGACACTTTTGTGAGGATCCAGCGGCGATGATTTCTATTCAAGGACGAGGCAGCTCTGAACTCAGTCGGGGCTGCTTTCAGGGCATCAAGAGGCCAGGCATTCTAGAAGACTGTCCGTTGTCATGCCTACCCACGCTGGGTGGTAAAGACTCTCCCGTCGCTTTCCTTCTCATACCAACGCTTGCGAAATGAACGTCCCATTAACCAACCATTGCTGCCACTGAGTCTGCTTATTTTCCCTTCGATATGTAAAATAGCAGGCGTCAGGATGCTAGGGCAATGCCAAACAGCCCATTTGTGCTCATCGGCTCGTCCTTCATCTGATCAAAGGGTACGAGCAACTTTATTTCCCTTCCGATTTTACCAAACACCTTCATAAATTAGACTTCAAAATGACTGCATTACAGCAAACCAGATTAACCCAGGCAGCTTGTGTTACTGGCGATGGTTCGTCTTTGTTCCGAGATGAACACACTGTCCTAAAAATTTGATATAGACCTCTTTTAAGAAATGTGATGAATTCCCTCACAGTACACAGCAGCCCAAAGACATTACTTCCTGAAATGGATGCCGCTGGAGAATGCATCTTATTGAATCACAACTATTTCCCAGTTGATTATTGGATGCATAAATCTAATCAAAATTATCACCCTTCGAACTGGAGACAGTAAACTTACGGACCCAAATGGATCACCTAGAGAATCATAAATACTGCCACAACATTTACATACATTGAGTTGTCGGGAGAAAAGTTAACTCTTTTAGGTGGCCTGGAAGATAGATAATAGCGTCCTCCTGGATAGGACCCATAGGAGAGCATGCTGCTTTCAGTCTGCAAAGGCATGTTTCCAAGACACGCCGGCCGAGAGTCTCCTTCATCCTGCCCTTCCTGTCTCGGCTGATGCCTGCCACCTCCGCAGCTGTCCACAGAGCAGCCTTCCTGTTGCATTTAAAACAAACAAATGGCCTCAGGGAAAGCAAACGAGCATGCTTGAGAGAATACTAGACTCGCCATTGGTGCCCATAGGAGGTAAAGTTAAACCCTCGTGAATATGCTCTTCTCCTCGCCTTGCCTCTGGGAGCAAGTGAAATATGGGGTCACCAGGAAGAGACAGCACCACCTCAAGGGGAGGCAGGGTGGGTTTTCTGGTATGGCTTTCACTTTGGAGTGGCTGGCGAAAGCCCGTATCACCCCTCTGCTCTGTGTGCCCCACCACGCTTTCCTCTGTGCTTTGGTAACACCAAGCATCATACATGCACAGACACCCTGCTTCCAAATATGTCATGCCACTCCCCGCCATCCTCCCATTCCTACCTGCTGTATCCCTAGATTGTAATTTGAAAGCCAATGTCACCAACAGACCCATACATCTGCCTCCTTACCCACGGGCCGTCTCCATTCCCCTACCATGAAGTGCAGCACAAATCCCAACTGGTTTTAATTACAAAGACTTGGCATTAGCTGTGGTTGGGGGGGGGGGGGGGGGAGCTGAAGCCTCAGAGAAGCAGAGCAGCCAGTCACTAGAGTTCCTACCTCTACCAGTGCTGAGACCGAGAGGGGTAATCCAGTCCTCAGGCTGCCCGCACAGACTGCTCCTCAGACTGCAGTGAGCTCCTGTCTCCTCCTGCCTTATGTTTATTCCTCTCTCGGCCCAGCCCAGCCAGGTTACTCCTGGAGCCACCTCCCGAGTGCTGGGATTAAAGGTGTGAGATCCCAAGTGCTGGGATCACCTTTCTGTGAGCTCCGCTCCTCTCTGAGACTGGATCAGTTTCATGTCGCTCAGGGTGGCCTTGAGCTAACAGAGATCTGTCTGCCTCTGAGTCCTGGAACTAAAGGCCTGTGCCACCACTGCCTGGCCTCTAGTGGCTTAGCCCTACGCTCTGACCTTCAGGCAAACTTTCTTTGTGAAAACACAAACGAAATATCACGACGTTCTGTGTGTCCAATATTTCACATCATTGATATTCTCCTCGTGGTCCCCACATTCGTTAACATTCTTCTGCTTGCAGGCGATAGAAAGGATCTCTCACTAAGTTAAGTAAAAGATGCAGTTTGTCGAAGGGCTGCAGAGGCAGCCTGCAGGAACAAGGACGGGGGAGCAGCCAGCGGAGCCTCAGTGGCAGGACAAGCTGGTCAGCTCCAGGTGATGCCTACCTGCCTCAAGTCACAATTCCAAACCAGACACTGTTGGGGGGATCTGATTGCTGATGTAAATCAGGTATCCAGAGTCAGGGAGTGGGACATGGCCACAGAGAATCTCTCCTTTGTTTAACTGGGGCACTTCCCTGTCACCAAAGAAGAAATGGCCTGTAATAGAAAGTGACAGGAGACATCTAGAGACAAAACCTCCCCCTGTGTTTATTGCTTTAAATATTTAAATATTGCTTTAAATCTGTGTTAAGCATTTCCTTTACACTTTGTCAAGATACTTTCCACAGCGGCTGCTGTTGGCTTCTCCTCATTCCCCAAAAGACACGTTCTTAAGTCCAAGTATTTGTATGGATTCCAAAACATCATGAGGCTCTTGTCTTGAGATGGGGGAGAGAATACAAAGCGGAGGGTTATGTTAGGGGGTGTGAGATGCCCCTTAAGGCTCATTTGGTGGATGGACAGTCCTCAGCACAAGCTTCAGAGGGAAGGCTTTGGTGAAGGGATTGGGGGATGAGGACCGTGACCTTACCAAGGGACTAATCTACAAAGCGACCTTCATTGAAACGTTATTAGGAGCTGGCGGGGACTGGGATGCATGGCTTCAATGGAGAAAAGAAGTCACTTGAGATGTGATTTCAAAAGGTGCGTCTTGTCCTGGCCACTTCTCCCAGCTCTCTGCTTCCTGGCTTCCCTAGGGTGAGTGCTCCCTTGGAGATTCCTTTACACAGGGGTGTTCCCACCTCTCTGTAGCCTGAAGACAACAGAGCAAACCATACTGTGAAACACTTAGAACTGCCGGCCAAAGGGGCTCTTCCTGTCCTAAGATGTTTTCTTAGGTGTTCAGTGACAGCGATGAAAAGGGCTGACGGTGCCACTGGCTCTTTGTGGGCTAAAATCTACTTATGCATGCGATGGCAATGTTCTGAAAAGGAAAGCTCCTATAGCTGAGAGAGAGAGAGAGAGAGAGAGAGAGAGAGAGAGATCCATTTCAGAGAAGATATAATTTAGGAGGGAAGAGAAAAGGGTGCTTGGGAAATGCCAGCCGGTTAGTTTACGGCCTCTATCAGCACAGCAGAGATGGAGAAGGAAGGCGTCAGAAAAGTCAAAGAGCAGACTTACTATCTGCAAAAGATTTACAGCTCCGCGGGACCCAGACGAGACAGGAGGGAGAGCAGAACAAAACGTTCTCCTCGGCCTCACACTGATGAAAAGGGGCTGGGTGAGCAGATTGACCAACTCCTTCCTGCCGTGGAAAAGCAGCCGTCCATCATTCCCGAGTCTCATCAGGCGAAGGTGGCCTTTGAGGACCCAGATTGTCCAGGGTTCCTTCTTTACAAATTGAGAGCAACCACCAAATTCTTTCCCCCAGTCAATACTGGAGATAGCATTGGCCACCTGTCTCCTAAAGGATTTATTCAGGTTTCCCTTTGCATAGAAGAGGATGCCAAGATATTCTGAAGCTGAACTTGGATAAGGGCAAGCACCGGTTGAATAAGAATGATCCCCATGGGCCCATATATTCGATGCTTATAATCAGGGAGTGGACCTATTTGAGAAAGATTAGAAATATTAGGAGGTGTGGCTTTGCTGTATGAAGTGTGTCGCTTGGGGTGGGCTTCGATGTTTCAGAAGCCCACACGGGACCCGGTGTTGCTCTCTCAGCCTGCCTATCTGCATGCAGCTCTGAGCTACCGCTCCAGTGTCATGCATGCCACCACGCTCCCTGCCATGGTAATAACGGACTAAACCTCTGCCATGGTAAGCTAGGCCCCAGTTAAATGCTTTCTTTTATAAGAGTTACCTTGGTCGCTGGGTCTCTTCACAGCAACCGAGCAGTGACTAAGACACCCAGGAAGGAGATGTTTGGCCAAGCTTGGATAAAGGCAGAGACCGAGAGTTGAGCACAGCACAGCTGCCTCACGCATCTGGATTCAAGGCCACTGACTGAACTAATCAGAGGAGGTCATACACGCTTGACTAAACTCTAGAGCAGATTAGAACAAAAGTTAACAAGCAAAACCATAAACCCTAAGCTCACTTTCTTTATTAGTGCCCTATGAAAATCTCAGTCTCATCTCGCTCCTAGCAAACCAAGTATCTGTCCTCCGATATGAAGTCCATGTCTCTTTCTACCAATGAGCTTGGGAGCAAGTTCTTGGGGTGAACAGTCTTGCGCCTGCTCCAGCTGCTTGGCTTCCGCCTCTGAAAGCTGTTACGTCCTGTCTCCATTAGGTGTTTCTAAATGCTAGCAGACAAATCCCCTTTCAAAGCAAGTGTTTGCCAGTACCTTCTTTGCTATATTCAGGTTAAAGTCACACACAGATGGTACACCTTGCCTTCACATGGAATGTGTTTCCTAAGCAATGTGATGCTGTAACTTTTGTTTAAAGAAGAAATAAAATGAAGGGAATTTGTGACAAAATAGTAACGCATTCTAGGATCCCAACATGACAGCATTTGAAGACAGAACAAAGTCAGTAGTCTAAATCAATAAGTAGAATTATAACAATTTCTTCAGCTGTGTACCCACTGACAGAGGCATAGGGCTCTCAAGCCCAGCACCCCACATGAGATGAGGAGGTGTAGCCTGGTTGGAGGGTGTGGGCTCGGAACACACCAGGTCCAGTGCTGCCCTCTTGGCCTGAGGATTAGGAGGCTGCTCTAAGCTAAAGCCCGGGTTCCACACGTTCCACCATGCTCCTGCCATCATTACGGTGGAGCAAATCATTGAAACTGTGAGCAGATCCCAGCTCAGTGCTTTCTCTTCCAAGAGTTGCTGTGGTCACGGTGTCTCTTCACAGCCCTAGAACAGTGACTAAGACACATGGCTAACAAATTTCACTTAACTTCCAACATCGTGAAAATAATCTTCTCTCTATTTATATTATCGTGGGAAAACTCTGCATATATTTAAATTACACTTTACATTGTTTATGTTCCTATAGACATGGAGTTGGGCTTCCAGCCTAGATCGTGGCAAACAGCTTTATCGCGGAAATAGATGTCTGTGAGGACAAAATCCACACGATCATCTCGACAGAGGCAGAAAAGGCCTTTAACAAAATCCAGCGTGACTTCATGGCAAAGGTCACAGAGACTTTGACTAGAGGGACCGTTCCTCAACTTGGCAAAGGCTTTATAAGAGAAGTGCATAGCCAACATCTTCCTAAACGGAGAAAATCTTGAAACAACCTCGCTGCAGTCAGGAAGGAAATAGTTGCCCACTGACCCCACACCTTTTCAGTATTGTGCTTGACGTCCTAGCTGGAGCAATAAGGCAAAAGGAGGAAAAAGTTTAAATGATAGAGATAGGAAAAGAAGTCAGGCTATCCCTATTTGCAGATGACAGCAGAATATACATTAGAGATTCCTAAAATTCTAAAAGAGAACTTCTAGAAATGACAAACAAGTCCAGCAGAGTGCCAGGATACAGGTTCAATTTGCAGAAATCAGCAGATTTTCTAAACACCAACAACAGACAGCACAGATGATCGCCTCAAAAAATAAATAAATAAATAAATAAATAAATAAATAAATAAATCGAGCAATGTCCCTAACCAGGGAAGTTAAAGACCTCTATCATAAAAACATCAAACTTCCCAAGAAAGGGAAAGACATCAGAAGGGGGAACAATATCCCATGCTTTGATCAGTAGAATTATTATTGTGGAAATGATCATTTTACCTAAAGCTGTTTACAGGCCATCCTAACCCAAATCCCTGTCTTATTCTTTTTTTTTTTTTTTTTTTTTTCGAGACAGGGTTTCTCTGTGGCTTTGGAGCCTGTCCTGGAACTCGCTCTGTAGACCAGTCTGGTCTCGAACTCACAGAGATCCGCCTGCCTCTGCCTCCCGAGTGCTGGGATTAAAGGCGTGCGCCACCATCGCCCGGCTCCCTGTCTTATTCTTGACAGTAGAACAAAGAACACTAGCTTACAATGCATAAGGGGCCAAAGAAGATCCAGGCTAGCCACAACAATCCTAAGCAGGAGGAATAAAGCTGGGGGAAGCTGGCTCTTCAGATCTTAAGACATCGTGAGGCCATAGCAGGAAAACAATACGGTGTTGCCACCGAAACAGATGTGTAGATCAACGGCATAAACTCAAAGACCCAAACTTGAGTATGTACAACGTAAGCCGTTCAATATTTGACAAAATTGCCAAAACTGTATGACAGGGGAAAGAACGCATTTCCAACAAATGGCGCTGGGGAATCTGGATGGGCACACGCTGAAGAACGAAATTAGACCTGAGTCTATTGCCGTGCACAGAGTTAATTCCAAATGGAACCGAGACCTAAATATGAAACCTGAAGCCACTAGGAGAAAGCAAGGGCGGTATTCTCCGGTATTTTCCAGGACATAGGTGTAGGAAACAATTTCCCAAACAGGACTCCGCTCTGGGCGGTGCCCTCCAGGGTGCAGGTGCAGGAAACAGCTTTCCGAGCCAGACTCGACTTCCCCAAGAGCTGAGATGTACAAGTGACAAGCAAACCTCCATAAACCAAAAGGCTTCTGCACAGATAAAGAAGCAATTAGCCTGGTGCAGAAGCAGCCCTCGAAATGGGAGAGAATGCTGCTGGAAAATTAATAGAATAAACAAAGAACCCTCCCCCCCAAAAAAAGAGTCAAAATAAACAAATGCATAACCCATTTTTAAAAAGTGAGCCTGCGACCTGAATAGAGAGTTCTCAAAGAACAAAAAATAAACTAAGAAATTTCTTTACAAAGTATATTTTATCTTTCTCTAGTCAAGATGATTAAACAGCCTGCAACAAATGCCGGAGGGGTGGGGGAAATCTAACCCTCACTCACTGTTGGCGGGATTACAAATTTGTGTAGCTACTCTGGAAAATTGGTGTTGGGAGTTCTCAAAAATCTAAAAGTAAATCTACCATATGACCCAGCTAGTCTACTCTTTGGCATACAACCAGGGAACTCAACGTCTTACGCTACCAATACTGGCTCAGCCGTGTTTATTGCTGGTCTGTTCACTCTAGCTAGGAAATAAAAATGACCGAAATGTCCCTCAACTAACAGGTGGGTGATGGACATCTGGGCCATGTACACTGTGGAGCACTATCCCAGTGTGAACAAGAAAGGAATCATGAACGTTTCAGGAAACCGGATGGAGCTAGAGAAGATGACACTGTATGAGGTAGCCCAGACCCGGAAAGAGATGCTGCATGGTCTCTCACTGCAGGTTCCTAGCTCCAGCTCTCCAGATGTGAACATATATGCTGCTCCAGATGTGAGCATATATCCTGCAGTAGCTACAGAAACCAGGAATGTAAAAAGAGATCATGGGGGGGGGGGGGGGGAGGCGCACTCTGGAGCAATAGAGAGAGGAATACCAAGGTGCAAGCGACCTGACCAAGGAAACGGGAAAGACAGGGGTCTCTAGAGTGGAGGGAGAAAAATACTGAAGAAGAATGGAGGAGAGTAAAGTAACAGTAAGAATGTCTGAAAAAGTCAAAGGGAATTATACTATTAACTATCTACATAAAAATACCTGTAAGTCATGTAATTCTGTATATAAATACACATATAGTTTAAACTAATTCACATAATTCTGTATATAAATGTACATAGAGTTTAAACTGTAATTCACATAATTCTGTATATAAATATACATAGAGTTTAAGCTGTAATTCACGTAATTCTGTATATAAATATACATAGAGTTTAAACAAAAATTTCCCATATGGATTGACAATGTTCCCACCAAGAATCAAAGACCACCTCATAAAACTCCAGCATAAGGTATGAGAAACCCTCTTTTGAGTTGTAGGTCAAAGTTGCCCAAGAGACTCCCAAAATTTTACAGACTATCTCTGCTGCCCTTGGTAGAACACCAACACACTGGTACCTCAATTAGACAACAAAACCCAGCACATTGCATCTGACCTCACAGTAAGATGTGTTTCTGAAGAAGAAGAAGCTGGGCTTTGAGCGGTGAGGGTGGGGCTTTTCAATAGTGAAGCTGCTTGGGGGGGGCACCCACTCTCGTAAATAACTCTTCATCCATGCCCCTGTACATAAACTTAATAGATTCGTTGGCTCATCCAAATGGACGTGGATAGAATTGGGACTTTGGTGCCCTCAACGGGATAAATAGATGCTTATTCATATATCCCCAACAAAACATTACTAGCAATACGGGATTCATAGTAGGTTGGTACTATGCTGCTATTGTCTTTTTTAGTGTGCCTAAGTGTTCCCCCCCCCCCATGTCTGTTCATCAAATGCATGGGATGCTCTCGGAGGCCAGGAAAGGGTGTCCTATCTCCTGGTACTGGAGTTACAGATGGTTGTGAACCATGTGTGTGCTGCGAATCCAACCCAGACCTCTGGAAGAGCAGTTAGTGCGCTCTTAATCTCTGGTTCTTAGTGTTTTGATAGCTAACGGGAGCGATTGGTTTGTTCCACAGGATAGATAAACTGGACAGCCCAATCAGAGGGAAGCTCGCTGTGAGGACTCCAGAAGGCTTCCTTCATCTTGTCAGGCTCTGGAGACACCACAGGTGCCAGTTTATCTGGAGAAACAGCCGTTCCGGCTGGTGATGTAGTTAACGCATCTAACTTTCGGGTCTCCAGATTTGCTTCAGGCATCAGATTCTTAAACCACCCGAGCAAGGGGCTCATCTCAGTTCAGTACATCCACCTGCCGGTTTCAGGCAGCTCCTCTGACTTCCATTTTTATCTCTGCCTTGCGAGATCTTTGGTGATGGATCCTTTTGTGCACCGTGAAAGCTTGGGGATGTTAGCAAATTGCGCGTTTTTAGTTGACCCCTCTGCATTTCTCCCCATTATCCTAGCCAACTGCAAGGTACATGTGATTAAGTATCATTAGCCAACCGGAGCTCAATAAGGCACATAAACAGACATGCCGACCTCTGACGAGGCACAGGTCTCAGGCGCTTTCAGCTACAGGAGGCTGGGGCTTTATTTCCGCATTTCTGCTCTTGAACCAGACGGGGCTGTGTGGAGCGAGGAGGGCACTGGAAAGGGAATTAGACGGCTGGGGTTCCCGTCTAGACCTTTTCTTCTGCTTGCTGGAGGATCTCGGAACTATTTTGTCTCGCTAAGCCTCCCTTTTCCTGTCCGTTGATGGGATGATGAAACCTGCCCGCCCTGCCTCTCAAAGGAAAATCAAAGCGGCTGTTTTCAAGG
This sequence comes from Microtus oregoni, assembly GCF_018167655.1. NCBI lineage: Eukaryota > Metazoa > Chordata > Mammalia > Rodentia > Cricetidae > Microtus > Microtus oregoni. The sequence continues at coordinate 38,827,411 of NW_024543077.1, read as the reverse complement.
GCTCACGGGTCACAGGAACATCCACAAGGGTCCGCAATTGCAGGTGCAGCCTATCCCCGAGGCTCAGTTCTTACGGGCTCAATGATAACTGGTCCACTGCAGCTGTGATGCTCACCATGGACAAAAACCACAAGAGGCTCCGCGAACGCCCCCGTGTCCCTCGCTCCAGTTGTTGGGCGCTCCGCTCCCGCGCCGCCTCTGAACCATCCGTTGGGGGACTCTTTCGTGTGCATCGCGTACAGGAGTCACCCAGATCTGAAAGCAGCGTTTCTATCCCTGCATCCTGCTGGGCTCCTCTATACTAGTAATAAACTATTGTGACACCCGAGGCAAGGTGACAAATGAAAACCCAGGTTCTCTTACTTCTCAGCGTGGGAAAATATTAAAGAGGATAACATATTGTAGCCTTCGTCTTGAGAGGTACCTGCGCATTGTCTTGGAAAGTCACTGCCAGCTTAGGACTTCTCAGAATTCTTCATCTCCCTCATAACGTGGTGGCTCGCGGTCCATCTTTTCTCTTCTATCCTACACCATGAGAAGCTCATGTGTTGGACACCTGTTTCCCCAGGTCCATGCTCTATCATATGCCCCACAAATGCCAGCCTTCTCTTGTGACTGGTCACACTGGAGAGGACACAGCAGTGAGGCGTACTCCGAACACCATCCCTGAAAGTGAATCAACACGATCTGGGCAGAGGCGTCCGAGGTCCTGGACACTGGCGTGTGGCTCCAAAAGAGAGGCAGGGAAGCCAGTGACCGTGTGCCCTCCACGCCGCCAACTCCTTCCCTCAGACAGGATCCCAAAGGCTTTAGCCCTCAGATTCTCTGCTCTCCCTCCAGTTTCAAGAGCAAGCCGTGACTGTAAAGAGAGTGTTGACAAATATGGGTGACATTAAGAGGTATTTTTAATGTGCCATCCAGTCACCCAGCCATTCTACAAGTAAAACCAGACACAGTTTAGGAACAATCACCATGGCCGTAGCCCTAGAATGAACATTGCTTTGAATCTGATATTTATCTCATATTTATCTGATATAGGGCAATGCTCACATAACCTGTTTGCTTCAATTAACTTACTGGGGTTGAACCCCTTCCCTGGCCCCAGTGTCTGTGACTGGGACAGGCCCACAGATGCAATCACATGCTTCCCAGTTCCTTCCCGAGGAGACCCCCATTGATAAACATTGTCTGCAGCATGGCATCACTCTGACCCAACGGGTGTCTTACACGGCTGCTCCCCAGGCCATGGGAAGGTCAGGGTGCACTCTGGAGTTCCTCCACTACTTCCAGCTCTGATCACGGGACAGCAATTGGGCCTGCTGCGTTGAGGCAGACAAGGGGCAAGCAGAGCAATGGGAAGACAGGCTCTGCCCTTCCTGTCTCCAGCCTGGATGTTTACCGTGCTCAACTATTGTGATCAGGAGCCCCTGAATTCCCTCCCTCTTGCCTGACATCCTACATCTGGCAACTCCTAGTCCTCCTCTTCTGATCATAACCCCTGGCATACCCTCCTTCTCCCCGCTTCTGGCAGAAGTTATTCTCTGACTTCATTTAGTCTCTACTCTAGGGGACACACACACACATACACACACACACACACACACACACACGGCAAACAAGCTCCTATTCCCCAGTCACTGACATATGGAACATTCTGGGTGGAAGCCCAAACAGAAGTTCCCATATCTCAAGTCTAAATATTTTAAAGGTATACACTTGGCCAAGGCAATGTTAAATAAAACACTCCCTACTCTTTCCCTTTGACAAACACACCTTCATCGTATCCTTGAGGCCCAAGTGAAGGTTGTAATGTATTGGATTCCTCTGGGTTTTACGTCAGATCGTGTAAACAGCAGCATCAGCACCAGTGTTTGGGGAGGGGCCTTACAAGGACAGGCTACAGCCAGTATAGACAGATCACCCCTTGAGCCCAAATTCTGGGTGGGACACAAGCTGGGGACCATGTGGGCGTCTGGATGGAGACATCCTCTGGCCTCTGGACTTCTTGCCGGGGGGGGGGGGGGGGGGAGGGGGCGTGGGGTGCCTAAAGAGGGTGCCGATGGTGTTTCTCTAACACTTAAGGATGAATCCAGTGCTCTAGGGGAGAGGGCAAGTGGGCTGAGCTCAGACACGTAGAGGGCAAGAATCTAGAGAAACCCACGAGGGGGTGAACTGCAGGCCCTTGAAAGTAGGAATGTCATTTGATCAAAGAGCCGTACACAGTAGAAATCTGAGCAAGGCGTGGGATCAAATGAGATTTCCCACACCCACGGATGGACCAAAGGAAGTTATTAAAGACAGCGGGGCCTCGCGGTGCCCCGAAATCACTGTCTCTAACAGTGGATGGAAAGGCTGTTGCTTTGTCTGTTGGTAAGGCTGTTTGGTGACCAGCTGGCTTGCTAACGGTTATTAGGGACACTTGAAGGGACCTAGACACAGTTATACATAAAATAGATTAGTGAGTGCCAGAAATGACCAATAGCTCATATAACACCCACTGGGTGACACTACGCGCAGAACATCCTGACTTTAGCTGAATGCCACAAACTTTAACGAGCTAGTCTCCTTCTGTCTGAATGATATCCTCTATGTATTTTGAATAACGGCTCCCACCTCATGGTTCAGTACAGTTGCCCAGGTTCCAAACATCACGTCCGCATTCCAGTCGGCAGGAACAATTAAGAACTTTGTCTTGGCTGGTCTACTTCCTTCTCATCACCGAACTCAGACACATGACAACCTCTAACTAGAAGAGGTACGAGATACACAGTCATTCCTATTAACCAGCACTCCCCTTAAGAATTAAAGTTTCTCCATTGATAGTAAAGAAATAATGGGAATTTGAAGGACTAGCCTTTGCCTGTGCCGGAGGTTGGAAGAAAAGAGATGGTGGAGTTGCCTCTGCAGAAGGCTCTTTTGCTCCTGAAATAAACTGATATTTCAGAGGAGGGTGTGGCGGAAGCCTTCCTCTCATCTGGCCCCTTTTCTTCCCAGGTAAAGCCTATCACCGCATCAGGCCGCTGTAGATACTGGATGGGAGCCATGTCTTCATTCGCCCTTGCGCGGCTTATCAAGAGCTATTTCTCTCTCTTTAAACAAGCCATCGCTGTAGCCATTATTAAGCCCGGGAAGGGCTGTGAAGTTTCCACAGATCAGCAGTTTTGGCCGTTCGCTGCCTTGATCAGATGTAGAGCAAATCATAAACTATTCAACACGTAAACACCGGCCGATGTGCTCGGCATGGCTAAGTCGCGGGAAGTGCGGCAACTCCCGGGAGGGTCTGTAACCCAGCCCAGCTGGCTGGAAGGGTGGCAGTGCCTTCTGCCAATGTCACGTGACAAAGCTAGGGAGGTAGAAGGGACGGAAGTGGGAGGGGGCAGAAATAATGAGCAAGGTGTCTATTGTCCACAGGCAAAGTCATATTAAAGTCAGGTTCTCCAGAGTAATGGAACTTACAGAATAGTGTGTGTGTGTGTGTGTGTGTGTGTGTGTGTGTGCGCGCGCGTGTGTGTATGAGGCATGGTGTCCACTGGTAGATTCCAGTTAAAATTCCAGAAATCTATTACTGTTAGGTAACCTTAGACCTGAACTTCCTTAGCCTGGCTCCTATAAGATTGAAGGGACAGAGGAAAGATCATGACACAGAAAATTGTCACACACAAAAGCCTAGATCAAGTCAGATCTTTTCCAGATTCAGGTGTGGTTTTATTCTGTCCTCTTTGCTGGAGCACAGAGTCATACACTGTCCCCTGCCACTGAAACAAGCTCTCCTCAATAACCCGCCCCCCGTTCAGGGTCTTTCCTGCAACCATTCCTTAGTTTGGGGTCGAACATAGCATTTCTGTTACCTGAGGGTCTTGCCATACCCTCAACCAGAAAGTAAACATTTGCTCAGACTTAGCGAAACTCATAGGCAATTTCAGCTTATGATCATCTTGTTCCTCCTTGGGAAAGCAAAGAAAGCATCATGGCATCAGAAAGGCACGGGGGAACAAATTGCTTGTCCACAGTGGTCAGGAAGCAGAAAAAGAACAGGAAAGAATAACTCCAAAGCTATGTCACCAGTGACCCACATCCTTCCTTAGGGCCCATCTCCTAAGGTTCCAGTCATCCATGAACCTAACAGTGGTTCAATCAATTGATGAAGTTAGTGCCTTTACTATCCAATGGTCCCACCAGCATGGGGCTGTGCCTTCAACAGAGGATCCTTTTCGGAGGACATTTTATAGTCAATCATAATATACTATGAGGGTCTGGATATGATAGGTCCGTTCCCGTGGATGTAGATAATTAGTAAGTGACATTTCTGTGCCGTTTCTATTAATTCCTAAACATTCTTTGGGATCCACGCCCAACTCACTGCTAGAACTCACCATCGGGTGCCTCACAGGTGTTTCGGAAATGACCCCCTGATTCCTCCCAAGCCCTATTTTTCTTCATTCTTCCTCAGCCTAACTCCCAGAACTGCCTAGTGAGTCGCTCAAACCTGTGGTCGCTGGTAAATTTAAGCCCAACCATGGCAGAGACTGTCTCTATTTATTGTTAGTGTGTCCCAGACAACGGGAATAGTGACTCACCCACAGAAGACACACGACACTTAGTTGCTGACTGAATCAGGCTTTCGATTTGTCCCATGCCCCATCCAATTTACAAAAATAAATAAATAAATAAATCTGTATCCCCGCAGTGCCCATTGCTCTTCATTTCAATGACTGTTTTCTGGTCCCTTCTCACTTGGATGTAGAGTTAGCCTTTCTTACGATCCCGTTGCTTCCACCTTTGCCCCCATGCCACCCTCTGGACGGAAAACCAACAGCCTTACACAGCTGCCACCCCTAAGCAGCACCATACAAGACAACGCACAATACGCACGATGATCAACTACGGGGCCCCCACATGTTGGTGTCAGGCGACAGCTGTCCAATGAGACTGAAGGCCTAGTCAACAGGTGGGAAGTCATGTGTGATACTGAGAACCTAAGCAGCTTCTCCAAGCCTGTGAGGGCGTGGGCGTTAGGAAAGAATCTACCGCCACCACTCGGCTGGACCAGCATCGGCTCCTTACCGCATCCTGAAACCCCAGAGAAGTGAAGTTGCCGCCCCTCATCAAAGAAGCCCCTCCCTGCAGACCAGCCTACCAAAAAAAAAATCTCTGTCTGGACACAAAGCAGAGATCAACAGGCAGTGGGGAGCCAAGCCCCAACAGCTGCATCGCTACATCGACATTACGGCTCTTCCATCTACGGTTCAGGGAGCAGCTCAGAAGTGTGGGCGCGAAGACCGGGAGAGCCAGACTACCAGGAGGTCTGCCGGGAAGCAGCCTCTTCTAGAAAAGTCTGCATAAAGAAGACGGTAACAATGACCATGTCAGCGGGCATGCTAATGCGGAAGGGGAACATTTCACAGGGTCCTCGCTCCCAGACAAACTACAGGAAACTAACAACTGTTGGGAGAAGGAGCTGCGAGCCCCCACGTTGGTTGTCCAGCGAGGAACGGTCAGTCTTGGTACCGTATAGATACCACCCGCGAAAATGGATTCAGACAGGTTGTGTTTACATACGTGTGTACTTCACATGCACACATATGTATGTATGTATGTATGCAACAATGATAATCAAAGAAGAGGTTGTCAACTTGAGAGTGAGGGGAATGTGGGAGGGGCTTAAAGGTAAGAAAGTGGGAGGAGCTGGAGAGAAGAAAGGGAGGGGGAGGTGATGAAATTCTATTTCAATTAAACACGTTTTTTTCTTTTTTAAAAAAGCTTTTAATGATTTGTTTTTACTGACTGTTATGTACATCGGTGTTTTGCCTTCATGTGTGTCTGTGTGAGGGTGTCAGATCCCCTGGAACTCACCAGCCAATTGCGAGCTACCGTGTGCATGCTGGGAAGAGCAACCGTTGCTCTTAATCTCCGAGCATCGTCTCCAGCCTAACTGAGAACATATTTTTTAAAGGGATATCTAAATTCTCATCCTGACCCCAAAAAAACCCTGCATGCTATTGTCCAGCTCAAAATCTCCACTCACGACCCTTTCAACTCTTCAGTGACATTTTAGTCATAGGATTTCCATGAATTTCTGGAACTTTCCTGTCTCTTTCTCCCTCGGGACCTTTGTGGCTGCAGTATCTCCCCGGAATGTTCTTCCCTATGCTCGCACTGTGGAGAATTCTTCTTGAGCTTTTAGATTTCCACAAAGTCTCATGATCTAGTGATGTCCCTGCCTACCTGAAATATCTCACTGCAGTATTAAGAGGACCCTGTTACCAACATAGGATAGAAACTTTCTTTTCCCTTATGGGATTAAATGTTTATCATCTTTTACCCCTTTTTCCTCCTGCTGTCCCCGCATTGATGCCGACTATGTTAGGTTAGGGTCCTTGTTTATCTTACTTAAAAGCACTTTATTTATTTATTTTATTGTTGTTTTATTTATTTATTGTTCTTCCCTTATTCAATGAATGATTGGGATGGGCTCCAGCTGGATAGGGACCTGTGTGCTCCTGAGATGTCTGCTTCTATCTTACAGGCATGAACCCTAACAACCCAGATATCACAGCTGCCTATTCTTTGAGCTTTGCGTATAGTGGAACAAAAATACAGTGACCTCCTTGGGATGTTTGTGAATCCTTGGCATCTGAAGTTCTCAGAAGTACTTCTGGTTTTAATTGTCTTTCTTCGCCTCATTCGCATTGACTCATGCATCTGTCCTCAGCTTTCTGTTCCATCGCAGGGAGATGAATATTTCCCGCCTTCCTGGCAACAGACACCATTGGCCAGGCACTTGAGGATAAAGCCGGGTCTTCTTAAAGAGTTGGAGCAGAGTCAGGAATGGAGAGGAGGCAGCCAGAGGACAGGATGTTCATGCCGCAGCACAGGAAGCCACCAAGCTTTCTCAGTAGTAAGCGTTTCGGTCCTTGCAAGCCCTTCAGTCTTCACCACCACCCTGCCATTCCTGGCTTGTCTTGGCTGATGGTTCCCAGCCCCTCTTCTTTCTGTTAGCGCTTCTTCTCTTTCCTTTCACAAAGACGTTTCCTAGTCTCCTTGTGTCTTTTCAGACCGGAGATGTGGTGGGAGAAGAAAAGAAGCATTGACCTTTCAAATAAACAGAGAACAAATCTACTCCTAAGCATCTCGGAGCCTTAGAAACAGGATTTGAGCTGTGGTGGGTTTTAAAGAACGTATCCTCCAGTTCTACCTCCGTATCCTGTGAACAGACCGATGGAAGTATATTACCGCCCTTCCACTAATGACGTTGGTAGGTATCCAAAGAACTCTGCAGATAGGGCAGACTCTGGGGGATTCCACTGTCCGTCTAAGCAAAGATTCTTCTTGCCATCTTCCTTAACCACGCCCCTTAATGCTAAATACAACTTGGCTCAGGATGGCCAGGTCGGAAGCCTGGTAGAGACAGCTAGCTGGACAAAAGGCTTAAAGTCAATTCCATGTGCTCCAGGTAAGCTTAGAGTCAAAGAGGAAGACTATGTTCCTTGGAACACAGAGCCTGTGACACCAACGGGAGGTCCTGATTGGGCGGACGAGAATGAGAGTAGGTACACGGAAACCTCCTACATCTCGGGCTCCATAAAGACGATAATAAAAGACTCGTATCTCCTCTGCTGTCAGAGATTGAAACCATTTTCTCTAGCTGAAAGAGTGTAGAAGGATTAGCCCGGGGGAGGAGGGGAAAAGAGTCTAAATACAGAATTGATTTTTTTTGGAGAGCGGTCTGGTCCATTGTCAGCTAGCTTGGGTTCAGGGGTTGTAATGGGACTGTGCTCAGAACAGTCTTTGTTCAAGTTCCCTGTGGAGGACTAAACTAAGAGTCACGTACTCTGGAGGGGTTAGAGCCTGAGTTTCTCTCCATCTGCAGTAGGACGGACACTAAGCGATGACAGGGCCCTGTGGCTTTCCTTCTCTCCACAGCCGAGCTGGCAGACGAGGCCCCCAGTCAGCTTACTCTCCTGAGAAGAGTCCTTTGGAGGCCAAGTCTGAAAAATGCAGGAAACAGATGGGTTTTTTGTTTTGGAAGGAGGCTGGGCTTGCCCAGAGGGCCTGGCCCCACCCCTCTGTTGGGGACCGCTGCAGACAGGCTCTCTGAGCGGTTTGGCCGCTAACTCCCCATCTATTTTTCTTCCCGTCTTGCCTTGGGATGGCCTCCCTGGCTGAGGCTGGTAGACCTCGCTTGGTCGGAGCCGGTGACTAGGTGAAGGATTGCTGCCCCTTCTCTTCTCTGCCTCTGTTTGTGCTGTGCCCCTCAGAGACCCGGAGTGAGACTAGGGCTTCCGCGATGACATTTGGACTCAATATGGGATGCCAAGGCTTTCAGTCCCTCCAGTGAAGAGTGATGCAGAGATGCAGAACCGGCAAGAGTATGATTCCTTCTTAGTCTTAACTCCCTCCAAATTCAACACACAGGCCTCACTGAGTCGTGCCAGGTCCTCCCTCTACCTACTGACACCAGCTTAGAGCAGTTGTCACAAGGGCCAAGCCACCTCAGTCTTCCTGTTCTCCCGGTTTTCTGCACTAACCGGAAGGGTCTTCAAGGGTTCAGTAAACTACCTCACTGCTTGGTCCCCACAGGTTTTCTATGGGGTGGAGGTGGGGGCTGTCTATGCCTAAGAGAGGAAACGGTGATTAAGGCAGGAGGGGAAGGGAACTGATGAAGATCACATTGGTAATGATGACTCCAACTTGCTTCGACTAAAACCTGTTTTCGTGGTTTTAAAAACAACACATCGCCCTTCCTTTTCTCCACCCTTGGATAATGTCACAGCTTCGCCTCACTAGCTGAGGAATGGCTACGGCAGACCCTTCTAGAAACCGAGCTTCACGCTTGGGCTCCTTCATTCACTCCAACGCTGTCGTAATAGGAGGGTATATAACTTCTCATTGAGGGGTCTTCCGTGCCCAAAGAGGAAAATTTAGTAGCAGCTCTGGCTTCTACCCGCTAGATTCCAGGAACACCCAGCCTCCAGTTGTGAACAATTAAATGTTGGCCCTGGGAGATGGCTCAGTAGTTAAGGGTATTTGCTGCTCTTACAGAGAACTGGAGTTTGCTTCTCAGCACCCATACCGGGATTCACAAACACCTGTAACTCTAATTCCAGGGGGAGTCTGACACTCACTTCTGACATCTGTGGGCTCCTGCATACATGTGACACACATAAATGCACCCAAACACATATATACAAAATTAAAAAAGTGTTTTTAAAGAGACACCATTAAAAATGCCTTCAGAAATTGACAAAGAGATTCTGGAGGACAAAGGAACTCTGGTTAGGTCTAATGGAACATTTAGCATCTTCAGGTGGCTTTCATGATTGGACAGCCCTTGAGAATCAACACCAAAAGAAGAAAGTTAGCTTGGTAACAGGGGGCATTCATTTGCTGTAAAGAACAGCATAGTGTCCCCAAAGGCCCAAAATGTAATCAGTCTAGCTTCAACTTTAGAAACAGACAAAAAATCTACGAGATGAAGCCTGGAGATCACTGGAGAGCGCCAAGAGAAGAAGGAGGTAAATTAAATATGACCAGATAAAATAATTTGTGCAACACTGGCAGAATTTAATTGCAAGTGACTCCGGTCTACAGATGTGAATCAAAAAAGCACCAAAGGCTAGCTAAGCAACGCAGGCTGACGTGGTGCTCACCAAAAATGACCGGATTGTCAGCCAGCCCTGCCAGGAACGTGCGGAAAGAGCTGCATCTCGCAGTGGTCCTAATCGATAAGCAAGGCTGGGTAAGCAGATGAGAAGCTGTGCACCTGATGGTATCATTGGCCCATGGCGTTGGGCATGAGCACTTTATAAATCATCTTGACATGCATCCAAGCTCCAGAAAACCCAAACTGCGGTTCAGATCTCAGGCATGGAAGGATGGGACAGGCTCTCAGATAAACAGAGACAGAAGCGTGATGCTCCTTTCCCATAAGAAGCAAACGGTGAAAGCGTCCTGCTAATGTAGACCCAGGGAAGGCGTCAGAACGGTTAAGCAAATCGGTCCAGGAGAACTTGGAATGGAAACATGATTACAGTACAGCGCTCTCCCAAGGAAAACAGGAAGCGCGCTGGAAAGCCCAAAGCCTCTCTTGAGCGGACAATCCCATATGGAAGTGGAAACTTGAAAGGACACGCAGCGCCGCAAACACTCTGGAGCCACACAACAGCTGCCTGACGCAGAGCAGACTCCGAATGCGCCTTTGAAATTATCAGCGGCACAGCTGAACAGGACAGGCGCTGGGAAAGCTCCTGCTCTGTAAAAAAAAAAAAGAAGAGGCTTTCAGAAAAGACGGGGAGGCCACGGACTTCATGATTTCAGCAGCAGGGGAACGTGTTTTGAAGCCCTAAAGCACAGCTTGAACACAAGAGTCTCCAAGGAAGCTGTGTTTGATTACAAAGGAAACGGCACCATTTTTTTTTTCAGTCGGGGACACCATCCCACAGACCTGTGAGGTTAAACTGCAAAGAAAAACATTAACGGGTGGAAATAATGTAAACACCCTTCTGGAAGGCATTTGACACTGTTCTTCATAAAAGCCCTAATCGGCAAAAATATATTCTGGCATTTACAAGGCGAGCTATTTTAACTACAACAAGAGAAGGAATCCCGCGAACCAGTTCTGAGATAGGCTATGATGCTCCAGTCAATATTCAGGGCATGGCAGGAAGAACAGCGAGGCTCACTTGATATACGGTGCACAGCTCCGATAAAGGGCATAAATATGGAGACGGTGGAGCAGGGAGCAGCCGAGTGATAAAGGGGCCCCGGCGGAGACGTATTTTACATTAGCACGGATCTTGCAAAATCAGCAACCGTGCTTGACTTGGTCAGCAAAGAAGGCAGTTTATGAGAGAATTTCATTGAGATGTGAAGAGAGAGAAAAATATTCTAAGAGGATTACCAACGATAATGCAACAGGGCTTGGCTTTGAATGTAAGATCAGGGCCTAGAGATTCCATTCTGGCAAAGAACTACAGCAACAGAACAGTAAGAAGATTTTCCATTTGCTGAGGGGGGCTTTGGAGCCCCTGAGGTGGGGCAGGGGGCCTTGGGCAGTGCTGAATGGGAAGGGGACAGTGAGCGTTGGCTGGCTCTGTGCAGAGGGTAAGCAGAGATCGTCTGTTGTAGAGCATCTTGGACACACATTCAAGAAGCATCGCTCCCCAGGCTGCAGAGAGACACCGTGTTTGATCGCTGCTTGCGCGGGTGCACCCCAGAGGGGGAATTCCTGTAACTGCTCTAAGAAGCAGGAAGTAGCTCATTCCACTGGATCTGGACCTCATAAATTAGGCTTCTTAACGCTCTCTGTGTCTTCTATTTCAAGCCCAAGCCGCCCTCCAAGGCCCAGGACAAATTCCATGGATCTCCTCTGCAAAGTTTTTTTTTTCTAGTTTCCCCACGTGGTGAGAACTCTTCTCTCTCTCCCATTCACTTCACTGTCGGGAAGGGTCCCCAGCTAGATGGTGAACTGTTTCAGAGCAGGGGCAGTGCCCTGCGTGTCTTCCTCTGTTCCTCTCACTGTACACTTCGGTAAGGGACTCACGACTCATGAAGTTCACGCAAGCATCCTATAATGAACTCATTTTACCCAATTTCCTAGGGGTTGACTTTTAGAGCAAGTCAGGCAACGGGCTATGCTGTCATAACACTGAATGTCTTTTATTGTGCATCTAATATTTATAAGTTATATTAAAAGCCAGGAAAACAAAGAGAGAAGACGTGGGCATGGTATCTCGAGGAGTGAAACAGGAATAGATTAAAGAACTAGGGACTACTCTAATTAAGACTTGAAAATGCTTACAAGTTATCTTTAAAAATAAAAAAAGAAACATGTAAAGGGTTACTGCCTGGCATCAGACGTTACAAACGCACATACGTTTTTGTTTGTTTTATGTGCATAAGTGTTTTGCCTGTACATATGTATGTATGTATGTATGTATGTACTATGTATGTGTGCATATGTTACTTGTGTTCTCGGTGCCACTGTAAGTCAGAAGACGGCACAGAACGCCCTGGAACTGGAGTTCAAGATGACTGTGGGTTCCATGTGGGTGCCAGGCTCCAAACCCGAGTCCTCTGCAAAAGCAGGCAATGCTCCTCACCTCTGAGTCACCTTGTCGGCCCCAGACACACGTATGTAAATGTTGTTGCTTAAGTTTCTGAAGGGACCAATACCTAATGTCAGCTGTGATGTGTTGTAGAGAAAGAACTAAGTGATGGGCACAGCAAAAGGGGCCTAATGGACACAGGGCGGCATATGAGAAGGAGGGGCTATCACTGATGGCTTTCAACTTGCCTTGACTTCTATTATTCTATTTTCACATAATATATAAACCATATATAATATAAAAATATAATTTTATATTTGTGTGTATACCAGCCAGGATGCCAGTGAAAAAAGCTAAGCTCGTCCCATTACTTCACCCATGGGAATTTAGTATCAAGAACATTAACTAGGCAATAAAGATTTTTAAAAAGCAAAAGTGGGTCACTGAAGTATCAAGAAGAAACGACAGCAGAAAATAGTGATTGCCTCAGGTCAGGGATGAGGGTGGGCAGGGCTGAACCGAAGGGGCTTGGGAGAGAGTCCGTGTAGTTCTGGTGCACTCTATCTTCGGGGAAGACCCTGCACACTGCCATCTGGAATACACTGCCTCTGCTGTGTAGGAACTGGAAGCAGTTCATCCTTCCTCTCCATCCCCACCATCTCCTGTGGTACACAGTGCCCCCTGCCTCCCCAAGGGAGACAAACAACTGTGTTGCCCTCTCAGTCCCAGACACACAGACATGGTACATTGGTGAACCACCCAGTTAAGCTGTGCTGTAAATGCCACCAATATTGAAGATGACAGAGACAATTCAAGCCAGGTCCAGCAGCACACACCAATAATCTCAGCCACCAGGTAACCTGAGGATGGAGAACCACAAGTTCAAGTCTTGCCTGGACTATGTGGTGAGTTTGAAGCTAGCTTGGGCAACTCTTAGTAAGACTGTATAGCAAAATAAAAACCTAGGGGTTGGGAAAACAGCTCAATAAAATGCTTTCTTCATAAACATAAAGCCCTGAGTTCAGTGCCCAGAACCCCCCCCCCCTTTTTTTTTTCAAAATCTGGGCATGGTGACATACGTGCACCCTAAGACTAGTGTGGATCCCCGAGGCTTGCTGGCCAGCCAGCCTAGTCTGCTTCAGGAGTTTCAGGCCAGAGACCTTGTCTCGAAAAAGTGAAAAGGGTGAATTGTGCCTGAGGAAAGATGTCCAAGGTTGTTCCCACATGTATGTACATACACATGCATGTGTCTCCTCTCCCCATATGGTATACATTTAAACTTTAAAAATGGGACAGAGATATGACTCAGTGGTCAAGGGCTTGTCTAGCATGAATGAGGCTTTGGGTTCAAGCCCCATCACCACAGAAATAAATAAATAAATAAATAAATAAATAAATAAATAAACGCTCCAGAAAGTAGAAGAGGAGGAGAAGCAGCTCATTGTTGACAGAGGTTTCTGTCATGCCCAGTCCCACAGCCTTTCAGTGCCAAAGAAATGCACAGAGGTTTACATGAATTGTAAACTGGTTGGCCTGTTAGCTCAGGATTCTTATTAACTAATTCTTATATCTTACATTAGTCCATAATTCTTGTCTGTGTTAGTCACGTGGCTTGGTACCTTTTTCAGTGAGGCATTCTCATCTTGCTTCCTCTGTGCCTGGGTGATGACTGCAGACTTAGCCTTTCCTCTTCCCAGAATCCTCCTGTTCTCATCACCCTGCCTATACTTCCTGCCTGGCTACTGGCCAATCAACATTTTATTAAACCAACACAAGTGACAAATTTTTATAGGGTACAAGACCATTGTCCCACAGCACTCCTCCTCTTTTTTCAAAACAAAAACTCTGAATCTAATCTTCTCTGTTTAGCTTTCTTCCTGACCATTATCCATACAAACTTGTAATCAACACTCTAAACAAAGAAAAGCATCCATAATCTATTTTTTGGAAATGTGGGCATAGTTTCCAGGCTACTTCCTACTGATTGGAGGTACTGAGAGTCTTATGGGGACCTAAAGAAAATTTAAGATTATGGTTAAGTCCTGAATGGAATATTCTGTGAGGCTGAATCATCTTAGCCAGCAGTCTTGAATCTGTTCTGGATGTATAACTCAGATATCTGGGCCATCTGTTCCTACTGGAGATTTTTCAGGGGGGGGGGTCTTCCTTGATCAAACCTGATTTTTCTTAACCTAGAATGAATCCACAGCCTCCCATTTCCTGTGGAAATAAAAGCAAAACCTCTTCTCCAAAGTAACATATCTTTTGACCTAAATTTTGAAGTCAGGGCATTTTCAAATATATAGGTTGGATGAATCCAGCAGCATGTATAATCAAATGTCTTTTAGCAGCTGTTGCTCCTCCCTCAGCAGTCAAACCATTCAAAGACAACACAATAACATCCAGTATCCAGACTCTGTGTATATTTTCCACCTTTTCGTGGCTTTATTTTAAACTCTATTTTTGGGGACCACTAGACCCTGAATTTCTTGTAAACAACTTGTTTTCCTCTACTCTGAGCAGCCTGCAGCTGCTCTGAGCACGAGACGCTGATGGCAGGGGAATGGGTTCTGGTGAGTCTGCAGCTGAAAAATCCCGAGAGCTGGGGCGTGGCCAGAGCCCTATATAAGCTGCCCCTGAGCACAATAAAGTGGGCATTCTTGTATCAAGGATGTTCCTGTGCCCCCGTCTGTCTGTCTGTCTCTGTCTGTGTGTGTATGTTTTTAAATTTTCAGCCTAGTTCCCATAGCACATAGAGAGTAGAGCACGGAACGGAACTGGTGTAGTTTTACAGTGGAGGTCCTCAGCGAGATCACCCTCAGGAATGGTGAGGGTGGATTAAAGATGGGTATGAGTGTTATGTGTGTTTAAGCATTAGATAGGAACTGGAAAAATGGAACCAACAGGTTCTTTGGTTTGTTTGCTTTATTATTTTTTTTTTCATTTAGGAAAAATCTGTTGCTTCTTGTTGAGGGAAAGTTGCTCTCTAGCTATATCCACATCCAATTACAACTCTTTGTATTAAATTTGGAGAAAGAAAACACATTTTTTATTGCTCTGCTTTCTCTCATTTTTATTGTATTTTCTGTTTGACTGAAACTTTCAGTCTGGAAAAAGCCTTTAAAATGAGCTAATATTATCATGGTAGAAGCTCAGCGACTTGCTGGAGGACACCCACCTGGTGAGACCTGAGCAGCCATCTGAACTGGCATGAGCTTTACGTAATGTGACAGTATCAGGAATGTCACAACCATCGCTGATCTTGTCTCAGAAATCCTATTCTTTCAAACGAAAACCCCGCTGTCAGTTTGAAGCAGGTAACGTTTGACAAACCTGGGGTAGGGACATGGATAGACTTCCAGCCCCTCAGCCGTGTGACCTGACATCATTGACTCCCTGACACTCTTACCTTAGCGAGTCACAGGCCAGCCATCCAGCATGGGGACATAATTTGAAGTTGACCGTAGTGGGGGATCTCTGAGACCCAAACACCAGGGGAGGGGGTGTGTGGTGTGAGAAGGACTGACCTGAGCCACAGGGAGTGGAATAGTTTCATAAGGACAACGCTTTGTTTTTATTAGAAATGTCCCTATGAATAAAGGCAGTTATGCACCAGAACAAAGCAGTATCCTCTGCCCTTCCTGAGCAATGCCTACGTCAGCATGTTTTAGAGCCACTCTGGCTTATGAAAATGTTCCTGATATGCTCCACTGGGAAAGAGGAGGCTGTCTCTGAAGATGAGATGTCTGCCACTCATTGGCACAGCTGTGGATCCTGCAGCAGCCCGAATAGGCATGGCAGTGAGGGGAGAAAGGGAGGGCAGTCCCGGCATGTAGTAGGAGATGGGTGAAGCTCCCTTTTTCAATCTTCCCTTCCTCAGGTGAGCAACAGGTCCATTGGGAATTCCTTACTCCCCCTGACAGCCCAGCTACTGTGGGTTGTGTCGAATGACCCTTCACGCTTGAATATAAATCAGTTTGATCAGCATATACAGTTGTCAGCTAACCAGACCCAACACCGAGCGAGGGGCAGTGGAAGGTATTAGGGTTACTCAAATCCCAGCACTCTAAGCACTCAGCCCATCTGCTTAGGTTCCTTTGTTGCGGAATAATCCTCATGTACACTGTAAAGATTTGTCACTTGAATTGGTTTAATAAAACGCTGATTGGCCAGTAGCCAGGCAGGCAGTATAGGCGGGGCAACCAGACTAGAATGATGGGAAGAAGGGCAGAGTCAGGAGTTGCCTGCCAGATGCAGAGAGAGCAGAAGATTAAACATGCCATGCTAATAAAGGTACCACCATGTGGCAGAGTATAAATAAGGAATATGGGTTAACTTAAAAATGTAAGAGCTAGTTAGTAATAAGCCTGAGCTATTGGCTGAGCATTTATAAATATAAATATAAATAATATCAAGTCTCTGTGTGGTGATTTGGGAAGTGGCTGTGAGTATTTGGGAACGGGGGGGGGGGGTGGGAGAGAATCATCTGATTACATTTCTTCACTTGTCAAGGAATGATGGCCATTTTATTGGCTGTCATTTCACTGTGTGCATCTCATTGTGTTGGTTTTCCCCCATAGGCCATAACAAAGTACCACAGATTAGGAGCTCAAAATAGCAGGATCTTTTCCCTTCATGGTTTGGGGGCCTGGGAGTCTGAAATCATCACATAGCAGGCCATGTGTCCTCAGAATCCTCTGCCTCTTCCAGCTTGTGGTGACCCCAAGCCTTCTCAGGACACAACAGCCTCATGTCAGGGTCTACCACATCTTTACACGGTAGCCTTCTCGCTGTGTCTTCCCTTCTCAAAAGAACACCAGCCACTGGACTCAAAACTCACCCTAATTCAGATGCTCTCCTGTTTTAAAAAATGTGATACATATGCAAAGGCCCCCAAAAGATCAAGTTCTCAGGTTAAAGGTGGATGCGGATTTGGCAGGTGCTACCATCACACAATGGCTGGTTGAGTGGACACGTGGGAAAGGGACAGTTAGAGACACGCCATGCCATGCAGGCCTTGCTCCTCATCAGTCTTTGATAAATAAAGGGGGGATCTTACTGCTTTTGTTTCTTTGCTGGTGTTGGTGCTTCTAGTGTCTTTTTAGGGAATAGGGGGTGCAGTGGTTTGAATGGCAATATGCTCCGTAATCCCAGGCATTTGAATACTTAGTCCCCAGTTGTTGGGGGAGGTTTAGGAGGTGTGGCCTTCCTCCAGGGAGTATATCACTTTGGGGGGGGGGCTTTGGGTAACAGGTGTCACTATGATGAACAAACATATAACGGAGAGATGAGAAAGACAGAGTATATGATGATAGAGAGATGGGAGATGGAGAGGGGTGGAACTGGGGATGTGGCCGTGAGGAACAAGCCTGTTAGAGGAGCCTGTGCTGCCCCCTGGAGCCATGTTGATGTCTGAGGGCCATACTGATCTGAGCGGCCTGTGTTGCCACCTAGGGCCATGCCTGGGTCTGTGGCTCTCCTGTGGCCAGGATCTGTGTTGATGACTGTGACCTGCGTTGCTACCAAGGTCAAGTGGTTGTCCGTGGTCTGGGCTGTCACCAGAAGCCATGTTTATGTCCACGGGTGTGTTTAGCTGGTTCCGCCCCCCACTGGCCTCGTGGTGCGGGCATGGAAGAGTTAGTTCCACCCCTTATCAGTTGCAGCACGGGGGAGAATGGGCCATGCACCTCACCTGAGCAGCACAGTAGAGCTGGGCCAGGTGGCATGGGCGCTGGAAAGCCAGCCCTAAGGGCGCTAGGGTGTGAGAGCTGGCCCTACCTCAGCAGTGCTGGAGAGATGGGGTGTAGGTGCAGGGAAGTTGGCGGTCTGACCAACTCAGCCACTGCCCAGGCCCAGGTCCAGGGCTTGGAGTTGGCCCACCCCAACACGTACCCCATCTGCAAACTGCTAGAGTGTATGAGGGACAGGTCCCCTGCAACCATAGCCACAGGATCTCCATGACACTGGGCACCAACAGGATATTCAGGAAGAGTCCCGCTGAGGACCCCGTATTGATGGTGTAGCAGAAGCCAGAGGCCTTGGTTCAGACCAAATGACTCATTGCAACGAACGTTTGCAAGTAAGGCTGTTCCGGCAAAAGGCGATGCTGAGTGACAGACACATCGAGACTCCCAGCTGCTTCCCTAGCACAGGTTTTTGATTGTTTGTTTTTATTTTCTTTGAGCGGGGGTGGGGGTGAGATGAGTGGGATTAGAGTCATGATAGGAAATTCACAAGGAATCAATAAAGAAAAAATTTTTAAAAAGTTACTCACACAAAGAGAGAGGGGGCAGAGAGGAAGGGAGGGAGGAAGTAATGGTAAGCTAGCCTCATGCAGATTCCTCATTCCCTCCAAGTGCTTATGGCTGCAGCTCCAGATGCGAGGTCTCAGCTTGCTGCTTCTCTGGCCATGCCTGCTGCCTACTGCATGGCCCCCCTTTGCCATTTGGGACTCTTAGGCCCCTGGAACTCTGAGCCAAAACAAACTCTTTCCCTTAAGTTGCCTTGGTCGGGTCTTTAGCACAGCAAAAGAGAGTTGGAGCTTTCCTTGGGGGTCGAGGGTAAGGCTGGGGACCGGCAGGGACAGAGACAGCGGGAAGACATGGCTGAGAACAGGGTTCAGAAAGGGAGTATCACAAAGAGTTGGGGAACATTCCTCCAGCCGACTTGTTTGGTTCCAGCAGTCTCCATGACAACACTCGGGCTGAAGTGTTAGGAAAATGGACTCTGCACCTGGCCCCGGACTGGGTCTGCCCAATTAGTGTGGTTTCCCTTACTCGGGAGAAAGGAAACATGAAGACAGAAAAACAAAGTGTGTTGAAGCTCCCCCTTCTTCCTCTCCTCTTAAACCTAGTCCGGAATTTCTTAAAGGAGGAGGGAAGCCGATTCCAGAAGCAACACTTTCAGCGTGCCCAGGGCTTCTTGCTGGACAGGAAGTTGCTCTCGGCGACTTTAGGAGATTCCTGAGTCGTGGCAATAAATCTAGGAGAACATGAAAATGTGAAAACAGCCGTGAGCGCTGGGCCTCTTCCTTCCCCAGGCCAGGAAGGCCTAGATGCTGGAGCTTTAGTTAGTAATGTGATCTGAATACAGCCAATGCTCGCCCTGAGGTACACTGTGCTCTTCCAGCATCTTGGCTAACAGTGTTGATACAGGGATGGCCACATGGGTGGGAAAAGGCAGGATAGGAGCAATCCTCCCAAGATCTTTTCTCCTGAGACAGTGGGGCAGCCCTAGGTAGCTGGATGCTCTCGCTCCTGTTTGTAAATTTTGCATCTGTTGGCAGTGTGATGAGGTCCATAGCCTTCTCCTCGTAGAAATGCTTCAAATTAAATACACTAAAAATGCAATAAAACAGTTTGTAACGACGCAAAGCGAGCCGAGGATCTCAAAAGGTAATTCTTAAAATGTCGAAATGGAACCAACAGATCTGTGATACGGACCTACGCTTCCTTCTTTTATCAATGCGCTAAACAGCACGAGCCAGCCGCAGGTTCTGCTGCCACTGCAGTTTTAAAGCAACCACAAACATGCGTGGTCTCTCTAGCTGTCCATAGTGGGACCTGCAAACATCCTGCTTGCCTTGCGACGCGCGACCTTCACAATGAAATCAAACTCTCAATTTCAGCTGCTGGCGAATGAAAATCAATACGGGGCTTCCTCCCATTGGAGTACGCAGAATTCTGTCCACGGAGATCTGTGGCCCGCCCCAGTTTCAAAGCTGCCCTGTGGTAAACTTTCACAGGCCACCAGGTTTTGGTGGGGTTCTGCCAGGTAGCAGAGCGCCAACCGTTAGGTTAGCCAAGGCTGCCCCCTGCTGGCCAAAATAATTCAGGCTGCTCACTTAATTGGCTGTGTTAGAAAACAATGGATCAGGCTACGAATTCCCACCAAGAAATGGAGCGGGAGGCGTCTTGTCAACCCGGCCCCATGACATCCAATCAGTACAGATTTTAAAGGCCCCTCTGGCTTAACGGGCAAGTGCTGATGGCCGGTACTGTTGGCCATTAGCAAGGTGAGAAAAGATGCCAGCGCGGCGGGATGTTTCTGAGGAGGCTGCCCCCTCCTCGGTTCTGAACCCTAACAGTGAAGTAGAGATTGCTTGAAGGTTAGATTTCCCAACGGACCTGTCTGACCAAGGTCTTTAGGATCTGCTTTCAGTGCTCGGGGCTTTGGAGCCATGTGGAGAGGAAGGAAGATGAATTCAAAACGAGCCGCGTGCCAGAAAGCAGCTAAGTATTTTCACATGTGCCAGTGGTGTTTAACCCCGACCCAGTCCTGCTTGTTACTGTTATAACAAGGGCCGAGAGCGCTAACCAAGGCTTAGACAGGAAAGTGGGCGCGATCACTCGGAGTGGCCGCATGGGTTGGGGAGCCTGGCTGTTTCCCGGTCTCTGCACTAGTGAGCAGGCAAATACTCTCCCAGCGGTGCCCCCTCCCGTTAGCACTGTGTCCCACAGCCCGTGGCCTGGTTTGAAGCCCAGACTTTACCAATGGCACAAACCTAGACGAGTTTATAGATCACTTGATGCCCCCCATTTTCCTATTTGTAAAACGAAGATAACAAGGACTCCTCGGTAATGGTTGTTGGAAATACTGAGGGGAAGACCCTAGAGTACTGTAGGCGCGGGGCCTATAAGACAATGCTGCTTCCTACTGTTGGGAAAAGGGACGTCTTCATGTCACACAAAAGGAAAGCATGGACAAAACAGAGTAATTCAGCAAAGTACTTTCCTTTTGTAAAAAGGGTGCTAACCAACACACTCAGCCGGAATGGCGTCTGTCTTTGTCTCATCGCAATGGTGGAAGCTGGACTTCACAGTCATACATGATTGGTTAATTGCTACAGAGATGCAGGTGAAGGTTAAGGGCTGACTACCTTTTTTCTTTGTGTTTTTGTTTTGTTCTGTTTTTTTAAGACAGGGTTTCACTGTGTCACCTTGACTGTCCTGGAACGCACTCTGTAAACCAGGCTGGCCTCAAACTCATAGGGATCCACCTGCCTCTGCCTCCCAAGAGCTGGGATTAAAGGCATGTGTCATCTTCAATGACTTTGGAACCTACCAAATTTAGCTCTAATGCTGACATTTGGATTCCACACACAGTGAGCTCCACCTTGTGGTTACTTGGAATAAATGACATTTATTGCCCGTCGCAGACGAATCGCATGTCCAGTAGTACCCTATCCTTCTTGAGAAAGGACTGTGTGTAATGTTAGGGATCCTATCTGGTTTTCTAGGATGCCAAAGCAAGAGGAAGAGGGAAATTATTCATCTCATGTGAACAAGGACGTTCAAGAAAGCGAGCGTCACAATTTATACGTTCAACTAATATCGACAGATTTCTACTCTGTAGGACCTGGGACTCCAGCGGTTTGCAAGTTCCTGCCTCTCAGTTAAAGAGACGATGGGATCTGACGAATATCTTGCATATCATCATAGAACCTTCATCTGGTGATGGATGGAGACAGAGACAGAGACCCACACTGGAGCACTGGACTGAGCTCCCAAGGTCCCAATGAGGAGCAGAAGGAGGGAGAACATGAGCAAAGAAGTCAGGACCACGAGGGGTGCACCCACCCACTGAGACAGTGGAGCTGATCTATTGGGAGCTCACCAAGACCGGCTGGACTGTGACTGAAAAAGCATGGGATAAAACTGGACTCTCTGAACATGGCGAACAATGAGGGCTGATGAGAAGCCAAGGACAATGGCACGGGGTTTTGAACCTACGTAATGTGCTGGCTTTGTGTGAGCCTAGCCAGTTTGGATGTTCACCTTCCTAGAAATGGACGGAGAGGGGAGGACCTAGGACTTACCACAGGGCAGGGAACCCGGACTGCTCTGTGGACTGGAGAGGGAGAGGGAGAGGAGTGGGGGGAGGGGGAGATGGGTGGGAGGAGGGGGAGGGAAATGGGAGGCTGGGAGGAGGTGGAAACTTGTTTTTTTTTCTCCTTTTCTCAATAAAAAAATGGAAAAAAAAAGAGACGATGGGATGATAAAATTAGGACCAGAGTACAAGTAACCATGGGGGCAGGGTTATTCTAAACCAAGTTAACAGAAATAGCATCTGTTCGTCCCCATTTTGCTTTCCCTGTGAGCTTTTCTTCTCTTAGACTTCAAAGACTAAATGGCACTGAGATGTGTTTATCTCTGTTCTGAAAGTTTCCCACACTGAACAGAATCTAGGATTCATTAGAGAAATCACCTATTCCAAGTCTGTGACAGAAGGAAAAGAATATTGTGGAGTGTTTTTATGCCAGAAAACATAGAACCAAACACAAAAAAATCCAGTATCAGATCACATCAACATTTAATGTGTTTACAGAGAGGTTCCAGCCTCCCCTGGAAAACTGGGGAATACGTAAGCATCAACATGAATAATAACTATAATTGATAGTACATTTATTTAAAACATTAGAAAGTCTAGGACCCCAGCCCAGGGAATAGTCTCACCTTCACAAATCTACTCTAGGAATTCCTTCACAAATGTTCCCAGAGGCTCTTTACAGTATGATCCCAGATCTTACCAAGTACACGACAATATTAACCACCACAAATGCTTTTTAATCCTGAACAATTTTATAATAAGTTAAACACCTAATGACGTCCCAAGTATTCAAAAAATGTTTCTGTATTTGAAAGAAACAGATGACTTTTGAAAACTATTGTGTTGTGGTCTGAGACCCCATCTCACGGACGCCCACAATGGTCCATCTTAAGTCGTGTGTCCTTTTCACGTTGGCTTCTTTGTCCTTTGAACGATATTCTAGGTATGCTTGATGGTGTTTTTCTCATACAAAAATATATCACGGGTAAGATTTTCTGCACAGTAGGAACTTACTGATCCTAAAGGATTCCTTATTTCGTTGAAATTACAAAGACCACGATCTAGGCACTAGCTATTCCCCCTGCCCCCGGCTTTATGAAGTATAATTGACATCTGCCAGTTGTCAGTAGAAATCCGTGGCTGTAACTCGCTGTCCTCATCCATTTTGAAACCTTTGGGGATGCACCTCAAAGCTTGACAGTGAGTGATGGCGGGCTGCGATTCTCAGTCCTGCCCACTTTAATTTAGCTGTTACCACTTCCATTTCATCGAGGTGCAGTTCGTCTGTGGTGTAGTAATGCAATAGCGTGAAGATTAGATCTGAGTTTTGAGGGAATACAGATTAGGTTTTTAATACTTTACAAAAATAGGATCTTTTCACCTTACATTTGTATAAAACGCTTTCTATAAACATATATATGTATATATGTATATATATATATATATATATATATATATATATATAAAGTTATAATTTGCACAAACCCAAACAACACAGCACAATTCTCCCATTTTAGGCTGACTTTGACGAGCCACGTAACCACCACTAGCTGATATACACCCTTTTTATTGCACCCCCAAACCTGCTTTGGATACATTAAAATCACAGCTCCACACTTGCCCCTGCACCCCTTCTCTGGTTTCACAGTCCCAAGCACTCACCGGGTTGCCATTACAATCAAACAGTTAAAATAAGCAGATATTGGACTTGCATTTGCTGTATACTTCAGGCCTTCCCAGTTTGGAGGCAATAAGAAAAACAAAAACAAATCGAACAAACAAAAACCCTGTACGAATAATTATGAAGAAGAGAGTTGGTTTTCACTTTTCTTGGGTAAACGTCTGAGGATAGAAGTGAAGGACCCTGACTGTTTCTCATTGTTGTCTTGAAACACTCTGACCAAGAGACTTACACGGGAGTTCATTCTGGCTCACAGTTCCAGAGGGAGAGTTCATAATGGCAGGGGCAGGGGGACATGGCAGCCGGCAGCCAGAGCGGGAAGCTGAACAAGCATTTTCAAACATTTGTTCCATAGCTTTACAGATATCACCAACCAGAGATCGAATGCTTAGTAGATGAATCCACAGGAAGACTTCTCTACTGCAGACCTTACAGTAAGTCTGTATTTAATTTATAAGAAGCTGCCAATCTCTCTTCCAAAGTGCCTGCACTATTTTTTTTGTAATAATAAATTTATTTATTTATTATGTATACAATATTCTTTCTGCGTATATGTCTGCAGGCCAGAAGAGGGCACCAGACCTCATACAGATGGTTGTGAGCCACCATGTGGTTGCTAGGAATTGAACTCAGGACCTTTGGAAGAGCAGGCAATGCTCTTAACCGCTGAGCCATCTCTCCAGCCCCTATTTTTGTCTATTTATTAGCAATGTACAAGAACTCCAATTACTCCAGGTCTTCAACAGTTAGTATCAGCGGTCTAGTTGTTTGGCATGTGGTCTAAGCATTCATTGTACAGAAACCTGATCCCTATTGTAGTTTACGAGATTTGACCTACAGTGTTTGGTGTTTGGAGGGAGGGCCTTGAATAAGGTCATTGGGTGGACCCCGCGTAGGTCATTGGGTGGACCCCGCGTAGGTCATTGGGTGGACCCCGCGTAGGTCATTGGGTGGACCCCGCGTAGGTCATTGGGTGGACCCCGCGTGACTGCCTGGTGGTTTGACAAGGTGTAATGGCGTAAATGAATGCAGACAGAGTGTAAAAATATATATATAGCTTTAATGTAGAAATAGACTTACAGAACCACCGTTCCCGTGGAGACCAGGAAAGCAGAAGCGAGCTCGGAGCTTGCTCGCCAAATTTATAGGCAGACATTAGCCCGAGGCGAACACGCCCCTTAAGGGGCGGGACTTATCCCTACATCTCCCCTTTTTGTCTAAATAAGACAGAACTAAACCAAATACAACTACATACAATAACAACAAATAATAAATACAACGAACAATATTGAGAACAAAAGCTTTGCTAAACATTCTATCTCAAGAAGTCCAAATAATGTAAAGAGTAACTACAATTATATAATCTTCAACTCAGTCAAAGATCTGAGAAGGGAATAAACACTACTCAACAAACGAGATATATCCAAAATGTGCAACAATTGACAGAGACAACTGACTACCTGGGCAATCACCCAAAGTCTCGTTTGCAACGTTGAGTCAACCAATTTTGGCTAAGGCCTAACATAACTGACATACCATTATTAAAGGCAAGGAACTTTTCAAAACTATCTTACCCTGTCTTGGCAGGATATGACAGTCCTGTTTTATCCATTGATGCACGCTCTGTATCTGTGTCAGTGGTTGAGGTATGGGCATTTCTTTGCCCAAAGGCCAGTTCTGCCAAATAGGAAGGCTCCAGGTGGAGTGTTTTTGGTGCTCAACATTCTCTCGGGAATAGAGCGGTGTTGCCAGGAGCAATTGTGTCTCACTATCACGAAACTCTGAGTTAGATTAAAGGCCATTTTCTACAGCTCTTTGAAGAGGTTGAAGATTATCTATCTATACTGAGTATAATCTCTATATATCTAAAGAACCTGATTATTCTAATTATAAATGACAAACTTAGATGACAATTAGTCTATATAATTCTCAATATCTATCTAACTTAAAGACTAAGACAATAAACGACTGTGAAACAAATGAGGACAATGACCTCCAAATATAAACAATGTACAAATATACATTGCAGTAGGTAAATATATATCAATACACAAATATTATATAAGTATCTTAATCAGAGGTAGACATGTACACTGCAATATGGTAAATATATACTATATATATATATCAATACAATATATGTCAATACATAAAAATGTTTTAAACAGAGGTAGAAACATGCATGCGTACAATAGTCAATCTATACCAATATATTTGTCTATTATCCCATCATCCCTCTTTTTTTTTTCAAAATGATCCCTGAGCTTATAAAATTCCTCCCCCAACCCTCAATCATATACTAATTATAATCAACCCCTAAATGATGTCCCTAAACCCAAGGGCAAACATTACTGGGAGAGGGGACGTCGTTCTCTAGAATTACTTCCAGCTGTCATAGGGGCGACGTTCTTTCTGGGGGATCCTGTGAAAGTAAAATGATGGTTAAATTTCAAGATAATGTCTTTTAAAATTGCAAATAGTCTCTGAGTATTTTCGTGCAGGTCTGGCCAAAATGTTGTATAAGATGTGCACCATTTCAGCTAACCAAGTTGGAACTGTCTTGTGCAGCTGGTACCCAAAGCAGGTCTTGTAGTAGCGCTATCAGTATCATGACATCATATCAACCAGGTGGAGTTGTTGTTATGGGGCCCCATCTTCTTCCTGGAAACTTCAAATGTCACTTCAGGAAAAACTCATTGTTCATTATGAAAAACTTAAACATTAATCATATAGACATATATAGACATATATATATATATTCAATGAAAGACATGATAGATATATTCAATGAAAAGTATGATAGATATGAAGAAAAGCAAAGATGTTTTCTAAACTCATATTTCTTTCTGTCCCATATCATGGCTCTTGACATGAGACAGAAACTCCAGAAACTCTGGGTTTTTCTCTTACTAACAGGCTTGGAATTGGAGAGGGACTGAGCCAGAGTCCAACTTCAAAACCAGCTTTATAAATTTAGAAATATGGTTTAATATTACTTACACAACCCATTCAGTTTTCTTGATATTTCCTATTGGGCAGGTATTTTTCCATCTGTCAGTATCCAAACATCCAGGGTCCCTTGAATTTCTCAAAGATGAGTGTTTTCCTGTGGAGATAAGAACAGAACCCTGCCCCCATTCTATATGTTTTTCTTACCACCTGTATGAATATCATCGTTGTGGATGAGTTGTCATTTCTCCTTTCCAAGAGGTTTCTCCTCTTCAAATCGAAACTTTATTAATTTTGATGGTATCCACAATTTTTCTTCTCCTGTGGAAACAAGAGCAAAACCCCTTCCCCAACGTAGCACATCTCCTGGCTTCCACTGAGAGGTCAGCACATCTTTGAAATAAATCGGTTGATTTAGTTCAGCAGACTTTTCCATTATCCAATGTCTTTCTGCTGCTGTCGTTCCTTTCTCATTAGCGTTAAGAAAATTCAAGGTTAATAAAGCATTATGTAATCTATTTCTGGGGGTATTTTCAGTCCCTTTCTGTTTGTTCAGCATATCCTTTATAGTACGATTTGATCTTTCTATAACTGCCTGACCTGTAGGATTATTTGGTATACCTGTAATGTGTTTTATATTATAATATTCAAAAAAGCGTTTCATTTTCTTAGATACATATGCTGGACCATTATCTGTCTTTATTTGCGCAGGTATACCCATGATGGCCATAACTTCCAATAAATGTGTGATTACTGAATCAGCCTTTTCTGAGCTCAGGGCAGTAGACCATTGAAAACCTGAATACGTGTCTATGGTGTGGTGTACATATTTTAATTTGCCAAATTCTGCAAAGTGGAACACATCCATCTGCCAGATTTCATTCCTTTGGGTGCCCTTTGGATTAGCCCCTGCAGGCAGTGGCGTTTGGTTATAGAAAGAGCAAGTAGGGCATTTCTTTACAATCTCCTTAGCTTGTTGCCATGTAATTGAAAACTCTTTCTTCAAACCTTTGCTATTAACATGATGTTTTTTATGAAATTCAGAGGCTTGTAGCACACTACCAATCAATAATTGATCAATTTCTGCATTACCTTGTGCTAGAGGACCTGGCAGACCCGTATGGGATCGGATGTGTGTTATGTACATAGGGCAAAGCCTGTTCCTGATCAAATCTTGAACCTGGAGGAACAATGAGGTTAGTTCAGTATCATCAGGTATAAATTCAGCAGTTTCAATATGTAAAATAACTCTTTCTGCATATTGTGAATCTGTAACTATATTAATAGGTTCTTTAAAATCCCTTAGCACCATAAGAATGGCATATAATTCCGCCTTCTGGACAGAAGTATACGGACTTTGTTCCACCTTATCCAAGTCTTCTGATTTGTAACCTGCCTTCCCTGATTTATTGGCATCAGTATAGAATGTACGGGCTCCAGTTATTGGAGCATCACGGACGATTCGAGGAAGAATCCAAGAAGTTCTCTTTATGAAGTTAAGCCTCTTGCTTTTTGGATAGTTGTTATTAATGTCTCCCAAAAAATTAGCACAAGCTCTTTGCCATGGTTCATTATCTTCCCATAATTTCTTTAGTTCATCAGCAGTGAAAGGCACTATAATTTCTGCTGGGTCTATGCCTGCTAGTTGACGAAGTCTCAGCTTGCCTTTTATAATTAACTCAGAGACTTTTTCCACATAAGTTTTCAGTTTCTTACTTGGTTTATGTGGTAAAAAGATCCATTCCAAAATAATATCATCTCTCTGCATTAAAATTCCTGTAGGAGAAATTTTTGATGGTAGTATGACGAGAATACAATCGAGCTCTGGATTCACCCTGTCCACATGTGCCTGTTGTAATTTTTCCGCAATCATTGTCAGTTCCTTTTCTGCTTCAGCTGTTAATTCTCTGGGACTGTTTAAATCTTTATCACCATCCAAGGTTTTGTTCAAATGAATTATTAAATCAGGTGTTATTCCAATAGCTGGTCGTAGACTGGAAATATCTCCTAACAGCCTTTGAAAGTCATTAAGAGTCCGTAGGCGATCTCTCCTAATTTGTGCTTTTTGTGTCTTAATTTTTTGCAAACCTATTTTATAACCTAAATAATTAACAGAATCTCCCTTCTGAATCTTTTCAGGAGCTAATTGCAATCCCCATTTAGGTAAAAGTATCTTTATTTCTTCAAACAGTCTGTTCAAGGTATCCATGTTTGAATCGGATAACAAGATGTCGTCCATGTAATGGTATACTATAGATTTGGGAAATTTCTTGCGTATTATTTGCAATGGTTGGTTCACAAAATATTGGCACAGGGAGGGGCTATTTAACATACCCTGGGGGAGAACGGTCCAGTGGTACCTCCTCGAAGGTTGAGAATTGTTGTAAGTAGGCACTGTGAAGGCAAATTTTTCTCTATCTTCTTTTTGCAAAGGTATAGTGAAAAAACAATCCTTTAAATCAATAACTATGAGAGGCCATCCTTTTGGTAATAAAGAGGGCAAAGGAATTCCAGATTGCAGAGGGCCCATAGGTTGAATAACCTTGTTGATGGCCCTGAGATCTGTCACCATTCTCCATTTACCTGATTTTTTCTTAACCACAAATACAGGAGAATTCCAAGGGCTGGTAGATTCTTCTATATGTCCAGCATCTAATTGTTCTTGTACCAGCTGTTCTAAAGCCTGTAACTTTTCCTCAGCTAAAGGCCATTGCTTTGTCCATATTGGTTTCTCAGTCAACCATTTTAGAGGCAAGGCTGTTGGTATCTCTGAAGGGACATCAATTGCTTGTTCTTTTACAGCCCGAATGGCCGGTTTTCTCAGTTTGTAATATCTTTTAATATTATTCTCAGAAATATAGGCTCTAGATTTAGCAGGAATGTTAATTTCGGTATTCCATTGTTGTAATAGGTCACGACCCCATAAATTCATTGCGATATTGGCTACATATGGCTTTAATTTTCCTATTTGTCCCTCTAGCCCTATACATTCAACACATCTCGTGCTCTGCCTTACTCGAGATAGGGTTCCAATTCCCAGGAGCTGAACATTTACATTTTGAAGAGGCCAATACGGATGCCAAGATTCTGGGGTAATGATACTTACATCAGCACCTGTGTCCAGCAGGCCAGTAATAAAAATGCCATTTACACACACTCTCAGTTTAGGTCTTTGATCATTTATAGAAGTTTGCCAAAACACATGTAACTTATCTTTCTGATCATTATTGCTTGTAACAGTAGGCATGGGGCTTCCTAATTGTCCTGATGAGGCACGTTCTCTGCAGAAACTGGATATGACTGAACCATGTTTGCCATGGGGGCCTGTGAGGCCCCCCCTCTCACGTTTCCCGGCTGTATCAGGTTGCCTTGTCTATCTCTTGTAGACCTGCATTCATTCGTCCAATGTCTGCCCTTTCCACATCTTCTACCTACACCTGAAGGCTGAGTTTTCCTATTTCTGTTATTTCTAGAAGATGCATTATTATTATTATTATTATTTCTGAAAGATGCATTATTATTATTATTTCTGAAAATCCGTTGTCTACAATTCCTTTTCATATGACCCATTTTGCCACAATTAAAACATTTGGTATTCTGGTGTCTCCTTTTACCATTGGAAATTGCTTCTTCTACCCCATGCTTCAGTGCCATAATCAAATGTATCAACATTGAGTGTATGCAAGACCCATTCTTCCAACGGCGCTGATCTGAGCTTTAAAGGACCCAAAATCCTTTTGCATTCCACATTTGCATTTTCATAAGCCAAAGACTCAATCATTATACGTCTTGCTTCTGGGTCAGATATTCCTATTTGTACAGCCTTAGTTAATCTTTGTAAAAAGTCACTAAAGGGTTCTCTCTGACCCTGTTTAACTCTGACAAATGATTCCATTCTCTGTCCTGGGTCTTGTACCCTGTCCCAAGCCCTTAAGGCTGCTGTAGTACACATGGAGAGTGTGTTTTCATCCAAATTAGCTTGTTCCTGAGGATCGGAAAAGGGCCCTTCACCTAGAATTTGATCTAGGGAAATGTCAATTCCCTTCGCTTTTTCCTGCTGTTCTAAGAGTCTAGCCTCTTGCCTGAATAAGCATTTCCATTTCAATTGCGGTCCACTCTCGAGTACCGCAGAGCTCAGCTGGAGCCAGTCTGAGGGGGTTGCTCTGCTTGTCGTGGCCCAAGATCTTAGCATCTCTTTAACAAAAGAGGCTTGCATCCCAAAAGTCATGACAGCCTGTTTTATTTCCTTGAGATCATTCATACGCACAGGCTCCCATGTATCCTCCTTGATGACCCTAGGGTTTTTGGAACCAATCACCTTCTCTGTTGTTATTACTGGAAAGGCAGGTAGAGCTGTAGGTAGAGCTTTGTGGAAATTGTCCCGGAGAGACTTACCCACAGATGTAGTTAAAATTTGCCTTTCTACCCTTTGCTCTTCCTCATCAGAATTTAGAAATTCCTCAATCTTTTCAATTCTATTCACCATTGCCTTCTGCAATGTCTGAATCTCCTGTCCAGAATTATGTTCCAAAGCCTTCATTGAGGATTCTAAAGTATGAAGTTTGTCCGTTAGAGATAACATCTCATCTTTGGACATAATTTTTATGGCATAAACCGTGCCTTCTTGTATTGACAATCTTTCCGTCAATCTGTCATAAGCTTTAGACAAAATCCGATTGTCACATTCAGCAGTTTTGATTCTCTCAGTTAATGTTTCATTTCCTACAGAAAGGGACTGAATCTTATGGTCCAGATCAGCTGTTCCCTCTTCCATAATAATGAATTTCTCCTTAACATCAGCCTGAAGAACTTCAACCTGATTCTTGAGAAGATTGTTATCAGCCTGGAGAACTTCAAACTGATTCTCGAAAAGATTGTTATCAGTCTGGAGAACTTCAACCTGATTCTTGAGAAGATTGTTATCAGCCTGGAGAACTTCAAACTGATTCTTGAGAAGATTGTTATCAGCCTGGAGAACTTCAAACTGATTCTTGAGAAGATTGTTGTCATTCTCAATTGTTTTTAAGCGTTCAATCTCTACCTTAAGAATCCTGGATTCGTCTCGTAAAGACTTTATCATATTTCTATTATCAAACCATTTGGTGCCAATGAAAACTACGAATCCCAGAAGGATCCATATATGTGGGGTGATAGACACCTCTTGTAAAATCTCCCACATGGTACAATTAAAAAAATCATTAAATTCTTGAACAGTAATGTGTTCAGACATTTTATTTATAAAAGAAAATTTTTTTACCTGCAATGATCGGTTCCTGCCAGTGGTGGTCTCTGTGTTTTTGGAGCCTGTCCTAGAACTAGCTCTTGTAGACCAGGCTGGCCTTGAACTCACAGAGATCCGCCTGTCTCTGCCTCCCAAGTGCTGGGATTGAAGGCGTGCACTACCAAGGCCTGGCAGGCCTCAAACTCACAGAGATCTGCCTGCCTCTGCTTCCCAAGTGCTGGGATTAAAGGCGTGCTCTACCACTGCCTGGCCGGCCTCAAACTTGTGATCCTCCTGCCTCTGCCTTTTTCAGCAAATCCTACCGGCGTGGGCCACCACAACCGGCCAAGTCACTTTGTAACAGACCAAATCTGACGCTGTGGCAGCTTTTGTTGCAAAACCGCAAGTACTTGAGCTTCTGCTAATTCAGGCAGTGGGGTTCCGCTGCAAAACTTAGCCAAGGCAGGCAGAATGGGCCTGTGTCGCCGAGTGTGTCTCGGACTCGGCACTGGGGCCGGAGTCACGAACTGAAAAACAGCACCCGGGAGAGTGCTGTGTTAGCTAGAGGGCTACCCGCTTGAGTCGGGGGCAAAATAGCCCGACGTTGGACGCCAAAATGTAATGGCGTAAATGAATGCAGACAGAGTGTAAAAATATATATATAGCTTTAATGTAGAAATAGACTTACAGAACCACTGTTCCCGCGGAGACCAGGAAAGCAGAAGCGAGCTTGGAGCTTGCTCGCCAAATTTATAGGCAGACATTAGCCCGAGGCGAACACGCCCCTTAAGGGGCGGGACTTATCCCTACAACAAGGGGTACACATTCATCTGGTTGCTTCTGTCCCTCTAGACAGTGAGGTCGTGGTGCACCGCACAGCATGGGCGCCGCAGGGTGTAGCTGTTCAACCTTGACCTGCCAAACTGCCCAAAGTAAAGCCCGAGGTCTCACCCGGTTTGGTTGTTGCCATGCCCAGAAATCAAGAGCGAAGCGGCAGTGGTTGCAAGCTATCCTGGTGGGTTTGCAGTGTTTTGTGTCTTATTGGTATTCAGGATGTCTGGTGCTGACTTCTTCAACTCTGCCACGCTGGTCACCGGTTCCTTATTGAACTCAAAGGGTTATTTGCTCATTCCCGTCATGCCTTTGCAAGACTCGTGCACGGTAAGCAATTCCTTTCAACCGGGAACTGCTGTCTAAGAGCAATTTCAGCGTATTAAATTCAAGATTAAAAATCTCTTTCTTAGGCCGGGCGCTGGTGGCGCACGCCTTTAATCCCAGCACTTGGGATGCAGAGGCAGGCGGATCTCTGTGAGTTCGAGACCAGCCTGGTCTACAGAGCTAGTTCCAGGACAGGCTCCAAAGCCACAGAGAAACCCTGTCTCGATAAACCGAAAAAAAAAAAAATCTCTTTCTTAGTTATGTTTACCATCACATAGAGCAAAAATTTCTCTTGCTTCTTTCTAGAATTTCTATTTATGGCTATCATCATCCTTTTTTTTTTTAATCTGAACTTTGCCCCAAAATTGTGAACCAAGAGTTTAATCTCCTTTCCTGTAGGAACATCAATTGTTCCATTTGTTGAAAAAAAATTCTTTTCCTTACTGAATGACGTTGATACCTTTGTAAAATCAGTCGGCTAAGTGTGTTTGGTTCAATTTCTGAACTCATTTTGTCCAGTGGTCCACAGCAGTTCTTAGGAAACGTGTCTGTTAGTAACACATTTGTTCTTAGTTTCCCTCCGAAAGCCTTCGGTCAGCTCCACTGTTTATAAAGGTAGCACTGTGTGCCAGTGTTTAAAGGTGTCACCCCTTATCTTCCCTGCAGCAGGAGAGAAGTTGGTATTCACTTCCAGCTTGGGGTGTGTATGGAATATCCGCTCCCCAACCCCCAGCTCCTGCATTCCGGATGTTCCTGCAGTATTGCCTGGTTTCTGATGGTGTCATTGATAAACCAGATGAGATTGTTTTTTAAAATGTACAAGCAGCTGAGAAACGCTGAACGGGAGAAACAGCCTTCCCCAAGGAAGAGCCTCTCAATCCATTGCCCAGTGCCTAGTGGTCAGTCCTGGAAACATGCATACAAGTAACATTATACAGACTGCAACAATCAATGAAAACCAGGCTGTGAATTTGAGCAAGGAGGGGCAAATGGGAAGAGTTCAAAAGGGACAAAGGGGAGGGAGAAACAATGGCATCATAACCTCAGAAATAATAGAAAAAGAATTAACAATGTGTTACCGTGCTTGCTGAAGTTCCTGGCTCTGTTGGTTTATGGTTTTCATCGATTAGGAAAACCCGTAGCTATTTTTCCCTAACATGTTTTATTTATTTATTTTTTTTTGTCTCTCTACCCCAGCCTTTAGCCTTTAGTTCAAAGCCAAGCATATAAGACTGTCTCCGTGCACTGGCTGGAACACTGCTCCACCCTGGACTCTGTGCTTCTAGGTTTCAAGTTCCCTAGGGGATGTTTGGTTCATTTTTGTAAATTAATGTTTTATCATATCAAGTACTGAGTTACACACCACACACACACATACAAGCAGATACACACACGTATACACACACACTTCACTCTATCCACACTCATCTCTGCCCCTACCCTCCTGTACCCTCTCCAGCCCTCTTCCTTCCCCATCTTAAACCTCCCTTTCAGTTTGACATCCTGTATCGTGTGTGTTCTATTATCACGTGTGTATCACGTGTGTTCTATTATCCTCCTCCCCACATCTTCCTCCCCTCTTTTACTACCCTTTCTACTTCCATGGCCTACGCCAACACACACAGATTTAAACCTTGACTCCGCATATAAAAGATGTGTTTTTAATCTGAGTCTTATTTCACGAGACAACGACATCCAGTTCCATTTTCTCTCAAGTGCCGTGAATTCATTCTTCATTACAGCCGAATAAAATCCCACTGTATGTTCTTCACATACTCGTGTGTATGTACTGCGTTCTCTTCATGTGCTCTTGTGGGTGGACATCTGGGCTGGCTCCATTTCTTCACTGTGGTGAGCAGTCAATCTGGATAGGAATGAGACCTAACATCTTACAGAAACCTGGATTGTTAATTTAGAGACATGTAAGTAGTTCCAATAATTCATGTCTAAAAAATTGGTCTGTGACAAATGTACATATAAAACATTAGAACACCACCAATGTGGTGCTGCAGTTCTGTGTTTACATGTGTACATATGTGACATTGGATGACACTGAACACAATGTGGTGCTGTTATGTTTACATGTGTACATATGTGACATTGGATGACACTGAACACAATGTGGTGCTGTTGTTTACATGTGCACATATGTGACATTGGGTGACACTGAACACAATGTGGTGCTGTTATGTTTACATGTGTACACATGTGACATTGGGTGACACTGAACACAATGTGGTGCTGTGTTTACATGTGTACATATGTGACACTGGATGACACTGAACACAATGTGGTGCTGTTATGTTTACATGTGTACATATGTGACATTGGGATGACAATGAACACGACACCAATGTGGAGCTGCCATTCTGTGATTTACTTTGACCCTCTTTAAAGAACGCTACCAATCTGTGGAAAATGCTTTATTGTATCATGTATGTCTATATACTGCAAGAAATATTTCCAAATACAAAAGTCATCCACAGACTTAATTAAGTGAAACTCAAATGATCCAGAAACATCTCTTCTTTAGTTTCCACAGCAATTATTAAGAGTTCACGCCCTGATTTTTTTCCAGAAAGATTATTCCAGCAGCTTCGAGTGTTCGATCCGTGCAATTGTCCAGTCGGGCTTTACTCCCTGTGTGAATTCTCTCTGAAATCTAGGAAAAACAGAACAAATACTGCGATCTTCCATCAACTCAAACGTTCAAAAACAACTCGCAAGCATGGATTAAAAGCAGTATTTAAAAAGAAGCTAATTTAATGGTTAATGATAAGTCACAATTAAAATATTTACTCTTAATTTAGACAGAACAATCCCACAGCACTGAAGTGCAGTCTTAATTCCGCATTCCTAATGGTCTGTTCTTTATTCAACACCCACCAGCCCTAACAAGCTTGGATCTTGTTGTTTAAATACTCACTAAAGTACATGCTAAAGTGAGCAGAAGCAAACTGGGCTCTGGGTATGCAAACTCACTTTAAATATCAGCATATAGGAAAAGACTGTTTAACCCACACTGTTTTCAATTTAGTGGAAAATAGTGGAATTTGATTCAGTTCCTATACATCAAATCAATCTTTCAAGCATCAGGTTTAAAAAGATTTATTTTATTCTGAAGTATGTGTGTATGCTTCTGTGTGTGAGTGTGTGCATGTGGATGAGGGTGCTCACGGAGGCCAGAGACATCAGCTCCCCTCGTGGACCACACACGGTTGTGAGGCCAGGACCTGCACCTGGGTCCTCTGCACAAGCAGGGTGTGCCCTAACCACAGTCTCTCCAGGCCCCAGTCTTAGCATTTTTGAGCCACATTGGTCTTAGAAGGAATATTACAAGAAACAAAATTTAGTACTGATGACACAGATCTTAACTATAAACAGTCATTTTAAAAGAGGTGATTAATAGATTTAAATTAAACAAGTATTTAATATCCATTTTCTGCAGTGAAAACGACATGCACGGCCGTACTTACTCATAGCTGGCGCTAAGCAGCTGTTTAGTCTCCACGTTCTGATCCCCCAGCTTCACCTGGAACACACTGGCTCCACTTAAGGACTCACTGGGGATGTCGGCACTAGTCAGATACCAAAAGCACATCAGGATGTTAACGAACTTCCTTCCTTAGAGAGAAAACACACACACACACAAGCACACATACAAATCAGAATAATCTAGCAGCTTCGTAGCCATAACAAAATCAGAAACAGGCAGATCAGCCTTTATGCGTCCTCCAGATAACTCCAGATGTGTGAGTAAATGCCATTTTCTTTTTCTTGTGTCCTCTCTGCATCTCAATAACCAATCTACTGTCTGCTAATCACGTGCTTTACTGAGTGAAGCAGACGGATCATTCTCAACTCACACCACTTCCTAAACTAAAGCAATCTTAAGGCAAATGCCTGCCCCACCCCACACCTACAGTGCTGTCCCGACTTCAACTGTTCCAAAGGCCTCTGTTCTTTGACTCTGCTGTGCCCTAAGTCTCACAGTGTCTGTGTAACTCGGTTAACAACAAGGGTGCTAACATGGAATCTGAAATGTCAGGAAGGATAAAATATCACCCCAGATACCTTTCCACGTATTTCCAATCAACCTGCATGCGAGTTTATCTATGAAAGGTCTGTGCTGTCACTGCCTGAAAGGGTATGAGCAGAGGTTATCCCTCCGTGTGCCTGCCTTGGGATGCATACATAGGAAAGCTGTAATTGGACCAATGAGTCAATGAACTTTTGGGTGTGCTATTGGAAAATTCATGTACTGGAAGAGAACCAGAGTTCTTCCAGCTTTGCCACTGTTGCCTAATTCAATCTGGGAGTTTTATAATCTTCTTATCCGTCTTTATCTTCTGATGCTGTTTTGGTTTTGTTTTATACTTTATTCCTTCCTTATAACACACAGCTAGAAGCTAGAAATGTAAAATACTCAAGTGTTTTCTACACTTTAGGAAATCCAATATATAAATATTTTTATTTGAAACATGGAACAACCTGTTTTTTTTTTTTTTTTTTTTGTGTTTTTGAGACAGGGTTTCTTTATAGCTTTTGTGCATGTCCTGGAACTAGTTCTTATAGACTAGGCTGGTCTTGAACTCACAGAGATCCACCTGCCTCTGCCTCCTGGGTGCTGGGATTAAAGGTGTGTGTCGCTGCCTGGCTGGGAGCAGCCTATTCTAAACAAACTATTTTCATCAACATATGTGAGAATTCTCTTTTTTTTTTTTTTTTTTTTTTTTGTTTTTGAGATAGGGTCTATGTAATCCTGCCTGGCTTTCAACTCAGAGATCCTCCCACCTCTGCTGGGATTAAAGGTGTGAGCCATCACACCTGGCCCTGGGCCTTCCTACTGTATAGTAAACAGTAGTAACCAGGCAGAGATCTAGCCAGAACCTGCTACCAGGGACTAACTCTTTCCAGAGTTAGGTATTTAAACAGCAAATATGGTATAGTTTTTCTTTCTTTTAAAACTCCTATTTCTTCATTTATTACGTATACATGATTGGTTCTACAAACTAGAAAAGTGATACAGGCTTTGAAAGACTACCAGCATCTGCTCACACAGACCTAACTCCCCTGTCCTGTGGCACCCACTGTTTCGGTTTACTTGAACAATTGACGGTCATAAAGTTGTCTCGGCCAGCGTTACCTTTCTCGTCATAGTAGATAGAGATGTCTCCTGCTGAAGTGTAGACAATGTCATCGACATCGGCAGCAAGGGCACTTTTACGGTTATCAGACAGCGAGGTGACCTTTTCTTTTAATACCTGAAGCACCTGAGTGGGAAAAAAAAAAAAAAAACCAGAAGTTTATCCATTTAAGTTTTTAGAGCATTTTAAAAAGTGGTATTTATCATGGAATTCTCCAAAACCCATTTTAAAATATTCTGCCTTATCTACTCATCCTCAAGAATAAAAGTTATTCAACTCGATAATTACTGATAGAATGTGAGACTATGTATCATTCTATTGCAAGAATCATACACTTTTTAAATTAAAAGGAAACTTTACCTCTTTGGTTACAAGTTCTTCCAATAGATCAAATTTACACTGTGACAGCAACTTAGATACATGAGCAAAAGCCTTGAAAAAAAAAAAAACAGAAGGGTAAAGATGACAATTATTTCAAAAAATCATATGAAATACCATACAACATACATACTTGAGTAATTACTGTAACAAAGATGTGCTCTATGGTGACTACTGCAGTAACGCTGGGTCTGGCTGCTATTGTGAGGGGACTGACTACTCTTCAGATGGTACAGCCACAGACATAGTTGCAAATGAGCTCACTACTGCTGT
Source organism: Microtus oregoni (assembly GCF_018167655.1). NCBI lineage: Eukaryota > Metazoa > Chordata > Mammalia > Rodentia > Cricetidae > Microtus > Microtus oregoni. Next base: position 38,788,729 of record NW_024543077.1, on the reverse strand, counting down.
GGGGCAAGGGTCTGTACCCTGTCACTTGTGTTTTAAATAAATGCTGACTGGCCAGTAGCCAGGCAGGAAGTAGAGGAGGGGCAACAAGAATTCTGGGAAGAGGGAAGTTTCATTCTGCAGTAGTGACCCAGACACAGAGAAAGAAGATGTGACTGCCTTGCCAAATAAGGTACCGAACCACGTGGCTAACTCAGACAAGAATTATGGGCTAATATAAGTTATAAGAATTAATTAAGAAGAAGCCTGAGCTACTGGGCCAATCAGTTTATAACTAATGTAAACCTCTGTGTGATTCTTTGGGACTTAACAGCTGCAGGACTGGGCAGGACAGAAAACCTCAGTCAACAAACTACTAATTATGAACCCATTTTTTACGTCCTGGGAAATGACAGTGTGTGGCAAATATATATATAGTAGATATCTCAATTAAAAATTACTGTGTGTTTTTAAAATGATGATGTAAGTAACTATGATCTACCTCTTAATCATTTATAGTCAATGATGAGAAAGTAGGGCACTCTATAGTCTAGGCTGGAAGTGCAGAGCTGAACAATAGACAGAACCCCTGGACGAGATATAACATAGGTTAGGGGAAGGGGGAGAGAAGAACCAGTCTCTCATCTCTGCCAGGGAACCTCAGCATCCACTCTGAGGTCTTGATTTAAGGCGGGAAGAGAAAGCACACTCTGTACACTCCCGGCAATGAGGGAAGTTGGCGTATTCTGATTCTGCTTGTGTTTCAGGAGCCCTCAGTCTGCCGAGAGGACAATTTCAGGAATTACCAGAGGGCAAGAAGAGTGGGCATGAGAAGCACTGTATAGTATTACTGGTTCAGCTGTCCTCCCTGTCAGGCTTATGCTGAAGCCCAGAATTCTCCCTGGGATTGTGACTCCATCTGGAGACAACCCCTTAAAGATGTGACTGGATAAATCTCTAATGTGTGTGCAATATGACTGGAACTATGGACAAAAGGGACTATCACCACTACGCAAAACACTCATCTCTAGTCTGTGTGCTCAAAATCATACCTAAGAAACTGCCCTAAACATTAAAAATCATGAGTCTACCCTGCAAGATCTCAGACATGGGAATGTCTACCTCAAAATATTTCTGGAAACAGCCTTCTTTTTCACTGAAAGCACTGAACTGTACAAGAAAGCTTTAAGAAACAGTGCATGGCTCAACAGTAGTTAGGAAGACAAAGTTATTTTAATGTAAGGACAACTAGTGGGTGCATTAGAATATGTATTCCCTTATCTCATGATAAACACTTGCCTAGATTATATGTTTCCCATTGAAACGCTGATGTGTGTGAATACTTTGCCTGCATGTACGTCTGTGTACCACGTGAGCACAGTGTATCTTCTGAGGCTGGAGGATAGGGTGAGATTCCCTGGAGCCAGAATTACAGTTGTGAGCTGCCACGTGGGTGCTGGGAATGGAACCTGGGATCTCTGGAAAAGTGGCCTGCGTTCTTTAACCAGTGAGCTCTTTCAGTGTGGTGACAAGCACACTAAATTTAACCTTTCTAAAACCTGATTTCATAGTGTCTAAAAGAGGATTAGACAAGAGGGCCTTTCAATTTCACGTTATATGAGGATGTCCATCCCTGACACACGCATGCACTAGTGCAGTCGTGCCCGGACGATCAGGTAGACTCACACATGGGCACTGCAGAGTGCAGGATCACACCGATGTACCTCTACGTGCACAACGGACACAGCACACGGACTAGCAAATGTATCCTTCATCCTAATGTTGGGGTGGGCAATATTACTTAAGCTGGTTCCTTTTTATTTTTTGTGTAAACACATGTACTAGCCAAGAGTTGATTCAAGGACACTAAAGTTAACGCTGACACTGATTACAGGAAGTTGAAAACACTAATTTCTAACTAATATATCACATGGGAGTTCGTTATCTATGGCTACGAGATGAAAGAAAATCTGAAATAGGTCAGGAGTAAAAGTATAAATACCATCATATAGCTAATTATAGTCAGTGTTATTAAATTATGCTTAATAAGTTTTGGTCTTTGGCAATATGAACTGGGGGATAAACTATGACTTTTCCCTTTGTTGTCCATCAATAGTTCTCTGAAATGCCACGAACTGACCAAGAAAGCTGAAGGGAAAATTAAAATAGCCTTCCGTCCTTGAAAGAGAAACGCACACACAGAGTCTGGATTCAAACTTAACCGAGCCCCTCCTTCTTGACGACCACACAAACACACCTAGCTGCTTATTAACGTCAAGAAGAGGCTGAAACCTTCAGCGTCTGGGTCCCTACCATCGTTTGGTAACTCGGGCTGCCACGAAGTCGTTCACAGCTAAAATCTTGAGCATGTCAGGGCAGAAACGCATGAGGCGCCCAGGTCAGGGGAAGCCAACCAACCTGCTTCGCCCCCTCCGAGAACTCAGCGATGCTGAAGTCCTTGTCGAAATAGGCCCAGATAAGGAAGGCGTAAATTCGAGTCCGGACCCAGTTGATGGGGTTGGAGAAGCCCAGAATGATCATCCTGGTTTTCTGGCGCTGCTGGGGCTGCTCCTCGGTGCTGTAGCTGCGGCTGGGAGCAGCGGGTAAGGAAGCGAGGGACGGAGGGAGTTCTGCCCGGCGGAGCAGCGGCCTCCGGGGGCCCCAGGGGCGCAGAGCCGGGCTCGACAGGACCCAAGTGCAGCGAGGGATCGCGGCCGCGCTTGAGCCCAGGCGGCGGCGGCACAAGCAGCAAAACTCAGCCAGCGACAGCCTCACCTCGGCGGCACCGAGAGTCCGGAGTCGGGTGGCCCGGCCGGGCAGAGGCAGGAGACGGGCGGCCAGCGCCATGTCTGTGACCTTTCACCTCTGCACGCCTGTGCAGTCCCGAAAGGAGGCCGGAGGGAAACCAGCTCCGCGGTGCCGGGAAAAGGGAGCCAAGGGCGCCTGCTGCCGCCACCTCTGGTGAGTCCGCCCATCGCGGCTGTGTCACAGGCCGCCCAAACAGCAGCCAACCCCGGCAGCCGGCCTCGGGCTCCCCCGACCCGCGTTGCGAACCAGCCGCCCTCTGGCGTCCATCACCTTGGCGGCCCTTTTCTCGCGGGGTTGTGTTTCCGGGAGGATCACTCGCGCATGGACACGTCCTCCCGGGGAAACCAGCCCGGGCCCAGGATGGCGGAGGAGCGCCTTCCGGTACCCCGGCTTCGAGGAGTCTCTCGGGAGCAGTTCCTGGAGCATCTCTACCCACAGGTGAGGAGCCCGCGGCGGGAAGATCTACCGGGGCTCCCGTCGGCTCTCCTGCGACCCCAGTGTGGAGGGCGGGGACGGCCGCGACACGCCGAGTGTGAGACTTTTCTGGCCTCGCTTGCTCCTCTTCTATGGGGTTTTCTAAAGTTTAGCATAGGATCTCCTCCCCGCACCCCCGATCCTCGCAGTCTTTATTTCGAGATAATAAATTTTTGAAGCGCCACATTTGAATCCAATGAGAGACGGGCAGCAGGGAAACCAATGGGAGTCTCCCCGGACGTTTCCTCTGGTACAGGTCTTTGATTTTAACTTGGATCGTGATTAAGGCTTAATAAGCCCTTTAGCCTTTAAAGAAAAAAAGGAAAACTAGCATTAGCTTTCAAAGAAGGAAAAAAACTAGCAGAAAGTAGTTTTTAAAATGAAAAGAAAAGAAAAAGGTTTGCTTTCAGGACGTTGCAAGATAGTCCAAGTTTCAGGAAAAGCAGTAAGGATTCTGGCGAATATTCAAAGGGAAAAGGTCTCTAAGGTCGTTCGTGGCAGTGTCGTGGGATCTGCTGCGTGCGGCTGGACCAGCCCGCAGTGTGTGCACCTTTGAGAGCTCTCTGCTCAGAACACAGAATTCCTGACGACACTCTAGTGAAGGGTTTCTGATCGAGTCCATGTGAGGCAGAGTTTAAGTTTGCTTCAACAGAGAGATACTTTGGATGATCTAGTCTTATCGGGTAAAACCGTGGATCACTAAAGTTGCACACGGAGGTTAAGACCCGCCTTTTACTATCCTAGAAAATAGCTGGATTACAGGTTTGGGAGAGGAGAAAAGCCATACCTGGTTATATATGCTTTGGCCTTAGACATGATTTTTGCTATAATGTTTTTATTTGAAGTATTTCCTTATAAAAAGGAATACTGTCTTCATGTAGGCAACCTCCCAGCGAATTTTGTTAATTTTTGTGCTTGAATTTTTTTGGTGGGAGGTTTCAAGACAGGATTTCTCTGTGTAGCCCGGGCTGTCCTGCAACTAACTCTGTAGACCAGGCTGGCCTCGAACTCAGAGGAAATTCACCTGCCTCTACCTCCCCAGCGCTGGGATTAAAGGTGTGTACCACAGTGCCAGTCTAGCTGTGCTGAATTCTTCACTCTCAGCTGGTGGGAGATTTCAGACTGCAGGGCGGAGGTCCCCCATTGTTTTCCCCGTCTTTCTGCCTAGCCTCAGTTACAGTGTGTTTGAGGCAGAACCAAACGAACCGACAGTAAGACACAGAAGTTTTTAAATCAACATTTATGTCTGTGAACCAGGCAGGGTTCTCATTCCCGCAATGAGATACTAATTCTTACCACCTACATTGCCTAAGATTAAAGACATAATTTCCCCTTGGTGGGGGTGTGTATTGAACTAGCAGCCAAGTGATTTAGACCAAGTGATTGAACTGTTGTTACAGCTCACATGCTACGTGTTTACTTTATAACTCAGCAATTCTTAAAATTTATTTATCTGTATTCCTTGACAAAGAGGGAAATTAGATACATTTTGCTCATTTAGTCTTTGATACACGAAGCAATAAAAAGAATAATGTGGGAACTGATAGCAATAATTTTCAAAGTATATGTTTTTAAACTTTTAAAAGGAAATGTAGTCTTTTGAGAGATGGGGAGGACAAAACAAATGTGTGTTTGGGCCACTTCAACAATAAAAGAAATACAGGCAATGGTTGTGCAAGTCTTTACACCCTTGGGAGGCAGAGGCAGGCACATCTTTGAGTTTGGGACCAGCCTGGTCTACAGGGTGAGTTCTGGGACAACCAGTGCTACAGAGAGAAACCTTGTCTCGAAAAACTGAAAAGAAAAAAGAAGAAAGCAAAGAAAAAAGTAGTTAATCGGCTGTCTTTAGAGGATGAGTGAGGATGTGCTGGAAGAATTTGGTGATAGAGCTGGCTTTGAGGGGATTCAGATTAGTATTTTACATTCTAAAGTAATAATTAAAAAAAACCAACAAGCTGTGACCGGGCTGGGAAGAGACAAATGGATCTCTGTGAGTTCATGGTCAGCTTGGTTTACATAGTGCGTTCTAGGCTAGCCGTGCCTCCTTAGTGAGACTGTCTCAAAACAAAAACAAAAATTCAACAGAAGTGAGAAATGATTTAAAAACAAAATAACCCTAAAGTAGAAATAGCTGCATGGTTGGCAGCATGTGCCTTTAGGGGCAGGCTTATCTGAGTTTGAGACTAGACTGGTCTACAGAGTGAGTTCCAGTGGCCACCAAGGCTACACAGAAACTCTGTCTCAGGAAGAAAAAAAAGGGGGGGAAGAAAGGAAATAAGTAACAAGTGAGCCTGTTTGGTGGCTTTATGGGGTAAGTTACTTATAGCCCTGCAAAATAGCAGTTCTGAAACTGTTTTCTGGAAAAAAAAAAAAGTCTGGAGTTTTGCAGATGATTAAATATCGATGATGGGAAATAAGTTTTTCATTGTTGAACAAAAATTACAAACAATAAAGGCTAGACTTAACCTTGATGCTTGTATTATCCATAATACCTTAAGTTTATGCATATGTACATGTACATAGATGATGAGAGAAAAAGATATGTGATTGTGTGTCTAGATTTGTGTATTTGAAGGGTATACACACGCCCTTACATGTTTCTCAGCTCTTACTGTTGAGAAGGCAGAAGTTATGATACAAAATGAAAAAGAGCCCCTGTATGGTAGATACATGTAATAAAAATACACTCTGCGCATAATTAAAATGTCAAAAGAAGAGTTCTCACTTCAGAGAAACCAGAGTTGCTCAAAGAAATGATGGATTGCAGGGCTGGACAGACTCAATGCAAAAGATACCTGGATTATTTTATTTTGTTATAAAATAAGGAGGTTTTTAAAAGTTTTAAAAGTCACAGGAACCAATCCAAAGAGACCTACTGGTCACATCTGTGATGATTTAAGCATTAGAATTATACCAGTAAACTTGGAGGCAAGAGAGACTGAGTAAATGTTAGGCAGAATGTCATGTGCCCCCTTGTGCCCTGGGGGACTACTCCATTCCTCTCTGGGACAGTCCTTGCTCAGATTGCATAACCTAAAATCTAACCATGAAGAAACTAGATGAACCCAAATCCAGGGGACTCCAACAAAATTATTGGCCCATGTGCTCATAAATATTCAGGGAAAAGAAGACAAAGAAAGCTGATGAACCAGATGAGAAGAGCTGTGACCCCTGAATCCGAGTGCTTCTCAGCCTGGATTCTGGGTCAGGGAAAGGAAGGAGAGATGATTAGTGAGACTTAAACGTGTGTGGTGTTACGTAATAGCGTCAGCGTGAGGTGCATCTTGGGTAATTGCTCTGGAAGAGAATAGCCCGTTTTCAGAAAACATGCTTCAGTTTTAGACTGAGGACGTGATATTAACAATTTCACTGTGAAGTGGTTCAGGAAAACTGTGAGTTAGCAGCTGATAGCGCAGGCGGGCTGCACACTGGAGAGTCAGGTAGACCAGATGGACGCTCTCACGTTCGTGCATTGTTGTCAGAAGTGCTAAGTGATAGCAAAATTAAAAGCTACAAAAACGAAGTAAAATTTAAGTATATTTTGCCATAAATAACATGAAAATATTTCATATTTGAATTTATCTGCTGACAAGGCTGTTTGTTTTCCTGACCTTAGGTTTGTTCTGGGTGTGTGACCAGGTGATCTGCGTGTCTGAGTCAGAGCACAAACTGTTAGATGCTTTCAGTCGGAGCTCCTGCTCAGAGCCACCTTCTGACTCCACGGCAGCCCCCGTGGAGTGTTTGTTTTCACAGTTGTGTTTTTCCCTTCGTTATAGAGGAAGCCCCTTGTGTTGGAAGGACTCGACTTGGGGCCCTGTACAAGCAAATGGACAGTGGACTACCTGAGCCAAACTGGGGGGGCGAAAGAGGTGAAGATTCACGTCGCTGCCGTCGCACAGATGGACTTCATTAGTAAGAACTTTGTGTATAGGTATTTTCTTCTGAGGTTACTCTGGGGACACAAATAACTTTCTTAAACCTTTGAAAATATTTTTACATCATTATATAAGACCATTCTGTGTCTCATCTTTAATCCAGTTTATGTAATCATGGAATAGCTTACTGCTTTTTCATGAGTGGCTTAAAAGACAAGAATTCCGAGTTTATATAACTGTACAGAGACATTTCCACAGTCTTATTCTTCTGCTATAGGGTGCGCCCTGTAGCCTGTGGAGTCATGGAACAGAGAATTTCTATTCTTGGAGTTAGGTGGCCTCTTAAGTTGTGTGCGGTGTTCGTCCAGTCTTTACTGCCCGGTGCAAGACGCTGTCTCAGGCTGGCGTCTCTTTCTGTCTCTGCACACCGTCTTCCACTCAGTAGCATTTAAACCCATGCTGAGCTTCGAGTGCTGGTAGTTCCGTGCTGGTTGTGTGCTCTGCACTCTAGCAGGTGAATCGGCCGCTGAACGTCTACGTTTGGAAGCTGAAAATGTCATCCTGCAGATGTCGTGTGTTGTTCATTCCCCCGAGAGTCATTAAAAATGTTAGATTAAAAAACACACAACTTTCACATTCTGAGCCTGTGCAGTTCCCAGCAAATTAAATCTACTGAAAGACCCCATTGTTCACAGATTCGGTTAGAGATGAGCTAAACGGGGGTTTCTGGTGTCGGGGCCATTCCTCTCTCACCAGTGCGGTCCAAGCCTGTGTAGTAACCGCCAAAGCATTTCTCTGTTTCCAGCTGAGCGCTCACCATTGTAGTTTCGGGTTACTGAACAGGCCACGGACTGAACTTAATTGCTATAAGTTTTTCCGAGTGTAAGAACTTTGCACTTTTTATTCAGTCAAAAAAGTGGAAGAAAGTACTGGAGGGCTGAGTGTTTCTCGGCCTGCGGTCAGGATTATTTATACTCCAGACAAAGTCCATAGTATGTGGGTGTTGAAACTTCATCGCAAATGGTTCGGATGTTTTTTCATGTCCTCTAAACTTTTCAAAACTTGCTTTTAAAACACATATATTATGTAATAATTTCTATCGCAGCTTCTGCAAAGCCTTTCATTAGAGCTACTAAAAACAGGAAAAAATATTTTTGCACAAGGATAAAAGTAAATTTAATTTGTTTTGTTTTAGCATTTACTAAGTACAGAAGGAATTTAACCTAGAGATATTGAAACATCAGAGATTGTGTAGATAACATGTCCATAACATGTATTGATATGTAATCACGTCGGTTCTGGTTGTTCTTATCCTCTCTCGGCTGTCCAGAGGTCGCGCCTGAACTCACTAGCGTTAGCATCTTCTGGTCGCTTGTGTGCTGCTCCTGCCTCTTCCCCAGCCAGGATGCTCTCAGAAGGAGCACCGTGTGAGCTACGCTGGAGACTCCACTCACTGCAGCACCTGATTCTGTCCGCACCCTCTTCTCACTGTCTCTCTCTGGGAAGCAGCCATTCCAGAAACAGACCCCTGGGCGCTAAATTCAGGGCTGGTGATGGTGTTTTAATGTATGTTGTAAAGGTGCATTGCCACTGTCACAGCATCTAAGATATTGTGCCAACACTAAGTTATATTCCCCACTTAAACTATAAGATAGTCTAACGTAGATATTGCTTATAGTGATTTTACAGATGAGAAATGAAGGTTTTTAAAAACGTCCCTTGGGCCTCATAAGATGGCTCAGAGGATAAAGTGCATGTTGCCACTTTAATGTGACCTGAGTCCAGTGCCCTGGACACGTGGTAGATCTACCGGCTCCTGCAAGTTGTCCTGTGACCTCCACACACATCCAGGCCCCCACACACTAATTAAATTTAAAATATTAAACAATTTGTCTGAGATTGTGCGGTTTAAAATGATAAAACCCAGGGTGTATATTCAAATTTGCTCATCCCAGAATCCATGAGAAGCCTTCTCTGATACTGTCTCACTTTTTTATGTGCTGGTCCTGAGAAGAGGCTCTGTAATAGAAGACCTTCTGCTTAGAACAGGCGGGACAGAGAAAGCCTCAGGCTTAGGAGTTCCCAGCTGCTGTGTAGGGGCAGGTTGTGGGCAGACAGACAGCTCGGAGCTGCTTTATCTTGCTCTTTCAGGGTCACTGGTCAGTGCTGCTTTGGGGAAGAAGTTCCAGGCCTTCATTGTTCTTCCTAGAAGCTACTGTGGGCAGTGCAGTAGTTACACCGGTAGCTGGGCACAGCAGCCTCCAGGTCTGAATGGTGTGTGTATGGTGAACCTTTGGTAGGAGCCTTGAATAGGAGAGTGACGAGAAGTTTGCTGAACGCTAGACCAGAGGCTGGAGTAGAGACAGGGCCCTGCGTAGGTCTCAGTACGTGGTGGACTGGTTCCTTCCTGCATTCTCTGCACCAGTCCCGCAACAGCCTCTGTTCAGGTTGATGGTCACACCCACGAGAGCCGCTCTCCGGGTGTGACAGAATACGAGGCAGGAAGCAGCATATTGGGAGAATGTTATCAGTGAATTGTGTGGTTCAGGAGTCATTTTTGTCAACCAGTGGCAGCTTAGTTACAACAGAACAAGACTGGAGGTGTACTGAAACACAACCCCAGCTTAGGTCAGTGTCCCCCAAAGCTAGTGACTTGAAATAGGCCATGGGGGCATATTCACACATTGTACCCAGGAAAACCACTTTCTCGTCCAGTAAACTGTGATGCCTGGTATTTTAGCTAAGATTAAACCTTCATCTGTACTCCGTGTGTTTTTAGGGAAAGAGCAGTACTAGGGGACATTAGCTAGCCAAGGTCAGCTCCTCAAGGAGGAGAGTTCACATTCTCCCTCCTCCTCCCCTACATATCCTTGGTGATGAGATGGACAAATTCCCAGTGAGGGACACAAGCTTGGGAGGATTTCCTTGTCGGCTACTGATACAGTAGCATCTTCATGACTGGAGAATGGAACTAGGAAGCCTTCTGCCCCTGAGCCCCATGTAGGAAGTGCTTTTAGTTACTCGGATGAGTAGAGCAAGGATAACTCTCTAACTTGAAGAGTGTGGTAATGGAAGCACACATTGTTTCTAGAATGTCCTGCCATTTTCTCCAGAAGCCATAAGACGGCAGGGAAAGCAGGAGCTGAGAGAGTACTGCCCCTCCTGTGCTGAGGAGGTGACAGGCAGCAGCGGGGCTGGAGTGTCTTCACCAGTAATCTCACTGCTCCTCAATACTAGTTTGAGGCTATGGTTGTCCCATTGACCAGGTTTATTTGGCCCTGGCACATAAAGACAGGTGGCAATCAGAACCTCAAAGTTCATGTATTTTACTTTATGACTGTACTTTGATTGTATGTGTGTCCTGTGCACCGCATGTGTGTCCAGTGCCCATGGAGGCCAGAAGAGGGCGTCAGATCCTCTGAAGCCGGAGTTATGGACGGTTTGAGCTGCACATATGGGCACTGGGAGCTGAGTGCACGTTGTCCTCAGGAGGACCAAGTACTCTTACCGCTGATCCCACTCTTTAGCCCAGTACCTGATACCATGGCAGCATCCCTCAGTGACTTGTGAAGAAGGATGTTGACCTTTGAAGAGCCATCTGAACCATAAATTTAAAATCTTTAAGTCTAAATTTTCAGGTAACAGGTCAAATTTATATACTTCTAAATAAATTTTGAATATTCAGAATTCTGTCGACATGGATTATACTAATAGCTGGGTACTTCAAAGCACATGGTGCCCAACTGCGCCAGGCCCGCGTGCATCATGATGGTATTGCTAGTTGGTATGTTATTTTTATGTCTCAGGATTCTGTTATGTTTATTTCAGAACTTTACCGTTTAACAAGTTGGTCCAGAGAGCAGCCGAAGAAACGCATAAAGAATTCTTTATTTCAGAGGTAATTTTTTTAGAAACCTTTAATAGACATATACTAAATGGATTTGTGTGTGTGTGTGTGTGCGCATGCGTGTGTGTGTGTGTTTATGTGTGCGTGTGCGCATGCATGTGTGTGTGTGTGCATGTGCACGGGCCCATGTGTCCATTAGACACAACTATACACACCTGGCGGTCTGCCAGTTCACGGAACCCTGAGCAAACATTGTCCATTAGAGGGTCCTGCATAGATGGCAGCTTCCAGACCGCTTTCCATCTTCTTTGGTTGTTGCTTGGCTCTGTCCTGTGTGCAGAGCGGGACCCTGGGTCAGATGCTAAGGTGAACCTGAAGAAATCGGCAGCTGCAGCCCCAAATTAGATGCATTCTTTGCAGATAAGCAAAGAGCCCTTTCTTGATGAAGCAGCTAGCTGTGCCTCTTCGCTGAGTGACAGTTCAGATTTTGAAGAATGTGCTTTGAAGTCTAGCTAAAGGACCATTTCAGTGTGGCACCAAAAATGTGAGAACAGCTAAGCTGTTCATTGTGAGTTAAATGAGATATCAAATTCAGGCATCTGCATTGGTTTCTGGAAGGCAGCGCTCTGGAGTGTGCCGTGCCTTACTTGACCTGCTAAATCTCAGTTCTCTGGGAAATGCACACAGCGCTGGGTGTCACAGGCCAGCCCTGCAGTGACCCATCTATAATCCGTTCTCTTCTTTAGCTACTCAGGTCGTCAGAAGTGTGAATGCTGACTTTAAAACTTCGTATGTAATTCCGCTCTTATAAATCATGCATGAGGGGCTGGCGAGATGGCTCAGCTGTTAAGAGCATTGCCTGCTCTTCCAAAGGTCCTGAGTTCAATTCCTGGCAACCACATGGTGGCTCACAACCATCTGTAATGAGGTCTGGTGCCTTCTTCCGGCCTACAGGCATACATGCAGACAGAATATTGTATACACAATAAGTAAATAAATAAATATTTTTAAAAAATTCATTCATGAGTTGACCCTAAGGTTGCGGTGGGAGAATGCCGGTTGCTGGGCTACGCATGGTCTGGTGTAATACAGTCTCCCTGTGGGTTTTTTTTTTAATGTGCTAAAGGATAAGGTTTGTTTGTTTTTTTTTATTTTATTTTTTGGATTTTTCGAGACAGGGTTTCTCTGTAGTTGTTTTGGTTCCTGTCCTGGAACTAGCTCTTGTAGACCAGGCTGGCCTCGAACTCACAGAGATCCGCCTGCCTCTGCCTCCCGAGTGCTGGGATTAAAGGCGTGCGCCACCACTGCCGGGCATAAGGTTTTTATCTCGTTTCTTAGTTGTATTAAGAAGTTGTTTGTTGGATTCACATCTGGTTTACCAAATGTTAAAGCAGTGTACATTGAAGTACCAGTTAATCGGTGGCTTCACGCGCGCTTCTGCTGCCCTTTAGATCCAGTCCTGAGCAGCATATAAAAACGTTCCTTTATGTGGCCACCAGGGGGCATCAGTAGGAAGGGTAAGATAATTGAATTTTTACATGACTTGACTCGGCCCTATTTTAAGATTTACTCCATCTCTTATCTCTCATTGTTTTTTAATCAATACTGATGCTATTCTTTGGGATGTTTAGGATGAGAAATACTACTTGCGGTCACTTGGAGAAGACCCGAGGAAGGTAAGAATTGTGGTTTAAAGCAGTTACTTAAAATGTCCCTGAGCATCTTCACACTGTAACCCGTTTCATCCTTTTTTGGTTTCTTTAATGATGTGTGTCCCTGATTGAGGAATCTTTAAAAGATGATTATTTAGTCATTCAGGACTGAAGAATCTCAGTCATCTAATTTCTATGCAATAAGAGTCTCTACTGCTATGTAGCTTACAGATGGCCGTTCAGCTAATACAGTACTTACCTGAGAGTCCCGAAGATTCATTAGATGAGCCTTTATGTATTCAGAGGCAAATTATAAGGCTAGACTAGATATGCATTCTGTGACTCTTGCTCAAAGTGCTAGTGAGTCTGTGTTAGTGAGGGTATTTGTAGCACAGATTCTAGTTGTGTTAATAATGAAAGCCTGAAGTCAGATACGAGGGTCAGAGATGCGGTGCAGCTTGCCACCAGGGAGTTCTTTTTGCTACCAGAGCTAAGACTGAGGAGCGTCCTGTCCTTCTAATCCTCAGACTGCATCCCAGCTCCTGTCCCCTCCCGCTTTGCTTTACATTCCTCTCCGCCCAGCCACGTCACTTCCCGCTCCACCTCCCTGGTGCTGGGATTAAAGCTGTGGGTCCCCACGGTCTGGCTGTTTCTCTTTGAGACTGGATCAATCCCAAGTAGTCCAGGATGACCTTTAACTCACAGAGGTCTCCTGAGTCCTGGGATTGAAGTTGTGAGCCACCACTGCCTGACCTCTAGTGGCTTAGCTTTGCAGTCTGATCCTCAGACAAGGTTCATTAAAACACAACAGAATCTCACTGCCTGTATTGAAGCTGACAGTAGTGATACTCAAGTCCGTTTCTCCTTCCCTTCACTAGAAAGGTTAGAGCAGCGGCTCTCAACCTTCCTGACGCCGTGCTGGCCCCAACCATAAAATGATTTTCGTCGCTCCTTCGTGACTGTAACTTTGCTACTGTTAGGAACGTGCTGTGACTTCTGATGTGACCACACAGGAGTGCTGAGACACAGGCTGAGCAGCCCTGGCGAGGGGCGTCACAGCACTCGAGAGACGCCTGCCTCTTTGTCCTTCCAGGAACCATCACGCCAACGGTGCTATTGTTGAAATTCTTCCCAGATACTGTTCGTAATCTAAATATTGTGTGTGTGTGTTGATGCAGGATGTTGCGGATATCCGACGGCAGTTTCCCTCCCTAGGAGGAGATATTAAGTTCCCAGCGTTCTTCAAAGAGGAGCAGTTCTTCTCCAGTGTTTTTCGAATCAGTTCACCTGGCCTGCAGCTCTGGACTCACTACGATGTGCGTAAATTACAGAGTAAGAAATGGAAAGGTTCACAAATCTGCTGCTCTTGCGGGCCTGACATTCGTAGATTGAGCTTTACGGGCCCCGTTAGAGACCTGAGCACTGCCGCTGGCAGAACATGGAGCTGAGAGAGTCAGCCGTCTGCAGGACGGTAGTGCCGTGGTGTCAGCTGGAGCAAAGCCTCGTCCTACGTCTTCCTCTGTGGTCAGGTTCTTACTGTAGCTGAGATGGGTCGTGGTTTAGCGGGGGAAGATGTGGGAACACGGCGTCTCAGTGAAACACCTGACTGCCATCCAAGTCCTTACTTAGGTCAACGGAAGAAACTGTGGGGAATGGTTTGCAAGAGTAAGAATTTGGGGTCCCTCAAGGCCTTAGGATCTGTACCCCTAGAGAACACGAACTGTTTGCTGGTCCGTACAGGAGCAGGGTGTACAGACTTTGATCTTGCTTGTCTTCTCGTTGGCTATCTGCTGACTGTATTTGTAAGTACAGTAAGCACATTTTACATGCTGTTGTGTGTCGTTCGGTGTTGGCGGCTGGAGAGACAGGAAACTGTAACACCTGTTGCGTTTCCGTAGGCCTTTGCTGTGTTGAAACGGGAGCTACATTTTGAAGCACTGACTGGAATGACCTCAGAGCTTTCTTTCTCTGCCTCCCAGCTGGCAGGAATTCCAGCATGTGGCAGCATGCCAGACTGTTGGGGCATGTGCATACTTCGTCTAGGACATTTAGAACTTACAGGGGATTTCAGGATAGTAACTCTATAATTAGATGAGACAAACATGGAATCTCAGCATATTTTAAAAGTTCTGCTTGAATGATTGGTGAGAAGATAATGTGTTTCATGTATTTTTAACGTTATTGATCATGCTTTAAATTTTAAGTAGTTTCCTTTGACCTTGAGTTACAATAGACTACATAATGCTTGTCTCAATAAATCAGAGGAGCCCTGCAGTCGTGGCCCACGCCTTTAATCCCAGCACTTGAGAGGCAGAGGCAGGCGGAAGCGAGTTCCTCGACAGCCAGGACTGTTACACAGGGAAACCCTGTCTTGAAAAACTTAAAAAAAAGAAAAAAGTCAGAGGAATAGTAATTGTAACTACAGAATTAGTTTGCTAAGTAAAGGTTTCGTGCTGAAAGAAGAAATGTTCAGTTGATAATTAATATATGATGACCAGGCACACATCTTGCTCAGTGCAGAGAGGGCACCGTCTGTATGCTCAGGGAAAGTCAGCATCGGTTCATTGGAAAGTACTGTGGGAATTTGCCTCATGGGAGGCCTGTACAATAGTCTCACAATCGCGGTGTTGATGACCACACTGTGGGTGGACACATCTGCAGAGGTCAGCAGCAGCTGCAGGGGTGATTTCTGCTTGGCCCAGGGCACAGCTCGATAACCTAGAAGACAAACCTTAACCCAGGGCAGCGCCGGTACATGGGCGCTGTTATTCCATTTCCTGGTTTCCTAGTGCTGGTCTTTCCCATGTCAGAAACATGGGAAATGTCCTCAATAAAGACACGGTTGTGCATGGAACACAAGCTTTTCATTACTAGGATTCAGTTATGACTGTAAGGGTTTTATGTGGGCTGAATTTCACAGAAGGGATAGGGTTTAACATGCAGTGACACATGCCTGTGATCCCAGCTACTCAGAAGCTGAGGCAGGAGCATCAGAAGTCCAGTTTGAGCAACATAGTGAGACCCTGTGGACCCCCTCCCAATAAAAAAGAGAAAAGGAAAGAATGAGGTTTGAAGTTAACTCTTTAGAGTGCCATTGGCTCCGTTGACTTGAATTGTAGATACTGAAGTTAACTCTTTAGAGTGCTGTTGGTTCCATTGACTTGAATTGTAGATACTGAAGTTAACTCTTTAGAGTGCTGTTGGTTCCATTGACTTGAATTGTAGATACTGAAGTTAACTCTTTAGAGTGCTGTTGGTTCCATTGACTTGAATTGTAGACACCAAAGTTAACTCTTTAGAGGGCCGTTGTCTCCGTTGACTCATTGTAGATACTGCTCACATGTAAATCTCATTGATCTTTAGGTAATGGATAACTTTTTAATACAAGTGACAGGGAAGAAGCGAGTCACACTGTTCAGTCCTCGAGATGCACACTACTTATATTTATCAGGTATGGCTTGAGTTTATGTTTCTACAGTTTATTCTGTTGTCTTTAATAATGTAGGAAGACCACACTTCAGGGTGTGGGAGTGGCGACAGGCAGTATAAAGAATGCATCTCCAGACAAGGCAGGGTGGCACTCACCTGAAACCCCAGCACTCGAGCGCAGAGGCAGGTGGATCTCTGTGAGTTCTAGCCCAGCCTAGTCTACAGAGTGAGTTCCAGGACAGCCAGGGCTGAGAAACCCTGTCTCTGAAAACCACAGAAAGGTTTCAGATGATTTCACTGGATTGCATGGATGATGGATGTTGGTTGTCTTGTATAAAGAATGGTCACTGAAAATTATCTTAGGCTTCAGAAGAATAGTTAGTTCTCACAGTGTAAATACAATAATTAAAGAGTTGAGTTTCAAGTTTATATTTGTGATTACTTTTTAAACAGTGCGGACTTGGTTCAATCTGTGTGATCTCTCTTGGGAACTAGGTTCTAAGTCAGAAGTGCTGAATATTGACAGCCCAGACCTAGATAAATACCCACTCTTCCCGAAGGCGCGGAGGTACGAGTGCTCCCTGGAAGCCGGCGATGTTCTCTTCATTCCTGGTAAGGCCTCTAGATCACACCAGCGTGTTTGCTGTGTTTATTTGTCTAGACGTACAGGTGCTTATCATTGGATCACAGCTGCCTCCCGTCTTCGGGACAGTCAACTGCTGCTGCACAGGGCTGTACCGTCTTGTCTAGGGATGTAGTGGGCTGCTCCGTGTGTGTTAATATACCTTATATCTGGGAAAAGGTTGTACCTGGTTGTTTTTTAAAAATCATTTTATTTCTGAAATATATAGGCATTTTAGAAATGGTAAATATTTTCTAAGAAGATTATAAATTTTTATTAAATATCAAAATATTATAATATCAACATCTGAAAACTTCTGTATACAGTTTCAAGAAATAAACATTAATTTGGATGCTCATAAAATTTCCATGTTAGTAACTATGGTGATAGTTATTATCTGTAATTAACATTTACGTGCATACCTTAAAATTATAAAGACCCTAAGTAATGGGGTTTATTGACCAAGGTTCCTTGTGGAATTCTATTTGCTGTAATTCATAAGTTTGTAGTTCATAAACTATATATTTATTCAGTGATAGTATTAACTTTTGAAACATCTATAACCAGTGAAAGTCAGGTGACATACTTGAGGGTAGATTGTAGGTCCCGTGAGCATCAGGAACCACGGCCTTGCTAGTCTTGTACTCCTCCAAGGCAGCACCCTTCACACGTCTGGTCAGGGCCGTGATGCACTGACTTAGTACCGTACTTTTTTCAGCAGCTACTCCTTTATCTAGTCTATTGCCATTTAATAAATTAAATTTGTTTTTTGTGTCTTTAGAACATGATTAGAGCTATGTAGTTTTCTATTACTCTATATTCATTTTATCTGGAAATTAAGTATTTGCATATATTTTAATGTAAAACAAGATTTCCATCTTTAGATTTACCTATCAGAATGGTTATATTTTTCTGGTATATTAACAAGTGAATAAAGATTCTGAAAGACCTTATAATTAAAACCAAAATGTTGAAGACGACTTTTATAAATTACTGTTTTTCCATGAACACTCCTAGAACAAGTGTTTCTAAGATTTAAACCCTCCTTCATAAGACTGAACACTTTGGCATAGTAAGCGCCCCATCTGCTCACGGAGGTGTTCTTTAATACTCTTATAGCGTGTACATTGTGAAGATGTTAGTGGAAAACAGTAAACTTGCTAGTGAAAATGAAAAGTAGCTAACTAGTGTGGTCAGGTTTCTTCTTCACCACCAAAGGGCCGACTGTGGTTTTCATAGTTTTATGGTAAAGGACTGGTCTATGTCTGGTTTTAGAATCTAAGACCTGAAGCTACAGTGTGTGCTACGTTAAGTCAGGGGACCAGACTGCCTTTGGAACAGGAAGATTTTGAGAACAAGGACGGAATTGGATCACCAAGGACCAGGCATGGTCTTCACATAACTAAAATGCTCTGTGTACAAAACACTCCATGTTCTGATGTGATTGTGTGCGTCAGGAAGTGTAAACATGTAACACAGAAGCCTGCCCCAATCAGAGAATGCAAAGCAAATACACTTTATTATGTCTTTCATTCTAGGTGGGGAAAATGAAAATCCCTAAGGGGTTTAGAACAGGGCTGTGCCCGTGACTCTGACTGAAAGCAGGGTCTGCAGCCCCAGGAGCCTGCTCTGTGCAGTCGTGATATTTCACTGACTATTTTTTTTTTAAACTGTAAGTTTTATTTTTAACTTTTTTTTTTTTAAAAAAAACATTGTACAGCTTTATGGTTCCATAATGTGACTTCTGAGGCGTTTGGAGTCGGAGTGAATGTCTTTTGGAAGCACCTTCCATCGGAATGCTACGACAGAACAGACACCTATGGCAACAAAGACCCTGTGGCCGCGTCCAGAGCTGTGCAAATCTTGGACAGAGCTTTGAAAACACTGGCTGAACTACCAGAGGAGTACAGGGACTTCTACGCACGCCAAATGGTCCTGCGTATTCAAGACAAAGCCTACAGCAAGAACTTGGAGTAAAAGAAAAATGAACTAATTGTAGTAAAAATTTAAATAAATAAAAATCAGCTCAAGAACTATAATATATAAACATTTAAAGATGCTTTTTTTTAAAACTGGATAAATCAGTCTCAGATCTGTGGTATAAAAGGAGATACATATCTGATTTCTACTTGGTACAGGCTGAGAGTGCTTAGTGGAACCATTCTGTAGTTCTTAGACGTAAAGAAGTAAATTCCTACTTAATAAAAAAATGTATTGAATCACTACATGAAGTCTGCTGGTGGAATGACCCCTGGTTTCGCAGTGATTTATTAGTCCACCAGAAACCTTTGTTCGCCCCGCCCCCACCCCACTCAGCCGCAGGATTGGCATCATCCTAGGTCTAGCTGCCCTCGTGGTCCTGGATGGTTGCCAGTAGCAGCTGGGGCCTTGTGTGTCTTCATTTGTATGCAGTGGTGCAGTGGAGTCTCCTGGCCGGAATCCACAGGCTTCTTCCACGCAGCCGCTTTCCAGCATTTCCTACCAAGCCCGTGGCCTTAATGCTCTGAGTGGCTTAGCCTGTCCGTCAGTGAGCCCATCGTCACACGCTGTAAGATTAAACAGAGGGGGATGTTCTTCCGTGAGGCACGAAGTGTATGAGAGAACAGAACGGGTTAGATACTTAGTAAAGCTTACAGGATGCTAACAGTGAACACATTTGATGGTGTATCTCGTCTCCCCTGGCCTCTCCTGCCACGTTGATGTTGTCTTTCTCTTTTTAGTTAGTACTTACATCTAAACTTCAATAGCTGGACAGGTGAGGATGCCAATGGATGTAATCTCTGGAGATAATGACCCATTTGTGTGTGTGCTATTCTTTATGACTATTACTCAGTGCCATTGAAGAACAATGGTCTTTAATGTACATGTGTCCATCTAAAGTAATCTGAGCTCATCAATTAAACACATTTTAATTACAGAGGAAACCATTACTGTTAAAGCTCATCCACCAGTGCCCTGTTTAGAGCTGGAGTAACTTCAGGCATTGAACAAAGAAAGGAAAAGTATATAAGAATCATGACTTTTCCTAGTCATCTTTGGAAGTAAAACTGAAATTACTGAGATGAGCAAAGGTAAAATGTGTACTGGGAAAAATGTTTTAGTACGCTGTACACTAGCCATGTCTAATCAGATTCTTTTTTCATCTTCTTAGCCTGAGCAAAGCACTGACTTTCTCAGAAAGGGAAAGATGTGAACCCTGACTTCACACAGTATTTAGTTAGCTTTGAGTTAACTAGCCAGTCGTATAGAGGGTTGGGAACACGCGGTGGTAGAGCACTCCCATAGCACAGGTACCTGTGTTCAGACCCAGCACCTA
This sequence comes from Microtus oregoni, assembly GCF_018167655.1. NCBI lineage: Eukaryota > Metazoa > Chordata > Mammalia > Rodentia > Cricetidae > Microtus > Microtus oregoni. Next base: position 38,768,730 of record NW_024543077.1, on the reverse strand, counting down.
GAAAAGGTGTCACCAGGACTCAACTGACCTACACAGAACCTTGTTGGGTAGCCGAGGGAACCGGAGGATCTGTTCATCTTCACCTTGAAAGTGAAGCGATTATAACACAGTCTACAGAGTCAGGTAGGGACCAGCACCTGACTGAGGCTAGTCATCCATCTTCCTCTGAGACTTGCTGGCTCCTGAAGTCTACAGCACTGCAATGAATCCTGTGAGAAGTTTTCAGACAATTCTCCTGCTCATATTCTTAAATAAAGATGCTTTCGTCTTTTGGTTTAAGGCCAAGTGAATAACATAAACGTTAACTAATTCATTGGATTCAAAATACTTAATTGTTGAGTGGATGTGTGTTAGAAATCACATAATCACCCTGGAGTGCAGAGACGATTCTGGTTAACTGAGCGGCTACAGAAACATTACAGTGGTGGTGGCCATGAGTCACACCCCATCCTTCCAGCTGGTCCAGGGCTGAACGAGTTCATTGTCTCCCAACAAAGCAAATATACAGCTTACTAGATGCAGATATGAACATAAATGAAACCAACAGTCAATGGGAGGATGGCAGAATATATACAAAATACGCAACCACGGAGTCCGGATACGAGTTGGCATCGAATTCGTCCAGTTTAATACACAAAAACCTTTAGACCTCTGCCGTTTGTACAGTGTATGCTCTGTAAACGTTTACAAAGACAGGATTAGCTCTGCTGGGTACACAGCCAACCTAGTGACAGCAGCTGCTGAGATGAGGCCGAGAGGCCGTGGGAGACACACCTGTACATCGTGTTCAAAACATTTCAACACTGTTAGCTTTGCATGACTCAGTATTTGTCTTGGCCCAGGTCATGAAGAGCAGGTATTCCATGATTTCAAAGTATACGAAATACCAAGAGACAGTCAACAAGGCTAGGTTTCTTTTATCCTTTTGTAGCAGTTCTGTGAACATCTACACACAGAACCAATAACAAGGCACATCTACTTACCTACAAAAAGCTGACGTTAACTCTTAGGAGGTGTGGAGTACGGTAGGTCGTTCAGGGAGGTGAAAGGCGGGCTGTGGTGACTCCTTCCGCCAGTGCTGGTTGGCAGGTGGGTCAAGAGGAATTACAGGCTGGCACTCTGGTGTTAACCTTGCTTCAAACGCGGAAGTCATCACTGGGTTTCTTAAACATGCCAGGAGACGCTGTCTCCATCACTGAGAACTGCAAAGTCCACTTCAGTTACACATGAGATCATTACCCCTTGGTTGTTAATTCACCTTCCTCTAAGAGGACGTCGAATGGGATACTTTGTAGAAGATGTTCCTTCCTAAATTCTGGTCTGTTGTGTTGTCTCACCGCTAACATGTTGCTGGGACTTGTTAGATCCTTGTGGCTTAGATTCTCCTTAGACTAGGCGGGTGCTTGGACATTGCAGAAATGAAATGAACCACACTATACTCTAACAGTCGTTTATGGGGATAAAGGAGTATAGATAGCTAAGATGAGCAGCAAAGAAAAGGGAGAGGTTTTAGGAATTCCTCTAGTGTCCTACGGACAGTTATGGAGCAGCTAACCAGTGTACTCAGTGGAAGGACAGCTGTTCGCCTGGAAAAGACAGGAAAGTTGAAGCAGACCCAGTAGCAAGGTGGACAAACACATCCAAACGGCCTTTCTGTGGGTTACTCTTTTTAATACAGGTTCACATCCATGCTGCGGTGCGAACAAAGTTCTCATCTCTAGGACAGCTTCTCTCGGTGACTTTACAAAGGCACTCAAGTAAGACCCACATTTACAGTAACAGATTTAACGCATACAGTTTTAAAACCGACGTGGAAGAGGACGAATCTGTAGTTTTACACAGAAATGCCTGTGTGGGGACAAACAACCATTTCCACTCCAAAGCACTCGTACTACTCAACACTGTCTCCAGAGGCCATGGCAGTTTTAGGTGTCCCTCGGATCAATGTCCACTTCACCGCAACAATGGAACACTCCCATGAGTGGAGACTGAAGGACCGAGACAAGCCTTCCCTCCATATGACCATTCGAATTCAGCTGTTCTACATTGAGTGGTACCTTTGATGATGGTTAAACAAGTTGAATGCAGTCACCCAATCATAGGGCTCTAAGTTAAGGAAATACACGATCAGGTAGAACCAGGTAACTTGGTCTACTGTGGGAAGTGCTAGTCTCAAAAGACATTCAAAGTGAAACAACAGACAACTACTGAGAAAATGTAGACACTCATCTGTAGTCGACAGAACTACATTCATTCCAAACATCTGGCATGAGTGAATACTGAGAATAGTGATTTAAATGTAATTCTGGAAGAGATCAAGAAATTAACATGTTGCATACTAACACTACGCTTTAGGATACATTTTCTTTTCGATCCCAAAGCAGCATGTTATTTCCCTATTTGGTTAAAACTTTAGAGGTCATGGAATAACCAAATTTATTCATAAATAAAAAGTGCCACTTTCAATAGCCACACAGCTTTGTTCCAGTACTGCTTGAAATTCGTTAGATTTTGGTTTTTTTTCAAAATGCATTTATCTAGTAAAGAAAAATGGGCAGAAGGAAACTTCACCCAAATTATGTAGCAGTGTTAAGCAAATTCAGTTTCTGGGCCAAAATTTAAATTATTTGTGTCTTCAAACTTTCCTTTGTAACCTTTCTTATCTCAATGTAATTTTACATTTGGCCAAAGAAAGCTATTTTCTCTTGGCAGACAAAACCATGCCTCTGAAGAAACACTGATTTGGTCTGCGGAATCTGTCTCCTTGTGACAGCAAACTAACATAATTAAAAACTGTCAATTAAGAATTAAGTTACAGTGCTTAGTCTACTATGTTTTAAAAACCAACTGTACAACTCTATGATCTTGGATATGCAGGAATAAATATATTTTAACTTTAAAAAACAAAAAACAAAAACAAAAAAAAAACCGAATACTTGGGAGAACTGAGAATGAGTTCAGGGGCTCACAAAACTTTCCCGGGAGGGAGGATGTAGGGTGCAAGTCTTCCCCAGGACCCTTGGACAGAGAAAGAATGAAATGTCTGGTCAACGGCTGAACTGCTGTTATTACCAACGTTAGTGGAGAAGAGGTCTCAAAAGATTGGCTGTTCTCAACACAAACACTAAGACTAACACCAAGTTTCTTCCGTTTTCAAAGGACATAGAATTATCACACACGACCCTTCTGGATTTCAAATTAATTCTGATCCAACCCAAAGTTAAAGCTGCCCACATGTACAAGCAAGGAGTCCTACTGTGTAAGACACTCAAGAGTTCTGGAATGTTCATCTTCTTAGCCCACAAGCTGACAATGCATCTAACTACCCTGACATTACGTCACCTGTAGTCATGACAAAGGACGCAGTTTTCCCGCTGAGGAAGCACGCTAGGTCTCAGAACACTTCATGAACCCTGAAGTGATTCTCTATGGAGGGAGTTTCCTTTGCGAAATGAATTTGGCTAGTCACCTGCACGCCCAGATCCCCAAGGATCTGAACAAATTTCCTGTGCTCCTTGCCAATCCAGGACCTCATTGGATCTTGTACCTGATACGGTGTCACATGGGTGTGGACAGTAATCCCAGTTTGAGCAAATTCCTTCAAGACTTCAGGATATGTGACCCAAGTGTCGCTTCCCCCAGAATGACCACCATCCAGCCAATACATTGTTCTTATACTTCTGATGAAAGTGTCTATGTTCTTGTCTTTCTTGGCTTCCTTCAACTCAAACAGCAACTGATTCAAAACTACGCAGCCTTTACTGAATCCAACCAAAGTGAACGAGGCGCCATTCAGTGACAGTGGAGAAAAACTCACAGCGGCCACGCCAGCGTTTCCACAGGTCCTCTCGTTCTCCTGGCCACCATTACGAGAAGTAGAAGGATTAGACTCACAGTTAGCTGCTTTACAGTCCTTATTCCAAACACTCCTCGTCTTGGACAGCGAGCCGTTCTGAGATAAGCTGAAAGCGTTAACTAATAACATATACAGGTGCTTAAAGGCTCCGAAGTCCGGGTCGTGCTCAGGTGCGCCGAACATGTTGCTTTTCACGAAGTTGTCATAGCAACTGAATTTGTGCAGGTGCATCCGCGAGCACTTGACCACCCAGATAAAGCTGTTGGGGAAACGGCGGGCCAGGATGGCGGCAGTATTTTCTAGACTCCAGTTTTCCCACTGATAATTCTCAGGATGACGAGTCATGACCTCATGGTAATTCTGAAAAGAAAGATAAACACACATTAAAAGTGTATTTACCTATAAAGCTTTGCATTATTTTCCAAGGGTTGTTGACCTATGGTTAATGTACTCAAAATAAAACCTAAAACCTTTTAGTGCTTTCTGGCTCTAAGATTTTGAATGAAACACTTCACTTGGCCTTAACTTCATTAAGAGACAGGGTATTGCACTTAATACTTGCACTAAGTATTAAGAATTTCTGAATAAAACAATCTAGAAAGATAAATTTTAGCTTTAAAAATCATTTATAACTTTTATTTAGTGCATATGTAATAAAGTTCCCTAATTCAATTGAAAATATAAATTTGATTACAGATCTTTTGATCAAGACATAATTTAGGAATATTTTCTTCCCAGTGAGCTGTGGTCCTGCTCTCTGGGATGAGTCTGTCACAGGCATGGAGACTCTCCCAGCGTCCTGACTGCTATGCCTGACGCCAGTATTTCTCTTGCAAAGTTGCAGGATGGCACAGAAAATCTTAACGCGAATCCGTAACTACATCTAAAACTCCTGTGAGGGGACACCAGGTGTTAAATAATCACAAGTTAAAGTTGGTGATCGAGACTACAAAATTGCCTTCCGTGGTTTTCTTTTGAACTTGTTCAGTTTCACAGGCATGGGACAGCTCAAATTTAGATGTATTAAAAATTATTACTATCTAGATCTTTGCTCTTGTCTGTGCATCATTTGCCTTTTGTACAGATTTTGTTTGTTTAGATGCAGTCTGTATAAAGTAATGCTGTGTTTTTGTTCTGACCATACAGTATTTCCTCATATACATAACGCATGTACACATGTACTAGAGAACACTGACCTGCTAGCTGTGTACATTTTAATCATTTCTAACACTGCTGAACTTAGAATTTTTTCTTTATATATTTGTAGGTAGAGTTAATTTTGGTAGTAGTCTATTTTTAATAGGAAAAATGTACAGAACACTTAACATTCAAACCGCGAAAGGCTTTCAAGTGAAGAAGCCTTACCTCATGGTCTCTACCAAGCAACCATAAGCTTAGATATAATTTTCTCTTAAAATATTCTAAAAGGCATGACTCTATAGCAATACAGACTTGCATCACAGTATTTGAATGCCAGTAAAATACCCCTGGAACTAACAGTGAAGTCTGCACTGGCAATGCACAATGACACACTGGTTTCCACACTCTGGCACAAGAACACACTGATTTCCACACTCTCTGGCAATGCACAAGAACACACTGGTTTCCACACTCTTTGGCAATGCACAAGAACACACTGATTTCCACACTCTTTGGCAATGCACAAGAACACACTGATTTCCACACTCTCTGGCAATGCACAAGAACACACTGATTTCCACACTCTCTGGCAATGCACAAGAACACACTGATTTCCACACTCTCTGGCAATGCACAAGAACACACTGGTTTCCACACTCTTTGGCAATGCACAAGAACACACTGATTTCCACACTCTTTGGCAATGCACAAGAACACACTGATTTCCACACTCTCTGGCAATGCACAAGAACACACTGATTTCCACACTCTCTGGCAATGCACAAGAACACACTGATTTCCACACTCTCTGGCAATGCACAAGAACACACTGGTTTCCACACTCTCTGGCAATGCACAGAACACACTGGTTTCCACACTCTTACTTCGCTTCAATGCTAATGGTTCATTTTTAAAATCCTGGTAGAATAAGATTATGCAGTGTTCTAGATTTAATTTTCATATTGGATTTCAAGTTAGGTTAAACATTTTTCTGTTTGCTGGCTATTTTATTTTTTATTTTTGTTAACTATGCTTATGCCCTTTGATAACTTCCTCACTGTAATGTTCAACTCCTAATAATTTACTTCATTAATCATTTGCCACATGTCTATTAGTAGCTGTGTATGTTTGAAATATATTCCAAGCGGCTCTTAAGTTGACTTTTTATGGATTTTGCCATTACCTTCTTCACATCCAGGTTTATTATACAAAAACCGTCATAAAATAAGCAGTTTAGCTCTGGAAGGGCTTATCTGTTACTTTCTGTTACTGTTTTTAAACATTATTTTTGTGTGTACCGGTGTGTGTGGAAGCCACAGGACGTCTGCAGGAAAGCTTCTCTCCTTGCACCCTGTGAGTCTTGGGAACTGAACTCAGATGTCCAGCGTGACAACAATCACCTTTACCCACGAAGCCATCTTGTCTTTGAGACAAGGTGTCAGGTAGTCTACGCTGGCCTTGAACTCCTTACGTAGCTGAGAAAGACACTGAGCTGTTTTTCCTGCCTCCTACTTAGTTCACTTCATAAGCTTGGTGTGGTAGCATATGCCTGTAATCTCAGCACTCAGGAAGCTGAGCCCGATTGGATCCAGAATTCAAGAGCAGCCTGGGCTACACACAGTGAAGCCATCGAGAAATAACAAATAAATATGCAAGCTAATTATAATTGAGAACTCCAAAGTCCCACACCTATACAATTGCTTGCATTACTATTTAATGAGCCAAGTGAAACAGATTTGCTGACTCAGTTCAGGCTGTGCCTCATAGCAGGTGCTGTAAATCTAAACATCAGCCCCCACCAGCTCCAGTTACATGATCAAAAAGGGGCTAAAAGTGTTAATACTGACGACCTGAGCAGCAAAATGAACACTGGGATCCTTACTGTTACATCAAATCCAGACCCAAGAACCATGGGCAGGTGCTTCCCTACCCTGAGATGTGGCCCAGACACCCCATAGTCAAACTCTCTATGCACCCAGGCTGTTAACTACAGTTAACTGACTAAAAGGGGTTTCTTTCGAATCTTTGTCTTACTGGGATAAACTGCATTCACTATGCTTGCAGGAAGTAGGTAAAGGCTGCGTCTCTGCTCATGCCCAGTGAGGTGGACCTAGGAGGGCTCAGCCCAGTTAGACGCTTGCTGACCTGCAGGTACTGCAGAGGTCCAGCCCAGATTACACTGAAGTGGGCCAAAGAATCTTTTCGGAAAACTTCATGGTTCCCAGAGTTTAGAAACAGTCATGCCATTGATGAGCTACCCTCTGAACCACCTGAGAAGGAAGAGGAGAGCTACACCAGGAGAAGCTGCACATCTCTAAAGATGCACCAGCGGAATAAAGTACACAGCCCAACTAAGCAGGGACTAGGAACCAGCTGAAGGGAACGGCTTAAGAAAGGGCTGGATGACCCCAGAGAATAAGGTCAAGACATACTCTCACGGTCATTTACTCTTCGGGAAAGCCAGATCTGATGACACTGGCGATCCTGGTACTCGGGGCCGCTGGCTCTTTCTACGGAGGAAGATACATATGGAGGGTTTCGAAAGGGGCGGTATAAGGAGACCTCCACTGTTTTAGATGCACTAAGAGGCACGGTGGAGGCGCTGCAGTTAGCGCTGGGTTAGAGATAAGGTAGGAAATCCACCTAGGAGGACTTCAAATTTCTGAGCTGAGCGACTTAAGTCGGAATTTTCATTAACTTGGACGAGGAAGACTGCGGAGGAGTGAATAGATTTTCGGTTCTAGACGGCTACTAAATATCAAAGGAAGCAACTGGCATGCAATTGGTGAATCCATAAACATCCAGCTTATGTCTAGACGAAATAAATATTGTCAGGGAACAATAGACAGAGCCACAAGAGTGAAGGCATAGAGAAGTCCGCGCCTGGAGCACTCCAGTGCCTGAAGGGGAGGAGGGGTGGCACTCGCTGGGCTCTTCCAGTATTTAACCTTGACTGAAGCCCACAGAGGGGAGGTTTGACTTCCACACAGGCTTTAGGCTAAAGCGCACGGAAGGGAGTGTTAGGTCTAGGCAGTTTGGCCTTGGAACCTCTAAAACATGCCACACTGAGCACAATGACCACTCTGTCGTTGTCCAGGAAGCTAACGGCGCAACAGAAGCCGCCACTCAGACCATACCTGCAGCACTTTGGGCCCCATTCGAAGACAGAGGGATGTTCTGTCTGGCACACTCACGCCACAAAGTACGAAGCCGCCATGACCACCACCACCACCACCACCACTAAGACGCATTTAGTTGCTGGTCGCAAATCTCTGCAAGTTAATGTCAGAGGCAACATATCTGTTGCATTCAGAGTACAAAGGCACCAACTGAGTAGATTTCCTTACATCTAAATCCGAGTTTTGTTCTTTTTCCAGGTCCCATTATAGCAGTCAACCAGTCAAGTCAATGGATTAGTTTGAGAGCAAGAGAAGATACTAAGTACCACTATGATCGTTAGGTTTATCATCCTCAAGTACCAAGTTTAAAACAATGATAGTTTTGAACAAATCCTAGTACGGGGAAAGCATCCGGTTGTTCTATTCTAACTTGCACGTCTACGCTAGCGCTAACAGAACTTTCTGGGCTGGCTGATGCTCGACGGAAAGGCTCTCTGGATCTGCGATCTGCGCTGTCCAACATAGGACACACAAGTCACCTGGGGTGACTGACACCTGGCACACAACTAAAGAGAGAGCCCTGCCTCTTCCTGTTAACCAAGTCAGATACTCTCACGTGGTTGGTTAATGTATTCCTCACACAACGCAGTTTTAGACGAAAACCCGGCTTCCAGGACAGCTCCAGCGTGGACGTAGCTCTGCAGCTGTGAACCCAGCAACACCAAGGACGCACACCGCACCGCGCTGCATTCAAACGGGCCTCAGCATCCCTAGCATGGTTGGCCATTCCATTTCTTCCACCCCGTGTTTGAGGGTTACGGATGAGGTCACACTTCAGTAACGGATCAACGGCTGTATTTTAGTGAGACGGCGTTTTCCAAACTGTGCTCCGTGCCTAGCACGCACACCGTTGTCCCAGACAAGGCTGGAGCTGAGCGAGCGTGTCCCACTCCCTGCAACGCCTCTCCTTCCCCCGACCCCAGCGGCCCCGGGACCGACAGACAAACCGCGGCCTCCACGGTCCCTTCCCCACCCCCACCCCGCCCGCCCGCCTCCCGTGTGACAACCCGCGTGGGCGTGTCGGGGAGGCCGGGCCCGCGTTACCTGCACATCCCCCGGGAAGTAGAGGACGTGGTGCCGCGGCTCCAGGGCCGCCTCGTCCCCGGCCGCCAGCAGCAGCAGCTCGTTGCAGCGCTGCGGGTCGGAGCCCGGCACGGTGGAGCGCTGCAAGCGGGGGCAGCAGCCCCGCGCGCCGCCGCCCGCGTTCATGGCTTGGGGCTGCGAGCCGGGCACCGAGGCTCCGGAGGAAGCGAGCAGCGGCCGCAGGAGCAGCAGCACCAGCGCCGGGGACCGCGGCCGCCGCCTGAACAACCTCATCGGGGGCGGAGGGGGAGGGAGGTCGAGCCGCCGGGGCCGCGAACCGGGCGGCCAGGGCGGGGCCTCCGCTGCCCAACGGCCCCGGCTCGCCGCCGGCGTCAGCGCGCCGCGTGCGTCGGGGGGCGGGGCGAGAGAGGGCGGGGCCCGCGGAAGGACGCTTGTGATTGGTGGACGAGGCTCCCGCCGGGAAGTTCGGAGTGAAGTCGCGGAGCCCGGAGCCTGGAGTCTGCTGCGGTTCGGGCTTCTGCGCGGTAGCGGCTGCTCGGGGTCGCTGCGCGATCGAGTAGGGTGTAGGAGTTCACGGTGAGGTTTATGTGGTCAGGGACAGAGCAGGGTAATTCTGGAAGTCTTTCGCGTGCCCCCTAGCGGAAGCAATCTCCTTTATCCTGCAAAAAGAGTGTGCTCATTTCCCGTTGGTAGAGGGAGCAGGGCACCGGGGAGACTGAGGATTGCCCTGCTTGCTGGCACATTTACTGTAGCGGATGTGTACAGCCTGTAGGACTTTCCATGTAGGGTTTTGTAACCAGTTTGAAAACGATAGGAAAGCTATGAGAACAGCAGCTTCTGATGTCTAATTGTGTCGGAATAGAACTGGGCCAGTTTATGCATTTTTCTTTTTAAATTAAGAAGTGTTATTTTAACGCTGTGTGTGCGCACATACTGCGGACCGTGAACGTGGGTTTGTTTACCGGTGTAGGCCTGAGGTGGACTTTGGGTGTGAGGAGTGAGAATTCTGGAAAGGAGTCGAAACTTAAATTGAAGTTTCTGCAGGAGTGAAAAACTGCTTAGAACTTGAGCGACTGGGGACAAGTTATACTGTCGCAAGTCTGGAGCCTCGTTATAATCTATCTTGAGCTGCCTTTAGCCTTTTCTAGCCCCTCCAGTGTCCCTGAATGGCCAGCTTCCTGGTAAATATCAGGTGAGACCTTTGGAATTTGTTAGCTTCTTAGCAGGGCATCAGCTTCAACCCGCCCAGAAGCTAAGAAAGTTCACAGATTACATAGGGGCCAGAAAAGAGATTTTTCCACCTGACATTTCAACCGATGTATTGGAAAGACTTGATTTATGCAAGATGTTCTATGTTGATACTGTAAAACTTCAGCTCACTAACTCAGTTCTCCTTTGAGGTGAGAGCAGTGTCTTGTGTCCTCCGTCTCCATCTTTTTAACTTTTTTATTTATTGACTTTTTGTTTGACAGCAGCTCCCTGAGCTTCAACTCATGGAGTGGACTACACTGGGCTAGCCAAGGAGCCCAGTGGTTTGCAAGCTCTAAGATTATGTATGTGGGTCGCTGGGCTCTCTGTATTTTGTGGATGATGGAGGATCCAATTCAGGTCCTCACACACTTTGGAGAAAGAAACAGGGTACTGTACCAACTAAGTCACCTCCCAGCCATATTCTGCTTTTTAAAAGTTCATGTATTTATAGCAGAAACAACTTAGCAAATAATAAAATAAAATTCCTGTAGTGAATTTCGCTAACCACCATTTTCTTAGTGGCGTCAGAGACGTGTGATTTGTCAATCGACTTGGATATAAACTATTGGCTTCCATCTGACATAATAAATATAACAGGTGTTTAGAATGAGAATGACCCCCCCCCCGCACCACCCCATAGACTCATATTTGACCACTTAGTCTCTATCTGGTGGAACCGTTGGAAAAGGATTACGATGTGTGCTCATGGAGGTGGCGCATCAATGGGGGTGGTTTTGAGGTTTCAGAAGCCCACACGTTTTCAGTTTGCTCTCAGCCCCGTGCTTCTGGATCAAGACATAAGCTCTCACCAACTACACTAGCCCTAGCCCCATGCCTGCCTGCTGCCATGCTCCCTACCACGATGGTCATGGATTCTAACCCTCTGGAACCGTAAGCTCCAAATTAAATGCTTTCTTTTGTAAGTTGCCTTGGTCATGTTTTTTGTTTGTTTGTTTATTTGTTTAATCACAGCAATAGAAAAGTAAGACAAACCAAAAAAATATTCAATTGCTATTACAAAGCATTGCTTTATAAAATGGCTAGTTAAGAAGAAATGGAGGTTAATTGTACAATGATTATTGTAATCCCACCAAGGAAGCCAGTCTGGACTTCAGTTCTGCAAGTCACATGTCCCTTTCACTAGGCAGAGGACTGTTATGCTCCAGGCTCCAGGCTCAAGTAGGACTTGTATTGCTAATGTAGCTTTTGAGTCCTATGGTTTGGTTCTCCAGGTTAACTGATTACAGAAACAGTCCTACGTTGAAGGGAACAGGACGTACTTGTGTTTAGAAAGAAAATTAATTGTAACAAATACTAAATATCTTAAAGGAGTCTCAGTATCTCTGAGATAATTGAGGCCTTTGAGAGACACAGAAGAAGAGCTGAAGAACAAAGAAGCAAACTGAAGTGAGCCAAACTCCCTGTGGCACAGTCACAGGTGCATAACCCTGCTCGGTCACACGTGCACGGCCCTGCTTGGTCACACGTGCATTCACACGTGCACAACCCTGCTCGGTCACACGTGCACAGCCCTGCTCGGTCACAGGTGCACAACCCTGCTCGGTCACACGTGCACAACCCTGCTCGGTCACAGGTGCACAGCCCTGCTCGGTCACAGGTGCACGGCCCTGCTCGGTCACACGTGCACGGCCCTGCTCGGTCACACGTGCACAACCCTGCTCGGTCACACGTGCACGGCCCTGCACGGTCACACGTGCACGACCCTGCTCGGTTACACGTGCACGACCCTGCTCGGTCACACGTGCACGGCCCTGCACGGTCACACGTACACAGCCCTGCATATAATGGTTAACTAACAGTATTTAAATACATTACCCATGACTCACTGTCAAGAAAATATAATCAATTAAAAACAAGTTAATTGTCAACAAAATATTATCAGCTGAAATCCAACAATGTGTAATGAGAATTATGCATCATAACTGAGTGGGGTGTGTAGCTGGGCATGGTAGTGTGCACCTATAACCCCAGTGCCCACGAGACTGAGGAAGGAGGATTACGAGTTCGAGACCGGTCTGGCTACACAGTAAGACCTTGTCTCAAAAGGACACAACAAAGAGATTGCTCCCTTGAATAAATCTTGAGATTTATTCTAGGAATCAAAGATCGGTTTTACATCGGAAAATCAATATTATATGCCATATGAATATCATAAAACTAAAAATACCATAGACATCTTAATAGACATACACAAATAATATTGGCAAAACATAGCATACTCTCATGATGTAAACCATTTGGTGAACCAGGAATAAAAGAGAATTTTCTCGACCTAATAAAAGCCATTATGAAAACCTACAATAATGTAACACTTAATGGCTAAAAGATAGAATATTTTCACTCTAAAAATAGAACAAGATAGAATGCTTATTCCTGCAGCCTCTAATCAGTATCACGCTGTAAGTTTAAGCAGAGGAATTAGGCAAGGAAAAAAGAATCCAGACATAAATGGATTTATGAAGACATAAATCTGTGCCGATGCCTTGATACTGTCTATGGAAAAATCTTAAGGAACCTACTGAAAGTAATAAATGAGTTGAGCCGTGTTACAAAATCAATATGTAACAATCAAGTGTTTTTCAGCTGTTGGTAATGGAAAATCTAAAAATAAAGTAATAAAAATTTCATTTACTCTAGTAAAAATATACTGATGAGTACATTTAATGAAAGAAATGTAGAACGTGCATGCTAAAAGCCACAGAGCTGTTTAAAGATTAAAGAGAATGTAAATAGGTAGAAACTAAGCTAATGTCCATGGGTCAGAAGATGTTAGATTGTTAGAAACAAAGCTAATGTTCAGAAGATGTTAGATTGCTAAAGCTGCTGCTTCTTTCAAAATCGATCTGTTAATTCAGTGCCACCCACATTAAAAATCCCGTCTTGTTTTGCTGGTTCTGGGATGCACAGAACCAGGGATTCAAAATACAGTCTACATCCCTCTTGGGAAAGATGGAAAAAGTTGGAAGACTCACAATTTTCCATTTCAAAACAGCAATGCTGTGTTGACTAAAGCGGTGTCTACAGTCATAATGGAGAGGGTTAGGATAGCAGGTCTTCTCAGAGCCTGGTGACTCTGCATAGCCCAAGTTACCACGAGGAGGTGATGCCTGCTGTGAAGATCCAGGATGGCAGGATGCCATTCCAGCCTGGAGAGTCCCAATCCTGCAGAGACTGCTAAAAGATGGAAGAGTTAGAGGCCAGCCCACCCTCTCAGGATTCCCAGCTCAAGAAAATTCAGCAAAAGAGAGTGGCAGATAGGTTTCTGGAGAAGTGGCTTTGGTTTTCTGTTTTCTTATACCAGTGTCCTTGACTGAGAGGACAAGCCATGGCATTGGTTCCTGAAGTTTCTAGAAGCTACCAGACTTTCTGGCCTAAGGCTCACCATAGGAAAGTGAAAGTTACTGGGCTCAGCCAGCCAATGCTTTGTAAATAATACGAAATAAAAAGAGTCAAAAGGGGAAATAGACAAGCTGAATTTTAGCTATATAAAACAACTTGATATTTCAAATGATATTAGTCAAATGTGAAAAAGACGATCCCAGAACATGGACATTTCTGGTACTCAGTAATGAAGATAGAGCAGGTTTAAAAATAAACAAAAGTTCTACATAGACATTTAACAAAAGACATACAAATGGACAATAATCCTGTTAGCAGGCACTCAACGTTAGTCACTAGGGAAATGCAAATCCAAACCATTACTAGTTTTGCTTCATGTTTACTAGTAGGGCTACAACATCTACTAACCAGTGTTGGCAATGGTGTGGAAAAGGTAGGAGGCCCATGCGTTGCTAATAAAAATGATGGAACTGCTTTTGATGAACATTTGATAGTTTTAAAAAACACTGAACAGATTTTCCATATGTAGTAATGGCAGAACACGATAAAAGCACTTAAGAACAGAAAGGCTTATTGTGGCTCACCGTTTTAGGAGATATAGCTCCTAAAGGCAGAGAGGAAGAGGAGAATCCAGCTGATTACATTGTGACAATTCAGCTGGTTACATTGTGACAGTCCAGCCCGCTATATTATGACTATCCAGCCAGTTACATTGTTACAATCCAGCTGGTTATATTGTTACAATTCAGCCGGCTACATTGTTGCAGTCCAGCCAGATACATTGTTACAATCCAGCTGGCTACATTGTTACAACCCAGCCGGCTACATTGTTACAGTCCATCCGGTTACATTGTTACAATCCAGCCAGTTACACTGTGTCCGCAATCAAGAAGAAATGCACAGGAGGAGGGACCAGGATGTAAAATCCAGGGCCCTCCTGGAATGGCCCACTTCTTCCGCCAAGGCTCTACCTCCTAAAGCTTCCACACCTTTCAAAACAGCATCACATGTTGGAAACCCAGTGTTCTAACAATGGAGCGAATGCAAATGTTTCACATTCAAATGGCAACATGGTAGCCCTGGTCCCAAGTAGTGTACAACTATCTGATAATATAAAACAGATCCATTACAACTTCAAAAGTCTGCATGGTCTAACAAGCTTAGCTCTGTTTAAAAACCATCTCCTTTGAGACTCATGGCAATCTCAGTGCTTCTTGTTTTAAAGATGACATACCCCAACATACATTGGCACAATATAAACATTCCTATTCCAAGAGGGAGCCATAGAGGAATAGCAAAGAAATACCAGGTCAAAGTAAGACCGATATCTAACAGGGCAAGTACCACCCTCTTCAGTTCCATTTCTAACGTCTGGGGCTTGTAACGGAATCATCTGGGCCCCAGCAGCCTTGCAAAGTCCCCGCCTCCAGCTCTGCCACCCTCAGGTTAAGAAATTTCTCTTAGTCTAGCTCTGTACCATGTGTGCAGCTTTCCTAAAGAGACATTTACGCTCCTGGCTGTAAATAAAGACTGATTTTTAGTTTCCAGCCTTCCAGATCTGAATTATCACACAGAAACTATATTAATTACATCACTGTTTGGCCTATTAGCTCAGGCTTCTTATTAACTAATTCTTACATCTTAAACTAACCCATTTCTGTTATTTTATGTATTGCCACGAGGCTCGTGGTTTGTTACCTCTTGCTTCTTGGACAGCTCCATGGCATCTGCCTCCTTTGACAGTTACATGCTTCTCTCTGACTCCACCTACTCTCTCTCTCTCTCTCTCTCTCTCTCTCTCTATATATATATATATATATATATATGTATATATATATATATATATATGGATATAGTTTGATCCCATGGAGTCTGTGATCGTAAAACTTGCCATGCTCCTTTATTTACCAAACTGTAGTTTTATGTCTGTTCTCATTGCAAACCCGAGTAAGAGCTGTGACTGGTAACCACGCCACCACCTGAATGCTGTCCTGTCCCAAAACTTTCTCTACCAAAACATTTACTTGTTACTTTAAAAACTGGGTGTGCAGACCAGGCAGTGGTGGTGCATGCCTTTAATCCCAGCACTTGGGAAACAGGGACGGGTGGATCTCTGTGAGTTTGGGGCCAGTCTGGTCTAAAAGAGCTAGTTCCAGGACAGGCTCCATAGCTACAGAGAAACTCTGTCCTGAAACACTAAAAACAAGCAAACACACAAAGAAAAAAATTGTGTGAGCACACACATGCATGCGTGTGATTTATGTATATAGGCACAGGTGCGCATGTGCCATGGTGATACGTGACAGCTTCTAGGGGTCGCTTTCCTCTTCCTCCATACATTGCAGGGATTGCCCTGGTGTTGTGACTTTTACTCACTGAGCCATTTGTATCCCTCATCCATCGCTTTTGAGTTAAGTGAGCGTCACTCAAGTTCTAGGGACACAGGTGCAAGGTGTGTGGCCTCTCTGCGGCCAAAATGTGACACAAATAGCTTGTGGCGCACTTCCTAGTACAGTTTTAGAGTACATTTTGCCCGTTTTTAATTGACTTATCTGATACCTTGTTTCAGTGTAAGAGTTCTTCATTCTTTTCGATACCAGTCCTTCACTGGAGAAGTATCCTGCAGAAACTGTCTCAAAAAAAACAAACAAAAAAAAAACACAAAAAACAAAAAAAAAAATGTTGCAGTTACATTAACGTCTTTCACCAGGTGGAAGACTTTAACTAGTGCGGCGAACTTCTCGACCAGAAGAAGGACCACCACAGGAGGATTCTTCTCAGATCACGCTTTATTGGAGTGCCTCTTGGTTGATGGGGAGCAGGAAGCGAGGGGGGCCGAGAGCACTAAAGCAGCTGCTTATATAGGGAGTAGGCACACGGGTCGCCCTGTGATTGGTTGCCACCATCAGCTGTCACCAGACTGCATCGGGATAGGTCCAAGGGCCCTTATCCACCATGCATGCGGGAAGCAGGGGACACGCAGCTCCCAACGGGACAGGATGTCAACGCCATCTTGTAATGGCGACTCTGTCCGGCTCCCTGCAAACTAGACTACCAGGGGTCTCTTCTTTCTTCTACACATCATCTCGATACCAAGAGGGTATCGCCAAACCAAAGGTTTTGTAGCCCCCCCCCCCATAATCTTCCAAGAATTTTATAATTTTGCATTTTAGATATAAGCCCCCGATAAATTCTGAGTTACCAAAAAAAAAAAAAAACATTTCTGAAGTTTGTATGTCCCATGTTGACATTCACTCAGGTGAATACACAGCTAGCTCTTCTAAATGCTCAACCATCTTTGGAAAAAAATGGATTTTCTTCCCTTGCATTGTCCTGTCCCTTTACCAGAGATCAATCACTACATTGGTACGAGCCTACATCTCTGTTTTGTTCCATTGATCTAGTCAGTAATCTTGTAACAGTTTATGTATTTATGCTAATTTGGGCTGGATGTTTACTCTTTGCAGCTGAAATAAATCAGTCATTTATCTGAACACCGAACATCTCATTATATAAATTTAATAAGCAAGGAACTGTAGACTTAGCCAGGTTACATAACACGTTCAAGGTCATCTCAGTAATAACTAATGGAGCCAGCATTTGAACAGCCATCTGCTTACTGCATGTGACTGAAGGTGAACGATGGCAAATGGCCTTGTTCTTCTCACCTGGACCAGCGCTGTTGTTGAAGTACTCTTCTGCTAATCATGGCCTGTCGCCTCCTGCAGTTCCTACGAAATGCAATGATGTCTCTTTAGCCAGCGTTTAATACCTAGCTTGCATCGTCAGCTTCTTCCAGGGCTTTATTACATGCTCAGTGGGACCACTTGCTAGGTTTATATTACACTCCATTTTATGCGATCAGGGTTGGAGCCCAAACCGTTCCTCCAACTTGGGGGAATCTTGAAGTATTAAAATTCCTCTTGTTAATCTTCTCAATTGCCATGTTTTTTTTCTTCTTTAACTTTTCACAATTGTGTGCCCCCATTATATCCTAAAACTGGAATTAAACATTCTTTCCTTAAAGTAGGAACAAAAGAAGGAGCCCTAGAGTGCTCTGGGGTTGTATCCTATGCTATGCCTTCTGTTTGGGTTATATGTATTTGGTTTATCTAGACTGTCCTCTCCACAACTGATACAGCACATGGGACCTGGCTTTTAATCACCTAATATTCACACCCAACATATTGCTCAGTGTTGCAGTTCCAAAGGTAAAAGACAAAGCCGCTGCCTTAATAATAGCTTATGAGCCAGCGAGCCAGACAAGAGAACGAGCCTTTTCCTGTAGTTCCTCTCTTGCTGTGGGACAGAACAGAGAGCCCAGCATACTTAACGTTGTTTGGATGTTGGAAAGGGAACCAGTGCATGCTACCCAGCTCAGTTAGCAGCCTGTGCACTCGCAGGAAGGGCTAAGAACTCTACAGGCGAGACTTCCAAAGTTTTCAGTACTTGTGTTGGGATCTGAGAACATTTTTAGGGATGCAACTGAAGAACTAAGATGTAGCCGCATCTTTGGGGACGTTTTGCTAGCAGAGGCGTTTGCAGATCTCAAGTAAATTTCACAATGTCCATAATCATCTCATAATTGCTAGAAATTCTGATAGGGCTGAACTGCAGGTGCAGCAGCGGCCTTTCTGAGCCACGGGAATAGCCTCGAGCAGACTCGGTGTTGGTGACAGCCACTGTGACTGGCCAGGTCGAGGGAGGCTTCCGAGCATGAAAATGATTAACTTATCACATCACTGCTTTCTGGCTTCCTAGTGACTCTCTGGGTTTCCTACCTTCTTTCAATTAACTTCTTTTCCGTACACCCAGTCAGAAGAGTTTGCATTGTACATCTGAAGCAAGTAAATTTCATAACATCCTTCTTAAACGACCCCAACAGCTCAAGGACAATGATCCGCATGAACCGAGGTTGCTGGCTGAAAGGGAGACCAGCCAGTCGCACGTCAAGGTGGTTTCGGTGAGTGGTTTAGGATCGGAATAGGCCGTAAAGGAAAAGCAACATTCTTGAAAGACGTTCAGGAGATAAAATGTCTATGACCCCGTGTTTTCTTCGTTATGAAGAAGATGACTCCTGAGAGGGGCACAGGGCTGTGGGATTGCCAAAGTCAGGGCTTCTAGTAAAGAAACCAGGAGAGGTAGAGAGATCACAAGTCAGTTATTTCTTTTGGGGAATTTCAAATAAAATGCTTGAACACGAAGGTAGAGGAGTGCTGTTTGTCGGGGGTATAGTGAGGAATCGGCTGTTGCCAGTGCTACATTGTTGCGGGAGGGTTTGTGGTGAGTGTGAGAGAGAGAAGCTCCAGAGGCACCTGGAAGAGGGCAGAGCAGAGAGGAAAGAAAGCAGATTGGGCATGGCCTATTTTTTTTCTCTTTTTGGTTTTTTGAGACAGGGCTTCTCTGTGTAATAACCCTAGCTGTCCTGGAACTAGCTCTTATAGACCAGGCTGGCTTCGAACTCACAGAATGCTGAGGCCTCATTCTTTAACTGACTCATCTGGAATCTGTCATGGTATTCTCACACCTTCTGTCCTTCATGTACTGGAATTAGAATCGAGGCTTTGTGTTTTTAGGCACGTCACTAGTGAGTTACATACATCCACAGCCTATAAACTTCCCACATTTTTTTGAGGATTGAATTGAGGACTTCTTACATGACCCAAGGCACCAACCAATGCTGCAGGTCACCATTACGGAGAAGAAGGACCCTGTACTGCTGACCCTGGTTAGTGTTGACTGTCACCATGCTTATCAGATCACTCTTCTCTGGCGTCCCAGGGACTCTCTGCGTTTCCTGGTACTTTTTAAATACCCCTCTTTTCTGTACACATAGTCAGAATAGGTTCTATTGTGTGGAACAGGCTAAGAAATTATCATTTGAAACCAAGGTGTATAGTGAAAGAAAACAAGCTCTGGTGGAAATGATATGTAATATTAAAATGGTTTCCTAAGTTTCTTTTTTTTTCTCTAGTGGAATTAGACGCAGGAGACGTGAACTTTAATGTTCTCTATGAATCTAAAAATGTCAAAAATAAACTTTTTAAAAACTGTCTAAAACTAAAAAAAAAAAAATTAATCCCTGGGTATTGATTCTGCACAAAGGTCCCAGGCGAGTTTATCAAGTCGAGTCAAAGTCAGAATAAAAATAAATCAGGCATTATATAGCGTATTAAATTTCCGGAGCTCAGCTCGGCTCCCTTAAGCGCTCAGGGCAACGGCGGGGCCCCCACTCACCGTGGCGGGGAGACAACAAACCAGGAGTAAATTGCCGCTGCGAAATGAAGCGCATCACACATTCCCATCTACTGCTTTATACCTCCCGAGTCTCCGAGGACCCAGAAAAACACAGCGAGCGCGCTAAAAGTGGATCCAGATGTCGGCCATCAACACCGCCGTACTTTAATTATCAGAAAACAAAGGAATCGCTCCTTAGGTGCGTTCCAGGCAGGTGTTCCTTCCCAGAAAACAGAAGAGCTGAAGAAACAGCCGAGCCATTGTATCTACTTCGCCTCTAAGTAAGGAAACAATAACCTGAATGAGAGACTACCCCACGGGGCCTGGAAGTTCGCAACTATTAGAATGTTGCAAATGCTGTTCCGAGCTGCAGAGTGCGTGGTTAATATTAATTACTCCATTTTGCAGATGGGAAAAGCGAGTGCCCTGTGTCGTCATAATTTCTAACCCAGTGGTGTCGGTTTTTTGACAAGTCTACTGTACAATGAATCTATTTTACAATATCCTTTAAGCTGTATGCAGAATAGGATTGGTTTTTGAACAATTATAAATTTTAACATTGTCTATTTTCATTAAGGAAATTAGAAATATAAGTAGGGAACACTTTATACTACCAAATCCTGATTTTTTTTTTCCCATTGGGCCCATTGTTGGGCTTCATAGTGTCTGTGAGCCTCAGAAGCCGAGCTAAAAATGGCTGCATTTTAGTGCGAGAGTCCATTTACAGGTTGGCATATTCTCACGGGTCTACCATTAAACATATAAGTCGTGTAGATTCCACATTCATGACTGGAAGATTAACATTTATTACTGCCTACAAGTCACAACCTGAGAAGGGAGCCTTTGCCTGATGTGATAAATGGGTCCGAACAAGTAGTAATTCCAGAATTTGTGCTGGCGTTTGTACACCCTTGCAAAATTAGAGACTGTTAGGAAGTTCTTTTCTTTTCCCTCAAGCGCTTGCTGCTTGCTTTCTGTTTAGATTGTGCAGTGTGTTTCTGTGAAGAGCGGAGGTGTCAGACAAGAAGATTGGAGGTGCTTTTGTCTCTCGTGTTGCTGGAGATGGAATACAGCTCATGAAGCATCTGCCAGAAGCCACAAGATTGGGGCAGAGGTGTGCGGACTGAAATTAAAACCCGGAATCACTTGGCAGCAAAGGGGCAAACAAGAAGGAGACAGTGAGGAGCTGAAGAGGGAAGCCAGGGACCCTGAAGGAAGAATGCAGAGGAGAGGGAATTTCTGGGTTCACTTCCGTAGAGAGTGGAAGAAGGTAAGCGGCAAGACAGGAAGAAAACGAGGAGACATCTTTATGGTGAAAAATAGGTGTACGTTGTTTGATGCTACACATTCATCCAACAGACAGAATTTTCTGATACAAAGCATTGTGGGCAGATGCATCCTGCACAAGAGCTAACTTTTGGCCCAAAGAATCCAGCGCGTTTCCATGCGAGCATGCGCAGTTGCAGGAATGGAGCTAGGACGCGTGTGAGAGCAAACTAGCGGAGGTGGGCAGAGAGACAATCCGAAGCGGTGGTCAAGTGGGCTTCGGTACAGAGTACCGTTGGTTGTTACTCTGAGAACCTAGACAGAAGGGACGGTGCAGAAGAGGGAGCGGACACAAGGACATGCGAGGTGGGGTGGGAAAGATGGGCGTGGGTAGAAAATGCCAGGCGAACTGCCATGCTGGGGGAATGAGCTGAGGTGAGGACATGCTAATGATGACCTTGGCTTCTGCATACCCGGGGACGAACCAGGCCTGCTGGCCTACAGCAATAGGCGTGGGAAGGGGCACAACTCACTAGAGAGAACCTTAAGACTTAGCATGCTTGCTTTTCCAGTGCTGGAGGCTGAACGCAGCTTTGAGCACGCCAGGAATACTGAGGAGCACAATTAGCCCCAAGACTCACATCACTTGAAAGAGCTGACAGCTTATGTTTAAAGTCATGGCCACCTTGCTCTAAGGGACAAAAAGTACCATGCCTCACAGGCCTTTTCACCCACACAAGCTTCCAGAAATGCGGATTCTCGGGCTGTTTTGTGACGGCCTGTGGGACCTCGCGTGGGGGACCCTCGCGTGGAAGATCCTCGCGTGGAGGATCCTGGACGAGCCCTCTGTTCGCCTTCTCCCGGCCTCTTGGTCTTTGCATCAGCGGCCCCAGCCCCGCGTGCCTCGCTCTCTGCCGCCACACTGCCCTGTGACCTCAACCTGTTGCTTGACTTTGTCTGAGCTCTGGAAGCCTTGCGTTGTCCTGACCCTTCCCTGGGGACACCGCTTGCTGTTTTCTCTCTCACACCCAGAATACCTCAGGGTTAAAAGCTGAGTTCTCACGCCAAGGGTTGCCTTCAAATCATGTTGCTCTCTTCTGGGTCTTTAAATCTCATGCTCTTTCCATTACTGATATTTAATGTCCCTCCTTCCCTCTGTTCACTGAAGGTCAGCTTTGAATCAAACTTTTCCCCCCTTCTCAGCTGGTAATATTATCTTATCCTGGGTACTGGGTTCTTTGGTAGGAATGCCCTGGTCTTAACACTCACTTGTAAACATAACCACATGTAGTGTACCGGTTTTCTCTCTTCCCAGACAGCGAGGAGATGGTCTTCGCCCTCTCTTGTGTTCTGTCTGTCTCTGTTCCCCATAAAGATTCCATCTTAATAGTAATCATCCATCTTACGTTGTTATTTCCCCCATATCCCCAACCATGTTTTTTTTCTAGCCACCACCATTTCCTTGAATCTCTTTAATCCTCACAGATTCACTGACTCAGTCTGGTCTTGTTCTGGTGCCCACTTCTCCATGGTTACTGTGCGTGTCGGTCACCATTGCTACCCCTCTGCCTTCCTCTATGCGGTCTGTTGGTGCTGTATGAAGCAGGCAAGCACACTCCCATTTGTTGTTTGGGGAGGGTGCTGGTGATTGAACCCAAGGCCTTGTGTGTCCTGGGTGAGTGTTCTCCAGCTAACAGCACCGTCAACCCTCTTTCCTCCCTGATCCATCTTCAAGTGTCTCCCTCAGCACTGTGCTCCCTGGGCTCCTCAGTTACCCAGCTAACCATGCGAACAGCTTAGCTGGTCTGCTGTCTTTCCTCACCTTTAAACCCTGGATCATGATTCACCTCTAGGCTCCCTGTCTCTTAGACATTTTCCCAAAGTCTCCTAGCTCATGACCAGATTCTTGTTCACGGCTAATGAGTCTCAGGTTGTGCTTTGAGCTGTGGACTCCCCAAATATATTCCACTATCGAAAGGGACTACATCATCTAAGAACTTAATGTATTGCTAACTTTGAACCTTTTCCCTAATGTATAAGTTTAACTTCACCTAATATACCCACCGAAGCACCCCCTAGACTAAATGCCATTGTTTTGATTAGGGTCTGGGGCTTTTGTTTGTTTTGTTGAGATAGGGTCTCATGCAGCCCTGATCCTCCCGGGGGCCTCTGTCTCACAATCAGTATGTCAGAAATGAACGTCTTTTTCCTTAGTCTCGGTCCTGCTTCCCCCAGTTTTCCTCAGCTACTCTCCCCTTTCCCCAATTTCTTTCTACCTATAGATCTCACTGTGATGTATAATTTGAAGTTAAACCTATACTTTTCACCTAAAGGATAACAATATGACCCGTAGGCTTGTCTGTATTTCAGTATCGTCTTCCCGTTTCCATGCCGGCCCATAGGTGCCTTAATTATTTAAAAGACACCACATCTATCCCAATTTCAGGGTCTTTTGCCTTTCTCTGCCTAATGCACTCTTTCTTCTGCTCGCTCTTTGGCTAGTCCCTTACTTTCTTCGGGTCCTAATTTGCACATCTCTCAAGAAGTATCCCTTCAAGTTTTCTACCTAAACGGTGGCAGCTTCACGCACCCCAAGGAGGGGCCAGAACGCGGCTCTTCTCTGCGGTCGGGTTGGCTTCCTCCGGTTATTCTTAGTTCAGTTCCTTCTGGAGTTTAACTGGAGCGCAAGTATTGATCCAGAGCTAAAAAGAGACCGCAATGTGCTAATGAGGGAGCGCACACACGAGCACAGGGAGCTTTGGGGAACAGGTGGACAGGAAATTGAGGGTGTCTGTGCGACGGAAGCTGGGTCAGCGGCTGAGAAAGGCGGCGGGGCCTTTGATAACAGCAGCACTTTGGAAGTTTGTAGCGCTTGTGATAGTCTGCAGGGTGGAAGACTTTTCGCCAAAGACTAGTAAGAAAGTTACAAAATATCACTAAGGCTGCAGCTGAATGCAATGAGCTCCCATCTGTAAATAATAGCACACTGGTTTTTGTCGCAGGGGTTTTAAGTCCATTTAAAGAGGGAGTTTTCCCTCACTCCTGGGTGGGGCATCAAACCTTCCCTCCTGCGAATGTCCTCAAGTCAGTTTTGGGCATTCCCTGGAGACACCCACATTTAAGCTACCAGATCTTGTGCCTGCTGCTGAAATAGCCTTTGCCCCACCCTTTGCAGGTAATGGCTGGTTGCTCGGGACGTGGAACCCTTTGCTAGTTGACAGCTCTTTTGTCCTGCATACGCTCTGATTTTTGACCTCAATCTCGGCGCTGGCATTTTGGGACCTGGTGACCTCTGGACATTTCCGGGTTAGCATCGCAATGCTGTAAGTATGAAATTGGGACTAGAGAGATAAGCAGGAAGCAAAACTTAATCCTCGTTTGAAGCCAGTTGGAAGTTGTGGCAGGGGACAGAAGCAAATTAGCTCAAAAAATTAGCCAGACATTAGCTTCACTGTGGATGGGAGCGTCGCTTCCTTGTTTGAATTAGGCAATTCAGTTTTGAAAATATCTACATCAGAAATTTGGAAAATGTGAAATTTGAAAGCTGTTAGCAATGTCTGATTTCTGGGGGAAGTAGATCATAGCAGGCCAGTGTGAACATGCAACAAAGCAAGAGCCCTCTGTGCTGAATAAAAGATGGCTACACACCTCTTGAGGTCCTCTCGTTGAGAGCTGAGGGCCACATCCTCAGTCCTGGAGTCTAAACTGGACTTAACTGGTTTGTCCAGCAGCAGAGAGAGGAGAGAATGTTCTGAAATTTTGGAGTCATTTCTAGTCTTGTGTCTAGCTTCTAAACTCGCTCCCTTTTGGGACGCTGACTGACAGTCACTTAAGGAGTTTGAATGTCTCGCAGGACAGAACACAAGGAGCAGGGTTCTGCCTAAGCCTGGTCTTCTGAGCTGGCACACGAAGACCTAGGAACCAGGGTTCCACTGCCACAGACCAGGCCAGGCCTAGATGCCAACTGAGTACACCACCACCTTAGTTTAAGCTACCTAGTCAGTATTAGGATTAGGAGGCACCTAGTCAGTCAGTCTCTGCTTGGCTTGGAGAATCATAATTCACAATCAAATGATACTTATTTCAGCCGTGCGGTAGTGGCTCATGCCTTTAATTCCAGCACTCGGGAGGCAGAGGCAGAGGCAGGTGGATCTCTGTGAGTTTGAGGCCAGCCTGGTCTACAAGAGCTAGTTCCAGGACAGGCTCCAAAGCTACAGAAAAACCCTGTCTTGAAGAAAACAAAACAAAACAAAACAAATTATACTTATTTCTGAAAGTAGGTTTCAAGGAAGCTTGTTATGCAGCATTAAATTGAAGCAATGCAGCCAGGCAGTGGTGGCACAGGCCTTTAATCCCAGTGCCCAGTAGATAGAGGCAGGAGAATCTAGAGTTTGAGGCAGGGTGATCTACAGAGTGTAAGTTACATAGTTAAGATAGGAATTCTTAACTATGTAACGATGTGTTATATTTATTTATTCTGTGGAGTATTACTTTAACTGTGCATAGATGTGTTACATTTGTTTATGCTTCATTTGTTGAATTATGTAAAGATGTGTTGCTGTTTCACCTTGCCTGCCTAAGGCACCTGATTGGCTAATTGATCTAATTAAAAGCTAAATAGCCAATAGCTAGGCAGAGGAGGGATAGGCGAGGCTGGCGGGCAGAGACAATACATAGGAGGAGAAAGAAGACTAAGAGGAAGAGAGGAGAGAACTAAGGAGGAAGAGAGGGAGCCCCCGGAGCCTAGTCAGACAGCTGCCAGCCAGCAGACACAGAGAAGGACGTACAAAAAGCAAGACAGAAAGCCTTGAGGCAAAACATAAATGAAGAGAAACAGAGCTAAAATAAGAGCTAAGATAAGGCCAATCATAACCAATAAGTCTCTATGTCATGATTTGGGAGATGGTTGGTGCCCCTCCCCCCCAAAAAATGCCTGGTACAACAGAGTGAGTTCCAGGACAGCCAGGGCTACACAAAGAAACCTTGTCTCAAAACAACAGCAACCACAAACAAAGCAAAATCTCAATTGTGCATACAGAAGTTCAAGGACACTGTGGATTAGTTTTGGCAGAATGAACATGGAAGTAGCAATTCATCTCCAACCAATAATATCTAATACTATTGAGGATATCTGACTTCGCCTGACTAAAATTGATGTCTCTGTCTCTGTCTCTCTCTCTGTCTCTCTCTGTCTCTCTCTGTCTCTCTCTGTCTCTCTCTCTCTCTCTCTCTCTCTCTCTCTCTCTCCCCCAATCTGTAGTGAAGTAGTAGAGTAAATCCAGTTTATATTCTAATGTGGATAGGTTAGGTTTGGGGCTAAAACTGTAATTGCTTCTATTTTAATCATTTTTTAACAGTTAGAGGGCCTGATGTCTCTGATTGTGATTTACATTAGAAAACTAAAATAATTTGATGTTAGATTTAAGATTTAAATGTGAAGTGTATAAGGAAAGTGCTTAAGTATTTAAATTGTGCTTGAATGTGTAAGAGAACCTTGATGTAACATGCCTGAGTTTGTCATTAGACTGAGAACAGCTATGAGTCCTAGACTTTGCTTGTTGGAGTGTGATGTGAATCTACTTTGTCAGTTTTTAAAAGTGGTTCAGATAGCCATATATATTAAATTTGTTACTATAGTTTATACTCCTTGGGATTCTTTTTGTAATCAAAGGTTAACTCATGTATTTTGATATGTTGAACTTACAAATTAATTGAAGGTTTATCAAAGAACAAATCAAAGTGACGTATGAAGGGTTTATCGAAGTGTCATATGAAGAACTATGATAGCCTAGAATAGCACTGAAGAATTAACAGTGATGAAAGTCTGGCTATGCCAAGCCCTAGGGGCCCTGAGGAAGTTGCCTGAGGAAGTGTTAAAATCACAGAAATGTTTTCATATCATAATTTAATACACCATTCAACTCAGCAATTTGAATACTAGTACTTCCTGTTAATTTTATAAATATGTGTGTTTTAAAGCCCCTCACCCTGTTTGTTAGCATAACTAGTCAGGAGATCTTCTCTCACGCATGTGTGTGGAGTTTAAACCTGGTGTTTTTCTGAACATCACTCTTTCATCCTAAGCCTGTGTGATTGCGAAGCCGTAACAGCATCCCCCGTGCCTCTGTGATTGAATTTCCTTTAACAAAATCCTCGTGTCGGTATTTGCTGCCTTAAAAGAGAAATCTCCAACTACAAATTGCCGTTAGGTTCTGGGTTCTGTGCTCTTCCCCTCAGAAACTGTGCTTTGTTCTTGTCCTTCAGCAGACTTTTTTTCCCCCCACATGGATTTTAACAGGATAATTAGGCAAGATATAAATTCCGGAAGCCTTCTTAATTTCTTCTCGTGCTTTTGACAACCAATTCTCTCATTCTGTGGTCTGTTCTCTGTGTGACCTTTGCTACTTTTCCCTTCTAGCTCTTTTCCTGGCTTACATAGCCCACCTGGTTTACCTAGCACAGCTGTTCAGAGTATAGAATGTCAGTCAGAGTATATACTATCAGTCAAAGTATAGGCTGTCAGAGTATAGGCTGTTA
Organism: Microtus oregoni; assembly: GCF_018167655.1. Lineage (NCBI taxonomy): Eukaryota > Metazoa > Chordata > Mammalia > Rodentia > Cricetidae > Microtus > Microtus oregoni. Next base: position 38,740,860 of record NW_024543077.1, on the reverse strand, counting down.
GAGTTTCACTTATTTTTAAACTTGTAACTCAGTTCCATCTTTAATTTGAACCAAGCATTTTCTGGGCCAATGTTTTACAAGTGTAGTCTTATAAAAATCTCTCATAAATAAACAGACACACGCACACCCAAATTTCATATTCCTTAGCCACAGACTTTCATTAATATCTTTAAGATAGGCAGTTTTACATCCTTATATATCCTGGTCATATTCTTCCTATGTGGATATATTCATGGTATATTATATAATTGGATAATCATTCTTTTTTTTTTTATTTTCGAGACAGGGTTTCTCTGTAGCTTTTGGTTCCTGTCCTGGAACTAGCTTTTCTAGACCAGGCTGGCCTCGAACTCACAGAGATCCGCCTGCCTCTGCCTCCCGAGTGCTGGGATTAAAGGCGTGCACCACCATCGCCCGGCTGGATAATAATTCTTGTGTCATAGTTTTCTTTGTAAGAATTTATGCTTATTGGCCCTGCCTGCTCTGCGGGAGTCAACTGACCAAGTCAGCTGCTACCATCCAGGCCTGGATCCAGGGCCTTGAGTTGGCTCAACCCCAACATCTACCGCATCTATGAGCTTCTGGAGCACGTGAAGGGGCTGGTCCTGTAACACCATAGCCGCAGGGTCTCCCCAATGCTGGGCAACAGCAGGGTAGCAGAGATATCAGGTGAGCATCCTGTATTGATGGTGTGTGTACCAGAAGCCTTGAACCTGACCCACAACTCATTGAAATGAGCATAAGTAAAGCTGTTTGAGCAAAAGGGTCTCCTGTGTGACACACCGCAGCTCCAAAGGCTGCTAAGACACGTGGATGTGTGATGGAGAGGCGGGAAAGACAGCGGGGCAAAGTGGAACAATTATGGCGGAACTTGAGACTCGACAGCAGTGGCTGACATGAGAGAAGGTTTGACTGACAGAGGAGCAGGTTGTTGCCCTCTATGAATTATAAGAATAGAGAGATTGGGGCAAGGAAGATGGCTTAGCAAGTAATGTGTAAGCATGAGTGTATAAGCCTGTGAACCCCCAGAACCCACACAGAAACGGCTTTGGGGATCTGTGGTGCTGAAGCCCCTGTGGTGAGGCTGGAGCCTGGGACAGGAGAACCCTGGGAGCTCACGGGCAGCTGGTGCGGTCCACACAAGGGTAAGCAAGGAGCAGACACCGTTTCAGATGAGAAGGAAGAAGGGGACCGAAGCCCAGGGTTGTTCTCTGATCGGCATGTTCACTCCGTAGCTTGTGTATCCAACATCCACACACATCCTCACACTACATACAAGCATCATACACACACACACACACACACACACACACACACATTTGAGAGGAAGGGAGAGAGAAGAGGAATTTACTCAAATGAGTAATGTAGAAATTTAATGGCTAAGGCTGGAGAAGTAATGGGGAAATCTAATGGCTCAGAGGTTAAGAGCATTGTTTTCTCTTCCAGAGGTGCTGAGTTCAATTCCCAGCACCCACATGGTGGCTCACGGCCATCTGTAATGAGATCTGGTATCCAAAATACTGTATACATAATAAATAAATAAATAAATAAATTTTTTTTAAAAAAGAAAGAAATCTAATGGCTAACTTCTACAGGAGTCTTGGTCTTGAAAAGTGTCTGAAAAAAAGTGAGGCACACACACACACACACACATTCATGAGTGTGTGCACAAAGGCATATAGAAACCCAACAATCTTCCCTACACTTACGGACATTATCGAACCAAATACAATGGGACCGATCTAGTGTTGAGAGATCCAGGATGTTTCTCGAGACTGCTGTTTGCCAAGAAGGTGAAGACCGTAGAGAAGATGTGGCTCAGTGGAAAACTGTGCTTGTGTTACACACGCTTGTGAGCTCAGATTCCAGGTCTCTTCCCAGCCCCGGAATGACCTCACCCGTCAGTGCTGGGAGCTGCTGCGTGTGCCAGTTTTCCCTTGCCTTGTCTAACAAAGCTGTTCCGTTTTATTTGTAATTCGCCTCAGCATCTCTCTGCTCTCAAACACCGGCTGTTTGGCTGCTCCTTTGAACTGGTTAAAAAAACATCTGCCTGAGTCCTTTCCGTGATCAGGAAAATCAACTCTTTAACAGGTGTTCATTTTTATATCACCACGGAAGTTCCGACTTCATCTTTCCCCAAACTTGTAATTTTGCAGTAGGAAACGTAAAATCAAAACTAATGACAAAAGAGTTAAAGATTATGAACACGTTAACTGTGTAACAGGCAACGATCGCGCAGTGGTCATAAAACTGCAGTTCCGCATTCCCGTCGCACGCGTCCCCGCCCCTCCTTTACCTGGTTATGAATACAAAGTTGTATCAGGAGCAATCACTCAACTCAGGGGCTGGAAGAAAAACATCCAGTGTGATACAATGAGCCATAGTCTAAATGGGTACCGCCAGCCCCGGACCGCTTTCTGAATTGGCTTTGGGACCGGGTCTGGCCATGCAGCCGGCTCCTGCCCTGAACTTGCCATCCTCCTGCTTTAACTGCCATCGTGCTGGCCTTGCTACGGCATTGTCCCCAGCTAGCCGCTGCTCTCTGTATTTCATAACTTCTCTGACCTATTCAAGCTCTGAAATTCGAGGCTTTATATCCCTCACTGTGAATCAAATCCTAAACAGTAATGATTTTCACTAAAATGGTGTTAATATTTAATATTAAGGGTTATGAGAGTTCATAAGGCTGTGTGGCGCCATTTTAAATCTTATGTCGACGAGCAAATATTTTAATGGCAATTAGTAGGTATATTACCATTTTTGTAGGTTCTCGGTTAATAAATGCTTTTTTGTGATTAACAGTGTAGCATAAAAACTATTTAAAGTTCAAAACTATAACTGAGCCAGGTGTGGTGGCACATGCCTTTAATCCAAACACTCAGGAGGCAGAGGCAGGTGGATCTCTGTGAGTTCAAGGGCAACGTGGTCTATAGAGTGAGTTCCAGGACAGGTTCCAAAGCTACAGAGAAACCCTGTCTCATAAAACCAAAATAAACAAACCAAAACAAAGCAACAAACAAACAGAAAACCCCAAACAAAAAAGCTAAAACAGAAGCCCATTAATAAAAGAATTGTTTCTGACTCCATGGTAACCTTTGGGAAATGGCTTTGACATCAAAAACAGAAAGCACGCTTTGAGGATGAGTAATTCATTCAGGAAGCAAAAGGACCATGTTCCAGTCATCTTTGGGATGCAATTGCACTGAGCCACATCGCTGTATCCGTATACAGGTCAGCAGATCTAGGACTGGGGTCTGGAATCTGTGCTGTGGAGCTGACTGTACGCAGGGTAACAACAGGACGTGGGAACTTATACAACTCTCAGGTATCAACCGAACTAGACCTGGATCATGGTTTATCACCGGGGTAGGTAGACTAGATCTGAATCATGGCTTATCACTGGAGAAGGTATACTAAACCTGGATCATGGCTTATCACTGAGTAGGTATACTAGACCTGGATCATGGCTTATCACTGGAGTAGGTATACTAGGCCTAGATCATGGCTTATCACTGGAGTAAGTATACTAGGCCTAGATCATGGCTTATCACTGGAGTAGGTATACTTGATAGACCTGGACCATAACTTATCACTGGAGTAGATAGTCTAGGCCTAGATCATGGCTTATCACTGGAGTAGGTATACTAGACCTGGATCATGGCTTATCACTGGGGTAGGTGTGTGGAAGAAATGAATGAAGAGCACCCTTGCCCCCAATTCTAAACTATGACCCGTCCTACCTACCCTTTCCCACATTTTAAAGGGTTTCCTGTTTTCCCTTCTGCTATGAGTATTTTTGTTTCCATTTTATTTTCGGGGGGGTGAGGAAGAGGAGCTTCAGTGCTTCCTTAACTATAGGCAAACAAGGTTCCAGGACCTTTTCTTTCCTGTCGACGTTTTCGAATGAACAGGTCCAGGCAGGAAATTTAGAACTGGTTAAGTCTCTGCATTTAAAATAAATACCTGCATTTACCCTAACATTCAGGTGTTTAAAGAAAATGAACCAATCTTCAAGTTTTGAAATTTTAGTACATTAGTCTCCCTTGCTTTTCGCGTTCAACCCTTCTGGGGATCCGCAGATGATGACATCGGCCTCTGCAAACCAGCAGGCCAGGTTCCAGCGCCCTCCTCCACAGAGGGCAATTTAGGAAGAGCTCCGATTCTCAGCTTCCGCCTACACAAGGCCAGAGCCCAATCCGACTCTGCTGGGATTTGATCCTTTAACTCTGTGATGTCTCACCGGAGAGTCGGACCTTTTCATCGCGCCCTAGGTGTTTCTGCAAGGCATTCTGGGCTGCGTTTCCAATCAGGAAAACGTGAAACAGGAGCTGTCTGTAAGCTGTTTCACTTTACCCGCCACGCTCTCGTTTCCCCTTACAGAGCAATATCTTGGTTAATTGGTGGTTTTAAAGGCCCCTTTTTTTCCTGAGGGAGAAAAAAAAAGTGCAATAGAATAGGTTCCGAAGGTTCCTGGAGGGGTTAAACGCGGGCCAAATTTGTATAGCCTCCTTGCATATCGCAGTACTATCCCACGCGAGTCCTCCGTTTGCTCTTTGTTTCTGGTCTGTGTGCTCCGCTCCAACGGCAGAGCGCACTCTGGCTGAACTAGGACTGAAAACCAAACGAAAATCACACTTAAAAATCCAGAGTACTTAAACCTTGGAAGCGAGCAAGTTAATGGGTAGGGAGGAAGGGAAGAAGGGACAGAGGAAAGAATAAGAAGTGTGGTGTGTGGGGGGCAAGTTGGGGGTCATATTACCCAAATTCAGAATGTTAATTATTCCCAGTGCAAATTTCTGTGATAGTTGATTTATATCCGTGTGTTGGAATCTGAACCACTTACTACTACGCAAATCCCTAGAACTGTAAATGCAGTAAATGAAAGAAAAACATACATGGTCATTTGTCGTATTGTACTCAGAAGGACCCCTAAAAAAAAAAAAACACAAATCAAAAACGCCACACATAAGCAAAATACAAAGCAGGCCTGTGGCTGCAGGGTACCCGTGCCACGGAGTGGCAGCAACAGCCAGAATAAAAGGAGCAGCGTTGGCTCCGGTGAGGGTGCCGGTTCTTCAAAAACAAAGGAACGATTCTCAGGGAAGCTACTGGCAGTCACCAGCCCTGCAAGCCTCCTGTTAAGGCACTGTACAAAGGGCTCTGGCACTGTACAAGGGCACAGGGGTGTGAAGCGGGGCAGGGGTGTAGCTGTGCTCCTACCTTCCAGCGAAGGCTCGTAAAAAACACGCTGGCTTTTGTCTCGTGTTGCCAAAGATGTTTTCTTTAAAAAAGAAGTCAGACAATCACCTGTCCCTCCTTTTTTAGCTTTAGTTTTTGTTGTTGTTTGTTGGTAGGCCGATGCCCAGGGTAGAGGCCTTAGGACCGCCTTATAATGATCAGGAGCAGCCCTCAGATTCTTATTTAAAACTAAAGTTAATGGCATGCTCAAAAGTCGCGGAGACATCTGAAAGCCGTGTTTAAAATAGAAATCCAGACCGCTGGCTTGAAACCCCATGCTCTGACCGCTAGACCGCACACCCGCCCCAGGACCCCGGCAATTTCGGCCTGCTGGCTTCTTTGTAATTAGGAGCAGTGATTAGAGTGTCTTTCGCATTGCTCTGCAGTTTTTTTTCCCTTTTAAGTTGGGGTTGTGTAAGCCACATAGGGTACTGTCCCTTACAAAACTAAACAAGAGAATTTCAGTTTTGCAATACAATCTTCAGAGATTTGTTTATAGGTTTCACACATCAAAAAAACAATGAGATCTGTAATTTTTCAAATTACAATCTTCTCATTCTCTAAGCTATGCGCCTATGAGAATTTGCAAATCTTTTTTTGAAGGGAATGTAATTTTTATGCTTACAAAATGCAGGCTTTCATATTTGGGTACAATGACAAATCAAGGCCTTTTCCCCCCATAATAATCAGTTTCCCAGAGTTGTGGGTTTTCATCATTTGAGAATAAGTTAATGGGAATTTCAAAACATAATTCATCTAGCTACTAAAAAATCTTTGACTCTTTAAAATTAGAAGCCATTTATAGTCTCAACTGCCAACAAAGCAATGACAGAAAGTATTTTATATTATGGGACATTGTAATTTAAGTTTTTGATTGGGGAAATAAACAGCAAAGCCAATTTTTAAAGTACAAAAGAAACATCATACATCCTAAAAGCAACACATTGTTTGGCATTTTTTCCATTAATGGCATCATATAGTGTACGACTTAAATGTTGAATTTATTACTATCAAGTATCTAGAAGAGCCAAGTTCAAAGCATTTAAAAGTTCAATTGCTACAGATGACTTTCAAAGGAATTTGAGGTGGTACTTGGTGTTCCAAAACGACGGCGATCTTTTTATTGTTCGAAGCATCTGTTTTTCAATCGGAGACTGATTTATAGGGAGGCTAACCTCATACCATCATTTATTTTAAGATAAGATGTAAAATATCACCCATGATGATTACTAAATATACTCATAGAGGTGTGTATGCTATGTCCTTAGTGTTATCTAAATTAGAAACTGTATCTTCAATGCTGGGAGTATGGATGGTTGTCTGTCTGTTTCCCATTACTTCTTTTAGGGATGAAATTGTGGTCATTTGCAAAATCTCCATGCAAAGGGGAGGGCAATAAATAGTTATTCTTCCCTGTAATGGAGTCTCCTGATAGCAACACTAGATTCTCATTTCTAGAACAATAAAGAGTGTCTGTGACTGGCTATTGGTTCCCTGGACACTTTGTGAACTGAATCTTCAAGCTAGCATCATCCTGAATAGGCCGTTGGTAACACCACAGACCAGCAGATCAGGAGTGTTGAGAGAATGGAGACAGAGCTGTGACCAGAGAGTCTCCAAGATAAACAGGCACAAGTCATGCAAAGAGCAGAGGTGTTTATTTCAGAACCTTCTAGAATTCATGGGTGGGATGCAATCGGTGAGCTTCCCTTGGCAGACACACTTGGAAGGGCAGAGTGGATGGGAAGCCAACACGTAGACATGTCCAGACGAAATAAAATGGCCACACACGCGGCCATTTGTGAAGATAAGCACCCGGGGTTTATAATATATCTGTTTCTGATTTTGAACTTGAGATTTTCCATCAGGGAAAGTCAACAAGTACTGTTCCAGGTAAGAACTCAGTACATTAAACATGTGTGCTGCCTAATGTATGTAGTCCCGGTAGGAAGCCCTTCTTTTAAGTGGCATATTCATTTTTCTCTACTTAGTAAAAATTGTTCATATGACTAACCGTTACTTTTAATGCTTTTTCAATGAATTACAGTGGAACTTGACACAGTATCCCTGGTACCAGGTTTGTTGGTGATCTTGGGGAGAAGCTAGGGAGCTGTGGATACTCTCTTAACACAAAGCCTCAGCATCTCTTCTTGAGACAAGGACCAAGGAAGCCAAAAAAAGGAATAGGAAAACTGACCAGATACTAAAGTACACCTCACTAGTCCACCTGCTAAAATTACCGTCCGCGAGGGCAATTAGCAGCCAATGATGTCACGTGACTCTCGCCCGCCGATCGATCACAAGGCAGGTTAATCTTAGATTCTAGCTGGACCCGTCTTTCAAGGTTCTTTATTTCTCGTGACGCCTACTTCCTTCCTGTGGGCCCAGCACTTCTTTCGCTCTTCAGAGGGCTTTTTTTTTTTTTTTTTCAGATCCTTTTCGGCTCAGTGATCTGTGACTTCATACATAAACATTAGCCTAACACGCTAAGGAACTAATGTGGAATTCTCAGTCGATCGCGAGATGCCACGGTAAGGGGCGGGATGCATTCAGATGTGAGTGGACCGGAGTAAGGAGTGATTTTCCTACCCAGCCCCACACCCTTTCACGAAGAGGGCAACTTAAGAATGAGTTATGGATGCTTCCCGTGAAAGCCTCCTTATAGAAGACAATTTTACATGCAGGGAAAATGGCAGGAATTATCTCTCTTCAGATATATTTCCACACAATGGGCTGTGCAGCAGAATAGACCCCAATACCTTACTTTGCAGTTAATGACATCATGGCCACCACCACCCCCGCCGCTGAAGTGAAAAATTAAGGATTTCGGCTTCTAATCGCGTTAGTCTGAAATTTTCGAAAACCACTGTTTTTATTGAATTAAAGTCTAAAAAACGTCATAAGTACCAAGATGAAAAACAGCTTTAAAGATAAGGTCAAAATTAAGTTAGCTTCTTACTTAAAATTATACTCTTACCCTAGAACCCAGGCGGCGTGTTTTGCAGTTTGCGTCTGACGTCACCAACCTGAAATCTGTCTGCTTACAGAAAGAGGGCTTCTGATTCGAACGCTGTAGGAAGAGGAAATCTAATTTTGACCTCGAGTCAAACTGATGCCAAAGCGAATTTTTGGTTTTCTTTGCTGTATAAGCTGTAATTGCAAATACAGTGTCCCTCATCTAAAACAACGATTCCACCCTGAAATTTTCAAACAAAAATAGTTTGCAGAAACATTGGCCAAGGCGTCTTCAAAAGGAAGCCTGGGGAAGGAGATGGTGGGGATTTTACAAGGCATGATATCTTTTTAATATTTTGCACAGATAATGCTTTTTAAAAGTACTTCTTGAGTAAACTTTAAAAGTAGATTAGTAATTTAGTTAGGGTTAATTTTAAATAAGATAAAATTACATTGCACAGAAGATTAAGGGAAAAATACCAATGACATAAAAATCTTTCCATGAAATGTTAAATAGAAACAAATTTGTCAACAATCAATGACATAAACTAAAATTTATACCTCCAATAAAATTAATGAAGCTATCCTAATGGTATAAAATCAAATTTCCAGAAGTCTTTTGGATATTTTTATCAAAATATCTGATAATATAACTTCATGTTTAAGTGTAATAAAGTATGTCATCACCAACATTTCCAGTGTATAGTATACCCAGTATAGTATGTCCAGAGGTTAGGATTAACACCTTGGCAAACTTAGATTTTGAACCGACTGTTCACCTTTGCCCCAGTAGTGGCTGGCATTCAACTCTGGACACAGGACTGGCAGGTTTAAAGTTACTGTCCTGTTTCAGGGGCAGAAGGCTAAGGTGAGGGGCAAGCCTAGCAGCAGGTGCAAGTGTCTGTCCTCACTGTCTGTCTTGGTGCAGCGGGCTCCACTCTGGGCACGCATCTTCTCATTGCTTCTCCAAAGCTAACTTCCATGCTCTGCCACCTTTCTGAACAATTCTCCCACTCAACAGCTTTCAGTTCCACTGACCATCGAGTATGCCGTCACGGGAAACACATGTTGGAGCACAGTCGCCGGGGGAACCCACTAGCATTTAGTTCTGAGATGTCCCCGCTTCCCTTGGCTCAGCATGGCAACCTCGGAAAGGGCAGCTATAGTCCTAAGAACAGGAGGTGCCTGGGTTCTTTGAAGGACTCGGTTACCGGGCTATGGTGGCTTGTTTGTGGGTGAGAGGCCATTTTGCTGTATAAGAGAAAGTGCAGAGGCCCTTAGTATGTTATTGTATGATCAAATACAATGAAAAAAAAAAGAGAGAGAGAGAGAGCTTGAAAAGAAATCCAGGGAAAGCATGGAGCCTTCCTTCCCAAGGATGGCTTCTATGTCAGGACAGGGGACAGGCTAAAGCACAGATAACGTCATTCCTGAAGCTGCAGTAGCCAAAAATCAATCCTGATAAAAGAAGGAGGAGGAGGTGAAGGAGGAGGAGGAGGAAGAGAAAGAAGAGGAGGAGGAAGAAAGAAGAAGAAGAAGAAGAAGAAGAAGAAGAAGAAGAAGAAACTGCTACCTAAATCACAACCATCACAAAACAGAAACAAATACAACCCCCAGAATCATCAAAGTGATATAGCCACTGTGTATGTAGAAGAAGGCAGTGCATCGTATAGAAAAATACAACATTGCTATTTGGATTTTGGGGCATGGGAAGGAATAAATTCTCTATGGGCCCATTTCAGGAAGAGGCTGTTAAATAAGGCTGAATGTTTACATTTTACAAAACGTACAAATCTTTACAAAAGCTCCAGAGAAGTACAGCCTTGATTTGGAAAGAGCAGGAGTAGAAAACACCTTCCATATGCTTGAAGAAAGTATTATCAAGTGAGTCAAACACTTCCTGATATGTGGGATGGGAGGGGCAGGGCTGCCTTCTTAGATCCCTAAGTTATGCAAGACATACCACTCAAATTGTCAAACACCCAAGAGACGCTATGCTCCTACCCCAGGATGTAGTTCACAGAGTCTTAATCTATTAAGTCAAAAGTATTAAAGAGCCTAAAGTCTGGTCTGCCCCGTGCCCCATATTGTTAAAGGCCAGGAAGCTGAGCTGAGGAAAAGTGGAGTTGTTGGTCCCATGACCATGCTTGGGGAAAGCCTGGGAGAGAAGCACCGCTCCGTAATGTCAGGTCTGAAGTTTCTTCAGCTAGAGCTATCAGGGGCATCTCTGCGAACTCCAAGCGCTGGAGCGAGCTGTCCACAGCTGTGACAGTCTTCTAACAGAGGTAGAAAGACTTGAGCAGAACCAGAAAATACCGTAACCATTGCCAGTGATGAGATCTGCTTTCTGGAGCTGCCTCCAACCACAGACGGAAAAGACAGTCAAATGCTTTGTAACAAGAAATAGTTCACTGTACAGTCAGAACAATGGGGTGCTAACTCTGTGGGACCAGCTCTCTTTTTTTTAACACTTTATTCCCACCTCCAAGTTCCTACAGTAAAGGAGCCTAGATTTACAAATGTCTCAGGCTTGAACCTGTTTAATGAATCTTCTTCTTTCTTTCTTTCTTTCTTTCTTTCTTTCTTCCTTTCTTTTTTCTTTCTTTCTTTTCTCATTTGAGACAGGTTTCTGTCTGTAACATCCCTGACTGTTCTGGAGCTCACTCCATAGAGCCGGGTGGCCTTGAACTCACAGAAATCTGTCTGCCTCTGCCTTCCGTTGCTGGTGTGAAAGGTGTTTACTACCACGTCTGGCTTATTTAACAATTCTTAGTAATTCTCCTAAAAAGAATAAAAGAGGTGAACAAGGAAAAAATTGTAAAATTGTATTTGCTCTCCTTGTATTGTATTTGGTTTATCTCACAGAGAAAATGAGGAGATTGTCTACTCGACTGAGAAAATAAAATAGAATTTTAATCTAACATTTTTGCCTAGAGACTTCTCAATCATTTTGCACTGGTGCGTGTTTTGTCTGCTTGTATATCTGCACCACCTGCGTACAGGGGTCAGAAAGGGCATCAGACCCCTTGGACTTGGAATTACAGACAGTCGTGAGCTGTCTTGTGAGGGCTGGGAATTGAACCCAGGTCCCCTGGAAATGTAGGTATCTTAGTCACCGAGCCCTGCCATTAGACTTGGATTACACTTGTTAGTAGAAACGCTTTTCCTGTATCAGAAATCCCATGTAAGCTTCTCATGTTGTCCTTGGCATTTCATGCTCCTGAGTTGTTTAAATTAAGTTTTCCTTTTGGTCAGAAAGGTAAAATTCACATTTAAAAAAGAAGATCCACCCAGGCTATTATGTTTGACACCATCTCCCTTCCATTTGATTTTTCTCCTAGAGTAGAGTTGTATCAAAGATGGGGTGAGGCCAGATATCACACAGTGAAGGATTTGATCAGCGTTTTTTTGAGTCTAATGCAGACGCTGCCATAGGATGAACTTCCTGGCAGGAAAAACTGTGAAATGAGGGGCAATACACTTTTTAAAGGGAGTTTTTAAATTTTTATTTTATGTGTGTGTTGCGAGCGTCTGAATGGATGTTGGTGTGAGACAGCATACCTGGTACCCTCGGAGGCCTGGTGTGGGATCACTTGGATCTGGAGTTACGGGCAGTGAGCTGTGAGCTGCTTGCCGTGGGTACTGAGAACTGAACCTGGGTCTCCTGCAACTTCACCCCTGGGCAATCCCTCCAGCCCCACGATTGTGTTTTATAATGATATCGCGAAGCAAAGTTTGACATCTCGCAGTATGAAAAGCACCTGTTGTAAATCTATACCCCGACGTGAATTTAGCAGTTCAAAGGTTTGGCTGTTTTCTTCACGTTATGAATGAGATTTCAGTCTTCCCCCAAACACTCGGCTCTTCCAGGATTTCCAGCACGCGAGGACATTTTAGTTCTGTTGTACCTGTGTGTTCACAACTGTTCCAGCATCAAGAAGTACATCAGGGTGACCTTCGCTGTCGGAGCACCCTCACTTCACTGACGGTACAGAACGGCCATTCACACACCGCGCCACCATGACGATGATGGACCTGTGTGGTCACTTGACTTCCCACGGGCCGAGGGAAAGCCGTACTGAATACCAAACCTGAGGTCAAATTTCACCGCATCCCTAATTCGGAGTTTAGAAGGACATTTCAAGAACATAGTTGCCTTTACTCATTTTCTGGAAAAATAACTTCGTTTTCATCAGAGATCAGCCAATTCCTAGAGGATCCACAAGATGGCGCTAGGAAGCGGCATTTAGGAAAGACTTTCTGAAGCTGCTAGATTGCACCAGTTAAGGTCAAATGGTATCAGGCCTTGTCTGCCCACAGATGTTCCCGAGATTTTAAGGGGCGTTGGTGAACTAGGTGAATCTTTATAGAAGAGCACATCTTTAGCCCGAATGCTGCTTTTAAGTATCCGATTAATTATACTTCTATTAATTTTGCTTCGGGCTTCATGTTGTAAGATTGTTTGTGAGAAAACCAAGAGTTGAATTTGAAGGTTGGGAAGGACAAATATTAAGAGAAAAGGAACCGGGCGGAAGCAGACACATTTCTAATCACACGATCTACCCGATTCTCTGCACCGGGTCATTAGCCCATCTACTTTAGGAGTTCTCGTGGCCGCGGAGATTTCACAGATGCCTGGGATTTTTCATTGTTATAGTCAGCTGGGTGGGTGAGGGAGCTGCTTCTTAGTGGGTAGACTGAGAGACGCTGCTGTAGTTAATAAGTATTTCACACCAGAATACTAATAACGACAAGGCTGGGGACCGGAGAGACGGCTCACAATTAAGAGCACTTGTTACCCTTGCAGAGGACCCAGGCTCAGCTCCCATCATCCACCTGGTGGCTTACCACTGCCTATAACTTCAGAGCCAGGGATCCAAAGCCCTCTTCTGAACATGCAAGCAAACACTCATACACATAAAAAAATAAATCTCAGAAAAGGCAACGGCAAGGCTGAGGGATCTCATTCACCACGTTACTGGTTCATTTATTCATCCACATAATCGTTTATGTATGCGGTTTTCTTTTTTATTGATTTCATTGATATATATATATATATTTATTGATTTCAATGAAATATATATATTTCTTCCCCTCTTGTCCTCCCCCCTCCCTTTTCACCCTCTCCCATAATCCCCACACTTCCAATTTACTCTGCGGATCTTGTCTTTTCTACTTTCCACGTAGATTAGATCCATGTATGTCTCTCTTAGGGTCCTCATTGTCATCAAGGTTCTCTGGGATTGTGAATTGTAGGCTGGTTTTTCTTTGCTTTATGTCTAAAAGCCACTTATGAGTGAGTACATATGATATTTGTCTTTCCGGGTCTGGGTTACCTCACTCAATTCGATGTTTTCTAGATCCATCCATTTGCCTGCAAATTCCAAGGTGTCATTATTTTTCCCCGCTGTGTAGTACTCTGTTATCTTGTCTTTAGTCTCTTAATTCATTGTCTGCATGTGCAACAAGTTTTCAAAGTGTCACCGTGATTCCAGACTGGACGGAGTGCTAATTATAAGAAAGATAATCTCATTTTTACTCAAACAGGAGAAGTAGTTATGAAATGATACAGTAACAGGGTGTGATTGGTGCCTCATTCCTTCGTGAAAGACATTCTGGAACAGGGAAGCCGTATAAGGAACCATGCAGAAGAGCATAGGATTTAGGAAGACTTTGCTGGTTGGGGATTATGAGGCAGGAGTGAAGACACAGAAAGAAAGTTTGAGCCAACAACAGCAGAGGTGCCCAGCAGCCAAAGGTATTTGGTGAGTGTGTGCTGTTAAGATATGAAATGAGCCGGGCAGTGGTGGCGCACGCCCCTTTAATCCCAGCACTAGGGAGGCAGAGGCAGGCGGATCTCTGTGAGTTCGAGGCCAGCCTGGTCTACAAGAGCGAGTTCCAGGACAGGCTCCAAAGCTACAGAGAAACCTTGTCTTGAAAAAAACAAAACAAAACAAGATATGAAACCAATGAGAAATCTTGGGGAAAACACCGTGTGCTGCCTAGTTTTATGTCGACTTGACACAATCTAGAGTCATCTGAGGAGAGAGAACAGCAATCAAATAAGAAAACACCTCCAAAGATCAGGCTGTAGGGAAATCTGTGGAGCATTTTACTGATTGCTGAGGGAGGGCCGGCCCAGACTGTTGTGGGTAGGGCAACCCTTGGGCTGGTGGTCCTGGGTTCTAAAAGAAAGCAGACTGAGCAAGCCAGGGGGAGCTAGTCAGTAAGCAGCACCCCTCCATGGTCTCTGCATCCGTTCCTGCCTCCAGGTCCCTGCCCTATTTGTGCTTCTAGCCCGTCTTTCTTCGATGATGAACCGTGACGGGGAAGTATAATCTAAATAAACCCTTTCCTCCCCATGTCGCCTTTGGTCGTGGTGTCTCATCACAGCATGGGAAGTCTGAGAGACTAAAACAGGATTACTCGGGGAAAGACCTGGGATCTTACGTTCTAGACATTTTAAATGTAAAACAGAAAAGTAACTTGAGGCACACGACAATGTACTTCTTTAGCTCTGGCTCCACACTCTTAAAACGTTCGAGGAATCCACGTCAGGTTTTTTTTTTTAAGTTTTAAATTGCTTTGCAATTGCAAAGTTAATCTATAAAATAGGCATACTATATTAGATTCACGTTACAACTATTAGAAAACTCATGTCTATAAAGAAATACCTTTTGATAATAAAGTAGAATGTCACTATATCTCTTTAGTTGGGAAGTTAAGACCGGATTGCTCTTGACTAGCAGTCATCCCCCTGCCTCTGCCTCATGAGTGCTGGAATTTAATGCGTCCACTATCAAAACCATTAGAAGTAAATTTTTATTTGAAAAAATTACATTGTTGTGATATTTATTTTAATTATAATATCAGGGACTAGGGAGATGGTTCCACGGGTAAACCACTGGTCCCAAGATCATGAGAAATGGAGTCCACACTCTCCGAATCTATTTAAAATAAAGGAGGGCATGGTAGCAAGCCTCTCATGCCTGCAATGGAGGCAGAGACAGGGAAATCCCCAAGGAAGATGGCTAGCCAGACTAGCCAGAGCGGGAGCTCAGGGTTCAACAAGAGATCTCGCCTCAGTGTGTAAGGTGGAGAGCAATCGAGGACTCTGACATCAGCTTCATGTTTCCCACGCAGGAACACACGTGTATGTATGCTCCTCCCCGCGTGGGTCAACAAGCATGCATGCAAGCACACAGGGCACATACATCCTGTGCAGAAATAAATAATACCACATCTGTTTTTCCAAATCTGGTGTTTGTTCTCGGCCTGGACATACTTGAGAAGATAAATTATTCTGTGGGAGGCAGTCCTCCAAAAAATAATTAAGTAAGGTTGTCCCTTCTCAAAAAATTCCATCTCTAAACAATTTTTTTTTCGAGACAGGGTTTTGGAGCTTATCCTGGAACTAGCTCTCGTAGACCAGGCTGGCCTCGAACTCACAGAGATCCGTCTGCCTCTGCCTGCTGGGATTAAAGGCTTATGCCACCGCCACCTGGCTCTATTTCTAAACATTTTATTATTTGTTTAAAGTGTGTGAGTGTTTTGCCTGCATGTACATTGGAGTAGCATGTGCATGCTGGTGCCCTTAGAGACCAGAAGAGGACATCAGATCCCTGGAACTGCATGTGGGTGCCGGGAATTGAACCTGGGTCCTCGGGAAGAGCAGCCGGTGTTCATAGCCATCTCTCCAGCCCTCTGGATAAATTCTTAAAGTATCTTTTACTCAACTTTCTTTCCTTCTTATACATTTACCAGTGCCTTAGGCAATCTAAGTTAAATAATTTATAATACGTTCCACAACTTCAATAATTACTTCAAAGGTATTATTTCACAGAAACAAGGTGCATCATCCACTAATAACTAAAGCCTGAAGAATAGCTATTAATTTTTAATCAAATTAGTAAAATTAAAAAATATTCAATCTAGAGATTTCTGTCCGGTGCTCCCATGTGGGTCTCTGTCTCTGTCTCCTTTCATCGCCTGATGAAGGTTAATATTCATGAGGATGCCTATGTGTTTGTCTTTGGATTCACCTTCTTATTTAGCTTCTCTAGGAACATGAATTATAAGCTCAATGTCCTTTATTTATGGCTAGAAACCAAATATGAGTGAGTACATCCCATGTTCCTCTTTTTGGGTCTGGCTTACCTCACTCAGGATAGTGTTTTCTATTTCCATCCATTTGTATGCAAAATTCAAGAAGTCCTTGTTTTTTACTGCTGAGTAATACTGCAGAAGGAGACGGAGCACGAGCAAGGAACTCAAGACCACGAGGGGTGCACCCACACACTAAGACAATGGGGATGTTCTATTGGGATCTCACCAAGGCCAGCTGGCCTAGGTCTGAAAAAGCATGGGATAAATCCGGACTAGCTGAACATAGCGGACAATGAGGAATACTGAGAATTCAAGAACAATCGCAGTGGGTTTTTGATCCTACTGCACGTACTGGCTTTGTGGGAGCCTAGGCAGTTTGGATGCTCACCTTACGAGACCTGGATAGAGGTGGGCAGTCCTTGGGCTTCCCACAGGTCAGGGAACCCTGATTGCTCTTTGAGCAGATGAGGGAGGGGGACTTGATCGGGGGAGGGGGAGGGAAATGGGAAGCAGTTGCGGGGACGAGGCAGAAATCCTTAATAAATAAATATATTTAACAAAAATAAAAAAAAATAAAATCGGGTGACATACAATGAAAAAAAATATTCAATCTATTTGTTTCCCACTTACAAAATTTATTATCATTAGATGTTTCCATAAGCATTCATATTTTTAATTTAAACCAGGTTTTAAAGTATGAATGGCTAAAACCACTGCAGGGGACGAGTCTGTGACATTCTGAATCTATGACCCTAGATTAAACGGTATAGCGTGTGATAAAAAACAAGAGACACGTGGACGGGGTGCAGAGAACAAAAACCCCATCTCTAAAAAATCAATAGAGAAACCTCAGAAAATCCCCACAAGGAACACTGCGGTCCTTTTGCCTAAAATAGAGGAATGAGCACAGCCGTGTTAAAACCGACAGGGTAGGGCAGGGCTCCTCCCTGCTTCCCCACTATTTAATGACACGGTAACGGAACCACTTCCCTCTTTCCCTGATGTCTGACCTGTAATTGTCCCCTCAGTTTTGGCTCCTCCTTCCTCCTTCCCCATATTTTCATCCTCCTGGGTTCTGAATCACTTCTCTTTGCGTATTAATTAAAATCTCCGAAGGATGGCTTCAGATTTAAATGTCTTATTATATTTACTTTCCTGCGTATCAACGATTAAAATCCTGACAGTAACTTAGGAAGTTCTAGTCCTCGGACGGGGCTTGTGTTCTGAGATCACACCACGCCCCCTCAGCACCTGCTTCAAAACACAGAAGAGTTTTCAAAACTCTTCGAAAGCAAGAATGCTGTTGTTAAGGGGTTTTCAAGCCTTCTAAGAAAGACAGTTGAGCTGATTCCTGTGTTTAAAGGATGCCTTAGAGCTCAGGGAGGGGCCTTGGGCAAACTGCAAGGGCCCTTCCGTGGTGTCCCCTTGGAAGCCCTGCTTCCCTCTGCTGTGCCTCCCTCCAGGTCGTCGGAGGAACGGCCAGATGAACTTAACAGATCTCTTTGCCCTGAAAGCTGAGTTTTCAAACCTGTTTTTCACAAGCTGGTCCTCCTGGCCCAGGCCTGTAATCCCTGCCCTTGAGGAGAGGGAGGGGCTGAGACCAGAGGACCTTCCTTCAGTTCAAGGCCAACCTGGGATACCCAGGGAGAGTTAGTTTCAAAACAAAAGAGAAGAAAAAGGTCTCCATGACTTAGACTTTCAAGCCCAAAGAGCAGTGTGGTGACTGAGTCACAAGAAGAGAGGAAGGAAACGTTATTAACAGCGGCACTCAAACTCTCTCTGTTCGACTTCTTCCTAAAAGCTCACGTGGGATGGAAAAGCGCATTTAGAAACATCTCAATTCCTTCACCCACCGAGCTATACAGCCAAAGACAAAGCGGCAGGAAAAGCCATTACGCTCTTGCAGCTCGAGCTTGGAAATCCGCCCACGAGCGGCTCAGCTGATACTCTCCAGAAATCATTTCTTTCCAAACACCGGACGCCGCCTCTGGACAGGCTTTGGGGTCCGGAGGCAGAAAGCCCTGGAACCTCACTTCTGTTTCTGTCCCCCGGTTCTCGTGCAGACGGGACTCGACCTTCTTGGCGTCTGGAAGAGCTTACGTTCATTTGCGTGCACCCAGAGACATTAAATGATCCTTGAATAAAGGTGACAGCAATAATACAGCAGAGTCTTCCAGCGCAGCGAAGGCTGGCTACTGCCAGGCTGTTCCCAGTCGAAGCTGGCACACAAAAACGGAAGTTTCTGTTACTTAGGGGTCAGTGTGATCCGCGCACTTTGGGTAGTTTTCTGAATAGAATGATACATTGTGGAACCGTAACGGCCTTTGAAATACTCTAGTTCCTTAACTTAGATTATCTGAAAGAAAAAAAAAATCTGTTTTCATCAGTACTCTGATAGCAATGAAAACACAGCTCCAGAGAGAGGGTACAGAATATGGTTTTTATTTTATTTCCAGAAGACCCCCACCTCCTAAGAAACGCCGGAAAGGGTCAAAAAGCAAGAGCTGAATTAAGGAACTGGTGGATCCTAGAGGGGGAAGCCCTCAGCTACTTGCATGTGTGAGGACGGTTTTTCATAAGTCTGATGCCTAAGCGACCCCCGGTTCAGCTAATGACAGCACTGGTATTCTGCTGTGCTAGTCCTTGAGACGAAGAGAGGAACCAACTACAAATCCCAGTTTGGAATATTAAGGTGGAAGAAACAGCTAGTTCTGAACATTCATGTCATTGTGTTTTAATAGGCTGAATAGATTTTAGTTGTCTTAATAGACTGGAAAGATTAGACATCACTTCCTTATTCAAGGCTCTGATGCATAGGTGATGGGCATGCTTCTGTTAGAAGGTGCAGCATCATTACGGACATCAAGATTCCTTTTCTTAAGGTTTTATATTTATGGTGTGTGAGTGGGTGCCTGGGGAGTCTAGAAATGGGCATCGTGGAGCTGAAGTTATAGGTAGTTGTGAGCTGCCCGATGTGGGTGGGGCTGGGACCTGAACTCAGGGGCAGCTAGTGTTCTTGACTCCTGCGTCATTTCTCCAGCCCAAGACTGGTGTGGGAGAGTTGTCTGTATTCTGTCAATTATATTTTAAATAAACGGCTGATTGGTCAATAGCCAGGCAGGAAGTATAGGTGGGACAACCAGAGAGGAAGTAGAGGTGGGTCAAGGAGAACAGGAGAATTCTGGAAAGAGGACACAGCCCTGGCCCAGCCACAGAAGAAGCAAGATGTGACTACCTCACTGGAAAAGGTACTGAGCCATGTGGCTAACACAGATAAGAATAATGGGCTAACATAATTTGTAAGAGTCAATAAGCCAGAAGCCTGAGCTAATGGGCCAATCAGTTTATAGTTAATGAAGACCTCTGTGTGATTTCTTTGGGACTTAACAACTGCGGGAACCAGGCAGGACAGAAACCCCGACAACACAAGACCCTCTCCTGGCCTCCGATGGCACCGCACAGGGAATTGGCATGTGTATGTACAGGCAAACATTCACACACATAAGACGAAAATATATCATCTAAAGAAATGAAGTAAAATTCAATTTAATTCATGAGTAACAGGACACACAGACCATAACATGAGACAATGAAAATAGTTTCAAGTTGCCTTTAGAAACACTTCTTCGCTGAATACCCTAGAGCAATGGCTAAGAGAGAGAAGCAAAACCTCCCATTCCAGGAAGAGGCAAAAGGTCAGGATGAAACACGAATTGGCACAGGCAAGAAGTAGAGGTGAAGGTAAAAGCTCCCAAGATGAAGGTCGCGTTAGGAACTGGATCTCCGTCTTGCCCAGGGAAATTGTCCTCGTGGTTTTCTTCCAGGGTGACAGATGACAGCAAATGAGGAAACAGGTGTATGGTGTGTGGTGCTTATAGCCATCGTCAATTTGACACCCGGGAGGGAAGTGTCCGGACTCAGGTCGGCCTTCGAGAAGACGCCTGAGGGATTGTCTTGACTAAAGTAGTTGTAGGAAACCCATCTTAGTCGCGGTTGGCAGCACTCCCCGAGCAGGGAACCTGGACTCCATAAGATAGCTCAAAAAGCTCACACTGGCAGGCATGCCTCACTCCACCCTTCTCTTCCTAATGGTTGCCTTGTGACCAGCTCACTCAAGCCCTGACGCTGTAACTTCCCTGTTATTAGGAGTCAGATAAACCCCTTCCCCCTTGGGTTGCCTTTGTCCAGGGTTTTCATCACAGCAGTAGAAGAGAAACCAAGACCCAGCATCCATTAAATTGTCCTTTAAACTATTTCAAAAGTCCCAAGCATAAAAGAAAACCAAAGAACTTTTACCTCAGTCCTGGCTCTGAGCTCAGGTGGATTCATGGAGCCCCATCTGAGGATGTCTTTATCCTCTTCAGTTCATACGGACCAGGAAAGACTCTTGTAGGAGCTAAGCTATGCCTACTTGGAAGAGTGAGAAAGAAGAATGAAGTGTCTTCCATCTAGGAGTGTAACCCAGAACCAGTGAGAGGAAAGAACAGGGAACCGAAGGGCTTGAGCATCTCAGTGATCCTCTACTCCAGGGCCGATTTGTTTTTGAACAGGCGTCATAAACCAAAGTACCAACAACCAGCAGGTGAACTCAGGACTAGAAACAAAGACTCAACAAGTATGGAATATCCTTCCAAAGAAAACAAAAGTATAAAAGGAGCCTCTCGAGGAGCATAGAGCTCCTGTCAATAGAAAAATAGGCAGGATCACCGTGGAGAGACACACCAACATCAATGGCGCCTCTCCACGCTTGTGAGCACACCAGGGTGTTAAGTTGCTGCTCAGCCTCTCGAAGACCTGTGTCCGTGGCAAGGGGGATGTTGGTACAAGCAGGGCAGACAGCCCACTTTCTCTTCACTGGCATTCTGGACCGGCATATGAAGATTTACCTCCTGGTTATTGCACTTCACACCCCATGACCCTTCCTGTAAGAGAGAGCTTCCCCAAGAGCCAAGAGCGCTAGCAGGTGCAGGATGCCACCTCCTGGGAAACCCACTGTCCGGACAGCATTGGGTGTCCTTGCTGTCCTCCGGAGACTTAGGGAGAGATTGCAAGGGATGTTGGCAACACTTTCACCGTCATCAGATTATCGTTCCAGGGGACTCCAGGGGCCTCAATTCTTTGCTCTACCGTGGAAGACAGTTTGGGCATTGCAAGACATCTTGGAAAACGGAAGCCAAAGCTACGGGTAACAAAAGTTCTCAATGAAAAAGAAGAGGGAAGTGAGAGACAAAAGCCTGGCTTAAAAGCAATCAGAATGACCTGCTGAATGTGGAGGTTAAACGCTAAAAATGATATGTGTCTATTTTATTTATCATGCATTTCTGTGCAGATTCATGTATATATATATATATATCACATATTATCTATATCTATATCTATATATCCACCTAAGTATATATTTAATTCCATAAGATCCCAGAACACTACTTTGGGGGATTTAAACTGATAAAGCCCAACCTCAAAGGGCCTGATTCTCGCAAGGAAAACACAGACACCTCTGGGGTGAAACGTGGCAACAGTTTGACAGGCCTAGCAGTAGGGCTAGAAAGGATTCATCCAATTAAAATTACGGGATGAATTTTGGCTGGCAGAACGTAATTACCAGCCTTGGACCGGATCCAGGATCCTGAGGTTAACACCCTTCCTCTTGCCAGCAGCCCTCCTACCTGCCAACACTCGGAGCCGGGGAAGGCTGGAGCTGACATAATCACGCGGAACGCTGTTGTGACATCCAGGCACAATGACGATGATGTGAGAAGCGACGTGAACCTGGTTTCTTCTTTTTTTTTCCTTCTCACACTCATTATGTTGCTTATTTTTATACCACATTAGGCTAGAAACCAAATGTCCACATAAATGTTAATTTCCTCCAAGCCGTGTTTAAAAATTATAATTAGAAAATTTAAAAAAAATAGATTTAGAGATTAATTTGTGCCGTCAAAGCAGTTATTGGGCGGTTATTTCGCCGCAGGAGTGAAACCTAGCTAAAAATGGTGACACGAAGTCCTTGTTATATTAAAAAAGAAAGAAAACAGCAACAACAACCAAAAACAGGTTCTGATTTTTTTTTTGTTATTGTTGTTGTTTTTTTGTTTTCTTTTTGGAAATGTGCTCTCAAGGTTGACTGGCCTTGGGGGGTGGAGGAGGAAAAGCATAAGCGAGCTACACACGCCTGGTAAACAGACTTACTGAGCATGCTCCTGGGCATGGCCCTGCGGGTGTACCACCTAAGGGTGAAAACCCCATCTGGAGATTAAGTCCCTGGGTGGGCAGAGCAGAGTCCGCTCTAGGAGGGGCTGGGGGGCTCGTCTCCATTAGGAGGAAGATCCTGTTTGTCTCTGTGGCCCTAAAGTGCCTGATGATTGTCACGTGGAGCCTCCTTCGGGCCTGGTAGCTGTAGTCACCAATAGTCCCTTGGATGATTGTTTCCTGAGAGGTCTGGACCCCACTCCTCAGCACTCCAACCTTTTAACTCCTCCAGGAAAAGTACAGAGACCTTGTCTATCACCTGAAGTCATCCTAGATGGGTTTGTGATATGGATCTTCCTGTCCCAAACCAAGAAGAATGGAGCCACTGCTTTAGGTCCCTTCCAAGAGCAAAGGCCGGGGCAGAGCACACGCGTCAGCTTTAGCCTTGAAGGTAGATTTCTCTCACGCCCTCTTTGTGCGGTTTGGGTTGTCCATGGGGAGTCAGAATGTGGGACGAGTGGGAGAAACGAATCCTTTCTTTTGCACTGTTAGGGGTTGCCATAAACACCATTTGTTAAAAAGCATAATTACGTTGGGAAAGTGCCTGATGAGACAATTAAGCTACATAAACACACCGCAAACAAATGAAAACCAGGAGACACCCACACCCCTTGTGCAAAGCGATTTTTTTTTGTTGTTTACCCAGAAAAACAAGGTCTGAGTTGCTTTCTTGTGACGTGACTAATGTCTAGAAAAACCCAGGGATCTGAGTTTTCTGAATTCCCTGGGATGGGACAATGGAAAACCTACATGTAAGTAGCTACGTAGCAGCCAGTGTGCTCCTGCAGAGCAACCTTAGCCATTTTAGTGAACGCTTTTGTTTAAAGTCCAAGTCACGGCCGTGTCCTTCGCTCAGATAACTTTCCCAGGCGCAGTGACCTTCTCTAAATGTTTGTGGAATGAATTTGCCGGGGCTGCATTGCCAGTTGTGATTTTTAAACAGACTATGATGACCTGATCTTGGATTATTTTCTTGTATTTTGAGAATTTTTTTTTTTTTGAATTTTCGAGACAGGGTTTCTCCGTAGCTTTTTGGTCCCTGTTCTGGAACTAGCTCTTGTAGATCAGGCTGGCCTCAAACTCACAAAGATCAGCCTGCCTCTGCCTCCCGAGTGCTGGGATTAAAAGGCGTGCGCCACCACCGCCTAGCTTATTTTGAGAAATTTTGATTCTTTTAGATTACAATGTTTGAGGTCTGGGAGATGGTTTGCCAAATGCCATGTGGTGTTCTAAGAAGAATTAATGGAACCTCCCAAATGTGCGTTATTAATGCTTTTATGGCAAAAAAGTAAGTCATTATTTTTGGCTATTGAGTAACATGTATGAAAATATATATCTCTCAGTTCAAGGAAGAGCCTCAAAAAAAAAGAGAGAGATTTATTTTAAACTGTTTTAGGAACAGGAAATCAAAGGACAAGACAGAATTGAGCTGATCAAATAGCCCGGATCACGCTCTGCAGAGATATTTATTTATTTGTCACGGGAGTATTTTTTTAATTTATATATTGAGTAGCCTCCCTCAGCATACTTTAGTTAACAAAATGATCCTGTCTGCTTGTTCAACAGGACAGACCTGTAGAGTAGAATCAGCTAAGCTGGGGAGGGCCATGCTCAAAGACACTTCCACCAGAGAGCGTCGCTTCAACGGTCAGACTGAGGAATTGGCCACATATTTTCCAGGGCTGGTACTACATTCCGAAGCCCAGCGCACGTGACCACTTAGACAGAGAATACTGTTCCAGCCAGGCCAGTCTGAGGACTTTTCCTGTAGATCTTCTCCAGGTACAACGGTAGAGGGTTCGGGTCATGACATCTGCTTTTCAGGAAGGTACGATTTTCCTGGTTAATGAACGTGAAGATAACCAACACTGAGCAACAGGGACTGCAGGCAAAAATCAATTTTCTTTTGTTCCAAAAAATAGTCACTTCCGCCACCAGACTGGGGTTCCATGCTGAGGCCTGCTTACCAAACACGTCAGAAACCAGAACTCTTCTCTCTTCAGTAGCCTAGCCTTTAGTGGCTGAGCCATCTCTCCAGCCCTGTGGGGCCACTGGCAGTGGGACCAGGATTTATCCCTAGTGCTTAAACTGGTCTTTTGGAGCCCATTCTCTCTGCAGGGATACCTTGCTCAGCCTAGATATAGCGGGGAGGGGCTTGGTCCTGCCTCTAAGAGATGTGCTAGACTTTGCTGACTCCCCATGGGAAACCTTATCTTCTCTGAGAAGTGGAGGGGGGGGGGGGGGCGGAGATTGGGGGGGGTAGGAACAGGAGGAGGGGAGGGAGTGTGAACTGGGATTGGTATGTAAAGTGAGAAAAGATTGCTTCAAAAAATTAATTAATTAATTAAAAACTTAGTGAGATAGAGTGAGATAGAGAGAGAGAGAGAGAGAGAGAGAGAGGAGAGAGAGAGAGAGGGAAACCAGAAGAGAGGATGCTGTTGAGAGCACAGCAAAGCGGTTCTTGGAGAAAGTGGTGTGAACAACCGGTGGGTGCCAGGGCTGCTGCTCCATGCTCTGAATCTATGGAGCCTCTTCCTGCGGCGCTCCCGGGTCTTGAGCCTGCACAGCTTCTTCTGCAGCAGTTCTGGGTAGCGGGTAGCGAGACAGAGACAGACTCAGCACTGTAGCATGCGCACTTCGTCTCTTCAAATGCCCGCATTCGCTTAGCTGTTCAAATCTCTGAGATCTCTGAGATGCAGATTGTCCAGGGTACCTGCTAGGCCCCCGAGAAGAATCTATTTACCCCAGAATGCACTGTTGGCTCTACGGGCCCCTTATGTGACCATTGATCCAATGAGCATCCTACATAATACATCCTGCTTGCGGAATGCCGAGGAGTTTTCAAAGCACTCCAGCAGGTACAGCTTATGATATCATCACAGCACGACTATCTCGCGCGCGTTTCTCTCTGTGCTGGGACCTTCTTGGACAATTACACTGAAATGATCCGGCTCGGTTGAGACTGGAACTCACGGCTCATGCCTCCCTTAGCCAGCACGACCGAGCTGTGCTCCTGCTATGCCTTTGTCACCCTCCACAGAGTGTTCCTGTGGTGACAAGCGGTTTTAGTCAAACGCACACAAAGCATAGGTTATCTGCAGGTTTTAAAATCACTTACATAGAAGTGCTTGCTACTAAGTCGGTAGCTTTGTGTCACTCGGTGAGCATTAGAGCATCAGTCTTACGTCGCCGAAATAGTACATTTTAATTTCTGATTGTCAGTTTTTACAGCCTCCATGAGAAAGGAGAGTCCTCCCCAACTCAGCTCTAACCAGAAGCACGTTTAGGCTACTGCCTTCCAACATGGAGATGTTTGTGAAATTCTCAGTGATTCCCGATTTTTGAAAAGAAACACTTTCGGAGTCACTACGCAACGGGTTCTTTCACCCGTTCTCTGGAGGAAGAGCCGCCGTGGGCTCCTCAGGCTCCGAAAGAGGGGGACATCAAAAGGGGCGGGCCACCCGCGTCTGTGACCGTGTGCAGGGACACGTGTGGGAGGCACACACGGATGGGCTGGGTGCCTGGGTCTCAGCTCCCAGTTTTTTTTTTTTTTATCAGCATATTAGTGGCAGCCGCTCAAAGGGAATTATAGCTATTATACTCCATTACAAACACCAAACAATTTTCTTCCGCAGAGACGCATTCCGGTTGTTCCTCCTGCCAGCACATTCTCTTCCTACACGTGTGTTTAAGAAATTGCAGGAGAGCGAGTTCCATTCTTTCGGCCTTTGGGCCCGTTGAATCACGAGAAAGTACGAATAAAAGCTTTTCAGAAGATTTAAGCTAACAAACACCGCCCCCCCCTCAAAAAAACAAAACAAAAAAAAACCCCAAAAGTCATCCTATCTCTTTTCTTCCAGGAGCTAGCGTGTGATGAGAATCCAGATGAAAGAGGAAATTGCATGCTTTTGCTCTGGCCTCATCTTTTGTGGTTTGAAAGGTGCCTGGGCGGTTGCACAGGTTAAGAAAGTGAGTCTGCCTTACAAACACTTTAAGGGAATGTATGCTTAAGGGTGGGGCTAAAGTGATGTAAATCTTTTTTTTCTAATTAGGCAAAAGTGGGCACAGTTAAATGACCTCCTGGCTCTTCATACAGGACCCTTCGCTATGAGTTTTAGACCTACACCAGCGTGGGGTCCATTCATGCTCCTTTGACTGTGAGTAAGTGCCATGTTTTTATCTTCACATGCAGGCAATATTAAGAGTGGAGGGCTGCTGTAAGCTACAGTTACCGGCTCAAGCTTCTTTTTCCTCCCAGTTTCTGAAAAGATCTGTTGTTGAGTTGCCAGGGGACAGAGGTGTAATGGCATCACTACAGGCCTAATTGCCACCTAAAGCCTTTATACCTTCACTTTGAATTTGCTTTTGTAGGATTAAGGGGGGGACTTTTCGGGAGGCTGGACCAGGCTTGTAAACTTCAAAAATAACTTTGGGTTTCTGTATATGATGACCGCACCAGGCTATAGCAGCTTTCTCCTCCAGGTTACACTGCCCAGGGTGTAGGGTATGAAAGCTGGAAGTCGTTATGACTTCCTGTGGGTGGCCCTGCAAAGGAGCTGGCGTGGCGTGTGGTCAGAGGGGTTTCAGATGGACAGGTGTACGCACACCCCAAACCTCTCGCGGCAGATGCTAATTGCCGTCTCCTACATCGGTGGGGTCTTTTGTTTTGTGTTTTGGTTTTTAAGAGTCCTAGACCTTGCTCAGGGAAGTTGATCTCTGTTTTTTTGGGGGGAAGGAAATATTGACAAGAATGGGATGTGATTATTTAGACACAAAATGCAAAAGTCACACAATTTTTATTTGTTTTGAGACAGGATCTTACCTTGTAGGCCAGATTGGCCTTGAAGTTATCCTTAGTCTCCCAAATTCTGATCATACAATATCACAGTCAGTTTCAAGTGATACAACCAGACCATTGAATAGAAAGTTTAACTTAGGCTAAGCGAAGAGAACTTTTGTGGGTTGAGTAGCAAGAACCTAAGGTCTCTTACAGACATGCAATGCTAAGAACCGAGCAGAGCTTCCAGCTGTCCGTACCCACGCATGCCGTAGAAAGCGGCCATCTCTGAAAACGAATGCCCTGCTTGGTGTCATTCTCAAAGCTCTCAACCTAGAGATTTTCTATCAAATTGAATTTAATTATATGAGAAGAATTTAAGTATAAGAGTTTCACAACAGAAAGAAAAATCCGCGCATTTTTGCGATATTTTCTTTTTTAAAATAAATTTATTTTCACTAATTATTGGGGTGCTCCATCCATGCATACAATGGATATTTTTATCATCTTTGCTTCCTCACCTCCCTTAAACTGCCAGAACCATTCTCTGCCTGCCCACTTCCAAATTTGGGTCCACCTGTTAAGAAAAAAAATAAGAAAAGGGCAGCTGGGCCGACGCAAAAAAAGTCCAATTAGGTCAAATCAAACCAAATCAAACTGCCCATCATTTTATTAAGTAAGACACTCTTGGGTGGCTGGTAGACAGGACAGCAGGGAGCCCGTGCAAACCCGGAACCACTTGTTTCTCCTCACTTAAATACCCTGTGGGAGTGGTTCTGACCGCCCCCCCCCCCCCCATTGGGTCAGGACCGGGCATGCTGGGATTTGGAGTCCAGATGAATGCAACTCCCAGGTCAGGGATGCTGGGATGGATGCCAGGGGCTGGAGGCTATGCTCCAGACTTAACACCACCCGCCAATCCCACTTGACGCTACCTGCATATGCATGGATTCGAGACCATCCATTGGAGCATGGTTAACCTCCAAGAGTTACACCCTAAAGGAAATCTGACCCCCCCCACACACCTCCACCCCCCGCAAAGAAGTCATTATCGATGCAAAGCTCCTTAGGCAGGGGCAGGATCTTCCGAGCCCCTGTGCAATCCTTGCTGGATTCATCTGTGTAGGTCTTGTACAGACAACCACCACTTGGCTTCAAGAGTGCAAAGTCATGCTTGAGGCACGGGGACCAACAAAAGGTGTGGACTTTGTACCGGCCCCAGGTGTCTTCGGGACTCAACTTTCCAATTCGTATCCATGACATTTATGACATTTTCACTAATAGCATTGGTCCAGTAG
Organism: Microtus oregoni; assembly: GCF_018167655.1. NCBI lineage: Eukaryota > Metazoa > Chordata > Mammalia > Rodentia > Cricetidae > Microtus > Microtus oregoni. The sequence goes on along the minus strand of NW_024543077.1, from coordinate 38,712,237 downwards.
TGAGAGAAGACACAACAGCAGCTTTCGGTGAGCCCTTGGATTCTTCCAGGCGGAAGGATGCTTTGCCTTGCCCATCTGTGTTCCATTTTCTACTGTAGCGGTAACAATGAGGTCGGAAGCCACTAGAGATTAGCTCCTGCCCCTCTTTGCTCTGACTTTCCTTTCTTTCCTTACGCACAAGTCTAAGGCTTTCTGTGGAGGTCGTCTCTCACACGCATGGCTTCAACCTCGGGGGAGAGTTTAATTTGGAAAATTTGAGCTACGTCACTTGAGGTGTTTTTGAACGAGGCACATTGGGAGCAAAGAAAGCCCTTTTGCTTGGACGGTCTAGCTGCTTTGTGGTTAATTACGGAGCCGAGCCCAGGACCTTTGGGGAAAGCCCTTCTCAGGGTAATTGCATTCTTCCCTATGTGACCTCAGAAACGCTACGAAGTCGCCTCGTTTTTCTTTAACAGTGAATTCTCTAACATTTGGAGTGTAGATTCGGATTTCAGCTGAACGAGGGACACCAGGGACGGAAACTGAGACTATTCGATCCCTCACTGCTTATGATTCATTCTCAATGTGACCTGACAGCCAAGGGGTCGTTTCCCAAGGAAATCTGGGCCCCACCGTTGGCTTGACTTTTGATCCAGGAAAGAGTTATCTTCGGTATCGAGAGTTTCCACACAAAACCAGGAGGTCGGCATTGTCTAAACCGTAATAATGATGCTAATTGTCTTCCAAACGATTCTGGAGGATTGCGTTGACTCTGGAATTAGCTAGTACATGGAGTTCTTCCTGACATCAAGACTGGTCCCCGATAGATGCTCTCGCGGTGTCAGAGGGAGTAGAGAACCGGAGGGTCCAGCCTTTCTCTCAAGCTTTGCCCTCTTGCCCCACTGGCAGCTACTGTGCCTCATGGTTTAAACATGGACATTTTTAATTAAACCAGGAGAGCTCAGCTGCATTCTTGAACTAATTTATAACATTTGATTTGAAACGTAATAGCTTCAATCTTCCTCTGATTAAAAACAGTCATATACTGTACATGGTTACTATTTTGATGCTCCAACATGCAGTTTTTATTTTTACATCCCCCCCTTTCTACACAGCTGTTCATCTAATATCATCCAAAAATTTTTAAAGAATCTTTTTTTTTAATAACAGCATGATCAGGCATCCTTATGAGGCAGAAATATTCACACTCTAGGATCCCAGTATTTTCAGAACAGTAAAGGGATGTTTTTCATAGAGTCGCCCCTTTCCAGGAAAACTAACTTTCCATGTGGGATTTTTGGCAACATAAAAATATAGTTGGGATTGGTCCATGTAACCCATGCATCCATTGTATGCAAAAATTCCTAACAACTCCAAGGTTACTTATACCTTAAGGAGGGGGGGCTTCTTAAAGTGGGTCCATGGTCTGTGCTCGTGGTATTTGTAAGGTGATGCCCACATTATTTGTAGGTTTTTGAGCATGTGTTTTTGTGCATGCACATGACTTTGGTTGGAAAACTTCTAGAATAAAGGGGAAAGCAAGGCGGGCGTGAGGGTAATACAAACGCAAGCTTGTGCCAAGGACTTCAGTATGGTTGACCAGAACTTAGTGGCGGTCTAGACTAGGAGAAGCAGTCCCAGGAAACTCATGAGACGCAGCTCAAGACATCATCAGAGGGGGGAGTCAGAATCTTTATTTTATCGGAAAGGTCGGAGAGATTGTTGGAAGGGGTATGGTTGGCTTTGTGTTCTGTGCCTGCATGATTGAGAATGGAGATGAAGGAGGATGGTAGAAAACAAAGAGAATAAAGGTTGTCGGAAAGCAGAGGGTGGCAGGACACCAGGGTGATAGAGACTAGGGATGGTAGAGACTATGAGATAGTGGGGAGCAGAGGATGGTAGAGAAGATGAAGCCATGGGACTCCAGGGTGATAGAGACTAGGGATGGTAGGGACCATGAAATAGCAGGTGACAGAGGATGGTAGAGAAGATGGAGCCACGGGACTCCGGGGTGATAGAGACTAGGGATGGTAGGGACCATGAAATAGCAGGTGACAGAGGATGGTAGAGAAGATGGAGCCATGGGACTCCAGGGTGATAGAGACTAGGGATGGTAGGGACCATGAAATAGCAGGTGACAGAGGACGTAGAGAAGATGGAGCCAAGGGATTCCAGGGTGATAGAGACTAGGGATGATAGAGACTAGAGGGTGGAGGAGAATCGGAGATGGCAGAGCATAGACAGAGCTATCATTGGGCTCTTGAACTTATAATTTAGAATTCAAGAGGCATGTGCACCTAGCTAATGTTTATTTAACACTTGAGGATTTATTTCGGTGTTTTAATCTGTTGGGCCATGCCTTGTTTATTTTTTTTAAAGTCTCCATTGTATCTTGAAACGTTTTACTCTCCTCCTTGCCTCCTTCTGCCATTCCTTCTCCTTCCTTCTCTTCTGTATTTGCTTTGTACCAAAATGACGTGTGTTGCCAAAAGTCAAATGCTCTGTAGGGTTTATCCCCAAATCCACTAAGTATCCCCTTACCCACAGCCTCAACCAGACCTATGTCTCAGGCTCCTTCCTTCAAAGCTTTCAACTCTTAATTTTATTATTTAAGGGTTTATTCCAGCTCTGTAAACATCACGCTGATTGCGGCGGTTTCACTGAGAAGCGTCCCCCTGCAGGTGCAGGCATTTGCCCACTTAGTGTCCAGCTGGAGGCCTTGTTGGAGGAGGTTTAGCAGGCTGGGCCTTGCTGAAGGAAGCAGGTTACGGGAGGGGCTCTGGGTGTGCATGGCCTTGCCTGTAGTTCCTGTTCTCTGTTTCCTGTTTACGATTGAAGACGTGATCTCTTAGTTTCCTGTTCCTCCGGCTGTGCCAACCCCGTGTTGCTGGGCAGTGCTCCGTCATGGACTCTTGTCCATCCTAGGCCAGAATAAACTTTTTCTCATTGTGTTTTATCTCGCTGAGATAAAAGTAACGAATACACTTATATCATTATTCTTGGTTTCTCAGTTTTAGACATCATTTCCTAATTTTTCACTACAGAAGATGTACTATAAATGAACTATGAACTTTTCACCCCTTGCTTCATGGTCACATGACTTTCCGACTGGAGCTTCACCTTGGTTTCTCCTCTCCAAATGAGGTTACTACTTCTGGTCATTCCACGTGTGTGGTCTGAGTCTGGTTGGTTCACGTCTGCTTGTTTGCCACCCGGGATCAACTAAACCACATTTTCCTCCCGCGTCTGCCATTCGGCAGCTGGTGCTGCCACCTCCGCTTCCAGATCTCTCAGTAGAGGTGACTTAAACCTATTCTCTTCAGCACCTTTTCTTTGGTGCTTCTGGTAGAAGCGAAAGGAAACACATAAGCCCACGTCTCCGTCTTTACCTTAAATCTCCTCTAGTTCTTGGTGATCTTCATTATCTTGGATCATTCAGTGAATCCATCTAATTCTGAATAAGAGGTAAGTTTATAAGAATAATCTTCTATAATCCAGCTTCCCACCTGATATTGTTGGTATCTCACCTGCATCCCTGGACTTCTGCCATCTTTCTAAAGCTTCTCCACGTGATTATATGGGCCATGCATGCACTTCCTGTATGTTTTCCACAGCTCCCTGGCTCACAGTTTCCACACACAGGAGTGGATGTTTCTGTTGCTGGTGCATGCGAACTTCATGAGGAATACCGAACGGAGATAGAAAAGGTGCAGTGTAAGGGTAGAAGATACTTAGAAAATGTTTCCTAATGATTTCTTAATAAGAACGGGCTTACCTCCTCTTCAGGCTCAGAAAAATTCGGCTGTGAATGGTGTGGCACACGGATGTATAATTCCAAGTGTTGGGGACGCTGGTCTTTGTTTCACGTCACCGATTCAGTGGACTAATACTTACACCATGTCGGGTTATTATTGAGACAGAAAAGATAGCATGAAGAAAGTTATATAAAGAAAGCACAGTTCACTTTTCTTCTTTTGCTAGCATGTGCATTTTCCTCAAATCTACAAGACATTAATGAATTGTACAGGAACCATCAGCCTCATGATACGCTGGGGAACTGTTTTGGTTTCTCAGAGGACACGTGCCATGACAAATTCTCAGGGCATCAACACTTGTGGGGAGAGTCTCGAGACCCCTAGATTGCCTCATGCAAACTGTCGAAACAAGGGTTGATCTGGCAAACCAGGAGCAACTTTGCACATTGAGAATTTTTGACTCTATTTTTCCAGTTGCTATGGAGATGGTCTCAGGAAAAAAAAAAGCATTGGATTTGGTTGAAATTCATCAGTTGAGGTGCTGGTTTCTCAGAGAGTTCTTGTCATCTTTGGCACTACCTCTATTGCCACAGCATAAAAACGATAATTGATTTGATAGATGTGGGTCACCATATTTAGAACATGTCATTTACCTTGAGGAGGACAGGATACTGACACCCCAGAAAACTCCGGAGAAAATAAAGGATTGTGCATCGTGAAAATACTTCAATTGTCTGAAAATACTTCAGACTGATTCCCAGTGACTTACTATGGTGCTAACTAGTAAGGTCAGTTATAAGGTTACTCACAAGTGGATCTCACTATAGACTTAATGCGTGTAGGGGGATTATACCTACTGCTGTAACACGGAGACAGTAACAAGAGAAGAAGAAAAAGCCAACTGGGAGACATGGAAGGAACAAACCTAATCTTCTCCGACCAGCAATTATGGGCAAAACCTGCTACACCCCAAACAGTTGCGCAAAACCTGCTACACCCCAAACAGTTGCATTCTCTTCTCTCATTTGGGTTCTGCTGCAAACTAAGGGTTCGGCAAATTCTCACCCCACTGTGCAGCTTTGGGGCAGTTGGGGAACCAGAACTGGGAGACCGATAAGTGCTCTCCCTGTTCATCTCCAAGGTGGAAAATTCTAAGGTCCATTAGGAGCAAGTCCCAGTTTTGTGCAGCTGTGACCAGCTTGAGAATGCACCTTTGGGCCGGTTTTCCGTCCTTCCCTGTTTCATTCCCAATATATATCGAACAGATTTTTACTAAAATATTGATGAGAACGAATGTCCAAAATGAACCTGCTAATTCGATGGACAGGTGGAGTGAATGGCATCTTTCCTCCTTCCTGTCCACTTCCTTGTAATCCCTTCCTATCCTAGAGATACCATGTAAGATTTGCAGTTAAGACTTGGGAGGCTCCCCCTTCCAGGCAATCACTTCTAGGAATAATGCCTCTCGGACTATTCAGGATTAAGCCATTTGTCCTCGTGACACACACATTAAGCACCTCTTTATCAGTGAGGAGAACTGCTGGGGAGGGGAGCACTTAAACCTTAGCAACCTTATTATTCCCATTTTCAGCAGACACGTGTAACACTCAGAGATGGGTGTTTTCTGAAGTTACCCATGGTGCTGTGCAATCTTGGGCTCGATAAGCGATTTTCCAGTGGTGATTGGTGACTCAATTTTGAAGTACAAGTCCCCTGATACTGTAGACGCTTTTCCAGAATTCCTTCCCATTTGTCCCCCCTCCCTAGGATGTACAGGGACCTCCAGCATGATGGGATACTAGCCATACTGGTGGACCCATAATACTAAGCCCATCAATGCAATTTCTGTATGCTTGTGTACATATCTTTTCCACCCTCTGGTTTCTGTTGGAAGAGACAAGGTGTGCCTTCTTGAAGACTCAGAATGTAGCGATTACGACAACACATGGCCGTATTACTGTACATTGTGAAAATGATTGCATCATTAAACTAGCATTCGGTATTACGTGATCATTAAAGTTCTATCTATGGAATGGCATATTCTCCAGTCCTAGCTAATCAGGAAGATGTCGTCAGAAACATCAAGATGCTAATTGCGCTTGCCTGTCCTCCATGCTCACGGTGGAAGCATCTGAGTTATCTGCTAATTTAATGTGGCTCTAAGTTATTGTAAGGGGAGCGAGGAAGTGGGAGATCCTGCTCCTGTTGGATCTCTGACGACAGAGGCCTTGGGGAGGCGGGATGCATGGTGTATAGCAATGGGATTAAAGGAAGAACAGAGAAAGGAGGAGTCTCTCCTTCCTGTTCCCAAGAAAACGAGATAATGAATGCTGGGTTTGAAAGGAGAGCAATAAATGTTGAACCCGTTCCCTGGAGAGAAATGCCAATAAAGAAGTGGAAATATTACGTTTATTACTGATGAGACTAACACTGATGGCTGCACGCACCCAGAGGTTGGACAGACTTGTCAATCCAGACACGCACACACACACAGACGAATGCACACACACACACACACACACACACACACACACACACACACACCACCAGCCTAGGCTTTCTGCTACACAGTGTTTTGGCAAGAATGGGCAGACTGGACAGTCATCGATTTCCCTTCCAAACTCTGTGCCAGGCAATGACAGTGGGGAAGGAGGCAGGCCACTGCACTAAGCTAACATGGCTGTGGGAACAAAGTCCCAAGACCAGGCGACTTAAGCAGCAGAAATGTACTGTCTCAGATCTGAAGGCTGCGAGTCGGAGATGAGAGTGTTTTCTATCCTGGCTCGCACATCTCCCACTTCGTGTTCACACGGCACTCTTCCCGAATGAGGTCTAGGCTCACATCTCTTTTTCTCTTTTTCAATGAGAACACAAGTTATATTGGATCCTGGCTCCATCTACTCCAGTGTGACCTGAAGAGGGGAGAGACTGTGAGAAACGCCTTGCTCAGACCTGAAGGTTGGGGTGTAGTGGTAAAGAAGTAAGGCCACATTTGAAATGACTGAATTCCAAAATTTAAAAACAAGAACGAAAACCTTCCAGTGACTTGGAAGGCACCGGGAGCTGAGCACACAAGTAGCTCATGAGAGCCCTCAGTTTGTCTCTTGCGGGAACACAGACGGGACCGAGAGGTAAGCAGCTCTTGGTCGCGGTGGGGGTGGGCTTGTATCGAAGACTCTTAACTACTGCTGCTGCACGGCTTGAGATATGTCTTTTTCTGTTGCTGTCATAAAATGCCACGACCAAAGACAACTTAAGGAAGAGTTGATTTGGTTTCCAAATCCAAATGGACAGGAATCCATCATGGTGGGGGGTATGGTAGCCCGCTGCAGATGTGGCAGCCCGAACAGAAAGCTGAGAGTTCATATCTTCAAATGGAAGCATGCAGGGGGGAAGGGAGAGAGAGAGAGAGAGAGAGAGAGAGAGAGAGAGAGAGAGGAGACCCAATGACCTACTTTCTTCTACAAGCATGCACTTCTTAAACGTCACTAAATAACACCACCAGTTGGAGGAGAAGTGTATTGGGAACGTTTCTCACTCAAACAATTACATTCTTGTTCTGGAACAGTCAGGCAGAGCTAGCTCCAGGAGTGTGAAGCCCAAGACATGAGAGGAGGCGTTAGGGGTGCAGAGGGCAATGACTGGAGTTTCCTCACTGAACTGGTGTTTCCGTAGCAGCAAGGCCAAGGGCATGGCTGCGTTTGGGGTCGTAAAGAAGGGGAACATTTGATTTAAGTTAATCTGAGAGCCAGGCATACTCCTGCTGTGACTTGGTGACAAGCGTGAGCGAACCAATAGTGTCATGTGTGAGTAATAAGGCAGGACGTCAAATAATGAAGAGGCCAGGCTAGGAATTCAGAGACTAAAGACACGAGTTCTGTCAGGGCTCAGCCTCAAAGGGGTTCACACGTCCCAGGGTAGGGCCGTGTGGCTTAGGAATATTAGATAGGAGGAAAAGTGATACTAAAGGAAAAGGAACAGAGGGGCAGAATAGAATTGGGAGGGTGATTCAGTGAATACTGAATTCATCCGCGTTCGTTTTCCATATGCTTCTATACCCCAATCCAGAACAGGGGACGAAGGGAAAAGACTGCTTCAGCACGACACAAAAAACATACAGAGCTTCAATACCTGAAACATCAAGCAACCATATTCTGAGTTAAGCATTCTGTTGTTTAGGCAGGACGTGTAGCCACCACACCTTAGACCCAGCATCCTGTAGGCGGTCACTCCCTGGTCACAGCTTCTGTCATAGCCTTGAAGGAGCAGGAATAGGCTTGCATTCTCCGATCTTTGGCCAAGGTGGAATGGATCCACTTATGTGGGCTCCCACAGAGTTCAAATCCTTACTTGCCAAATAATTTTTGTATTTGGTGTTTTCTTTTATGAGATAGAAGAATAGTATCGTCTTGTAAAGAGGCTTTGAGAAGTAAGAACCATAGTCTCTGGTCCTCTGCTTTTCGCCTTCTGTCATTGTGTAGATTGTCCATGTCCTGTGAGGGACCACTGGACGGTTGGGGCTCAGGCTATCTGTCCTTTTCCACTGCAAAGACACCAGATCTTTCTTTGTTTGATGCATCAAAGTTGCCAGCAAACCTCTTGAGCGGAAGATCTAAAGCGTTTTGAGTTCTGAACGTCCCGATTCTATAGCAGACGATGTCTCCTCATTCGCTTAGGTGGTGTTTAGTATCTGTCTCTGAGAAATGCTGTGGGGACAGATAGGTCATGTGACCATTTGATCATTACTGGAGGGCCTGTTTTTGTTCCCGCTTCCCGCTGTAAGTTCTATAGTTATCAGTAGTAACAGAGCCAAAGATATGTCCACAAAACAACCAGAGAGCCACGGGAAAAACTAAGTTATTGAGGAAAGTGTTAATATGATCTATCTGTCTGTCTGTCTATCTATCTATCTTCTATCTATCTAATGTTGGTTTTTTTTTTTTTTTTGGTTTTTCGAGACAGGGTTTCTCTGTGGTTTTGGAGCCTGTCCTGGAACTAGCTCTTGTAGACCAGGCTGGTCTCGAACTCACAGAGATCCGCCTGCCTCTGCCTCCCCAGTGCTGGGATTAAAGGCGTGCGCCACCACCGCCCGGCTGTATCTATCTAATGTTAACACTATATATAGTTAATATGTCACTCAGAATAGTGTCTTTCTTTGGACGAACAATATTATGCCTGCACAAAGGCTTGAATGCATTATCGTGCGCCCTACAAAGTAATACTAAGCTCTTTGGAATAGCAGGTACTTTATTTTATATATAGTATACATAGCAAAGCATGTAAAGTATGTATGTAAACATGCATGTGTATAATGTATTTGTGCATGTATGTATGTAGTATCCAGCGTGCCCCAACATTATGCAGTGCCATGCACTTTGGTGAGTGCCCATGTCTGCATCTCCGTGAAGGTGTGTCCTGATAATAGGAACTTGTTGGCCTGCCCTTCTTCTGTTTATAATTAAGGCAGGAGATAGGTTCACCCTTTTCATTCAATAGCTAGAAGACAGACCCAGAAGCATGAAGGCACTAGTCCTTTCCTGTTAGGATAACAACAAGATGAAGGATCCCTACAAACATTCATAAGATCTTATCATGGGCTGTTTTCTTAGTTCTTTTTCAAAATTCGAGCTACTTCAGGTTAAAAGTTGAGCTTCATCTCCAACCACTTATTCTTGGCCTCCTGAGTCGTCTGGTAATTTATGGTGGCGTATACCCTGTATGGTGTGGCAGATTTCCCTTTGCTGGTACTTAGATAGCTAAGCACAGGGGCGGCGCGCTTTCCTCCGAAGGTTGCCTTCAGATCCCCTTGTAGGTAACGGTCTGTGTGTGCACGATCCCTTCCTACACCATTGCAGGGCTCTAGCCTTGAAACCTATCCTCGGCTTTACTTTAAAGCATCTTTCATTTACTTTTAATATCCAAGGACCTATAAATGACTGGTAGACTTTTTTGTGTAGGGAAAAAAAAAAAAGACCCACGAGGGGCCTGCGCATGCTCAGTACAGGTGCGGTTTTTAAAAAGTATTTTTGACTCACGGTTGGGAGCAGAGTTTCTATACGGAGAACAGGCTATGCCCTGTAAACCTAATAGATTGGCGGTCTGTGTTTGTAAGCGCCCATACGGGAAGTTTTCACCAAGGAAAACATCTCAGACAGATGTCTATCCGCAGCATTACGTGCCCCTACGCCCCATCCCTTCCACCAGCTGTATAGCTATACAGAGCGCACATATTATGTCTTTTCCTCTGTAAACGTTCACATCGTTGCCCATCTGACTTCATACCTAACGTACGGCGGTGACACTTTAGCTGGCTTTTGTGTGCAAAAGCAGGGATTTTTCTAAAGCAGAGACGGAGAAATGAAAGTGTTCGCTCAAATCTACCAGTTGTTTTCAACTGAGAACCAAGCGGTTATGACGATGCGATTTCTGTCACCTGTGACCCCTCGCTTTTCCGTGGCATTTTATCCTTTACTTGCGGGACAGTCGAGACGCAAAGGAAATTCCCCTTTCTTAGGAGGGGCCTGCACACCAAGACTCGTGGATGCCGCTGTCTTCGCATCCCTGTTTGCAAACTTCCTTGCTCTTTGGAACTGAACCGTGGCAGAGCGTGCCCTAGCCTCCAGCGCTGGGTAGTAGAGCCTTGCTCCCCAGCCCCACTTTGTTCTCCACTCCCTCAAGAAGCCACGGGCACCTGAATGGGTCACTCAAAATGCGCGCGATCTCATTTCTCAGCCCAGCGTTTCTGCTCCTTCATCATAAAATCTGCTGCATTTTGTTTTGTTTCCCGGTCCCTTCGAGTAACATGCAGTTCCAGTCAGCATGTTTAATGCACTTCTCCATGATGTTGTAGCCCAGTCAATTTTTCTGTATCTCCTGCCTGTGTACATATGGTAAGAGTTTCTTCAAGCCCCAGCCATGTGGGGGAGGAATATTGCGGTTGCTTTGTTAATGCACTGTTTGTGTTGGAGCGGGTCCGGCCCCTCGGCTTTAACACTCAGTGCTGGGCGTAATGAGATGGCTTTGATGGTGGTGTAAGAGGCTCGGGATGGTCACAGCTTCACACTTCAAAGCCGAGCATATGGGGTGAATCCTGGTTGAGCTTTGTACTCTTCGGGGATGGTTGGGAGACAATTCTTAACAGCCCGGTTTAAGGAAGACATTGGGAAAGAAATATTCTATCTTTAAAACCATTTTTGAATTGCAAAGGGAGAAATTTCCACGACCCGCCCGCCTTCTCCCCACCTCCCCCAATTCCACAGACTAAACTAAGAATAATTTTTCCTAGCCTGTAGTTAATTAGAGGCGGAGGGGCTCAGCGTTCCTGCTAGGCAGTTTTTTTCAAACACTGCTCTTCTAAATGTACTGCAACCCGATTAACCGGCCAGCTTTATTTTAGGTATCTATAAGGATTTAGGTAAAAAAAAAAAACTCTTAAGGCTGTCTGTGTTACTATCTGAGAGATTTGTTTCTATCATTTCTAATTTTTTAAAAAAAAATTACCCCCTTCTCATTAAAAAAAAAAATCAATGAACAAACAACCCCTTGGCTAAATTTTAAGAAAAGCCGTGCTAAAAGCAGGGGGTGAATATAAGATTTCAAGTCTAGCACCAGTTTGATTTTTAGAATTTTGTGCTTCCCCCCCCCCCCCACTTCTTGATTTGAGTCTGAGGTGCCAGGTGTGGGACAGAAGATGCTTTCTTGATGGGTATGCGCTTATGAAAAGCTCTGAGGCTTTTCGGAGTTATCACCAGCATTCTGGCTTAAAAATAATATTGATAAAACACACACTCATGCAAGGGGAGGGGGCAGAGGAAAGAAAATCTAGCTTCCTAGAGGAAAGAGTGACAGACGAGGGTTTTTCTAAGTTGTGCATTTTGGCTGCAATTAAGAGCGTGACAAAATCTAAGCTTATGAATTACTTTTTTTTTTTTTTGAGCTGCTGAAATGTAATCCTGCCCAATAGTTGAATTTCGACTCCATGTTTATTAGGGCTCCTAAATTTACTCCTGAAAGAGCCAAAAGCAGAGGGAAAGACAATAAATAGCGTTCCATCCCACTGGGACATGAAGCCTGTGCTAGCGGAAGGCAGGAAGGTACGTTTAGGTAAGCAGATTCTTCAAAATGTTTTACAATATATCTTTCTTATTGCTTATGTTCAATAAAAATCAATAAAAATCTGCATCTCAGCCCTAGTTCTACCTGCTTTAGGCTTAGAAAAAGTCTTGTGTGGCAATATGAAGGGTAATGTTGAAATAGGAGCGGTGGGCTGCGTCCCTGGCACCTGACCGCCCACACGGCTTGCTTTACCCATTAGTTTTAGTTTCTTATTGGCTAGCTCTTACATATCGATCTAACCCATTTCTATTAATCTGTGTAGCCCATGAGCTGGCTTACCAGGAATGATCTTAACCTGCGTCTGTCTGGAGTGGGAGAATCATGGCGACTCCTTGACTCAGCTTCTTTCTCCCAGCATTCTGTTCTGTTTACTCCGCCTACCTAAGGGTTGGCCTATCAAATGGGTCTAGGCAGTTTCTTTATTAATAAGAAATCACTCCCACATCATTTCCCCTTTTTCTGTTTAAACAAAAAAGAAAGGCTTTAACTTTAACATAGTAAAATTACATATAACAAAACAGTTATCAAGTAAGAATTACAGTTACAATATTTTTATCTACTTTATCTTTTATCATAACAATGGAAAACTATAACTACCTATCCATTCTTCAACTCCATCAAAGACTCCAGAAGGATATAATATTACCTAAGTAAACAAGAACTAAGAAACTTCAAACTCTAGAAATGACAAAGACATCTTGCTGCCTGGACAGTCACCCAAAGTTCTTTTGTACTGTTGGGGCATCCATCTTCAGCCTTCAGGCCCATGGTATCCAGCAGACATTTCCATAAAGCAGGAAAATTCAAAGTCAGTTCAGTCACTTTCTGCTGTGTCCTGCAGAATGTCTCGCAGACTCTTTCATGAGTCAGGAACCCTGAAAGACCATCTCACCTTTAGGCAAGTTTAGCAGTCCTCTCTCTGCTGGTTCTCTTTGTCCAGTTTATGCAACAGTCCAGGCAAGAACAGTTTCTTGCCCAAATGGCTATCAAACTCCATAAGGATCCTCTTCGATGCCCATCTTCTTCTTGAAGTAGATTGGTGCTGCCAGGAGCAGAGTGTCTCATTGTCATGAAAAGTCCTAAGTTATTAAAACATTAAATGCCATATTCTGTAGTCTTTGAAAGATATGAAGAATGTCTATCTAACTGAAATGTATCTCTATATATCTAGAAAATCTAACATGACTACAAGCTTGACTATTACTGATGATTATCCATTAACCTATATTTCTTAATTATACATTACATTTTTTAATAAACTACATAATCACAATACCTTAATCTAGATCAGAAATACATATACATATAACAAAATTGACTGTAAAATCCATACCAATGCAAATTATTCATATCTATATCATATCCCCCTTTAAATGTAAAAGAACATTTATAAACAATATTTTGGGAACATGGGCGCAGTTTTTTCTCTCCAAACTGCTTCCTGCTGAATGGGGGCGCTGTTAATCAGATCATTTAGGGTGTATCCTGTGTGCCAGGTTTATCTCATTTGGCAGTTGAGTGAAGTAATTTTTTGAGGGTGTTCACAGCAACTTTTCGGGAGGTCGTGGTCTATCATACCAAATTGGGATAGAATCAATCCACAGGGTCTGGTCCTCTGTGAAAACAAAAGAAGACCCTCTCCAAAGCATCATATCCTTAGACCCAAATTTTGAAATCATAATACCCTTATATCCATTTTGGACATCAGGGTAAAGTTCCAGTGCAAAAGGAAAAGTTCTCGGCGTTGGCTCTTCCCTACAGAGGAAGGTCACTGAATGCATTAACGTCTCTAGAGTTGAGGCTGAAAAGTGTCTAACATGCATAGAAGTTGCTAGAAACCATTGTTTGCTTGATAAAACCAGCCACCACGAAGGTTCAAGATGCCCATCTGTAAACAGTGCCATTACCAGTTAGCCTTTTCAGAGCCGAGAAAATGGAGCTATCCGGGCTCCAGATGAGCAGAGGGATAACCTTGTCAAAGACACAAGAACACCAGCCATTGCTCATTCAACAAGGAGCGATTTAGGAAGCGGTCGTTTGGTTTTTACCTGCTTCATGACTGAGCCCTGCTAGGCACCAGACCATTTCTGAGCAAGGTGATCCCAATGTGTGCATCCTTGTTTGACAAGGTCAACGGGCTTGCTGTTCCACAGGCCCAGGTGGCGATGTTGACTTCTGCAGGGAGGACCACTGCCGCCAGCACATCCAATATGAGTGTAACGGTGAGAGCTGGTCCTGCGGTTTCCCACTCCATAGTTAATTCTTGGTTGTGTTGACCCCATATCTGATTTCATTAGCTTGACCCTGCCTTATTGCTCGCAGCCGTGGCTCAAGGTTCTACAAAGGCCTCCCTTCCTGGCTACCTCTGGCGAAACAAACTGAATGCCTTTGTCTGCTATTGGCCAGTTCCCAGGTGACTTTGGGGTTTCGCTCATTAGGGATCTTTGTCTACAATAATTTGATTTTTACTGTCTGTGAAGTATTGATTTCCTAATCATGACTTGCACATTTATAAACTGTTTTTTTTTAATTTTTTTACTGAGCTATATTTTTTTTCCTGCTCCTCTTCCTTCCTCTTCCCTCCTCTTCTACCCTCTCCTATAATCCTCACGCTCCCAGTTTACTCAGGAGATCTTGTCTTTTTCTACTTCCCATGTAGATTAAATCCATTTATGTTTCTCTTAGGGTCCTCACTGTTGCCTAGGTTCTCTGGAATTGTGAATTGTAGGCTGATTTTCTTTGCTTTATGTCTAAAAGCCACTTATGAGTGAGTTTATATTATATTTGTCTTTCTGGGTCCGGGTTACCTCACTCAATATGATGTTTTCTAGATCCATCCATTTGCTTGCAAATTTCAAGATGTCATTATTTTTTCTGCTGTATAGTACTCCATTGTGTACATGTACCACATTTTCCTTATTCATTCTTTGGTCGAGGGGCATCTAGGTTGTTTCCAGGTTATGGATATGACAAATAATACTGCTATGAACATAGTTGAGCACATGTCCTTGTGGCATGATTGAGCCTCCAGTGGTATTGCTGGGTCTTGAGGAAGGTTGTTTCCTAATTTTCTGAGAAATCACCATACTGACATCCAAAGAGGACCGCACCAGCTTGTACTCCCACCAGCAATGGAGGAGTGATGAACTGGTTTTATATTAAAATTCTTTCCCTCATCCATTTGGGATATCTGGTTCATCTGAAATGCTATCTTTATAGAAAGTTCTGGATAAATATAATTTGTATTTGGCAAATTTAGTAGATACAAAGTTAGTGCCACGATCGTCCTGCTCTTGAGGCTCCGAGAGCGTTGTGGAAGAGGGGACAGAAATACTGAAAGTCAGAGGTCAGGAAGGACTGGGGTCACACAGCGCCTTCTGGACATGGCCGACTTCCGCACTCATAAACCCATTGCGGCGGTGGCTGCAATATATGCATAAGGCCAAGCCAGTCAACATGCTGGCATGAAAAGAGACCCCACTCCTAGCTGCACACAGGTTTTTTTTTTTGACAGTTTATGGCTGGTTTTTTTTAAGGGTGTGCCCCTCATAGGCTGACCGTGCTTCAGTGGGTGGTTCCACTTTTGTGAGTATATGAACGGCACAAAGAAGAAACAACAGGTCTAAGACGAAAGGACAAAGTTGGGAAGAATGTGTCAGAGAAAGGCAGGCATTGAAGGTGGGGAGGAAGATAATTATAATCAAAACACATTGTCTATATGTATGGCGTTCCCAAAGAACCAGTAAACGCCTATATAAAAACTTTAGTGCTTTTGAGGAAGATTTTTTTTTTCTCTTGCGTTTCATAGGGAAGTTGAAACTCTGAGACCACAATAAACTTTTCAAGATCCCCAATGTCTACCGAGGAGCAGAAATGCTATTTGATTCTCTGTTGACACATATGTTATGCCCACTAACTGAGGCGGACCTCTGCCCTCGAACTCACAACCTCTGACAACTTGGAGCGGCTGGTGCAAACATCTGATGCCTTTTCCGTTAGAGCCGGGGACTGAGTGCGGGACTGAGCTCATCAGAGTGGGTGTTCTGCAAACATCTTAGGCGTTTCCCCTTAGAGCCGGGAGCTGAGCGCGTCAGAAGATGCAGCAGTCCAGACGTGTAGCTTCAGACAGAGATGTTTTCCCGGAAGGACAGAGATGAGTTAGAGAATTTAGTGAAGGATCTCAGCACAGTGTTTTGTGCGTGGGGCTGCTGTGGCATCCCCAGTGTGAGTGGCGGAGGTGGGAGGAGAGACACATTTGGGATCCATCAGCCATCTCAACCCCGTGACTCTCCTCGGATTCTCCCCTTCTTCCTGCATCCTCCTGCAACCATCATGGGTTTGAAGGGACAATTAGCTGATTGCCAAAACATCGTTTCATAATTTTTTAACCTCGTTTGACTGTGCCGCTGGCATCTATCCCCAGTGCCTTCCCTAGGAGCTATGACGCGCTGGTATCTTAAAATAGTGTCAAATAAGCAAAAATCACTTAGACTAAAATAGGACTTGAGATTTTCTTAGCTCCATAGAGCCTACAACATCAGCGGCTTCCAAGGCTGGAGTGCAGACTGGCTCAAAGAAGGAGTCTTCCCCAGGACTCCACATCTCATCGCTGTGGTCTTTTCTTAGGATGCGCTACGTTTCACTCCTTCATCACGTGACAGCCTTCATTAAAACAAGCGAGCAGACAGGAACCCTAAAACTACAGATTAGGAGGCTCCCTATCCTTCCTGTGGTTGGGTGTCCTGTCTCAGTTTCTAACGTACCCCCAAAGAATGAAAGCCCACACTCCTACTGCCCCAGGCCTGTCCCAGCATCCCTAGTGAGACTACATCTTATATACTAAGGGGATGATTCACACGGTGCCAGAGCCCCTGTGCTGCAGGAGATGCTGAAGCAGGGGTGCTCCGAGGCAGTGCTGGAATCTGTCTCGAGAAGACAAAGTCGGGTGCCGAAGATCTAGCATTAAACATCTCAGAGGACCTGTAAGATAGTCTGCCGTTTGAAGCAGCCTCTAAAATCATGTTTAAGAAGGGGACTTTTGAAGAGAACAAAGCTGCCCAGCAGGCCCTTTCTGAGGGGACCGACAAGTTGTCTGTTTTTGCTGCCCAGGGTGCTGGAGAGCGCAGCCATGATGGTGTGGTCATCAAATACGAGGAATGTAGCTAGTGAGCGAAGCTGAAAAACTTAAAAAGAAACTTAGTGAGTTTATTATTAGCATGTAACTACCAGATATAACAATGTGTTTAATTTTGATATTTTCATAAATGCATATTATGTATTTTGACTATATTCACCTCGTTACCTGCTCTCGACATTTTTTTTGGGGGGGGGGATTTTCGAGACAGGGTTTCTCTGTAGCTTTTTGGTTCCTGTCCTGGAACTAGCTCTTGTAGACCAGGCTGGCCTCGAACTCACAGAGATCCGCCTGCCTCTGCCTCCTGAGTGCTGGGATTAAAGGCGTGTGCTGCCACCACCGCCCGGCTGCTCTCAACATTTTTAAAGTTAAAATTGTCACGTGTAACTAGAAATTTTTGTATGGAAGATATGGCCTTTACTCTTAACTTCTAGTGTCTCCAAACAATGTATATAAATTGGGCTGATATACATTGTTTTAAATTCACACAGTAAATTTCATTATTTGCAAATTATGTGTTTTCTTTCCGCACTCAGATTCATAGTGGGTTCGAAACCCAAGCCTTCTCACATAAAGGCTGCATTTTATTTGTTCACTCATTTGTGTGTGAATGATACGTGACGTGTGTGCATATGTGCATGTTCTTGAGAAGGGCCCATGGGTGTCAAAGCATGTGCAGAGGTCCAACTCTTGGGCATCACTTTTTGCCTTGCCTGTCTTGCTCACCTCTTTGCTGGCTTTGTAAGCTGGGCTCACTGGCCCTGAGCATCCTTTGGCTTCCCTCTCTGCCCTGCACCATGCTTCCTGCTCCGCATGGCTTCTGAGGATCTGAACTCAGGTGTCAGAGTGGCCTGGCAAGCGCTTTACCCATTGTGCCATCTCCTGAGATCAAAGCAAACTTTATTTTGAGATTAACTGCAAGAAAGACTCGACTATGCTCAAACTCTGATTTTTAAAACCGATAGGGCTGTGGAGGGGATGGCTCAGCAGCCAGGTGAAGGCTTCTGTTTAGTCGCTGCTACCCCCAGGACCTCAGTTGCACACTGTAACACGAATTCTGTATGTATGAATAATAAAAACCCCGAGTCAGATATAGGGATTGATGTTGAAGATCAGAGAAGCAAAGCAACCAGCCACTAAAGAGTCCTTACTCCTGCCAATGCTCAGACCGAAAGGGTGATCCTGTCCTCTGACTGCCCCCTTAGACCGCACCGTCTCCACCAAACCTCACACAGCACTGAGCTCTTGTGTCCTCAGCCCTTATATTCCTCCCTCAGCTGTATCTCTTCCTGTCTCCACCTCCCTAGTGCTGGGATTAAAGGCGTGGGACTTCCAAGTACCGGGATTAAAGGTGTGTGCCACCCCTGCCTGGCCTCTAGTGACTTAGCTCTGCACTCTGATCTTCAGGCAAGCTTTATTTACTTATTAAAACACAAACAAAATATCACTACAGAACACTTATACCTCAGTGGGCCTGACTTTGACCTGAATTTCTTAAAACTGCCCACGGCTGGCTGTTGCGCACCATGCCCGTCTGTCCTCTATGTGCTACCATACGGTTTGTGAACCGGGCAAGGGGCTGGCGATTGAAACAAAGACTCACAGACAGAGACACGGGTCATCCTTGAAACAGGAATGCCCCCCTTATTGTGTACCCAGAGCCGCTTATATAGAGATTCTTAACTGGTAGCCACGCCCCCGCCAAATGCACCAGAAACCACTCCACTGCCATCAGGAACTCCTGAGGATCTCGTGCTCAGAGCAGCTGCAAACATTACAAGTTGTTTGCCAGAAAGTCAGGATCTGGGGTGGGGGTGGGGGTTCACAGCTCCCAACAGCTGACTGTGGTGTGTGTCTTCTTGGGAAGCTGACCTGCCTGAGAAGTCAGTCTTGTCTAGAAGACAAGGAAGCAGCCTGACTGGCTCACAAAATGGGATTTCAGTGCTCTTGAGCCTGCCCCTGGGCCTTAGTTAACCTTGCTGAAAGTTACTGTGTAACAGATTTGTGTGTAGGCTCCAATCTGCTCTGCTTCTTTGCTCTTGTTCTGGTGTGGGCATCCAGTCCAGGGCCTCATACAGGCAACCACATGTGTGGCCGTTGTCCTATCTTGTCTTTTAAACTTGTTAGTCCTCCCAAGTCCTTCTTTCGTCAGGCCTTCCCAATGACAGGATGGTTTTTGGGCAGTGTCTCCTTCTTACCTGATGTAGGTCTTTGTCCTAGCTCTTGGCTAGACACTTAGACACTTTTGAGCTAGCCACAGAGCCTAGACACTCACATCATATTCACTGTGTGTGTGTGTGTGTGTGTGTGTGTGTGTGTGTATAAAACAGGAGGAAACTGGAGGAATGTAATAAGCCCTGCAGCATGACTCCCTTGGAGCGAGAACGGTTGAAGCTAGTAGTGTCATTGGGACCATACTGGAGGCCCCCTTCTCTGCCACGCGGGGACATGAGTTCTGTTTGTGATGGGGAGACGTGGGGATGGAATGAGTAGGGGCATAGGCAGAGGTTTCTTATCATTGTTAGATGATGTTTTAGCGCTTGCACCTCCAGGGTAGACAAGTTGGAGCCTACAACCAGTACCAGAATCAGAAGAGGCAAAGCGTCACCAAGAAATGGGCTCCTATAACAGAGAACATAAGCACCATGGCAAAGATCACCCTACCCCTGGCTCCCACCAACTTTGTCTCCCTCAGATACCCACAAGCTTTGCCCAAGGAATGGGAAAAGGGCTGCCCCTCCATTTATGTTTTGTGTAAGTCTTGCGTTGATCTTTTCCCTGCATAAATGGCAATTATTCATAGTTTGTTTCATCTCTACTAAACACATCCGTCATTTACTATTTAAATATCTAACTAGATTAGAAACTGTGTGAGCACATTTTCTCCCTCCTGCCATAAAAATACGCTAATTTCCTTAAAAAAAAATCAACTATGAACAAGCCTAAGTATTTTTATGAATATAATGCTAGAGGTAATTTGCATTTACTTAAACTAATAGAGAGGAGAGAATTCTGCACCGTGGGAGAGTCTGAAGCTGCTGCTTCCAGCTGTGCATATGTTAGGCTATGGAGAAGAAAGAGATGGTGAACAGATTCTGGAGCCGTGCTTTCAAGTGGAGGATTGGAGTTTGGTCTTCAGCCTGCGTGCTGTCTTCCTGAATGGGGATGCTTGCTCAGAATCTTATATTCCTAATCCTCAATATCTTTGGAAATGGCCTCGAATCTACTATATTAGGCCAATTTTGGTTGTCAGAAACATCTTAGTTAAAAACAAACATCTGCTAAAAACAAAACAAAACAAAAAACAAAGCAGATACCAGGGAACCAGAGGTTGATGAGTACAGAAATAAATATCTCACAGGCTAGTGTAGATGGAAGTTCCTATGCCACCTGGTTCCACAGCCATTCAGTACCAAAGAAACACACAGAGACTTATATTAATTATAAACTGTTTAACCTATTAGCTCAGGCTTATTATTACCTAGCTCTTACCACTTAAATTAGTCTATAATTCTTGTCTATGTTTAGGCACATGGCTTGGTACCTTTTATCAGTAAGGTATTCTCATCTTGCTTCCTCTGTATCTGACTGGTGATTGGCTCTTTCCTTTCCTCTTCCCAGAATTCTGCTAGTCTGCTTGCTCTACCTTACTTCCTGCCAGGCTACTGGCCGATTAGCATGTCTATCAAAGCATCACTTGTAACACAGATGATGTGTGAGCAAATATTGGAAACAATGTAAACATTTTCTATATAGAAATGAATCATAAAAATATAGCAGATGTCCACATATAAAGTTTTGAACATAGAAAACAAAATTTACTTTAGAGGGAATTCATAGATAATTAATTAATTAGTTAATGCAATAAGTGTTTATTAAATAACCTTCCAGTATCCTCAGTGTACAAAACAGAATTCATATTCTTCCCATTTCCTTATGTTGCAGTTGAGAGAGAAGGAAGAAGGCACACAACAAATAACTGGATCAATACATTAACTATATAATGTGATTGAAAATAGTAAGTGCTGAGCCTCCTCCCCAAAGGAACAGAACAAGGTCATTAATTATTTTAGATTTTCTGAGTGTGGTGGCTTATACTTTTAGCACCCAGGAAGCAGAGGCAGGAGGATCTCTTTGCGTTGGAGACCAGGGTAGTATATATAGTGAGGCCTGGTTGGAGGAAGGTAAGGATTTTCTATGGGACTACCCACATTAGGCCTTATCACAGGGGCAGCACTGGAACAAAGCCAAGAGAGAGGTAGCCAAGAGGTTTAGGAATGGCAACAACCAATGTCAAAGTCAAAGAACAAAATAGTGTAACTAAGTGTGTTCTCAGTAGTGTATTATATAAACATGCATTTTATTTCTATCGCGTGCCAGGCAAACCTTCTTACTTCTTTAAATCCTCCAACCTATTTTCTTTGAAAGTTAGAGAAAAAAAGTTAAAATGTAGAGTCTGACTCAACCCCGTGACCCCGCCGTCCTTACAGGGTGATTGTTAAGGTGTATCAGGGCGAATTTACTCAAGTTGAGACTCAGTTCAGCCACCCAGGTCAGAGCTGAAGAAAGGGTGATATTAAGAGGGACAAAGGGGCACACACTTTGTCAGATGCCATTCTTCTGTAGCATGGGTCTACCAAAAGTAGAACCCTTAGAAATGTAGAAATAG
The DNA here is from genome assembly GCF_018167655.1 of Microtus oregoni. NCBI lineage: Eukaryota > Metazoa > Chordata > Mammalia > Rodentia > Cricetidae > Microtus > Microtus oregoni. Next base: position 38,690,585 of record NW_024543077.1, on the reverse strand, counting down.
CAAGTTGCCAGGTTTAGGCCGCTCACCATTACTCTCTCATCTACTAGGGTTAAGCAGGTGCTACCAATAGAAGATACTTTTTTTAAAAAAAAAAAAAGTGGGGCGAGAGAATAATTTTTAATATTCTCAAGCCAGAGAGTAATTTGAATGTTACACTCTTAGTTGAACCTTAGGTCACTATGCATTCTTTCTTAACGTTAACTCTGTAAAGGAATGAGTTGTTCTCATTTATATTGAAGTGAATCTTATTTTTATTGAACTTATATTGAAGTTATGCTGAAAAACACTGCTTTTATTCAGGTAGAAATGTTACAGTTGCAAGTTTAAAATGAACTTGGCTGCCAATCATATTCTCCTCCCTCTTTTTAGCTTGATGCTGTTGTTTATACTCTCCTAAACTTTGTTATATCAGTGTTTCCCAGTTGGCTCTTTCCATGTTCCTCCCAGGACAGAAAGACCTCAACACCCATGGTTGCTATTCCTCTTCTTTTCCTGAAACAATTAGGTAGAAAAGATTGGTAAGTGACTGTTACCCAGACTCCAGTAGTAAATCACACAGTTCCAAGAGGAAGCAGACTGTGTAAGCAAGCAAGTTTCTGTTTCGAAGTTCTGGAAGAGTATTATGAACAGAAGCAAAAAAATAGGTGAGCTCAGAGATGCTTACCACTGTTCGTCAGCTGCCAAACACACAAGAGCTTTTGTCAGTCACATTCCATCTAGAAGTTTGTAGTTAGCTGGTTCCTGGAGAACATAAATAAGGGCAAAGTAGTAACAGTGGATACTTTTCTTCTATCTATCATCTATCTATCTATCTATCTATCTATCTATCTATCTATCTATCTATCATCTATCTATCTATCTATCAATCTAGCTATCTATCATCTATGTATCTACCTGTTTATGTATTTATCCACCCATTCATCTATCTATCTATCTATCTATCTATCTATCTATCTATCTATCTATGATCTATCTATCTATCTATCTATCTATCTATCTATCTATCTATCATCTATGTATCTACCTATTTATCTATGTATTTATCCACCCATTCATCCATCCATCTATCATCTATCTATCTATCTATCTATCTATCTATCTATCTATCTATTCCTAAACACTTGTGTGATAATTTAAACATCGCTGTCTGTCAGTGCATGAATAGCCCTGGTTGACACATCATTGTTTAGAAAATGGAAAATTCTTTGAACTGTGGTTTCAAATAACGTCTCAGACGTCCTGGATGGAGGTAGTTGTTCCCCCTTGAAATGGGGCATCCTAGTGACCGACTTGACTTCCTGAGACTGCTTTTGCTCACGCCTTTCCACCGTAAACAAGAAATGAGTCACAAGGCATGATTCTGGTATTTGAAAACTAATTTTGAGTTTAACAGTGAGTCTTGCTTTGGGGAGTCTGATTGTATTACTTTATAACGCTTGCCAAGTGAGTCTACTTGGAATGTTGGAAAGGTAAACCAATACGCAGCCACATAGGTGTCCTGTAACTGGCACGGGGGACCACAACTTTCCATTAACTTCGGAAGGGCACTATTGTACTAGCCTTAATCAGGTCACCCAGTGTCCCCTTCATCTGCCCTGGCTTTGTTGGCTTTGTGAAGTTAATGTGTACACACTTTCCATAGCAGTTTCTCTAAATTCCTATTATGAAAGATTTAGTTGGAAAATTGGGATCCATGGTTCCTTTTGCAGATGGACAGCGTCAAAACCATCTTGCTAGTGGATAGTTGGGTTCATGCATCGCTTTATGAAGGTGGAACTTGGATTCAGGTCCATGGGGAGTCCATCCAGCACTGCGCCCATGGTCTCTCATTTAGTTTATCTTTCTGTGGACTCAGCTCTGCGGAGGAACCTTCGGAACCTTCGGCTTCCCTCCTGCCACGGAAGCATCCGACTTAGCAATTATGTGCATTTTATGGCTTTAGTCATCAGACATCCCGATTCAGCGGTGGTTTCCTTTGGGTACACGTCCTGAAAACTTAAAGCGCCATATGTAATGATAGCTAATTGCTTCTCATGTAATCACCATTTGTATTTTTAAACCCAAGTCCGCGCCTGGTGCCTCACTGTGCTTGTTAGTCTGATGTAAAGACCACATCTAGGCAAGGCTTCACCTTATTTTAACCCTATTCATGTTTTCAAACCAACAACCTATAAGATTTCTGGCATTCAGTATTTTTTCATGCATTTAATAAGTGGCATTGGCTGTAGAGATTCTGTTTATTCAGTTGGTAATACAATCTACAAATCTGAAGTTCTCAAATATTGTAAAATGCCAGCTCAGGCTTCTCCACCTGCATCTATGTATGACATACTAGATACTGCAGAGGGGTTTAATCTACTCTAGGAGCGCTTCTGAAGACATTCCAGGCAGCTTTAGAGCCCGTGAAACTTAACTTCTGTGGAGTGACTCTCCAGGCTCTCCCCACTCCTCCCCTGAAGACGATAGCATCTGAAGCTATTTCTGAGGGTTTCCTTTAAAATCTAAAGCAGGAAAACGAACCCCGAGTGTTCCTTCGGAGAGAATGCTTTGCATTCTCCTACTGGGCTCCTCACTATTGTTTTGTCTGAATCCAGTTTCGTATTTGCGTTATTGTAGACGCGGTCCTACCACAAGTGTCTTTAAAGCAGACATTAATAGCGGATCTCGCAGCCATTCCTGCCAGGGCTCAAACACAAATATTGCATTTGTGTTTGCAAAAGCTACACATCCGATGTGAATTAAGTACGTTTTTTTTTTCCTCCCTGCTTAAACAATCTGGCACAAAGGGCCTACATCTCCATCAGTTCACCAGAAGGGCTCCGCAGTGTCAGAAGCACCAGCCGTAACGTACGATAAATACAGAGTTTCTGCAGAAGGAAAGAACGGGATTGTCAGGGGGAACATCAGGCCTGCTACGTCCCTGTGAAATAATAGCAACTGAATCCCAGCTTCTTTTTCTTTTTCATAAAATAAAGTATTTAGCTAGGAGTAAATACCAATATTTAGAATGCTATTTTTTTTTCATTAAAGAACACATGGAAAGTCAAATCATAGCAGAGTTATCTCCTCCCCCCCCCCCACCCCTTGTTTTTAGCTCACTTCGGGGCGTTGTGACAGTTGTGTTGGAATAAAATTGGAACTTCAGCCTTGAAGCGAGGGTTCGTGCCGCCACCGGAGCCAGGGTGCCAATCTGCAGGAGACAGGAGAAGAGCGAAGCCGCAAACTGAGAATCAGAATTTCACATCAGGTTTCTAATTTTAGAGCAAAGAAAAAAAAGGAATTACTTCGATTATATGACATTTATCTAGAAATACAACTTGCTGGAATTATCGCTCACTTAAAATACCTTCCTGGTAGGTTTAATTAACATATCAGATTAGCCATGTAGATAAGATCAGTGGGACTCATTGAGCATTACTACGTCATCATATTTGACTTGGAGGGATGACATGGGGGACATTGGAAAAGCATGGTTTTGGGTAGAAGAAATTTTCTTCTTCTTCTTCTTCTTCTTCTTCTTCTTCTTCTTCTTCTTCTCCTCTCTTTTTTTTCTCTCTCTTTTCCTTTTTCCCTGGGGGAAATGTGTCAAGGTCTTTTAACCATTCCTAAAAATATCAGTGCTCTGGGAAAACTGAGGTATTTTGCAATGTAGAGTATGCACGATCCAACAACTATGGAGACCTACATCAATATCCAGACCTAACAATGTCCTGAGGAACTATTTTCCCTGTGTGTCTCCATATTACATAGAAGCTGTGGTGGTTTGAATAAAAATGGACCACTTAGACTCATAAGGAGTAGCATTATTTGAACGGCTTAAGACTCATGGTCTATTGAATTTGGTGGGGCCTTGGAGGAAATGTGTCACTGGAGGTTTTAGAAGCTCAAGCCAAGCCCAGTGGCTTTCTCTCTCTCTTGCTGCTGTCTGCAAATCTGTGTAGAACCCTCAACCACCCCTCTCTAGTACCATTTCTGTCTGCATGTGGTCAGGCTTCTTGCCATGGTGATAATGGATTAACCTCTAAGCTGTAAGCCATCCCTAATTCAATGTTTTCCTTTATAAGAATTGACATGGTCATGGTGCATCTTCGCATCCAAAGTTAAAAGTTGGCAAGTGATGAGGGAATTGGTAACATAGAGAGGAACACTGATGGTTCATTTACCCCCCAGGAGAACAAGATAGTGTCAAACAAGCTACAAAGGAAAATATTGGGCAATTCTGGAAGACTTGAGGAGATACTTGCATATAAAGTGTCTAAGGCCTCTTGGAACTTGTAAGAGGAAACATCCGTCTGTGCAGGGTTTTCCACACTCATGGATTAGCACAATTAATATTGTGAGAATAGCTATAATACTGACAAGAACCATCCAAAGATTCAACAAGTCTCCATCAAAGTTCCAATAACAGTCACAGAACTAGAAAAAGGTCCTAAATTTTATATGAAAATGCAGAAGACTCTGAATAGCCAAACCAACCTGAAGCATAAAGAACAATGCTGTACAAACCTCAGTGCTATATATCAAAACATACTAGAGAAACATAGAAACCAATACAGCATGGTCATGGAGCAAAAACAAGGGTAGAACACTGGGACCTAGAACTAAACCCACAAGGCTCTGGCCACCTGGTTGGTAACAATGGAGCCCAGAAACATGCAATGAAGATAAGTCAGCCCCTCGACAAACTGTCCTGAGAAATCTGGCTATCCATATGTTGAATAACAAAGTCAGGCCTCTATCTCTCTCCTTAAGAAAATGTCCATGTGAAGTGGACCAAAGATCACAACATAAGACCGGACTCCGGAAGAACCAGAGGAAAGAAGCTCATCTAGGCACAGGCAAGAACTTAGTTACATGGACGGTAGTAGCTTGGGAAATAATAGCAAGAAATGACAAATGGCAGGTAGGATTATGTGAAACTATAAAGCTTCTGCACAGCCAAGGAAACAGTAAGTCGGATAGAGAGACCCAGCAGAATGGGAGAAATTTGCCAATTATACATTTGACTGGAGAGTACTATCATTAATCTTTAAAGTACTAAAAAAATTAAAAATCACCTCCTATCAAATCATCTAATCAATAAGTAAGCTCATAAATTAAACAGAGAGCTCTCAGAATAAGAAATAAAAGTGGCCACAGCAATTTTTTGAAAAAAAAGTCAACATCTTTAGCCATCAGGGAAATGCAGAGTAAAATTCATTCCAGTCAGACTGTCTGTTATCAAAAACTACGACAAAAACATCCCACATAGCAAGAAATGCTCCAGAGAGGGTTGGGGTGAAGGGAACCTTTAGCCTCTGCTGGTAAGAGTGGAAATAGGAAATGATCATGGACGTTTCCACAAACTAGCAATGAAGTACTGCATGCTCTAGCCATAGCCCCCAGATATATGTCCCCAAAGAAAGCTAGGCCAGGATGCCACAGAGGAATTCACACTTCCGTGTGCATTGAAGCTCTTCCCCAGGCATTTAGATAGGAGCCATCTCATCCATGTATAAACGGATAAAGAGAATGTTTATATAATGTTTTATTTGGCCATAAAGAGGAATAAAATCATGACATTGGGAAGGAAATAGAGGTGACTGTTAAATGAAATAGGTCAGACTCTGAGGACAATTATCTTATGTTTTAGAGTTTCGTATGTAGAATTTACACATTAAAATGTGTGTGTGTGCGCGCACGTGCATGCGCGCGCGCGTGTGCGTACGGTAGGAAGGCACAATGAGGACTATTCATGGGGAGAAAGGAAGCCAGAAGAGAGGGTGAAAAAATTAAGCTTCACCTTGGAGAATCAGAAGAGGATACAAAGACCTTGGTTGCTGCTGCATACTGGGAAACCGGAAAGACTATTATTGTTCCACAGCAAACATTGGGAGGTGATGCCTATGGTGTTTTGCTTCTCATTATCAGCTCAAAAGGGCATGTTCTGTTGGGGATGTGAAATATGTCCTGGATCATCTGAGTAGGATGCCTGTGGTTGTTGAATCACCCTCAGGTTTTGCAAATAAAATTAAAGAATGAACTTGATTTGGTTTTCCAAGACTCTCTGTCTCCATCTTCTGTATTTGACTCTTTTTCATTGAATCATCATTCTTTTAATGTAGATCAAAATATAGAGTATTTACTATAAAACTGTGTCTGTTTTACAAAGAAATAATATTAAACTTACAGTTTATTTGTATGTCCGTAGACTAGTCACCTGCATGCTCCTTTCAGGAAAGCCTCTTTTCGAAGTTAATGGTGATCAACATCGAGACCCACAAAGTGGTTAAGGTATAGGGGTGTGCTCGGCCCTAAATATAACATTTGTGGTACACCACCTCCTTCCGGGGATCAGGGATCATTGTGGAAGAGGAATCAGACCCATCACAAAGAACCAGAAGTAGTGGATGACTCTACGGAAGCAGACTTTCCTAGACACAGCTGGGCAGCTGTACATTCGAACTCATAAATAACACCGAGACAGTATCCACGGGACCTTTACAAGCTTAAACCAGACAAACTTCCAGAATGGCGAGGGCAGGTAGGCGCCAAGTCCCACCCCTATCTAAGGAACTTTCGGCCATTGGTAGATACCAGGAAGAGAGTGGATCTTCTTTAAGGGTGGAGTACTTAATAGGTTGGCCACCTTCCAATGAAAACCACACATCCGAAGGTACATGGTCAGCACAATAGGACTTGACATGGTTTTATCTTCTTCTCAAAAAAAAAAAGAAGAAGCAGAAACAGAAGGAGGGGGAGGACGGGGAGGAGAAAAGGAAGGAGACAGGGGAGGAGGAAGAGGAAATGGAGGAGGAGAAGAAAAGGAGGAGGGAGGGGAGGAAGAAGAGAAGGAGGAGAAGAGAAGAGGAGGAGGGGGAGGAAGATGACATAGTTGAGTAGTTGGGGAGGCGTCATCAAGTGGGGGAAGAATTTTGAAGGAGCATTTGGGTGTTAAAATGGTCAAGACACATTATACAAAAATCTGAAGGAACAAATAAAAATGTGAACCAAAGGGCCTAATCTAAGTAATAAAAACATGAATAAAATTTAAATGAAGACTTATTTTCAAATGGCAATTGCTCTTGCCTTACTTGCCATCTTAAGATGACCTATTCATTCCAAAGTAAGTCATATTTGTCTAGTTTCTAGTGTTTTTTTTTTTTTTGTAGGAAGATAGCATGCTGGTGTTGTGTAGGACTTAAAGAAAGTGTTTATATTTTGGGTCATTTAAATAAAAAATTGTGAAGATCTTAAAAATGTTTGAATCAAAAGGATATTAGTGTAAAAAATATTTTAAGTTATAAGTTGTACCCTCTTTATGATGTAAAAGAAACTGCTTGTTGATTTCGGCAATGTAGATTAATCTTTAATGTTTGCATTAATACAAGATATTTTCTAGATGCAAAGTACAGAGAACTAAGTTTTCCATTAGTTTTATTCAAAACAAAGATTATGAACTCCAAAAAAGCACATAATATACATTTAATAACATTCAAAATTAGGTCAAATTTAATCTGCTTTTTGATTCAGTGATTTTTTTTTGAACTTACATTTAACTCAAACCTGATTGTTTTTATTATCTTCCCCGGGTGTGGTTTTGTGGATATTTTCTGTTTTCTTTCAATATGATTACAACAAATGCAGAAAAATGGCGCACCACATATGAATGGTTTCAAAACTCTTGAATTTCGGTCCCTTTGGTGAGGAGGGAAATCCTGCCCCACGAGAGCCAGAAGCTGTCATAGCGACTAGCGAAACAGTGACCTCTTCAAGTGGCGTTCCCATAGCCTAGTAGGAAAAACTTTGACTAAGGAGTTATTAGACTGCTGTTTGGCCTGGTGTTCAGACCTTCTGTGGTGGTATAGTTCCATTAGTTACAAAACGGAAGCAAAAACTGCCTACCCCAACAGAGGGTCTAGGTTCTAGGAAAAGGTTTTAAAACACACTATAAAAATGAAACGTGCGGGGGGGCTGGAGAGATGGCTCAGTGGTTAAGGGCACCGGCTGCTCTTCCAAAGGTCCAGAGTTCAATTCCCAGCAACCACATGGTGGCTCACAACCATCTGTAACTATTTGTCAACCATTTGTCAACTATTGCTATGGAGACGACTGCTACATAGGTTGGCTTAGCTACTAGCTTGAAATACAGTTAATTAAAATCGACCTTTGATCCTGCGATCAAATTGAAAGCTGGAAGTCAACAGTGTTAGGTTTCCCTCATCCGTACTCTAACTCCCCTGCTGTGCCATTCTCTTTCCTCCTTCCTCCACGCCCAGATTGGTTCTTCAGGAATCTGAGCCAGCTGTGTGCTCCAAGGAGTCTTGCCCATGGGCAGACACAGTGTCACCGGTTCTGAGCTAGAGTTAAGGCTTATCCTTTAGCATGCAAAAAAGAAAGTGAAAAAGAAGCTGGAGAGATGGCTCAGAGGATAAGAGCATTGCCTGCTCTTCCAAAGGTCCTGAGTTCAATTCCCAGCAACCACATGGTGGCTCACAACCATCTGTAATGGGGTCTGGTGCCCTCTTCTGGCCTGCAGGCATACATGGAAGGAATGCTCTGTATACATAATAACTAACTAACTAACTAACTAAATAAATAAATAAATAAATAAAAAAGATCTGGAAGAATATTCCCTCCACCCCCACTTAAAAAAAAAAAAAAGCTAACATTTTCCCTTGATTCCTGTCTAACCTTTTCCCAGGTGGACCCACGTAGAAACAGACTACATTTGTGCAAACGTTTCTCCAGTATTATTTTTTTCTTACCCCAAGTCACTGCCGGGTTTGTGGCTTTGTAGCTCATTGAACCTCCAGTTGCTGCCAGGTGACTCTGCCCATGATATGTGCCAGCTGTGAACACACACAAATCCGTGTGGACAAATAGAATCCATCTCTGATGTATTCTGCCCAAACTTCAACCTTTAGAGCCCCCACCCCCACCCCCGCCCGCCAGGCACCACCTCTCTCTTTCCGGAATGTTTAAGTATACTAAAAACAAGAGAAAGTACTATTGAAAAAAAAATCTTAAAGTATTAAAAAATATTTTTATCTTAATATATAAACTCAAAGGTTACTGCATATTTTCCTTAAAAGTCCTTTTGCTTGGATAGTCCAGTATGCAAGTATTTTTATTTTTAATTTTTTTCTTTCATTTTTTGAAATTACAATGCAGTCGCATTATTTCCCCTTTCCATTTCCTCCCCCCAGAACCCTGCTGTGTACCCCAGCTTTAATTTTCTTAAGAGAAGGGTAAGAGAAACAATAAACTGACGATGAGGGGGTGATGGTTTGTTTGTGGGTGTGTGGTGGGGAAGCTCTCATTTGTTTCCAACCTAAACTTGGGGTTGACTCATGATGAATTAAAACGATTTCAACAAAAGGTGGGGGGGGGGGGGTTAAGTAAAATACAACCGTGAAATAAAACAAAACGGGGGGGGCAATATTTTCATTCCTCGACATAATGAAAAGCCTCGCTCCGCAATGGCTTCGCGCTGCTGTGGAAGTGGCGTCCACGGTCAACAAAGGGCCACTCTGGGAGAGATCTGCAAGGGATTTATCATTCCCTCTGGCGAAGCCAGGGCGGGCTTGATACACACTTTCTTCCCATATAAATATTCTCATGTTACTGTTTACTTTGGGGGCTGTGAGGACCCCACTGACAGGGTCCATGCTCCACGGCCTTGCTTTTAAAGGTATTTATTTGACTCTGCTCTTTGTGCTTGCCCAGAAACTCCAGAGAGCAGCCTAGACACTTGTTTGATAAGCATCCAGACCAGACATACAGGGCGTGTTGTCCTTGGGGCTCAAGCATGCTTATTGTTTTAAGCCGGCCCGCACATGGCTTTCAAGGGGCCCATTTTTCATAGGTAAGAACAATTACGACACTAACTTGAATCTTCTACTTCTCAGAGGCCTAAGGAGATGCCTTGCTTAGTGTGGTTGGGGTCTAAATGAGACAGAGTTACTCCCTCAGCTTCTTCTGTTGCTGATTGCAGTATTTTGAGACAAATTGACTTGATATGAATTAAGATGTGAGAAACTTAAATAGAGGACAGAATTCTTTCTCTATGTTGTCAGTGTGCATGTTGGCAACCATTGTCCCTCAGCTCTACACCAAAGTTTCTACGGTTTATATGACACCTGGGCTCTGTAAGGAACACCCTTCTTTGTCCAGAAGCTTCCTGTTGAGAGGTGAAGGGTGAAGTACTAAACAGGAAGCTGCAGTTTGGGAATGGAGGGGAGGCATCTTAGGTATGGTTACTAGAGCTGTGAAGAGACACCATGACCACAGCAATTCTCATAAAGGAAACACATTAACTGGGGCTGGCCTGCAGCTCAGAGGTCTAGTCCAGTATCATGGTGGGAAGCTTGGAGAAAGGCAGGCAGACATGTGCTGGATAGGTAGCCCTGGTGCTAGATAGGTAGACATGGTTCTGGATAGGTAGCCCTGTTGCTGGATAGGTAGACATGGTGCTGAATAGGTATCCCTGGTGCTACATAGACATGGTGCTGGGTAGGTAGCCGTGGTGCTTGATAGGCCTCCACGATAGTCACAGCAGAGTTGACCAGAAGTTCCGGTTTGGGCAACCCAATCTCTGGGAAAACCACAAAGCACAAGCCGTCAGGGTGGGGAGTGGTGCTTTGGGAGTTCTGCAGGACAAACAATAACAATGAAGTCCCAGCACCCTGGAGGCAGAGCCTTGCCAACAGCTGAGAGTTCAAGGCCTGCCAGGGCTACGCCTGTGAAGCCATTTCAGAAAAAGAGAGCAGCAACCGCAAACACCTGAGGCCAGGTATCTCTCAAGCAGCCCCAAGGAAGGATGAGTGGGCTTTGTGGTTCCCTCAGCATGACAGCGATAAAATAAGAAAACACAGCCCTTTGAGTTATGATCAAAATGTGCCACTCAAAATCCATGTAGAAGAGTACCCAGAGGATATCATTTTTTAAAAATTTAAATCGTGGGGCCGGAGAGATGGCTCAGAGGTTAAGAGCACTGGCTACACTTCTGGAGGTCCTGAGTTCAATTCCCAGCAACAACATGGTGGCTCACAGCCAACTGTAATGAGATCTGGTGCCCTCTTCTGGCATGCACGGAGGCAGAAGTTGTATATATAATAAAGAAATAAAAAAAATAAATAAAATTTAAACTATGATACCATTTTCACATTTTAAGTGTGATTTCTTGGGCCAGGGAGGTGGCTAAGCGGCTAAAGGTGCCTGCTGCTAATCCTCATGTCCTGGAACACACATCTCACACAGTTGCACATGTATCCACATACACACAAATTAATAAATGCCAGAAAAGTACAATTTCTCATGGCGTGCTCTATGTTCATTGACAAAGAGAGTTGAGCATGGTTTTTCTTTGAGCTGATGCTCAAAGTTGCACAAGTTTCAGATCGAGCAGAGCTGGGTCTGACCTGTGTGCACATCACACGCGCACATGCACACACATACACACACGCACACACATACACACATGCACACACATGCGCGCACACACACGCACATGCATGCACGCACACACGCACGCACAAACACGCTCACACACGCACACATACATACGCGCATGTGTACACACACACACACGCACGCACGCACGCACAAACACGCTCACACACATGCACACATACATACGCGCATGTATACACACACACACACACACGCACGCACACACTGCCTCAATCCCAGCAGCATCCCTCAGAAGTAGCTGCCGTTTCCACCCTACAGATGCAGCAGCTGAGGTCAGAGGAGTTCAGGAGGTCCCTTGACAAAGCACCTGTAAGTCACCTGACCAGCATCCGGCACAGTCTGGCCTTTCTAATGTGCCGAGTCTGTGGATTGTCCTCTGATTCGGGTAGCGATGGCGATTCCATTTCCTCTGAAAAGCTCCCTCCGAGCAAACAGATTAGGGGATAGGTTCCACCATGCCTGGCCTCTCTCCCATTGGCCATAGGACACTTTTATTGAGTTTCTAAAGTGTATAATGTCCTCACACATATGTATCAATGGAGGAAACTGTTGTATTTGCAAATCCCGTGGCGTTCATTGAGTTAGCTGCCACAGGCTAAGAGCTTTGAGAGGCCCTGAGGAGCAGCCTTTTAGCTTAAACGCCGCCCTGCTTTTCCTTTGGCTGGGCAGAGGGGAAGTCCCGAAACTGTAGACAGCAAGTCTCCTGATTAACAAACACTGAGCGCCGGGGTTAGCAATTGACGACGCAACATGACGCTCTGTATTTCAGGCCTTCGCGAGGCATCCCGAGTACCTAGCGCAGGTAGCAGATGCCTGTGGGGAGGGGGATCCGTGCCATCCCGGTACCGCTCTTCCGCTTATGTGGTTTTCTAAACCAAATCATCCTAAGATGGGGAAGCACCTGTGTTCAATTTCCCCTGGAATGCTCAACTGCATTTTTACTTCTCATGGCAGATGAGGTTTTTCTGGGTGACACCGTCTGGGAAATGTCACTTTGATTAAAGTAAATATTCAGCGCCGTTAACACGGGGAGCCTATTTGGGTCTCGCTAAGTAGCCGCATCTCACAGAAGCAGAAAGGGGCTGGCCCTCGGGATTGGAGAACTTGGGAGCAGAACATTCCACGTTGTGGTATCTGCCACACGGCAGTGTGTGGCCACTGAGTTCTAAAGCATTTGCTCTGTTTTCCTTTTCTTTCCATTGCCCCCCCCTTTTTTTTCTAGTTTATTTTGACACTAAGAAGAAAATATATAAAAATAAGAAAAAAAAAAAAACAGCCTTATGATTGCCAAGTTTTTCTTTCAGATTTAGAAGAGAAACCAGTTGTTGAAAACTGTGATGAATGGCGTCCTTTGTTTTATTTCCAGCGTAGCACACAAGGGCGCTGTTGTGGGCATGGGGCCAAATTGCCCCGGGCTGGAAGGGACACTGGACCAGAAGGAGGCCTCGCTATCTAGGTCGGTGTGTCAAGATTTCATCTTAGCGGTTGCTGGGGCCTCTTGGCTTCTGTTGGACTCCAGCAGACCGCCCTCCCCGCCACCACCTTCCACTCATCCCCTGGGTTTCCAGGGCTACTGAGGATACCATCTTTTTGTAAGAAAGTGTCGCCGCCCGTGACATGAGGCTTTTAGTAGTTTAGTTGTGGTTTTCCTTGCTTCCGCAGCTCCCGACGGCAGGATTGGGTTTGGTTGAGGGAGACAGCCGGTTGCTAACGTGTAAGCAAACCCTGAGACTGTCAACATCAGTCCTCCCTTATTGTCTTCCTGTCACCAAGTGGTTTGGGGCTACCAAGGGACAAAGAGTCTGAGCTCCTTGTTTGGTAAGTCACCCTCAGAGAGGCGTTCCCCCCTCTGCCACCCACACACTGCAGTTATGAGGAAGGGGTGGGTGGGATTTGCCACAGTTGACTTTAACAGGAGGGAGGGGAGTGTCTCAGATGCCTTAAAATCAACGACGTTTCTTACAAACCAAAAGCAAAAATTGCTTCCAGGAAACAGGTACCTGCTGACCCAACAGAACCTATAGGGACTCCCTAGTTCTCTGAAGACCCCTCCAGAGATTCGCTGGGGGTAGATCACCCACTTTTTTCACAAACTGTTTATAAGGGTTCTTCCCCCCTCTTGACTTGAAGCTCTTGAAAAGAGAGATGCTTTTACTCTCTGTGCTGAGACCAGTGTTGGCCTCGGAAAATCTTTATTGAATAAATTAAGGTACGGACACAAGTTCACAGCCTGAGCTTTGGGTCAGCACTGGATAACTCTTCAGGCCTGGAAGATTTAATCATTTATCAAGGGACCTAGGTTTTTTTTTTTTTTTTCATGAAGCTGGGTTCCATTTCTGAAGCACCATTAAAGGAACGAACTGTTTGGAACTCCTCGGGAACAGAAAGTCTGGCGCATTGTGTATCTGTGAAGCTGGGGAGAAGCAGAGGAGACATCAGAATTCCTTAAGAAGACAAGACTTCCTCATAAAATGCCTTGGGTTTCAAGTTCTTCGCTTCCTATGGAGACATCTGTGGGGGCAAAGTGTGAGCCTGAGCTCCCCCTGCCTCTTCCTGTTATCTTAGCTCCCAAATTCAGGCTGTCGTTTAAATGCCCCGATCCGCTTGTAAACTCCACGAGCGAAAATTATGCCAGGTTCTGTGGCTACCAGATTGGAGCTCCTTTCTCTCCCGGCTTCATTCAGTTAATTGAACTGAGCTGGAAGCCTCCGTAATTTATTCTATGGAAGCTTTCTGTGCAAACAATTCCAGGATGAGGGAGAGACTTCCTTGAATCTCTCGAACACTTCGGGATGTAGAGATTGTGTTTTGGAAAACATCAGTGAGTCAACGGCCTCAAATGTGATCAATAAAAGACAGCCCCCATCAGCAGCTTCTCATTAACGGAGCAAGGAGCTGGCTCCTTTTTTTTTTTTTTTATTGCTTTTTACGTGTTTACAGTATCTCATTCTTTTCTTGATTCTGGATTTTCACACCATATGGCCACATCTTTAAGTCATTTTTCAGCTGCTCTATTAAATAGTAAAATGAGATGCAGAACAGATTTCTTTGATTTTAAAATAGCATTTTGGGTGTGTGACTTTTTTGGTAAATATAGAAAGAACGAAGGCAGTCAGAAGTATGAAGTTTCAGGTATTCCTACGCAGACAGCATAATATACCGCTTTCTACTGACTTAGGATAAAATGCATGTTTACCTCCTAGGATTTTACCTGCAGGATGAATCGATTCATTCCCTCTGCATACAGAAATTTATTTTTACTTAAATAAGGTTTTGCTTCCACTATCGTTAATGAGCATAGATTGGAAATGAAATTGAAATGAAATCACCACCATTCAATAGCACACTTCTCAATAGAAAAAAATTGCAAAGTGTATGGGCATACATACTCCCTATCAATAAGACTCAACTACTGTAATCATAATTGGGCTTCTACCACTGAGCAGTACAAAAGATGGGGTTCATTCATGTCTGACTTTCTTTTCTGGGCTGTTACGGCGGCCGTTTCCTTGAGGCCTGGCCAAGAAGACGGTTTTAGAACTCACTGTCGAGAGACCTTCAGGCAAGGCAAGGCCGCGGAGTCCAGCACTTTTCCTGCAGTGCTCTCTGTAAGCAGGAGGGGCATCTTGGTGAAGGCTTATTTATTGGAATTTAAGAGAGAGACAAAGGAGGGGACAGGAAATGCTTAACAAAAGCCAACCGCTGTACCGGCACATTTTGCAATATGAGCGAATTTGACATTGATCCAGACATTAGCGGTCGGAACAGTGCCGATCACAATTAATCGGCCCAGGAGTATATGGTTTGAAATCTTCAATTATCCATTACAATCTCGACATTGACTTGAAGAAATGACCGACCTAGAGTTAAAACCAAGTGCACTCAGCGTGCAGGTCAATAGTCCCCTAATTGTAATCCAATACGGTCAATTTGAAGTGGAACACAACCCCTGACCATTTGTAAACATAGCTGATATATTTTAATTCCTCTTATAATTCTACTTGTTAGAGAAATAGGCTCTAGTTGATAGAGTAGCCTCTGAATAGTCATATTTTGCTGATTGTTCATTATTTAACCATCCAGCGGCAATAACAATTCGAAGCAAAAATTCTGACTACTTCAAATAAAATTCTGCTTTCTCAGAAATTACCTAGGAATTACTGTTTTTTTATAGTTACCATAACAAACTTATATAGCTTTTAAGTAACAGCATTTGCATGATAAAAATTTTTAATTCCCATTTCAAAATTTAAAATCATTATCACGTCTGCATGTTCTATTCTCTTGAGAATGCAGACTTCTGGAAGGCATCAACGATCTCTATCGACTTGTGTGAAGTTAGTCTTCAAGGCCAGAATGAAGAGTACTATATATTTCCCCCGTAGTACAAATTTATTGCCCTTTTAGCATTTAGTAGGCACCTAAGAGGTGCTAGTCTCCAAAACTTCAAAATTAGGATATCCGAGACTCAAATGAATAAAAGAAAGATGGAGCTGGATCAAGATGGCCACCTGACCAAGCAAGAAACATTCTCCGGAGTCTGCTTTGCCGTTGTCACTTTGAACACCACACAGATAGGGTCATGAGGTGTTGCCTCAAGCTAGTCTGCGTTCTCCTGTTACATTTGGTCCAGCATCAATGCTCAAAAGACAACTTACAGGGTGACTCAAGATAAAGGACCTCTAACTTTCCACTAAATGTTGTACTGGGCCTTCTCGCGAGTTACAGATACCATGTCTAATTACCTCACGTGAGAAGCCGCCAGACATTCTACACACCTACATAATGAAGGTTGGGATGTATCATTTCCTTTTCTCTGACTGATACTCAGTTACAGGTGAACGCCTCCGTTTGGTCCACAGGGCTTGCTCACTGTTGCCCATTCCTGTAACATTTAGTTTCTGTACTTTGAACTAGCCTTGCCCAGGAGCCAGAATACAACATCAGCTGCAGCATCACAAACCTATTTTTATACTTCTTAGCCCTTTGGAAGCTACAGCGTCAAAGTACACAAAGAGAGACGGCCTTGACGGCTTAATATTATATGGATTTAACGTAAATTCGCATTACGTGTAACGACACTATTAAACGTGCTAACGTAGCACATAAAATGACTGCTTCTCTTTAAACTTTACTGTTTAGCATATTTGCTGTGATTGTCCACATGGGACCTGTGAGGACAGCTCTGCAGAAACACTTTGCTGGTCTCCATAGCGACTGCGCCTGCACTATGGCTGTGCCCCTCCCTTGGGCCGGAGTTCAGTTACACGGTTTTCCAATCACAGCCCCATGACTGACATTAACATTTCCCCGCTGCCAGGATCCGGTAAATACACGCTGGCAAATAACTTTACATAAACGTGCAATTTGGTCATGTTTCACATTTTTAAGTGAAATCCGATTTTTGGTTGTCACTTTCTTTTTTGCCTCCAGGTTCCATATTCTTCTGGCTTCCCCTTCATCACCCCCATGACTATGGCTAACAAGATGGTGTTGGCCCTTCTATTTTCCCCATCCTTTTACAAGTATATGCAGACATAAATAGATAGGCAAAGTAAAGATGGTTTTTATATGCTAAGGTAACCCTTACAAATGGTTTTATATACAATAGTCTCTACTTAACTTTTTAATGGGTGTTTAATACTTCCCATTGTGAACGGCTCATAACGTATTTAACCACTTTGATCCTGTCCCTCCTGCCTGGCCCAGTATGATTTTCAACTCACACTATACACGTTTTCACTTCCTGGTGGTGTTTTCACTTCTGCAGGACTCCAAGAAGTGGAGATTAGAGTCAAAGACTGTGTGATGTGTTTTCAATCAGGAGAAGTTGCAATATGGCTTCCAAAACAAACTGTGACATGTAGCTTTTATTCCCAGTGGCATCTATGGGTATCGCGTGCCCATTTCTCTGCTGTAGGGGGGATGTTTATACATCTCTGGGTTTTGCCAGCCTGGTACGTGCAAAGGAAAATTGAATTGTTATTTTGGTTTGCATTTTCCCCACAATAAGCACATTTTCTGGTTGGTTCAACATGTTTGTTAGAAACGCAAACCCTTTGATCCACGTTCATCATATCATCTCCTATTAACAGAGTGTAAGGCCCCTTATCACAAACATACGCTTCTTGTATTATATCCATCTTAGTTAGCTTTTTGTCCGTTGCTTCTCTGTTGCTTCCCCAAGTCTGCTGCAGATACTTCTATGTCACCTTTGAAAATTAGTTAATATAAAATCATCTAATCTTCTTCTGTGTCCTCAAAATAAAACACAAACAAATCAAAATAAAATAAAAGCAAGTCCTTGTTGGAGTTTAATCACCGTGATATAAGTGACATTTCTATGAAGTCTAGCAGTCAAGACAAGAACCTGAGATGTCCATTTCCCTTCCCAGGTCTCAGTTTATATCATCTACATAGCGTTGTTAACCTCCATTCATATGGCTGCTGCGGCTTCCTTGGAAATTTTAAGTATTTGTTTGTTGCTCCCACTCTGCATTTCTGAGTACCTCAGGGAAGAAAATATGTTGGTATTATGTATTTAGTTTATGAACCTTCACAACTTCATTAACTCCCAAGGTTTGTTATTATTTTACATGCACACACATACACACAAGCACACATACACACAAACACACATACACACATGCACACATACACACATACACAGAGATGCACATGCATACATACACACAGGCACACATACACACAGACGCACATGCACACATACACACTAAGGAGCACTTGGGTGTGCGCATTTCCCATAAGACCACAAGAGAACCATCTGCTGAGTCCTGAGAGGTAGCTGCTCCAGTCCTGGAGGGAAGAGATTGGCTCAAACCACTGAACAAGCCCTGTTGCCCTCATTAAGGTATCTGCAGTATCCACTACAAGTTTCAGACCGATTCCACAGAGAAGGAGGCTTTTTTTTTGTTTTTTGTTTTTCAATAAATGGACAAAATCATCTGGGCGAAGACTTCATTACTATTTGCTTGAGACTAGAAGTATGAAATTGAAGCCCAGCATATTCTAGAAAAGTTATCTGGTATGCCATAGAAACTAAACTTCCTAAATTTATTTGGCAATTATATAAATAAATGTTTTTGTCAATTATCTAGGAAGGCCTGGCTTATCTCATGGGGGCTAGTCACTGCTGCAGAAAATCAGGCTGGAAAGAGAGGGAAAGTCTGCCATCCCAGCAAGTGGAGCTGAAGTGAGGGCACCTGCCTGCAATTCCAGCAAACAGGGCTGGGGTAGGGTATGCACCAGCTCTTGAGAGGAGTTTGAAAAAGCAGAATTTCAAGTTTGAGGCATCCTGGGCAAATGGAGAAAGAAAATGGAAGAGTAAAAATTTTACCCAGTTCAGGAACCTGGGAACAAGGTGACCTGAATGCATCTCCCTTCCACCTCAACACTCCTCTGCCCTGTGATTCCAGCTCTCTCTTCAGCTTCTGGAACCCTTCGGCTCTTCCACACCTTTGGGACAGCAGTGTCAGGTGATCCTAGAGCGAGGTACAATCCAGGCAGTCTCAAAGAACCATGGTCCAAGATGTTCTGCCGAGCAGGGCAGGGACCAGTGATAAAGTCAATTCACATCAACCTCAAGAAAATGTACTGGGCATGGGTCAGGGTTGTCCTGGTGCCCACAGGGATCTCAACAGCCAGACGGCATGTTCCCAATCCTGAAAGAACAAAGAGGAAGAGGGGCTTCATTCCCAACATCAGTAGAGGACCACAGTCCCAAGGGACCGGGCGCTACCTGGGATCCGGACACCACTTTAATTGTGTCAATAGCCAGATGTGAGTAGAATAAAAAGCAAGACCACTGAAGCCCACCATGTTCTCTAGAAAAATAAAGTTAAGCTCTACTTGCTGCTGAGTCCCAATTAGGGAACGACCTTTGCCCTGGTGGAGTTATCTCACTGACATTTTCATATTTTCATCGTCCCAAGGAAACCATGAGAGAACATCAGGAAACTAACATGAGCCGCCTTCCTTCAACGTAGGTCAGCTCTGAAGGCAGAGTCAACCCTTGACCATCTCAGGAACTTCATGGAGACCAGTTGAGGTCTCCACTCTAGCGATATTGTGTTCCACTTTCCCTTCTGCTCGATCCCGACTTGCTCTCCTTCCCCACAGATGGCATTCCTATGTGTTCTCTCATGAACTTTCTCCAAGACAGGAATTGTAATCTCAGAATATATTTCGTAGGGAAGTACCTCACGCGGTGTCAGGAGCCGTTGGAGAAAAGCAGATAAGGAAATTCAGTTTGGGAGTTCTAGTTTTCTCTGGCCAGCTGGCAGGAAAACAGCCCTGGGGGCCCTGTGCCGAACACTGAGCTCAGCCATGTTCTGAGACATTGTGTATGGAGCAATGGAATCGTTAAAGCTTTATCAGCTGGAATGGGATAACGGGAGCGGGGAATGCACTCAGGTATCTGAAGGTTTGTGAGAGCCGGAAGGAGGTATTACTCCCAAGAACAATGCCTCTTCAGTGCTGTTTGAGAACTATTGAAAGGTCTTGCACGATGACTTTCCAATGGAAGAGACAGCGAGACCGTCAGAGGAAGTTGTTGGGAATTCACGGACCCTTTCTACCTGCGACAGAGGACAGAAAGACCCAATCTAGGCCCCCATCTAGGTCGTAACTCAAACAAGGTTATTAGAGGTCCAGAAAAGATTGTGTTCTCAAGCCTAGAAAGTCTGTCATGGTAGGATTAAGTATAAGCCACTCAGATAAAGGAACCTACCTTTGGTAAAACTCAGGAGAGAGAGAGAGAGAAGGGAACTTTTAAAATCCAAATTTTCATGAACTCTGAGTTATAAAGCATGCCTACTTTTGTTTCGTGAAAGTTCTTCCTGGGTTAAAAAAAATGCAGAGGGTGTGGAGAGATAGCTCAGTGATTAAGAAAACACGTTGCTCTTGCAGAGGACCCGGGCATGGTTCTCAGCCAACACTGCAGGCAGCTTCCATCACATGTAACTCCAGATCTAGGGGATCTACTTTCCTCTTATGGCCCTCGAGGGTCTGGAGTTCTCATACACATACCTGCACACACACACACACACACACACACACACACACACACACACATCATTAAAGGTAATAAAAAATAGCTCAGAGATCTATGGCTTGCTGTTCAAAGCAGTCTCTGGCTTTGTCTTTTAACTGGTCCAGGTAAGAGAGGACCCCAAAAGAGCTAAGGGATCTACTCACACAACACGAGCTTACAATCCATTTTGAGCTGACCTGGTAATGATAACTCTGCCTTTGTTAAGGGCACAGTGTGAAGCTGAGTAAGGAAATGACTTGTTGATAAAGGCACCCTGGCGATCAAGACCCTGACAAGGCCACTGCATTTGCGCATGCGCATACATTTTCTGAAGCCAGCTTATAACATTGCTAAAGGTTTTTATTTATGCTGATCGAAGTAGAAAAGCCAGAACAGCTGTAGTAGAAAAAAAAACCCAGAGGCTCAAAAATGAGGTTCATGAAAATGGATGTATTACACAAAGCATCCCCCCTCTTGAACAAGCTCCCAGTAGAGTCCTGGGGACTTCCATTGACCAAAGTGCTAAGGAATGCACCAGAAAAGGGGGACCCCATTGTGGAGAGGCTCAGCTGAGGTGCCATCTGTGTGACAGGGATGTGCTGCCTGAGAACTCGATTCCTTGCTTCTCGAAGGCCTGAGTAATGATCGTGTTCCGGAGTCACAGAAGCTAAATGCTGGTGTTTAAATGATGTGATGGATGGGGACTGTGATAGCCCTCAGGAGACGGTGGCCCACATCTATCCAGGAAATCACTAGTAAGGCACGGTTGACAAGGGAGTCACGCAGCTCGGTCAATGCGAAAGAAGCAGGGAAGCTGAGTGTGCTTTGCTTGCCTGCGTGAGAGCCTGTGCGACCAACAAAGCTCATAGTGGAGGCATGGTGGGGGCTCAGGACAGAAGCCAGAGAGAGCAGAGAGAGTCTATAGTCCTCAAGGCCTACCCCATCTACTGGTTCTACCGTCTGGGCTCCATGTCCCCAAAGTTCCACAAACTCCCCAAATAGCAGCCCAGCTAGGGGCTCTGTGTTCAGATACGCTTCCCTATGAAGAAGGTTTAACACTCAAAGTAACCCCGAAGGCCCAAGTTACTAGTGGTGAGACTGGGGTTGATTCTCAGAAGTCACTGGACCCAAAAGAAGGCCATGTCTCTTGGGGGATGGATCTAGGTCACCATCTACACATATGCATATATTCAGCCATTACCCTCCAATACCTCCCCCACAAAGGACCTAAAGATTATTGAATCTCATCCTATGCTTGGGGAAGTGCAGTATTCAGATTCCTGTGAACAGCGCTGGATCCAGGGTCCCAGGTAGCCATGGCATGAGGGACGCTGACAGCTCTTGCTGTCTTCTGGTAGAGCAGGGCTTACGGAGACGGCAGTGAATGGAGTCTCAGCCTAGGTTCAGCTGGCAATGGACCCACTGGGTCCAGGGGACTTACCATCCCGCAAGGTGTTTCTAGTCATTAGGTGTCTAATTACAGTATACGTTCCTGGTAGTTCCTGAGATGTCCCCCTTCCACTCCGCTGATCCGTCAGGTTGAGTGTTAAGAGCCATTTTAGGAAGACGACAATTGGAAACATTTGAAATTGTCCCGAATCACACCCTTATCATCACAACCAAGTCACTAGAAAAAGAGTGATATTTTGTCTAGAGAAATGATAATTTGTGTTGCTTTTTTTTTTTTAGCTTGAGGACAGTAATCATTATGATATTCCCATTAAACAAATCAGTTTATGGCCCTGTCAAGCCAGTGGATCTCAGAGCATAGCGGGGCTTCTGCAAGCAGACCCGAGTATCATACTAGTCCCAGTGCAGGTGGCACACAAGAGGACAGCCATGAAGATAGTGGGTTATTCACCCAAGGCGTGTGGGCCACATCTGGCAGATGTTGTCATCCTTGCCTTTATCAGGAAATCTGAGCAAATATGACTTATGCAAAAGAGACAGCAGGGCACAGTTAAGGTCTTGCCTTGGGATTATGCTAAATCCCTTCCTCTTTCATAACATGACAGAGTGTGGATCTGTGTGAGCATCCCGAACATCATCACATGGACCCACCATCCCGATATGTGACATCGTATCCATCCAGCTAGTCCCGATTTGTAAGATTGTATCCATCCAGCTATTCAAGACATTGTATCCATCCAGCTAGACACCTGGAACAGGGCTGCTATAACTAGAGGCCCCGCAAAACACAAAGGCATCAGCAAGGAGACAGAAATCCCACAATTACTCAAAGCGTGAAGGTGGAGTTGTTTCAAATTCACCCGTGTAAACTTGGACACACTGGTTGGCTGGGATCAGGCTCTTTGATATTTGCTGAGTGTTTATTACCTGCTGGGCCTTGGAAAGGAGCCACCTGCCCTTGGGAATCAGTCAGTTAAGAGTTGAATCCTTGGAAAGAGGGAGTCTAAGGTGTTCGAGGGTACAGCCAATTGTTCTAATTCTTTTTTAACCACTCAAGTTATTTTTTTAAAGATCTAATTAAACACTGGCGCTCTGTAGGGAGATGACAACGTTACTCTCTGACACTCACTGGTGCAGGAATATTTTTCCGCCAGAGTTTACAGAGACCCTCTTCATTTAATGGGCTAAATGGCCATGCATAACACATTTAAATTATGACTTATACTTTTCTCATTTACTGTTTGTTTTTGCTTTCCTACCATAAGAAATTAATGAGGCTGAGAGCCTTAAACTGTGTTTTATGCATTTATGATAATTATGATTAAAGGACTTTTACACATGTGTATTTATCATGGATTCTTGTTCAAAGAACTATCTTTCATGGTTCAAGAAGCAAAATTAATTTAAATCGGCAGCTGATGCACGACTCTCAACACCGTCAACCGGACGCTACCGGCGGTTTTGATGTAGCGTTGCCTTCGATGCAATAAAGAGACATTGCCCTGAATGGTGCGCCTCTTAAGGGACGGGAAGGGGCAGTCACTGTCTGAAACCCACAGGCTCATGTTCTGGGTCAAGTCAGGGGTCACAAGGCTCTGTGGCTTTCACAGTCTCTGCCATGCTGTAGTTGAGGTGGCGGTGTGGCTTAACGCTGCAGTTGAATGCTAATGTCTACGTCTGTGTTCGTAGACCTTAAGATGGCTGGTCCACAGAGGTGCCTGCCTTTCTGTATCAAGGGACAAATTCACCGCCCCTGCCTATTCAGATTTCCTGACTCGTGGTTTTAAAAGGATGGAGAGGAGGGACTGGTTAATAGAGAAGCTGTCTTGGGGCCTGTGCAGGGAATAGAGATGTAGCCTCAAATGCTGTGTCCTTCAGAGGGGTGGATGTGGTGTCCTTTCACGGCGATAGGGACAGGCACGGTCAAAGGCTCAGACAAGCTTTAAGGACTTTTTAAGGGAATTAACATTTCCCTGTCTTTTGGGACAGGGTAAAGACAAATTTGAAGTAAACTATGCAAGTGACAAGCAGAGGGGCTAGCTCCCTGTCTGTGACCACCTGAGACGGTTCAGACGCTGAAGACAAATTTGACTCCAGAAGCTTCTGAAAACTGAAACTCTAAGGTCATTAGTGGCTATTTAAGGGAAATGCAGTGCCTGGTGTACCAAATATCTGAGAGTTGCCAAGAATCGTTTTGTCCAGCCAAGCATCATGACTTTTCCTTGCAAATGTCACCAAAAGTCATTTTGGTCTTACAAACCTCGCACCTCTGATGTGAGCATTGTCCTTGTGAAATGGAACTCTTTGTGTCGGGAGTTTGATTATGAAATCCCAGTCACAACAAAACCTTGCAATTCCAGAGCACAGTAGCAAACAACAAAAACATTTTGTTTTCTCTCTCCTTCTGCACCCCAATAACCTCAAATATTCATAGTTTTATATAGGTAGGGCTTTTTCTTACGTTTTCCTTCAAACATTTCAGGAAGTCATTATTGTCTAGACACTTAAAGAAGGTCAGAAGACATTGCTGGAAGTGAAAATTCTGCAGGGACTTTTATTCAATAATAAGAGCAATTAAATAGGACATATTATTGAACAATTGAAAGTACCTTCTTCGCAATCTGCACACTTAGCAGACATCCTCAAACATCAAGCAATTACTTACGTTCAGGGCCGTGCACACGGCAAAGCACTATTTTGTACATGGAGATGTTTTTCCCCTTTGGAAAATGCTTGACCCTCTAAGTAGAAAAGGAAAGTAGAAAAGTGAGCTCCATGTTAAAGGTACAATTAATTCATCGCCTTGTAATTGCCTGTGTGTTTAAATCAAGTCGCAGCAATGACGTGATGCAAGTTAAGCAGGCATCTTGTTCATTCCACCAAAGGATGCATATCTGAAAGGCTCATCGGCTATGCGCTTCAATGTCATAGTTCAAAGGCCGTCACGTGGAAGGACGGTGATTATATTCATTGGTGGATATGGTATGGTCATAGTAATAGACCTTACTAATTCAATTTGAATTCAATTCACAATTACTTATGTAAGTAAGGCCATTTTTATGAATATGTATTCATATGTATGTATGTATGTATGTATGTTTAAATTTTTTCAAGACAGGGTTTTCCTGTGTAGCTCTGACTGTCCTGGAACTCACTCGATAGATTAGGCTGGTCTCGAACTTGGAGCTCCACCTCTCCACCCCTGTCTTCTAAATGCTGGGATTAAAGGTGTGCACCACCACCACCCAGCTTCTGACTACTTGCTAACATTACAGTGGGGTAAAGCTGCATCATTTTGTACTGCGTCGTTTTTAAGTTTTTACTTGTGCCACGATCTTGCACTGGCAGCGTATTCACCGTGAGACAAAGGAAAGCTTGCGTGGTCCCTGCAAAGGTTGTCTGGACTTTGTTAAGCTGCACAGCTACCTCCCTGGTCCCCATACCCACAACTTCCTCATGACCAGCATCCCTCTCAAAAGTGATCACAATTGTTTTTATGAGTGAGAAACCATCGTTGACATTTTTATGACTTACACATCTCAACTAGGGTTCACTCAGGATGCCATCCAGTCTACAGACTTCAACAGGTGGGCAATGACACGCACCTATGCTGCAGTGGCATAGGTACCCCGTATGTTCTGCTCATCCATCCCCCCTTGTTTATTTTCTGTTCAATATTTGACACAAGACCCTCCCTTGATGATCTTGAGATGGAAGAAAGAAAACCAAGCTGTACCAGCTCCCCTGTGTGTGCTACTCAGCTATGAGGGAGGTGAAGGTGGATAGTCAGGCACTCGGGTGGCTCACAGAGGGTGATGCTGGAGGATACGACAGAGCTTCACAGGACCACGCCAGTCCCCTTCGGGGATGAGCTGAGCATGGGTGAACAATAGCAATATGGATGGGAAAAGCCAGGGAGTGCTGATGGTCACAGCACGGACCCTCCACAGGTCCTATGTGTGTATGGGGCTGTTATAACAGAAAACACATCTGAAGGATGGCTTTCACATGCCTAGGGGCATGGTGGGATTTTTTTGGATACTTCTAACATATTCTCTTGTAAAGTAAAAAGCAGGCAAACTTCTCCAGACACTGTGGTAAGAGGTAGCACTCAATGTCTCTTAATGCTTTGTGAAGTAGCAACCTACCTAGAAAATGTGACTTACAGGATAGGAAGGAGATTCAGGCAAAATGACCAAGCTGACTTTATCCCTGAAATTCAGGGATGGTTCGACATATGCAAGTCGGTAAATGTAACAAGCCACGTAAAGGGATGCAAAGACAAAAAATCATCCGATCGTCTCCATAGATGCAGAAAAACTGTTTGACAAAATCCAACGTGCCTTCATGATAAGAGTTCTGTAGCATGTAATGCTAGAGGGATCACATCTCGAACACAAGAAAAGCTGTATATGGAAAAGACAGCTAACATCGTCTTAAATGGAGAAAAGCTTGAAGCAGTCCTGTTGAAGGCAGAAAGAAGGCAGGGATTTCCACTCTCACCACTCCTTTGCAACGCTGTGCTTGAAGCACTGGCTGGAGCAATAAGGCAAGAAAAAGAAACTAAAAGGGTACAGATACGAAAAACCACCAAACTAACTCAATTGGCCGATAACAAGAGGCTATACATTAGGGAATCCCAACATTTCTACCTGAAAACGTCTAGAAATGAAAAACAAATTTATCCGATGCCATCAGGATCCGGGATCAACTTGTACAAATAAAATAGCACGTCTAGATATCAAAAACAAACAATAAAGAGATAATGAACACATTCTCATTCACAGCAGTCTCAAAAATAATATATATATATACACACTAAGGAGGTGAAGGACCTTTACAAAGAAAACTTTAAACTTCTTAAGAAAGAGGTAAAAACACTGGAAAGTAGAAAGACATCCCATCCTCATGTGCCTGCAGAATTAATGTTGCAAAAAATTTTACCAATTTATTTACAGATCAGATTCAATACACCCCCCAATCAAAATCCTTATCGCATTCTTCACAGAAATAGAAAAAAAAGTACCCCAAAATTAATACAAAATCACAAAAGACTCCAGATAGTCAAAAACCAATCTTTAGCAGAAGCACAACCGTGGCGGGACTACCATTCCAGACCTTGGGATATATTACTGAGCCATGATGATAAACACGCAGTGCTATTGGCATCAAAACAGCCACACAGGCCAATGGAACAAAACTGAAGACACAAACACCAACACATAACTTCAGCCATTTAACTTTTGACAAGATGCCAGACACATAAGCTGGATGGGAGACGGCATCTTTAGCAAACGGTCCTGGGAAAACTGGGTGCCCGCGGGCCAAAGACTAAAATCACACCGATGTCTATCATCTTTCCCAGAAACGAACTCCAAATGGATCAAAGACCTAAACGTGAAACCTGGGGCTGCTAGAGGAACCATGGGTGGTATCAGCCCGAACATAGGTGTAGGAGAGGAAATTCTGAATAGGACTCCATTTGCTCAGAAATTCAGGCATACGATTGACAAGTAGAGCTTCATGAAACTATAAACACAGGAAAAGAAACAATGTATTTCATGAAGAGGAAGCCTGCATAATGGGAAAGAATTGTTGCCATCTATTCATCTGAAAAAGGGTTAACGTCCATAATATATAAAAAAAATTTAAAAAGTCAGAAAAATAAATGACCCATTTAAAAAGTGAGCCTGGAACCTGGAGAGTTCTCAAACGAAGGAAAAAAATGGCTAAGAAAAACCTCCAAAAGTCTTCCTCATCTCTAGCTATCAGAAAAATGCTAACTAAAATAGGTTTGAGATTTCATCTCACTCCAGCCCGAAGGTCAAAATCAACAAAACAAGCCACAGCTACTGCTGGAGAGGATATTGGGAGAAGGGAGTCTTCCTTCAGTGCTGGTGGCATTGCAAATCGATGCTGCCACTCTGGAAATCAGTGTGGAGAATTCTCAAACGAGCCAAAAATAAAATTTCCATATGATCCAACTTTTCCACTCCCTGGCCTATGCCCAAAGGATCTGGCAATCCTTTCGCACAGATAGCTGCTCAGGCGTGATCATTGCTGCTCTGTTCATGAGAGTTAGGAAGCGGGAACGACCTAAGTGTCCTTCCGCTGAGGAACGGATAATGAAAACGTGACACGTATGCACACGTATGCACACGTATGCACACGTATGCACTCTGGAACGCTGGTCAGCTGCAAATCGCAATGCAATCCGATGCTTTACAGGTAAAGGGATGGTGCTGAAAAGACCACGTGGAGGGAGGGAACCCAAGCCCAGAAAAACAGAGGTCGCATATTCTCTCTCGTTACAGAACTCTAACTCAAAACTTTCAGGTGTGAGTATGAAGTCTGTAGTAACTACAGACACCCGGAAAGTAAAAGGGAGCCATTTAGACTTGGGGAACCAGTAGAGAGGGAAAAAAGACTATTAGTGAATGGATGGGGAAATGAGAAAAAGGGAACTTTCTTTAAGGGGGATAAAAGAAAGACAGAAGAGTATTAAATAACAGAGGGTACTCTTTTTGTTTTGTTTTGTTTTGTTTTGGAGACAGTGTTTCTCTGTAGCTTTGGAGCCTGTCCTGGAACTAGCTCTTGTAAATCAGGCTGGTCTCAAACTCACAGAGATCCGCCTGCCTCTGCCTCCCGAGTGCTGGGATTAAAGGCCTGCGCCACCACTGCCTGGCTAACAGAAGCTATTCTTAAGAAGTCTTAAGGAATCATACTATTAACTATCTAGAAATACCAATAATATTCATAATTTGGTATATAAATGCAATTTTCCCCTCTGGGCTGACAGTGCTTCCTCCCAGAGCCAAAGCCCATCTAACAAACCCCAGCACCAGCCACGCGAAGCCCTCTTTTGAGCTACTGGTCAGGGTTGTCTAAGCGTCTCCCAAGACTACTTCTGTGGGCTCCTCTCAGAGGCTGAAGGTGAGTCCCCCTTGATGGAGACACCATGCACTTCAGACATGGGACTCAGAGGCTCCTGAGCTGGACCTGACCTGAACGTCGGCTCCCTGAGGACTAGGTTTCACGCTATCGGAAGGCACCATGCAAGCTACCATAGGAGGGAGGCAGTCAAGAGTCCTTCCTAGGAATGATGCCTATGGATCACAACAATGATTAACAGTGCACGCTGAACTTGTAGGGGGCAGTGGTGACCAGCATACCGTGGCCGTAATCCACAGCTGTCTAACTGTCTTTAAGACCCAATCGCTGGATAAATGTGGTTCATTCCCCTCATCGGGGAAACATCTTTGGCAACAACTGGAGACCATTACAACCAATCAAAACACAGAGATGTGGATCCCAATCCCAACACATACATCTGCAGCACAAATCATGCACCTGAGGCTGAGATCACTGCAGAGGAGGGGGCTGAAATATTGTAAGAACCCTGGGAACAGGGAGCTTTCCAGGGGATTGTGTCTCCTAGGAATATCACTAGCTCGCCAGCATGACTGCCTAAACACTGAGCAAGGACAATATAATAGACAAGCTAATGTGGGAAGGAGACAGCCCAAGAGGCCTCAGTGCTACATGAAGAACATACAAACTAAGGAGGGCTGAGAACAGGAGAAATAGACTCTCCCAGGGAAGAACATGGCGCATCGTTAACTTCTGACTTTACTGGGTATTCATGGACACCAATACGCATCTTCTTGCTCTGTGCAGCACTTAGCGAGGGTTCCAACTGAAAACTGGTGGTATGATGGAAGTAATTGGAGAATGTATGTAGTAAATCCATGGATGTAGGGAGATCTGGCTATGGCATTCATCTCCAGGGTTGATTTGACTGATCTGGCTGGCTACGGAGGGCATCCACTTCCTCCCTCACACTTCATGTGCATCCCTCTGAAGCTGCATGCTTGACGACTCCTCCAAATAAAGGGGAACAGCTGGACGGCCTTCCCCATGTCGAGGAGGGTCAGTCTTCGGTCAAGGGTCCACGAGTAGCTATGCTCCCCTGCTAGAACCTCCAAACAAGCTCTCGAAAGTCAAGTACATGGGTGGGCTTGGTTAAAGGCACCCCAACAAGGATGATGGCACTCAGGGACCACTGTCGTACAGCTTAAAATGAGGACCGTCAAGCAGCCTCCATCAATACGACCGCATCTTTCTTTCTTCTTCTTCTCCTCCCCCTCCCCCTCCCCCCCCCTCTCCTCTTTCCCTCTCCTCTCCTTCTCCTTCTCCTTCTTATCTTTGCTATAGTTGCTTCTCATCCATTTCACCAGAAGGCTCAACTCTTCAGGAAGGTGGGATTGTGGCAGCGGTCTGCAGCCAGGGTCCAGAAGAGGACAGACAACAAAGGGAAATGGACCTGGGAGGACACATGGACAATAGTTGGCACTCTTTTGTGCCTTTATTTGTCCTCCCTTTTTTCCTACAGGCTAGATCTCGGTATTCACTTTGTAGCTCAGGCTGGCACAGAACTCCCTGGCCTCTGCTTCCTAAGCTCTGGGATCATAGACATGCGTTACATGTGGCTGTTCTGTTCCTTTTCTCTGTTGAAAAAAGTGTGTCCTCACGTGTCCTCATGTGTCCTCACGTGTCCTTACGTGTCCTCATGTGTCCTCATGTGTTCTCACGTGTCCCCACGTGTCCTCATGTGTTCTCATGTGTTCTCACGTGTCCTCATGTGTTCTCACGTGTCCTCATGTGTCCTCACGTGTCCTCATGTGTCCTCATGTGTTCTCACGTGTCCTCATGTGTTCTCACGTGTCCTCATGTGTTCTCACGTGTCCTCACGTGTCCTCATGTGTTCTCACGTGTCCTCACGTGTCCTCATGTGTCCTCACGTGTCCTTATGTGTCCTCATGTGTCCTCACGTGTCCTCACGTGTCCTCATGTGTCCTCACGTGTCCTTATGTGTCTTCACGTGTCCTCACGTGTCCTTATGTGTCCTCACGTGTCCTCACGTGTCCTCACGTGTCCTCACGTGTCCTTACGTGTCCTCACGTGTCCCGGCCTGACCTCAAGCTCTCTATGGAGTCAAGGATGACTGTGAACTTCTGATCCTTTTGCCACCCCAGCCTGAGTGCTGGCATTCCAGGAATGTGTGCCCTCATGCCCAGCTCACGCGGTGCTGGGGATGAAACCCAAGGCTTCACACTTGATAGGCAAACACCCTACGAACACAAAATGCATTCTTTCTCATTTTGTTTTTCACATTTATAGAAAGTGACTTCATATACAGAACCCTAAAACTGTGATGAAGGGCATTCTGCATTAGCAGCTCCCCCCCAAGTCCTCCTTTAAATTTATTTTAAAGAAACAGTGGAAAGCAGTCAATGTTGCTTTTCAAAATTAATACCCTCATAAAGTCGGATGCTTCAACCGTTTGCATCCAAGGTGCTAAGGGCATTTGTGGTCTGTTTCCACTCGGGAAGGAGACCTGGCCAGAGAGACAGAAAACCTGGACTCTACTCTCAAACTTAGAATGCCTGGTTATGAAACAGCAGGCTGTTGATGCTCCCAAGTCTCTGGCCCGATGCTGTGCTTGAACACTACGTATAGTCTGTAAAGTCGGATCATCTCCAGCAGGGGAAAGACGCTTATAGTTGCAGTAAGTGTTGCTTCAGCCTGTGCTCTTTACTAAAAACCTTTTTACAATTCTTACGTAACTAATATTCCTGTATCTACTTCTTCAGAATTGCAGTTTTATTTTTAAATGAATTTATACCTTGGTTTAAAAAAATCCATTTAGACACATATGTGATGCAAGCTATACAGGCAATAGATAACTCTGAAAATAAACTGGGTGTTTGACATAACCCCTGCTTTTCCTGTTAGAATCAAAACAAAACACTATCCCTACAACTTGTGGCCCAGGTATTATCTCACTACCTACATGTGCGATCTAATTAAGATGGCCGTGTGCAGGACCACCCTCGGGTTCATTGTGTTCTGTAAGAACATGAGTATTTGTATTATCTCTATTTGTACCCAATATCACCAAAACCAGAGACTGACAAACTCACTTGAATTTAAATGCTGGAAATTTTTGTGGAGCAATTAAAAAAAAAATCAGACCGCTAAACTTTTCCTTTAAAAATACAAGTGGCTTTTCATAGCCACGGTGATATTTGAAGACAGGGAACGCCCCTGTAAGTCATGTGTGTTGAGATGGCATGTGGAAATGATTTACTCTCTAGTCTTTCCAAGGTGCAAATATGTATGTTTCTGTTCGTTTCTTTGGCCAGGTTCAAGAATCTTGACTTTCGTCCTCAGAAGTCTCTAGCCACTTAGCGTCATGATAAAGTTGAGGGGAAGGGCTTTGGTGTGATCATAAAGCTTGCCTGGAGGTGAGAACGCAAAGCAGCCTCACTAGTCGGCCATACAGACCAGGCAGAGGTGACACACACCTTTAATCCCAGAAGCCACGATAGTTCGCCATACAGACCAGGCAGAGGTGACACACACCTTTAATTCCAGCAGCCACACTAGTTCGCCATACAGACCAGGCAGAGGTGACACACACCTTTAATCCCAGAAGCCACACTAGTTAGCCATAGAGGCCAGGCAGTGTTGGTGCATGCCTTTATTTCCAGCACTAGAGAGGAATATAAGGTGGGATGAGACAGGAACTCGCTCTCTTTTCAGTCTGAAGATCTCATAGAGGTCAGAGCTCTCCAGTGGCTTGCCTGCTTTTCTTTTCTGATCTTCAGGTTGAACCCCAATGTCTGTCTCTGGGTTTTATTATTCATGCTACAGTTTGGGTTAACTGGTCCAAGTCCTGTTGGCCAGACCAAGGAGTTGAGAGGTAGGGAGGTTGGCATTTGCCATGGTGACCCCGAGGAGGTGGCCTAAAACCCAAACCTCCTAGCCACCAGCTAATTCAAAGAAAAAGAAAAACATGTTCATAGATAATACTTGCCTGAATCTTTGTTAGCTAGCTTACCAAGTGTCAAAAGGAAAGGCTACAGGCCTCATCACCATCCCAAGCCTGATGTTTCTGCAGAATAGTCCTGGTCCCATTGGTGTCCTGCTGCAGACTCCCTGCAGACCTCTGGACACACTCACATAGGAATCTATGCACATTCTAAAATAGATGCTGTGGTTCTAACAGTTTTGTTGTTTCTTTGAGACAGGGTCTCAGGTAGCCAAGCCCGGTTTTATCATCACCCTGTAGCCTTGGGTGATTTTGAGCTCTTGATCCTCCCGCCTCTGCCTCCTACATGCTGGGATTACAGGTGTGTGCTACCGTGCAGGCCTCTGTGGGTTTATGGGTGCTGGAGATAGGACCCTGGGCTCCATCCATGCCAGGCAGATGCTCCGTCACCTGAGGTACACACCCAGTCCATGTTCCTTAGCTTCATTAGGAAAACAAAACAATATCACATTGTCTGCTGGGTTCTTCTGAGTCTTCAAGAATCCGCTCCATTTAAAAAAAAGTGCTGGCTAATTTTTTTAGAGTATGAATAAGCCATTCTAGATGATTAGGTTGCTTCCTCCTCCTCTTCCTCTTCTTCCTCCTTGTTCATTACACACAGCATCATAACTCACTGCTTCATGAGGTTTAGAGAACAGTAGGGGCCTCATTAGAATAGGCCACTGGGACCATGGAGTCTATTCTCTCTACATGTTTGAGTTTGGCCGCTCAAGGGTGGGATATTTCTAACAAGCTTTCAGAGGGTGCTATTGCTAAGCCCCAAGGAGCCATCTTCAAGTGGCAGTGCTGGGACATCGGAGCACAGGTTCCTATGCAGCGCCATGAAGGGTCTTGCACGGGGATGCTGGCTGCTGTCACAGGAGTCACCGGGGACTTGCTGGGTTGGAGAGCATGCGTGCTGCAAATTTGTAGATACCGAGAAATCCTCCTTCCACAGAGCAGGTGTGCACAGGACGTGGTGGTGCGTGTATCTCCAGTATTGTTGGTTCAAATGACCTCTCGCCTCTCCCTGAGGGCTAATGAGATTCTCCATCACTTCAGAACAATCCAGACCTTCTATGAACTGCATGCTCACATCTGACACTCATTTTTAAAGCGGGCAATTCCTTTGGTTTGGGTTGTTGTTATTGTTGATTTATGGCAGCTCAAAAATACATGTTTTAGCTATTAATCTCTTGCTCTTCTATGAATAGGGCCATGGTTTTCTCTGGTCTTTATTGTATGCAGCACAACGATTGACTTCCTGTTCATTTTCTATCACTAACGGAATGGCACTGGTCCCTCGGAAGACCATAAAAATTCCAGAATAAGACATCATTTTCCTTTCAAACCCTCAACTCCTATCCTATGCCCACATTGCTAAATGCTGACTGGTAGTTGACAGATTATGGAGATCCTGCAAATGGGAGTAGGTGGGAGGTCCCCCTAATCTTTCTAACCAAAGGGTATTTCATTTCACCCTAAACCAATGTTAGGAAATAAGACTTCCCTCTGTAGTTACAATAAAGCAACCCTCTATCTAGACAACACGGAATTCTGGTAAATTCTTGAATAAAAGTTTGCCCCAGCCACTTTGACATAGGATTATTCTCTTTTGACATATTATAAACATTAAAAAAAATTTAATGCCCATCTGGATGGCTCATTTTTGCCAATCGCTACCACCACCAGCTGCAAAACTACAGTGACTACAAGCCATCCAGCTGCCACACACTCCCGGTGCCAAGAGAGCAAGCAAGCTGCCAACGTTGCTTCAAGTGGCTGGGCTGGGCCGGAGCCAGGACTGAGGGAGGATGTGTTTCACTGCTAAGCACTAGTACTAGTCAGGGCTCAGATTTTCAGTGGTGCTATTTGTATTTGCTTTTTATTTATTTTATTATTTTTTTTCCTGGTCATCTACTGCGGGAGGCTGCTGGGGACAGCATCCCTTTCCTGGAAATGGCAGCAAAACATGTTGATCCGTCTTTCTCTGCCTTTTATGTTCTTGCCTGGCATCCTCTGTGCTCGCAAGCTGCCTGCACGCAGTCATTAGCAGGAAGTGCCTGGCGCCACGGAAAACGGTGCCATCTCTCCAAGACTGGCTTTCCCCAGCCCTGACTCTCTCTCCCCATCCCTAATGGCACACTTTGCCTTCGAGTTAAGTTTGTTTGGCATTGTTTTCTCACAACATATCAGGGAGAAATTGCCTCCGTGGTGGGTTTCCTAGAAGTGCGCCTCCATTTGAGTCCTTGAGTCCCCGAGAGTCTCCTTGAGCAGGGAGGGGGCTCTTCCTCCTTTGAGGAACAAAGAGGTGAGGGATTCCCTATTGACCTCTGCCATGGGCTGTAAGGAGCCACAAGTATTCCTGTGATAAGAAGATTGGTCATTTTTCCCCTCCCTGCTGAAGTCAGAAGTCATGTGACTCACTTTAGCCAATCAACGGCGGGCAGAGTCATGTGTTTGAGCTCCACACAGTAGTTTTGAAAGCCTGCGTAGGATTTGAAATCTTTTTCTTTCCTTCTGCCAGAAGAGCAGTAGAGTCCAAATGGACACAACTTTGTCAGCCTAGGTCCCTAAGCTGGGGAGGCCATGGCTGACCACTGTTAACCCATGTTTGAGATTAGCTGTGACTATAGAATACCTGAACACAAGGAGACAGAGACAGCAAGCTTTTGCTTACGAGTTTCTACAAACTGTAGCCAATATATTGGAAAAAGAAGACAAAACCCAGGGAACTTGTTTGTTTGTTTGTTTTTTTCATAAAAGCAACACTAACAGAGGCCTGTCATGGGGATGTGTTTTAATCCCAGCACTCAAGGGGGAAGAAGCTGGTGGATCTCTGTGAAGTACAGGCCAGCCTGGTCTACGTACGTAGTAAGAGCTAGACCAGCCAGGACTATATAGTGAGACCCTGTCTCGAACACACAAACAGCACAACACTAACAGCCTTGACTGTCCAAGTATGATACTGAGGGATAGCTTCACATGCCTCCAACACAACCCGTGAAACCTACCACACCAGTTAACGAGACAGACTTGCCGCAAAGTGACCATCCAAGGTCACATAAATAGCAAACCTAGACTTCATAGCCAAGTGCATCTGACGTCAAAGTCTATCCTCTCTCCACTGGGCCACACTGCCTTCTGTGTCTTCTCTACAAGAAGGACACAGAGCAAGAGTCAGGGATTGCTTTCAGCTGAACAAATCTCCGTTGCTTTATGAATCCCACGGCAGAGAGCATAATAGCAAAGTCTCGGCTGCTAACAACCTAGCCTCCTACAGAACAGATGGAAATTCACTCACTAAGAAAGTGACCAGGCAGAAGCCGCATCAGCTCTGTGTCCTGGGATGGCTCCTTTAGCCTTAGCCTTCGAGAGGTCACAGTTCTCACAGGCCTTCCTCCTCTCCCTTTGTGGTGGGACGAAGTGCCTCGGGCTGCCAAACTGAGATGTTAGTTGTGGGGCTGATAGTAAAACTTGGGTCCTTTTCTCCGCAATCACACCCCTTGTGATGGATTTCACAGCGTTCCGCTCTCTGGCAATGTCTTTTGCAGAGATTTCCAAAGCTTGCTTGGGATTTTCTACTCTCAAATGTGTCGAGACCGTTATTAAAAAGGAACATTCGGTAAATAGAGTTTGGGGTTGTGTGTGTACTTTCAGTTTGAAGGGATTGGTGCCAAGACTGTTGCCACAGAAAGGGGTGTGGACTTTGTAAGTCACCGAGTCTGACTGCAGATTCTCACTCTGATGCCAGGGTGATGGGAAGAATCTACTGGTTCTGTCACTGAAAACGAGGGAGAGAATGCAAAATCTATGGCCCTGGAGGTCCCCAAGCTTCCCACCTCTTAGAATATGGCTTAAAGGAATATTTATTGTTTCATCTATCTATCATCTATCTATCTATCTATCTATCTATCTATCTTTCTACCCATCTATCTATCTATCTATCTATCTATCCACCTACCCATCCATCTATCTATCTGTCTATCTATCTATCTATCTATCTATCTATCTATCTATCCACCCGTCCGTCCATCTATCTATCTATCTATCTATCTATCTATCTATCTATCTATCTATCTACGTACCTACCTATCTATCCACCTACCTATCTATCATCTATTATCTATCTATCTATCTATCTATCTATCTATCTATCTATCGCTAACACTGTAACATGATATTAGCCCTTCTGGTCTGGGACAATTTCATGGGGCCAAAAACTGGGCTCCTTCTATCTTCAGCCCCCAGTCTCGAAACTCCACCTTTGTCCCTTTCTCCAACCTCACTCGTCACCTTTTCCTTGGCCCCACAACCCCTCCGTAGTCAGGGCTGCAGACATGGAGGCTGGAAGGGACATAAGTATCCCTTGAGGTGTGATCTGAGAGCCTTGTGCGTTTCATCCACGCAGCCTGTCCTCCAGAACTTGGCAGTATGGCTACCCCTTCACTACCAAGAGGTGGTCTCGGATGAGTCCGTTTTGCATCGCTGAGACGAAACACTCGAGACACTCAGCTCAGTAAAGGACAAGCTTCACGGTGGCTCATGGTTTCTGAGGTGTTAGGCCAGGGTACTGGGCCTTGAGCTTTGGACCTGCGATACTAGCCCATCACGATGGGGATGCCACACGAGGGATGCTCAACTCATGGAGTTCAGGGAGCAAAGAGAGAAGGAGACCTAGGGGAGGGCCTAGGTCCCCAAGAGTCCTTCCAGGACACTTCTGGCGACCTAACTTCCTTTCACAGGTCCCCTTTAAGGCTTCTATCACCTTCCTTTAAGGTCAGGTCCTCAACACAGAATTCTTTAGGCGAGGGGGTAGGGAAGGGGTAAGGGGCATTGTTGATCTAAGCTGTAGCAGATAAAAACCGAGGAGCAGTTTGCAGGTTCTATCCCACCTCGGTTCCCTCTCCTGCTTTCCTTCCCCTCTCCACAAGATGGTCCTGAGACCCAAGAAGTAGTCCAGCCCCACGTTCATTACTCACACCAGTTAGGTCCCGTGTGGTCTCTTTCTAAGCTAAAGCCTTTCCACACCCGTTACACGGGGCCATGCCGTCTCGGAGAAATGCTGTGTGTGAGGAAACATGGTCCTGCCACCAATAATAATAAATCATGGAAAATCCTTCAACTAGTTGTCTTGGGAGGTGGAGCGAAACGCTGTCTCCAGCCACGGGAAGCATTGTAAATGCCCCTCCCTCTGTCTTGATTGGCACCCTCTAGATTTAACCCAGCGTTTCTTTTCAGCTGCAGGAGGCCTTTCTCTCTCCCGGTAGTAACTACGTATTTCAGCGGCGCGTGTCTCCTGATCAGAGTCTTTTCTCTTGAAAGGCAATGAGCTGGGGGTGTCCTTTTGCTGTAGGAATTCCTACCGCCAATAGCCTTATGTTACCCGCCCACTTGGGCGTGGCCTCTTATACTATTTATGCAGATGTAAAGCAAGCATCCGGCCTCTTTTCCGGCTGTGGGATTCCTTTACTATTCTCCATTCCGGCAGAGGATTGTGATCTGTGAGTTTTCCCTAAACTGGGAAAAGCACAAACTTTTCAAACTTCCCCAGGTGGCATACCTCTTCCAACAAGTCCACACCTCCTAACTTTTCCCAAACCGTTCCTCCAGCTGGGGGCCAGGTTCAAACACGGAGGCCATTCCCATTCAACAATCCTCAGCCGGGATCCGTTTGCGATTGCGACCTCACCTCTCCTTTCTTCTCACCCGTCTCCCCTCCTCTGCTTTCTTCTTCTTTGGCAGCCTGAGACATGTCACTCCTGCCAGGTACAAGCTAACCGGTACTGCTTTATAAAGTGAGAATCGTAAGCATCCCCTTTCTCCAGGCTTGTAAGGCTGGGGTCGCTATGCTAAACGCCCGCCTTCCTGGAGGAGAGCGATGGTTGCGCCCAACACTGCCATTGGCACACGTGTTCGAGTTCTCCAATGAGAGAACAGTGCGGGGGCGGGGATTAGGGGGTGTGGGAGTGTTGGGGTGTGGGGGTGTGAGGTCAGGTCAGTCTCTTGCACTAGTCAGGCCTTGCTTTGAGTGAGGCCTCCCTCATTAGAGAGACCCCTCTGCTTCACTCAGAGTCCATTGACTTCAGTGTAAATAAATCTCCTCCAAAACCCATCCTCACAGAGACACAGAGAGAGTCCCGCTGGCCACGTATCTGGGCATCGTGGCCCAGGCAAACACCAGTGTCTGTAAACAATTTATTCGCCTAAGGAAAGAACAGTTTCCAGTGTGTGTTCTAGTATAACAAAGAATGGATCCAAACAAGGAATCGTGACTGAGGAAGCTGGAGGGGAGAGACGGAGGAGAAAGCCCGTCAGCTCCAGGGTGGGTTAGTGGTGTGGGGATAGCCAGTGTGTTGTCGGATAGGCTGAGAGGAAGCAGCTGAGAAAGAATCACTCAAGAGTAAGAAGGAGGAAGAGAGGACAAGCCTTGGGCTCAGCCAGGAGGAGAATGAGTCCCACACTGCCCTGGGCTCCCAGGCTCCTCATTGCTCTCTGCATGTCTGTGGACAGTTCTCTAGGGTATTTATAATTTACATAATAAAAAGCTTTTCACCTTCCAGTCAAGGGAGCAAAATTAATTACCGTGGCCCCTTTTACCTCACGGAACATTTTTTGCTTAAACTGGCAGGAACAGTTTGTGAACTCTTCAACAAGGGATGGGAGGGCGGGTGGGTGTGGAGAGATGCCTGGGAGCAGGCGAGGCGGCCCTGGCTTCTGCAGTGTTCTGGAATGGTCAGATGGGGCTGGGCCGGGGCTCTGCGTTCAGTAGAAATCTCCGTAGCCTGACCTGTCCTTTTGCCCCCCTCAGCCTGAATTACCTCACTAATGATAATCAACTCGCAATCTGAGGCTCTGTAATCAGCCTGCTTCCCCCCCCCCCCAAACAGATGTTGAATGGATGGCCACCAGAAGGGTTGTTTCAACCATATCCTTCCGTCATGTCTTGTCCCCTTCTCTTTTGGGCACCATTTCAAATAACAAATAGGGAATTTGATGTTCCCGGATATCTGGCTTTGAAAATATATGGGCAGCTTCAAAGTCCCGTGACTAGGGGAACCGGGTTTGTTATCCATGAAGTCTCTTGTTCTAAATCCACGGAGCTCTTTGGGAAGCTGTCCGCATCCGCCTGATACCGTTCATTCTCACCACCGTTCTGCGAAGGAAGCAGGTGGCTAGTGTTATTTCAGCGATTTTGCAGATGGAGAGGTAGAGGCCGGGAGGGGGGTTGAGTGTGTGTGGCATCCACTCTGCACAGACGAGCTGGCAACAGAAGCCAATGTCGGGCGTGCAAGGTTATAAGGGCCCCTGAGAGATGGGAAAGGCTCAACTGGGGGTCTCTGGAAAGCTGGTGGAGGGTATGCAGGTGAGGGTGGTGAGCCCAACCCCCTACCTACCACTTATTAAAGGAGGAAGCTTTACTGTTTGTTTCTGTCTTATTAAGTGGTAGTACTTACGATGTGCATCCAGGATGGCAAAAGGAAGTGGGGAAGGTTGCCATGGTGAAAGTGAGCCAGCCCCTTTAAGCTGCTTTCCTTTCCTTGGATAAACAGGATAGTCATAGGCAAGGGTAGTTGTTTTATTCCAAGACAGAGTTTTGAGAGGCAATGTGTGGCCAACATTGACGGCGGAAATTCACCCATGATGGAGTTGGCAGGGTCCCTTCCACCTCTCTCTCCTTTGGCCTCTGCAGTTCTCATGGGATTGGCATTTGGTTAGCTCTTTCTGGATTCCGGTGTCCCCAAGGTTGCACACACCCCTCCTTTCCATTCTCTAGGCAATGATTGGAGTCGAGGTTTGGTTAGAACCAGTTTTGGTTAGAACCAGCAGCAACCGGGGTCTTTTCAATTACCCTGGGAGCTCAACTTTTCTCGTCTGACTTTTAGTGTATAGACTGATGTACAGAAGTTACCTATGTAGTTATGGAGGAACTGGAGTGTCTGGGGCAGGCTGGGACTAGAAACAAGATAGATGCTGTGGGTAGTTTGTGACTCTAAGATGCAAGCTGTCTGTTGAGCTTCTAGGAGACCAATGGGGGGTGATGTTTGTCCGGAGAGATACAAAACCTCTGAGCTGTGGGAGATGTCTTTCTGCTGGTGAGTGTGGCCAGCTTCCGCACTGGTAAACTGAGGCCATAAAAGCAGGTGCCACCTAGAATCTGTAAAAGTCACGTGAATTGGCGTATAGAAAGCACTTCACTGTCTAGTGTTGGTGAACAGGTTCCAACCAGTTACTCATAAGGGTTGGAATATAAATCTGTTTTCAGGGAGAGAGTTCATCTCAGGCATGACCTGATTAAACAAAACACCTGGTTACATCTGCATGATTCTATAGTTTGGATATGGTCTGACCCCTCCAAAATTCATGTTGAAATTTAATCTCCATTTCGAGAAATGAAGAGACTGGATTAGGTAGGACCTTAGGTGACTAGGGCTTTGTCCCCATGGATGGATTAATGGGTTAGTTAGTGTGTTGAGGGTCATGGCCATAATGGGTCTACTCTGAAAGCCAGCAAGGCTAGGTCTCTTACCTTTTGAGGTCGGGTGGCCTCTGCAGTCTGCCAAGCAGAGAGCCGTCACCAAGTGTGTGCGGCCCCTTAACTCTGGACAAGAACTGCAAGCTCCTCTCCGCTAGTGCTTACCTGGGGTGTGGCATTGTGCTATGAGCAATAGAAAATGAACTATCAAGCGAACAAAATTAATTATTGTGGCACTTTTACCCATGCTGGAGTTGGCGGTTTCTCTTCCACCTCTCTCCATTGGCCTCTGCAGTCCTCGTGTGTTTAACATTTGGTTAGTTCTTTCTGGATTCCGGTGTCCCCAAGGTTGCACACACCCCTTCTTTCCGCTCTCTAGGCAATGATTGGAGTCGAGGTTTGGTTAGAACCAGTTTTGGTTAGAACAGTTTTGCTTAAACTCGTTGGAACAATGTGTGAACCCTTAAATAAGGAGGCAAGCGTGAGGTGGAGTGTGGATAGATATTGGGGAGAAGGCAAGGTTGTGCTGGGATAGTTGGACAGGGCCGTGCTGAGCTCTGGATTCAGGAAAGCAATCTGTGGTCTGACCTGAGGGGCTAAAAATCCAGCTCAGGTGTGCCCCAGTCAGTATGGCCAGCAGCTTCCTGGACAAACTGAATGATTGCCGAGAAGATGCCACAAACCCTGGGCAGAGTGACCATCTGGGCTGGACTATCCCCCTTGCCTGTGTTTTAATTTACACACACCTCCTCTCTCAAACATCACACCTGCGCACTCTCCCGCAACTGGGAATCTGCTGTAGGAGCAGCAACAGAGGGAAGACCTGGGCTGAATTGAACCAGGTGACAAGATCACCATGAGAAGAGCCGAGTATGGGACCCGTGCCAGGAAGGAACCTCTTCTGTTAGGGGGAAGCACTTGAGTTGAGTCTTCAAGAAGAAGCGAGTGTCAGCCAGGAGGGGTTTCAGATTGAGAGAGAGCCTGAAGGAGGAGGGCCTGGGTACTTTCTGTGGGATAATGAAGGACTGGCACGGACTGCAAGCTCGCAGAAGCCTGGATTTTATCCCGTAGGCCAGAGGGCTCAGAGGTAGCGAGCAGAAAGAGGGTTTGAACCTTCAAGTGAGCCCAGGGGCATCTTCATCTGCCCATCATGCTCTCCCACACATGGGGCAGGTGGCAGATTGAAGGGTGGCCATTGCAGATGTGATACAACCACGATACTCCATCTCCTGGAGAAGTCGGGTAGAAACCCTTCCCTTCTCGCAGCCCTTGGCTTTTTGTGCTATTCTCTTTCCTGATGGGAGACATGAAAGTTTTCAGCAGACAGGCGAAGGTCTGGGTACACTTGACCTACACAGGCTGAGCTGGGCTGTAGGATGGATTTAGCATTCCTTGGGGCCTCTGGGACATGGACTGGAGAAGACTGCCTGATTTCCCTGAGGTGCGTGTACAGGGGAGGAAGCAGGAAGCAGCCTAGGCTCCCAGGTGCCAGTGTCTCCCCTGGGGAATGCTTTGGTGCCTGCTCAGAAAACCACATGTTCAACCGGGGAGCAGCGAGCTTTGTCTATGGGCGGTAATTGTGAGCTCGGTGCTAACTCATCTAGCTGAGTAGCCTCTGTAACTCACTAAAAACAATCCTTCTTACAAGTATGCTTTTGATAGCCTTTATTAAAGATGACCACTGTCAGGATGGGTGACTGGCTTTTCTTTCCCTGCGTGGAACATATTTTAAGTACTTTCAGATGGCTTAAACTGAATCAATAAAAAAAGACTTTTTTTTTTTCTGACCCAATTTCTTCTTTCTTTTTCAAATTCTCGCTCACATTTCAAGAGTTGCTTTGTTCGGTTTTACAACTTAAAAATTCGCGGAGAAGGAGAGTTTAGGAAAATCCCCGGACATCTGGCTGGGGTAAATGGCAAGATTATGTAAGGGTGGGGGTGAGAGGGAGATATTAATTAACAATCTAAGAATTAAATCAAACACGGAATAGACGTTCTCGGGTCAAGAGGGGTCTTGAGAAAGGGGCGGAGAGGCTGAGTGTGGTCGTGTTGATGTTCTTTTCTGTATAGATTTCAAATCACATTTTGGCTTTAGGTTTCTGGCATCGGAGATGTTGTGCGGAGCGCGCTGGAAAATGGAGACTTCTCGCGTTCTGCTTTTAGCTCCCACCACTCTGCCGAGGCAACTTCTCGCCCCTGCTGCAGTGTCTGGGCGGAGAAATGCAAATCCCAGCCGAGGAGAGCTGGCCTCCGGGGAAAGGGGGTCTTGGACTGCTTCCAAGGTCTGGAGCACAGAGGAAAGACATATTTCTTTGTCACACACAGTCGGTTCTCCCCGAGGGTTTCGGCGGTATGGGAAGCAAACGATGGGGAGGGGGTGGGAGCGCCGTGGTGGGGAAGTCATTAGAGTGTTCTTCTCTCAGACGGAAAGCTAAACAAAAACAAACCACCGTGAGTGTGAACACAGGCAAGCTGGAGGCCTGGAGGCCCTCTCTCACTCAGCACTTGCGGTACAGCATGGTTATC
Organism: Microtus oregoni; assembly: GCF_018167655.1. Lineage (NCBI taxonomy): Eukaryota > Metazoa > Chordata > Mammalia > Rodentia > Cricetidae > Microtus > Microtus oregoni. The sequence goes on along the minus strand of NW_024543077.1, from coordinate 38,646,794 downwards.
AGCCAGGGCTGCCGAGTCGTGGACACCCCCGAGACCCCCTTCGGGGACCCCTCATGTAGACACGTGTGTGGGTTTATCCCGCGATTGACCCGGATCGGGGGAAGCTGTGAGGCAAACCAGACGAAGCAAACCTGAAATCATTATTATTTTTTAAAGACTCTGTGTCTAGCAAAATTCAAGACATTTTTCTCAAGCGAGCGTCCTCTGAATATTAAAATACACGCATAGTCTGAGGGGAATTTAATCCACCTGTTTCATCTGTACTTAATCCAGCAAGTTCTTGTTCTGTAAGAATCGTTTGGCATCCAGGAACCTTTATGAAGGGTTTGTAATGTATCTATATAATATATATTTATATAAAACCTTACTTGAAACAGGATGTTACTTGGGTCAGTAACAGTCAAAAAAGAAAAGAAAAGAAACCTAGCAAAATGTCTGTCTGAATCTGAACTCACAGTGAGAATCACAATAATAGAATAGTCTCTTGTCCTCAGTTATACAGCGGTGGGTAGAGTCTCCATTTGAGTTTTCGAGGAAAAAATGTCTGGGACACCTTGGAGGGCTCGGCCACCATCTGCTTGCAACCCTCAGTCGAGTTTTTCCCCCTGCCGTCTCATTCACGAGTGTTCTGAACTTTAAGCAAGATTTCACGAGAGCCCGAGCCCTGCGCCGTGTAAGAAAAAGAAAAGACATTTCGAAACCAGCAGCGTGCTCAGTGGCCAAACTCCAGGGCTTTTTCAATTACAATGATAAATCCACCGCCTCCCCAGTTTTCATGATGCTTTGCCTGGCTTCCCAGGTAGGAGGTGCTGTTCTCCTCTGGGATCCAAGGACGTGGGCTTGGACTGTTTTTATTACGCGGCACAAGGGTACCCAGCTGCTCAGACTGGGCTGACCTTTCGGCTCAGGAGCTGGTTTCTCACTTTCCTTTTCTGGCAAGAGACCAAATCTGAGGTAGTTTCTCTAAGTGGAATTGACCCTTATTCGGAAATGCTCCCCTGTCTCCCACTGACTCCATTGTGCCCATTAGGGTTCTGGAACCGGTGAGCTTCCATGATGAAGTTATCAGACTTCCAAAAGAAGGCGAGAGGGGTGACGAACCCCAGACTCGAGCATCTCTCTGGCTTTAACTGACACCTTGTGACCCTGACAATCTACTGGTTTGGGTAGAAGAGGGGCGGCCGGGGGCGGGGGGGGGGGGTTATCTTCAAACCCAGAAATGCGATGAATGAAGGCGATTTCTGGGTTGGTTAACATCCACATTCCCTACCCCGCGTAAGTTCACGCTCCCGCCGCTGACTCTCGTTTAGGTTACTATGTATGTTTTAGACAAAAATACAAGTTGGCTTTTAGAAGTTTTCAGAAAGCAGTGTTTTAAACCCAGGATAGTAATTTGATTGAGACTTTCTATAGTCGAAAATAAAATAATTACAGGGTGAATTCCGAGCCCTGGCTTTGGAGTTCATGCTGGTAACTCCTACCCAAGGTCCCTTGATCAGCGTGCAATATGCATTTCACTGAAATGACCTTGGCTGATTTTTGTCTGAACCGGCGCAATTGAGTTATAAGAAATCAGCCAAGAAAGGTCCCTGGGGAGAAGGAATGGGGAATTGTGTTTGCGTTTTTACTGTCAGTGCAAGGCTTAAGTAGAAACTTAGAATCTGAGGCCCGTGCCCTTTGCTCTCTGATTGCTTTTCTCTTCTCCAGACTCTTAGAATCCCTGCTCCCCCTCCTTGCCTGGCTATCTTATGTGTGGATCCCGCCAGGCGAGGAAGTTCCTGGGATCTCTTCTCCTCTCTCTCTCTCGTGCACGCTTCCTCTGTTTACATGGGGTATTGGCGATATTATTCATAAAAGGAAGGGGGGGAAGAGATAAGAATGGGGTTGAGGCAGGAACCTGTCATTGGGAAAGAAATGACACGCTGTAAAAATCTAAAGAGTTACAATGAGACAAACCGAAATCTGGCTTGACTAAAAGTTTTTTTAATTATAAGGGCTTCTGGTCGAAAGTAACTTCTAAGAAGATGGAGACTTTTGCTTATTTTTTTTTTCCTGCAATGTCCCAGCTCCCTGGAACGGTGCCTGGCACATAATACGTCAATAAATATTCATCGCATGAGTGAGCGGAAGGGATGGAGCCAGGCACAGCCATGGTGTGACAGTCTGTCAGGCAGAGTGGTAGACTGATCATGGGGAAACGGAGGCAAGCCGGCCTCCTCAGCCTGCTGCAAAATCTGGAGCCCGGACCCCTGGGTGGCCACACTGGGGCTACCTGTCTAGGAAAGGGGCTGGGGAGAGGTGATGGCGAAGCCACCTCTACTTCTCCAAAGCCGGTACGGACAAGATGGCCTCTTGTCTGTCTCTCAGTCTGTAGCCAAAGATCAGAGGTTGGGACACCATCGGCAGCTCAAAGGTGGCCAAGACTTTGTGTCCAAAATGGTGGGCCTGCTGGAGAAGTGAGGAAAGTGGGGGGTGTTTAAAGCCCCCCCCCCCTTTGGCTCTTAAAGGATGGAGTAACTGAAAAATGGCAGGGGTGCTTTGGAAGCATACGGGACAGCGTATGACAGAAGCCCACGGACTGGGTGGGACAGTCTTAGCCATTCGTTCTCTCTCCGTTCTGGAAGCTGGCCATCTAAGATCAAGTCCTTGGCCGGTTGGTTGCTCCTGAGGACTGTTCTTGTCTGTCGGGAGAGGCTGAGCGAAAGCCATGGCACTGGTAGCTCTTCCCTGGTTTGTAAAATCTCTGTGTGTCACCTCTTTACCCTTAAGGACCTCACTAGAGGATTATGGGAAATGGAGGCTCTTCTTGTACAATGGCTGTCTCAGATCTCTGGAGATTTAAAGCAGTGCTTGCTGCTATGGAGCCATAGTATCAGTCATGCCTCAAGAAATACACACACACACACGCACACAAACATACACATATATACACAACACACATACACGCACAAACACACACACATACATGTACACAGATGCACACAAACACACAAACATACACCTATGTACACAACACACATACACGCACAAACATACACCAAACACACACATGCATGCACACAAACACACACGTACGTATACACTGATGCACACAGACATACATACATACACAAACATACACACATATACACAAACACACATGCACAACACATACACACATGTACACACATGCACACATATACACACACAAAGACGCACGGATACACACACACGCACGCACACAAACACACACGCTCATATACACAGATGCACACAAACACACGTGTATATATACACAAACACACACACATACACACGAGCTTGAGGCCTGCTTTGTGACTGAAAATCCTAGCAGCAGGCAAGTCGAGTACCCAGAGCTCCAGCCCGTTCCTTTATCCAGCTATCTGAAAGGCTAGCTATACTTAGACTCTCAAGTTCTCATGCAAACCACTGCAAACACAGACGGCCTAACAGCCATTCTCGGGAGGAATTTTTCTCCCATTCAGTACTGAAAGTGTCATGCCAGAAAAGTAGGCTTAGAAGGACTCTGGGAAATGTACACTCTTATTTTATTGGCCCTGCCCTGTAGAACCCGAGGCTTTGATGCTCGCTTAAAGCCTTGAGAGGCAGGAGAGGAGCAGGTTCCACACAGCCCTGACTTGGCACAAGCGCCTGAAGCCTTCTGATGGACTGACTGGCTTCTGTCTGGTGTCCAGGAGGGCTCACTCCACCCTCACACTTGACTTGGTCTTCAGTGAATTAATTAATGGGATAACAAATGATCAGTGTTTCACGTCTTCCATACCCATTCATAGAGAAAACCATGGCATCCTATCTCACGGTGATCACACCAACCTTCCAGAAAAGGCAGGCTTCTAGAGGTTCCTGATTTCCTTGGAATCTTTTGAGGGCTTGTGGGATCAGATCTGGGCTTATGTCAGTTTTGTTTCTAACTTGTTACCTTCAGCAGCAACTGAGTTCATTACCCTTCAAACACACACACACACACACACACACACACACGCACGCACACACACACACCCTGTGGATACCACAGGGCTGGGCACAGATACGAGCTGGCTTCGGGGGGGTCACTGTGGGCACAGATACGAGCTGGCTTTGTGGAGGTCACTGTGGTTATTGTCACCACGTATTACACTCTGCACGACTGTTACAAACAGCTGGTGTTGACAACCCCCTAAACTCCCGGTGACAGACAGCAGAAGGTTGGCTCAGAGATTAGCCTCCAGCTGGCCCTGGAGGTAAACCCTGGAGGCTGCTTCATTTTTATAGAATAAATAACACTTCCAATCTTCTTTATAATTGCTCTCTTATTTCCCACTGAGATCCTGATATTCGGATTCTGCGAGACTCATTCGTGGCTCTCCGTGCTCATCCTCTATGGCCCATAAAGGATTCTTTGTCTACCCAGGAGTGTTGGAGGAAAACTTGAACTGTGGCCTTTCTGCTTGAGTTTTCCCTAGGTTTTTAATAGATACATGAGCATTTCATAATGAAGGGACTAAGAAAAACTTTGAGTATAAATCCCAGTTCTGCATCAATTTCTGTATGACCTTGAGCAAGTGACTGATCTTGTTTGTGCCTCATTTCTGTGAGGTGGAGACAATGACATCTCTTGGATGCTGTCGTCGCCATGGTAGTCAAGGAGCTGGTCCATGAAGGACTCTCCCCTTGTAGCTCACAGTGCAGAGTGAACAGGCAACGGAGATTGTCACTGTTAATATCATGGCATTTAAGACGAAAATCAAAAGACTTTGGTAGGATTTTGAAATGCTTTGAAAAGGGGATTTCAGAGCAGAATCCTCTCGGGACCAACCCGTGGATGCAGAAGGCGCCAAGGTAGGCTCTGAGGACGGACAGGGAGAGGGGGTTGTTCCTGATCTGCAGCACACCGCGGTCTGTGGAATACCAGCTTTCAGGCTGTGCCTGGCCCAACACCACTCCACTTTATAAGCAACAAACCTGACCCGAATTACTCTCTCCTGAGAGTAAGCGCCAAAAACCAACGCCTCTCCATCTTGTTTGTGCGCGTAAACAGCCACCATCTGCCAACACCAGGAGGCTCAAAGTGATAAATAATTTATTTGTGCCAATAAATCGTGACACCTGAAAACACACCAAACCGTATCAGAAACACGGTGGTGTCTGAGCCCGTTACACTCCAGATGGGAACTTCTCACCTGAGGCCAGGAAAGAAGGGGCACCCCAGGACCAAACTGCGGCAGCCATGCCGACCAGGCTCCTGGATACGTCCCTAGCAGTGTTCAGAAGCACGCTGGCGTCAGGGACTCTTGTTCTTGTTCTCAGCGATGGTGAGTGTTCAGTTTCTCCTGCCCGTGAGAGTTGGCCCACTTCAGACCAACCCCTCAAGGGGCCTGTCACCCAGACCTGCCTTTGACAACTGTGTCGGAAAGGCTGGCACCTGCCAGTCCTGGGACTTCTTAGATGGTCCCCTGCAGACTCCCTCTGAGCTTGCTCCCCTCTGCGGGAACTCTGTGGCCTCCTCAGTCCTCTCTGTTAGCCTTTGGCTCCTGGGCTCGTAAATCTCCGGGGACTCATAAATCTCAGGGAGGGTGAGCATGAGACCTGAGTTAACTTCAGTAATTAAGACTGGAATACAATGACCAGCATTTGCAGGTGGCCGGCTATCAAGAGAAATTGGGACCACGCTGGTAAATAACAGATAGCAAAACGGATAGAGCTTGTGACTTCATTGGTTGATTCATAGCCGATGAATTCTGGTCTTGTGGAAAGACACAGGCATGCCCATCTGTGTTTCCGACAGAACACACTCAGGCCATACAGCTTATAGGAGTCACTCCTTATCCATGGGAGACACAGTTTAGGGCACTCTGCCGTTGTCAGAGGCCCAATATTTACACACACACATGAGTATTTATTAGTTGTAGGGCATAGTGTGAACACTATAGTTAGGGGCAGTAAGAGACAATACCTACTGTAAAGAGGACAATCATAGCAGCATGCCGCAATAAGAGCCATGCTGGTGTGGTTTCTCCCCCTCTAGCTCTTGGTATACATCTTTCTGAGTGTGCTCTTCCCATGAGGACCTGAGACACACGATCCTGAACAGCAATGGCCCTGAGAAACGCCGCTACGCCACTCTGTGCAGGAGGCACAGACTGAGAAATAATTGACTTGTGCCAATAAGTCAAGACACAGCCGTTTGAAACATAGGAATTATTAGGAATTGTTCGTTTCTCGAAGTTTCGTCAATATTTTTAGACCACAATTGACCCATTAGTGACACCCCAGACAGATGGGGCAGAAAAGGCAATTCCGATTAAAAAATAAAATGTTGGTCAGATGATTTCCCTTCTGCAAGGAGTTTGTCAATAAGCTGCTGCAAATTTAATAGGCATATTGGATAACTCAGCATGATTGACTTCCACTCTCTCTCTCTCTCTTTCTTTCTCTCTCTCTCCCTCTTTTTTATCCCCTTCTTTTCTTCTTCTCCCTGCTCTCTTTCTTGTCTCCTCGTCCTGTCCTCTCTCCTTTCTCCGTGTGTTTGGGTTTGGAAAGCGAACCTGGCTTGAACTCATTACCTACCAAGTCCTGGGGTCACAGGCATGTGCCAACATGCCCAGCTTCTAAATTTGGTGGTTTAAGGAGGATGGAGGGCAGGGAGAAAGGAAAGAAGACCCGTATGTTAGCTCATAGCATACGAGGTGGGGTGAATGCAAGGTCTGCTGTACCCATTAACTTCTTGAACATAAGGCAGTAATTTCTTTATAATTCTGAAATTTCTAGCTTATAAAGAGATCATTTCTGTCTAAAAAAAAAAAAAGCCCCCTCCCCCAGTAAGATGCTGTAGAGACACCCTGCCTTATAACGAACAGATGATCTGGGGAGCTGACCCAGTGGGCACCTGATGACCTTTGCGGAAGCTGACAGCCTTGCCTTCCAGCAGCGCGGGAAAGGTTTTGGCTCCGCAGGCGTGGGCAGCTGGAATCTGAAGATCAAGATCTCCACTCCCTTTCTCAAGACTGTCACCTCCCTGCCAGGAGAGTCATGAGTGGTGATCTTTTAGGATCCATATAAGTACCTTCTCCCAAATTTGACTAAGCAGGCTTCCTTGAATGCTCAGCTAAAAGGCAATCCTGGAAGGTGAGCCGGCAGCCCCTGGTTTCCATACAGAAACAAGGATGGCTGGCTGGTATCTCATGGAGTGTCCTTGTGGGATTCGGACACCCTCTTAGAACATCCGGGCTTCCTTGGCTCGGAAACAACCAGCGGTGCTCACACTGAAGGGCTAGGTGGCTGTTGGGAGTTGTCCGAAAGTTGATGCTTGGCTCAGGTTTTCTCTCTGTCTTTAGGTGCTGTACCCAACTGCAGCGGAACTATAACTTGTCAAAACCTTCCGCAGCATCTCCCCTTCCCCGCGTCTTACTCATAGGAGCTCCTGGGGCACTGCAGAGGTTTGCTCCAGACCTTTATTCCAGCGGATTTTTGCCTCTGGTGATCATCAAAGTGACTTAAAAACAACGATAAAATAAAACGATTTGTCTTCTCTTGCGGTAGTAATTCTTTGCAGCCATAAGTTTTGTGAACTGACAGCTAAGTTTAAAAAAATAAAATTATCCTCCTCCCACACCCCCCATATCCTCTTGTTACAAAGATCTCTTCCAGCCAAGTTCGTCTGGCCGTAATGCGTCCTGAGGACAGCAGGGGGCAGTGTTCATCTTTAAATAACCAGCCGGGCAGGCATTCAGGCCAAAACCCCTTGGTGTCCAAGGAGCGCGGCCCCCAGAGCAAACACTGGAGTCTTTCAAACACAGATTTCTTGAATACAAATCTTCTGGCCTGGTACGTCTAGATTCGCACTGATCTGTGACATTAAAACAAAAGCACGCCCATAAAATGAAACGACAGGACGTTAAGGCCGCAGGCAGCGTTATCTTCATCGTGAATAATGTTGTCATCGCTTAGGGCTGTTGGAATGGTGCCCCCACCCCACCCCCGCCCCCAGAAACTGGAAACCAGCCCGGGGTTATCAGAGCCCTAACCTGGGAGTATTGTTTCTGTTTGATCTTCTTTCTGGTCGTCACCCTGAAGGGCAGATGAAAGAACTCCAGGCCCTGGAAGGAAATCCTGTGGCTGAGGCCTCTTGATTCCTTCCTGAGGCAGGATCGGGCCTTCCACCGTGTGGCAGCTTGAATTTTTAACAAAAAGGTTGGAATTGCGACCCACGTTTGCAAGTCGGCTTTTGAACAACCTGGGTAGTAGACATTAAGCCTAAAACGACCAAGATTTGGGAGGTGGGGGTTGCAGGCATTTTTACTGCTTCCGTGCTCAGTGGGAAGCAGCAACCTGCAGCCAAGAGGCTGGAGAGTGAGAACTCTCTCCCTAGTCTCTTGGAGGGAAGCAGTAGGGGTCCTGAATGGGGCGGGGTCCCCGGCGCTGCTGAAGTTTGGAATCTTTAAATTTGCAACCCCTATTTCATTCATGGGGAAGTGTTGAGGGATACCCATTTTCCCAAATGTTGGGATTTTTTTTTTTCCTTCCAGGACATATTCCCAGCGGTTTCCCAAGTGAACCGAAACAGCGAGGGACATGTTTAGAATGCTATTACAGAAGTTAGCTGAAATCTGGACATGGTGCCTTGACATTGGTGGCTCCATCCTTTATGTTACTGGAAACTGACTTCCTTTGGAATAGTCAAGAGGGCCTTAAGCAGGAGAGGGCAGAGGGGAGGGGAGGGCAGAGGGGAAGGAAGGGCAAAGAGGAGGGCAGGGCAGAGGGGAGGGCAGGGCAGAGTGGAGAGCAGGGCATAGGGGAGAGCAGGGCAGGGAGGGGCAGAGGGGAGGGGAGGGCAGAGGAGAAGGGAGGAGAGGAGAGAGGGGAGGGGGAGAGGAAGATAGAAGGAAAGGGGAGGGGAGGGCAGAGGGGAACTATTTAGCAGATACTTTTCTTCTTTTGCTTTCCTCAGTTGCTATTGGGGAGGGCAGAGGGAAGGGAAGGGGATGGCAGACAGGAGGGGATGGCAGAGGGGAGGGCAGAAGGGAGGGGAGGGGAAGATAGAAGGGAAAGGAGGGGAGGGGAGAGGGAAGCTATTTAGCAGATACTTTCTTCTTTTGCTTTTCTCAGTTGCTATTATTTTTCACTTGAATTCAGCTTCACCCCAGCTGCTGTGCCTGAAAGGTGGCCTCCTTCAGAGCAAAGGGAAGCAGAGCCGGGACTTTGGACACCGTGGGCAAGCACGGGATCACTCATCTGACCTTGAGCTGTGTTTCACAGCCCCCTGTTCCGCACAAAGGCATATGTACACATTTAATGAGCAGGACCCATAAGGGCTGAGAAAGAAAAAGCAGCACCCCAGATTTATATATTCCATTAAACATGATCTTCATGGGCTAATTAGTTAGTAATTTCACCCTTGCTTGTAATATAAACCATTTTATGCTCAATAATAATAAAATCTATGTAAACCAGGCTCTTTATTAATAAACATTATGTGCTTCTGGCTTTCAAATCAAATAATGCTCCAGTGCTTTTCCTCTTATCATGCCTAGACTAATCACCCAGTAAAAGCCAAACAACTAAAACCCTGGTTTTTATCTCATGCTGTAGAAAAACAATACAGGGACATCAACAGCCCCGGGACAAGGCATGAGCTAGAGAAAACTGGGGTGGGTGAGATCCAAACTGTTACTTCTGCTTTTGGTACTGAGGAACTTGTAGGGTTCTGAGGGGTGGGAAAGTGTTCTCTAATAATCAGCTAGCACTAAGGAGTCCAAGTGAAGGTGATGACTCTGGCTACTTTGTGCCTATCAGCTCCTCGCGGCCCCCAAAAGTCCAAGGCAGCGACCGATAGAGACGCTGGGAAGATGGTGGGCTTAGCAGGTCCATGCAGGCATCGGATGCAGCTCCTGTGTAAACAGGAACACCAGCAGCGGTTAGGTACCTGGCACTCAGATCTACAAGGCTGGATGACTGGCCAGCAAGCTTCCTAAAGACTGGGATTGCAGGTGTGCACCCCCACATCTGGCTTCTATGGGGGTGCTGAAGATCTGACCTGAGCTACTTGGGTTTATACGGCAAACATCTCTTTGCTAACGACCATTCCACCAGCTCTGGGCATCTTCTCTTTTGTTTCTTCTTTCTTCCTTCCTTTCTTCCTTTCTTCATTTATTCATTTATTTATTTATTTATTTATTTATTTATTTATTTATTTATTTATTGAGCCAGGGTCCCACACTGTCTAGACTGGCTTCAAACTTGCTGTGTGGCTGAGGGTGGCCTTGAACTTCCTGCTTCTCTCTCAGGCTAGGATGGTGGGTGTGTGCATCTCATGTATGAGATGCTGAGGGTTAAACCCCGGACAAAACAAGCACACCGATGAGCTCCATTCCTGGTCCTTATGAGCGTATTGTAACAGGAAATATTAGAATATGAGCTACTGGGACAACAGCCGTGGCTGGAAGTTAGGTGGGGCAAGCTACATGTTTTGCAGGGGTTACCGAGAAAGAGAATGTCGGATCCATATTCAAAAATTAAGACATTTATGATGATAATATCAGAACATGGGGCCCTGTGAGATGGGGCAGGGTGTGAGGCTGGAAAGCAGGCTCATCCCCAGAAGGCACGGTGTCTCTTAGCTCACCACACTGAAACCTTCTCCTGTCTATTTTGCCTTTCTAACAGACTGCTTGTTTGAATCAGCAAGAGCGGCTCTACTCATCTTGGAGCCGAGATGAGTGTTTTCAAATAGAATGCTTCCGATAGGCAGGCTTTCTGTCTATGTGGCTTCCATCTAATAAGGTATCTGTACTTGAAGAATGCCAGAAAAATGTGATTTTAATTGACACGTGGAAACACCTTCCCTGGGAGATGGGTTACTTCAAATGGGAAAGCAACCAAGGGCCTGGGGACTCTGGTCAAGAGCCTGTCTGTTGGGTAACAACAGTTCAATGGTTGTTTCCTGAAGCAACGTTTCTGCGCATAAACCCACTAACCCAGCCAACAGGATCCACCTTCATGGCAGAGGACCAGGTCCATATTAGAGATGGAAGGCAGACAGCATCTAGGTATCCCTTGAGGTCACACAGAGCCAGTGGTGGAGAAGAGGATTGGCTTTGCCATCTCCCAGCCCTCAGGCAAGGAGGGGGACATGGAATCAAATGACTTTGGGAATCGAGTCTATGACTTTTCAAACAGCAGATTGCATTTAGGTGGCAGCCAAACCTTCAGTCAGTCTGCCCCGGTTTCCCAGACCCACTCCCTGTCCTCATTTTAGCATGGCACATGAGGAACAAGATGGGCATCTTAGATGACCGCTTTGGACTGAACCGGGCATCCAATCAGGTATCCGTCCCAATGAGTCAAATAGCTCATTGAACTGGCCAGAAACTGGGCTTGATTGCTTGGTCCTCTGAACTCAGTGATGGGTAGCTCAGTCTCTTTAGCAGAAGTCTCGGCCTTAGATAGAGGTATGGGCCCGCTGGTGACACTAAATGGCGAGCCAGGTTCTTCCTGTCAAAATCAACACGCGTGGGACCGTGAGGAGGGCATCTTCTCATTCTCTAACAGTCCCACACCTGTGATGCCAGTGAAACGGACCAGATCACGGCAAAGAGCACACGGCCCCTGCGCCTTTAAGGGGGGTGTTTGCACAGTCCTTCTCTTCGAAAAGTCAAGGTTAGCCTCCACATCTGTGCGTCCTAAAGCGAGCTTGCCGAGTTAGGTGTTCCCCCCAAGAATTCTAGAAGAGCAAGCTGAAGGTCAGAGTGCAAAGAGGTATTTGCTCAAGGCTGACTGAAGGGGTAAATAATCCCAGGAGACCGGAGAGCTGAAGGTTGAAACCCCCAGGAATGTTTTTAAGACAGCAGCGGATGGTCAGTTTGTTCCATAAAGATCTGAAGGATGAGACCGGTCACCTGCACACATCTCTTTATTGCCGTTAAATATTTACAGATAAATGTTTAAGTGCCCGAGGGCAGGGGAAGCTTTGCTTATCTGAAAAACCCCCTTTTAAAGGGCAGTTAACTCTGGGCCTGGCAGACCTATGAAAATGTTTTCTGTCCCGTTGTCTTCTCAGCGGCTGCAAAGCTAATCGGGTAGACATGGGCCATTCTCTGGACTTTGCTGGGAAGAAAGCCTCGGGTCGTTCTGAATGAAGTCAGGCTTGTGAACGGAACTCAAAGGCTGTCAAGGGCAGGTGTCCATAACCCCAGGACAGATTTGTTCTTGCTGGTTTCTCTCTGATTGAGAGGAAACTAGGTAGGAGCTGGTCCGGGTCTGCTTTATTCATTCATAAGAATTCAATAGCTATTTCTCGAGGGTCCTCCCTCTGCCTGGTGTTATGCTAGGCTTAACCATAGAGCCACAACTCTGCCCGAAAAGACCTCTGCCTTCCAGGGCACCCAGTGCAGTAGGAGACCACGAAGCAGTGACGCGTGGATGCTCAAATGTCACCCCCCCCACACACACACTTGTGGAAAGGCTGAACCAATCTCTGGGAAAGCAATTTGCACCTGAAGGGCAGGTGCACACCCTCCCTGCCCACCACTAAAGATATGCCTAGGGAAACATCAAGGCAGCGTGAAACCGGATCCTCTACTCATGCAAGCTATAAAATTGAATTAGCTAGGTGCATGCCAAAAATTAAAAAAAAAAAAAAGCACGGTGTTGACCATTCTATAAGTCAGATTAACGGTTTGCTCTGTAAAACAGTTCTAGGTATGGTTGAACGTTTGGTGTCTCACTCATGGTGCTTGCTCCAGGGCCAAAGTGCAGGGTAAGCAACGTGACATGGGAACGGTTCCTCGGATCTACTGTAGAATGTTGCCAATTGGGTAGTCAAAATGAGAATTGTGTTATTAGGCCAGACTGTCCACTGCCCTGTCAACGGCAAGCCTTCTGTAGTGTTCTGTATTGCAGGATCATCTCATGTTCAGAGCTGATTTCTCCAAGGCATCCGCAGCTTGGAGAGTTAGTTCTGTTCCTTGAATTATTAAAAGAACTTAAGAACATTCTAGCCTTCTGTAGCCACCACCTGAGGCTCGCATCCTGAGACATCATTCCGGAGAGTTCCAGAGTCAAAACCAAAGTTGAGCTGCAGTACTAGCGTCCTGTCTATACCTCTTGGGAGTCCTTTGCTCAGCCGGCTTCCCAGACCTTTTCCTGATGTGTTTCTATCCATGTATGTTTCAAGAAAAGTTCTACCTAGGCTTCAGACTCATTTATCCTGAGCTTCGTGGGTCAGATTCTTTAACCGAATCCTCCAGCAAATGCTACTTTCTTTATGTCCGAAAGTCTGAGCGTAAGTAGAATTTGAACTCTAGAATTCTGCATCCTCAGGACTCAGCCATTCTGGGTGCTGAGAACACTACATCACAGCCTCTGAGGATAGGGTGTCATCCAAACCTCGGCGGGGGGGGGGGGGGCAGAGGAAGCATAAGAGGGGCGTTTGGACTTGCAGATAAGTTTTACTATAAATATAACTGCAAAGGAAATATTTTTCTGATAAGGGAATATTTGAGAAAATAATGATAATCTCTAAATACACTGCCTACGGTGTCCCTCATTATTGGCAACCGACTCAGAGCAGTGACTGAATCAAGTTGAAATGGATTCATCTGAAGTTTATTTGAGACCCGAGTTAACATACAAATCCTGGAAGCTTCCATAAGTGGCACTTGGACTTTGCTTCTGAGAACGAGGGCGGTCAGGGTGCGTGTTTTACAAACCGCACGGGTTAGTCCCTCCTGAAAAGCAATTTGAACTTACACCTGCACAGTTGATGGGTTCCCAAGACCCAGAGGCCCAAGACCCAAGACCCTGAGTCAGAAACCCAGCTTTAAGAACCACTCTCCACCCTGTCCGTGTTTATGTGCTTAGGTATGAATTAAATCTAAAATCCTACCTTACGGAAAATTTCTGGAGAAGCAGGCTTGCACTGCTCATGTGATGATGTATGCCTTGGGTAAAATGAAATAACAAGTTATAAAAAAAAATACCTTGAAACTTCTAAGTGTGAAACAAAATCCACAATGATGCCTCCCTGGATATTTCTGGAAAAGGAAGCGGTCGCTCTCATTCCCTTTCATCCACTGTGAGTTGGAAACTTATGAGAAAATTGGGATGAAAAAGACACACAGCCGTGTAAGCACAACTTAAAAGTTTATTTTGTTCTCTATAAGCGTCAATCTGTTCTGTTCTGTTGGAATAAAGGTTTCTGGATGTTCCTGCTTCATTTTAAATCCCGCCTCATCACGTGTGAGTGACAGCTTGGTGAGGTGTTGGCCTGAGGACAGAAGGGAGAGCCGGCAGAGCTGGGGACCCTCCCCTGTTCCACAGGTGTCCTCTTTTTTAATGTGGCATCAGAGTTGCCAGCCCCAAGGCGCGCTACAGTTTTGAACTGCCATCTCTTTGCCTTTCTGGATATAGCAGCTTCATCGAGGAGACATGTTTCTAAGTATTTCACATTTAAATTTGCTGTGATGCTCTTTTGGGCTTCATGCCTTAGCATGCTCTTGGATTCTGCCAGCTCCCTTACCTAAATCCCATAGAGCTTAGTTCAAGCATCTCTCTTCTCCCTCTGTGCCTGCCGCCACCCTTCTAGGTCGGCTCTCTCGCTCGGACCTTTCCCAGCCCGTGTCCAGTCTAAGGGAACGTGGTGGCTGAATCCCTTCCTGGGCTACGTCTGTACCTACTGCTCTGCTCACAGACTCCCTAAGGCTCACAGTCGCCTGCCAAATGAAGCAGCCCTTGTCTTAGCCTTTCCTGTGTTTTATCCCCTTCTCAGGACGTCTCTTCAGCTTGAGATCTCCCCCATCCTAACACTCTGACAGCCATGTCCTCCCCTCCCCCTGTTCCTATCAAACACCATCTTCCCTAAAATGCCCTTCTCAGAGAGCCATGCCTTGTCCTTCTATGTCCCTTATCTGACACCCATGCGAGTTTGCCCAGGACTGCAATACTCTGTGAATTGTGTGTAAGCATTTGTTCCTTCCCCCCCCCCCCCACTTCAACTTCAATGATATTCAAGTGAGTCAGGCTAATATCATGAATGTAAAGGTTATTACTAATTACTGAATAGCATCAATCACCTTTTAAAAAAATGCTTAAGCCAGACATGGAAGCTGTGGTGGTCGATCACCTTCCAAATCTGTTTTCTGGGTGGGCGATTCTTTCCTGTTGGTTTACTCTGCCTTCCATGGTTGGGGCATCGTCTCCTGTAGATGAGCGTCAACTGTGACTTCTGGTCTTTCTTGAGGTTCTTTTCGTTCAAGGATTTGTCCTGGGGACTTCTGTATTCCGTGTCCATAAATCTCCCTCTTTCTGCACCTGTCCCGTGGCCTTCCAGGACCCGATGCACCCGTGTCCATCGCACTGTGGCCGCATCCCCAGAAAGAGGGATTGTCGCTACGTTTTTGTAATGATAAACATCGGCTTTTCTCCCTCAGAGGCAAAAGCAGAGGACCGGATCATAATAAGTTGAAATCGGCATGAGAATTTAGGCCTGAGGTAATTATGGATCCGCCGTCCCCGACCTCACCCCCAAGACTTTTAAAAGCATAATTGCCTCTTCGCTTCAGGAAGCAAGGTAACTGCAGGCTTTATCTAATAATAAGGAGCTGTAGCACATGACTTCTCGGGGAATCTACGCTGATGGAGGACTTGATAGCTCTTAATTCTCTCTTTAAGCCCCTCCCTATCTTGTGCTATTGTAATTGGTTTGGCAAACTGGAAATTCCTGCCGGATGTGGTGATTAGGTTAATGAATGAACTGGGAGGCTGAGTCTTCTGTGTCTTTATCCTGTTCCTAACGTCTATGTCTTCAGCTAAATGTTTTTCTGGAAAGGAATTTTTTAAGTAGATTGGTCCTTGAGGTCTGGTTGATCATTGAAGCCTGTCATTCCGAAGTCTTCCATCTTGACTCAGACTCCAGTTCCCCTGGGGCCTGTGGCATGAGCCATGGAGAAACTCAGAATGAGGTTTGCTTCTCAAATAGCGGCGATGCACCATCTCACCTTGGAGTAGAAACCTAAGCAGAAGCGAAGCTCACTTCCTCCAGGCTCCACTTCTCTGCAGGATGGTTTATTCACTTTCTGGACAACCAACCCTTGCCTTTCCAGCTTCACATAGTCATTCTCTGATTATCTGAAGTAGCTGACATCACACGGAAGGTGCAAACCGATCGCTTGCTAGTCTGGGGTAGTTTGAAACTTGGGGTATCAGAACATGTAAGCCAGTCCTGTCCAGGGGCTCACTCGCTGTCATTCCGATAGAGCGCCTCACAGCTTTGATTGAGAACCAAGTTTATTTTTAAGGAGGAGAGTGGGGGCCATATTGCGGGAGAGAGAAGTCAGGGATCGTCATGTTATAGATGAGATTCAGCTGGGGTTGAGGCGGTATGTCCTCCTCCTTATGTAACACGTAACGCTACGTCTTCTCCTCATAGCTCTCGTCTTTACCCTGTCTAAAGGGCAGCTCTGGAAAGCCACACAAAGAGGTAAAGGTCATTCGGAAATCTCCTTGGGAGCAACGATGTCACCCGAGGCGTTTCGGTTCCTAGTTGAAGCTCAGCTGAATCTTGCCCGTGTTTCCTAATTGATGGTAAGATGGGAGAGTTGGGTCTCCGTAGCTTAGCGCCAGCGTCTTTCTGAATCTGAGAACCTCCTTGGAAAGGAAGCCAGTTTAAATGAAATTACAGGGTAAAACGTGAGACCCTAAGAATGGGGAGGAAGAGGAAAGAAACTGTTCTAAGAAAGAAGGCAGACGAGGAGGGCGGCATCACAAGAGGCTCAGGAAGATGAGAGTTAACTCACCTGGGACCGATACCTAGGAGTTGAAGGGGATTGGCCTCCTGCATTAATCTCTCTGTTACTGCTTATTCTATAGAATTTCTTCTGTATGAACCTTGGGTGGGTAATCATCTTGAATTAAACAGATCAGATCTGGTTATGGTTCAGTGAGATAAGGGATGAGACACCGAGCAAGTGGTGGAAAATCAGGTGAGCTGAGCTAGCCCACCCATGCTACTGCGGCCTTCTGGAGCTCACTCTGGAATATTCTACACAAGCTCTCCGAGGGGCTGCGCTTCCCCGGGGCCACAGAACCGGGAGTCTAGTGAACCACACCTAAGAGAGAGGAGACTTCAGCTGATATCCAACATGGAGACTTGCCCTGTGCAAAACTTCCTGAAACAAGTAAGATCCGATGTAATATATAGTACACTCCAGTGGGCGAGGAGAGGTTCTCCTTGGTGCTGCTTAGTTTTCTGTCTAGATGATACCCACCCGAATCCGACTGGGGGTGGCCTCCCTCAGATTGGTCCACGGACTTCTCTGTGGGTCCCTTTCTTGATTCATGATTGAAGTGGGAGTGCCCAGCTCACCATGCAAGGTGTCACCCCTGCATAGAAAAGCAGGTTTCAGAGGTCATGGGGAGAAATCAAGTAAGCAGTAGTCCTCTGTAGCCTTCGCTCAAGGATGCTACCATTTGGACCGTGGCCAGGTTGTATATGCTGAATAAACCTTTTCTTGCAGAAGTCCTTTTTTTTTTTTTATGGTTGTGTCCAGCAACAGAAATCTAAATAGAAGGCCCGATCCAAAAGAAAAGAAATGTCCATTTGGAAACTGTAAATGTGACCTAATTTGATTAAAGGGTCTTTGCAGATTTACTGAGATACAGAGCCCCATATGAGATCGTCTTAGATGATGGTGAATGTCCTTACAGGACAATGCACAGCCAGAAATTGGGGCGACAAAGAGAGAGGGGGGGTGACTCAGAGAGAAACGGGAGCATTGCTGCCTCTCCAGGCAGGCCAGGACTGCCCCATGAGCCTCAGACACAAGGGGAAGCAAGAGTTAACTGGCCATTGAAGCTCCCGAGGGGCCTCACCCTGCGACCTGGGTGCTGAAGCTCTGGCTCCAGCAGCAGCAGAAGGACCAGGTTTGTGATTACCTTAAACCTCCTCCTCTTCCCATCTGAATTCCTGCTAGACTGACCGCTGACCATCAGGTACGGTTGGCCCTGGTGTTTGACGTTTACTGGATCAAGAACTAAAAAATGGCCTCGCAGGGTCATGGAATTCAAAGTTCTCAGGCTATTTGTGCTAAGTGAGCATTTTTTTTTTAAAAAGGCTGTGACTGTCAGCCAGCTGCTGGCTGGGGCAGGTTTGGGCGGGGACCGTGTCGCAGTGTTCCGGTGTTGGGCATCCTGCAGGTTGTGTGAAGGCAGGAAAGCAACGGGCAAGGATGCGTCTGTACTGTCAGTGACAACAACGTAGGCCACGTAGGCTTCAACAGTCCCGTGTTCTCTGTCATCTCCAAGGAGGGTTGGCGCTCCCACACTGGGGCCTCTGTTACCACCGAGGAAGACTGCTTTCATGAAGACTGGCAGATATCATCCTTGCTATGCCTGAGCGAGCACAACCCTCTTCTCTGTGGTCTGGACATTTGCTGCGGCGTGAGTCGGCCGTTTCTGAGCAACTCTGAAGATGCTGGACAAAGTTGAACGGCCGCAATGAAGGGATGTGGGCTGGAGGCTTGGGGTGCTCAGGGACAAAATAAGGAAGGACAAGGCTGATATACAGATGTAGCGGGACCCTTAGGAACACCCTGCGTCTGGGAACTGGGAGAAAGGGAAAGCTGCTGGCCGTTCCTCACGGGCTGGGGCCTCCAGCCTGATCTTCTTCAGTTCCTCCATCTTCCTGCTCCACACACACAGTCTCAGGCCAGATGGAGGCTCGTGGATGAATAAAGTGGATTGTTAGGGACACAAGTCACATTTACATTCTGTATTGCTCTTTGGGCTCCTGAGAGAGATTTTTTTTTTTTTTAATTTTGCTTATTTCTGGATCCTGGCAAAATTCCGCATAGGAGAGATTGTTCGTGAGAAAAGGCATTAGTTACTGTGACATTTAACACCCCAAGAAATAAAGCGACAGCTGAGAGAGGGAAGGTGGGTGCCAGGGTCAGACAGCCCTCCACCAAGCCCTTACTTAAGTAGCGGCCGAGAATCTTAGTTGTTTCCTGATGTGTCTCTTTCAAACCATGGCTCCCGCCTTACTGCCTTTTTATTTATTTATTTTTTTGTCAACAGGATTTAATACTTACATTTATCCGGGAATTATTCAAGAGACTGCTAATTTTATTTTTCCTTTCTGCCTGTTATTTCAGGTTAGATCAATAAAGGCAAATTATTAGGGCTATAACCCTAATCCCTTCAATTTTCTTAGGCCTCATAGCAAACAGCATTATGGTAAAAATCCTATTTAAACAGCTCCTAAAAATCAGGAACCTCTGTTAATCAAGAACTGTTGGGCAGGGGGACGAGGGGGGCGAAGAGAGGTGAGTGTAGCAAAGAGAACCAAATAGTCATCATCCCACGGAGTCTTAAAGAGACGTTCAGAATACACCTTAGACATCTCTGTTTGTAGATTACATAGGCCCAAGGTGCTAGCGGATAGGGAATGCCACCAACTTCGTCCCTCTTAACAAACAAGGACAAGGGGGCCAGGATGTCGAAATGCCGCGTATAAAGTCTCCAGGTCATTGGCAGCCTGGCTGGATCCACCCTGCAGGTCTCCCGAGTCCCACATTGATTGGCTCGGCCAATGTATGCAATTTCAAAATTAGCACGTGTCAAATAAAATTCCCATTACCTTCATTATACTCGGCGAGAGAAGAAAATGAACGCATTTCAAGCGGGGAGAGGGAACCACTTTCCCCTCTCTCCTGACCTCTGGGATCTGCTCTTTGGTTTCTGTTTCTTGTTTTCATTTTACATACAGCATGTGTGGTTCAGAAGCCCGTGTTGTACACATGAGTTAAGTTTCTAGGGACTTTTATTCTGGAATGACACTGGCCGATATGGGCAGCAGGAACAGCATAGCCTGCTGCTCTGCCGCTCTGGGCCTTTTCTGGGTCCTGCTCTTGTCGCTCCCTGAAAACACAGCTCCCAGCCCATTGGCCTTCTTTGTCCCCTTGGCCCTCACTTTTAATACACAAGGAGATCAATATCTGTGCCTCAGTTTCCTCATCTGTAAATATCTTGATACCATGCACCTCACGAACAGTGATTGTCTCCCCCAGAGACGCTAGACTTTCATTGTGTGTCCCCCAGGAGTGATTTTTATTATTATATGACACCAAACAGCAGAGGCTCAGACAAGGCAGAAAAATCCTTTCATGCACAGATTTTTAAGTGGGAAGGCAGGCATCCGGTGTGGTGTGACAGTTTCAATGGAACCCAGGTGTCTGCATAGTGCAGAGCTCATTGTCCCTACTGATATGACCATCCCCACCCTTGCAGATGGTCACACACCCTGCAACCCTCCGGTGCTCCTGTGCCGACCGGGAGGAAGTTGATATTTTTCTTGCAGAAAATGTAAGGTCTGAGAAGAGCAAATTTGCTCTGATTATTCCATACTTACTTGAGGTGCTGAGCATCTTGAGCTGGGTTACATCAGGGATGCTGTGGAACAGAGATACAATTGCATTACCCTTGCCTCCCCTACACCAGTCCTTGGGTTGGAGCCTCAATGCTGCAAAAACAAAGTGAACTTTTGTTGTTATTTTTCAGTAGACACAAATCAAGAATTTTGGAGAGAACTTTGACCTAAGTATATTTGAACAAATTATTTCTTTTGCTGGTGCAATTTGGTGCCGCAGGTCTTGAGTGGAGCCAACAACAGTCATGGTGCTGAAGACGAGTTCAGTTGTCAATGGCTTCGAGGGACCGTGTGGCATAGACACAGGCCACAGATGCCACAGGGAGGTAGGAAAGCCGGGAGGAGCTGTCGTCTTTGTGAAACCAGGCTCTAGAAGTGATGTACCTCAGCCGGAGAAAAGAACCTGTCTTCAGAATGTTGTTTTTCTTTCTGATGATAAACATAGTGCAGGGTCTTTATAAGATGAATAGTAAAAAAAAAAAAAAAGGAACAAATAAATATTCATAGTTTGATTAACTTGCTATCCATCTACCGTATTCATCATTTTCTCATAAATGTTTTAAAATCCCTAGTTTGAAAAGTATGATAAAAAGTAAATTGTTGCCGGGCGGTGGTGGCGCACACCTTTAATCCCAGCACTCGGGAGGCAGAGGCAGGCGGATCTCTGTGAGTTCGAGACCAGCCTGGTCTACAAGAGATAGTTCCAGGATAGGCTCCAAAACCACAGAGAAACCCTGTCTCGAAAAACAAAAAAAAACAAAAACAAAAAAAAAAAAAAAGTAAATTGTTACAAAGTTATCTGAGTCACAGTGAACATTTAGGAGGTTCCTTCCTTCCTTCCTTCCTTCCTTCCTTCCTTCCTTCCTTCCTTTTTGAGCAAACAGTGACTCATAGGTCAGGCAGCTTCAAGCCAGAGGTTCTCTTCAGTCCACTGTGGAATAAGACTGCAACATGAACTCAGAAGCAGGTGAGAAAATACATCTCACAACTTGCGGTTGTAGTATCTCTTTTGAGTCAACTCTACTGGAAAGCCCCTAGTAAGCAGTCGGTGGCTTCATTCTGATTGGCTGAGATGCTTTCATTTTTCTCTAATTTAGGTACATGTCTAAGAAGTAGCCCGGGAGGCATTCCACATATTCAAGCAACGTTAAGGTCACTTATATGACTTATATTATCTGCTCAAGAATCTGTCACACCAGGTCCCTCAGGCTGACCCCGTGACAGTATCCACAGACACAAAACTAAACCCTGAAGTGTGCTGAACAAGAAGCAAACGTGTTTTCCCTTCTGGAAGTTTCCTTCTTTGGTTTTCTTTCCTCAGTTTTTTTCTTCCTTTTTGGGTATTGTTTTCTCCGTAATTCTAAAAGAAATGTGGATATTTTTATTTCTTTCCTTTTCGGTTTTCATCACATCTATTTTCCTCAAGCTCTGAAAGAACTTTGGCCTTTGTCTTGGTTTTCAGCTCAGTGCGTCCAATTAGGTTTTGATCTCAGCCACTGTAAGTTCAATCATGGGAGACCCCAAGGCCATTTCTGGCATCTCTGGACTTGTGTGTGATCGATAATCACACACTTGGTGTGGGAAGTCCTTCTGTCTATGTGTTGCTTTTATTGGTTAATAAAGAAGCTGCTTTAGGCCAATGGCTTAACAGAATATAGCCAGGCTGGAAAAGATATGTACAGAGAGTAGGCAGAATCAGTGAGAGGCCTTGGAGCCGCCAGAGGGGAAAGACGCAAGCTGCCAACTGGAACCTTGGCGGTAGGCCTTGAGCCTGTGGTAAAATAGAAAATAATAGAAATGGGTTGATTCTAGATGTAAGAGCTAGCTAGCAATATGCTTAAACTATTGGCCAAGCAATGATTCAAATAATAAAGTTTCTGTGTGGTTATTTTGGGAGTCTGGACGGCTGAGAACGAATGAGCCATCTCTGCCAACACAAACTTGACTGAGTTTCCTTAGTCCCGAATCAGTCACACAGTGTGCTATGAGCAGGTTACATCCTTATTATAGTTGTTAGGATCTAGACCCCTTTCTTTCCAATATCCGTAAGCGATTTAAGCCTAGCTTTTACTTAGAAAACAAATCTCTTGGGGCTGGAGAGATGGCTCAGAGGTTAAGAGGTCCTGGGTTTGATTCCCAGAAGCTACATGGTAGCTCACAACCGTTTATAATGAGATCTGGTGCCCTCAACCAAAGCACAGGCATACATGCAGGCTGAACACTTTTTGTAAAATAAAAATAAAAGGTTTAAGAAGAAAGTGGTGGAAAGGGGGGAGAGTGAGGGACTTGGGACATATTTGCCCACATTGCAACACGAAGCTACATTAAAATGCTTTTGTGAGCGCTCCAGAGACTGCTGCAGGTTGAACGGTATGTCCCTCAAAGATCTGAACTGCCCCCGGCCCCCAAGGGGGGTGGTCTTATTTTTTAAAAAAAAAGTGTATTTACAGATACAACTGATGAAGGCCATGCTGCAGCAGGGCGAGCCCTTAATCTAATGTTCTATTAGTCATATTAATAATAACCTAATTTGACCAATATCCTTCTAAGATGACACAGAAGGCACATGCCAGCAAACACGGCGTGATTACAGAGGCAGAGACGAGAGAAATGGAAACGCAAACTGAAGGGTGCCAAGAATGACTCCCCAAAGCTAAGAAAACAGGGATTTGCCTAACAGCTCAAAGGGCGCCTGGGCCGACACCGACTTCAGCCTCCTGAGCTTCAACCCTGCACCATCACGCTCTGCTCCACCTGGGCACAGACCGCATCTTCTTGAAGCACAGACACACTTAGCGTGCACTTCCCATACCCGGGACACTTAGTGGCACAATTGAATCGACTGTCCCCATGGTTCCTACTTTAGTTAATAATGCCCTCTCCCCCAAAGCATAGGGACAAAGGTGCAAGGGGTTACCAAGGCGTAAAGCATGAAACAACAGATGAACTAGCATGTGGCAATGCCGTAGGGTCCATAGAAACACATACTATGTGCGTGGTTGCGCACTGTATTCAGTCTCGGGCATCCGTTTGGGCTACATCCCCCGTGGAGAAAGGAGCGATTCTGTGCCTCTGCTGGGAAGGTAATAGGATTCTTCCTACAATCTTGCCGGCTTCTCCTGTCCGACCTACACCCTCTAGTTTCTTACTCTGGCTTTGGGTTGTGTGGGGAATATAGGCAAACCCTTACGTGGTTGGGGTACAGATTAGTCCACTGTCTCTTCGTAAGCTGGGTGTCACTGCGTCTTTCTTTTAAAAACGTAGAGTGTATTTTTTTTTCAATTTTGTCTTGATATTTATTTAATGTACAAAGGTGTTTTGCCTGTATATACTCTGTGTGAGGGGTGTCAGATCCCCTGGAACTGGAGTTATAGACAGTAGTGTGTATTGATATTTTGTGGTCTAACAAAGCTAGCCTGGAGATCAGAGTGCAGAGCTAGCCAGTAGTTCGCCATAGAGGCCAGGCAGTGGTGGCGCAGACCTTTAATCCCAGCACTCGGGAGGCAGAGGCAGACTGATCTCTGTGAGTTCAAGGCCAGCCTGGGCTGCAATAGATTGATCCAGACTAAAAGAGAAACAGAGGCAGGTGGTGGTGGCTCACACCTTTATTCCTAGTACGTGGAGTCACACGCCTTTAATTCCAACACTAGGGAGGTGGAGACAGGAAGGAATATGGCTGGGAAGAGAGAGGAATATAAAAAGGGAGGAGACAGGATCTCAGTGCATTCAGTCTGAGGACTTATAGAGAAAGGACACGCCATTCAGTCTGAGGATTTCGTAGAGATAAGGACTAGTGGCTGCTCTGTTTCTCTGATCTTTCAGCTTTCACCACCTAATGTCTGACTCTGGGTTTTATTATTAAGAGCAGCTAGAATTCATGCTACAGTAGTGAGCTGCGGTGTGGATGTTGGGAATTGAACCCAGGTCCTCTGGAAGAGCAACTAGTGCTCTTAAGTGCTTCTTCCAGGCCCCCATGGTTTCTTTCAAAATAAACTTCTCACCGTGACTCTCGAGTTCCAGAATCTAAAACCCTAGGATGAGACTCCAACCCCTTCCCTCATGAGCAGAGGGGATGGTTTCACTGTGATGAGTGAAGACTGACTTGCCCCTTGTTGCTTACAGAAGTGCGTTTTCAATAGAACCCTTAAACACTATGAAAGAATCCTAATTTTATTTTTGTCATTACTGCCCTGACTACAACCAAAACAGACCAGCTAGCGATGCTCGGTTCCAGCGTTGTGACACAGCAGGTCCCTTCTAAAACCAAAAGACCAGGCTGTGGGCTCCCATAACCCAGCATCCAGGTCCAGGCTGGACCGCGCAGACAAAACTATTAAGAAATCGCTCCTCGTTTTCAAGTTGCTATTAACATGTGCTTTTCTAATAAAGGGGGAAAAAAGCCAAATTATGCAGAGAACCCATTTCAGGCTTCCATCCCCTCTCCCTGCCCCCTCACGCTCCACGGAAGACAAGCCACCTTCTGCCATTACACATATGGGTGTGTATGCCTAGCACCGAGCAGAACCTCACCCTTCTGAAGAGCGCCGTAAATGACTGTCTTGCTTCTGATGTTTAAAAACCCCAAGTGTGAATTTAGGTTGCCACCTGACCGGGCTTGCTACGCTTTCCTCTTCCTATTTTTAGTAATGAGCCCGTACCTCTGTCAGTCTGGCTGCTTTCCGGCTTTCTGTACTCAAATCTGTCACCAGGAGGCTGTACCTTATTTAAACCGACCGTGCTTGTTTCTAAAAGCCCTCATTAATAACCGTTTCTTAATGTGACATGTACTGTTAACATGTGGGGGTTATTTTGATATGACTTCCAAAGCCATAAGCAACTCTCTTCCCGGGAAAACTTCCCAGATTTTTTTTTTTTTTAAATCTGAGTATGCTATTTCATCTCTGCAGTGTTCTGCGGGGCACGGCACTGACTGTCAGATGATGAAGCAAGGTTGGGGGATGTAAAGAAATCAGAGAGTTCTTGGGAAGAGTCTGTTTATTCCGGAGGCTTCCCTTCCTGATAACTCAGGGTCATCGAAAGATAGGATCTCAATGGCCTTGGCAAGAACCTAACTTAACCAGCTAAATTCAGAGGCCTGGAGAGACGGCTCTGAGGTTAACAGCCCTTGTGACTCTGGCCTAGGACCTAGAGTTGGTTCCTGGCACCCACATAGTGGCTTACAACCATCCCTAAAGGCAGTTCCAGGGGCTCTGCTCTGCCACCTTCTTCTGAGGGCCACAGTCACCCACATGGTGCTCAGACATACACACAAGCAAAACAACATACAGATAAAATAAATAAATCTAAAAGTGTTTTAAAGAACTGAACTCATTGAAGACAAAACCGGGCGAGGCCAGAGGCCTTGCTAAAAAGACAGCTAGTTTTTAGAAGAATTGAAAACAGGACTAGTTATTAGAAGGACTAGTTATTAGAAGAATTGAAAACAGGACTAGGATTACTCGGTTCCTTTCTTCCTCTAGTACATTTTCTACTACGCCACTTTCTTTTAAAGAAGGACATGCAAAACTAATTTTACAATGTGCTGTCTGTAGCACACGGGTGTGACGGGGCAGGCTTATGTCATAACACTCAGGGTACGTAGCCGATCGTGACTTCAAGGCTACAAAAGGGAGAATGTAGAAAAATGGGGAACATCAGTACCAGTCAAGGTCTTCTATAAACACCCAGATCTGGGACACCTGACTGCTCCCCGAAAGATGACCACAGTGAAAAACACCTAAGACCCATCAGAATCAAGCTGTGAAAAACGAAAGATGAAGGAGAAAAAAAAATCTCAGCTTTTGAGGGAAACTGCACTTAGCTGCAGGAAAGAAGAAGGGACCACAGGCTTCTTTTCACTTGGCAGGGGGATGGTGTCTCTAAAGGACTGAGGGAAAAAAGCCCACAGAATTCTATGTTTCTTTGGAAACTTTTTTGGATCTGAGGTGGGGATTTTTGCTGATAGACTTGCTTCCACAAGATATGGTAGGATGGAAAAAAAAAACTACCAAGTGGAAGGAATATGTGCCTATGCGTAGATACATGCGTGCACACATGTGTGTTTGTGTGTGTGTGTGTGTGTGTGTGTGTGTGAAAAGGAGAACATTCAAGTCACCAATCTCAAGAATGAGGGATTCGACTCTGCAGGGCCCAGAAATACCAGAGAGACAGTAAGGGAATATTACAGCCAGCTAACTTCCTCCTTAATGCAGCTTTAATGGTTTCATTTCGTTTTAATTACACACACATGCACACACTACACACATGCACACACTACACACATGCACGTGTGAACATGAGTCTGTACATGTGAGCGTAGGTACCCATGGAGGCCAGTACAGCAAGTTCGATACCCTGAGTCTAGAGTTACACGGGGTGTTGAGCCTCCTAACTTGGCTGCTAAGACCTGAACTCTGGTTCTTCGGAAGAACAGGACAAACTCTTACCCAGTCCGTGAGCCGGTCCTCAGCTCTAAACCTTCTTTCCTTCTTGTTTATTTCCCTCTGAGTGTAGCCCCAGAGGAAGCCGTAGATGTTGGCTTTGAACACCTATTGCTATAGTGAATCTAGAAGGTTCTGCTTTAGGAAAATGTAGTGTGTGTGTGTGTGGGGGGGGGTCAGTAAGTAGCAAAAAGTGAGATGACGTTAGACAAAACTCTTTATACGTTCCAAACTGCCTTCCGAGATCCCTAAGTCAGGCTGGTTAGGGTAATGAAGAGTTGATCGGGAAGACTCCTGTTCAGTGGTTGACAACCCGTAAACCTGTACCTGGTAGTCACCAGCTGATCTCAATTCAACGATGACAACAGTTCCCACTCATAGGTGTTTGCAGACTTCCAGGGACTGATGCCCTGAGTGTTTCTCTCTCCCTCCAGCCCATCCCGAGACAGTGGAAGAGGCCACTCGGTTTTGCTGAAGCAATTGGAGCTCCAGCAAGCTGTGCCGCCTGATCTAGATAAATAAAGCCGGCTCCAGACTCCCTCCCAGGGGAAGCACAGTTACGGTTTTATCGTCTTCTATTATTTGGGAAGCCGTTTTCCCAAAGCTCTCTAGATGATTCTCAGTGGCATCACTAGCTTGCCTTGTATTTTCTCAAGGGTCTAAGTTATCATTAGTCCACAGAGTTGATGCTCAAACAGTATGATAAACTCAAAAAAAATGTTTCTTTCTGGTGCTGTTGCGCTGTTTCCAGGTAGACTTCCTAGCACAATGCTAATATTCCAGAAGCCTAGATTTTTTATTTAAAAAAAAAATCAGTTCGGCAAGGATTAATTTGGATATAAAAGTACTTTCCAAAAGACGTTTTCCTCCATACGTCGTAATTGTTAGAAGATCAATGCGCATACATCAAAGTCACTTCACGCAGAGATGTCCCTTTTCTGTTTGTTTACATTTTGGGGCTTTAAGGCGACAGCCTCGTATCCCCCGCACACACAACACATTACTGTACAGGCGCAGGGTCTTCAACACACTGAAACGTCTACCAAAGAAAGCAGTCTTCCATGTTTCCTTAAACAATCTAACAAGGCTACAGCAAGCAAAGGCTTCACTCCGACCATAAAAACAAAACCAGCAGCTACCCAGGCTGAGGCCTTTGAACCAAGAGTTGCCATCTTGTTTATACGAGAAAGAGCCGTTCGCTGTATTGTATACATGAGCTCGGAGGAGCTGTTTGGTTGGTTTGTAGCAAAGACAATACAAAAATAAATGAGGCCTCGATTGGGTTGAGGGAAGCAGTCTTGGGAGCCACAGCTGTAGAGCTAACCGATCTGTAATTGCGCCGCCTCGGAGAGGGAGAGGGACGGAGTCAGTTCCCTCGCTTGCCACACAATGGGCCACGCAGGGGAGAGCACTCCAGGTTTCAAGGGCAGCAGTCTTGGGGTGCCTGCCAGGACAGATCTGTTTAGCAAACAGGCTGGAGGGTGCTTATTAGTAAGTTGTGGCTTGCAGACCATAAAGCCCCGCGGGGCTAGAGGCCCTGATCAAATGGTAGATCTCGGTGCTGGTGCTGGCCAGTCATTGGCTGAGAAGGAGATCAGCGCCCCAGCTGCTTCTCACAAGCCTTAATTATGCCCCTGCCGGATGACTCCTTCCGCAACTCTCTCTGTGGGTCCAGAAGACAGGCCATTAAAGGTTAACATAGGAATGGCTCTTCAAATTAAAACGTGGAGTCTCCTGATGAGTTACAGTGACATTATTCATCCTCAGGAACAAGGCTTGGTTAGCCTGGGGTGGAGTAGGGTTTCTAGCAGACCGGTACATTTTATTTTCCCCAGTTGCATTTTCTTCTTTAAAAAAAAAAAATTACTGGTCTTCTCTGCCCCCTGCTTAGAGTTTTGTTTCTACCGAATGACTCAAGCTGGCTTGAGGCTTTAAATTTGCGCCTGGTACAGTATCATCGAGGCCGTAGAAGAAGGAAGCTCTTCTGACCTATGGTACATTAAAAAAATCTGGGTAATTTCATCTTTTGGTCTCACACAGTCTCCTCCTTGTCTTTTTCTAGGTCTTAAGGGAGCAGGAGAAAAGGGAGGTTATCCATGCCTCTGTGTTTCACGGAGATTAGTTCAAAAATGCAGACTTATGCCTCCGTCCTGTCCCTGGGGACTGTAACAAACAAAATCTTTTGTGTCTCTTGATCTCCTATTGCTTGGTTGATAATTCTTCTCCGTTAAAGTTATTGAGACCGTTATCCATTAGATACAAGTCTTAGACAAGGCAGAGAAAGAGACACCCACCTCCTTGTGATGTGGGATTCCCCTCTGTGTGCTGTGATTACCATTAATGAATAAAGAAACTGCTTTGGACCTATAGCAGGGCAGAACTTAGCTAGGCAGGGAAGGCTGGGCTGAATGCTGGGAGAAGGAAGGCGGAGAGAGAGATGCTATGGATCTGCTGCCAGAGACAGACGTGCTGAAACTTTGCTGGTAAGCCGTGAGGCACAGATTGATAGAAATGGGTTCAATTAAGATGTAAGAGTCAGCCAATAAGAAGCTAGATCTAATGGGCCAAGCAGTGTTTTAATTAATACAGTTTACGTGTGATTATTTTCAGGGCTAATCTAGCCTGGTAGCTAAGAATCAGCAAGCGGCCCTCTTCCCTACATCCTTGGAGACTGGTTTGCAATGATGCTTCAAAAGCACAATACGAAAAACCTTTCTTAACATTCGCGATATTTCAGTCCAGATTTGGAGACATTCTCCTAAAGGCAGTACATGGAAGACAGTTTTGTTTCTAGTTTTATGATAGACGTGGGTCTACTTTGCACTGTGGTATTACAATGACTAAAGTGAATTCTAGTTATTTAGAACAAAGGATTTATTTATACAGGAGATCATGATCCTACAAAGTATGGCTTTTAATCACCTTGAAATTACTTAGTGTTAATAAAAGTGGCCATATTCCTTACCAAAACTTTTAACTCCAAACAGATACACAATAAACAATTTTGAGTTCCTTTGGATGGACCTCAATGTCATTTTATTCATTGCGAGCGATGAAACTGTTCATTTGTTAATTTTCTCCACTGCCAGCAGGTATTTCCTGTGGGGCTTTATTATTTTGGTGAGTTTATCTGATGGGAACGAGCAACTTTGAAAGGTGCTTAAATCTGTTTGGTCCGAGCATGCAAATCTCGCTGCATTAGAGTGTTCTTGGACTGCCTAGCCTGGACAAAAACAAACCCCAAACCTAAGATCTAGACACTGGAAACACACAGGAAGTCCACAGCCTCATTCTCTACACCTTTAATCAGCACACACCTCTGAACGTCTACAGTGTTCTTGCTGCTGGATTTGAGACGAGGGAGAGCAGGACACAGATGCAGGTTTTCCCTGGGAAGTGGAGGATCCTTAGATGTCAACCCGCACTCACAGAGGACTGAGGTGCGCACACGCCTGGATGTGTGGAAAGACAAACTAGAAGGGGTCAAAACTCCTTATTATTATGATAAAGCATGCTTGATGATTATAATGAAAACTTCAAAGCACGTGAGTTTCACAGTTCACATATTGCTACTATGCGTGTTTTTCTATACATCCATTCCAATCACTTTTCTGTGCCTGTATGACATACGTATATGAGTTTGTATTTTGAGATAGCATTAACCTTCTTTGAACTGAACACCTAGACTCAAGACACAGGGCAACTCTTCTCTTCAATAAGATGAATGAGTGAGTGAATGAATGAATGAATGAATGGAATTTATGCCCTGGCAATGCCGAAGCATGCATGCGCAGCCCATATATGGCGGTTCTGTTGAACCTGTCCATGTTGGATTTCATGGTCTAAGCTGATGAGGATGACTGACCAGGTCTCTTCCTCATTCTGACACCCAGCAGATTCCACTTTATTCAAATCAGTATATAACTTCTTTTTTAAAAAATTTTATTGATTTTATTGAGCTCTACATTTTTCTCTGCTCCCCTCTCTTCCTCTCCCCTCCCCTTCAACCCTTTCCCAAGGTCCCCATGCTCCCAATTTACTCAGAAGATTTTTGTCTTTTTCTACTTTCTATTTCCCATGTAGATTAGATTTATGTAAGTCTCTCTTAGTGTCCTCATTGTTGTCTAAGTTCTCTGGGATTGTGGTTTGTAGGCTTCTTTATAGCTTCTTGAGAAGACAGGAAGAATGAGAATATATTAGTTTATTTTCAAAAAGAGCACGGACCTAGAAAGCCCATATACGTGATTGCTCTCAATGATCCTGACAAAGGAAATGGACAACGTTTTTTAAGCCTGGACTCTGCAGACTTTTAGTATTTCATCATTCCACAGCTGGAAAAGGCTCTCCCTTCTAGTTTTGTCAATGAAGAACCAAGTCTGGAAAGAATGGGCGCCTCAGGCTATTGGGGCTCTTAGTACAAGTCCCACCTCCCTCCCTTGCCCTTCCTCCATCCTTAGCGGCCCAGAGCCTGGAACCAGTAACAGCACAGCAGGCAGCGCCACCTTCTTGAGTTGCAGGGACGACTTTGAGGTGCACAGGTCTCACCCAGTAAGAAGGGAGTTCCGGATGCCTTGGGCATTTCTCATCCGAGAAAGGAAAGGCGCAGGCATGACATCATGCAATTAACACACAAACACGGGTCCTCGTTGCACAAGGCACTGGGCTCTAGAGTAGTATTTATAAAGGTAGATACAACTGTAAAGAAAAAAAAAAACTGTCCGTTTCCTAGCCAGAAATTTCACCCAGGCAAGGAAACAGTCCTCCGCGGTGCAGGGCAACTGAGTTTTGAGCCCTCGGAGTCTTTAAACGCGGACCACCAACCAGAAGAACAACACACATGTTACTAAAAAAAGAATGTTCTAGACTGAAGGAACTGGAGGGGAAGAACGGAAAGGAAGCGAGGAATGAATGAGGATTTCCAGTTTGACTGAAAAGAAGCCCTGGTGTCTCCTAGATTTCAAGCAGGGACACCCATGAGCGGTCACATGCTGAGGGGGTCGCCAGCAACAGGCAGGACCTTCTGCAGCATAGCAGCGGCCAGCCACAGACACCACTCAGGGCACGCTCCTAGCGACACGGGAATGTAGGGGAGAGCTTCAGGCCTGCGCCCCTGCGTAAGCGCTTCCACTCAATGCGGCTGAGATAGTAACAGCTAGCCTTGGGGGGTGCTGGCTAAGCAGCATGCTTTCTCATAGACTCTCCGGAGAAGGCGCGAGACTAGGCTTAGAGATCCCAAAGCCAGCGAGCGACAGTCAAGATTCAGGTTTAAAACCCAGGCACTGACCACAGCTTTTTTCATTTATGACCAGAGCAACTCAGCTGGGGCTAACTTGGGCACGTGAGAAACAGCGCTCAGTATGTTCCACGGGCAAGGGGCAAAGATCAGAACGCTGGCTTCCTCTGCTAAGGGGGAAATTCACGTTTGTGTGAAGCAAGTATAAATCCTTGGGACACGTTGTTTTACACCAACTTCTGTCTTGACCCAGGCTTCCCAAGGAATTAATAAGAACCTCTGTGAGACAAGTAGAGTTTTTTTTTTCTCAGACGAAGTTAAGAGCAGCACTGTCTTCTAGAACGTTTTGGAGAAAGGAAAGGGGAACCTGGTTCTGGCAAATGATTAAAAGGCGACACCCCTCTTAAAGATAAAAGTTTATAATCGGCGTGGAAGGTTCTAGAATTTAAAACGGAAAGTTTGTGAAGCTGTAGGGAAGCAGGATAAACCTCAACGACAAAATAACAGGTTTCCGATGTTAAAAATATCCACCAGCTAACCCAGAGCGAACCAATTACAACACATTGCCTCTAATGCCTGGGTCTGAAACCTGGATGGTAAGCCCCCAACTTACAGGAAATGTCAGCTCCTTAATACCAATTAGCAGACTTTTGTCTCCAAATTTAGAACGCCAAGTTGCTCTTCTGTTGGGGCTACTGAGGTCAGCACTGTCTTCCTGTTAATGGGAAGGAGCATTTACAGGGTTCATTGCATTCAAGTGTGCGGCTGAGATGCCCACATGGCACTGATACAATTGTTACCCAGGCAAACACATTTTTCCGCAGTCACCTGGGATCTCTTTGGAACGACGGAACCTCCCTCTCTCAGAGTTCTATGTATTTTAGTGTTCTTTCATTTTCATTATATCGAAGACATACCTCAAAAGTTGACAGGTAATGTACCTCGTTGTTGCTAGAGAACTGCCAATCATGTGGGAACATAGTCTCCAATCGCTTGGCGTGAATTTGACACACAGTAGACGGCTTATCAGGTGTCATTTGGGGCGTGTAACTGAACCCACGGAATAATGAAACATAATCTCAGGCGACAGTGAAAGAATTTTTCTATCTCAAGTATATAAAGAGCCTTTTGAGGTTCGGGAGCCTAGGTGATGAAATTCTTCCTAGTGGGCTGCCAGCTCCTTCCCACACCCCAGGGTTAGTTTAAAACGGCCGTCCGCGTGCACCAAAGCCCAACTGCACTCCAGGAAATGATTGAAGCTGTGCAGCTGAGTGCTATTTTATTCATAGTGCATGACAAAGAAAAATAAATCTGACTACCAGAGGTTCCCTTTTAGAAAACCAGTCGGTGTTCACCAGCACGGTCCCATCTCTGTTCATGCCCGTGATGAAGAGCCGAGATAGCCTACTGGCTCCTTCTCAGGTGTGCACTGAGTTGGGGCTGCTTCCCAGGATGCCTGGCATGCTCACGTTTGTTCCCAGTTATTAGCTGAGACCTGCCTTATCTAATCAATATTTTAGATCCATCTTCAGAACTGCAAAGACTTTAGTCCGGGGAGATGTCGCGGTCCTGCTGGTGGGGGTATAGCTTACCATGGATTTGGGCTGAGTTCGCGATAAAACTTCCTTAAAGGAATGTGGGGGCTGTGTAGGGTCCCAGCTCTGGCAGGCAGGTTGGGTCTCATGATTTGAAGGTGAAATATCTCGTGTGTTTTCACACTCGTGCCCCGGCTAGGGCTGCTGTTCTGGGAGGTTGTGGAGCCTTTGGGGGTGGAGCCTAGCAGGGCATGGGGGTGATAGGGGCCAGGCCTCAAAGGGTCATATCCACCTCTGGTTCCTGCCTCCTAGTCCTCATCCATGACGATCCTTTGCTCTCCCTCCTGTGTGAGGAGGTGCAGCCATTCCTACCACAAGGACTTCCCTGCCGTACCCGTTGAAGTACTGCCGGATCCGTGAGCGGAACGAAACTTTCACTCTCTTGAACCGTTTCCACCCGCTATTTTGTCACCGTGACAACAAAAGTAACTACGGGAAGAGGTTGTTCACAGTCTGTCTTTGGTGAAATTACTGACTTCCCACCCCACCCTCTGCTCATTTGGGTGATAACACCTGTGGTGGACTAAAGGGTGGGTCACTTGTGAAAAGGGGGCTGGGCTCATCAAGAGTCACCACGATCGTCACCACCCGTCTCAAGTGAGAGAACGTGGGTTCTCACGGGAAGCGTTCGTCGTAGGGATGATGGCTGAAAGGTAACAGTCGCGGTTTAGTTCTCTGGCAGGGATACTGGAGCTGGGCACCTACCGTCGCTTTCAGTACCAGGTAGCACTTTTTAAACACCAGTAAGCCGTTGGCTTTGTGTTCTAACTTGTCCCAGCAACTAAAGCAAGGATGGATCTTTGCCCGGAGGCATCCATACAGAGACCATGGATCAGGTTGCTGACTGTAAGCTGAGCCCCTACTGATCTCTTGGCGTTCCAACAGCATGATGTCCCTGGAGGCCACACATCTCTCCCAAGGCACACTGCTGGAGAGAAGTGTGCACTGGGCGAGGATTCCTGCTGCCCCGTGTGTCCTAAAAACACGCAGGGAAGGAAGGAGCTAGGATGTCACGGCAGAGGATGGGCTGAGCCCTCTCACGCTGGCCAACATGGCCTCCCAGCGGGCGGCACAAGGACGGTGGACTTGGGTGGTGTGGTCTTACAGGTCATTTAGTGATTGCTCACCTGTGTGAAAATCCCGGCCAGTGGGTTGTCCGTGGCTGTCGTCTTTGGTTCTGACTTGGGTTTGCTTAGGAATCTCTGAGTTTGGAAGGAAGACGTATGTGTTATGCTTGTTGGCTTTCCTGCATGTTCAAGCAGGAAGTCAGCTCCCTGGAGTGCACCATGGCTCATGGGAGTCATTAGTGTTGTCTTTATCTCGAGACTTTTATCCAACGCAAACTCCATTTTCATATAGGGTCTCCAGAGCGTGGGTGTCACTGGAGTTTCTCTGGAACCACCGTCTACTTGAAGAAACTGCAGGTGAGTCTTCTTGGAAGCTGTTAATCAACTCCGAGGCTTACACGGTTGTGGGTACAAAACTCCATTGGCATCACAGTGGGCGGAGAGCGGCTGGGTTCCCCAAAAGCTGCATCCCCACCCCTACAGAACAGGTGCCTCGGGGCTGCCAAACACAGGTAGCCTGCTTTAAATATGAACTCCTGGAAGACAGAGTGTTTTATCTATGGTCTACAAATAGCTATGAGATAATTCCTGTAGAAGAATTCTCATTTATCTATCTTCAGTGTGAATTCTCTATTCCAGGTGGGAGGTCTCTGGGGGAACAGATTGCGTAGGATTACCAGAAATCTAGTATGTGTATTTTTCTAATATTTAGACTCTTTCTTTTACTCAAGAATTTGCTTGCTATCTCACAGTTTTGCAAATATACCTACCATCTAGGTCTTGATTATCATCACTCAAGCAAAGCCTTCCTGTGTATTGTTTTGTCAATTACAAAATGTAGAGATTAGATATCATGGAAGTCTGGGTGTGCTACAGTCCTGTCTGTATTAACGCCATGCTTGTCACATAACTCAGCATAATCCCAGAGGGATTGTGACAGTGAGTGCGCACAATCTCAACAGTGAGCATGCACAGTCATCTCAGCAGTAAGTGTGCACAATCTCAACAGTGAGTGTGCACAATCATCTCAGCAGTAAGTGTGCACAATCTCAACAGTGAGTGCGCACAATCTCAACAGTGAGTGTGCACAATCTCAACAGTGAGCGTGCACAGTCATCTCAGCAGTAAGTGTGCACAATCTCAACAGTGAGCGTGCAGTCATCTCAGCAGTAAGTGTGCACAGTCTCAACAGTGAGCGTGCAAGTCATCTCAGCAGTAAGTGTGCACAATCTCAACAGTGAGTGCGCACAATCTCAACAGTGAGTGTGCACAATCTCAACAGTGAGTGTGCACAATCTCAACAGTGAGTGTGCACAGTCATCTCAGCAGTGAGTGTGCACAATCTCAACAGTAAGTGTGCACAATCTCAACAGTGAGTGTGCACAGTCATCTCAGCAGTAAGTGTGCACAATCTCAACAGTGAGTGCGCACAATCTCAACAGTGAGTGTGCACAATCTCAACAGTGAGCGTGCACAGTCATCTCAGCAGTAAGTGTGCACAGTCTCAACAGTGAGCGTGCAAGTCATCTCAGCAGTAAGTGTGTACAATCTCAACAGTGAGTGCGCACAATCTCAACAGTGAGTGTGCACAATCTCAACAGTGAGTGTGCACAATCTCAACAGTGAGTGTGCACAGTCATCTCAGCAGTGAGTGTGCACAATCTCAACAGCAAGTATGCACAATCTCAACAGTGAGTGTGCACAGTCATCTCAGCAGTAAGTGTGTACAATCTCAACAGTGAGTGCACACAATCTCAACAGTGAGTGTGCACAATCTCAACAGTGAGTGTGCACAGTCATCTCAGCAGTGAGTGTGCACAATCTCAACAGTAAGTGTGCACAATCTCAACGGTGAGTGTGCACAATCTCAACAGTGAGTGTGCACAATCTCAACAGTGAGTGTGCACAGTCATCTCAGCAGTAAGTGTGCACAATCTCAACAGTGAGTGCGCACAGTCATCTCAGCAGTAAGTGTGCACAATCTCAACAGTGAGTGTACACAGTCTCAACAGTGAGTGTGCACAATCTCAACAGTGAGTATGCACAGTCATCTCAGCAGTGAGTGTGCACAATCTCAACAGTAAGTGTGCACAATCTCAACAGTGAGCGTGCACAGTCATCTCAGCAGTAAGTGTGCACAGTCTCAACAGTGAGTGTGCAAGTCATCTCAGCAGTAAGTGTGTACAATCTCAACAGTGAGTGTGCACAATCTCAACAGTGAGTGTGCACAATCTCAACAGTAAGTGTGCACAATCTCAACGGTGAGTGTGCACAATCTCAACAGTGAGTGTGCACAATCTCAACAGTGAGTGTGCACAATCTCAACAGTGAGTGTGCACAGTCATCTCAGCAGTAAGTGTGCACAATCTCAACAGTGAGCGTGCACAGTCATCTCAGCAGTGAGTGTGCACAGTCTCAACAGTGAGCGTGCAAGTCATCTCAGCAGTAAGTGTGTACAATCTCAACAGTGAGTGCACACAATCTCAACAGTGAGTGTGCACAATCTCAACAGTGAGTGTGCACAATCTCAACAGTGAGTGTGCACAATCTCAACAGTAAGTGTGCACAATCTTTAAAGAGCAGGGCCAGCGTTCTGTTTTATGTATTCCAATTTCCTTTCAGATCTGGGTGTCTTTTTAGACACACAACAGATAGAACACATGTTTGTCAAGGTTTTCCAGAAATCTAGAACAGAGAAGGGGGAGAGAAGAAGGAAGAGGAGGAGGAGGAGGAGGAGGAGGAGAAGGAGGAGAAGGAGAAGGAGGAGGAGGAGGAAAGAAAGAGGAAGAGCAGAGAGAATAAGGGAAACAGTGTGAGAAAACAGATCCACTTTAGGGAGCTGGCAAACAATCACGGAGGCGGGGAGTCTGTGGGGCCATCAGGCTGGTGACCAGCGGAGAACTGATGTGGCAGCTCAAGCCCAAAGGTATCTTCTGGCTGAACTCCTTCCCGCGTACGGAGCTCAGTTTGCTATTCCACTCGGGCTCTCATGGACTTGATGAGGCCCACCCACGTTATGGAGGACAATCACCTCACTCAAGTTTCACTGATTTGAATGTTTTTCTCATCCAAAAAAAAAATCCCTTACAGAAACATCCAGAATTTTGACCACATATCTGGCACTACGACCCAACGGAATTGATATGAAGTTAGCCATCACAGCAGTGAGCTGCAGTCTCTCACTAAAGCCACATCTGCAGGGAGCGTTGCTCCGACTTTCGGGCCTCTGAGGCAATCAGACTTTCAGTGAGACAGAAAATGGCACACACGCACGCACACGTGCACGTAGCTATGCATATACACACATGCACACACAGAGACACACTTATACATGCACACGAATACACAGGCACACGGAGAGACACACTTACACATACACACGCATACACAGGCACACGCAGAGACACACATACATATGCACATGCATACACAGGCACACGCAGAGACACACTTATACATGCACACGAATACACAGGCACACGGAGAGACACACTTACACATACACACGCATACACAGGCACACGCAGAGACACACATACATATGCACATGCATACACAGGCACACGCAGAGACACACTTATACACGTACACACATACACAGGTGCACGCAGAGACACACTTATACATGCACACACACAGGCACACGCAGAGATACACTTATACACGCACACACATACACAGGCACACGCAGAGACACACTTATACACGCACACACACACAGGCACACGCAGAGACACACTTATACACGCACACACATACACAGGCACACGCAGACACACTTATACACACACACACACAGGCACAACGCAGAGACACACTTATACACGCACACACATACACAGGCACACACGCGTGCACACACCCTGAATTTGATCCTAGTTAGACTTTAGGGAAGCAGAACATACTTAATGGAGAGTGTGTGAATTAATATTTCAGAGAATCAGACCCACGTGACTCCTGCTCACAGCCACGTGTAACCAGCTGCAAAATACTACATCGTTATTATTACATTGTATTCACCGTGTGCGTGTGAGCACACATGGTGCATGTGTGGAGGTCAGGGGTCAGCGTGAGGGGTTTGTTCCCAGGGAGGACTTCGGGCCACCCTTGTTTGACACCTTGCACCTTTCTTGTTGAGCCGTCCTGCTGGTCCCATGCTTAACATTTAAGAGGAGAGAAGGCTCTGAAATATTCAGTCCTTGTCACTAAGAGTCTTGCGGCTTTTGTTTATGTCCATGTGATTAAGAAACCTTTGTAGCCATCCTAATCCTGGTTTGTTTCCCTTGAGGCTTCTTTCCCAATCCAGTCTAGGTAGGAGATACTGAGTATGTATGTGTGCATGTGTGTACGTGTGCATGATTGTGCGCGCGCATGTGTGCATGCGTGTGTGTAGTGTGCACAATTGCATGTGTGCATGTGAACATGCATGTGTGTGAGTGTGCACGATTGCATATGTATGCATGTGTGTGCGTGTGTGTGTTTACGAGACAGGATCTCAGCATGTACACGTTGGCCTTGAACTAACTCTCTGTGTAACCCAGGTTGGCTTCGAACTCACGCTCCTTCTACCTCTGCTTCCCAAGGACTGGCTTTTCAGGTTTGAGTCACCATGCTCTGGCCATGTTTCTGTTTCTTTCCTTATGATGTGAGGCAGCCGTTCTAACCCTGTGCACGCCCGTCTCTGTTTCTTGCCTGCTTGGCCACCCCAGCTTCAGGGCTTCACAGCCTCCGACCTTCTTTCCACATGTAAACTTTTAAAGAACATAGCAAGCGGTCCTTTCAGACGCTATCCACCTGTCCCTTGTACTTCACATGGGAAGGTGATTCTAGAGGCAGAGCTAGCGAGCCTGAACTCGTCTGCGGTCCCTGCTTATCAGGACCTGGTACCTCCATGGAAGATGTTGCGCCTAACCAAGTGATAGCTCTGCTTCTCACAGTCCAGCTGCCTGAGAAATCACAGAACTGGGGGACTCTAGGCCACAAAAGGTTCTAACAAAGGGATCTCAGTGAGCATGGGGAAGAATAACTGCGACACAGGAAATATCAACACCCTTTTAAAGGAAAGTAATTGCTGCTGCATTCAGCTAAAATGCAAATATGATTTCACTGAAAACCAATACCCAAACGGTGGCCTAAAAGTTAGTATGTGGAAAAGCAACAATTTGGTAGAAATGATCCCAGTTTGAGATTTTGTTTGTTTGTTTTGTTTTTCTCGAGGGTTTGTCCTCCTAGGTTTGGAGTCTGTCCTGGAACTCACTCTGCAGACCAGGCTGGCCTCGAACCCACAGAGATCCGCCTGCCTCTGCCTCCCGAGTGCTGGGATTAAAGGCGTGCGCCACCAACGCCAGGCATCAATGTGTAGCCCAGGTTGGCCTCCATCTCGTGATCCTCCTGCCTCTGCTTCTTCGGGGTATCCTACCGACCTGCACTGCAATGAAGACCAGAAGGCAGACGTAGTGAAGGCAGGGGAGTGAAAATGTACCAAATTCCTGACCTCAGGTAATGACAACCCAAGACTTTGCCTCAACCATGAACTTGATATCTTATGAAACATAGGTTCACGTGTGATTTGATAACTTAGCAGCAGCCTCCAGCAAAGCTTTTTAAAGAAACACACTTATCTATGATCAGCATAGCTGTATCAGACGAAGGCAATCAAACGCCGAGCACAGAACAGAAGACAGGCACAGACAGAATGCACACCAAGCTGTCACTCAGAAAGACAGCAGTGGCCGGGGCTCCGCATGGGCAGCAGCAGACAGACCCACAGGAGAAGGTTTGCTGAAGCCTCCAATGGAGAATGTGCATGTTCTATAAAGTCAGCCTTAAGGAAGACGCCGTATGCAAAACACAGCACAAACGCTTAGTGTGCAAATATGAGCAAGTCAGACCCAGATGGTTCAGCTCTCTGGAAAGATGACAAGACGGTAAACAGGAAAAA
The DNA here is from genome assembly GCF_018167655.1 of Microtus oregoni. Taxonomy (NCBI): domain Eukaryota; kingdom Metazoa; phylum Chordata; class Mammalia; order Rodentia; family Cricetidae; genus Microtus; species Microtus oregoni. Next base: position 38,606,099 of record NW_024543077.1, on the reverse strand, counting down.
TAAAAGATTTGCGATAGGAAAATGAGTAAAACAATAAATGATTGACAAAGGGAAAGAAAGAGAAAGAAAGAGAGAGAGAAGGAAAAAAGAAAGAAGGAAGGAAGGAATAAAGAAAGAAAAGAATGAAAGGAAGAAAGAAAGAAAGAAAAGAATGAAAGGAAGAAAGAAAGAAAGAAAGAAAGAGAGAGAGAGAGATAACCTCCCGGGTACTGTAACGAGCTCACTGTAGCTAATGAAATCCAAGTCAAATAAAAAGGGAACAGATTTTTTTCTCCCAGTATCTGGACACAGAACTTGTAAAGATCATCTCTAGTGGTTGGAAGCTGGGTCCTCATTCAGATGACCAGTGGCCGTGCAGACCGGTGGACTAGGGCAGATTTTCGGAGACGCGGTCTGGGACTGTGTACTGGAATCTTCGTGCCTTGTGTATCTGTTCATTCACTAATTCTGCCTCAGAACCACACTTCAGGAAGGCAACGGGCAAGGCAGAAAATCGTTTCTGGAAAATAAATCACAAAATTAGAAGAAAACCAACTTGAAAGTTTAGAACAATAAAGGAATAATTACATGAATTATGGGTTATTACTGATTCATTAGAAATGATGTTTATGGAGTTTTCCATGGCACTGATCTGAAGATTAAAATCAAAGGCAAGTGTATAAAATGTATGATTTCAGTCTTATAAATACACGTGTGTATGTGTATGTGTGTCTCCTCAGTTCTAAGACAGATTTCCATATCCAGTGCTGTAAAATTAAGATGAATTATACATTTAATATAATCTTCCTCAATCAAAAAAGTATTTCAAGTATATACATTATCTCACAATGAATTACATGCTGCATTCAAAGAAGTCTTCTAGTTACATGCTTAAAAAGGCACTTAGAAAATAAATCTTTATTTTTATTTTTTTTACAAAGAAGGAAAGTAGCAAACCTTTAAAGGCCATTTGTCACATATGCAAAGGGACTGTCTTGCAGGTGTTCTGCACCTGGTTAGAGCCTGCCTGCCGGCTGTTCGTCTATCACCCTAAAGAGCCCATATGTATGATTTATATGTATCCAACCTGTGGCTAATGGACTACGTGCCTCCCAGGAGAGCTTTGAATACAGCCCGGCACGTTCATAGATGACAACAACATGTCACAAATGTCAGAAGACTGGAGACCTGTGCAAGATGCTCCTGGTTTTGTTTTTTAACTCCACATGGGACGTGGGAACCAGTGCCCTCCAGAAGTTGTCAAGAGAGCACGCGTCTTCTTGTTGATTTGGGGCAGTCTGCTCCGAGACACCCAAGCTCTGTGCTTCTGAGAAGCCTGTATGCCTCAAGCCGTCTCGAATCTGCGTCTGGAAGAAAACGACCTAGGCATCGTGACTCCGGGCCCTGTAGAATTCTCTGGAAATGGAGAGTGGGGTTCATTTCAGCGGCTCTTCCTTCTGCAGAGACCGTGTCTCCTGTAGCCAACGCTTGCCTTTCCCCACTTTGGAGGTAATTTCCCGTGATTGGGAAGCTTGGCTCACCTGCAGCATTCCCTGTCTTTCCGGCTGCACAGCCCCCTCCTCGTTCACGTCAGAGCTGAGCACAGACGAGCCGGACAGGCCTTATTGCCTTTGTCACTTTCATAAGCACTGGCGTATCAGCGCATTAACGGTTTTGACAATGTTCTTATACATTTCATAATCTGACCTTGGTTATATGATTTCGCGTGCACAGATTCTTTCAAAACCTAAACTCATCACAGAAATTCTGTGCGGTCTTACTGATGTCTTTATCTCCACGTCCATTCATCAGAACGCGTGGAATTTCACTTCTGAATCCTACAGTCTCTCCTGAGCTATATCTGAACTTTCTCTAAACTGATTTTCCGACATTCTTCTCTCGAAGGCCGTGGGCACATGCCAGCCTCTGATCAGATGCTCACATTGGCAATCCCGAGATGGCGTGGTCCCTGTTTCCTTTGGTCCCCGTTGCTTCACCGTCCCTGAAAATGAAAGACCTAAATGAACAGGACACTTTGGCAGGCTAATTAGCAGAGTAATTGATATCGGTGAGCGGCCCCGGTGCAGGGGCCTGCCGGGTCCTGATTGCTTGGTTTTATTCTGGAACACAAAATGAAAACTGTCAGGTTCAGGCTCTCGGTCCTTAGGGAAATGCAGTGTGACCGCTCTGGCAACTTCACCCCCAGCTCCGTTGGAAAAGCTTTGGTCTCCGTATGTATACTACAGAAGCCCATAGACTACACACACAGCACATTGAAACCCAGACCCCACACTACCTCTGCCTGCTTCTCCGGGGCCCTGTAATCCGTGACCACAGAGAGCAGAACCAGCAATGTTCCTTGTTTATCCCATTGGTGAAACCCAATCGTGGGGAAATTAGGGGTTCATAAACAAGATGAGATTGAACTCTTTAGCAAACTCAACTGTGTTGTGCAAAGAGCCCAAATGGGTTTTTCAATGTAGACATCTTGTCGAGACACTTAATTTGTTTGTCGGATCCCAAATGTGGGGGTTTCAACAATTGTTTTCTTTCTTTCCCCCAGTGTGAGACATACAAGATGATAACATCCACCGCTAACATTTGCCCTGGTCTTCCAGGTTCCGTTTGGAGTGGGTTTTCAGTTGGAATGGTGCTATGTATGGGAACTATAGAGCAAGAGCCCCAGAAGCTGTTGCCGTGGGCTTCTCTCAGACAGCACGCCAGAGTGAAGGAAGAAAATGTCAGGACGTTGGCGTAGCCTCTCTTCACCTCACCAGTTTTAATTTGTGTGCGCGGTTTACAATGTGTATAGCATATTAGTGCATCAGTACAGTTGTGCGGTACGTGGGAAAAGAGTTGGGACTCATGGTGGATTGATGATACAAGTTAGTCCCCATGGCTGAGTCTCCATAGATACCTCATCATATCTGATCATATAGAACTCACATCTGATCACACATAATCAACATTTTAATATTATACATAAATCACCCAGAGTTAGGAATTGGCGCTTAGCTACACTAAAAAAATAAAATCTATGTTACAGAGAAGGGCTTCAGTGGGAGGCAGAGGGTGGGTAAGAAAAGGCAATGGGGTAAATACATAAATTCATAAATATGAATTAAAATGCATAATACACACGTATGAAGTTGTGAAAGAATGAACGAAAATATTTTTAAATAAAGTCCGTGAGTATCTACTGTGAAGCCAGTTAGAATAAACAGACTAGAGCCCAAGGATACAGCTTGAGTAAAAAACAGTTTCCTGGCCTGTGAGGACTGACCAACGTTGAGATAGGCCATTCGAAGGGAACTGCGTGCTGACCCTCTCGCCCTCTTTTCCCGCCCTGTTTTCCTCTTCCCATCCTCTCGTGAAGCAGAAGGTGTGGATTTTAAAGGCCACCTCGTTCCCTTTCCCTCACTACCAGTGGCTCTCTGCACCCAGGCGAAGGCCAAGGTGAGGTCAGCTGAGACGCCGTGGGAGCTTTGGAAGCAGGTCCTTGAAGAAGCATTCTTCCCACGGACAGGAATCAAGATGAACTGGCTGATGGTCAAGTAGCCACAGTGAGCCACGGGGAAGAAGCCGTGCACCGAGCGCCATGGAGAAACAAGACAGGAGGACCGTGGAGTCCCTTACGCCAACTTTTGATTACTAGTGGGTACATACATGGAAGAAAAATATACAATCACTTGCAATTAAAATAAGGGCCGAGAAGGCAGCAACGCCAGGCGTGGTAGCGCACACTTGAAATTCCAGCATCCGTCAGACAGGCAAAGGGGTTGCTCTGAGGTCAGTGTCAGCCCGTCTTAGAGTGAACTTTAGCACAGCCGAGATTACCCAAAGAATAAAAACTCAAACTCCAAGGCAGCCCTCACAAGAAGGAGCAACGAAAAGCAAGCTTGGAACAATGGAACACCCCAATGTAGAATACAAAGAGATTATCGTGAGAAAGGAGCATTTGACCTCGGCATAAACCAGAGAAAGCAATAGAGCTGCTGACTGTGGCTGGCACTTGGAAGTGGAGAAAACCCACTGACGTGGAGGAAGCATGAAGTATACATAGAGGAGGATGAATCGATGGGAAAAATGCTGCCCCACGTTTGCTTCGGGATATGACTCTCTGTGTATAAGCTACGTCGTCGCCCACTTTCTTCTGGAAAGAAGCCGGCATTCCTGATAGAGGCTTAAGCAATTTTTCGATAAACTTAAATGCAATTAAGAGCCCTTCTGAGAAGTCAGCTCCTCACCTCCTCCAGCGACGCCCTCTAACCAGAAAGATTATTTTTCCTGCATTCTGTCTAAAAGTTTTACATAAACATTCCCTTTTCTTGTAGCGCGTCCTGGAGGACCTCCTTCCCACAACAGGAGAAATAAAAGCTTAGATATGTTCTTACAAATAAACGTGGCGTAAGGGGCGTTTGAGAATAAACATAGCTCGTGAGATACGGCGTGTGAGGCCCCCTGGTGCAGGAACCAGGGTAACAGATTCTAGGATGCTGTGAATGGTGGCCTGGGGTGGTTATCCTTTGACGTGTGGAGCCTGTAGGCGCCTATGAGCGTAACACCCACGCCAATGCCCTCTTGTTGATTTGGCTGGAAGACTGGAAGACAGCGCCGCAGGACTGTTTGCCTGGGTGGTCAGGACAATCCCAGCAGCCTCTCCACCCATCTGTGGGGAGTTACAGAAAGATCCGAAGGCTGCGCAGGCCGGCCACAGCCTTCCCTTTGGCTCCGCACTGCTTATTCCCAGGGCCATTTCCCCTTCTTACTGGAAGGCTCTGTTCTTAGCTCCTATGCCACGGTATTGTCCCGTTTCTTCGTTCCCATGGCACTTGTCGAGGTCCCTGAGGAACCTGTATCCCTGGTGGCTCTCTTTCTTCTCCCAGCCTCTCCAGCCTCTTCCTGTGATGCTGCCTTTTTCACTTGCTTCCTCTTAGGGCTCCCATGCCTGAGGGTGCACCAGGACCTCTGGCAGCACGGAACCTGTCCCGCACTGCACACAGGGTGAGAGCCAATCCTGTTGGCACCTTCCTTGAACACAGGAAGATACATTTGAGCCAGGCTGGGGTCTGCCTGGAAGCATAGGGGTCACTAGACCATATTTCAAAACTGAGTCGTAGGAAGAGCCTGCATTTCTGCCTCTGTGTTGGGACATGGAGGTCTTCCTTTGGCATTATCCTGAAGAACATGTCCCCACAGTTGGAACAGTTTGGCTTAGGACCCTTCCAAACAGGTAGAGTTGGAAGTTTGATTCTCCAAGTCCATAGAATAGGGGTAGTGGGCTAATTTCATTGACCTATTTTTTTTTCTTTATCTATTTCAGTTCGGTCTTGTCTGTGTGTCTAACGTAGCAATTGCATATCACTGTAAAGTTGACTGTTGTTTTCAGAGATTTTGTTTTATTTCCAGGAGCTACGTTCCTTGGTTGGACCAGGAAGGCATTCTGCATTTCTCTTAGGACACAGTGGTGCCCAGGTCCTGCACTCTGGGTAAGGTACAGGAAACTGCCAAGATTAGAACAGAAAAACTGACCGAGGGACACAGAAAGACGACTGGAGGGAGCTGTCTGGAGCTTAATCCATTCCACTCTCAGACCAATGTAGAGGAAGACACGGCAGCTGGCTACATTAATGACCACAGAAGGGCCTCAAGGAGCCTTCCCTTTTGAGACGGACCTGGCATTTGTTCATAACTCGTAGCATTTTGAGAAACTATCGTATATATTGGACTTTAGGTTCTCACGGGTGGACACTCTCGCAGCGTGTGAAGTGAGGTGTCCGTGTGGAAGCATCCTTTGCTCTTAGCATCTTTGTAATCGGACCCCACCTGTGGTTCCCTCTGCTAGGGATCCCCTAGCTCAGCCTGTGTCCCTGGAAGCGATTTTCTCATCACAAACACGTTCTCCTTCCTGTCCTCCAGGTTTATCATCGTTAAATTTGCGACATTATCTGTGGCATTCATCCTCCGTATGGTCACGTCCATGTTGGGTGGTCATCATTTGTTTTCTGTCCTCACTTGCTGGTCTAGAAACACCACATGGCTGACTTGGCTTTTTTGTTTTGTTTTTTTTTTTCAGTATGAATGGGGTGAAGATGGTGTGTTCCTCCTGGTTCCCTCATCCCATTCCTTGGACAAGCAATAGACATTCTCCTAAAGGGTCTTAGAAAGATGTCATTCGTCAGGTACACGTGGAGCGTTTTTATGCAGTTCCGAAAGCCTGCTTGACAAGAACCAGGTAGGATTGGTCCTGATCCTCAGGAGGAAAGACACTGGCTGATCTCAGCCTGCTGCAAGATCTCCAGGGGACATTGGTGCTGAGCCTCGGGCGTACCCAGGACTCCTGTGTACTTGACTGTACAGCTGCGGACAGTCTGCTCCTGTCTCGTGAGGTTACTTTCATAAGAACCTCGTGAAAAGCCAGCAGGAAAGGGTCCAGGTTTCCCGCCTGCAGAACACATGTTCTCCTCCAGCCGTGGGCAATTCAACCATGATCTGCCAAGGGAAGGGAGACCCAGCGTCTACTGAGTCCGCCTCTCTGAACTGTGTTCAGCTGGGCCCTTTGCCGGATCCCGGGCTACTCACTGGAGATAGGGAGAAGATATTCAGATGGACAGGCAGACACAGACAGACATGCACGAGGAAAGGGGAGGAGAGAGAGAGCTCTTTGAGAAATAAGCAGTTTTGGGGAAAGCGGATAGCCAAAGGTCTTCATTAGATGCCAGCCGCTTCACGGCTCTCGGCTGGTGCAGACGTCAGACCAAGGTATATTGTGATTTCACCCTAACTTGTCTGCTGTAACTTGTTATTTGAATCCACAAGCTACTTTCTGATCTTCGTTTAAAATGATTCTTGAGTTTTATTTTGCTTTCTGGAGACTCATGCAATTGACAGGGTTTCTACCTGAGGACCCAGAGTCCAGCAACTAACAGCGAGGTTTGGGAAGAAGCAGAAAGTGGAAATAAGTTAGTTTTTAAAATTAATCTCTGATACATTCTAAACCTGTAGCCGTTCCCGTTAGGATAGCTTTAACTTTTGATATTCAGTGTTCTAAAGGAAAATAGCTGGAGAATTCCCATATTTGCATGGGAAACAGGAAGGTGGCCTCTGTGTTGGGAATCTTCCTGCTGTCTTTCTGCAAACGGGTTAAAAGGTTGGGGTGTTGAGTTTTACTCCAAAGGAAAGCCAGCAGGAAAGACAGTATTCCCACGTAAACATACCCGTGAGGATTAAGCTTTCAAGTAGGAACATGCTCTATCTAATTGCAATTCACAATTCCCATTTTGAGCTGTGATTCTTACAGCAAGGGAATTTACTTACAAGAGAACCGCTGTACCAAACAGCAAACGGAACAAGATCTTCCTCTTTTCTTTCAAGGTCTGTTTGTGTCAGCCATAACCGGTCTTAAGAAAGACTCTTCAAAGAGCTCTTTTACAATGCAGTTCCCCAACCCCTCCATGAAACACTGTTATCTCTATCCACATAACTCCCCCCCCCCCCCCCCCCCCCCCCCCCGTGAAAGCCAGTAAAGGCAAGGGAAGGTAAGAAGAGTTAGTTCCGGGACCCCTGATTGGTTCTATTCTAACTGCATAGCTCTCCTGGCTCGGTGGTTTGAGGAACAGCCCTTTCAGCAGAATCTTTGGACATCAAATGGCCTTCGCGAAACAATGTCTTGATGAGTTAAGTACAAATGAATCAGAAACACATGGACTCGACTTCCCTTGTAACATAAGAGGGCACGCAAATCAAGGGAAAGCGTACTTAGCAAACACTGGGCTTGGGTTTCCTAAACCTGAAATGTTAAAATAATTAACAAGGACTTATTGAACCTGAAAAGTGATCAGTTCCAGTATGCCTGACTCTAGACTGAAGCAAGGAGGGGCGGCAGGACCCTAGATGGGAAGTGAGTGTGCGCGGGGTGGACGGAGACATTTGGAAACCAGCCCTCCCTACCGAACTATTTGTTTACCTGAGCTCACAAACTTTGCTTTTTATTTCTCTTTTGTTTTGATGTGTAGGTTTCAACTTGAAGACCCAACTAAAATATTCTCCCCCATCCAGTGCATCCTTCTGTTCCCTTCTCGAAGCCAGGAAATGAGGATAGTCCAAGACAAAGCTCTGTTCATTCTTGAGTTGGATAGGAATTCATACCTGGGCCATTTAGGAAGTTTGGTTAAGTAATCAGGTTGAATTTATTTCCTAGTGAGCTTGACTTCTCAACATCCCCCAAGCCCAGGAAGCACTGTGCCGAAGTTGTAAGGAAGAGTTATTGTGTACCAGAAAATTTAAAACAAATTGCAATCTCGGAGTAAAAAAAAGAAAGCTTGGAATAATAGAAAGAGAGAGAGTTCTCTTGCTTGGCTCTATGCCTATCTGGGATTCACAGAATGTCTGCCCTGGGGTAGATCTGAAGCCTCCTCCTTTGAGATCCTCCGAGAGCTCGGCTCCCGATCTCATTTCTTCCACGGTGGCTTCTCTGTGTCCTTGGTAACTTAGCTCTCACTTTCAAGTCTCACTGCGGAGTGTGAAAGGGGTGCTCACCATCACTCAGGAACACATATATTTTTTCAAGTATAGTTTAGAGACTGTGTTGGTTAAAATCATAGGAACCAGAAATAAGGAAGAGAAAGTCCTCAAAGCCAGCAGAGAAATGCCTGGTCCCTCCGTTCCTCACTTCATCTGTCAGCCGGAAGCATGAATTCAGCAACCCTGAAGACTCTTCCTCTTCTTGGGATCAACCAAATCATGTATCTTTCAGGACGGCCTCTGGGATAAACTACAGCTACCACCTGGATAGCATCTCTCCGGCCCGCTTCTGCTGCGAGGAGAAGAACCCCTAACAAGAGGCTTAAAACTCCGACAACGTTCTGATGTAGGGCATTTTCCATGATTGCTGTGTGCAGCTTCTTCGAGCACGTTTCTTTGCACACCCTACATTAAATGCCCGTCTTGCTTTATGTGTTGTGTGCCTGAGTATATGTAGGTGGACTGTGTGTGTGTGTGTGTGTGTGTGTAGTAGCCTGCAGGGTTCAGAAGAGGCCATTGGATACTCCAGACCTGCAGTTTGGGTCGTTGCGGACTGGTGTGTGGGCGATGAGAGCCCAACTAGCGTCCTCTGTGATAACGCAAGTGTTTTTAACTGCTGAGCCATCTCTTCAGCTCCTACTCCACAGTTTTGATTGTTTCTGTTGTTTAAATATTAAACATTTCATCTACCCATCAGTATAACGTGTGCTGTCAACATCAAGGCCCAGTGTCCACTGTTACGTATTTGACGCTCAAATTTGGGATAGGATTGAACTCTACTCATTGTGAAAGTCTCTGACAAAGCCTGATTCGGGAGAGCAGCTTCGTGAATACAGTCAACCAAACGCCATCTCGCTGCTTTTACATTTAGTGACATGGAAAACCAGGGGCAGTCTTTGGGTTGGGAGGCATCACGGATGTGCGCACTGATACTCACTGATTGTACGTAGGCTCCCATCAGATGTCTGAATCACTATGCTCTTGTGTACCATCTTCCTAGCAGTGCCCCATGAGCGCCTATCGTGAGGCAAGCAAACTCTATGATGGACCCCTTGCGCAAATCTATGAAACAGAGAAATAATCCTGACGTCATGAAGGAGCAAATTTAGACAGAAAGTAGTTAATTTAAAGTAGTTAATTTCCCCACCACTGAGCCGTTGTGTGCACTGATCCCAGAGTCCGCTGTAAAGTTTCCACACGACGGTGATGGGAGGGGGTCTTAAAACCGATCTAACTGTTCTAGGTCATGGTAGGTAGGCCCATGAACTGTCAGAGTGGTAGGCACGCTTGTTTTCCATTTGGCAGTGTTGGGGATCAAACCCAGGGAACTGAGCATGCTAGGCAAGCCCCCCTACACCATAGAAGTTACATTCCCAGTAGGTAGGGACATTTATGACCCCCCCAAATCCACCCTCACTTTTCACACCTCCTGGAAATAGAAAGTCATCGTCACAATGGCAGGGTCACAGCCTCGATCGTAGTTCTGTTGACTCTCTGAAGGGTTATTTTTCTGACCCAAGAGAGTGGAATCCACCTCTGACCTAGGAGGAGACCAACATCTCAAGCTACACAGAAACGGAAGAGTGAATCCAGCTGGCATAGTCGATCAGCGTGCTAAGAGATCAACCTGTCAAAAAGTAGGATTTCCCTGGATCCATGCTAAAGAGAAGGGAAGAAAAATTATCCCCTTAAGGAGACAATGTGTTACCAGCCTTCCTAGAGTCCAAATTCTCTGTGCGGTCACTATGGGGCTGCCATGAGGCTCCTTACGTCAGTCAGACTTTCTGGGTCCTGACTCGGGAAAATATAACTTTCTCTTTTTCTTCTTTTTTTTTTTTTTCTGTTGAATGCTGGCTGCATTCTGTCGCATGCCTGTGGGTGTTTGCTCTGGTCCGCTGGGATCTCCCCACTCTTTGTACGAAGGAAGCCTCCTCCTTTTAATCACGTGACTGATAGCTGAGCCTCCATGTTTAACTCAGAAAGCCCTGGTTTCTCTCTCCCTCTTTCCCATCTTCCTCCTCTGGGTTGGTGCCAAGATTTACAGGTTTGCCGCCCTGTGATTTTTTCTTTCCAGCACTAATAAAATTGTCCTTGAGTTTCCTTCTGAGTTGTTTTTAAATCATGAGAGTAAGAATGCTAAGCAGGGACCCCAATTTTCCTGGTAATGACATTTAGACAGCAGTTACATTCTTTTCGCTACCTTTTCGACAAAGCAATGCAGAGCTCAGCCACACGTGTGCCCCATAGAGAACCATGCTGCCGAGCTCTTGGCTGGCACAGCTTTTCTGGTTCTGCAACTTCAAGGGTACGGCCGAGGATTTTGCTTTTGGGTTACAATGGCCAGCTAATCTTCGACCGCACTATTTTTTTCTGATCCCTGTTTCTACTTTTGAATTGATGCGGAATGGCTGTACGTGTTTACAGACTATCACGTGACACTGTTCTTTATATTTTATAACGAGCGAGCTTGATTGGTTAGCTCATTTCGACAACTGGGGAATCAAGATAGAAAGACAGTGGTGCGATTCTCAGAAAGTCACATGTTGAGTGACCTGGGTGCCTGCTGCGCCTGCATCAAGCTGGGGCTTGCTTTGTGTGTGGAGTGCGTGGTTGGGTTCGGAGTCCCAGTTCACTGGTTTGCAATAGCCCCCCCCCCCCCCCCCACACACACACACTTAGACCCGGGTCTCTTGGGCAGTTTTAAGTACCATTCCTATAGTCTCCTTTTCTTTGCTGGCTATGAGTCCTAGGAATTTAGCCAGCTTCCTAGCATGAGTGAAGGAAGGAAAAAATGTTAACCACAATTATTTTTATTGAGTTTCCATTCTGCGCAAACCTTATCTCAAGGGCTTTACATGCGCTGCTTGTCTCCGAAGCAAGGCACAGTACCGTTCCACATTTATAGATGAGCAAGCGAGGCAGAGAGGCCAAGCAACCTTCCCGAGGCTAAAGAACTAGCGAGCAGTAGATCATTCCACGCGGTTTCCTTTTGGTCCCCCCCCCCCCCCCCACACACACACAGATCTCGCGATTCTCTCCGTTACTGCTTGCAGACAATACACACGTATTTACGGCGTACCCGCTCCCTTCCATGGCCCTGGAAAAAGGAGAACTTTCTGACAGTCACTGCTTTGTATAAAACAGCAGACACAGAAGCCACAGGTTACAGAACTTAGGGAGATCTTTGGTCTCTAGTTTCAAATTCCTTTCTGAGGCTCTTCGTTCCCTAGGGATGCAGGCTGCCTTTTTCCCAGGTCTGTCTCCATACCTGGAGAGGCTGAGGCGTCTCAACACCCCGGCAACAGAAGTTGAAGCCGGGATGGACCATGGCCCTGCCGGGGTACAAACATGACGTGCAGAGACACCCCTGTGGGGAGAAGAAGGCAAGAAAGGGGGAAATGAATGTCCTTATCTGTTGAGATGCGGTCAGTATGCTTTTCTGTTCTTCCTTCCTGGTAAGAACGGCGCGTGCTGCTGGACTTGTTGATCTTTTAAAAGGGTGGCAGCCAATGAGATGGCTCCTCGGGGGATAGGGATGTTTGCCACACAAGTCTGATGACCCAAGCTGAATCCGTGGGACCCACGGTGGAAGGACAGAAGTGACTTCTGAATGTTGTCCTCTGACGTTCACATGTCTGCGATGGCACACATGTGCCCAACTCGCGCGCACACACACACACACACACACAATTAAAAATAATTAACAAAGCAGCTGCATGGCTGACCCCCGTGGCTCTACATTTGGGACACTCGGTGACTCGGACGACTGAAGCTCTCCTTGGCAACACCAGCTGTTGAATTTCTGCCTGGCAGCCTCCAGCCTTCCGGACATGTGTCTGGAGAAGGAAGAGGGCACTCTTCAGACAGGAGGAGCTGCTCGGTGTTCTCACGATCTTCTCTCGTTCCAGACCATTCATACATTACAGTGTAAGATTCTAGATAAGATTTAAAAACACACGCACAATGAATTCACGTACCTGGTCAAATACTTTGGTTCCACTGATATTATTTCATGGTGGCCGTCAGTGCTTCGACTTTGCTCAGACTCAGTTTCTCTAAAGTGAAAAGAAATAAAATATTCTATGAGACCTGTACCCTGGATATCCCTTGATATTGAGAGGACAGAGCTTTGAGGAAGTTGGGAGCAGTTCCACGAGGGGAAGGTGTCTTCTTCGGCTAGCTTGCCTTTTATCAGATATTACTTGGTTCTGGATATTAAAACGGAATGGGATATTTTTCAATTAGTTTTCTTTGCAGTCCAGAACACATTTTTAGTTCAGGAAGAAAAAAAAAAGCTGAAATCTTATTTCAGGGGGAAAGACGCGCTCTTTAGTTTTCTTAGACATTAAATGGCTCATTCAGAGCAACATTTTGGTAAATTGTGTAAATGAGAGAAGAACATATGGATTAAATTTTCCTTGAAATACATATGCACTTAAAACGTGCAGAGAAAAGTGCTTGGCAAAGCCCATTTGGGGTTTTGCCAAATGGGAAACATTTTAAAAATAGTTGAAAATGCGGTCTTATCTAAGAACGCGGCCACATCTACACATTCTTATTGATTATAGATTTTTTAATTTGTGAGTTATCCTTGTATTTATTTTTGCAGCTTCTTTTTGCCATGGGCTTATTCAATTTTGCTACAGTCGTGTGTGTGTGTGTGTGTGTGTATGTGTGTGTGTGTGGTGTGTGTGATGTGAGTATGTGTGTGTGTCTGTGTGTGCATGCATGAGTGTGTATGTGTGTGTGTGTGTGTGGTGTGTGTGTGTGATGTGAGTATGTGTGTGTGTCTGGTGTGTGTGCATGCATGAGTGTGTATGTGTGTGTGTGTGTGTGGTGTGTGTGTGCATGTGTGTGTATGTATGTGTATGTGTGTGTCTGTGTCTGTGTGTGTGCATGCGTGAGTGTGTATGTGTGTGTGGTGTGTGTGTGTGATGTGAGTATGTGTGTGTGTCTGGTGTGTGTGCATGCATGAGTGTGTATGTGTGTGTATGTGTGTGTGGTGTGTGTGTGCATGTGTGTGTATGTATGTGTATGTGTGTGTCTGTGTGTGTGCATGCGTGAGTGTGTATGTGTGTGTGGTGTGTGTGTGTGATGTGAGTATGTGTGTGTGTGTCTGGTGTGTGTGCATGCATGAGTGTGTGTGTGTGTATGTGTGTGGTGTGTGTGTGTGATGTGAGTATGTGTGTGTGTCTGGTGTGTGTGCATGCATGAGTGTGTATGTGTGTGTGTGTGTGTGGTGTGTGTGTGCATGTGTGTGTATGTATGTGTATGTGTGTGTCTGTGTCTGTGTGTGTGCATGCGTGAGTGTGTATGTGTGTGTGGTGTGTGTGTGTGATGTGAGTATGTGTGTGTGTCTGGTGTGTGTGCATGCATGAGTGTGTATGTGTGTGTGTGTGTGTGTGGTGTGTGTGTGCATGTGTGTGTATGTATGTGTATGTGTGTGTCTGTGTCTGTGTGTGTGCATGCGTGAGTGTGTATGTGTGTGTGGTGTGTGTGTGTGATGTGAGTATGTGTGTGTGTCTGGTGTGTGTGCATGCATGAGTGTGTATGTGTGTGTATGTGTGTGTGGTGTGTGTGTGCATGTGTGTGTATGTATGTGTATGTGTGTGTCTGTGTGTGTGCATGCGTGAGTGTGTATGTGTGTGTGGTGTGTGTGTGTGATGTGAGTATGTGTGTGTGTGTCTGGTGTGTGTGCATGCATGAGTGTGTGTGTGTGTATGTGTGTGGTGTGTGTGTGTGATATGAGTATGTGTGTGTGTCTGGTGTGTGTGCATGCATGAGTGTGTATGTGTGTGTGTGTGTGTGGTGTGTGTGTGCATGTGTGTGTATGTATGTGTATGTGTGTGTCTGTGTCTGTGTGTGTGCATGCGTGAGTGTGTATGTGTGTGTGGTGTGTGTGTGTGATGTGAGTATGTGTGTGTGTCTGGTGTGTGTGCATGCATGAGTGTGTATGTGTGTGTATGTGTGTGTGGTGTGTGTGCATGTGTGTGTATGTATGTGTATGTGTGTGTCTGTGTGTGTGCATGCGTGAGTGTGTATGTGTGTGTGGTGTGTGTGTGTGATGTGAGTATGTGTGTGTGTGTCTGGTGTGTGTGCATGCATGAGTGTGTGTGTGTGTATGTGTGTGGTGTGTGTGTGATGTGAGTATGTGTGTGTGTCTGGTGTGTGTGCATGCATGAGTGTGTATGTGTGTGTATGTGTGTGTGTGGTGTGTGTGTGCATGTGTGTGTATGTATGTGTATGTGTGTGTCTGTGTCTGTGTGTGTGCATGCGTGAGTGTGTATGTGTGTGTGGTGTTTGTGCATGTGTGTGTCTATGTATGTGTGTGTAGTGTGTGTGTCTGTGTACGTATGTGTAGTGTGTGTGTATGTGTGTGTATGTGTGTCTGTGTATGTGTGAGTGTCTGTGTGTGTATGTGTCTGCGTGTATGTGTGTCCATCCCCAACAGAGGACACAGCCACTCGGCTGCCGACACTGACATCATGGGATCTGCCTTCCTTGCATGATTTCTGATTTGGGGACTCTCAGAGAGGTTGCACGTGACCCTTTTGGAGCGACAGTTCTCTAGTGGAAAATTCTACGGTGTGCTGTGCTGGTTAAATTGTCAAACTTGGCAGGGTCTAGAAACACCTTTGAGACAAGCCTCCGGGTAAAGGCCCGTGGGGGATTACCTAGATGACATCAATTGTTAACTGGCGGTGGGAAGACCCCGGTAAAGTGATGTGGGGACATAAAAAGGTACAGTAAGCGGGCTGGGTGCCGGCACTCATCTTTCTCCTGGGTTTGGATACCTTGTGATCAGCTTCCTGAATCCTTTGCCGTACTGACTTCTCTGCCATGATGAATCGCGAGCCGCCGTAAACCCTTTGTCCCCTAGGCTGCAATCGCCAGGCTGTTTCATCCGAGCTCCCAAGAAAAGTGAGGGGTCTGGTTTAAGAGACAAGGGACAATGGGGTTCGTGACTTTCCACCCGACCATGCAATTGTAGGCCAGGAGCTTTTGGAAATGCAAGCCCAAACGTCCGGTGTTTACAGTTTGAAACTGGACGATCCAATCACTCAGATACAACACCGTTTGCACAGATAGAAAAGTGTAACCGCACTTCTGCCAAAGGCTCTTACTGAACCACTTGGAGGAAAGAAAAAAAGATAAATCTTTAAAACATCAAAAGTTTTTTTTTTTTAAGAAATCAGATTTGCCATGTTTTCTTTTTGAGGTGTTGAATTAATCTGAAAATGCCTCTGTATTATTTGTGTGATTAGTTATAGCTCTTTAAAGGCAAGCCAGCAAGCAGTTGCATCTGTGTAGATGCTCATATGGGCATAAGACACAGTCCTGGTGCTGGCCTGCAGAAGAATTATCTCCTGGCTCTCTGACCTCTTTCCTTTAGGCATGCTAATTCTTTCAGTGACAGGCTCTTTTGCTATGAAAATATAATAACAAAAAGTGGTTTCTTGATGTTTAAACCTCAAACCTGAGATTAGACCATCACATTCAATATTCAGCTCAGGAATGTTCTAGGCAATATATACATATATATATATATATATATGTGTGTGTGTGTGTGTGTGTGTATAAAATGTATAATATATTACACACATATATGTAACATAGATTATGTATAATATATTACATACCATACACACACATATACACATATACATCAGCTGTATCTTAACTTTTGAGGCTGATCTTTAACACAGGCTCTGTATGATCCTCCTTCAACAGCATCAAAATGTTATGCATTCCTTTAAAGAATTTCTCGATGAAATAGTTATGATTTAGATAGAAACCTTCCCTGTGGGAGCATATGTTTGACTTAGACAAAACTGCAGGCGTAACATGTCGCTGGGCTTTGGACTGAGGCTGCGGTGGGCAGCCTTCTGCGGTCACATCAGCCAGGACCTGGACTTTGGAGCATCCATGTGCATTTAAGCTGCCATCCAGTGCAAGGGCATATATTTGGAGTACAAGTGAAGGAACATTGAATGCTTTCAGTTTACTGAGGACTGGGGAAAAAAAAAGAAATAGAAAGGAAGGACATGACTGCTCCTAGGTTTGGTGGAGGAGAAGGTTTATTGACGGCATAGTCAGAGGCAGGGACATCTGGGAGAGTATAGCACGAACTTGACTCTGAGCTGGGCCATGTGAGGGAAGTGGAGGGTGGGGGGAGAGGGGAAAGCCAGGAAAGGAAGCTGTAGAAAAGGGGCTGGGGAACCGAATTGGCTGAACTCTATAGGGAAGGGCAGCTGAGGGGAAAGGCAGCTCAGCCCCTGACCTGGAGAACTTTAGGGTCCAAGGCAGGGTGTGCTAACCAGATCCCGTGACAGGCAGGGGCTGAGGGATGTTTGGAGAAACTGTTAGCTGGGCTTTCTTTAATGTGTTAAATACCTCAGTTAGCCATTTGTCCTGGGTCTGAGCCCTAACAGGGCTGTTATAAATAATGCTATACAGGAAAAATTTTCTCTGCTTTCGTCCAAACGCTTTGAACATACCTCATTTTATTTTCCAGTCTATTTGAAATATAGTGGCAGGTTCTGAAATTCTCACAGACAGGAAATGAATGTAAATTTCCAGGAAACATTCTGGAAAACCTTCGTGGCTCGCGGCTAAAGGAAGGTGCCTACAGAAATACTTTATTCTTTGGTACAAAAAGTTAACCTGTCGGACCGAAGTGGACGACAGTGATCCAGTGTGAGGCCATTCCAACGGTTTCCCAGTTCCTAAGAAAACTTACTCTTAAAATAATTTATATATAATATAAATTACTTATATTATAAATTTATATTTATAATTTATATATCATGGGAATAATTTATATATAATGAGATGAACCATTGAAAATGTGCGCATGTTATGGTTTGAATGAGCAATGTAGCCCCAGACATTGTATGTTGGAACACTCCATCCCAAGAGGATGGCATTGTGCTAGGCACTTATGAAATTTTATGATCAAGGACCTTAAAGTGAAAATGAAAAAAAAATTCATTAATAAAATTTTTGAAACACAGTGGAGGGAAATTAAGAAAATTGTTCAAGACATGAAAGTGGAAGTAAAATCAGTAAAGAAAAGACAAACTGAGGGAAAACTGAGAATAAAAAATTTACCAACAGAATAGAATCAATGGAAGAGAAAATCTCAAGCATTGAAAACAAGGTGGAATAAATGGGCACCACAATAAAAGGAAATATCAAGTCTTAAAAAGGAATCCAGACACAAAACATCCAGTAACTTGGACACTGGCAAAAGACCAAATTTAAAAAAAAAAAAGGAATCAAAGAAGGAGAAGAAACCCACGTTAAAGACATGGAAAATATTTTCAACAAAATCATTGAAGAAAATTTCTTCAACCTAAAGAAAGAGGTACCTCTCAAGGTACAAACAGTATACAGAATACCAAATAGACTGAGCCAGAAAAGAAAGTCACAGTGAACACTGAATGTATATAACAAAGAAATAATATAAAAAGTTACAAGGGAAAAAAATCAAATAACGTATATAGGCAGGCCTATTAGATTAGCACCCAACTTTTCAATGGAAACTCTGAAAGGTAGAAGGACCTGGGTGGAAGTTCTACGTACTCTAAGAAGCCATAAATGTCTGTTTAGACTACTATACCCAGCAAAATATTCAATTACTATAGTTGGAGAAAGAAAGACAGTCCATGATAAAAATAAAAATAAAACAGTCAGCCTAAAGAACAAATAAACAATTAAACAGTATCTATTTACAAATCCAGTTCCACAGAAGGTCATAGAAAGAAAACTTCAACTTGAAGAGGTTGACCACATGTAAAAACACCCATAAGGAGTAGATAGCCTCAGGCTATCAAATCAAAAGAAGGGGAAAAAAACCACCACAAAAACAAAGTAATAAGAATCAAACACTGCTCATTCATAAATCTCAACACCAGTGGTCTCAATTCTCCAACAAAAAGATACAGACCGACAGAACAGATGCAAAATGGGATCCATCCTTCTGCTGCAACCAAGAAACACCTTAACATCAAAGACGGGATCTTCTCAAGGTAAAAGGATAAAAAGATATTTGAGGCCAATGGGCCCATGTACAAAAGCTGATATAGCCATTTTAATATCTAACAAAATAGACCAAATCAAAATTAATCCAAGGAGGAAGGGCACAGTACCATATAGTCAAACAAGGAAAAAATCCACCGAATGGATATTATCGCTCTAAACATCTAGGCCACAAACATAAGCACACAAAATTCATAAAAGAAACGTTACTACAGCTAAAATCACATAGTGATAGTGAGTGTCTTCAATACTCTACCCGAGCCAACGGACAGGTCATCCAGATAAAAACTAACCAGAAAAATTCTGGAGCTAACTGATGCTATAAACCCAATGGACCTACAGAACGTTTCACCCAAACACACACACACACACACACACACACACACACACACACTACCTTCCTCTTGGTGACTCATGGAACTTTCTCCAAAATTGACCGCCTATTTGGATACAAAACAAGTCTCCATAGATAGAGGGAAACTGAAACGATATCATGCATCTAATCAAACCATCGTGGATTAAAACTGGATATCAACAGCAACAGAATCAACAGAAGCCTTCAAACTCATGGAAACTTGACAATTCACAACTGTATGAAAAACAGATCAAGATAGAAATTAAGAAAGAGATTAAAAGCTTTTAGAATTCAGTGAAAATGAAAACACAGCATGCCCAAACTTATGGGACGGAAAGAAGCTGGTCCTAACTGGCAAGTTCATAGCACTAAGTGCCTACATGAAAAACTGGAGAAATCTCAAATTAGTAATTTAACCTCACCTCTGAAAGCTCTGTCGCAAAAAGAAGACAGACAGCTGAGAAGATGGGAAGAAATCACCAAATTCAGGGCTGAAGTCAATAAAACAGAAACAAACGAAAATACCAAGAATCAGTAAAAACAAAGTGTTGGTCTTTGAAAAAAAATCAGTAAGATTGGCAAGGCCTTGGTCATATTAACTAACAGGCAGAAAGAGAAGATCCAAATTAACAAAATTAGAGACAAAAGGGGGATATAACAACAGACAGTGAAGAATTCAGAGAACTTTAAAGGCAGACTTTCTATACTCCATCAAACTATAAAATCTAACCAAAATGGATAATTTTCTTGATATATACTACCTACCAAAATTAAATCAAGATCAGAGAAGGAATTGAGACAGACCTATAACCCCAAATGAAACAGAGGCAGTAATTAAAAGTCTCTCAATCAATAAAAGCTGACGGCCAAATGGTTTTAGCAAGGAATTCTATCCTATTTTCAAAGAAGAATTAGCACCAATACTCCTCAAAGTATTCTGCAAAGCGGAAACATTGCCCCATTCCTTTTTCAAGGCCACAGTTTCCACAAGACCTAAATCACAGACTCAACAAGGAAAGAGAATTACTGTGGTGTTTTGAAGGAGAATGGCATCCTAGCCTCACATATTCGAATGCTTGGTCACCAGGGAGTGGTGTTGAAAAAGAATTAGAAGGGATGGGAGGTGTGGCCTTATCGGAGAAAGTGTGTCACTTGGGTTTTTTTTTTTTTTATTGATTTTATTGAGCTCTACATTTTTCTCTTTTCCCCTCCCTTCCTTCCCTCTTCCCTTCAACCTTCCCCCATGGTCCCCATGCTCCTAATTTACTCAGGAGATCTTGTCTTTTTCTACTTCCCATGTACATTAGATCCATGTGTGTCTCTCTTAGGTTCCTCATTGTTGTCTAGGTTCTCTGGGATTGTGAATTGTAGGCTGGCTTTCTTCACTTTATGTTTAAAAACCACTTACAAGTGAGTACATGTGATAATTATCTTGCTGGGTCTGGGTTACCTCACTCAATATGAGGTTTTCTAGCTCCATCCATTTGCCTGCAAATTTCAAGATGTCATCATTTTTTTTCTGCTGTGTAGTACTCCATTATGTAAATGTACCACATTTTCCTTATCCATTCTTTGGTCGAGGGGCATTTAGGTTGTTTCCACTGGGTTCTGGCTATGACAAACAAAGCTGCTATGAACATGGTTGAGCACATGTCCTTGTGGCATGATTGAGCATCCTTTGGGTATATACCCAAAAGTGGTATTACTGGGTCTTGAGGTAGGTTGTTTCCTAATTTTCTGAGAAATCACCATACTGATATCAATTTTGAGGTTTTAAAAGCCCATGCCAGGTCTGGTCTTCGTCTCTCTCATTGTGTCTGTCCTCTCTCTCTCTCTCTCTCTCTCTCTCTCTCTCTCTCTCTCTCTCCAGATCAGGATATAGGTCTCAGCTATTAATCCAGTGCCCTGAATGTTGCCCTGCTCCTGCCATGATGTTAATAGCCTAAACTGTAAGCAAGTCCTCATTCAAATTTTTTCTTTCACCGGAGTTGCCTTGGGCAGGAGGATCCAAAGGGGGCCTGAGTACAGGGTAAAGGGACCAGCTGAAGAAACCAACCGATCCCTGAGCACAAGATCTACCACCCTGACCCTGAAACTCGAGCCGGTGAAAGAAACACTTTTAGCCCCGAACCAAGAGAAAAAACAAACAAACAACACACACACACACACACACACACACACACACACAACCCT
Source organism: Microtus oregoni (assembly GCF_018167655.1). NCBI lineage: Eukaryota > Metazoa > Chordata > Mammalia > Rodentia > Cricetidae > Microtus > Microtus oregoni. The sequence continues at coordinate 38,585,008 of NW_024543077.1, read as the reverse complement.
AGTTTTGAAACTAGAGCCAAAAAATAAAGTGCATTGTTGCCCTAGAACCAGAGCCAATGAAAGAAATACTCCTTAACCCTGAAAACAGAGCAAAAAAAAAAGTCAGAAGGAGACAGCGAAAGAAACAGTTTGTCCGTGCAGCAGCAGAAGAAGCACATAGCTCTGCCGGCATGCTCTCTTAAGCCAGCAGCATGAGCTCAGTTGTCACCACTCTCTAGGAGAGGGGCGGGATCTCCTGTAAGGAGACCGTCCCCCACTGTCCCCCACCTCCAAGCATCCCCAGACTGCCCAACAAGTCAGGGTATCTTTTCCTCCAGGGCTGAGCTGTCCTATTGTGAAGCCAGCCTTCAGAGCTGTCCTATCGTAGCTCTAGATACAGCCTGGCTTCCGACTACCTTCGCAGTTCCAGAGCGGTAAGGCTGAGTTTTCCTGGGAAGGGGAAATAGAAGAGATCTATCTCTTGGGTTGACTGGGGGCTGGCAGGGGACACGAGGCTTCGGGTTGAGGTGTCGACGGAGAGGGAGAGTAATGAAATAGACATCTTGATGGGGGGAGGGCATTTTGGAGTCAAGTAGAAACCAGCTGCAAGGGAAACTCCCACAAATCTACAACGATGACCCCAGCTAAGGCTCCTACCGATAGTGGAGCGGGTATCTGAATTGGCCATCTCTTGTAATCAGATTGGTGACTGCCCCCGTTGTCAATAGAGAGCCTTCGTCCAGTAACTGATAGACACAGATACAGAGATCCCCAGTCAAGCAGCTCAGAGATTCCTGTTGAGGTGGGGGCACGGGCAGAGGCAGGGCCAAGGTCATGATGGGGGAACCCACAGAAACAACTAGCCTGGGCTTACGGGACTCACAGAGTCTGGACAGGCAGCTAGGGAGCCTGCATGGGACTAACCTAGGACCTCTACATATATGTGACAATTGTGTAGCTTGATCTACTCGTGGGACTCCTAATGGTAGGAGCTGGGTCTGCCCCTAATGCTTTGGCTTCCAGAAATGTATTCCTCATACTGGGTTGCCTTGGCCCTGCCTTAATACAGTGGGGGGCAGGGATTAATCGTATCTCAACTTGATAGACCATGCTTTGGATTTAAGGCTCGTTCCATGAGATAGAACTCATTCCGAACACTGCTCAAGTGACCAAGAGCCTGAGACTAGACAGGCCAGGGACCTAGGGGAAAACCAAATACTGCTGTTCTGCTAAAAGAACGAAGCAACAAAATGCCTTCGAACACTCTGCTCTACTCATAAATCAGTGTCTTGCTTAGTCATCATCAGGGGCGCTTCCCTCTACAGTAGAGGGGAATAAATACAGGGGTCCACAGCTGGACAGTGTGCAGAGAGTGAGGGGCCTTGGAACACTCAGCTCTAGATGTGATGTCTCCATCTAATTGAGAAAAAGTTGTCCTTAGCTGCTGAGCCATCCTACTGTGGCTCTTCTTGGTTGTCAACTTGACTACACCTGGGATTAACTAAAATCCAAGTGACTGGGTACACCTGTGAGAATTTTCCTTCTCAATTAGATCACTTGAAGTGGGAAGACACACCCAATCCTGATCTTTTTGAGGCAAAAATTCACATCTTTAACCTGGGTCACGCCTTCTTCTGGAAGTCTATGTAAGGAAACGGAAGAAGGAAGCGCTTTCTCTTTGCTTGCTTGGCTGGCAAGTCTGTTCCTTTGCTGGCATTAGAGTCTGGTTCTTCAGGATACTGAGAAGTAGCTGAGACATCCGGCCCCATGGACTAAACAACTCCTGGAGTTTTGAATTTTCCATTGGTAGACAGCCGTTGTTGGGCTAGCTAGACCACAGCCTGTAAGCCACGCTAATAAATCCCCTTAAATCACACACACACACACACACACACACACACACACTCAGTAGTTCTGTTCCTCTAGAGAACTCTGATTGATGTACATCTGGAATAGAATTCGTATATCTGAAACATAACGAACAATATTGGAGCCGTTATGCTGAATGAAATAAGCCAGACACAAAATGACAAAGATTATATGCTATTATTCACAAGTGGTAACCAAAGTAGTTTTACTTACAGAGGCAAAACATAGCATAGCAGTCCCCAGAAACTGGGGACAGGAGGCAAGAAAGGGTTCTTATGTAATGGAAACAGTGTTTCAATTTGAAGTGATGAGAAAACTCTAGAGGCGGATAGTGCTGACGGCTGCACAATGATAGGAACACGGCTAATGCTATTGAACTGCGCATTTAAAAACAGTTAAACACTTAAGACTCTGTCTCCAGAAGCCCACAAGCAAAAGTAACTGTGTGGCCACCACCACCGCCAATGAAAATCCTCTGCAAACCAAAGGAGACTACGCACAAAGGCTGGAGGTCAATATTCCAAGAGAAAAAAATGGAGAAAGACACACACTGCATGACCTTACACATGAAATTGTTACAAAGCCAGACTTACAGAGGGGAGTAGAACCGTGGTAATAAGGGACAGAGAGGTAGAAATAGAAAGGTTTGGGGCAAAGGGCATACAGATAAATTATAAGAGAAATTTGTTCTGGGTGGGTCTCCTGGACAACACGGAACTCTACCTTACGACGCTGTATAATGGGCTTGAACATAGCTATGAAGCAGATCTTAACTGTTCTTACAGCACACATACAATGCTGACCCTGATGACGGCCATGTAAGCATGGCCGTGGCCTGCCTTGATTATTTTGCAGGGCATGCAGATAAAAAATAAAAAAAATAACCAACACACGATGCACGTGAAATAGAGACCGTTTTATTTATCAATTGCACCTCAGTAAAACTTGAGGAGAAAAATTGGTTACTCCTCAGCACCACCTAAGCTCGTGAATCTGAAGCCAAGAGATGCTGTATTTCAATGTGTTAAGTCCATCACTTTTCCGAGGGCCATGAAATTGCTCATAAATGTGATTTGAATTATCCTTCCCTGTAACGCTGGAAAATAGACACATTCTACTGTCACTCAGATGAAATAAGTGTATTTCTTAATGTTTAGTACTCCTTATGCTGGCTTAAGCTAGTCAAGAAACCATTGGATAATCTGTCTCCACACCCAACTGTTTGGCAGAACACGGACAGCACACTCACCTGGAAATGCAAACATTTGTTAATCTGGTCCTATAGGAATGTGTGTGTAGGGATGAGGGAACCAAACCATCGGTTGGAAACAGCAGCAAAAGTTGGGAATGAAAGACCTAAAAGGGACACGGGAGGATGAAGGGATGGCCAGAACCTGGGTGAAAGATAAACCCATGGAAAACATAACCACACCCCCAGAGCACTGAAACTGTGAGAAGTAAAACCACGGTTTGAACTGTAGCAAGCTATCGAGGGAGCAGCGCAAAAGCAATCGCTGGCTCACTTCTTGGCTGTGTCATCCAGGAGATGAGTTGTCTTGCCTGAACCCCAGTGGAAGGACAAAGGAGTCTGGGAAATAGGGTTTCCTGGAAAGCCTCCTGGTAACCTGACTATGAAAAAGAAAAGGCTTCCAGCGTCATTTTCATCTGCCTGTCTGCACACTTTCCATTCTTCAGGGGAGTTTCTGTAAACCTTGGTCACCAACTCTCATTCCCAGGGAGTCTGATTTCAATGACCTGGGTACATTCTGGGGCTTAGGGTGCTTTGAGTCTTTTTGCCCTTGTTTGTGAGGAACAGCCAGGACTGAGGGTAAGGGGCAGGGCTTCTCAGCCTCTCTCCCCCTCTCATTTGATGCTGTGCCACGCTTCTGTGCATGCTGAGGGGTCATCTGTGCAGAGGGACATGCTTAGCCCTATCCCCAGTCCTCCAGCCAGCAGACGCCAGCCGCAGTTATACCGTCCAAAGACATGTGCAGATATTGCCGTGTGTCCCCTGGGTGTGTATGGTATAGCTTCCTGGAGCCTGTTGGAAATCTCTGCTTTAGAGCAGCGTTCCACACAGGGGTCACCATGTCAACAGCATCACACCACCACAGTTGGGAATGGGATGGTGGGTGACGCTTAGACACACAGGTTGTTGCCTCTGACCTTATTTTTACCAAATGGAAACCTGGTGGGGTTCAGGGTTGGGGCAGTCAGAGGAGCCCAGGGGTTGGGGGCGGGAGGTTCAGCAGTCCATTTGCACAAGCCTCCAGACCATTCTGCTCTGCATTCAAGTTAGAATTATTCTTTCACGGCTGACATTTTTTCCAGTATCTCAGAACTTCTTCACCCACGCCAGCTTATACCTATCCGCTGTACCTTTTCTCTGAATGTCCAAGGCAGTGGTCCTCAGTGCTTCCTAATGTTGTGACTGTTTAATCTCATACCTCATGTTGTGGGGACCCCCAACCATAACACGTCATAACTGTAATTTTGCTAATGTCATGAATCATAATATAAACATCTGATATGCCAGATACGTGATATGGAATCCCTGTGAAAGGGTCACGACCTGCAGGCTGGGAACCACGGTTCTAAGAGACTACTTTCTGTGTTTCTCATGCAAACACAATCAGGTTTGATACACAGAAACCACTTATTCGGGTTAGGTGGGGGCCAATTTCCTCCAAACAATACTCTGTGCCCTCCAAGAGTGAGGATCTCCCAGGTGAACATCACGGCACTCCTACAGAGGGATTCTGCTTAGGGAAGTGGTGGAGACTGGGAGTTGATGGGATGGAATCAGTCTCGGGTCCACTGCACACCCCAAAATGTGCAGACATGGCTTCTCTGATCAGAAGGCTGAGAAGCGGGGAGGTGTTTCTCACGCTTCCGTGTGAAGATGTTGCTAAAGTTCAGGTTCCGAGTTGGCAGGCCTGGTTGGTTCCACATCTCATCTCCTGTCTCCCTGCCAAAGAAGGAAGAGATGAACTTGCCTCCCCTGCCTGCAAGGTTTGAGCTTGCCCAACAGCCATCTCTATTCCAGGACTCACCTCGGATCTGCTAGGTCCTCACGCACCTCCAGGTATGGAAAGACAGAATCCACACCCCTGGACTCTTTGACTGAAAAATCTCTGTCACTGAAACACTGTCAGCCCTTGAGAGTAAACATCCCCCAGTGTCCCTAGGAACTGGACAACTGTTTACATATTCCACGGATGTTCTATTGTTAGCGTCGCACCCCTGAACACCAAGAAAGTTTTAGTATTTTTATCCCCCTGGAACTCCCTTTCTCTCCCCCTGAAGTCTACTTATGACTCTCAGAAGGAGACAGAAAATTCAACTAGTACATTAGCTCTTCATGCATTTGAAACTTTACTATATTAGGACAATCTGAAGCTATAGCTCACTAAATAATCTTCACCACACATTCCTTGTGTCTTCTTCTTTTCATGTGGGCAAATTCTATCAAAATAATAAACCAGGGGGATCTTTGATAGAGAATAAGCAATTAGATGTTTGTGACTAGCTAGCGTGTGTGTGCTAGGCTGTTCCGTCAAGTGTTACCGGGAAAACATCCTTTGGGAGGGAGGACTTAATGAGAAGAAGAGATCTTGCAAAGAAGGTTCATGCTTATAAGAGAAAAGTTAAGAGTGGACTTTTCAATAGTTGGGAAAACAAAGCATAAACAAAAAATTATAACTCAACCTCATGCATTCCTCTTCCCGGCTTCTCATGAATGAATTTATGTCAGAAGAACGGACACACTCACGGTCTGGCCATTGTGACAGACTCTCCAGAATGCTAGAGAGAGCCTACTGTGGATGGCTTTCTCCAGACAGAGCTCAATTATCTGCCCCTTCTCATTTGCCCTAAGATCTGGAAGACTGTCTCTGTACCTTCCTTGGCAATTCCTCTGCCAACATTAATGACCTAACATTCAGAAAGTTCTTCTGTGCTTTTGTCCTAAAGCAGTTTTTTGCCTTTCTTTGTGCCCTGCAATTAAAGTCAGCTTCTACTTACTTTGGCTTTAATAGAGACACAGAAAATTTGATCTACGCCATTAGCGCTTCGTGCATTCAAAACCTTACTATATTAGGACAATCTGAAATTTCTTTTGGCTGCGATAAAAAGTCCTGATTCTGTTTACTTCTCCTCAAATACCCTATTATTCAAGCTGGAATCATTTTTATTGCACCCTTTTAGACCTCTCTAGCATTCCCGTGTTCTTCTCGACTGAGCCCCCAAACCCAAGCATAACTGTTTATTAGAGACCCATGCAAGGCCGAGGAGGAGAGCTTGTGTCTGTCCACAAGACCCTCACATGAGGCTCTTTCACTTACACAACTCAGAAGCAGGCTGATTTCATTTTCTTTCCATTGGGAATTCTTTCTTAAAATAAGCCTCGTTTTAAAATTGAGCCTCGACTTCTGCTTTAAAATGGTAGACAGCTTGGGCATCCAGCTTCCCTCTCCTCCAAAGATTCCTTTGAAATAACAGCAACAATTGATTAACAAAAGCAGAAAAATACGATAAAACATTGTAGGTGATCAGATAGCTAAAACAGAAAAAACTGTAGCCCGGGACACCAGAGGGGAGCCTGGGACACACTCGGGTATCCTGGAAGAAACCTCACTGCAAAGTCCCTCAGCATCAGAGGTGAGGTGGGCTAGCTTCCAGGTTAATCCTACAGAAGAGAGGAGAATTCCAGCTCCACACTCCCAGAGTATGCTTGGGAAGGAAATCTTGGGGCCTGGGGCTAAAGCCAGAAAGCTACGCTCTGAAAAAAGTGAGTGGTTTGTGCCTAACACTTCTAAATGAGTGCTCTTGGGAGTACAGACGAGCAAAACTGGTATCTCCAGAGCAAGCAACAGCTGCAAGAGTCCCTGTTAGGCATCTTGTCTACACCCTTGCTCTGGGAGCTAGGCTGATGGAGGAAAGGGCCGACCAAATGGGATGCTGTCGTGCGTCATGGCAGGAGGAGAGAACAGAGTTTGGGGAATCACAAAGCAGACGCTCTGCCCTGTAAGTGACAGCCCTGTGGTGTGGGCCAATGCTCTTGTACCCTGTGTAGATTTGTCACTCATATTGGTTTAATAAAATGCTGATTGGCCAGTAGCTAGGCAGGAAGTACAGGGGGATCTTTGAGTTCCAGGACAGTCAGGGTTACACAGAGAGAAACACTGTCTCTAAAAACCAGAAGAAGAAGAAGAAGAGGAGGAGGAGGAGGAGGAGGAGGAGGAGGAGGAGGAGGAGGAGGAAGAGGAAGAAGAAGAAGAAGAAGAAGAAGAAGAAGAAGAAGAAGAAGAAGAAGAAGAAGAATTTTTTCTGGGATATCCATTGGCATCACAGTATTTAATGGAGAGACTTTCAGATGCTAAAAATTGAAGTAGACAAAGAAATTGAAATAACCCCAAAGAAAGGAGGGGTCTAGGGTAGCAATAGGCAGAGTGAATGGCCCCAAAGGGGGGGGGGGAGCAAGAAAAGAAGCATCTGGCTTGACAAAGGACTTTAAACTCCCTCTCTTCTTGGAGAGAACATTTACAATACCACTGTTCTAGAGACACATCCATCCCTTACTTCCTTGTACAAAAATGGCAGAACGAGACTTCGCTTTGGGACCTCCAAATACGCAGCCAACACTGGCTGGCCATCGTGACTCCCTCCACAGGCCCCAGAGGGGGCACAGATGGGAGAGCCTGGCACCGTTTGGTCCTAACCAAGCCAGCTGTATTTGTAGTTCCTTGACACGGCCCTGTAAATTCGTCAGCTTTTATGAACCCGAGCTAGCCTACACCTCTGAGCATTCTGTACTGTACACGAGCGATTATTTTTCTAAAAACAATGAAGTAGCCTCAGCTGCATTCTGTCTTTTGCGGCTGGCGAGCGCATTTTTTTATTATGATTTCTTTTTTGAATACTTAGGTTCTTGGGGGATGACATCACCTAGAACAGACGCTGGGGAAACACACTGTACAGGCTTTTAAAATGTGGTTAAAAGTCGGGGGAAGAAAACAGATTCTTCCAATTAATGATAGTTTTGGCAGGAAAAGTCTCGCCTGGAGCCTGAAGCTTCCCCTCTCCTCTCCCAAGACTGGTTGAGCAAGCAGGAAGGGGCAATGTTCATTCAACAAAAAAGAACACAAAACAAAACAAAAAAACCAAGTTATCCAAGGGTGATGTAGATTTTCTCAAGCAAAATGTATCTTCAGGGGGAAAACCAACTTTAAGCGAGTCTGTGCACCGCCAAAGACAAACAGCTCTGAGACGGCCTCAGCATTCTTGGTGGTGACCTCTCTAACTTGCTTACCACCCGGCGGAATGTCAGGGGGCAGACCTGATGGACTTCTCACCCAAATCTGTAACCTGGGGACTACCAGGAGCAAAAGGCAGGGACTCTTTCCTTTGGGTGTGCTGGAAGAGCAGAGAGGGAGACAGGGGACAAGGGCGGTGCCCCGGAGGTGCCAACGAACACCGTGCTCAGTGTCACTGGGCCGTACACTGAACTTACTTGTCATGAACGGTCTTCACGGATGGAGTCCCTAAGACGTGGTCATTGCCACAGCCCCAGAACCTACCTGTGCTATGCAGAATGGGGGGATCAAAGTCCAGATTGTCTAACTCCAGGGTCTTAAGCATTATGGGCTTGGGACAGATCAGGGGAAGTAACTCCAAGGATGAGGACTTGAACAGGCATCTTGGGGAGGAGGTTTTAGGTAGTCTCTAGCCTCCCTGGGCCTGGTTTTCTTCTCTAATTTATTAAGCATGTACCATGTGTGGGGCACTGTATTCCGCACCCGGATTCCAGCCAGGAGGAGGACCCTCCCTGTCCGACAGAGAGTGAGAGTCATTATATTTGATTTGGAAACTCGCTGAGTTTGTATAAATTGTTTGAGGGTGGCATAAACTCTTAAACCTTTCAAATTAAATGAGAACCTGGAAATCTGTCAAAGCCAGGGCTTTCTCTTCCACACCTCAGTGAAAACAAACCAACAAGCAACAAGGGCTCGGCTCCCTCCTCTTTTCCCCTCCGGCAGAACACTTTTATTTTCCATAAAGTCTTTAATCAGTTCGGAGGACTGGGGGGAGCACTTCGTGAGTCCTCGAGAACCTTAAGCAGCAAACAGACTTTGAAAAGTGCCTTTTCCCGTTAACACGGCGCTCCTGGTAACCAGGTCACCGTGCCAAAGCAGGCTGTCTGACGGTAACCCGCTGTTGGTGTGGGTTGCCGGGGGCTGCGCTCCGCCAGGAACCCACCACGCTAGCCTTTTGGGTGGCACTGCCTTGTTTCTTAGCGTCCAGGTCACGTGTTTAGAATAGTTGGTGCACGAGCGCCCCCCCCCCCCTGCCCCGACTCCTGTCTTGCCATCTTGTCAATTGGTTCGCTTTATTCGTGATAATGCTTACTCTTTATTACAAACACCACAAGTCATGGGAAGGTTCAGCTGTTTCATTAGTGGACTGGGAACAACAGAGTCTAACGTTTCATTGAAATCAGATGCAATGGTTGTGTTCCAAGGTCAGCTGGAAACTAATAGGGATGATTTAAGTCATCATATCCCAACCGTGGCTGGGCCACGCTAATCACGCTGTAGACCATACTGAAGTGATTCCGAGGGGGGAAGAAGCACATCCTATTTCTCCCTCGTTAAGTGCACCGAAGACTGATTCTGTAAGAGGAAACAAGCCAACTTAGCAGGGTGGTCAGAGCCCAGGCCTCAGGAACCCTCGGTAGCCAGGCTCTGCAAGCCACGGGCTGGGAGAAGCCTGGAGAGCTGGATCCCTTTCTTCCATTTTCTGTTTTTTAATTCTCATTTTCTACTTCCACAGTCTGGCAGCATGGAATCAGGAAGTCCTGGGAATGTCTACAACTCCCTGGAAAATTCTATGACTCCAAGCACACCATATATATATATATATATATATATATATATATATATATATATATATGTGTGAAGAAACTTTGAGAATGAGGATAGAAAAACGTCCTCTCTGCTGGCCCATGGAGTCACTTCCTGCGGTTGCATCTCAATGCCCTTTTATGTAGAAGTTTCTAGTCTTTGCTCATGATCCCTGTTTTTAACCGGCAGCGAGGTAATGGGGGACTCTCCATCCTCACTCTGAGGATGCTTCTCTCCACCCTGGAGTCTGTCTGGTGTGTCTTCTCTCCCTGTGAATGAAACCAAGCTGGACAGATGGTCCTTCTCCAGCTGTGAAGTTAAAAGAGGAGTCTGCTTGAGGCAAAGACAGGGACTATGCGCATGCGTCGTCATCCTCTGCCTGGTCTTGGCGTTTAAAAAGATAAATGAGATAGAATTGTGTGGGATCTTGAAATTCTGAATGCGTTAGCTCTAAAGCATATGTAAGCGGGTAGGACCCAGCACCCTGAGAGCAGTAACTGGCTCAGTTACACCCCATCTTTGCTTTGAAAGGGGGAGACGGGAGTTCTAACGAGTATCCCTTTTGATTCTGGGGACGCACAAATGTCCTACACAGACCTCCGAGTGGTGACAATTTTCAGGCCAGCTGAAGAGACGACATATTGCTGCTGATCGAGGGTGCCAAAGGACCCAAGAGCCTCAGTTGAAAGCCGGTCCAGACTCCTGATCCGCGTGCGGCTTTCGCTAGGCCAAGATCCTTTGCGCGCTGTGCTAAAACATTGCTACAGCTGCGTCTTTCCACCAGCCGCATTCCATCTTGTGCAGCCTGATTTATTGTCTCTTTCTGTCATGTCAGACAGAGCTTGAGACTCAAGCTGAGACAGCATATTAAATCCTGCAAGAAGAGGTGGATGTCCTACAACGTGAGCCTGAGTGTTTGTGTCCAAATCCAGCGCGATCTTCTCCCTGGGTTCCATCCTGCTTGGTGGACGGACTCTGGAGAAGTATCCAACGGGGAGGGGAAGGGCTCATACTCTTGAGTTTACTCTAAGTAACAGCACTGTCTGGGGTGCGTTTGAACCTCCCCCCCCCCATAGACGCTGGACGGTCTATCTCAGTCTGCTTCTCTTCCAGTGCAAATGATACAAAACGTTTGGAAATATCCCTCATCCCATATTGCCTATAGTTCTTACACAGTTGCGAGGTTGGTGTTCATAATTTTGAACTGAGAGCTATTTGACTACGGATAACATTTTATAATTTTGCCTATTATTTCTTGCTCACTTAACAAAATAATGAACTCTAACCTGTAAGTTGCTTTCAAATATGGAGAAAATAAAGATTCTAAATTTACCACTAAATTTAGCATAGCACTGCAGTTTGGAAAAAAAACACTTTATTAATTTCAGTGTTGCCGCTTTTTGCATCTCAAAGAACAAGCTTTTTAAAAAGAATTTGAGTTTTTTAATCCATGTTGGAGTCTTCAGAAATATCACAGACACCAGGAATTATGGCTTCCATTCCAAGGTGTAAATCAGACTAGCAAAGTCTATTGGTCGGGGATCCCAACCCATTCTGCGTGTACCAAATGTGGAGGCAGACATGGCTGTCTTCCCAAAGCAAAGGCTTTGAGAGGTTCTTAGCATAGGAAAACCTCTTGATACGGTGACCTGGTGTATTCCCACAGATTTCACCACGCCCGTTGATGCAGTAAAAGCTCAAGAAACTGCCCTGTGCGGTTATCCCTTAGCAAGGGATTTGGGGGCGTCTGAGATCCAAGCAGAGGCCATGTTCTCTTCTGTTCTACTTGCTGTAGACAACTCTACAGGCTTGGGAGCAGCCGTGTGGATGAAAACTCAACTCTCCATAACGAGGACCAAAGGTTTTCACGGCCAACACCAGTTCTTCGCTGGGTAAGTTTTCCCAGATGTGTTATTTGGGAGGACCCAGCCGTTGGTTGATCCTTTTCTAGGCATTGACTGTCCTTTCTTTCTGAAAGAAAAATTCTCTGTCAACTAATTTTCTATTCTGAATCTTTTCTGGTAAGAGGGGAGGCCCTGTAAGGTGGCTTTGCTGATGTCATAATAGAATGACCAGTTGAAACACGTAAGCCGTGTGATGGTTTTCCAGGTCTCTGCAATGCGATCTTTCAAAGCAGGGAGAAATCTTTTGACTTCCCAGGCCCATGGTTCATCCTTCATCTTACCTTATGGGCTTTTAACCTCCAGTGCATCACTCCTTCTAAAAGTTCAGTAGAAGAGTATGTTTTTTCTTTCTTTCTTTTATTTATTTATTAAAGATTTCTGCCTCCTCCCCTCCACCCCCTCCCATATCCCCCCTCCCCCAATCAAGTGCCCCTCCCTCATCAGCCCAAAGAGCAATCAGGGTTCCCTGCCCTGTGCGAAGTCCAAGGACCACCCACCTCCATCCATCCAGGTCTAGTAAGGTGAACATCCAAACAGCCTAGGCTCCTACAAAGCCAGTACGTGCAGTAGGATCAAAACCCAGTGTCATTGATCTTGACTTCTCAGCAGTCCTCATTAGGGAAAACACATTTCCTTGAACATTTATCATGATACGGATACATTTTCCGACTACCCCGAGCTCTGTGCTTCATTAAGAAAGGAAGTCTCGCTATCTCTGCTTCATAGAGAAGAGTGGTGGTGACAGGCTTTGCTTTGATCGCACTGACTCATGCATGTTCACACATGTATTCCCTTGACAAATGTTTGTTGGGCAGCTTCTGTGTTTGAAGCACTCGCAAGACACAGAACTGGGAGATGAAAATGGTCCTTCCGCTCCCACTAAGATCACAACCTTCTAGTTCCATCACACAGCCCTGTGTAAATAAATCTTCACCTGGATGAAAATACTCCTATTTCTTTTTTTTTTTTTTTTTTTTTTTTTTTTTTTTGGTTTTTCGAGACAGGGTTTCTCTGTGGTTTTGGAGCCTGTCCTGGAACTAGCTCTTGTAGACCAGGCTGGTCTCGAACTCACAGAGATCCGCCTGCCTCTGCCTCCCGAGTGCTGGGATTAAAGGCGTGCGCCACCACCGCCCGGCAAATACTCCTATTTCTAAAACAGACACTGAGAACTAACCTATAGGAAAAATGCTTTGCTTGCACAAAGCCAACCATGACTAGTCACCATGCCTTTGGGTGAGGGCAATGAACTGGTGCCTCGCCATGGGCAAGCCAACTGGTAAAGATTTTGATGGACACCTCTGGTTACAAATCACAATTGGTGACTATTTTGATTGACATCTCTGGTTACAAATCCCTATTGGTAAAGATTTTGATTGACACCTCTGATTGCAAATCACAGTGAGGAACTCCAAGTCTGAGAGATTCGTGGGCAAGAGGTAGAGCTGCTGAAGCAGCAAAGGCAAGACGAAAAGAAGCATATTGGGAGATGGAGTCAGCCCCGGGGCCCCAGGAAGCAGAAAGTAACAGGCATTCCCAGCAAGACAGATGCTAGAAGGGATAAAGGCTTTCTTGTGGTAGGCGGCAATCTGTACAGTCTGGGGACTAGGGAGAGCATTCCTGATTGGCTTTGGCAGGGCAGGCATTCCCTCACTAGGGACAAGGAACATCTGGGTTGTCAGGCCCCCACAAGGTGACTGCATGTGGAATCAGATGAACTCCCCCAAAAGCAAGTTGTATCCAAAGAAGGTGAAGGAAAGTGTGTGCGCGCAGACACGTGTGCGTGTGAACACATATGTGTAGGCACTGACATGAAACAGTAGTCAATAAAGCGATCACCCATTGCAGTATGAAAAAAATTGTCAATTACTTTAATATGATATTTTTATAAAATATTGAGAATCTCATACATTTTAAGTATACCCATTTCCATCTCTCCTTCTCTAATTCCTCTGAGATCTACCAGTCCTCCAACTTCCTGCACCCTTCTTAGTTCATAACTCTGAGTCCAGTCTGTGCTGACTCTGGGTGTGGGGCCATACACTGGGGGGTGGTTAACCCACCAGGGGGCCACAGCCTTAAAGAAAACCAACTCTGCCCAGAAGTCATCGTTCTTATCAGTTATGGGTGTGGGCGGGTGGGCCATCCCCACTCCATGCTAGAATGGTGCCTGGCTGGATCTTGCTCAAGTCCCGTGCAGGCAGCCACAGCTGCTGTGAGTTCAGTAGTAAAGCAATCCTGTCATATCCAGCAAGCAACGAAAATCTTATCTCCTGCTCTGGAGAGCGATGGTTGAGGTATTTTTAGAACCTTCTGGCATTTCAAAAGCTAAAGAGGATGAATGTTGTGGAATGTCTGTTTAACTATGTAAAGATGTGTTGCTCTTTTACCTTGCCTACCTAAGGCACCTGATTGGTCTGAGGAAAGTCGAACAGCCAATAGCAAGAGAGGAGGGGTAAGTAGGAGAAGGGATTTAGGTTCAGGGGAAGGAAAAAAAGAGACACCAGGGAGACAACAGGGGCCAACCAGGCAAACACGGAGAAAGCAAGGAAGTAGAATATACAAAATGAAAGAAAGGTAAAAAGCTCTGTGGTAAAATGGATATGAGTAGAAACAGGTTAAATTAAATTCAAAGAGCTAGTGGGATGAGCCTAAGCTAAGGCTAAACATTCATAAATAATAATAAAGTCTCTATATCTTTATTTGGCAGCTGGTTGGTGGCCTAAAGAAAATTCCAAGTACAGGTGAGAACCTCATAAAACAGGAGAACCAAGATTGGGTACTTTAGATATGTTTGGATTATTTTTTAATCATCAATCATTACTCATTTACCTGAATACATAAAAAAAAGAAAAGAAGGGTGGGAACCACTGGGAAGAGGTTAAGGGGACAATATTTTCTCTTTTGCAGCTTGACTTGGAATAATGGGATTTCTTCTCTTTGCTTCCATTCCAGGTAACAGAGAGCTTAGTGTGTCCAGCGATGGATCGGACAGACGCACCGCTTACCCCTTGCCCCCACCACAGGGATTTGTGATCCGCTTCCAAAGGCCGCTATGCAAAAATCAACGCATTATTGTCCTCATTTGTCACTGGGCTGTGAACCTGGGAAAATACAGAGGAAACAGAAAACGGGGCACATCTGTGAGTCTGGCCGTGTCTTGATTGTAGCAATGCCGGCTCCCCAGATGTGCAGGTTTTCACAGGAGAACAGGACTCTGTTTGACTCCAAACTCCATCACTGCTCAGCTGATGTTTTACGGCTCCTCTGGGCTCAGCGTGCTCCCCCTTGACAGAGCCAGACAGTAGCTTAGCTATAAGAGTCCCTGGCACCGCTTCAAGATCTATTTCCCTAAATTATGGCAAATGAGGGCTTGCGGTATATGTGCGTCGGCTCCACCTACATATTCTCCGGCACTAACGCTAGCACACTCTCTCTGCTTCTCGGCAGAGAGCTCACATTTAGCAAACAGTTACTCAGTCTTCTCTTAAAAAGAGTTCAGAAGACTTTGCAAAGGAAACCCAGGAGAGAAAGCTCCCAGCCATGAAGAAATACCCAAAGTGTGAGTACTTATAACCTTCCTCCTTGTGCTAACATCTCAGGAATACATCAACACGTTCCTTCCAGTGGATTCTGCCTCAAAGGTTCTCACAGTTGGTGTGCATGAGAATCACACAGGATTAATCACCATGGAAACCACTTGGGTCCATCCCTGGATTCCTGGACACTAAAAGTCTGCAGGGCGGCGTATCGACAACCTTCCTTTCAGGTGACTCAGAAGACGTCAGACTGCACAGGTTTAAATAAACTAACAAAACGGGCAAGTCAGCCAAAGAGGAAAACAGCACAGCTCCCAGGAGACTTGAAATGCTGTCCTTTGGCAGGCCTCCCCTTCTCCTGCTATCCCCACTCACACAGAATTATTACACTTCAAAAAAAAAAAAGTATTTCTTGACCATCGTCATCACCATCACCATTGTGGAGAACTTGCTGAGGAGGAGCTATTTCAAAAGAAAGGAAAATGATTTGGAAATAAAAGCTTGAATCTAGTTCGTGTGTATGGAGAACTTCTGTGGTAATAAAACCCTGAATCCGGTGTGTGTGTGTGTGTGTGTGTGTGTGTGTGTGTGTGCGTGTGTGTGCCTGTTTCTGCTGTTTCTGTGCCTGTGTGTGTGTGCTTATGGGTATACCCATGGGTCTACCGCCTCAGGTGCTACTCCTCAGGTTCCATGCACTTTGTTGAGAGACGGTTGCTCACTGGCCTGAAGCTCACTGATTGGACAAGACTGGCCAGTGAGTCCCAGGAACTCACCTGTCTCTGCCTTCTCACACACTTGGATTTCGTGCTTGTGTGTACCATCCCAGCTTTGTCTGCTTGTGTGTCAGTCATGGGTTCTGGGACTGCACCCGGTGTTGTGTGGTGTGGTACTTTACTACCTGAGCCCTCCTCCCAGCCCTCCAGTCTAGTTGGTGCTCATAGATATAGTGAGCTAAGAGAACAAACAGGTCCTCTTCTTGAGGTTTGGGGGTTTTTAGTTTGTCTTTCTAGGCTAGTCTAAGATTACAAGGCTCATTCAGAAGCAGCAGACACTCTTCCCAGGATAATCTATATCTCTAAAGATTTTCCTACCATTTATCCAGTGATTTCTCATGGGCCTGCCGCCGTAATTCTACGAAAGGTTTTTATGATCCTGGTAATAATGATAACTAACATTTTTATTTACTGTGTACTTCATGCCCCATAATGCATTTGTTCCTCCCAATAATCATACGAGACAGATAACATTCATACCCATTTGATAGGTGAGGAAACAGCATCAGTCAGGGTGACTGTCGCTGTCTTAACACATGATGACCAAAAGCAACTTGGAAAGAAAAAAGCTAGCTTCATCTTTCAGCTCATCATCTGGGGAAGTCAGCAGGAACTCAGCGTGGGAACCTGGAGGCAGGAACTGCCACAGAGGCCACAGAGGAATGCTGCTTACTGGCTTGCTCCCCCTGGCTTGCTCCTCATGGCTTGCTCAGCCTGCTTTCTTATAGAACCCAGGGCCACCAGCACAGGGACAGCACGGCCCACCATTGACTGGGCCCTCCACCATCAATTGCTAATTGAGAAACTGCCCTACAGCTGCAGACTTGCCCACAGGCTGATCTTGTAAGGGTATTTCCTCATTTAATGTTCTCTCTTCCAAAGTGACTCTTGCTATGTCAAGGTGACGTAAAACCAGCCAGCACACTTGACGCTTTGCCAACTTGAGACACAAACATATTACTGTTAAACCATAGACTTCTTCTTCTTCATCATCCCCAAGATCTCATAATAATATAAATATCACGATTGCTTCAGAAGTCCCCATGGTCTTTACAAAGTCAAGCGCTTTAAAGGTTCAGTCTCTTTAAAATATTCATAGTCTCTCTACCGCAACCGTTAGTTTCTTGAAAACTCCAAAGTCTCTTTAAAAGTTCAAAGTCTTTTAACTGTGGGCTCCCGTAAGTGAAAAATAAGTTAAATGCTTTCCTGCTCTGAGAGGGAAGAACCGTGGCAGAGTCACAATGAAACCAAAGCAAATTCCAACGGTTTAAGGGTCAGTGGTAGACTTCTGGGATGCATTCGCCGTCTTCCTGCCTCCTCCAAAGGGCGTGGAAAGCCCTCCACAGCACACAGAGCTTGCCCCTGGGTTCAGGCCAGCTCCACTCCGAAGCTGCTGCTGTCCTTGGAGGTCTCTCCATAGTACTGGTATCTCCAAAATGCTCAGGTCTCCACGGCAACTGAGCAGCACTTTCACCAACACCTTCCCCTGGTCTCTCTTTAGAAATTATCACCCTGTCGTGTGGTGTCAAGCCTTAATTCCCCCCCCCCCCACCATGACTCCCATCCTGGAACCTTAACGCACCTTCCCAGCAGCCTCTCCTGGCATGGTGCCAAGCCTCAGCTCTTCTATATGACCTCTGAAGCCTTCGTAATCAGTACCACCTGGGTGAATCTTGCTACCAAGCTCAGCTTCCAGGGCAAGGTCTAGCCTTGGACCCTCTGGATCTCAACCTCCATGTGCCGACCCTTAAGAAGCCCATCCCAGGGGGTTCTGTCTCCTTGATGCTGTTCTCTTCTTAATGGTGGCAATTCTTCAACTCCAGCTAACCAGACGTCACAGGTTCCTAACACAAAGTACCACACCAATGACCTCTGGAGAGTCTTTAAGGGACTCACTTCCTTCTGAAACTTCACAAGCCAGGTTTCCACCATGTGCACGGCTCCAGTCTCCCACAGAATATTCCACTGAGCTCTAAATATTTGACAACTTTTCCAACACACTACACCTTCCCAACACACAGCTAGGTCTGCCACGGCAACGCTCTACTCTTGCCACCAGCTTCTGCCATAGCCAGGGTCTCTGTTGCGGTGATGAAACACCATAACCAGAAGAACTTTGGGAGGAAAGGGTTTGGTTTAACTTGCCTCTCATAGCCCATCATCCAAGTACATCTGAGCAGGAATTCATGAAAGGAACCTGGAGGCAGGAATCGAAGCAAAGGTTATAAAGGGTTACTGCTTGCTGACTTGCCTTTTCATGGCTTGGTCAACCTGCTTTCTTATCGTTCCCAGAACCACCAGCCCAGGGGTGCCCCAGTTCATTGTGGATGGTGCCTCCCCCCAATAATCACTAATTAACAAAACGTAGTACAGACTTGCCCAAGCTTATGGGGGCATTTTCTCAACTGAGTTTCTCTCTTCCAAAATGAGTCTTGCCTGTGTCCAATTGACAGAAACTAAGACAGACTGCCTTCCCAGCTGCACAGACTACCAATGAAGGTAGGGAAGCCTTGATTTGAAAGTCTGTTCCCTGCTTTTGAGTCCCCGCACACAACTTCTACTATGTTGTCTCTCTGGGTAGAAGCTTAGCGAGGCAAGAGCCCACTCCCACCCAGCTCAGTGGGCAAGGTAGTGGAAGGATGGTAGAGAGTTACAAGGGCAAAGTTGTTCACCTCTTTAAAAAAATCTTTGGGTTAAAAAAGAGAAGCGATTATCAAATCAATCCAACTGTTTGTAGATAAAGGGCAGTGGGATTTCCATGTCTCTGAATACAGACTATGGGAGAGCATTGTTCCATGCCTTATTCTGTGTGTAATTATGCCGAGTGAAATACCTTCTGAGCAACTGTATACATAATCAAGTACTACACACATCTAAGAGCTTGAAGGTGCCTGCTAACCTCCTCCTACCCTGACCCCTACGCAGCAAACCGTAGTTATAATTTCCCCCTCGTTTCGCTTGGATTTTCTTTAATAGTGTCTGATGATAATTAAAAATCAGCGTCTATGTGGCCTGGATGAAGAAACCAAAATTGTTCTCTTTTGTCTTTAAGGAAAAGTGACAGTCATAAGAATGCCCAATATAATCAGTTCACTCTCCCTGCCTTGGAACTAGTATTTTATCAACCACAAATATGCCTCTCCACATGAGACAGTCACTACAGCCCTGTGGTAAATGCAGCAGAGACTGAAGTCACTGCCAAAGAGGCATCAAAGCTTTCAGAGCGGCGATTGATGTGCTCCGATTTGGAGCTCAAAGAGCGAGGGAGCAAAGAGGAAGAAGCCAGAGGCAGGAATGGCTTTAGGCGATGCTTTCAAACTAGGTTTAATAGAAAGGCGAAACCAGCCGTAAGAGATTCACATATAAAACAGATATGTGCCACTTAGCAAGTAGGGCCGAGCCAGCTCTCAGAGTATTTTCACGTTTGGGTTCTGCCCAGCCTAGGGAGGAGAGGCTGGTAAGGCGGAGCCGGTTCTGACCTGAAGGTGGATAGGACCGCTGGTGGGCCGCAGAGCTTAGCAATGAGGCAATGGGATCCATGATCGTTTCAATCCTGTTTTTATTGGGGTTGTTATTACTGGAGCCCCGAGCGCCTCACGAATCTCCTTCTGTGTATTGAGACCAACTGGCTGACATTTTCCCAGAGGTATATCCCGGGTGCCCAGGAGCGCCCCGGGTACCAAGCCTTGTGCAGAGTGGCTCCTTCCTCCGCCCGCAGTTCCTGAGGCTTCCCGAGAGATTCTGTCTTGTCTGATCTTACGATTCCTCTTTCTGGTCACATTTTTTCGGAAACAGCCCCGTGGAGCTAAGGAGTGGTATAGATGGATATCCAGAAGTAGTTTCTTAAACTGAGCCACTGTTGCAAGCATGTAGGAAGGATGTTACGCTTGAAAAACTAAAACAGGGGGCTGGGGAGATGGTTCAGTCAGTAAGAGCTTGCCGTACAAGCAGGAGCACCTAAGTCTGATCCCTGACCCATGTAAAAGCCAGGCAGAGAGGCATGTTCCTATAGCCTCAGCACTGGAAGGGAGAGACAAGAGGATCTCTCTCTCTGGTGCTTCCTGTCTGGCTAACCCACTCACTGGTAAACTCTAGGCCCAATGAGAAATGCGTTCACATAAACTAAGAATGGCCGAGTACGACACACAACAGCAACCTCTGTTTTCCACAAGCGTGTGCACATGGACAACACACATGCACGCACACACACAGACAGGTACAGACACATCGACACAGAAACCAAAGTACCAACATGAAGTGATGACTTTATAGAGGAGGATGTATTTTACATGTTTCCATTTTAAACTACAGGTTT
Organism: Microtus oregoni; assembly: GCF_018167655.1. Lineage (NCBI taxonomy): Eukaryota > Metazoa > Chordata > Mammalia > Rodentia > Cricetidae > Microtus > Microtus oregoni. Next base: position 38,564,731 of record NW_024543077.1, on the reverse strand, counting down.
CTGGGCCAGGAGGTGGTGGCGCACGCCTTTAATCCCAGCACCCGGGAGGCAGAGGCAGGAGGATCTCTGTGAGTTCGAGGCCAGCCTGGTCTACAAGAGCGAGTTCCAGGACAGGCTCCAAAGCCACAGAGAAACCTTGTCAAAAAAAAAAAAAAAAAAACAAAAAAACAAAAAAAACCCACCACCTACAGATTTCTGCCTGCTTATGTAAAAATTTGCTTTTTTAAAACTGAGCAATATAATTAAAAGAGTCGGTAAGAAGAGGTAAAACATGGATATTCACTTTCTCACGACCTTACAATTCTTCAGTGGCAAAAGCATCTTCATTAAGTCCATGCATGAGATGATACTTTCTAAAGCGGTCCAGATGTGTGGAGAAGGTGTTGAAAATCTGCAAGGAGATGATGGTTATGACATCATACACGGTGGCTGCGAAGACCACAAAGGCGGAATGCAGGCAGCTAGGATAAAGCAGCGCAGATCCGGAGCACAGGCGTGCTGCCTCACTGCGCAGACTCCTACAAACCCGGAAGTCAGGGCAGGAAGAGAAAGCAACATAGAAAACGTTCAATAGATTTTGGCCTGATGGCTTGAAAGTCATCCTCGTCTCCCGAAGCACATCCAGCAGGAACTACTAAGATGACTCCTTTTCCTCCCCCGCTCAAATGCATATTTTAATACAACACCCAACCGCTTTGAACTCCCTATTCCTCAACATCTGTAAAATCCAATTTCCGCTTGGTTTAAAAAAAAATGCTGACATCTGTTTAAATCCTAATATCTCCACAACCATGTAGTATGTTAACTAGAGCTTGGTGTCATGTTCAATCACTTGAGTCTTAAAAAAAATATTAAGCTTATGGTTTTGTTTCAACGTTTTCCTGTGATACTAGCATTTCACTCCTCAGATGTTCCTAAGTGGTCAGTGAGAAAAAAAATTGCATACTTCCTGTACCCCCCTCCATAATATCAAATATGAACCCTTCATATCAAGCTCAATTAGAGATTTTTTTTTTTATGTAAACCACCAAGAATGTGGAGTTTTGGAGTCAGATGATGCTGGCTTACCAGGAAGCCAGCAGATAAACTCAAACGTTGAGTATTCTGGCTTGGCTTTAAAAGAGGCCTTCTCCTAGAGTCTGTGGCAGCTGCTTCTTCTAAGTCAAACGCGTGATGTAGGGAGAATAACTTGGCTTTACAAATTGTTAAAGTCGTCTTATGCTTTCTGTACTCATAAGGTCATTAAAATTTCAGAACGGCATTACATTAGAAAACGTAGCCTTGAGGTGTACCCCGCAAACGTTTTCCCATCCCGTGGGTAGGTAGACCTCTGTATTGGGATTTTTTTCCCAATGGTTGCTGTAAGTTGCTTGCCTGTTGGGGATGGATTGGTCTCATGTGCACGAGTTATCACTAGCTCCTGTTGTGATCTCATAGCCGGAGAGTCTAAAGCTTCCTCGCCCCATCTGTATCTTTGCCCCCACGGCAGGCCATATCTTGTGACACTTTGGTTAATAAAGGGACAGTCAGGCTTGGTGAAGCTGGGTCTGTGTAGCTGAACAAGGATGAAAAACAGCTGTAGCCTCAGGACCAGATAGGGCAGGGACTGTTGTTTACCCCACTAACATGCCAGGTCAAAATTTTCACAAAACACACAAAGCAGAATCCCAGAGGAGCCGTTTCCAAAGGGGCTGTCCAAACAGGAAGGAAGCAAGTCCGGGTGGCGCAAAGACATGCGCAGTGGGTACCGTGTGCCAAGATAATGTCCCTCTTCAGGGGCAAACCTCTTATTCCCTCAACTGCCAGCGTTTTTGCCCTCTGGCATCTTCCAGCACAGCAGAATCCCTTCCTCTGGAAGCTGCCAAGCAGAGGGAGTGTTTCCTCAAACGCAAAGTCCCTCCGAGAAGCCTTCTGCATCCAGGGACTTGGCCAGTGTTCCAATACAGGACAATTCTGAGGAGCTTCACCCACCAAGAAATCCCTTTATAAATTGGTTGACCAATTGAAACGTCACCCGGGTTTAACCTCCATCTCTGCCCAATCTTACCTTCTTCATTCTCTCAAGGGATGGTTCCCAAGAGAAATCTCCAAAGTCTTAGCCCACTAGAAACCCTACCAAAGATTAGAGGCTTCTGTTAGTTCCACCCCTTCAGAGTTCAGTCCACGGCTCAGAGAGCGTTTCTATAATCAGATGATGACAGGTGATAGAAAATTAATACATCCATTAAAACATCAGATGACCTGACTTGTCCTGAAAAGAGGAGCCTTCTCCTAGGACAATGGCAACTGATTCTGTCAGGTCAAAGCTGGGATGCGGTAAGAATAACTTGGGTTTACAAAGTGTAAAGACATCTAGATTTCCCAAGGTTTGTGCTGCCACTAAGGATCAAGACATGACTGTTCTTATGTTGTCCCCCCCCGGATCGTCCATGTCTGTGATGCTGCAGTTCCTCCATCAGGAGCAGGCCCTAGGTTCACGTTTGACGTGCAGAAAGAAATGAGTGCCATCCCGCACTCTGTGACCCACACAGTGGACTTTGGTCCCCAGCAGGCTCTTCCCTACTTCCACGCAGGTAGTCTTCCCAGATTTGCTTAAGCATCTCTCCAATCGAGTGCAAACCAGCTCACTGAGGTGGGTAAAGGACTCGGAGAGATGAACCCTACAGTGTTGATGATGATATGGACATGTATGTGTTACTTTCCCCCCACAGTGGGCCGTGTTTCTATTGGGAGGTCCATCTATAATTTTTATTCATAATGCCTGCAGAGGAAAACTGACGTTTGTGTAGACCCAGGACCTTTCAAAGCAGGAAGGCCAGGGATCGCCCATGTACAAATGCAGCTGGCCGGACCAGATCACTAACCACACATGACTTAGATTCTTCTGCTCACCCACCCACTGAAGCCCAGTGCCCAGCACAGTGCCTGGGGCACAACAAGCAGGTCACACGTCCTTGTGGGATGAATGACAAGAACAGGTGGCCTTGCTGACAGCCTAGTATGGCCTCTGCCTCAAAGCACATTGACAGAGTTCCTCCTAGGCATCAGCCTCCAACTGAGATTGTTCCATGAGGGGGGTCAAAACGGGCAGAAATCCCTTGCCGGGTAAGGTTCTAATTGACGGATTCCACAGGTAAGTCCAATTTGAAATTGGTGAGCACGTTGTTGCCTTGCCTTACCTAACAGTCTCAGGTTCATAAAGCAGGGCAGCCATAGTTTGTGGACGGACACGGGCTCTTTGTATTCTGCTACTCTTCTACCTCAGGGGCTGGCGAACTACAGGCACTGGGCATTTCCATAAAGTTTTATTGGAACAATCACTCTTGTTTGTTCGTGTCATTTATCCACGGCTACTCTCAGGAATGACCAGCAAAGCTGGACCTTGTGATGGCAGTCATATAGCTCATATCATTAGAACGGTCACTGTCTGGGCCCCTGTAGTGAAAGCTTGCTGACTGCTCCCACTACTCCTCTTTTGGTGAGCATTTAGGTCTGGTTCACTTGTGGCAGCAAGATCTCCCCCAAGTGGGACAACAACATAGCCCCGCCTTGCCGGAGAGTCGAGCTGGGGCTTCCTTTACGTGGCGAGTGTTTTATACGAGGAAGCTGCTGTGTTGCAATTCAAGCCTATGAGCTTGATGTTAGAGGAAAGATTTCAGAGCGATTTTTAAAATAGGGACTTGCTTATTCAACAGCAAGGATTGACTAGAGACGAGAGAATAAGAAACACGGTCCTTTCCTCGTGAATCCTTTGTTCTAATGCAGGAGACAGCTACTAAGAAATTAAGACACAAATGAATATGTAATCCCAAACCGTGATAGGTACGGTCACGGACATGGCAATCTCCCCATAACTTCTCTCCTTGTTGTCATAAAAAGGAAGGCGAATGGGGAGATTGGACTCCTGTGTTGACTCCCTTGTCTTGCCATCCTGGAGAAGAAACCAAGAGGGGACCCTTTTCAGTGTAGCGCGTGCCCCTTCCGGGATCATAGCCTCTCCAGTCCCAGGCGAGGCACAGCCCAGAACCAGGAGTCAGTCACGGGTCATGTCACCATTCACATCTTTCCGCGTCTTTGAGAAATCAAGGAAACTAGGAAAACTGCTTGGTGAACGTTGGCAGGATTCTCCTTTGGTATTTGTGGAAGAGAAACATGCAGAACGGCTCACCTGAGTGTCAACCACTTCTAAGCATCAAATATAGGTAATCAATCAAAGACAGATATTTAGAGAAGACGGTGGAGATGATTAAAGCCTAATTGAGAATCATCATGACGGAAAACCATTTGTATTTTTATTTTTTTTTTAAATTGGGGTGAGGAATGCAGTATTTTTGATGTAATAGGTAGTTTATCAGTAAGTTCTTTAACAAAGACTCACATGGGGCCTTGTGGGCCAGAGAAGGAAATGCCATTGGCTGAAAGCAGCTAGAAAAAGGGGCTTTGACAATCTGCCCCCGTGAACTTCAACCTGACCTAGGTGCCTAAGGCAATGGCCTATCTGGCCATCTTATCCGCAGCCTCCCAAACCTGCTTTCTTCTTCTCCGCTTCCAACACGTGACTTTTTCCCACTCAGCGAGACCATGTGGCCCTAGTGGCTGTGCCTCCAGGAGCCTGCAGACTCTTCTACTCCTGGGTCCCTCAGAGCCTAGTTCCATCCATTTCACCTTTGAAGGAACTCACCGTGGTCTTTTCTTACAGCCCAGGCCGCTAGAACACTGAAGAAAATTGCAAACTGTCCCTTCCAGTTCTGGAAATGGCTCCTTCCTTGGGCTTCTGCTCCTCTGGGTTCTGTTACTGGGACGGACTGGGCTCACTGAAGCAGAAATCTTGATGCGATCCCCACCCTCCGGTCCTCGCTTCTTACTCTGCGTGGCACAATCTTGCTGATCCCAGCCGATGTCACCTGACCCTGCTCCACCTTAGCTGCTACCCAACGTTCTGGTAATGTTGTGATAGTTCCTAACTGGTCCCCCTGACTCCAGAGCTGTCCTTACACATTGTTTGTACCATTGGGGAGATTCTGAGGGGCACCAGCCTCTGGCTGTTTGCCTGTCCCTGAATAGGATAAGAGGTGCCATTACTTCAAGGCCCAAGCTTACCCCATCAGCCTGTCCTTCACCAAGTCAAGACTTGGCTACTCTCGGCCTTGTTTCTCCGCCCTCAAAAGGTGGAAATTCAAAGTCACCACTGGTCACCAGAGGCTTGGGGTTCAAGAGTTGATGTCTGGGCCGCTGCTCGAGCTGGTTGGAAGAAAGGCGCTAGATAAATACAAAGTGTTGTTGTTATTATAGGGAAGAAAAAGTAAAGTGTTAGCTCGGGCTCTGTAATTAGAAAACAAATATAGTGTCTGGTGACTTTGATGATAGGATTTCCATGGAGATGTGGCATGCAGAAAGCCCGTTGAGAGAAATGTCTAAAACGGCGTTTTTAACCAGTCCCGGCAGGGTCCTTCAGGTTACCACGCTCCATTTTTTCCTCCCTTCTTCCGGTCTCCCCTCCCCCACCCTCTTCAGAGGTGAGGTAAGCTGTAGGAAGGCGAGCCTGGATGAACACCTCGGAATCTAGTGAGTTTAGCGTGTACATAGCAGTGGCCAACGATGGGCTTCCTGACTTCTTGTTGAGGCCAGGTGCAAAGACGCCAAACTCAGCATCCGGAGGGCTTCACCGAGCTACCCCATCCTGGATTCCTGGGCTCTATAGTCACAGGGCCTAGACCCAGGACTAGTTCCACTGTTGGAAAAGAAGGCTTGAGAGAATTCTTTCGAGAGAATCTTGGTTGCAAAGTGAGTAACGAAGGAAGCCATTTGAGCGCCTTCTCCTGTGTTTATCTGCATATTTTCAGGCTACCCAGAATGCTCTGAGAATTGAAACGGTGTAATGCAATAAATCACTTCTCAAGGAACGTTGTCGGGGTGAGGTGGTTCGAATCCCTCTGCCTCTCTTCTGCTGTCTGTTGGCTTAGGGCTTTTCACCTGCGTTTGTCCTGGAGGCCTGCCCCCATCAAACTGTGGTAAGAGATTATCATTCCTGTGGACATTGGTGGAGGAAGCAGCCGAGGAAGCAGTCTTAAATGTGCAGCTAATTCTCATGTTTGGCCTGTTATCAACCAGGGTTTCAGGGCTTCAGGCCAGTTCCCGGAGTTCCCCCATGCCTCAGTTTCCTTTTTATGGAAAAAAAAATCCATTAAATAATGAACGTGAACTTAATTCACTTCCCCTTAAGTGAAATACTTAAATAATTGAAGATGTTTCTGGGCCTAAATCCTTTGCTTCGCCCCAGCCTCAGTGATCCTGTTGAAATGACTCTTCCAGGTTTTGTATATTATATTGGTTTTATTTTTCTTATTCAAGTTTGTGTCTGTTATTCACTGTGGAACTAGTGAACTAGTTCTATAAACTAGTGAACTTGGTGCCATAACTGTTATTTGAACGGACCTGCTAATCTTTATGGCACGAAACTTCCAAACCCATGCATTTTTATTTTATGGAAAATGAATCTGCTGAGTGCGTTCTATTGGGTGGCTTCCTTATCCTTGTTGCTCTTATCTCATGAGCTTGGGTTTTTTTTTTAAAGATACCCTTTTCTCTTATTTTATAGATACATTCAAATAAAAATATGTCAAACAGAAATATCCACTTTTCACAGCCATCGTGCCAGAGGTAATAATTTGGCTCGGGCTCTTTTTCGCCAGTGGCTCTGAGCAGTGATACAGTTTCTGCGGTGGGTGGAGGAGCTGGCCAGAGGAAAAGGTGTCTGCGGGAAGTCAGAAAAGGTCTCTCAGTTTCTTGGAATGCTGAGGGAGTGTTTATTGCTTTCAGAGGTGTTACAACTTAATTAGCGTTTATTGAATATATTAGAGCTTGCTTTGATTAGAAATGTGTGGATGGTACCTGAAAACACATTTATTGGCTCCTTTGCCTGTGAAAACAGGATCTTCTTCTTCTTCTTCCTTTTTTTAATGTCAAATTCCATTTCCCTCAGAAGCAGATGTCCTGAGTATAAACTAAACTGAGACGATCAGGGCATATTTGGGGGGCTTGTGTTAATGCAAAGTAGAATTTGATGGCCACTTAACAGATCCTCAGAGCGACCTAAGGAACTCCCTGAGACTCGTGAGAGAAGAAGGGGGTTATTGGTACTTTCGGAAAGGGCTTTGGGGATTTGGATTATGAAATGCAGGGACCTGCACAGTGCTGGGCAGGTGACTACAGACTACAGGGCCTCAGCCTTCTGTCTTTGTCCCAATCCCAGGCAGGGACCTGGCCTTCCTCCGTCTGTGTGTCCCCGGCTCCGCTCCCGCTTTGCTCCGTCGGTTCTAGGTCTGCCTGGAAGAGGCTCATCAGAGGTCCTGGGGGGGCGGGGAGGTAGGCCCCTCAGGGAGTTTGCTGTGGTCACCTCCCAAGTACTCCAACTGCCTGACACATCTGCTTTCCCGAGTGACGAATTAAAACGTCTGAGGCGGCTGGAGCCGGCTGCCGCCAGCACACATGGCTGACATGTGGGGCTGTGGTCTCGCAGAGTTTTGGCGCATTCCATTCAGGACACAGGGACAGCAGTGTTTAGCAGTTGACACAAGAGGGGTTTCTGCTGCATGCCAGACAGCTAAAAAGCGGCAAGAAATCTTCTGCGGGTTCCCTGGACACTTGGAATTCTTCTAGCCAGCCTGACGCTCTCTGCCACCAGCACACTGCAAAAGGGCTGCAATGTTCTTGTGGTACTTAGGGGAGCCTTCCTGACGAGGGTAGGACCCAGGAAAACTCCAAGGGACAATAGACGCCAAGAATTCAAGTGCTTCTGCAGCCCAGCTGAAGGGACGAAGCAGAACCAAGTGCAGACAGAAACGAGACGGGCCGCAGCGAGAGAGGAGAAGAAGCCAAGAGACCGACCCCAAGTGAATCTTAACCCTGCCCCCCACTCCCTGTTCCCCAGCCCCCTCCGGCCCTGCAGGGTTTGTGTTCAACATCAAATTAAGTGTTCATGACAGCTAACCACAAGTTATTAAATGTGATTCACAGCCGCATTGCTGCGCCCTCACTGGTGGTACGGAATAACCACTTAGACAAACCATTTGATTCATGGCGTTGATACAAAGAGTCTTTTCGGAGCGAGAGAGGCCTTCTTCGGCCTTTCGCTGAAAATTGATACAAATTTCCGTTAGTCTCTTAAACAGGTCAGTGAGCTGAATTAAAGCCCCAAAGCTTAGCTGCGAAGTCTTTAAGATATTACCGAGCTTGTGCGAAGTGGCTGCGGATTGCCAAGTCAGCGGAAATTTAAGAAATCAGTGTCAAAAATGAACTCGTGTTTGACAAGTGAGACGAGCGACACTCAGCCCGCGCGACGACGGGGCTGCAATCTTTCAGCGCTTAACGCTCTTAATAATTCGGTTTCCTATCATAGACGGGTCTTATTATTTTTGGTGGGTCCCGCTGTGATGGGAAACCTGGTGACATGGTGGCGGTTGGCTTTTCCCGTGTTTCTCCTGCTTTGAGTCTGGAGGTGGTGGGTAAAAGCAGACCAGAGTTCTGCAAGCACCAGGCGCCTGATTTCCACTGTTTTTTTCTAGTTCAGCACGCAGGGCCTCTGGGATGCGTGGGCTGGCCTAGGGAGTGCCACTGCCCCCTCCTGGGAGGAGCCCTACACTAAATTTGCTGTCTGCTTCTGCCTAGCTCAGCCAGCTAGAAGCTTGCTTTTAGAAGACCCCAAAATAGGAAGCCGAGCCGGACTGGACCATGTGTTCTTTTGATAATGCCCCAGAAAGTTCCTGATAAAAAGTCTAGTGTGGCCTTCGGTCTCTGCTGAGCAGTGGGGTGCGGAGGATTGCCATCTGTTTTTAACTGGCTTCCAGATCTGATATATTGTAGAGGGATCTGAGCTTATTGAATTTAAAAGGGGGTACCAAGTTTGTGTGGGATAAATTCAGATCTAGCTTGTCATCTCTCTGCCAAGAGCATGTAATTCATTTTCTTATTACCAACATAGTCTATTAGAAAATAAGTTAGCTATGTAACAAATTGAAGCCTAAGAAAATATCCATATTAGGAAACCTAGTTTGACGATTAAATTAAGCGAGGATTTACTTTGGCGTGAATAATTCCACAATCTGCTTTTCTGTCCTGAAAAATGAGTTTAGCAAGGCGTGGCTGTGCGTGTAATATTTAACAGCCCTATTTTCAGGGTTTTGGGTTTTGAGTTCCCATTCCATGGGCCTTCAATGTCACCCATGACCTAATGTCACCCTCGCTGTCTCTTAAGGAACTTTCTAAAATTGCTTTCCTGGAGGACCCGATCCAAATCATGAGGATGTTTACCTATTCGTCCATGTATTTATCTGGGTGCCCCTTCAAGTCAAAAGGGCCTGAGAGCCAAGCACAGCATTTGGTAGGCTGGCAAGATGGTTCAGTGGTCAGGGAGCCTGACATGCAAGCTTGCTGGTCTGAGTTTGATCTCTGAGACAGGCAGCAGGAGGCGAGAACTCCTGAAGGATGTCCTCTGACTTCCACATGTTGGCACGCATGTGCAAGCAGAGGCGTAGGTGCACAGGTGTGCCAGTGATAATGAGAACAAATAAAATTAAAAAAAAATTAAGAAGCCTTTGGTGATGAGGATGTCACTCAAGCAGTGTAAGAAATACAGGGTTGGGGAGACGGCTCAGCAGTTAAAGAGTGTGCAGTGTTCTTGCAGAAAACCCAGAGTTTGAGTCCTAGCTCCCATGGGTAGCTCAGGACTCCCTGGAACTCCTGCTTCAGGGGATCTGATATCACTGGCCTCTTCATGCCCCTGAACTCATGTGTACACTCCCACACACACATACACACACACCACACACACCACACACACACACACCACACCACACACACCACACACACACACATCACACACTCACACACACACCACACCACACACACACCACACACACACCACACCACACACACACCACGCACACACCACACCACACACACACCACACACATCACACACACACCACATACCACACACACACACCTCACACACTCACACACACACCACACACACATCACACACTCACACACACACCACACCACACACACACCACGCACACACCACACCACACACACACCACACACACCACACACACACCACACCACACACACACACCACACACACTCACACACACACCACACACACATCACACACACATACACACACACCACACACACCACACACACCACACCACACACATCACACACTCACACACACACCACACCACACACACCACACACACACCACACACACACCACATACCACACACACATACACACACACCACACCACACACACACACCACACACACACCACACACACACATCACACACATCACACACACACATCACACACTCACACACACACCACACCACACACACACCACACACACACATATAACACACTCACACACACACCACATCACACACACAGACACACACACACCACACACGTGCACACACACGTATGCACACGGAAAAATTTAAAATAACAGAAAAAACTCATTTTTAAAAGAAATGCACAGCGCTACACAGAGCTTTCTGCTTCCTGGAGGAGAATTATTTTGATTCTGTTATTATTTTAAAAGATCTAAATGAATGCTCCCACACTCTTTTCCCTTTTGGATAGAATGAAGAAAATGATCAGCAATGAATCAACATATTGTTACATCAGGCATTCTTTGAAAAAGTTCTTGTAACGAGCGTGCATTTGCCGAGAACATGTGTGCAAATGTTTGTGGTTTTAGCAAACACTCACCTTTTGTTGGAACACCTCTTCTTAAACATTTAGCAAAAAGTAAAGCTTGGATAACAGAAAGTTTAGGTCCTGATTGACCAGTACTTTGATACAATGTAATAGGAGCTCCTGCTGCCTTCAAGAGTTAAGGTGGCTGCTACTCAGAAAATAGTGTCCTTAACAGGCATAAGAAAGTGGCTGAAAGATGGGCACACTGGGACATTTTCTTTACTCGGAAGTGTATTAATATGATGAGTCTGTCTTTTGCCTGCTCTTGGGACCCTTTTCCTCCTCCCAGGTTGACTTGTCCAGCCTTGACATAAGGGTTTGTGCCCAGTCTCATTATAAATTGTTAGGCCATGTGCAGTTGATAGCCCTGGAGGTCTGCTCCTTGTTGTGAATGGAAGTAAAGAAGGAGAGGATGTGGGAGAGAAGGGAGGTGGGGCTGGAAGGAGAGGAGGGTGGGTAGGGGGTGGGTAGAGGGTGTGGAGTGGGGGGGTGGGTTGGAACTAAATGGAATGCAGGGAGAAAGGAGGCAGAGTCAGACAGACACCTAGGAGCCATGGTGGAGACAGAAACCAGAACTTTAGCCGGTAAGCCACAACCACGTGGCGATACACAGATTAACAGAAATGGGTTAAATTAATATGTAAGCGTTAGCCAATAAGAAGCTAGAGCTAATAGCCCAAGTAGTGATTTAATCAATACAGTCTCTGTGTGATTATTTCAGGGCTAAGTGGCTGGAAACCAAGAAGCAGCCCCCAACTACAGCCTCCTCTACGTTTTCTCTCCTCTTTCTCTTCCTCCAATCCCTCCTTCTCCTCTGGTATCCCTTCCTCATCCCTGCTCCTCCTTTGGATTCTCATTTCACCTGAGCACAGTTGATCCACCCTTCTTTTAAGTCACAAAATGGGAGCACCCCAACTCCTCCACGCTGTGTGCTTATCCTTCGATGGCCCTAGGAAGAGCAACAGAAGGAGGCCTGTGGCTGTTACCCTCTTTCTCCTATGGTGAAGCTCTTTATGTCTGCCATCAGCTCAAAATTGTCAAGCCTTCTCTTCCTTAAAGAAATAAAAGACGTTTCTAGGAATTTTTCACAAAATCCCCAGTGGAAGGCAGCAAGGAACATAAACATACTAGCGTCCTGTATAGTAGCCAAGCACTGTGGGAGTTCATGCTGCCAGAGGAAACTGTGTAAGGAGTAGACAAGCAGGGGAATAGGTAAAATATTTAGACCTTTACCCTAGCAAGTTGTATTAATGTGACATGGATCGGTTGGGCCTCGTCACGGTGACAACGCTCCTGTCCTAAGAAGCTGGAGAGATAGAAGATTGGTTTGGCTCATGATTTCAGACCATAGGCCTTGGCTCAGTGAATTCTGCCCCCATGATAAGACAGAACTTCACAGTGTTGGGAACGTGTAGCCGAGAATACTCAGGATGCAGAGAGAGAGAGAGAGAGAGAGAGAGAGAGCAAGAGGTCAGGGACTAGGTGTCATCTTCAGGGCCACTGTCCTGCCTTTTCCAGCGATGCCTGACAACCTAAACTTTCCACTTCCTCCCAACACAGTGCTGTACTGGCATCTGAACACAAAGAGTTCAACCCACCAGGGGAGGGATATTTTCCTGCTCAAACAATAGCACAGCACCCCAATAATGTTGGGAAGTATCTGCTTCTCCACATCTTTGCCAAGATTGATTACTTCCACTCAGACATGTGTTTGCTAACTGAGTGTATGGGGTGGCGGAGAGGGGGGATAGGCGATCTCTTTGCTCAGCTGCATTTTCACTGCTGATAGGAGGAGAAACATAGCTTCCATGTTCATTGGTTCTCTCTCTCTCCCTAGCCCTCTTCTACCCCCTCTCGTTTTTTTCTCTCTCATCCTTTTACGGTGTTTGGGTTCGAACCTAGGACCTCATCCATTTTGGGAAACAGTCCAACACTGAAGTACACGCCCAGCTTCCATTTATATTTTATTGACATGAAATTAAAATTAAAGAATTGGTTCAATATCACACGGTAGCTAACGGTAGAAAAATCCAACCCAAAGTATCACACACTCTTCAATCTCTTGTCTTTTCACCCCACAGGCCTCCATGAGGAGGCAAGTAAGATATTTCAGAACCCGCCCCTTAGCTAGCTTTTCATTTGATCTTGCCTCTGTCCTGATATGTTCCTTACTCCAAGCTGTCCCTGAACAAATCATGCCCTTGGAGACTTTCTGACTTTGCATATTTTCTCCCCAGCATTTTTGACTTGGTTAATTTCTGCTTCCAGAAATTACACTCTGGGGAGAATTCTTCCTCTCGGATTTGCTTCTTAGCTTCTTGAAGAGGGGAGGCGAGCCTTCGGGTCTTCTGCATGTCATGGTTCAGATCATAAGGTCTCTCCTCGTTCAGGCCTTTTGCTCTTTGTCTCCACGGCACTATACAGGGTCTTCAAGTGTCTTGGTTCCAAATGTTGGCATGGTCTACCGCAGTTGGTGTGGCTTGGATAGATTCATTTCTCACAACCCTAACCGTTGAGGACCCCGGGACCAAGGTACCAGCTGATTCAGTTGCTGATGAGGACTTTATTCCTGTGTGCCTATGTTCTGCCTCTTCACTCTGGCCTCACCTAGTGCAGCGTATTGATTTCCTGCTCACCACCATCCTTTCCTTATGAAGCAACAGTTTGCGGGCTGTAGTGTCATGTCCGAACTAGTTCCCAGAATCCCACTCTCTTACTGCTACATACTCCGCTGCTTAAAGCCCTGTGCGTTTGCTTTGATTCTGGCTCTGAAGACCCCAAGGCTGAGACCAAGCGGTCTGCAGGGCTCTACTCCTTTTGGGGGAGAGCGTCCCTTTGCTTTGTGATCACCTCGAGACCACCCCTGCGCCCCATGCTCTGGACACACCTGCTACCGTTTTACTTTGAGCCCGGCAGGATACTGAAACATCATTGACCAGCTCAAGGACCCCGACCTAACCAACCAAGGTCCTCTCGCCGCACCCGCTTGTTCTGGGAATGGGGGCAGGTAGCCGGAGGCTGCTTGTTCATTTCCCAGCCACCTAGACCGGAAATAATCACGCAGAAGCTGTATTAATGCAATGCCGTTTAGCCAATAGCTTAAGCGTATTGCTTCAGGAAGTAGATTATGACTGGGCATACGTGACCCAGTGTACAGCTTTGGCAGGGCGGTCGGAGCCCACAGCCTTCCCAGGTGGCCCCCGGAGCACGGAGATGCTTTCCCCTTCCCTAGGCGTGCCTCTAACAATTACAGCCTGTCAGTCGGGGGGCTCTTGTACCGCACACGTCCCAACCTGATTGGACAGTAAATTCACCTTTTACCTCGTCTCTCTCCCAGCAGAATTCACAGCCTCTCCGAAGTTCAAACCTAGACACAGTGGCAGTGAGCAAGAGCAGGCTGGCTCCTGCTTCTGCCTTGCTGTCCAGTTCTCTGCTGAGGCCTGGCCATTGCCCTGCCAGCCGCTTGTTACTTAGGACAATTTATGCATATGTAGCCCTATCTTATATATTCAAGCCACATGCCTCTTCCTTCAAACATCTGCCCCTGCCATCTTTGGCCCTCAGACTGGACCTCTGCACTTCCAGAGAGAGCCACAGGCCCCCACGGTCCTCTAGAGACAAAATCTAGCCTTTCTGGATGGACCGAATACAGAGGCCCTGGACACAGGTACCTCCTGGTAGGCCCAGGATTCTTCACACATGGCGGCTCCAAGCTGGGGGTGTACCAGGAGAGGCTGGAAGTCTTTCAAGAACAGATCTTGTCCCAGAAGCCTCACTGTCCCTATCTTCCTGCCTCAAGGGTCACCTGCTGAATTCCTGTCACTATGAACGCGGGCTTCACTTCTACCTGTTCCTCCCATTTGTGGCTTCAGCTTGTGGCTCATCTCTGGGTGTCCTGGGGGCCTCTTGCTAGTTTCGTGATCTCCCATCACAGGCACGATTGGGTCTCTGTGCTGAACTCTTTTGGTCTTAGACGTCCAGAAAGGTTTCTACTTTTCTCATTAGACTTCTGGAGCAGGAACTATTTAAAGATGTTGCCTTCCACCATTTGAGAAAGGAGTAGCCATGACTGCGTCCCTCCTTTCGCCCACCCCCAACTTCCCACCCTTCTTTCCTCCTCTCTCCTCTTCTCTGCCAGTTCCCACTCCCACCCGAAAGCAGCCCTCTTAAGGGTAGCCCGTTCCCTATCAGTGGTAAGAACTCTCCAAGTTGCTCCAAGAAAGGGAGCAAGCCTGAGTGCAGAGGCAGCCGTCAGAGATCTCCAGCGCTCCCCAGACCTGACCTTGGCAATTATTTCTTCTTTTTTTTTTTAATATTTATTTATTATGTATACAATATTCAATCTGTGTGTGTTTGCAGACCAGAAGAGGACAGCAGACCTCATTACAGATGGTTGTGAGCCACCATGTGGTTGCCGGGAATTGAACTCATGACCTTTGGAAGAGCAGGCAATGCTCTTAACCACTGAGCCATCTCTCCAGCCCTTGGCAATTATTTCTAAAGTCACTTCTGCGCGCACACTACCCTTCTGCGGGGCTTTATGAAAACCAGGCTTCATGCAGTGTTCTAAAGTTTTGATGCCCCAGAAAGAAGTTTAAATATTTTCCTTTAATGTGGAAATATTTTGAGATGATGAAGATGATTAAGTGTTGAAAATGTAGCGATCTGCTTGGCATGGAGAGAAAAGAAATATGAAGAATTTTTAATAAAAATCTGACCACAATGGTGTTGGAACACAATCTGTCTGAAATACAAGGCAGATACTTTATCCTCCGGGTGAAGCTGACTTTACTAATAGTTTTGGACAGTTACAGGTGTAATTTTAGCTACCAGAGGGAGTGCCAATTATTATGAGAACACAGGAGAAACAACGGGAAAAACAAAGTTTTAAAAGAAAAAGTGACTACAGAGAGCACAGGGCTAATGCAGAGCACGTACGTGCTGATCTGGAAGAGGAGTGTGTGCCAGGCCAAGCTGTCGCAAGGGCTGGAATCACAGCCTGGGCTCCTCACGTCGAGAGTGTGAGAAACCGCCAGTGCCGTGCGGTTTGTAAAGTCTGCACCTGTGATCTGTGACATCACTGCTTGCAGAATTAGACCATTAAAGAAACACCACAAAGCAAAAGCAAAGATTGAGAGAGGGAGGGGAGGAAGGAAGGGAGACAGATAAGAGAAAAAGGAAAGAAGAAAGATGATGGATAGATATTTACTTGGGAAGAGATGCACATTTACCACTCCTGTTTCTCTGTTGCGATGAGCCCGTCTCTCGTTTTTTTGCCTACGTGGCTTTTAATTCACCATCGGAAGATGATGTAGCCAGTGTGGGGGAAATATGAGGAGAGAAGACGCAAGTATTTTTTTTTTTTGATAAAAAAAAAAAAAGATCAGGGTCTCTAGTCCACAAGCGATCCTAAAATAACAAAATAGCTACGTGTGTGTGCGCATGTGTGTGTGTGTGTGTGTGTGTGTGTGTGTGCACGCACAAGCTGGAAGGAAAACTTCGGGTAGGGAAACAGATTTAAGTTTCAAGTTTCCAAGGCTCTATTAAAATGACAGCAAGAAAAAAATATATTGAAAAAGTGATGAAAAATATCTCAGCAGGATCCTTTCAGAAAGCCAGAACGCTTCCGGTGGTTTCACTTGTGCAATGCAATTTCCACAGCCTTTGAAATACGTGGGCGCCCTCACTGCCGCTTATGCTCCCAAGTGTCGGAATCCACTGCTCCATTAGGGAGCTGAGAGGACAAGAGCTTCCAGAAGCCTCTGGTAATTGCCCTGTTCCTTAGTCAAACACAATGACAGGGAGCCATCGACTCCTTCCCTAAGTGGCCCTGGCATGTGGTAGGAACCAGGCACAGGAAGTGGCCAGGGTGTCAACACGAAGGCATCACCATCCGCACGGGTTAGCAGAGTAGTTCATGCGAAGGTTCAGGGTAGAGCCCTCTCAGGTGTGCTGAGGGAGCAGCTCTCTCTCCATGGGCAGGCAATGACCTGACCTCTCTGAAGAGGAGGTGACCTTCGCCTGCAGTTTGGAGTGAGGCAAGAACACACTTGACCATCCTCACACTCTGAGAGAGTGGCTCTTCCAGAGAGAGAGGAAAAAGCACATTTTTCATAAAGACTACCTTCCATAATTTAGATGGTTTTATCTCCCATCCATGGCCAAACTAACTAGCCCAACCGCCCCTAACAACACACTTCTTCCTCACAGGGTTGTTCTGGAGCTTGTAGCGGCCAGCTCACTAGAATCACCCTGCTCATCTCCTTTTTGATTTTGTTTGGTTTTGTTTATTTTTTGAGATTGTAATTTAATTACAGTGTTCCTCCCTTCCCTTTCCTCTCTCCAACCCCCCTATAGTTCCCTCCGCACTCTCCTTCCAATGCCCAGTCTCTTTGATCATTCATTGTGATTGCATGCATATATGTATTTGTATATACGTATATATTCCTACATATAAATTCCAGATACCTATTCCGGGTCCTTCTGTGTGTGATAGCTCAAAAGAATGTATATTTCCCAACACGCCTGGAGATTCTTCTGAATGTTCTTCTATCTGAAAATGACAGGGCTACCCCTCCATTTGACAGATGGTGTTACTTGGGTTTTCCCAAGATATGCTGTGTTGGAGTAACCTAAGTGCCCTAGCTGCCCATTCAAAGGAATGCCGTTCATTTCTAAAGCTTTGGGCTTGACCCATTTACCCCTTGATTCTGCCTTGGCAGCTGCAGCATTAGGTTAGCAGAAGGTGCTGTTGTGTTTGGGGTAGGAATTAGCTCTTTGTTTATTTAAAAATAGAAACAAAGATTTGCAACATTGTAAAAGGATGCACTACTCCTTTATTCTCGCCTCTCTCCCCTTGCACCTGCTACAAACTAGGTAGACCACCCGGGAGGGCCAGGAAGAGCTCTGCTACTTCTTCTCTCTGCTACATCTTCTCTCTGCTACATCTTCTCAGCTGTGCCCCACCCTAGTGTTCTCTTTGAAGTAGATGCTAATAATTAGGAGAAAGGATGCAGATATGTTACAATTAGTTTTAATAGACAGAGAGGTAGCTGAGCCGCCGTCTCTTACAGATGTGCGTTTTCTAATGACTCTCCTTTTCCATCTTGTGTACATCGTGTGGGATAACAATGCTCCCTTTAGTAGGCCTTCCCACCTGGGGTATAGGTGAGATGGTACCTGGGCCTTTCACCTAGGATGCTCGCTCCTGGCGTTTTCTGCTTAGTGGCTGTGCTGGGAAGACAGCTCCCGTGGGATTCACTGGAGGTTCTGGCCTCAGCCTCTTCAGTCCTTAAGATCAAGGAGGCAGAGTTTAGAAACAGCCCAACCAGCAGACTATCAGAGAGCCAACAGCATGGGAAACTACATTTAAGAAAAAGAAAGAAGTGGATAGAATTTTACATAAAGTACAACATCTTTTACTGTGGCCCATTCAAAGGGGGCAACCCTTGAACAGCAGATGTAAGGTGACTTCTGAAGACCATACTGGGAAACTGAGTCACGTAGTGGCTCCCTTGGGGAGAGCTCATTGTCTCACCGGTTTCTACTTAATTGTGGGTCGGATAAAAACACGCAACCCCAACACCTGTGGCCTGGGGACACAGAGCAGCCTCCAGGAGAGAGAGCAAGGCTGAGGGAGGAGCCCCTTTAAGGATATTTATACTCTGAGCGCCTAGATCAGTTGGGTCCTTTTCTGAGTGTCCAGCTGAGGAAAGAACCTGACTGGGTCCCGTTTGGGACCTGGGAAGACGGAACATCTGTAGGAAATGACAGACTGGTTCTTTGCAGATATTCGGTCCTTGCCCTCTTATATCAGCCTCTGGCTTCCAGAACATCTACATTCATGTGGCTCACTGGGAAATCCCACTGTTTTCCTGCCAAAGGCCTTGTTACCTAGGTTTCATGTCTGTTTGGAATGTAAAGTATAGTTAACTTGTTTCT
The DNA here is from genome assembly GCF_018167655.1 of Microtus oregoni. NCBI lineage: Eukaryota > Metazoa > Chordata > Mammalia > Rodentia > Cricetidae > Microtus > Microtus oregoni. The sequence continues at coordinate 38,546,027 of NW_024543077.1, read as the reverse complement.
GTGGGCTGCTTTAGAGAGATATGTAAAACCAAAGTTAGAGCAATGGAAAACAAACATTAGAGGAAACACATAATTAGGGGATACAAACTCAAACTTGGGGGGGGGGCTGATTGCATAAAGAGGACTGTGTGTGGCCATAGAAGACCAGAGAGGATATGCCAGCCTGCCCCCCCCCAAAACCCTCCCTCCCAAGTGGAATACCGGGAGCTAGCAGGTTAAAGGAACCTGGCTTTAAAAAGAGTCCACAGTCAAGTCATACCTAAGAATTAAGACTGTAATTACTTAATTGCAAGTATTCTCATTATCTCTTTTAAATGGTGCAGTTTTGCATGAACCATAGCACCTTAAACTGTTTTTACTCTTTACTTGTTTACTTAAAAAATTAGCTTGCACAGTCTTAGGTTTCATTAAGGCACCTCAAACAAAATTTGCTGTTGGTTCTCTTCCGCCACATTCTTCCCTGGGCCCAGTTGTACTCTTCCGCCCTCCTGACTTCCTTCCCACTCTCCTGCCACATATATCCATCCTATGCTCCTTTCTCCGGACTCTTGCCGCCACCATTACCTCCTGATGCACTTCCCAGCCTAGACCTACACACGGAGACCTTAAGCTGGGATCCTCGTGTGACAGAGAACGCGGGGGACACCTTGAACTCTTATTTGCTCAATGGAAAGGTGACCTGGATCCTTCAAAGCTGGGTCTCTGAAGACCAGGCTTCATAAAGTTAGCCAGGACCGGGTCGCCGTCGGTCTCCCTGGAGATATTTTCTGTGAAGAGTGAGAACTGCGTTGTGGTAGAGCCTCAGGGAAGAGTGAGGGAGAGTGGCGAGGAGAGAGAGAGAGAGAGAGAGAGAGAGAGAGAGAGATCCCTCTGTAAGAGGAGAAAGGAGAAAATTTAATAAAACTAAATGTACGTACTCCCCCAAAACGTCAGACAGCACTATTTCTCAGAAGAAAGATAAAAGAAAGAAAATTCTCATAAGAAAACCAGTATGGCGCTGGGCTGGTGTGTGTGTGTGGGGGGGGGGGGGTACGATGGGCAAGGAGAGTTAGAGCAATGACACTGGGTGGGTTTCTTTTCTCTTCTTCAGGGTGCAAAAGCGGCAGTCATTTCAATGCCGTCGAAGGGCCTTTCAGCCCACACAAAAGAGCAGACGGTTCCACTTACTTCCGAAATTAGATGCAATCATATCTGTGAATCACGCAGCAGCAAACCACCGTAATCTGCATTACAATACATTATCCTGCCACGCTCCCTAACTGCAGTCTACCGCAGCAACAGAAACACTTTGCGGTGACCCGCGCCGCTCCAGCAGAAGCGCCAAGCCCCGCTAAGGCAGCGACAGAAAGGAACCGCTTTCTGCTGAGGGAAAAAAAAAAGAGCAAATTACAACAAGAGTCAAGTCTCTGCTAATGCAAGACTAGTGTCTTCTTGTTCACAGTTTGCATAATTAGATATCCTGAATAGGGTTTTTTTATTGTTCTAAAAATACGCCTGCTTTGTTTAAATCAGCTATTTCCTTAACAGCATGACTTTGGTACCAGAATTAGTGAGGTAGTTAGGGCGGCAGCAGAGATAAGGGACTTTTAGTTAACATTTAGAGGGGGGATCTCTTTATGTGCGGTTTCCTTCCTCCCTCTTAGCAATTGCCCACTGAAATGGCAGTGTGGATCCGGTGGAGGGTGGAGCAGCTGGGGACCCCAGCATCCTAGGACTGCTCAGATCAACTTTTATAACTTTTTTTTTTTTTTTTTTTGGCATTCAGAACCATTGCAAACATTTCACCAACTAAGTCCTTAGTACACTAGGGCCCGCAGTAGGGATACATAAAGTCCAAGAGACAGCGCGAGGGTTCAGGTCCCAGCAGAAAAAGAAATCACTTTGACCTGAGTGGTGAGAGTCATGCCACATTTTCCGCCCTAATGAGGTGAAGAGCAGAGGGTTAAGGCCCTAAAGGCTTCATCGTGTGCCTCCTCCCTCCCCTTCTGACTGTTAAAGGGGGAGACATGAGCGCTGGTGTTCTCTAGGGATTAGTTTACTTAGTACAATATGTATTGTCTGTGTGTGTGTGTGTGAGAGAGAGGGGGAGGGGGGAGTAGTACTGGCGGAAGAGAGAGAGTAGTACTGTGTGATGTGTGTGTATGTGAGAGAGAGAGAGTAGTAGTAATAGTAGTGTGTATGTGTGTGTGTGTGTGTGTGTGTGTGTACGCAGCCTGTAAGTCTGACAAACCACAGCTGACGAGTTCATTGGCAATGACCCGTTCTCCCGTCTTACCTTAAGATCAAACACCAACAAGACTCCAACAACGGAAGGTGACAGAAAAATTGTGGGCAGAGATTTTTCTGTCTCTCTGAAAGCCCAGGTCTAGATGGCGAGTCCCTTGGGCTGGTAGACTCCCAGCAGCCCCACCCTTTTTTCAAAGGCCGAGGGAGCCTGGAGCCAGTCTCCAGGACAGGCACACTGAACAGATGGGCTTCTCAGGGGTGCCCTGGCATCCACTTGGCAGACGGTCCCTAAGACCCTTAGTGCATGCTTGACCTTTGTCCTTTGTAAACCGCATTGTGATATCTATAAACATACAAGGACTACGGCAAAGGAAAGAGCATTGAAGCTTTTACTTTCAGTTAGCATCGTCCGTGCTCTGCCTAAACGCTTCCCCTTCCATTCTTGTCTTTATATGGAAGTCAGTACTACTGTTGTAGTTTTTCAGATGTTGTAGTTTTTCAGCAGTAGCTGTGGTATCACATCAGTAAAAGGGCTGAACCTTCACCGGGAACGTGGCTTAACCTTCATGAGGTCTTGGGTACAGTGCCTAGCACTGGAGATGAAGGAGGGAAGGAGGGAGAGGAAGAAGCAGGGGACAGGGTCAGGGATTGCCACCGTCCCTTCACACCCAGTTAGAACTTTACAGCTACAATCCCGTCTAAATTCAGAGCAAGCTGGCTTATTAATATTTAAGAGCACAACGGCTACAAATTCCCTACAACACAGGAACTTCTTTCTGCTTTATCTAAAGCTTTCCTTGTGCTAGAGATGGAAAATTCGGCTTCGGCAAGCCAGTGTTTATTCTTCCACCACGGAATCAGCTTTCGTCTTTTCTTATAGACATGCACTACTTTTGTAGTCTAATCTCAGCAAAAAAATAAAATAAAATAAAAAGAATAAAAATTCTCCTTAAAATCCAGCATCGTTTTTTCATATTCCTCTCTGGGTAAATTTATCGTCTGTTTTGTTTTTCTTGAGATGCCTTGACCAGAGGCTCATGGAGCAACACAGGTGGAAATAAATCCTGTCATAATAGGAACCTGACATTGTTTGCAGGATCGAGAATGCCCCAGCTCTTGGCTTCTTAAATCTAAATAAAGGTATCTTTGATGCTTCTAATAAAACACACTTAAAAAAAAAAAAAGCTTCAGCCTTCAGACTTCTACAGATAAAGGTTTTCTTGGCCTCATATTAATATATCCCCATTCATAACTGAGTGTTCTGTGTTTTAATTGTAACATGAGCTACACCGTCAATTTAGGTATTGCAAATTATTTCAAGAGACATTTCCAATTTTTACTTGTCGAAAACTCGACGTGGCGTCTCCCCAAGAGTTAGACACTGTTGATGCATGAATTCTGACTTTCTTTAATTGTCTGGAAGCCCTAGGATAAGTTTTGGGCATATTACAGTGTGCCCTCTGACCCCTGCTTTCTCGTTCCAGGCCTGTCACATCTGTCCTTGATTTCTTGGGCAGAAGAAGTGACAGCAAGCCCAGCAGAGGTGGGGCAGGGCGGGGGCTCACAGACCGGGATAACTCTGTATCAGTGTGTTCACGGAGAAGAAAGTAAAGTTCTACCAGGCAAGCAGCGATGTGGCGTCCACACACCCCACCCCTTCTCTCCAAGCCAACTGCCAACTCACTCGACATTTCTCATGGTGATTATAAGGGACGCTTTGACAAAGGGGCATTCTGGGTATCAGACAACCACATTATAATTCTCCTGAAAAGTGTTCTTATTGTTTCTAAATTGCTGGTTAGAGTGAGCAACCCTTGTGACTTGGGAAGGGGGGGGGATTCTGAACAAACACATTTAGCCTTAAAGCTGCGCTCTATGAATGGTGAGGAGTGGCTGATTCGGACGACTGGTATACCTTTATATGCAAAGTGGCTCTGGCTTCCTATGCAGGCCCGTTAAGTTGCAGCATTGCAATTAAACAGCCTCCTAGGGTACCCACCGAGGACGACCGTGATGGGCACGCTAAGTTCTCACATAAAGGACACATAGCAAGCCTATATCGGAGCCCCGCGAGCCAACAGAAGCTGTTTCTTCTTTTCTATTGTGTTTTCCTGACCTACAGGGGTATGTGCTATATGGTGCCAGTCTCCAGGGTCCCTGCGAGAGTGAATTTTCTGGGAATGATCCATATTCTAAAGTTAAGACAATAAAATGACTCTCTCCCCACGTTATCATGCTGTCCTCCACACCCAAGAGAGCTTGGTAAATGCGATGCAATTCACGCACTTCTGAGCGTCGAGGAAGCGTTAAGAATCCCCCAACCCTGGGTTTGTATGTTATCTGTGCTAGCGCTGTCTTCCAAGTGAGCCTATGTAATCAACACATCGATAATTTTCTCCAATTTGCTTGGCTGGTTCCGAGACCTTCCGTAATCCCTCTGAATTCTTGAGTTCTGTTTACTGATGTGGAGACAGAAATCACAAGAGGCAAGCCATGCGTCTCAGAGCAAGCCGTGCTATGGGACGGCAGCGGGTCCTGAATAATGATGGATTTGAGAAGCAGCGCTGGGTGAAGTCCGCTGTGGGTACCATTCCCAGCAGGTCTGGCCTTGCCCCCCCGGAGACAACCAACATGGCAAGTTTCCCTACGCTCTTGTGGTCACTGCTGTAAGAGGAGAGGATAATAGAAGGCTCTTTGGTCTCAAACAACTGATTTATGATGTAAAACTCCTGAATATTTTTGGCAAGGGAATGCATTATTCTTTCTTATTTCTTGCTAAAGCCAAGACCTTGAATATTTGACCAGAAATATTGACGTCTACTTTATATCCCTAGGCAGTATTGCTCTTTAGATCACCGTAAGCTGTAGCTGTGGGCTCTTTGGTCCCCATCTGCCCTACTGAATTTCCCTTTTCACTCCCCATCTGCCCTACTGTCGACTGAACAAATCATAGAACTCAGCTTTTGTGACTTGGATATCACAGGTAAAATGGGGGAGTTTCTTTATTTGTTTGGAACTCGAAAGAGCCCTTCATTGGCTAATTTTGAACTAAGGGCTGAATTTCTCTCATATTTCAGCCATCACAGCATTGAGAGTTCTAGGTGTATAAGCTTAGAGAACTAGGTGATATATGCAAGGATTGGTGAGTGGCCCCCGTGTCATGCTCTTGATAGCGTGTGTGGAGACACGGAGGCATCAGAGGCTGCACCAGAAGCTTGAGAGTCCAGCTGGCTCCTGCCCTGAGAACTGTTTCTGACATCAGCGCTCCTCAGCAGCCAGACACCAGGGAGAGGTTCTTAGGTCCTCTGGAAACTGAAAGTCTTGGTCTAAAGAGCGTCCAAATAAAACCTGTTTGGCTTTAAGCATCTAAGGGTTTGGGTATTTTTTGTCTGTTTTGAGACATTGTACAAGCCAAAAAAAAAAAAAAAAAGGAGTGGGAGGGAGGGAGAGAGAAAACACAAGACAGAAAGACAGGGACTGAAGCTTTGAGAATGAGAGCGAGCCTTCGGTGCTCTGAAGTCGAACAGGGTTTGCAACATGAGACTGTCCACAGGCTGAGGTCCAGAGATGCAGGGACACACAGCACGAGACTGTTAACAGGCTGAAGTCCAGAGATGCAGGGACCTGCAGCACAAGGCTGACTGTCAACAGACTGAGGTCCAGTGATGCGGGGACACACAGCAGAAGATTATCAACAGGCTGAGGTCCAGTGATGCGGGGACACACAGCAGAAGATTATCAACAGGCTGAGGTCCAGTGATGCGGGGACACACAGCAGAAGATTATCAACAGACTGAGGTCCAGTGATGCGGGGACACACAGCAGAAGATTATCAACAGGCTGAGGTCCAGAGATGTGGGGACCCGCAGCATGAGACTGTCAATAGGCTGAGGTCCAGAGATGCAGGGATGTTGTGCCGATAGTTTTGAGGGCATCAGAGCCATAAGTCAAAGGTCTGGCTCGCTGGCGAGCAGATACACACACAGGGACTTGCAGACCCTAAACCCTATTGCTTTAAGCGGAAGCATTCTGAGGGAAATTTGAAGAGAAGGAACGGTGTCCAGAAACAGGACAGAATCCATTTCTGAATATGCTGTAGCAGCTTCCACATGGCCCCGTCAGTCGGCCTGGAGGAATTCAGTTTCTCACCTACACAATAGAGATGATGTCTCTGACTTAACCTATTTTTAAAGAATAAAATGGATAATACATTAGTGATTACTGTCATGAAATATACAGTACACACGGCAGTATTGTTGCCCAGCTTAAAGTCATACTTCTGCGGGAGCCCCAAACAGTTTTTAGAGGCCCCAGGCTTTGCTCATTCAACAGGAGGCATTTGCAAAGTGTGGGAAGGAAACTCAGTCTTTGAAAGCTGTGCCCTTCCTACCTCATGTAACAAAACTGTGCTCACAGGAAGAAAGAACTAGATTGCCGACGCCCGTGTTTCTCACTTGAGGAAACCAGCTCTGCAGAGATTTAGGGGGCGTTCCTAACCCTGTCAATCATCGACAGGAGCCAAGGTAGATTCTTGGCCTCCTGTCAACCCATTAATTTGTTTTAAAAAATTGTTCTTCCATTTTTCTTCTTTTAAGCATACTCTAAGATATGTGTAATCATTGTCCATAGACAGACATGTGATTAATATAGTACCCCAGGTCCTTAATGATAATTTTTCTTTAGATGTTTAATAAGAAAGAAATGGATAGTGGGATGTAAAACCAGGTTGGAGCAAGGCGAAAGGAAGCCATGATGTGGAGAGTGAGAGGGGATGGGACCAGAGAGGGGTGAAAGCATCCTTATTCAGTCATTACCAGCAGACAAGTGATATCTTTCTAAAATTTCACATCGGGGGCCAAGATCTATCTAAACGCATTGTTTTTTTAGGCCACTAAAAGAAATACGGTGTGAAACTCCTGATTCTCATTTCCCAATGTGCTCATCATCCTTATTTATTCCCTCCCAACCATTTTTGAAACAATCTCTCTCTGGGACAATTGAATCCTGTGTATCCTGTCAAATTTTAGTAGAAAGCAAATTTTTATAACCAAATTATAAAGCTCTCAACACGGAGGCTTATTTATGATGGGAACAATGACGGGATGTTAACGAAGGCGGCTTCCATGACACAGACTCCAGAGAGGCAGAATTTCCGAACAACAACAACAACAACAACAACAAAAAAAAAAACTGGCAAAAATTATTAAGCATCTATTTTAATGCCCTTCCTTCAACATTGTGCGCCATCTCCCTCCGCCCTATTTTAAGAGTATTTTATCCATTTCGAGGATGTTTTTATTTTTCAATGTTTGATCGCAATGCTGTGTATCAATTGAAAAAGAGAACGTCGTGTTGTGGGGTTTTCTTTCCTTTTTTCTTTTTAACGGTAACACCTGTGCTAGTTCCCCCCAGTAATTGCTATAAGAACAAGATGTGGCAGAGAAGTATCCGGCAGCTGTTTGATGTTGGACCTTAAACCTAGCTCCCCATCACTACAATTACATCTCCTAGACTAAAGCACACATTTGCTTGTTCCCCTGAACGACAGTTGGGACGACAAGGAGAAACACAAGTCCAACCTTTCTTTATAAACGTCATTCGCCGAGTGCAAACAGGCATTGCTAGGACTAAGGGAGCTCTGAAAAGCCGCACAACTTTCGGCGCATGGACTCCTGGGAAAGACTCCTACTATGGTAAGATTTTCCCAAGCTTCGCCAACCCAGGTTAAACTTAGTAATGAAATCATGGAGGAGAAGAGGGGGGGGGGCAAGCAGTGAAATATGAAAAACAAGCAAACAAACAAACAAAAACGAAACTGAGACCCTCCCTCATCTCAGGAAGACCACCCGGTGCACGTACGTACATGGTTCTTGGCTGAGGATACCGTTTCACTCTGCACTGGTTCACGCACTCGGTAGCAGCCACAAACCCCCAGCCTGGTGTGGAATGAAAACGATCATCCCAAGAAGAGACCAACTGGAAAGAAGCAACTCGTTCAGCTCCGAGGAGCCCGGGGACTGTGTAGGCAAACGCTTTCGAAGGCTGTGTCTTTCTGACTCGGAAAAGCCATGTGGATACAAGGTGTTCAGAGAGAGGGGGAAAGCTATTAAAAGCTCGTCTGTGTGGAGTAGCGGGAACAGCAGTGCCAGCCTTGTCTGAGGACAGAGAAAGGCCAGGGCGTCAGGGGGACGAGAAATGCAAAGGACATCGTCTTCTCCAGAGCTGACAATCGCCACTGAGAAAGGCAAAGGAGGAAACTAGGCCCCTGCAAAGGTGAACCTGGGGTTGCCGGGACTTTAGTGATCAAAGAGCTATTACCATCCTTTGGGACAATCATCTTTTAAAAAAAAAAAAAAAAACAAAATAATCCTTTTGGCTGTAAACCTTTGGTGACATCATGCTCGGCTTCCTTTCTTTATGTAAAGCCACCAAGCCTTCTAGTGTATTAAATAATTTCCCCCAGAAAACAGATAAAAGTATAATTGAGAAGTCAAGCCAAGTGTCTTTGGCGCCACCGCGCCTTCATCAAAAAATGTGTGTCAAAGGTCAAAAAAGCACCGCTTCCCTGTCTCTTAAGCACGTCATTGTCATAATATAAAAACTGACTTACCAACTTAGATTATTTGGAGAGTTAAGTGCTTGTGTTATTGCAAATTAAACTAATTAGTATCATTTCCTGGCAGCTGCAGCTAGCGTTAGCAATTCCACAATTTTCCTTCAGCCTCTAGAGTGGGATGCAAGGGAGGGGGGGGAACGCTGTCATTTAATGGAATGGGACCAGCTTCTCAGACTAAGGGCACATCGTGACACTCCATGTCCCTCCCTGGTTTGCTTCCAACTGTGTGAGCGCACCGATGAGAGGTGTCAGTGGTTTCCGAGAGAGAGCCCCAGCTGGTTGGAAAGACATTGGAATTTGCCGGTAACATTTCCCTTTCAGAATGGCTGAGACTGTGCGCTCCATCCTTTCGACCAAAATTGTAGCTGCCCATAAAAGATGCTGGAACTAATCTCCTAACCACAGTTAGCTTAATTGTTATAAAGCAGCCTTGTGGAGAAGCCCCGGATGGGGCTTTTCCGCATCTGTGAATGGATAACTAAAGAGAAAAGCTTCACCGGGTTTTTTTTCCCCCCTCGGAACCCACATTTAATAAAGCCCACGGACTGCAGGTGCTTTGCCACACCCAGCGCAGGAAAACTCACCCGACAGCATCACCCTGAGGAGGCTCAGCAGTGAAGAACAGGTGCCGCTCTGAAAAGCACCTGAGTTCAGGTGCAAGCATTAAACAGATCACAACCACCCTGCAGCCCAGCTTCCCGTGGGGTGCCGGATCCGACAGCTCTGGCCTCCACGGATGCCTGCATTCACAGGTGCATACCCCCCCACACACACACACATACATACAATTAAAAACTAAAATAAAAAACAAATCATCCCGCCTGGATGCTGCTAGCAGGAACCTGATCCACATGGAATGATTGCCACGCTTCATAGCAGTGCTTCTCAACCTGTGGGTCGTGACCCCTTGGGCAAACTTCTAGCTCCAAAAGCATTTGCGTTATGGATTCATAGCAGCAGCCTAACTACGATTCTGAAATAGCAACAAAAATAATGTTATGGTTGGGGGTCAGCACAGCATGAGGAACTGTGTTCAAGGGAAGGTGGAGAACCACTGCTCTTTCCTACCCGTTCAAGAAGGGGCTCCTAGCTTTCAAAACAAGCACGAAAAAGGAAAGGAAGGGGAGGGAAGGAGAGAAAGTAAAATATAAAAAAATGCATGCATAAAAGGAGAAAGCACAGACCTGCAAGAGTTGCATGTAATAATGCAAGAAAGGATTCAGATCACTATAGACTCTCCCACCTCTTTCTTGACTTCCCTTGTCCCTTCCTCCCTTCCTCCCTCCCTCCCTCCCTCTCTCCCTCCTCCATTTCCCCATCTTCCTTTCCTCCCTCTCTCCCTCCTTCCCTCCCTCCCTCCCTTCCTCCCTCCCTCCTTCCTTCCTCCCTCCCTCCCTCCCTCCTCCATTTCCCCATCTTCCTTCCTTCCTTCTTGATTTCTTTCTTGTCCTTGCTACATAGCCTATGCTGGCCTCAAACTCATGTTTCCTCCCTTAGCCTCCTGAGTGATGGAGTCCTATGCATGCACCACCACGCCTGGTGTGATTTGGCTTTGGGCATCTCCTAATACTGATTTCATCAACCCACATTTCCTAAAGGAGTGGAAGATCCAGCAACGTCTCTGGGACTTCTTAAGGTGAGGCAGTGGAGAAGTGAGAGAGGGTGATAAGCAGGAGGACCTCGAGCCTTTCCTTTCTCACATTCCCGCAGCAGGTTTTTGGTTTGGGGTTTTTGGTTTGTTGTTGTTCTTTTATGCTGAGTCTTTCTGTGTAGCCCAGGCTGGCTCTTACAATCCTGCCTAAACCTGGCCCATGCCAGGATTGCGCATGGGCTCCCTCACAGCTAGCTTCTAAGAACAATGTATTATTTTCGCTTGAACAATTTTTTTTTGACTGCCTAGGTTATCCATCTGGATCAACCTAAGCATGTCCAAGGGAGAATGGTGGGTCTGCAATCTAGACCTGGAAAACTGCAAATCAGAGCCAGCAGCCAAAGCAAAGTATCTGAGAAGGCGACTCTGACCTTTTTAAAGGCCCCACGTTGAACGTGATGTTCAGTATTCTTCAGAAACAGACTCCTGTAGAAATTAGGATTTTTTTCTGGAGAAGTTCCAAATAGCAGGTGCAGAAGAGGTTACTGCCCTTCAAAACCCCAAATGTTTTATTGAATTGTGGAGGACGTGTCAGAATTGTGCCCGTTCCTGATCCTGGCAGCTCCGGTCAGAATATTCCACAGCTATCCTCACACAGATACACATGTAACATGCAATCATTTGAAATAGCAAAAGACTGTAGAAAGCACAGGGGGCACCTGGGTAAGTGACCTGTGTGCAGATGCGCAAGTTAAAACACGACACGGATGTTAAAGAGAGTGAGGGAAGCCCACGGTGCCAACACAGACCAGCCTTCAGATACATTAACCTCGAAAGTCGAGAGCAAATGATGTGCTATCATTTTATAAAGAAGAAAGGATTGGGGGATGTATTTGTTTGCATAATCATAGACTATCTATGGAAAGACGGATAAAAAATCTGGTAAGCATAGCTGCCGTAGTTATCTCTGGGGAGGGGATTTGAGAAACTGGGAGTCAAGAAGAGGAGGAAGGGTTCCCACCATATGGCCTTCCCTACTGCGAGGACTGTTTTCAGTGCCCAGGGCACTGGAGTAATAATTCATTTTTATAAAGTAAAAAAAAAAAACCTTGCTCTAAAAAGCTACTTTGTAATAACATACGCAATTGTGAGCCCTCAGTGTATACCTTAAGAAAGTCTTCTGTCTTTGTTTAATATAGCTAAGCAATAATACCTAATTCTTTGTGAACCCTTTTGAAATTGGTTCTGAACAATGAGTACTGAGCCTGATTCACTGCAGTGGAGAATGTTGGGTGGTATGTACTGAGCCTGATTCAGTAAGGTGGAGAGTGTGGGATGGTATGAGGGTATGTACTGAGCCTGATTCACCGCAGTGGGGAGTGTGGGGTGGTATGTACTGAGCCTGATTCACCGCAGTGGGGAGTGTGGGGTGGTATGTACTGAGCCTGATTCACCGCAATGGGGAGTGTGGGGTGGTATGTACTGAGCCTGATTCACCACAATGGGGAGTGTGGAGTGGTATGTACTGAGCCTGATTCACCACAATGGGGAGTGTGGAGTGGTATCTACTGAGCCTGATTCACTGGGGTGGAGGTATGCTTAAGGAGCCGCAGTCTGAAGCAACTTGTTCCAATTGCACTGTGAGAACATACAAGATGAACCTTCCTATTGTGAGCCCTGGGAAACAGACGAGGAGCACAGGATTATAGAATGGTATAGGAGAGGAGAGAAAAGAAAAACAACAGAAATTTCAAAGTCTGAATTTTTGGTGTTGTGTGTCTATGCCAAAATTTTCAGTGGTCCATATTAAAATAAAAATAGTTAAGAGATAAAGTGGACTTCTGAAAACTGGGTTTATTTGATTTAAATGTCTATTTAGGCTCATAGGTTCTTCTGAATCTTTTATGGCATACTTTCATGAACTAATGGGATAATAAATAATAATTATCAGATTTTTTTTAAAGATTTTATTTAGTAAAATGAAAATTTGGTTAAAAACCTTTGTTGAGCCTCAAAGTTTTACTGTATTTATTCGTAAGTGTAAGAATGAGGAGGCTGGAGAGATGGCTCGGGGTTTAAGATCACTTCCTCCTCTGGCAAAAGACCTTGACTCAGGTCCCAGCACCCACGTGATGGCTCAGAACCCATTCCAGGTGATCCAGCACCTCTGAGGCTATGTGTGCATGTGGGGCAGATAAGCAGATGCAGGCACACACACATTACACACATACACACACACACACACACACACACACACACACACACTGGTAGGTAGGTAGATAGATAGATAGATAGATAGATGATAGATAGACAGATGGATAGATGGATAGACAGACAGACAGACAGATAAACAGATAAACAGATGGATAGATAAATACAAAAAAACCAATCAGGTTATACTGAGAGATATGAAAAAAAATCAGAATAAGCCCAGCAGTGGTGGTGCAGGCCTTTAATTCCAGCACTTGGGAGACAGTAGGCGGATCTCTGTGAGTTCAAGGCCAGCCTGGTCTCCATAGCAAGTTCCAGGACAGCCAGGACCACACAGAGAAACCCAGTCTCGAAAAACCAAAACCAAAACCAAAAACAGAAAATCAGGATAAAAGAACAATGGAAAACAAAAGATTTTCTGTTAACTGTGTTGGTTGATTGACTTTCTATCAGTTGATCTGAATAAGAAATTATTTATATGTAATAAATATGAACAATAAACTTGCAGGTTAAATATGATTTGTTTTTAAAAATAATCATCTAGTATTTCTACCTTTTTTTTGAAATTTACTTGGAAGTGGTAACTCTTCTGAAATGATTTTAAGAATGTTGGAAATGAAACCTAAGGCCTTCTCCTGAGTCACCATGAGAAAAGATTCTAGTTAGCTGAAATATGGGCCCCTTTAATTCCCACACCCTCTCTTACCCTTGCTGCTCTGAAGGCCTGCTCACCATTGCCAAAATGGAAACAATATCAGAAGTACGACGGTGATTTCAGTCTGTTGAGAACAAATTTTGTGGTTTTCAGGGTGTAGGATTTCTTTAAGGGAACACATGACCTTGAAGCAATGACCTTGAACTCCAGGGATTAAATGCTCTGCTGGAATTCATTCAGAGGAGGGCACCTATTGTGTTTCTGTGACTTGTCAACCTCCATGGGTACCACAGTGCCAGATACATGACATCCAGTCCTGTCCAACTGCCGATGGCTCGCCATCTGCCTAGGATCTGCATGTGTGTATTTGCTTGTGTCGCCGTTAAGTATCTGACTAAATCTATGTCCTGCCAAAAATAAGATCAGTGCACCGATGAGACAGTTGAGGGCTGGGATCCAGCTCTACCTGAATCAGGACAGCCTCTGGAGACTTTGAAGAGATGACTAGTCTTTTAAAAAGATCCATATTTTATATAATAATTTATTTATTCCTTGAGAATTTCATAGATATATGTTAGATTTTAATCGTAACCACCTTTAATCCTCTCTTTAGTACTTTCCCCTCTCCGCTTCCTGTCCTCTTGTTTCTTGTCCCCCTCCACTGAGTCGTGGTGCTGCCCCTGCGAGCAAGTCTGAAGCCATGATGGCTGCTTCTAAGGAGGATCTCTGCAACCTGAGAGGCTGCTGCTCCAGCAGCTGACCCTACACTCATGCACACACTAAGCTAGCTATATGCTATCAGTGGGTTTACAAAGAGAGCATGTGAGGCTGGAGGGAATTGTGGTCTAGGAGAGATAGTGGAGGAGCTGGAGGCAGGATGGGGAGGCTGGACATCCTCAAAGCATATTCTATGCATGTATAAAATTATCCATCAATAAAATAAATAAAGTGAATCTTGAATAATGAATAGTAAATAAAAGGATTCCAGTAGTATGATGGAAATTATTCCCAAAATTATGGGATAATGATGCTATTTTCTATATTCAAATGTGAACACCTTAGGGTTACAGCTCTTTCTTATTCAACTTTGTAATCCCTACCACTAAACACCAGGTCTGCTACATAACAGGGATTCAAATATGGGTGAAAAAATAGACAGATGAATAAAGAAAATGGCCCCCAAAGAGAGTGGCACTACTAGGAGGTGTGTCCTTGTTGGTGAAGGTGTGGCCTTGTTGAAGGAAGTGTGTTACTGTAGGGGTGAGTTTTGAGGTCTTCTATGCTCAAGCTACACACTGTGTGTAACACAGTTCACTTCCTGTTGCCTTCGGATCATGATGTAGAACTCTCAGCTCCTTCTCCAGCACCATGTCTGCCTGCATGCTGCCATACCCCACCATGATAATGGACTAAATTTTCAGACTGTAAGCCATGACAATTACATGTTGCTGCTGTGTTCATGGTGTCTCTTCACAACAATTGAAGCACTAACGGAGACAATGACTAACAAAATGAAATTTAAAAGGCAAAGGTTTAGGAATTCCCAAACCTTTAGCATATAGAAAATCTAGGACAACCAAAGAAACTCTAACCTGTAACACAGGTACAGTTTCTCAGCTACCTAAAATGTCTTGAAACATGTTTTCTGCTGTGAACGTAGTATCAAATCTTATTTATTATCGTTTGTCATTGGTGAGCAGATGCTGAGCTTTAGTGACAGGAATCCTGAGGCCTGACTAAACGTTGAAATAGCCATGGAGAAGTTATGCAGCTTGAGAGAAGACACAGAACAGTTAATCAACAAACGAAGTGGCTTAAGGCACTGTCTATGTTCTGAAGAAATTAAAATCCATCCCATTTGAAAGAAAACTTGCTTGCTTTCTTGGGTGGTTCCCCTGGGGAAGAGAAGAGAAAACATTTTTCCTTCCTTTACTATTTTTTCCTCACTTCCTCCTTCTCTTCTTCTTCCGCCTCCTGCTCCTCCTCCCCACTTCTTTCTCCACCTTCTGCTGTACTTCTTCCTCTTCCTTCTGCTCCCCTTGCATTTCTTGCTTTATTTTCATTCTCTGAAAGCAGGCAGGCAGTTCTGGAGTTCCAGCACAAGAACATCCTTACTGCACTTTAATGTTCTGCCCCATCCCTCCATCCCTCAAGAACTCGAGGAATGACCCCATTCTTTTTGTCTACTCATTTCCCCCTTGAGTAATATCCACAAAATCCTAAGATATCACCCTATTTTTGCATGCACATGCCTTGGCTTCCACAGAGACCAGTTCCAAGGTCCTCCTCAGAGACCAACGTCTGTGGTTGTTGATGTCCTTTGCATAAAATGGTTGTTGTCTTTGCATGTACCCTGCTGTGAGTCCCCCCCCCCATTCCTATTATATTGTAAATAGACATGTTGTTGTTTGCTGATAAGGAGGAAAGTCATTGCATGCTAGGTACAGAGACAATTCATCATTCCCTTTTAATATCTAATCCTCCGTTGGTTTAACCTACAGAAAGTGATCCTGAGGACACAGAGAGCCACTTGTTCTTGCTGCAGTGACTCTGATGGAAAACATAGCCCCCCCTTGGTGACCCCCTCCTGACCAGAGGAGAGCAATACCCTGCAGGTTGAGATTACCTAAGTACATGGGAGACAGGGAAGAACTTACTAGACGCTCTGTATGCTGAATGGTTTTCAGCTGCTGCTACCCTGGTGATGGTAAAATGCTATGCTCCGTGACATTGGGGCAGTTACAATTTTGGTACCCAGGTAGAGCCATCACCTGGGCTGGTTTTCCACATCCCATCTCTGTAACGACACTTACTGTGGAGTTTGGCTCATGACTGCAGTGTCAGAGAAGCACCCGTATCTATCTTTACACTGTGGAGCAGAGAGACTTTGGCTATGTGGAGCCAGATACTCACTTTTTAAATAGCCTGAGTAGGAATGTAAATGGTTCTTGGTCACAGTTCAAAACACATTCTGTTTTCTGTAAGAATGGCACACACACACACACACACACACACACGCACACACGGTGCAGGCTTGGAAGGAGAGCTAATGGGTCATTGGGTAATGAACACGTATGTTTTATTAATGGCCTAAACAAGCATCCACATCAAGGCTTCACGGGGGTGGGGTACACGCAGCCACTCTTTCGGGCCTCCAGACATGGGTCAATTATTGGTTCTTCTACAGAGTTCTCTACCCAGGAAGGAACACGTTAAACAATGGTTCTGAATGCCAAAACCTCAGTCTCCCCTGAAGGTGTTTCCCATTTAGACTAATGGAAATTTGGCCTGAGCTCCAGGAAGGGCCAGAACAGCAGTGGTGTAGAATGAGGGAGTTTGTCATTTCTGAATCTTACCATTGCCAGTGGCTCCTTTAAGGGAGAAAACAAGGTGAACCCTTCCATGGACAGAAATGTCTGACACTGCATGACAGTCAGATAGGCTCCCTAGTGCTGTCCCTAGCTCAGGAAGGAGTAGCAGGCAGAAAGGAGTGAAATGGAAGGTGAGACAGAGCCTTAGAGACCCAGGGCTTAGCAAGCATCTTTGGGTTTCTATTGCCATGAAGAGACACCAGGACCACCGCAACTCTTATAAAGGAAAGCATTCCACTGAGGTGGTCCATAAACAGAGACTGTACTTCTGTTTCCTGAATGCCTAGACCCCAATAATCACACAGAAACTATATTAATTACAAGACTGTTTGGCCAATGGCTCAGGTGTATTCCTAGCTGGCTCTTTCATCTTAAATTAGCCCATTTCTATTCATCTGTGTATCACCACTAAGCTGTGGCTTACTGGGAAGTTTCTGGCCTCTTTCTCCTTCAGCAGCTACAGTCTCATTGACTCTGCCTACTCTCTCTCTATATCTCTGCTTGGATTTCTCACCTGGCTGTACTCTGCTAAGCCATTGGCCAAAACTGCTTTATTCATTAACAAATAAAGGGACACATATACAGAAGGACATCCCACATCATCGGTCGCTTACAGTTCGGAGGTCTAGTCCATTATCATCATGGCAGGAAGCATGGTGGTATGCAAGCAGACATGGTTCTGGCTACATCTTGATCAGAAGGCAGCAGGAAGCTGATGTGATAACTGGACAATATCTTGAGCATAGGAAACCTCAAAGCCGGCCCCCACGGTAACACATTTCCTCCAACAAGACCATACCCACTCCAACAAAGCCACGCCTCCCAAGCGTGCCACTCCCTATGCGTTTCTGAAGACCAATTACAATCAAGCTACCACAGCAAGCAAAAGCAGTTCATGAAGGCCTGCTGTGTGCTTGCAACCGGATAGCTACTTCAGTCTGAGTTTAGATAATCAATAGCTTTCCAATTGAAAACACTGTTATTGTTACTATTGCAAGGACAGCATATTTCAAGTTTTAAGAAGAAAAGCCATGAACTCATATGCAAACTTACTCTCTCCTTTCTCAACCACAGCCATAGGAAACCCCTTGGAGTCATGGTCTCCCTCTAGTGCCTTCTTTTGTCTCTTATTGTCTGTTTATATTATCTGTCCATATTGTCTGTACATAACAGAATATGTAAAAGCTTTAAATATGCTACGTAAGGACATAACACACTGCTCTCTGGTCCTTTTTTTTTTTTTCACTGAGAAATCATGAATGTGTTTTCATGGAAATAATCCAAACTTTTAATGACAAGGGCAGATGCATCATTTAAACCATGCAATTAGGTGGCGGCAAAGAAGAATGTTTGAGGGGGAAAAATGCTACATAAATAACCAATGTCAATGTCATTCTATTCCTCTCCCCCGCCCCCGTTTTTTTTTTGTTTGTTTGTTTGGTTTTTTTTTTTGGTTTTTCGAGACAGGGTTTCTCTGTGGCTTTGGATCCTGTCCTAGAACTAGCTCTTGTAGACCAGGCTGGCCTCGAACTCACAGAGATCTGCCTGCTTCTGCCCCCAAGTGCTGGGATTAAAGGCATGTGCCACCACCACCCGGCTGTCATTGTCATTCTTAACATCAATGCTACTATATCTCTGCAGTCTCTCATTCTTTTAAGCTATTGACCATGATACCCCACTATACATGATAGGTAATTAGCTATACTACGACTTTTGTTACTACCAGGTACAATGACGGTTCCTTCCAGCATTTCCTTACTCATTTGCCTTATCACAAAAGGTTAGAAGTAAGATTCTGGGGTCAAATTTTGTACATAGTATCCCTTGATCATTAAAACAAACAAACAAACAAAGCTAAGCCGGTAAGATACTTAATGGTAAAGGTGCTGGCCACCAAGCCTGGCTAAGTGGGTCCAGCTCCCAGAATTCACATGGGAAGAAGGGAACACCAACTCTTGCTAGTCATCCCTTAGCTTCCGCGCGGGTAAACACACATGCACACCATAAATAAATAACTGTAAATTTTAAAAAATCAAAGACGGAAATGTCTACCCTGTCATGAAAGTAGTTCTGATAACAAACATCTCTGAGGGCTTTCCCATTGATCTAGACAGTCAGGGCATCCTTTGGTGATTTACGGATTCGTGGTTGACCTTATCTTTCTTGGTCATATTCTTCGTCTTTTTGTTCTGGTAGGAAGACATCTCTTGGTCGTGTATACTGCTATTTGCTTTTCTTTGGGGGACCTGTATCCTAAGAACATCTCCTGGTTGTGTTATATTGCTATGTGCTCTTGTCTGTGGGACCTATATCCTAAGATTTGGGAAATTTTCATCTTTATACCATCCATTTCATTGTTTCGGTGCTAGTGATGCTCTTGAAATGGAGTAGAATTCTCTGCTCTGCTCTCACTTCTAAATGTGTGTTCACTGGGAAGTGAGCTGCTTGTTCACATGTGTGTGGCAGCCAGGGACCACCTTGAACGTCCCTGAAGCACCACCTTCGTTTTTGAAACAGAGTCTTTCATTGGCCTGGAACTCACCGATAGGCTTGACTAGCTGGCCAGCCCATGTTGGGGAGCTGCCCAGTTCCACCTTAGCGTTGGGCTTTTTAATTAACGTGGGTTCAAAATCAGCACCTCACGCTTGCGCAGCAAGCCCTTTGCCAACTTATCTCACGTCAATCACTTAATCTTGAAAGGCAATAGGGCTTGTAAAGGCAGGTGTGCTTCTTATGGGTTGAGATTTTATATGAAATCTGGATATTGTACGTCAATTAAAAAAAAAAACAAGAACTCTACATGGTTTTTGAGAAGGAAAAACTCATTCACAAGATGCATCTCGTGAATCACGCTCAGTTATGAGTCTTCGACCGCTATCGATACAGAAAGCTCTGCCTCAGAAGAACGCGCTCAGGTTTGTGGTGGTGTTCGCTGTGGCTTCTGAAAGTAGAGCAAAGTAATCCATAGGGTTTCTGTCGTTCTGTTCCTTACCATCGACCATATTGACTCCCTGGCTTTCGGCCTTGTCTGGCTCAGGGAACACCCACCGAATGGATGTGATAAAGATCTACCAGGGAGAACGCCGCCGTGGTGGGCTAGCGCGGACTAGAGGAGCTCAGGATGCTCGCTTCAGCCCCACAGCAGAGCCGGGGGGCTCCGGGTCTCCTCTAAACACTTCAGGGTCCCACTTAGCAACTGTCAATAGGAGAATACACGTTTGTCTGCTTCCCGTGAGCTGATTAGAGCTGTGGTCTCTTGTAAGTCGTGACGTTCCGTTGTATTTCTTTCTCCCGGAATTTTCAGGCTGAATGGCTGTAACCAACACGCCCCGACGTCTGCAGCAAGGGCCCTGACCTTTAAAACCCTCCCTCCTAGCAGAAAATTGAAGTAAGAAATTTCAACATAATAAATGCTTTAATTTTTTCTTTTGCTTAATCTTGATCCAGAATTCATATGGTTGAATTTAATTATGTCAGCAGCCCGTTGCCACCAGGATCAGTTTAGATGAAGGGGCTTGGAAGATGGCCACGATAGGAGAGAACGAGAGAGATGAGATAATTCTATTTGCAGCTGATTATTAGAGGAGGGAAACGCAAACTCAAAACGAGAGACCCTTTGGTCTTTTCTGCGATGATTTGTGCCCACAGCTCAATTGGAGGGTAGATTGGAGGGCCCCCTGAGCTGTGCAACCTGAGATTCCTTTTGATCTTCGGCATGTAGCCGAAGAGTCTTGGTGCCCACCAGTTGATAACAAAACCACCGCCTATTTGCCGTTAGCCTCTTGTGTGTGGGATTAGGGGAGGTTTCGAGGAGACAGCCGGAATGCGACATGTCCTCGAGTTGGTGGGGAGGCTGCAGAAACGAGATCTAGTGACTTCACTTCTGCTTCTAGGAACCACGGATCTTCTCTGGGGAGAGGGCAGAGAGGAAGTCATCTGAGATATTGTGACTGGCAAGTCTGTTATGCTTTGGTTCGTTTGTTTTACATCTGTGTTCTGGAACCCTTTAGAAATAGGGAAGCCCATTCTTTCCTCCTGAACTGGGTGATCCAGAGGTCTCGACTAGACTGGGTTCTCTGGCTCCGTCTGCCAACCCATTTCTGTAAGTTCACGGGAGGAGAAAGTGTCTAGTCCCTGAAAGGCCTCTAGAGCTAAGGGCAGAGTGGCTGGCCATGTGATTCTGCTACAGTTTATCCAGCACATCATGGGTCACTGTTTGATTTGATTCTCAGAATAGCAAGCGTAACAAAGAACGCCATGCCTGTACTGGAGAAAACACGCTTAAACATATAGGGATGTCCCCCAAACCGATGAGGGATGAGAGAGAAAGTCAGGAATGAACACAATTTAAAACTGATGATCCCTTCTCTTTCTGTGAAACTCCGAGGGGGTCAGAAAAAGTGTGGATGGGTAGACGTTGGAAGGAGAAGGCTGCTGACCCATGGTTAACACAGCTGTCCTCTGGGGCTCCTGGGCTTACGCTTGAATAAAAAAACCCAAGAACATACAAGCCCCATTTCTTGCACAGTGCAGCTGGCCTAAATGAATTACCAAATTAACTTGCAGCCAACTCAGGATTTGGGGAAATCTCTAGTTAGCTCATAATTCCCACCTACACTGATTAAAAAAAAAAAAGATGTGATTTGTGCCTTCTTGCCGCTTTCAAGGCAGAGTGGGGAAATGATGGCTTGGTTCCCAGGCAGTAACTCCAAGACATTGACTGACTCTGGGAGAGAGGAGAGCGGGCTTCCTTCTCGGCAGTTGGAAAGAGTCTGAGTAATGAAACATAGCAGAATTGTTTGGAAAGACATGTTAACTCTACTTGTGTGGCCAAGGGCCTAATCAGGATCTCCATCAAAAGGACTAAGCCAAGGTACATATGGGACTCATTCCTACATTTGTATGGCTTAAAGACATGAACTGTGTATCCCGTTACACAGCAGACCAACGGGAGTGTGGGCAAGATAAGGTCGAAGAAACACAGCAACTCCACATGGCACTGTGATAACCTTTACATCAGACATTAGAGGCCGAGATTGTGTAATGGCGCTTTCTTTTATTGGGGTTTTTGCTCAGTGCCTTCTGTATTGACAAATGCGTGTCTTGAAGAAGCCTATCGCCCTGTGTCACTTGCTAACGGAGTGCCACCAGAATACTGTGGCCCCTTGTGGCTTCCGCAACTTCGAAAACCTGCAGAGGGTTCAGACAGGACTTCAAAATAAAAGCGCCAGAGAAGGAAGGGCTGGAGCAGGATGAAAAGGACTGCTTTTTTGCTAAGGCTTAAAAAGCTAGCGAGCCATCACGTCAAAGATTCTCATATAGGGATGGAAGCGATCGTTTTCTCCTCCTGTCTAAAACAAGAAAGCAAGAAGAGACTCAGGAGTTTGGGTTTCTGGTTCATGGACTCCCAATCTAAGGACAGGCTTGCTGCTGAATTATTTCTTGAGACCTTCACATTGATTTTATTTAATCCAGCACTAAAAGCAAAACAGTATAACATGCTGTGAAATGTTTGCTTTTAAAGGGAGACCCGAGCAGCCAGTGAGATGGTTCTGTTGGTAAAGTTACCGCCTCCAACCCTGGCAACCTGATCTTCATCCATGGGACCTAGGGGTTGGAGGAAAAAACCGACTCTCGTAAGTTGTCCTCCGACGTCCATACGTGGCCCATGACAAGCCCCGCTTACACACAAGTAAATTAAAAGTGTAATATGTATGTAATGCATATACATAAAATTAAAAGGGGTGTTTGCTTCTGAAAAAGCGAGAGTCGCTTCTCGTGAGCATAACCTTGGGGCGTGGGCATGCTATGAAAGTTAACTTCCTTCCAATAAACGTTGTTCACTGACCAACAGCGATCTATGTTTTGCTAGGATAAAGTAACTAAGGCCATTATGGTTTCAAGGTAGTAAGGAGTTAGTATAGACTCAGCCTACAGTTATTCAATGAACCATAATCCACGTGTCAGTACCCTGTAATCCGTGCTCAATATGACTTCTGGCTTCCGCTTACATATTACTGTTCATCATCAAAAAAAAAAAAAAAAAAACCAGGACAGGAACTCAAGCATGGTGAAATCCTGGAGGCAGGAGCTGACACAGAGGCCATGGAGGGGTGCTGCTTATTGGCTCGCTCCTCATGGCTTGCTCAACCTGTTTTCTTAGAGAAACCACGGATAGCTCCACCCACTGTGGACTGGCCCTCCTCGGTTAATCACTAATTAAGAAAATGCCTTACACTCTTGGCTACAGCCAGATCTTATGGAGGTTTTTTTTTCTCAGTTGAGGGTCTTTTCTCTCCAGTGACTTTAGCTTGGGTCAAAAGGACATAAAACTAGCCAGCATACAGTGACACCCATCTTTAAACAAAAAAGCAAACATTTTTGGTAGTAAAAGCATAACTAATTCCTGTTTAATGTGGCACAGTTAAGAATATGGTTGTTGGTGTTCACATTCTTCTCACCCTGGCAGAGATCCTTACATTGAGCACTTAGTGCAGGTAAGCTATTCACAATGGCCAAGTGACAGAGCCACCTCAGTGAACAGAGAAACAAAGTGCAGTGACATCCACAACAGATGTTTTATTCAGTCACAAAGAACGCACTTACATGGTTTACAGGGGTTGGGGCGATGAAATTGGAGGACATCATCTCAAATGAATTCAGCCAGCAACAGCACATCAGATACTGTAAGCAGACGCTCCTGTCCTGGCCCTCAGAGTCTGAATGTGAATTATAAATGCTCGGCCAATAGCTCAGGCTTATTACCAGCTATTTACGCTCTGCCATGTGGCGGTACCTCTATTAGCACAGCATGTTCATCTCTTGCTCCCTCTGCATCTGCTGGCAACTCCTGACTCCGCCCTTCTCCTTCCAGTAATCCTTAGTTTGGTCGCCCTGCCTACACTTCCTGCCTGGCTACTGGCCAGTCATCTTTTTATTAAACCAATTCGAGTGCCAACTCCTTACAGTGTAGAAGAGGATTATTCTACAGCAAAATACTACATGTTCTCTCTTGGCTTTATAGACGGAAACAGTCTTATATGTAGAGATGCCAAAGTAGGAATAAGTCTTGGGTAAGCAGGGGTGGGGGAGGTGAGAAGAATATGGGAAAATCCTTTTAAAGCACATCACATAATTGTGTGAAAGTGGCCTGCATAATCCTGTACAATTTTTTTAAATAAAGAGGTAGGACACAATATATAATGCAAATTATTTGTTCAGCTACTAATATCGAAATGTATTGCACATGGGTAAACATAAATTATTGATATGTTTGTCAGGTGGTCAGTACTTCAACCTCAGATAGATGTAAGGACCGAGAAAACTTGGTTTTTGATATGAACCATGGTGACTAATGGCAGATATACATGAATGACCACTGCCCATCATTCCCATCACCTTCTGTTAAAACCATCGCATAAAATGGGGCACTGATCTGAACAGAGAATTCTCAACAGAAGAAGTTCAAATGGCCAAAAGATACTTAAGGTCATGCTCAACTTCCTTAGCGATCAAGGAAATGCAAATCAAGACAACTTTAAGATACCATCTTACACCTGTCAGAATGGCTAAAATAAAAAACACCAATGATAGCCTTTGCTGGAGAGGTTGTGGAGAAAGGGGTACACTCATCCATTGCTGGTGGGAATGCAAACTTGTGCAACCACTCTGGAAAGCAGTGTGGCGGTTTCTCAGGAAATTCGGGATCAACCTACCCCTGGACCCAGCAATACCACTCTTGGTAATATACCCAAGAGAGGCCCTATCATACAACAAAAGTATATGCTCAACTATGTTCATAGCAGCATTGTTTGTAATAGCCAGAACCTGGAA
Organism: Microtus oregoni; assembly: GCF_018167655.1. Lineage (NCBI taxonomy): Eukaryota > Metazoa > Chordata > Mammalia > Rodentia > Cricetidae > Microtus > Microtus oregoni. Next base: position 38,521,524 of record NW_024543077.1, on the reverse strand, counting down.
ACAACCTAGATGCCCTTCAATGGAAGAATGGATGAAGAAAGTATGGAATATATACATATTAGAGTACTACTCAGCAGTAAAAAACAAGGACTTCTTGAATTTTGCATACAAATGGATGGAAATAGAAAACACTATCCTGAGTGAGGTAAGCCAGACCCAAAAAGAGGAACATGGGATGTACTCACTCATATTTGGTTTCTAGCCATAAATAAAGGACATTGAGCCTATAATTCACAATCCTAGAGAAACTAAATAAGAAGGTGAACCCAAAGACAAACATATAGGCATCCTCCTGAATATTAACCTTCATCAGGTGATGAAAGGAGACAGAGACAGAGACCCACATTGGAGCACCGGACTGAAATCTCAAGGTCCAAATCAGGAGCAGAAGGAGAGAGAGCACGAGCAAGGAACTCAGGACCACGAGGGGTGCACCCACACACTGAGATAATGGGGATGTTCTATCGGGAACTCACCAAGGCCAGCTGGCCTGGGTCTGAAAAAGCCTGGGATAAAACCGGACTTGCTGAACATAGTGGACAATGAGGACTACTGAGAACTCAAGAACAATGGCAATGGGTTTTTGATCCTACTGCACGTACTGGCTTTGGGGGAGCCTAGGCAGTTTGGATGCTCGCCTTACTAAACCTGGATGGAGGTGGGTGGTCCTTGGACTTCCCACAGGTCAGGGAACCCTGATTGCTCTTTGGGCTGATGAGGGAGGGGGACTTGATCGGGGGAGAAGGAGGGAAATGGGAGGCGGTGGCGGGGAGGAGGCAGAAATCTTTAATAAATAAATAAATTAATAATACTAATAAAAACCGTCGCCTATGATTCTCCAGTCTTATGGGCGTGGTCCACATTGGTTTATTCTTGCGGTACTTTTAGACCATCTGATGATTCATTGTGTTGATTTGTTTGTTTTTAGAGACGGAGTCTGTCAGTGTAGCCCTGGCTGTCCCAGAGCTCTCTGTGTAGACCAGGCTGGCCTCTAACTTAGAGATCCGCCTGCTTCTGCCTCCCAGTGCTGGGATTAATGGCATGCACCACCATGCCAAGCTGTGAGGCTGACACCCTCAGGATGCACTGATGTGGGTTACCAACTCTATTGCTCCTGCTGCCGCTGTGGCTACAGCTGATGGCCTTCTGACCAAAGTCACAGTGCCTCTGCTCTGTGCTTTCACGAATACACCAAGATTCTGGGTCTTCTCCTTCCCCTTCCATTTTCTTCATGTTCTTGGCAGCGAGCCCAGCATCTTTATTTCCATCAGCTCTTGCTTTGCTCTGGAGAGAGATTTGTTGAACTCTAATACCATCAGCAAAACTGTCAGCCACACAGACGGGTGGCAAAACTCTGCCCTTCATGGCACATCTCAGGGCCACAAACTGAACATGGTAAGACAGGAATGAACTGGCTGTGGTACATAGAAAAAGGACTTGGTTATTGACAGGGAACACCATGATCATTACCAGCATTTAGCTTATTTTTCTTTTTTTGACTTACAAACGCTTCGTCTGGAAAATATATTAAATAGGATAACACTGGCTCAGAGAGACCAGTTAGCCCGCCTATGTGGATCCTCGCTTCTAATTGTTACAAATGTGTGCTTGTGTTGAAGGAAGTGTGGATAGAGGCCAGGGAACTGTAAAAAGAGGCCATGCAGCAGGAAAGAGGGACTGTCCTGAAAGGGGACGAGGAGGGTAATGTAGAACACAGGTGTATGAACAGAGAAAGGTGGAACATTGGGAGCAGTGGGTACGGTGTGGGGGACATGAAGGACATCAGGGAGAAGGTGGGAAGAGCTCAAGGGAGAAGCGTTCGAAATGACATGTGAAAATACCATGAGTGAGGGCTGTTACTTTGTACACTACTTTCAAAATAACTGCGAACAGCTGTGATGCCAACCTGGTCTCAAGAGCAAATTAACAGGCCAGGCAGCACAACCTAAGACCCTGTGTCAAAATTACTTAATTTAAAATAAAAAGCCCTAAAGATTTTTTTTTTTAAATGAAAATCATAAGGGCTGGAGAGATGACTCAGTTGTTGAGAGCATTTGCCATTCTTCCAGAGGACCTATACACAATTAGATGGTGTGTACAGCTGACCCGGGCCTAAGTCGTGAGAGCAACAAAGAGCCCATTTCTCCTGTCCCCACTTCTGGTGTTCAACTGCTCTCCATCTTTCCCCTCTGGCTGTTTTTATGCTTGGACACTAAAGATTTGGTGGGAGAAACACACCGAACATTATTCTTTTCTCCTTTTTCAAAAGTTGGAGATCCTGAAATCGATGATGCTCCTCAGGAAGACGAGAAGTTAATTTATTCAATTAACCAGTTTTAATCAGTGAGGGAAAGAAAGACACACACGGTTAGACCCTGGGGAGGACGCAGAGAGGTTCAATGTAATCCCTTCTTTGAAATACATAATTTAATTGAAGAAGCAAGGATAAATACATTTTAGAATTTAAAGTGATACAAGTACAAGACATAAGTGGTTAAAGTGTATGATAATTTCTAATTACACAATCAAAAGAACAAAAGTGACATGATCCTATACACGCAGTGTTAAATGGCAATTAGATAACCCATGTACTGCTAACGAAATTCAACACTAGTCTTTCGGGTTTTGTTTTTCAAGACCAGGTTTCTCTTTAGCTTTGGAGCCTGTCCTGGGCCTAGCTCGTGTAGACCACGCTGGCCTCAAACCCACAGAGATCCACCTGCCTCTTTCTCCCGGGTACTGGGATTAAAGGCATGTGCCACCACTGCCCAGGTTACACCAGTCTTTTTAAAGAGATTTTTTTTTCTTTTAAAAATATCACAAATTCTAATATTCTATGTTCTAGACTACTCAAAAGTCAGTTGGAGTCAAAATTCTGTTTAAAATATGTATTCAAATAGTATTAGATCATTTGGCTATATCTAATCTCTAGCCCTGACAAAAAACTCTCTGCAATGGGAAATAAACCGAACTTCAGTCTTATAAAGACCATCTCTGAACAACCTACAGTTAGCATCCTTAACAGGAGAAGTTTCAAAACTCTAAATAGGTACGAGTCAAGCCAGCCTGCATCTACCACTGCTCCCATTCAGACCATTGTAGTCAGACAAGAAAAATAAATTAAAAAGCATCCATATAGGAGAGGAAGGAACGAAATTGTCTTTATTCGCAGAGACCATCTCTATATACAACATCTGATTTGATCTACAGGAATTCAGAGCATGTGCGTTCACAGAGACGTCTAACTACCAGATGGATATTTCTTAAATATTGGTTAAAGTCTAAAAGAAATGTTATAAAGAGTAGCAGGAGGGAGCGTTCCTTAGAAATAAAATTGCCAAAAGATAAGGCTGTGCTATCACCACTGAGAAAACCCAAAGGTCCCAGTGCATAAGCTGTTACAGACATGTAAATTTAGATCAGCACGAGGGGCTTGCGGGGTGCCTCTGTGGTTAAGAGCACTTAACACTCTTGCAGAGGAACTGGGGTCCATTCCCCATGCCCAGATGCTGGCTCACAACCCCCTGTGACTCCAGTTGAACGTATCCAATGTACACTTCCGGCCTCTGCGGGCGCCGCACGCACACGGCACACTTGTAGACACACGGTCCAAATGCTCTTACATATATAATAAAAATAAGGTTAGGGGTCTTGAAAAGTGGAAGGAGATGCCACGGCACCCCTTTAAAGATGAAAATGAATGACCACCAAGTGTGGATGAGGATGAGGAGCAGCAGGATCTCTGGGCACCGTAAGAGGGAATACATGATGGTATGATCATCTGGGAAAACAATTACTGGTTTCTTTAAAACGTAAGCGTGTATCTACTATGTGAATTAGTGATTCCACTCCTAAGTCTATCTCAAAGAAACGAAAGTAGTGGCCTGTAAATGAATATCTCTAGCAGGACTGGAGAGATGGTTTGGTGGCTAAAAGCACTTGATCTAAAATCATGAGGGCCAGAATTCAAATCCCTACATTCGTGGAATAAGCCAAGAGTCCCCACAAACTCCTGTTACCCCAGCTCTGAGGAGGGACAGAAACAGGACACTACCAGGCCTTACTGACTTCAAGCTCAAAAGAGAAAACACGAGCCGTTGGTTTAGGGGAGACTAACTCAAAGAACAAGTGCAGGCTGATCTAGAAAGGCACGCAGCACCCCGTATGGTCTGCGTGCATGGGTGTGTTGCGCAGGCACACACACTCATGGACATGTGTTTATATATACTCGTAGAGACTTGAGAGTAGAGAAACATAGACACACACGAAAACAAACATAAGTATCAACAACAAATTTGTTTATAATAGCCAAAAACTTGAGGCAATATAAAGGTATATGTACACAAAGATTGTAATACCTCTTTATCTAACAAAAAAAATCATTCTTTTTTTATTTAGGTATGTGTGTTTCTGTGTGGATCTATGTAACATGTGTGTAGCTGCCTGAGGAGGCCGGAAGAGGGTGTGGCCTCTAGGGGAACTGCAGCCACAGGACGTAGTGAATCTCCAGATGTAGGTTCTGGGAACTAAACTCGGGTTCACAACAAGAGCAGAAACCACTTAACTATCCCTCAAGCCTCTTAACCACTTAGCTATCCCTCAAGCCGCAAGGTAGAGCTTCCAAGAAAGTAATTTTTGCAGAGTCTCTTTCAGCTAGAGTCACCGAGGAGTCAGAATCTGTGGAGATTCTTGGAGTTCCGCCCTCCTAACGAGGGCCAGCAGTTTGTATGTACAGACAGAAGGATGTGGAATGCAGACATGGTTTGACAGGCTCCAGGTTTGCCTTCTGTGAGCTTCGTGTGCTGAAGCATCTGCCCTCTTCTGGACACTGGTCACGTGGTAGCCTCTGCAGGGCTGATGCTCAGCTGCTGGGACTGGCTGAGACTGGGCTACTTGCTTTAGGAAGGCCCTCCTTAGTTGTCTTGTCATTTGTACACATACTAAGTTAGGTTGCAGTTTACTAAATACGGGAGCAGGTTTAGCCTAAAACTGGGTTTACTTAACGTATTGGCACAACAATGGCACTTGCCAACGAAAGGCGAGACATTCCTGATGTGAAGAATAGCACAGATTTGTCTCAGAACACCTCCTGAGGGGATGGCGAAAGACGGGAGCAGATGTGATTTCCCCGGAGTATAACTAAAGAGTTACGCAGTAGGCTTGGGGAAAAAGAGTCAAAGGGGAAATTATAAGGAACTAGCAGGAGATGTGGGGACCTTTGAGAACAGTTAGCTAGTATATGCTTGTTGGGGTGTGTGGATATCAAAACAGATGCTATATATGTGTGTGTATACATGTATTCATATATATATGTAAATATACATGTATATACCTATATATAAATTTACAAGAAGTTTGCAGTTTAAATCTACTTTATACTTTAAAATATACATTTTATATATATGTATCCTATTTTTCTGTCAATTATACATCAATAAAACTATTAGATTCTTACAGATTCTCCCAGCCAATACACTTAATTCTCTCAATCAATACACTCAATCATTTCAGAAGCTAAGTAATATCTCCAATTATGTTTAAAATGTTCGCCGTTTCTTCTCAAATGACACAAACCGTAACCGGAAAACTTAAATTTTCACCCACTGCTTTATGAATCGTTCTTGAGTGCAAAGTTGACAATTCGTTATTAAAATAATGCCTTTCACAAAGGCTTCAAAATGATTTCCAACCAGACGACAGAAATCTAACAGAAACAATGTTGCATGGAACCCAAGCTGGAGTATAGATGGGATATATGTTCCTATCTACACAGGCACATACACAGAGACTCTGCAGAAAATCCTAACGGGCTTCTCTCTCTCGGTGCAGTCCTGAGCCTACGATGAGAAATATCTTTCCCTGAAGTGTATAATTACCCTCTGTCACTCTTAAATCTCCTCGGTATCTAAGCTCGCTTAATAATGGTGAACAGATGAGCAGAAATTAAAAATAAAGGCCTTCTACCAATTTAGCGCCCCACACATAATGTACCTATAATGATACTTTGATTGCTCATGCCCATTATTTTGCTGCCGTCTTTTTTTCTATTACTGCACAAGAGCCCTAGGTTTCAAGAAGAATGCCGCTCCCTGCTCTATAAAATCAGAGCAATTTACATGAACGCCGGCTTTGGCCTGTATTAGAAAGATGCACGGGATAAAACGGAAAACATAATGTAATGCTACGTGGACCATTTAATGTCGGCGGCACACTCTTCACTTAAATATCATGTTACATTTTGGTTAATTTATTTTCCGGGGGGGGGGGGGAAGCAAAAAGCATGAATTTTTCTCCAGCAGACGAGGGGAGAAAATTGAAGTGTTTATGACTATTAGGGATGAATAAGAAAAAAAAATACGTTGAAAAGAAGATAGCAGGTCTCCTACAAGATTCCCTTGGTAGCTAGAGAGCAAGTTTTTAACAGTTATTAAAGGTAAGAGACCAAACAAGATTATTCAGATTTAGTGTAAAGTAAAAGGAAAAAGTCATGAAATAGCACTATCATTTTAACGATTCCACCTTTAAAATTCATTCTTAGACTGTTTTTATTTTGTTGGACTGTATGCATGCTTGTACATGCATGGGAGTGCACGTATATCCTTGGTTGCATGTATGTGCACACAGAGACCAGAGGCAGCCTCTGCTATTGTTCCTCAAGATCTGTAAATCTTGGTTTTGAGGCGGGGTCTCTCAGTAGACCCTGAGGCTTGCAGGTGAGGCTAGGTTGGCAAGGCAATGAATTCCAAGAATCCTCCTGCCTCTGCCTGCCCAGCACTGGGATTATAGGTACAAGGACCAGGCAAGGCCCTTGATGTGGCTCTTGGGGTTAACCTGGGTCCTTCTGCTTGTACAGCAAGCTTGTTACTGCCTGAGCCCTCTTCCTGGCCTTAGTTGCTGCACTCCCTCCAGCCTTACTGAAAAGTTGTCTCCCCAGCCCCCAAACTTTTAGCCAGCCATTTATAGGTATTTTTCATATTACCCTTCTCCCAAGGGCAGCTTATTATCCCACAAAAAATTCCTATTAATGTCTAACTCGTTTGAAAGAGAAGCTCAAACAGGGTCCTGATATCGAAAGGCTGTGATCCTAGAAATTTAGGATTTTTTTAAATGTTGATTATTCATTTATTTATTCAGAACTAACATTTATTCAGAGCTAATTGGGTTTCTCTGTAGCTTTGGAGCCTGTCCTGGAACTAGCTCTGTAAACCAGGCTGGCCTTGAATTTACAGAGATCTGCCTCCCTCTGCCTCCTGAGTGCTGGGATTAAAGGCATGTGCCACCACTGCCCAAAATTTAGGATTTTAGAAGCCAGCCTGAGCTACAGGGTGAATTTCTGCTGCCAAACAAAGAAAGGAAGAGAGGGAAGGAGGGAGGGAGGCAGGGAGGGAGGGAGGGAGGGAGGAAGGAAAAGCCAACCTTCACACTACAGATAAATTAATAAGTTGGATGGTTCTCATTTACTAAAGATGACTTCTTCCACTCATTAAAACTAAGTTTGTTTCATTATTTTAGTAAAACATGACGTCGCCTAAAATACCAATGACCCAGGTCCTCACTGAGGTACTCCCTTTGGGAGCTATTCTTGGCTAATGTATAGGAAGGATTTTAAGCCCTTTGGGTGCGCCATGTTGGGCCGCAGATGTGGACGAGCGTGGGAGATGACTGGTTAGCACAACCTATTTAGAATCAAGCGTTCCCCCAAGTCCCGTTCTGTGTGAAGGCCTCATCTCTAACACGTCGACTTGGTGCCCAGCTGAGGGCTCAATTATCACCAGCCCTGCCTGGCGGGCCTAAAGTCTGTAAACAGCCTGTGGTAATATTGGGGGCCGTATCTCACGCCCGTCCAAGATCTTCCTCTCGGCAGACCTATGAAGTGGCCCAGGGGAACTGTGGATGGTTTTCAGTTACCTTCCAAACATCCCATATAGGCCCTGCTTGTACGTGGACAAGCAGACTCTATGGATCATTTGTCATTGTGTGTGTGCTTAGTCCCACCCTCCGCCACCTGTACAAGCAACCCCAGCAGCCGATGTGAATATCTTCAATCATTAGAACCTTTTCCTCAGTCATTTCCTTAATTTTATGACAAACTTTTGGTCTGTTTTCCCCTTAGATGTTCTGTAGCTTGCATAGGAATACAAGTCAATTCTTTGAGCGATTTTCTCAGTCTCGTTCTGTGTGGGGTCCTGGCTATGCTTGTCAGTGGGCGAGGTGATTCTGGGGGATGAAAACCCCTTTTGCCCTCATGCTCCCTTGTCTCCAGGGGAGGTGGGTATTGCAGAGAACACTATTTTACACATAGTAAGTGCCTCTGAGAGCCGAGTCCTGTAGCGAAGCCAGACTAGATTTTTGTTCAAAACAAGGGTTCACAGACTGGAGCTGGTGGGGGATTGAGAAGAATCCCTTTATTCAGGAGGCTAACACAGGGGTCAATCCTGCCTCGAGACCACATTTAGACTGCTCAGGGCTACAACAGTCTCTTAAGCAGGGTTTAATGTCAGTGAGCTGGAAGCCGTGCAGAAGAAAAACAGCAGAGGGTAGGAAAGGCAAACCACCTCGGCAGCAGCGGCTGCGGGGTCGCCCTTGCTTGGCTAAGTGATGGGCCATGAGCCATGTCAGCATCTGGGAAACTCCTGCAGGGCAACCGCTCTGAACAGCTCGGCCGTGCTTAAGGGGACAGGACACGGCTCATGGGTGTCCACCCTTCCCTCCTAAATTGGCGCCAGAGACTTTGGGCAAAGGTCAGAAGTTTTCAGCGGGCAAATTTTGGCGCTGAAATCTGATCAAATGCTTGAGAGAGCAATGGATGGGAGGGGAGGCTCATTTGGGTTCATGACTTGAGGGCTCCATGCAGCCTGTTGCTTCTTGGTTTGTGTGTGCTGGGGCGGAGTTCCACCAATCAAGAGCCAGGTAGAGCAGAACTGTTTACGTCATGGTGGACAGGAGGCAGAGAAAGAGAGAGACAATGAAGACTATATAGGTATACATATATATGTATGTATGTGTAGGTATATATATATATATATGTGTATATGTGTGTATATGTATATATATATACACATATATATACACAGGGGCAGGGCATATATAGCCTTTGAGGGCACAGTGATGCCCTTCTCCCTGCTTGGCCTCACCTCTGAATAACCCCGTCCACTTGGGAACTCGTTAACAAGTTAATCTATTTGTGACGTTAGCAACCTGGGAGCCAAGCACCTTTTGGCTGCATCACGACTGAGCGCCAAACCTTCCACTCTTGCCTCTTGAGGGAGTTCATATCCAAACCACAGCAGATCTGTCTTCAGGAGCCAAATCCCACAGCTATCATGTCTTATAGCTGGCCAGTGCCCAGGAGACAGACAAAAGATTCTGTGAATATGTCTTACTGTTTTCTCCTGTCTCCTCCATGGCACTCACAGGTCCAGTAGACTCTAGGCAGGGATGGCGAGCTGCTTCCCAGGGGTGGGAGGTAAGGACACAGCAGCTTGTTGGTACCAGGCCCGGAGGGGAGCTAGTCTCTATGAAGAAGCTGACTTAATAAATATTTTCGATCTCTAACCTCAGCAATGGCTTTCATGTATCATACTTCAGTGAAGAATGATAAAAATCAAAGTTTCCCCGGTTGGATAAGACCCTCAGTTGCTGGAGTAGAATCTTAAGCCATTCTCTATGCTAGAGAAGTCACTACACTCTCTTGCTAGACAATGGATGTCTTCCAACCTCTGCTCAGATCTATAAACTTGGAGAGTGCGCATCCTTCGTTTCCTCCCTAGTTACACGGTTATCCCTGGTGGTCTCCTCCCCACTCACAAATCCACCCCCCTGGGACCTTTCCCTGCCCCTTTCTCCCTCTGAGACAGAATACGTTTCTCACTTCCAACGGCGAGTTTCAGATAAATTCTGGTCGCAGCCGCAGCGTCTCTCTGTGGGGCAGGAAATGCGGTCAGAGGAGAGAGAACATCTTCCCGAAAACTGTTTGATTTGCTACACTTAATTGAGTCCCGGTGGGAAGTCAACATCCCTCTTGCTATTTTGGAAAATTCTCGGAAAGGAGAGGTACAAAACGTTCAGCAAAACATGTTCAACCCTAATGACGTCTGTAGGTTGTCCCAAGGTAAGAAAAGAGGAGATGGAGAAAGGGTCCCTAAAAGAAACACAGCTCCCCTCCAACACTACGAGGCGGAGGGCATGCTCACTGAACAAGAATCCTGGTTTGGGAATGCTCTTGTCCCAGAGAAGGTTAGTAGCACAGAAAGTCCCATACAATCTGTTTCAGATCACATTTTCTCTTCAGGATCTAATGGGCAAAGCTATGTTCAGAACTATGTTTGCTGGGTCAGGTCTAGTACTCAAATAAAACCCAAATGATGTCACTGGCGGTTCAGAAGCATGAAGCCCTAGTGGACGCCTCCCTGAGGTCCTGTGTCTTTAAGATGCTTACCTCCGTTCTAAGGCTTGGTTTGAGCCTCTCATTTTTTTTTTTTTGTTAAGATTAAGGACACATTCTTTTCAGGAGATTATTGCTTAACGAGAATCAACACTGAAGGGGTAGCAGCTACCAAGAAAATATTCTTTTTTTATAGAAGCAAACCAACTGGCTATCCAATCCCAAACAGTCAGGCCTGAGAACAAATACACAGTAACATGTTACAGACTGAGCATATTATATTTGATAAAAATACATATATAGATAGATAGAAATAGATATAGATATGCATGTAATAATTATTAATTTAAAAGGCAAAAATTTTGAAAAAAGAGCAAGGAGGGTTTGGAGGGAAGAGAGGGAAAGGGAAATATTGTGATTATATTCTAATTTCAAAAAGAAAAAACTAGAAATGTATTCTTAGGGTTCTTTTTTTCATCAGACTACCCAAGAATCTTTTGAGGAAAGAGTGGCTTTAGCTTGGAACCCACACCCCCACAAAAAAAGCATGACCCACCTTCTCTTGCCTAGTCCAGGAAACAAGAAGTTCAGTGGATGTGTGTTGATCCTGAGGTTAGTGTGTGATGACAGAGAAGAAGGAAGCTGTCTGAGAAGTCCTGTGGTCAGAGCCCTTTCTCACAGAAGAAAATGGGGAGAAGCCTCAGAGGGCAGCTTGGAAGCTAGTGGAATATCCCTCTGGACCATCAACTGCCTTTGAAAGTCTTTATACAGGAGACTGTTCACTGTATGTGCTTTAGTATGCAATCATATAGCATTGCTACATACATAGTTCCGTGTCATAATTGTGCCCTGGGCATCTTTTCATGAAAGGGCTCACTCGGTATCACGTCAAATCCCGCACGCTACCAAATCCTACCCACCCTTGTTCCTCTCCCCACCACCGTCTTCCCTGTGTGGCCGTCGCGCTGGCTGCAGGTCCTCGCTGTGGATTTTTGGGGAGAAGAACCACAGAGTGTGTGCCCTCTGGCATCTGCTTCTCATACTCAACACTTTGTCCATGGACTCCATCTCCTGTGCTGTGGGTAGCAGCTTGATGGCCGTCTGAATAGCACAACTTATTTAGCTATTCTGCTGTTAGACATCGTTAGAGGTGCTTTTGGTCCCTATTTTTATGCATAAATAAAACATTTCTATGCATTCTGTTGAACATAGGTATCGTTACTGGTGGAGAAGCGCCGAGTCATAGACTATATGAGTTTTACCTTAATAGAGATTACCTAACAATATTCCAAACCAGCCCCACCCACTCCACCACTCTGCAACCAGAGGCTGGAGGCTCTGTTAGCCAGAAATACTGGTTTCTTTCTTTCTTTTTTTTTTTTAAGAAATTAATGTGATTGCATTTCTTCTGTTTGTAGAAAAGTTGGAGGGAGAGAAGAAGAGAGAGTTTCTGTTTCCGGATATTTATATATATTTAATCTCTTATGAGATGCCTCAAGTCCCTTTGCCCTTTATGGCGGCCTTTGGTGAGTGATGGCAAACTTAGGAGTCTAACAAAGACTCCAACATGCACGTTTCGCTAAGATACTGCAATTAAGGATCATTTTCATCGGCCGCTAAAGTCTTATACATTTTAGGGTACTTTAATGAGAAGTCTACATTTTCCCATCAGCCAGGATCACAGTGGGTTGTTCTAGGATGGTTTGATAGCTGAAGCCCAGCCTTAACTCTGAAGAGGGTGACAGAAAGGAAGAGGTGAGGGTGTGAAGGTGCATCACGGCGCCACCTGTGGGCTAAGGGCCAACTTGGAGCCTACACTTCTAGTTAGGTTTGCGAGGGTGTTTACTAGGGTTATAGAGGCACAATGAAATCAGAAAAGAGCTACAAATTAACAGACAATAGCAAACAGTCATTGCCTTTAAAACCCCAACTAGTTTTTTTAAAATAATAAAACCTTAAGACCTCAAGCATTAAGTTCAAAAGTAAGATTGCACCCCAAACAGTCTAGTATTTTTTATGCTGAGTTAGCAGCCGTTTGGTAAGCTACTATGAGACCGTCTGGATCAGCAATATTTGAGCACACACTCAAAAAAAATAATTTATGTCTCCAATATCTAGGGTAGGTATAAATTACTCCATTAACTTAGATTTAACAATACAGTGCCACTTATGGGAACCTTACGCGGCCTGTATATCAGATAATACTCTCTTTGCATAGACAAGTCCATGGACAGACGTCGCCCTCTGACAAAGCCGAATTACATCTTCCGTTTTGTATATAAGGAAGCCAAACTGTAGAAAAGGTTGAAAGAGCATGACTTTCCCTAAACTGCAGAGCCGGGATTTGTGGCCAGGTCGGCGGTGTTCCTGGGTGAGCCCCTGCCTTTATCAGTCCCTGAAACACACAACAAACTACAGCTGGGCTCGGACCAGAAAGACTTCTGCAGGTGCCCTCAGCCCCGTGCCCCTCCCACCGCCCTCTCCACCTGCCCCTGCCATGCCCGGGGCCACTTTTCAAAGCCTGTCCGGCTGTCACTCACCGGACGGACTCTCGCTTTGGAAGGTGCACCCGGTGTGTTTGCCTCTCCCGGTAGATCTCTGACAGGAAAGGCCTCACAACCACCTCACAACCACCGTTCTGTTGGAAACAAGCTCCAGCGGCACCGTCTGCCAATTGGAGAAGCGCCCCCCCCCTCCTCCTTTAATTAGGAACGCTGAAATGTCGGGAATCCAGGCCAGCTTCTAGCATTACCGAACAAACTTCGGGTATGGAATCCGAAGGGGAGGAAACCGAGAGCCGGGCCAAAAATGCTCAGGGAAAGCATACAACTGCACAGGGCTGAGGAGACATAGAGCCTTGTGTCCAGCCTGCGGGAGGTGGCCCTACCCTGTCAGCCCGCATCCCCCAGTGGTCTCCGAGGTCACACTGATGGTGTCGGGTGTACCGAAGGAGGTGTTTGGTTGTGTTCACAGGCCTCTCGCTCGCGTCTTCCCTCACACGTGTGGGCGTAAAGATGCCAGCCTCTTTCTGCATTGTGGTTATTCAACGGATTCAAGTCATTTTTCTAACCGCACCAAAGACAATGTCCAGAAAAGCACTTTGAGCTCAGATCTCGGGTTGTGTCCTTTCTAAACTATGGAGAACAATATTGGATGGCGTGAGAATTATTCCTTATCTAACATATAATTTGCTCGCCGTTCATTGCAGAAGTAAGGTATTGCTTTAGTCTTTTAAAGATACTGTTTATTAGAACAAGTAAACTGTAGTCATGAAAGACAAACTGAGAATTTTTTCTTTGCATTAAATAGATTTGAGTACAGTCAGTCCTTCGATAAGAAAGCAAATGGGCAAATTAAAATGGCAGATTCGTTTTATTTCAATATTTGATATTTTTCAGTAATAAAGGGGCTGTTTTATTTCTAAATTTAGACATATTTTATTAATTTAAAAAATAAAGCATTATTGTAACATACCTGATTGAATTGTTTATTGTTAAAAGAATTTTATAACGTAGTTTGACAGTGAGACTCAACTCTAAAAGTAGATGTGTGTGTTAGAACTTAAGGCTATGATTTTATTTAATATTAAAAACTCAGAAGAATGAACACAGGCGAGATTTACTTTTAAGGAAGTACATAAAATGTCAACTCCTAGATGAAATTCTATTAGGCAAACTCAAACAAGAACCATAGTGTTTCAGCATTATCGTATTCCTGTATGGTTGAGTTTAAGAGAGAGCCATTCTTGTCTCTGTGGCTAAAATCTCTAGAATGAGGTGAGCAGACACAGCTTCACTTGGACTATAATTTATAGAATCAGTGGCATTATTACATAAACCCTCTCTAAAAGGGCACACGAAAAGGGAAATGAAGACATGGTCTCAATGAATAGAAGCCAGGTGATATTTAGTCTAAGCAATCGATTATCGAGATAGAATTTTATCGATCTTTTGTTCCTCACTTCACAAAGAAGAGTACAAACACTAGGCCTTCATCCCGAAGGATTTGGTATCATGCTAGAAATAACCCATACTGAAAGAAAAATTGCTTTCTGCCATGTTGCCTTGATTTGCTCATGGAGGACGCGCTTACGTTAGGAGAGTGTTACAGTAAATGCCTTGGCTAAGTAGGGCCTTTGCTCCTACTTCTCGCTGATAACCTGGTGTTATCCATAGACCAGTGATTTCACAATCGTGGGCTTTCCTGGGAAACATAGTATAAAACTAGTAGCATATTATAAAACATACATCCCCTGGTCAGTCCTGGGCCTCCAGGTAACAGTTTAACATCCTTAACTCCAGAGTCAAATCTATTCATTTTTAAATCATATCACGGTTTCAGGCAGTGGCAGCCAAAGGGTGCCCGGATCCTGGATTTTAACTGATAAGAATCGGATCCGATCATCCGTGCTGCACCCCATGCTTTCTTTGGTGTTTCTGATACCTACTGTCGATAGCTCATTCTACGTCGCTTTCCAGAATGCTATCTCACAACCGATCTTCCTGGAGCTCCTTTTCCCCTCTGCTTGTTCCGTCTGTTAGGAGTCCCTGGCCTGTTGGTTCCGAAGTTTAGCTCTTGGAAGGCTAGCCTCGACAAGCCTTATGGCAGAATTCAACCCCTCCTCCCTACGCCTCCCTTGGACTGAGCACAATTGGCTGTTCAGAATCGCCGATATAATCACATCAGCTTCCTTCCAAAGGATTTTCCAATCAGTGATGTTCACCCTCGCCCCTTTAACTTTTTAAAAGTCACCTAAAGGTCTCTGGTATTGGAGTCAGGAGTGACAGATCCCGCATCCCATGTCACCAAATAAGGGTCTGTCCTGGCAAATGGATGGATCTAGAAAACCTCATATTGAGTGAGGCAACCCTAACCCAGAAAGACAAACATAATATGTACTCACTCATAAGTGGCTTTTAGACAAAAGTAAGAAAAAAAAGCCTACAATTCACAACCCCAGAGAACCTAGACAACAAAGAGGACCCTGTGAGAGACATACGTGGTTCTAATCTACAAGGAAGCTGGAAAAAGACAGGATCTTTCCTCCTGGGAGGGGTGAGGAAGGGAAGGAAACAGAGAAAAATATATAGCTCAATAAAAACAATAAAAAAAATAAGGGCCAGTCCTAAAGTGAGCTGGAGGTCAGACACAGATTATTCTTCCTTTTCTCAACAGTTTCTTGGGGTCTTGAATTCAGTGCAGAGAGATCTGACCAACCCCAGCTGAAACACACACGTTCAAAGACAAATAATTGTGAGTTCAGCAATGACAGGCACTGAATTTCAGGTTCGAGGTTTGTCTTTTTTGTTTGTTTGTTTGTTTTTCAACGTGGTTCTCAACCAGGTAATCAGCCTTCTCCAAAGATAGGTGGACCTTCTCTGTTCAAGGAATGGACAGAGAGGACACATAGGGCTGACGTGGTGTCTTCATAGGATACTTTTTAGAACATTGAAAATGAGATGTTTTTCTTTTTTTTTTCTTTCTTTCTTTCTCTTTTTTTTTTTTTTTTTTTTTGCACACTGACATTTTGTCCTACCTGTTTTGTAATTAGGCTCCATTGTAGCGCTAACGACTCCCCTCCTGGTGTCCTAGCCACTGTCTAGCCTTTGTGACATCTTTTAGCATTTCAGGCATATTCTTTATGGGTTTCTATTCCAGGTGATCCAAGAACGGACCTGATAAGGATGTTGAGAGACCAGGTTTAGTTCTGTCGCTGCGTCAGCGAGTTCTTCTCTTCCTATGACCATCCCGTGCGTGTGCCACGGAAACGCGAAAAAACATTATTCCCCTTTTTTTTGTTTTTTGGTTGCCACTGAATCACGACAAACAGAATGTGGGGAAGACTCTTTCTTCCAGCCAGCGCCATGTGGACTCCTCCTGGTCCCAAGCAGAGCTGTAGCTCAGCGCAAAGGGGCTGAGCAACACTCCCAAGGAACCTCCTTCCCAGGTCCAAGTGAGCGGCCCTGTCTAGCGCAACTTGAACACAGGCAGGGCCCATCCCCACGTTAGAAACTCACGTGCAAACAGCCTGTCTGTCTAACCTCGCTTTCAAGTCAGTTGAGTTTATCTGAAGCGTGATGGCCCCGGGAGGGCAATGAAGGCTGGCCAACCTGGTCTGGCTAGCATTCCACCGAGATCTGTGGCAGAGTTTGTGGGGGCGGGGTGACGCTTCATTACCAAATAACTCAGACAGGGGATTAGCCACATTTCTACGCAACTGTGGCAGGTTTGAGTTTTATTTTTACCCCGCAGTCCTTAAATTACGCTACCTCTTTTGATGTGACGTATGCGCATTGTGTATTCCTAACTGCTTATTTGGATACATTTGGGAATCTCGCAAGCTCTTATTTTTTTTTTCACTATAGATGGCAATAAATTTGTCTTGGGGGGAGGGTAAATTGCATTTTATATTCCTGGTTTGGGGATCCTAATAAGAACATTTAAACTTTATAACTTAGTAACAGCCGTGTCCCCCTGCAGCACACCGGAGGGCTTTTATTCCCCTTAAAAGGAAAGATGTGGGGATCTTTCTCTGACCCACGTGGAAATTCTGAGTACCGCTATTGTCTGCTGTTTCCCTGTGAGAGCTGAAACTGTACTCCACTGAAGGAGAGCAAGAGAGTCCTCTGAAGAGCTCTTCTTTCTCTCGGGTAGTCCATTTTATCCCCTGGCTGTATGATCTTGTCCCTATTGACTTTTGACTTTTTTTTTTCTTTCCTGTTCAACACCTGCTGCCGTCTAAGGGTTTCTATACTCCCCCTGCCCCCCCCCAAATTCGTGTTTGGAGACCTCATTCTATGTTGGTAGTCATAGGATCCAAGGCCTCTCCGAGGCATTTAAGATGTTGAATGTGGAGCTCTCGAGACACGGATGAAGGATGCCCTCACAAAGGGGCCCGACTGCCTTGCTTGCAACTTCCTCTTTGTAAGCACATGGGAAAGGTATTCTCTGTGGATTGAGAGATGGACCCCCAGGCTTTCCCAGCCTACCTGAATTTTAATATTGCTCTTTCCAGCATCTAGACCCTTGAGAAGTAACTGTTGCTTGTAAGCCTTTGGTGTTTTTGTTACAGTCTCCTGGATGCACTAAAGACAGCATCTCTGTCTTATCTAAGGCTGTGCTGACATAAGTGATTCCTGAGTGTGCTTTAGGGCAAATGGGCAGGAAGAGCGACGATCCACCAAAGAGCTAGGAAGCTGCCAGGACAAAGCGTGGTGCACAGCTCCCGAGCATAGAGAGAAGATCGGGAAGAACAGAGCACAGCGTAGCCTAGAATCCCTCAGCCCGAGCCTGAACTCCCTGCCTTCTGATGAGCAGCTTCATGCTCTGAAACCCCCACATTCCTGTCCCACTTGTAAACACAGAAGAGAACATAAGCAAAAGAAAACAGGAACCAGAACTACGACAGAGGAGAAACAGCAGCTTGTTACCCACCAGATCTGCGGCTGAGGCCCCTGGAACTGCAGACAGATGAGGGAGAAAGAAAGCCGATAAATTGGTTGCATGCTTCCTAGATACAAGAGTCTTCGCGGTAAAATTAAAATTTGAAGAAAGGGGTAAATTTGTGTGCATGCGTGTTGATTCATGTTGGGCCTGAGGAAGAAGGGATTGTTCTGGGGACACAAAGGGGCTGAAGAAAATGATCCAATAATGACACACCGGGAGGAAATGTGACAAGTGGTCCACTTGTATAGCGTTCTCCTGATGTCGTCAGGATAAGGCTGCTCCTTGGCTGCTCAGAGGTGGGCTAAGAATCTCACGACCTGCTTCAAGGGACAATCAGAAAGTTCTTCTCAGAAACCAGGCCCTATTAGCACGTACCTATAATCCGAGCATGCGGGAGGAAGGGCACAAGATTCTTGAATACAAGGCCAGCCTGGACTCCGTAGTAAGATCGTGTGTCAGAAAATAAATTAATTTTTTTAAAAAATGAAATTTTTAAAAAGGAAGAAAAGGGAAAATCCTTAGTTCCTGTGAGTGGTTTCAAGGGGAAGGGCCGAATGAGGAAGGAGAGGTAGTCTCCTGTTTCTGTGTTTCTCTCAAATGTGTGGTGGCGGATTTAGAAAGGGGACACTCAAAATCCACCCGTATTTAATGCTCACCAGTCACCAGACGCCATCTGGGATGCATCCGTGTGAAAGTCACCTCTAGAGGACTGCGGTTCCCCCATTCTTTTCCAGGGCTGAGGGGCCATTCTGTTCAATCCAGCAGTTTGATGACTGGGCATATTTTATGTCTCTGGACTCTCCTATGTGAGGGCCGAGCAGGAGATCCGGGGTTGTGGTTGGATTTCTCTGCCAAGCATAGCACTGTATGTTGCCCTGACCTTTCTCTGGAGTTCTCAGGGCCCTAATTAAGAGGGCCTATTAGTGGTGTGCTTTAGAAGAAAACAGTGTAAGGAGAAGAACAAGGACTGTCCTGTAATCATGCATGTAAACTGCATATTGCAAAACCCACTGTCAACCAATACTCAAAAAAAAAAAAAAAACCCGATATATCAAATTGACTGAGACGAAAACTCTTTTGGAAGATTTGCTTTTTTAATCTTTTTAGTTATTTGAAAATTTTTATTTTATAACACTTAGCCACTCTTCTGATTGCGCCCTTTGGCCTGGCTTCTAAAAGAAATAAAATCTATTTAATTCCATAGGAATGGTAGTGGTCACAGGTGGGTGGTACCTTTTATAGGTTTTACCTGATTGCGCTAATTATAGTGAGATCTTGAACAAGATAGTTAATTTCTGTTGATAAGGGTAGGAAAGCAGGTGGATCTTGGACCAAAATCCTTCCAGATTTTCAAATAAGTTTTGTTTGAATCTTAGAAAAAATGTAGAAATTCTCAAAGAAGTAAAACAGAGGCAAATCTGCATTTATGGAGGCAAGAGAATGCAGTTTCTTAATTAACACATGAGTACATCACATTCCAGAGGGGACGGTCTACTTTGAGTATTATTGGGTAGATGAGATGATTATGCAAATTGCTTCGCATATTTCTGTGTTTATAGGAGTGTATGTGTACGGAATCTGTGGGCTTTCTTGTGTGGGTGGATGTGTGGTCAAATTATGTGGACGAGCTTGTTTGTTCGAAAGTGTGGGCTGTATACAGGAAATTAGGAATTAGAAGTCCTTATGGTTTTACTTTAACAGAGGTAAGTATGGATTCAAGTGGTTTTCATTATTCATATGAAATCATTTAGACTGGCATTATTCTCATAATACACATCAAACGTGAACCCAGGACGGTTTTAAGAAATGAATTAGACAAAATTAGTAGGCCGATCTTTGCATGGAAAATACCTGACCCACCACGCAACAATTTCATTTCTATAAATCTGACTCCAAGGTCGTGGAGGGAACAACTCTTCTACACCTTCGCTTCTTCAAAGCCAAGCTGAATAATTTAAGCCCGCTGGAGACGAGGAGTTACGTCACCATCTGCCGAGATGCGCTTAACCCTAAGCCAATGAGTGCGGTGAAGAATGAGCTCAATGAACGCTCCAAAAGAGTACAGTCTGCTGCACGCAGCGCAGAACTGAAAAAGGACACCCGCATCCACAGATGGGTTTGCCTACCACATTGAAATCAACATGGCAAAGATGGGAGGCATCGAGCCGTGTTTATTTCCTTGGGGAACCTCATCTATTCCTACCAAAGGGAACAGACATTTTGTGAACGCCTACTATGTGCCAGACCCTGGGTTAGGTGCCAGGGACGAGCCACGGGGGAGCCTCTTCGCATCTGCACGGCAGCCATATGGATGGAGGACGGGAGCGTCTAGTCTGGGAAGACCCCTGACTGCATCCCGGGGAAGGGTGGACTACGCCGGGGGACGTGACATTTGGGTTGTGTCCTGAAGGATGAGGAGAAAATGGGATAACAGCAAGACAGCCCCTGGTGAGGTGCACTTGGTCCCCGGTGTGCGCTCTGAGAAGTTTGGTGAGGGCTGAACTCAAAGCTAAGCAGAGAGCACCCAGCTCCTGCCACTCAGGAAAGAGGTCACAGTCTAATGTCCCACTCCATGCAGTTGGCAGACTTTTTTTTTCCTTTCTTTTTGGCCCATGTAGTGTTTTAAAAATATTTTGAATTAGTTGCCAAGATTTGAAAATTGGAAGATTTCTCATAAAATTCCAGATTTCTGGCTTCTCTTGGGAAGAAAAAAAAAGCTGAAGATCTGGCAAGATCGGGACCACATTCCCACACGGCAACACATGACTGAAGCTAAGCCGCGGCTCCCAGGCCCCGCCCTCTTTGCAAGAAGCCAAGCTCGCCAGCTCACCGTGGCCCCACCATGTCCCCACCATGGCCCCACCATGCTGCGTGATGCCTCGCCACCTCTGTCTGTCCTGACTGGTTTTGGAGAGAATGTTGGACAGATCACCAGGACTCTTCTTCTTAGGTAGCATAGGAAGCGGAAGACTTCCTGGGGCGCTTGGGTATGAAAGGAAGTTGGGGCAATGTAAAAAGGAGGTGCTCTGTATCTTCTTAAGGAATTTTGCCTTCATCCCGTGGGCCTACAGGGAAACCAAGAGTATTCTTAAAATTATATGATTAACTCTTTGTTTTGGAAGTCTGACGTCAGGGTGGCAGAAGATTCTGGAAGAACCGGAAGGAGAGATTCCAGAGCAAAGAAATAGGCAGGCAAGCTGTGGCCGTAGCTGAGAAACCCTCTACGTAAGATCCTGCCTTCGTTTGCATCGTTCTACCTGCTGTTTGTGACGAAACCTTATGGTTTCTGTACTACCCATCAAATGACCCTCGGTTCTAGAACTCTCCCCACATTCCCTCCCTCAACCTTCCCCTCCCTTACCCCCTCCACCTGATCCTCCAGTTCCGGTTGCTACCACCACCAGCCCATCCATAAAAATCTTCTCCATTTTCTCCTCCCAGGGAAATCCGTGTGTCCTCTCCAGCCTCGTCCTCTATATCTAACCTCTGTGAGTCTATGAATTGTAGCCTGGTGATCACTGACTTTATAGTTAATATCCACACATAAGTGAATTCACATCACGTATATCTTTTGGGGTCTGGGTTTCCTCACTTGGGATGATTTTTTTTTTCTGGTTCTATTTATTTGCCTGCAAATTTCAGGATGTCATTTTTTTTAACAGCTGTGTGCAGGGATGTATGTGTGTGTGCCGCGCGCGTGTGTGTGTGTGCACACGCGTGTGTGCGAGCAAACACACACACACATGCTACCATGTATCAGGATACTCACATCGTGGAAACGTATAGAAGTCAGAGAACAACTTGGGCTGTCTGTTCTATGTTTTTTTTCCTTTCATCGTGTGAGTCTCAAACGCCAAACTCAGGCAGCCAGGTTGGCAGCAAATTCTCTTACCCACTGAGCCACCTCCTCCGTGTCCTGTGTTTTAAATTTCATATCATCCGTTTTATATGTTTATTCCATTTAAATATTTTATTTCCAACTTAAGCTACCCAAAGACAAAATTTTTATTTTAGATAAATGCTAATAACCTTCCAAGTGTGTCTAAATGAATGCTTTCTTCAATGAGAAATCCTGAATGAGATCCATAAGTGCTCAAAATGATGATTCTTTGTTTTGTTTGAAACAGGGGTTGCCATATAGCACAGGCTAGCCTCAAAGTGCTGGCCCTCTTGCTCTTGTCTCTCCCAAGTGCTGGGATTTTATACATGTACGACTCCGCCTGAACAGAATAAAATGTTTCTTTTAGAGATTTATTTTAGTTAAGTTATGTATACATGGGGATGATGTGTGTCCCTGTGAGTACGGACGCCCTCAGAGTCCAGAACAGGGCATCAGATCCTCGGAACTGGAGCTCCTGGTGTTTGTGAGCCACCGTGTGTGAGCAGAGAACTGATCTCAGGTCCTCGGCAGGAGCCGCGAGGGCTCTTAACCGCTGGGCCGCCTCTCCAGCTCCCAGAATTAATTCTTAATGGTACCAATGCCTTACTAGAGATTCAACTGACCATGTGTCGAAGCAGTATGTTGGGGTCAGCAAGATGGCTCAGAGGGTAAAGGTGCTTGCCAGCAAGCTGAAGACCTAGGTTCAAGTCCCAGGACTCCTGGGGTAGAGAAAGAGAATTGATTCTCAAAATCTGGGTTCTGACCTCCGCATGAATGCCCAAACAGGCCCATACCTGCATGTGTGTCATACACACATATACATACATACTAAATAAGTAAATAAATGTATTCTAGGTATATTGAAAAAGCAAGAGTTGAGCAGTTCACATTCTCAATCAATTACTAATCAATTTCTCTCATGTCACAAATGTAAATAAAATTCCTTACTGTTCAAAAATCCTGAGGGACTAAAAACTTCACAATCTGATATGAAAAAAGACTTGTTAGGGGGCTGGAGAGATAGCTCAGCGGTTGAGAGCATTGCCTGCTCTTCCAAAGGTCCTGAGTTCAATTCCCAGCAACCACATGGTGGCTCACAACCATCTGTAATGAGGTCTGGTGCCCTCTTCTGGCCTGCAGGCATACAAGCCGACAGAATACTGAATGAATAAATAAATAAATAAATAAATAAATAAATAAATAAATAAAATAAAATAAAAAAAAAAGACTTGTTAATATCTTTTTTCCCTTTGGACTTCTTTGGTAGCTATGTCCTTCTCTTTTTAGTATGACTCATTGGTAACATTAAACTATTTGCTAAAGATGACTGTCCTGTCTTCAGATACCCATTGGAATTATTTAGGGAGCTTAAGAACATATTGAGACTCAGAGATTCTCAATGACATGGTCTTGCCTTCGAGTTTTTAAATGTTCCTTAGGTATTTTTAATGTGCTATCAACTGGGATTCAATATTCTAAAATAAGCCAAATTAGCAATAATTTCTCGCCACACCATCAAACACTGTCATCAACACTGCCCCCTGTCCTAAGCTTTATCTTTTGGGGCCACCAATCAGCTTACACATGTTCCCAACCAGATCTTTTAACTTAAATTAACCTGTTTCTCTTTATCTACCTTTTGACTCTGGGCTGTCTTTCACTACTTCTCTGCATTTGCTGCCTAAGGTCCATTTGACTTCTTGCCCTGGGCATCTCCCTCATCCTCTCCTTCTTCCTTTTCCTTTTCTTCCTCTCTCTCTCTCTCTCTCTCTCTCTCTCTCTCTCTCTCTGTTCAGCTTTTTATTAGAACAATCAGGTGTCTTAGACAGGCAAGGTGAAACAGATGTAACACATCCTTACACAATTAAACACACATCTGCAACATAAACAAATGTAACACACCTTTGCACAGTTAAAGTCACATTCTGCAGCACAAACAATGTAACACATCTTTGCCCAGTTAAAATAATATTCCACAACAGACCCCAATATCTTAGCAGTGGTGGGGTTTAGGAGTACAACGGTGCCAACGTAGGCAGTCTCTCACTTTCAATTGAATGTACATTAGGGCATGTAACTGCGTGTTGTTTGTTTGTACAGTCTCATATAACTCACGCTGGCTTCTAACTCATGACCCCCCCTGCATCCACCTCACAAATACTGGGAAGGCAAGCATTTGCTACTACATCTGGCTTTAGAAAACATAAAATGATACAAACTTACATTCTAAAGGAAAACAGAGGCAATGTTCCACCATATGCCAGACCTTCATGGATGTCCGTGAATAAGGATCTGTGTTGACGATCTGTGTTTACAATCTGTGGCATTCCCACTATGTCCCCCTGAATAGGGATGAGATCTTTTGACTAATGTAGAGATAGAAGGATGCTACTGTTGTTAATCTCTGTCCAATGATGCAATAAGTTACATCAGTCCGCAAATGAGGTAGACCTTGTTTTCAAACTGTGGAAACTATGGCCTCCGATGTTAACCTTCCCCTCCACATCAGTGGCTGTCACTCTCTGGCCATTCAAAGACCATATATGGCTCCATAAAGAAGGGCTTCCCCTGAGGATAGTGGCTCCTTTGGTAAATCAAGTCCATCTTCAGAGTGAGAAGCGGTGTGGGCTTCAAGTCTGCCCTGTCCAGTGCTAGTCTCTTGTCACTTGTCTCTACTTGACTTAAATGAACTGAAATAAAACTGAGAACCTCCGCTCCTGACTCACGACTCTTATTGCATGCGGTAAGTAGCTTCTCTGGTGGACACGACAGACGATAGATCATGTCCATATTCAGCGAAAATCCCATTGGTGTGATTGTTAGTGTTAGTAAACCATCCTATGGAATCTCGAATCCATCAAAGGTTGTTTTACTTTTTTTTTTTTTTTAATGCTGGAGAATGGAGAGCCTTGTCTTATCCAGGCCAGGAGTCTGACTGCCCTGCTAAGCGTTAATGCTGCACACTGAACTGCAAGGGAAATCTCTACCTGATGGTCTTGCTAAAGTAGCTGATTGCCTGGTTGCTTGTCATAGGAAGATGGCTGCATGGCGGGCAATGGAAGCCGCTCGTATGCTTCGGGGCGAAATGTGAACATCCCTTGCGAACTTTTCACACGGTAAACTAAAGTAGGTTGGGTGGTAGTACGATTCTATATTAAGGTATCACACAAAATTAACTTGCAAGTACTTCGCCAATAATTATTCTAGGAAGAGCGTATTTTTAGATAAATCCCCAAGCTTTTGATAAATCAAAAAAATATGTATTATCAAAGTCATCAACTGACATTTTATATTTAAACTAGGAGACAAAAATCTTCACACTATTGCCGCATCTCCATAAGTGTGCCTTCTTAACGTGAAGAGTGTACAATAAGTGACATGCATTTCTAGTTATACACTTTATTTAGACATAAATTCAACACAGAAAGATGAACTTTTCTTGAATTGTGAGATTTTTTTTTTAATTCTGTCAGGTGTAGTATTACATACTTGTCCCAGTTAGCCAAAAAACTGAGGTAAGAGGATTTTGTGGGCCCAAGAATTCAAGGATGTCCTGGGTAATACAGCAAGACCCAAGTTCACATATAAATATAAATGATATAAATATAAATGAATATAAATATAAATAATAAGTGTGGGTATGTATATATGTGAATTCTAGAAGGTTTCACAATAATCTTGAGTTCACCTGATTTTTTTTAAAATAACAAATCCATTCATTTTTTTTAAGTCCCCAGAATCCAAACCAATGGCTTGGAAATTCTCTGCAAGCAGCCCTAATAAGAACCTACTGATTGCCATCTATTCTTTTCTTTATTATGTAAAGGAGCAAAATGATATCTGTTCATCATATCTAAGAGATTTCCGATAGGGACCTTCAGATGAAGTCTCAGAAGTTTGTCATCTGCAAATAGGGAGCTTTGGGTTTCTTCTTTTCCTGTTTGTATTATTTTAATCCTCTCTCCTACTTCATGGTAACAGGCAAGGTTTTAGCTGTTATATTGAGAAAGAGAAGTAAATGTGTGCACCTGTACCTCATTCTGATTTTAGAGGCGATTTTTCTTGTCTTTATTCATTTAGTATGTTGTTAGCTAAAGATTTGTTGATAAACTAAGTCTTATGATGCTGAGGCCTGTAACCTAGTCTTTGTTTTTACAGCTTTGATTGTGAGAAGATTTTGAATTCTTCCAAAGGTCCTCCCTGTGTCTATTGAGATGATTGTGTGTTTCTGTACATGTATTTGTCCATGTGCTGATATATTTGTTGAGTTCTGCATTTTGAACCATCCTTACCTCCCTGGGATGACACCCAGTGATTATGGTGTACACTCTGTTTAATGTGGCATTGCCTTCTGTTCCCAAGGCTCATTAGAAAAACTGGTCTTTAATTTTCATCTGTTCTTGCTATTGTCTCATCTAATACCAAGTCATCTGTGCCGGGTGACGCTGGACTCACGGTGGTTTCAGAATGGCCCTTCTTTTCTGCTTTATGGACCTGTGTAGGCATCTCTGTCAGCTCTGTAGAAGTTTGTAGAATCCATCAATGAATCCATTTAGTCCTTCACTTTTCTTTCTCTTGAGGGGTGGGCACAGAGACTCCTTACCACTGACTGCATCCTTCCTATTCTTTATGGATCTGTTTCAATCCATACCCTGGGCTTTCCGTCTTTCTCAAATGTAAGTCTTCAAATGATTACCTGATGATCCTCTGGATCATCACTGGTATCTCTTCTCATGTCCTTATTTCATCTATAACTTTATTAATTTAGGATTTCTCTCTCTTTCAGTTGGTTTAGATACAGGTGTGTTGATCTTTATTTTTCTGAGAACCACTCTGTCTTATTAATCCTTAATAAAGTTCTCTTTCACCTCCATATCATTAACCTCTGCCCTAATCCTTGTTTCCTTCTGGCTAAAGCATTGAGTCTGGTTTGTTCTTTTTTTTTTTTTTTTAACTGGGCCCTTTTGATGTATTGTTGGAGTATATCTCCTTGATGTTGACAACCAAAGCACTCAGGGCCTCAACTTTTCCTCTCTGAAAACTGTCTCTGCTACATTCTAAGTGTTCCAAAAAAGGCTTTTAAATAATTTTTGAAAGATTATATTTTAGAGTGTGTGTGTTTTGCTTGCACCATGTGGGTACCTAATAGCTATGGAGAACAGAAGCTAGTGCCTTGTAGTTGGGGGTTTTAAATGTAGTTGGAATTTTCTTTTACTCCAGCCCCATGTTGGAATGCCAAAATGTTGTTGGTTGTTTTACTCTTATTACTCGTTTAGGCTCTTTGGGGGCGCCCACCACCCAGCTCCCAAATAAATCACACACATGGAAGCTTATTATTATTTACAAATGCCAGGCCTTAGCTTGACTTGTTTCTAGCCAGTTTTTCTTAAATTATCCCATCTAGCTTCTGTAATCTTGCTTACACTCTTACTCTATGGCTGGCTGGGTGACTGGGTGGCTGGACGGCTGGGTGCTTGCGTGGCTGCGTGGCTGGCCCTTGACCTCCCCCTTTTCCTCATCCCTTCTCCTAATTCTTCTCTCTGCCTGGCAGCCCCGTCTCTCCTTTCTCCTGCCTCACTATTGGCTGTCCAGCTCTTTATTAGACCATCAGGTGTTTTTAGACAGGCAAAGAATCATGGCTACCCAGAATTAAACACATCTTACCATCATTAAGCAAACGTCCCAGAGCATGAACAAACGTAACACACCTTGAAATAATACTTAGTGTCAGATCCCCTGGAGCTGGAATTACAGACAGATGCGGGCCACCATGTTGGTGTTGAGAATGGAACCCACGTCCTCAGGAAGAGCAACCAGTGCTCTTTACCACCGAGCCATTTCTCTAGGCCTATTCCAAAAGTTCTGATCAGTTGTAATTTTGTTTTCAGTGGATTCTGGGAAACTAACATTCCCTCTTTAATTTCTTCAGGAACCTACTGGTCGTTCAAAAGTGTTTTGTTTGTTTGTTTGTTATTTGGGATTGTTTATTTGTTTGTTTTTTGAGACAGAGATCTTTTGTCTTCATAGCTCTGACCACTCTGTAGACCAGGCTGGCCTCACACTCACAGAGACCTTCCTGCCTCTGCCCCCTGAGTGCTGCTGGGATTAAAGGCATGCATCACCACAACTAGCAAGTGTGTATTGTTCAATCTCCATATATTTCTATAGTTTCCGTGGATTCTCTTGCGATTGATTTCTGGTTTTGCTCTACTATGATCTAGTAAGATACAAGAAAAAGTGGTCTATCATGAAGAAAGAGCCATCAGCTACTGAGAAGATGCATATTTTATAGTCATCGGATGCAATATCCTGTAGATAACAGTTAAATCCATTTGATTTTTGATGCAGTTTAACTCAGAAGCTCCTTGGTTGATTTTTTTCCCCCCAAACAACCTACCTATTGTTAAGAGTTGGGAGATGAAGTCACAATGCTCTGCCTGGATCTAGCTACCCCTTTATGGCCAGCGTGGCTTTTGGTTTATAGAATTAAATGCACCAATGTTTGCTGCGTACATATTTATATGTATATATAATCACTGTATGCTCTTGATGGCTTACTTTCTTTAGCAATATGTAATGACACTCTTCATGTCTTCTGTCTGATCTGGCATGAATCCTGCTGTCAGATGTATAAATGCAGCCAGCATTTCCTTGGGGGGTTGCATTTGATTGACCTCCTCGTTCTCAGTCTCTGCATCTGTGACATGCTTTCCGTAGTCAACACACAGTTGGATTTTGTTTTTTAATCTTATCAGCTAGTCATTATTTTTAAGTCGCATTACACATAGAATTTTTTTTTTTAAATTAACCCAAGTCTGCTGAATCCGCCCATAATTTTGTGAGTTGTTTTTCCGTTGGTAGGAATGTTATTTGTTCTTTTCTTTCTTACCTATTTGTGTTAGCGGTTTACTGGCTTACTGAGCTGTACACAAATGTTGCTCTCCTAACTCTCCTCTGCCAACCCATTCTTCTCGTGAAATGCAGCCTTCAGAGTGCTCTCTTGATGGTGACTACCTCCTCGAATGTGGTTAGAACCCTGTTCATGTCATCTGCCGTTCTATCTTGGTAGTCTCCAATTAAGTTTAGGCTTGTCTTGAAGGGTCTCGATGTCTCCATTGACTTTCTTTTTAAGTAAAATCTATGATGGATCTACTAATCTTGGTTCGCGGTGATTTATTTTTAGCTCGACGTCGCATTGCACGTTTTCCTAGATTTTAGAATTTCTGCTGAGAGAACTGATGTTATTTCAATAGGTTTACCTTTATAAAAGAGTTGACATTTTTGTCTTGCATATGTTAATATTTCTCTAAGTTTAGGCACTTGCTTGTACTGTGTCTTTGATCATGTATTTTTGGGTTATATGTCTCTTATACTTGCATGTCCATCTCTTTCCCTAGATTAAGGAAACTTTCTGCTTTAATTCTATTGCATTGAATTTGGGCATCTTTAGTTTTTAACTTCAGCTCCCTCTTCTGTCTTCTGGATTGTGGGGTTTCATTTCTTTCCTTTTTTCCAACATTTTATTTTTACTGATTATTTGGGAATTTCATGCACCCCAATCACACTCACTTCCTGGTTGTCCCACGTCCAGCCCCAACCTTGTGACCTCCTCCCCCCTCCCCAAAAAAGAAAAAAGAGAACAGGAGTCCAACTTGTGTACCCATATACTTGCTGGAGCATGGTCAAACCCCGAGTAGCCAACCCCCTGAAGCAAACTGACGCTGTCTCCACCTGCGCCCCTGCCAGAAGCCTTGTGGGAGCTCCGCATCCTTATCACAGTTTTTCAGAGTGCAGACAGGCAGTTCTCTGGGTTTAACTAGCCTGAGCTGTATGATGTGTTCCAGAAGGTGAGTGGCTCCTGAGGAATGACGTGAGGTGGCCTTCTGGTCCCCAGACTCAAGCAAACACGTGTGCGTGTGTGAATATACACATGCACACACTTGCACAGGCATGTGTGTGCACATGAATATATACACACATTTGCACAAGCACTGTGAGCATGTGAACATACACACACAATCGCACAAGCATGTGTGAGCATGTGAATATACACATGCACGCTTTCACAGGCACGTGTGTGCACATAAATATACACACACATTTGCACAGGCGTGTGTGCACATAACTATACACACTTGCACAGGAACGTATACGTGTGTGAACATACACATGCACACTTGCATATGCGTGTGTACACACATGACTATACACATGCACACTTGCACATGTGTGTGTGCACACGTGACTATACACATACACACTTGCATAGACGTGTGTGCACACGAGAATATACACGTACACACTTGTACATGTGTGTACACACGTGACTATGCACATGCACACTTGCACATGTGTGTACACACGTGACTATACACATGTACACTTGCACGTGTGTGTGTGCACACATGACTATACACATACACACTTGCACAGGCATGTGTGCACACGTGAATATACACATACACACTTGTACATGTGTGCACACACGTGACTATGCACATGCACACTTGCACATGCGTATGTACACACGTGACTACACGCGCACACTTGCACAGGCATGTGTAAGTGCATGAAGAAAGTCACTCTGGAAAAAGAAAAAAAAACCCAAAGATCCAATTTCCTCTCAGATATATTGATGTGGAAAATCTGCCGCTTGGGTTTATCCTGCAAGCCTGTATTTGACGGGCACTGACACAGAGGGTTGCGTTTAAGTGAGGGGCGATGCCCTGCAAGGGCAGATGAAAGCTGCGGTCTCTGGGTGTTGCTCTCGGGTGAACAGTAGCTACCGTCTCCTCCAGAGAGTCACCAAGTTTGACGCTGGAAGGGAAAATAAGAGCTGGGATGAATCTTAGTATCTCTGGACCCGAATATCTGTGGAGTGATTGCATCAAGAACCTGAGTGCTATTGAAATGGAGTGTTGGGATGTTGTTTTCCTGCCTGTGGTCTACTTGGATTCTGAACCACACCGGCTGCCCTTTGACCCAGGGGTTGGATCTGTGTCCACAGGTGTCCAATAGCCAGCCCCGTCTCTACACCACTGTTCTAAAGACCTAGGGAATTACAAACATCTCTGGCGTCTTCTTCTGCACACCCTGTTATCTTAACATTACAAAGGGCAAAGATAACGATCATCTTTCCTTATCAATCCTTCCCTACCTGTAGTCACTGGTTCTCAAGAGTTCCAGCAGGTAGACAAATTATATACTTCGTATTTAGGGATGTCTAGTTAGAAAGAATAGGACCAACTTGCTAAAGAGCTTTTTTTTTTTCTGCAAAAAGTCTGTGATAAAGACAATTAATTAGAGAGTGATATCCTATTTCCACTAAAGTTGTGAAGAACTAAGAGTTAGAAGTGTCAAAGAAACAAGAAAAGTAAACATCCCTAGAGACCCAAGTACAGACAGCACGGAGGCCTGGGCCGACTCCTGTCCACTCAGTGTGGGAGATGTAGTTTTGTCATGGTGGGCTCTAGACTTGGGGACCTTAAGCTTATAACTATTGTGTTTTCTGGATGTGTGGATGAAGTCTTCGTTCTTAAAGTCTCTATTTGTCTATCCTTAAAATGGTTATTAAAATATTAGCAAGCTCACATTTTTTTCATTCTGAAAGCTTAACAAATTAATTCCTATTTCTATCCCTTGTGTATAGAGAGTTTGTTTAAGCCCTGACTATGACTATCTATAAAGTATAACATCTTAAGACTGTTCTCATTTTGACATTCGTCATGGATTTGGGCACTCCTCCCCGCCCCTCCCCCCCACTTCCACCTGAAGGTTTGGTAACTCACTAGAATTCGTAAAAGCTCTTGCCCTCACAATCTCAGTTTACTAAAGCAAAAACACAGAGTCTAAGGAGAAATGCCCACAGAACAGGATATAGGCAAGATTTCTGGGCCCCTTCCGTTTCCCTCACAGGAGGGCTCGTGCACCCTCCTTCCCTCCTCCGGCAACTGTGTGCAGTACTAGACAGCACCGGGGAAGCTCTGTCTGGAGTTCTTCTTAAGACTCAGCCACAGCCAGGTTGTTGACTGGCTGTAGGAGACCTCAGCCTCTAAAGATCAAGCTGATAAGGCTTGGCTGAAGGTCAGGTCCTCCCCACTGTCAATCACCAAGTTATTAACACAGACCTGGCCTGGCCCAAGGTCCCAGGTAAACAACAAACACTCAAGAAAGACATTTCGAGAGCTGAAAGGTTGCCTTCCAGGAGCTAAGGGCAGAGGTCAACCTCTTAGGAACAATGTCACCCGTTACTACACATTAGCAATGAGCAACCCCTTTTTGCTCTTCCTATAAACCCACTAAGATAAATTGCAGAACACTGATCAGTTACTAATTAGCTCCTGTATTACAAATGTTTTAAGCACTTACTATGATCCGTACAATCTACTGAGAATGCAGAGCTCCGTGGGCCAGTGCCTCTCAGGCTAAAGAAGAGATAAGATGTTTAGACAAATAATTAAAGTGGGGTGGGGGAGGGGGAAGTGTTCAGTTTTGTTTGCCAGCATGGGGATAGGATAACTTCTTTGACTCAGGAAAACTGTTATTTATTATTCTAAAAGCTAGATGCTTCAAACTTGAAACAACGGCTCCGGCAGGAATGGCATTATTGATGTGTGAGCGGGGACTAATAGCAAGGCCCTGATGGTTGATAAAGATAGTCCCAGTTTTTCGAAGCTCACCTTGTCACCCTCTGAGCCAATCCCCAGGCTTAATCCTTCGAGGCTTTATGTGCCTTTGCTTCCAGAAGTCTCAGGCATAAAGTGAGGGGGAAAGAAGAGTTTGCTGCGTGTTTAAAAGTGATGCTCACATATTATAAGTACTCAATTATTCAGATGGCAGAGCAGCAGGTAAGTATTTTGGATCTTGCAGGATTGTCTAACTCAACTCCGTCTCTAATGTGTTAAAGCAGCCAGCAAAACATGCATTAGTGAATATAAATTGGTCCTGAGAAAATAGAAACTGACTTTCTTGCAAAGCTGCAGCTGGGCGTGTTTGACTATGGACTCTAGCTTGTTGGGTGTTAGTCTAGCTAGGTCATGCATTCTTGTATCAATCCTGTTGAGTCACCTGGTGCTGAAACACTAGAGGATGAGACGTTTCCTAATTTAATGCAAACATCTCATTAGCTTAGTCCCGTAGTTTGAATCTGTAGTGTCCTTCACGGGTTAAACACTTAGCCCCCAAATCGTCCCTTTGGGAGGGGTGATGGTTATTGTATCTTAGAAACTTGACTAGATTAACAAGAGCCTAGGGGACGTAAGAAGGGCCCCTGAGGCTTCTCTTGAAAAGACTAAGGGAGAGATGAAACGGCCTGAGCTGAGAACCCAGGCTGAAAGAAGAGAGGGCAGTGTAAGTCCTGGTGAGAATCAATGATGGATCATCTCTCTCTGCTTCCTGACCGCACACATGATGGCAACAGCTGCCACCTTTTGACCCTGATTTCTTTCTCAGTGGAAATCTGATTTTACTGAGTTGAGCAAAATGCCTTAACAAAAAGAATTCAATTTCTCAGATTATTTTTCCAAGTAGAGATAGTCCACACGAATTAATTCTGGTCAATGAGATATAGAAGTCAACTAGGTATTAAAAACAAAGACACATGGTGGCTCACAGTGGCTCATGACTTTCATCCTATACTCTGGAGGCGAGGCAGGAGGATCTCTATGAGTACAAGGTTGTACTGGTCTATACTAAGTTCCAGTTCAGCCAGAACCCTATGTCTCAAAAGTAAATAAATAAAAATATAAATAAAAACAAATAGACCGTTTTTCCTTTGCTAACAAAAGGCTCAATTCGGCTGTTAGGTCCATACTTCATTTTTCTTGCTAAAAATTCAGATGTTGTTCTTAAAGGTAGAGCAAGGGAGGAAATCAAATATGGTGTAATACCAAACAGAAGAATCATGGAGGATGCTCAGTCCATGCTGATTATCCTAATGACTACAGTGCTTCCTTCCAAACTTCTTTATTTGAAAAACACAAGACTTCATCACGTAAGCCTCTGTTGGTGGCTTTCTATTAAATGAAGCTGAAGCAACTGAATCAAAAGCCGTCGGAATTGGCCCATTGTTGGTTCTGAAATGCTGTTAGGGGTAAATTATAAAACCATGACTTTGCTGTGTGTGTGGACAGCAGGGTTGAGAGCCAAGTAGTGCCAGAGAGGCCACAGTTGTGGTTCTGGTCTTGTTACCCTTCCGCATCTCATTAGCTGAAGTTCCCGGATGCTGAGTGGTTACTGAGAAAGGCATTTCATGATGACAGAGCCTGGGCCCATTAAGGATTCTGGGTGGCTGAATACACTGCCCCTTCAGGCTCTATACATTTACCATAAGAAGTTCGACCAAAACTCAACAGGCAAGCAAGCAGTCAAACAAACAAACCGACCAACCAAAAAGAAAAGTTCCTCTCGACTTCCGTTAATTAGCTCAACTCCCCAGAGAGTGTTCCTGCATTTTTTTTTCTGTTATCTATGTAGTTCTTCAAGTTAATGATTCTACAGAGAAGGGGAAAAAAATGTTGTTTTTGCTTTTTAAGTTTTAATTATCCATTCCTGGTTCCCTATGCAGCTTTATAAATAAACTTTTATTGAAACCATGTTTATGATGAGCAACTCTTTAAAAAATTTTTCTCTTAAGAGCTTTTCGTCATTAATATTTCAGTTAATTAAAATTGCATTATGCCTTAATCCTTTGTTAAGGGCCCAACAGAATAAAACAGTTTACAGTACTGTTGTCGGAAGGTTCCTTTGGAATCAGACGGCCAGGCTACATTTGGTGGCTTATTAATGTGAACCCGGTGGGGGGTAAGGCGGAAGACATTTTTTTGTTTGAATGTTTGCAAAAGAGATCACATTTACAAGGGCATTATTTCTTTCCTACTGAATTTCTAAATGTTACTATTAAAAGACAGAATATGTGCAACACAAACATGCGTGTCCCGAGGGACAGTTCAAAAAGAGTTCTAAACGTGGAAAGTTTATGGAGCCATCCAAAGTCAAATTAATATCCCAGAGCCTGGGCACAGACTTGGATGTGGAATGCTTTCCCGGATTAAAAGGGAGTTTGGGTGTGGGGCTGGCTCCATATGGAAAACATGTATAATTTATTTAAAAGACCAAAGTAAAAGTGAATTCACAGTTCAAAATCTGGGTAATGACGCTATAATTAAAGGTCTAGCTTGTTTTGTTTTAAAATTATTGTCTTCAAAGTTTCCGCCCAGCGCCCACGACTATTCAGGGATTCCAAAGCCTGCTTTATTTTTAAATGGGCTTTTCATAGCCCTGCGAGGTTTGTGTCTCTCACTCTCCAACGAATGCAGTCAAAGTCAATATTCTGTACCCTCTTCTCTCCACAGTCCCCTGGGGGAAATGCTCCTGTCCTTCCTCTCATATTGACACCCTGCTTTAAAGTTATAACCAAAAAAGGTAAAAGAGAAATAGAAGTGAAAAAATAAGAGACACCGACAAAGTAAATGGGTTTGATCGGCTACCTAAAAAGTGAGTCAGAGTGAAAACACTATACCTAATCATTTATTCAGGACGTATTTACTGGACCACTTCCAGATGTTGAATGTGATGGGTATACCCTGGAGATGCAGTCTCTACACCCCAAAGATTTACAGTCATTGTGCTATACAGGTTCCAAAATATGTCACCCGTGACCCTCCCTATCATAAGATAAACAGGAGGTCTTCAACAGAGTAGATCATCAACTCATCTTCTCCCTACATCTTATTAAATCATAATCAGAAACCTGGAAGCTGTATTCAAGGGAGAAATACAAATTTTTCCCAACCGCTAAAAGTTCTGCAAAGTAGATTCCAATGAATAAAAATACATCGGTTTCTTCCAAGACCATAGAGAAATGGCACTAATTATATATTCAATTACAAAGACTAATTTTGAGGTAAAAATACCCAAGATGCAAGAAAGTAAAAAATATTTAAATTGTGGTAGCAACTAAATCTTTGTTTCCACATCCTCTCTCTTCTATGTGTATATGTATTATTTAATTACACGTTTAAGTTGCACAACATTTAAGTCACATAGCATTTTTTAATATGTGATAGAAGCTATTCTATTAGACGCCCACTCAAGTAAACTATAGCTTGAAGGGATAATGTATACATCCATGCTTCTGACATAAATCCAACCAAAGTTTCACTTCAGAGAAACAAACAAAAACATACCTATTATTCTGAGACTGCCTTCATGAAATCTTGATTTCATTTATTTGATCCAACACTATAGAGACTATTGCCTCTTATACAGCCTAAGCAACAGCTTGAGGGAAATGTACTCGAAAGGTGTGGTCAGCTACAAGTTGCTGATAATGCTAGTCTGACCCGTGTTTAAAGATAAGCATGATCAATCTGATAATGTTAGTCTGACCTATGTTTAATGATATGCACGATCATTCTGATAACAAGCCTTAGACTTCAATCCACATATAAGCTTAGTTCGTGGTAATAGTTAATATTGCTTAAGACCAGATTTAGCCTCATGATGGGTCATCAGAGAGTAGGAGGAAGAAGGAGAGGCCTGTGATGTTAAAACCTGTTCTGGGCGTCCTCAAGAGGAAGGCCTTGAGAGTCAATCCTTACACAAAGGCAGTACTCACTCTTCTCTCTATCTGCTCCAGAAAGACAGTGTTTCTGCCCGTGTTAACTGAAGAGCCCCATTCTTGTCCAACAATCAAATCACACTGACCATGGGTAGAAGTTGTCCCCACTTTCTAATTAAACAGAAAGAGCACCACAATTGCTCCAAGGTCTACGATGTCATCCTCTAGTGTTCAGGTTCCGTTGTGTGAAGGTAAGGATGATGAAGGGAACAGGAGAGGAGGAGGTAGCAAAGGGGGCAGGAAGGAAAACAGGAAGGTAAGGAGGGGAACACACGGTGGGGAGCACAGATGAAGAGAAACCAGGCAGAACCTGGAAATTTCTGAAGTGAAGTGGAAAGGACAGGAAAGAAAAGTTAGACACTGTGAACAGCGAAGTCCCAGGAAGTTTTAGATGGTAATTAGCAAGAGAAAGTCTTTTCAGAGAAAATCTGCACAGTGTGTATCGGCTTCAAGGAAACATGCTGTACGACTGAAATTGCTAGTGATTTGAGGCCTTTTACACACCAAGTCTGCTTGTACTGTAGCTGAGGCCTTTTACACACCAAGTCTGCTTGTACTGTAGCTGAGGCCTTTTACACACCAAGTCTGCTTGTACTGTATCTGAGGCCTTTTACACACCAAGTCTGCTTGTACTGTATCTGATGCCTTCTTTCATGTAAAAATAATCAAACCTAAATCACTTTTAAAGTCAGCTGCAGGTTGGGTTTTTAAAACTATGAAAGGTGGTCTCGTAAGACCTGCCCGTCTTTTTTTTTTTTAATTACTATATTTATTGTGGGTGCGGATTTGTCCGTGAGCTCTGGTTCATGTGTGGAGACCAATGAGAACTTGAAGGAGCTGGTTCTCTCTTTCTCCCGTGTTCTGGGGATCAAATTCTGGCAGTTCAGCCTTTACCCACTTTCTCTCATTGCCCCTTATCATTTTTTTAATTAAACAGAAGTATTCAATCTCAACATTTCACCCTTTATACTGAGAGATCGAACTCCATTTCTGAGCTCAGAAATAAAAGTATTTAATAAGCACACATTGGTAAACTACAACCTTTGACATCTATTAAGTATTGCCGACTTAACTATATCACTGACGGTGTAAAGTATCTGAAAGAAATTTCACTGTAAGCTGAAGACAGTAGAGACCAGCGAGGTTAATTTGAAAAAAAAAATGTGGTCGACTCTGGTTGGGGAGGGTGCTTCTGAAAGAGAGATTCAATAAGAGTCCAGAGACAATTTCGATGGCCGTTGCGGTTGTGTACAGGAAGTAAATCTAGTCTGAACCGGGAAGTTCAGTAGGAAGGGGGATGGAGAGAAAAAGTCCATGTGTGTTAGGCTCTCAGTGTATGGCCACTCCCATCTGAACTGATATATGATTTCTTCTAGAAAAAAATGAAGGAGGGGGAGGAGGAAGAAGAGGAGGAAGATGTATAAGATAGAGATCTATAAGATGGGAGGTTGACCCATTTGCTCACAGAATGATGCTGAGACTTGGGACTTCTGAGATAACAATGACAAGGGTATGAGATCCAGTCTACACCTAAAAGGAAGAAGCCCAGAAACAGACTTAAAAGAAAAAAAAAATAGTGGAAGAAAGATTTACCCCAAAGACTAAATTTAAAGAGACTGGTGATTCCCGAGTGCTGAGGAGGCCAATGCAGCTGAGGTTTCTCTCTGATGCCAGAGGAGGCAATGGTGAGGATGTCTCAAAGCTGGTCGGCTGTATGGGTGGCTAACCGAAACACAAGAAAGGCTTATACTCTCCTGAGACACACAGACAAGAATGCCCAGTATATACTCAGCATGACTCTCACTTGTTGCTACCACAAGATGTACAGAATTCCTAGTGCAGTGTGTGTGTGTGTGTGTGTGTGTGTGTGTGTGTGTTTGTGTTGCTGGGAGTGGAGCCCAGAGTCCCCACGGTAGACAAGCACTCTAACGCCGAGCTACAACCTTGGCTCTTAGTAGTTCATTTCAAAGTCTCCCTTTGTATTATAAATTCTATTTCCAGAAGATTCAATTTTATTTTCATTAGGCTTTTAATTCTAATTTCTCCCGGTCGGTCATTAAAAACACTCAACTCGGCAGAGCTTTCATTCACACTTTTAAGTGGCTACAAAATTAAATATTTTCGCCATTGGATTGTCTCTTAATCTTGTAAAGCTTCATTTGTGTTACTGTATGTATCTCAGTGTTTCCCCTGCACGTGTGTGTGCGCTGCACACACGTGCCTGGTGCCTGCGGAAGTCAGAAGATGGTGGCAGATCCCGGGGCACTGGAGTTACACACGGTTGTGAGCCACCATGTGGATGCTGAGAACTGAACCCACGGTCTCTGCAAGAACAGACAGCTCTTAACCACTGAACCGTCTCCAGACTGA
Source organism: Microtus oregoni (assembly GCF_018167655.1). Classification (NCBI taxonomy): domain Eukaryota; kingdom Metazoa; phylum Chordata; class Mammalia; order Rodentia; family Cricetidae; genus Microtus; species Microtus oregoni. The sequence continues at coordinate 38,482,824 of NW_024543077.1, read as the reverse complement.
CAGGTTAACCCCGTTAACAGAATTGGCTCTGTATTGGAGCTCCTCGTGTTATCATCCATGCATCTTAAAGTGCAGCATGGAAGCGATGTGTCAGAGTTATAAGGAATCTTCCAAACAAATAATAGGAAGTTAGGGCAGTGTGAGAGGAGAAAGCAGGATTCAGATGAACTCTAATCCCATCACGACTCACCAAGGGAGAAAGTGAGCAAGTACACCAGAAGGAACTATATTAGTGTAGTTGAGGAGTTTTTTAATATTTATTTATTTGTTTATTACGTATACAATATTCTGTCTGTGTGTATGCCTGCAGGCCAGAAGAGGGCACCAGACCTCATTACAGATGGTTGTGAGCCACCATGTGGTTGCTGGGAATTGAACTCAGGACCTTTGGAAGAGCAGGCAATGCTCTTAACCTCGGAGCCATCTCTCCAGCCCAGCGTATTGAGTTTTAAGAAACATGTATTCCCTTTTATTGCTCTGTGTACGTGTGTGTGTGCTTTCCATACCATATGTGTGGCAGACACCGGCAACTCTGTGGGGCTATCTTCTTCCACATATCCGTGGATTTCAAGGATTGAGCTCAGGTCACCAGGCTTGAGCACCAAGTACTTTTACTGACTATATATCATCATGCTAGTCCAAGTGTAGTGTTTGATGTTAGAGTTTTCCTAAGGACAATTCCATCAATGTGTCGCCATTTAGCGAATTTCGGATTCGCAATTTCAACACTTAGTTTTAAATGCAATACTATCATCCCCCAGCTCTTGCCTTTTAATCCAAGTGTAATAATTTGATGTTTGATAGTTGATATTTCCGTAAATGCAGAAATGTGTTTTAAGTACACAAATCTCAACAACTATAGCTTTAAGTACACACAGTATTTAACGTTCGTGTCTTTTTCTGGCTTTCTAGCTTACGTTTGTTCTCTTAGAGAATTTGTACCTTTCCTTGTTTTAGGCGACATTCAGATTTTGCAGATTGTGAAAGATGAATTCTGTCCCTGGAGGGAATGAGTCGTCATGCTTGCTGCAGTAATTAGCAAACAAAAAAGAAACAAACAGGAAATGCCGCTTGCTTCTTCTTGATCAAGACGCTAACAATTTAACTCTAGCAAAACGTAAAAAGGATAAAATATTGTGGCCAACTGGGTTTGAAACTCAAGAATGCCAGACTGGTTTAGCATTTTGAAATACCAACCAAGAGGAGCTGAAAGAGATGGCTCCGTGATTGGGAGCACTGGGTTCGATTCCCAGCACCCATGGCACGTGTGGTACACAGACAAAAGATTGTGCATGCAAAATAAAGATAAACAAGATCTCAATAAACAAGTCTCTCTGCATCTGCAGAATTAAAGGGAGTGGCCATATGATATCTTATCAAATAAGATATCAAAATCTTATTTGACAAGAGCCAATGCTGTTGTGTGATAAAAAAGTCTCAGCAGCTGCAGAGGAGAGAAGTGTCCTGTTTCTGATGGAAAGTGTAGGCACAGCGATCAAAACACAATTTATAAGGCAAAAGAATTGGGGTGCCAACATAGCCATTTGCCACTGTCCCAGTACCAGGTTAAATAAGCCGTTTTCCTGAATCATTCGCTTCAAATACCAACATTAACAGTTACTTAATCCTCTGTAATCTGGGTAATCTGGACCTTCCTTTCACGGTAAGGTCTGTTCCATGAATCATCTTCAACAACTAACATAAACCAAACCCAACAACTCTTCCCTCTTCCAAAAGCCCTGAAGAGCACACTGGCTTTTAAGGGATCCTGGAGAAGGCGCTGGGCATCTGTGTGCAGTGTGAACTGGTTCATCCCTTCTAGAACTCTTTTCCCTCTTCTCAGAGCTTGATCTGATCATCTCAAACTCAGCCCCCAAACTATAGCTCTCAGTGGCCTTTTAGCTTCATGCCACCATGGTAACCATGTCCTCTTCCGAAAACTGCAAGGCCAATGGAGCAGCTCCCTGGGACTCAGGCATAGGGCTGGCTTCAGATTCTCTACCAGCCCTGCATGGTCTATGCACCACTTCTAATGCCGTGGGTTTCTGAGGGATTTACTTATTGATCAATAGAGTGTCTGAATGAGTGATCCGTTATCTGAGGGCCACTTCATCTTCACATTTTTCGCTTTCTTATGTTGGCTAGAATTCATATACTAATGCCAAAAGTAGAAGTGATTGTGGGTATGTACATAGAAGTCATATAAAGTCAAGTTCTTGACTGAAAGAATTTTAAGTGTCTTGCATTAAGAACATGATGTCTAGCCAGGTGGTGGTGGCGCATGCCTTTGTACCAGCACTCAGAGGCAGAGGCAGGAGGATCTCTGTGAGTTTGAGACCAGCCTGGTCTACAAAATGAATTCCAAGAGAGCCAGATCTGTTACACTAAGAAACCCTGTCTCAAAAAGCCAAATGGGGTAAAACAAGAATGTGATGTCTAGTATTGGCTATTTTCAATGTTTGTGGTAATAGTTTTCAGGCATGCATGCAGATGACTAATGTACTGCCATTCTAACTTTAAGAAAACAAACTCAGGAGACCGAGACACAGAGCGCCCGAACCTGCCTGCCCACTCTGGTGAAGCATTCACCGTACGTGGAAGTGTGCTTCTTCCTGCCGTCACCAAGCCACCGGGGACATTGACTTTGAAGGTAAGAAGGACATGGCCGCGCAGGGCTCACCGTTGCCTGCGTTGTTTCATATGTATGAAGCCTTCACCACGACATAAGGTAAAGAGCTGCCAGATACAACGCAGAAGCAGCAAATTCTTTTGTCCTTAAAGGGCTTAAAGCAATGAGGAGCGTGGACGCGTAAATTGACGGTCACAGTACTGGAGAGAATAGGGTGAGCATTTGTCTGAGTTATAGGAATGCCTGAGATATCTTCAATGATGGTGAAATACGGTTTTTTTGTGGTTTGTCTTGGTCTGTTGTTTGTTTTGGTTTTCGTTTGTTTTTGAGAAAGGGTCTCTACAGGTAACCCTGACTGTCCTGGAAACTTATTACACAGACCAGGTTGGCCTTGAATTCACAGAGATCCACCTGCCTCTGCCTCCCAGGTGCTGGGATTAAAGGTGCGCGCCACCCCCACCCAGACAAAACTTGTTACATCATCTAGATTATATAGAGTTCTATTGCTGCACCTTTTATTTTTAAAACATTGACTTTCTTAAAGACTGGAAAATTTCTTAGTCAATAAAAGTGAATGTGATAGAATGCTCTAATTTCTTGAATTCTGTCAAAATCTCTGACAAATGGTAATTTCCATTAATGAATTGTTGGGACGGCACAGGTGGTGAGAGCCATGGGGACTCTGGAGCAAGGAGCGCTGAAGATGGTTGAGTGCTGAGCATCAAGCTTAGACCTGCTCCCCAGGTCTAGGGATCTAGAAGTGAGGATTTAAAGTCGTGAGGTTAATACTCCAGAGGGTCTTGTAGACAAGATCAACATGGAAAAGGAAGCTAGAGGAGGGGAACTCCGTTAAGATCACACGTAGGAGGTTTCTGACGGCTGGCTACGTTACAGAATGCATTTCCATAAGTTGTCAACATGAGCTATGCCAAAAAGTTGGTGCTATCAACCTAAACTTGACTTTGAAGATTGGTCTAGACTGTTGGCTTTTCCAAAGAATCGTCATTTAGGTGCCTGAGTTGCTCGTGCTATAGGGTCTGCTCAAACATCAAGGAAGTCTCTTCTTTGCTCACATAAATAGCCCCAGATGCTTCCAAGTAGTTGAAAGCTTAGCGTTGGGTTAATAGAGAGAGCCTGGTATCATACAGATTAGGTTATCTTTACTACATGGCTTCTAAACTCTCTGTAGGTTTCTTTTTTTTTTTTTTTTTTTTTTTTTTTTTTTTTTTTTTTTTGGTTTTTCGAGACAGGTTTCTCTGTGGTTTTTTGGAGCCTGTCCTGGAACTAGCTCTTGTAGACCAGGCTGGTCTCGAACTCACAGAGATCCGCCTGCCTCTGCCTCCCGAGTGCTGGGATTAAAGGCGTGCGCCACCACCGCCCGGCTTTCTCTGTCGGTTTCTACTTAGCCTGACAATAAGAGAGCATACGAGATGTGCATGGGAACTCAGCTGCAATTCTAACACTTGAGAGGCAGAGACAGGCCAGCTCAGACTACATGATCTCTAGGCTGGCCTGGGACATGTGGTGAGGTATTGTCACAAAAACAAAAGAAAAGAAGAAAAGAAAAGAAAAGAAAAGAGAAGAGAAGTTAGGAAGGAAGGAAAATGGAGGCAGAGACAGAGACAGAAAGATTGCTTTTAAGATTTCATGGGCCAGGACTCAGACGTAGAGTGTAGTGCTTTTATTAATGTGTTGTTATTGGCTAGAGCACAACCATGGGGATGTTTCTGACTTCCTGAGAAAGTGGGAAGGAAGATCTATTATATACCCAGGAAAAGGAAACCATTTTAGTAAGATGATACTTCTTGTCATTGGTCGTATTGATTTTCCAGACGGACTAAGGGATTTTTTTTTTAGTATGAATTCTTCCTCAAAATAGCCTGAAGTATTCCTAATTTTGATTCATATACTCATTCCGGCAATCAGTTCTTACTTGTGGGAATTGCCAGATACTCTGGCTTCTAGAGTGTGAGAAATGTTTGAGTACATTCGTCTCGGGGAGGCCCGGGCACTTTGCGGACATGAATCTTGTCTACAAAGCCCTCATCAGTCTATACTTCTGTCAAACCAGACACTGAATTCCACCTCCTGTCTGTCTGTCTGTCTCTCTCTCTTTGTGTTTGTGTGTGTGTGTGTGTGTGTGTGTATGTGTGTGTATTCATTGTACGTGTATCACTAAGGGCCTTTCCACACAAGTATATATCCAAACACTCATTGTTTCAGTGAGCACTTAAGAATTTTTGTGGCAAAGAAAATGCTGATTTTTCACATCGAACTCAGTAACTCCTCGAAAGCTTGGGTGGTGATTTGAAAGAAAATGACCCCCATGGCATCCTAGCAAGTGTGGCCTTGTTGGAGCCGGTGTGATCTTGTTGGAGGATGGGTGTCACTGTGGAGGTGGGCTTTGGGGTCTCATATGCACTTAAACTATGCCAAGGAGACAGACCATTTCCTGTGGCCTGTAAGTCAAGATGAAGGTAGGACTCCCAGCTCCTTCTCCAGCACCGTGCCTGCCTGCACACCACCGTGTTGCGCCATGATGGTCTGTAAGCCACCCCAGCTAAATGTTTTTCCTTCAGAAGAGTTGCCATGGTCATGGTGTCTCTTCACGGCAACAGAAACCCTAGCTAAGATGGCTTGTTATTCCCACTCCAGACAAACCATCCTTTTTTTTTATAACTATGCAGGATGTTTAATGAGTGCTTTATTGGAATGATATTTGAATTGCACAGTTGACTGGCCACACATATGACTCCTCAAACTGGTCTTGTTCTGTTTTTTATTTTCAAAATTAAGTACTAAAGTTTAGAATTATAATTATGATTACATCATTTCTTCCTTCTTCTCCTCCCTCCAACTTCTCCCATGTCCCCATTACCTCCCCCTTTCCAATTCACAGCCTCTTTTTCTGTAGTTGTTATTTTTCCATATACACACACTCGGACACACTAACAGCTGAGTCCAGCTAGTGTTTCTCATATGTGTGTATTTTTACAACTGGCAGCCTGGTTTTAGATGACCAATGGCGGGGGGGGGCTCAATCCTAAGAAAAATTAGTTATTTCTCTCTCAGCACTAATTACTTGTCGATCTAGTGGTGGGGTCCTGTGAGTTTTCTGATTTCCGTGTTAGCGTGTCCACCGACGTTGTCCTTGTTCGAGGTCTTGTTTGGGCAGCCATGTGGTCGACATTTTATGGCTGTGGCATCCCTCACAGCAGATTTCCGCATCCTTTGGTCTTCCGGTCTTCCTTCCACATCTTCCCCAGATGTGACGTTGGCTATGACGCAGGAGGGGTTAAATCAGGCAGACACAGAAGGGCTGGACTGATAAACAGGCTGCTAGCCCAAGCCTGGAGGCTGGAATCACAGACGCAGGGCTGTGGGACAGGCTTTGGTCTGAGGGCTGGGGAGGATGTGGAAAGGACAGAATCAGAAGACTTACACAGTCTGGCCAAGATGGGTGGGCCAGGCCACGCTTAGGTATGGCATCGGTGGGGATGAAGTGGAGTGGCTTTTGTAGTGCTTTTTGAACTTGGATGTTTGACAGCCTGTTAAGTGGAAACTCTTACCACGGAGTTACAGAAGGTTGCGAGACATCATGTTGGGACAAGGAGCTGAACCCAGGTCCTCTTTAAGAGCAACCAGGGTTTTGAACCTCTGAGTCATCTCTACAGCCCTTGTGGGATGTCTCTTAATATCATTTTCTTCTGGGCTATTGGCAGTCCTCTGACTGATTCATAGGAGATATAAATACGGGGGCTCTTACTTTCCCCTCCAGATAAAGAAGAACAAGTTCTATGTGTGTGCTCAGGAAGCAGACTGTGGGATAGGATGCCTTAGAAAGGAAAAGCTAATAGGAACTGGGGGGGGGGGGGGACACCACATATTCCTCTCTCTTTCTCTCTCCTTGCTCTTGTGACCTCAGAGGTACAGATGTGGTACAAATTCACACTTCACTGATCTCACTCAGCACTGTGAAGACTGTCCTGTACCAGGAATCCATTTTGAAAGCAAGACAGAGGTGTGTTTTTCATCTTGCACAAGGCTTTTCACATCCGAGAGCATAACAGCCAAAACCCAGCGGCAGAAACACCGCAAGCTTCCTACACTCGTCCCCCAGGTGCCCCTTCCTCCCCGGTACCCAGCACCCGTCGAGGGCCCTGCACACAGGAGCGTGGCTTAGAAATCTCTTCCTGCACAATTGAAGCCTGGCTCTTATCCACAAAGCAAGCATTCCTGTCCTCCAATCATAGAACTCTTACGCTGAATGGGAGGAGGTGTGGAGTGTCATCAGAGATAGACAGGACTCTTGTGTGTGCAGTGTTCTTCAATGGCAGCTCTCAGCCATGCCTGTATCTCCCAGGCCTCAAGTAAAGTGCAATGGACTTGAAGTCTAGGAGGGTAATTAAATATGAAGTTCCTCTGTTTCTTTTGGAGTGGACAGCGAGTGCTAAGTCAATGTAGACATCTTATGATATTTCTCCACCCGAGAGCCAGCTACCTCGGTGAGGACTTCCAAGATGCTGGCGGTTCTCCACCCCTGCCCTCTGCCTGAGGTGGGTAACTTGAAGACTTCTGCAGAATCCCCAGCCTGAGCAGGGGCAGTTGCTGTCTGAACGGCATTCTGTCAGCTCAATGGCTGCATGAACGTGTCTTGTCTGTCAGAAGACAAGTACGGCACAGCCTGTTCGGGCTGTCCTGGAGTTTGCCATGTTTCTCAAGCTGGCTTGTTACTCACAGTTCTCCTGCTTTTGCCTCCCAAATACTGAGGTGATAATCAGTTAGTAGAATATGGCAATAAGTTGGGTGCAGATGGGGCATGCTTCTCGGGAAGTAGAGTCAGGTGAAATTCTCTGTGAGTTCAAAGCCAGCCTGGTCTGGTCTACAAAGTGAATTCCAGGATATTCAGAGCAGTTACACAGAGAAAACTTGTCTCAGAAGTGTGTGTGTGTGAGAGAGGAGAGAGAGCATGTGTGTGTGAGAGAGAGTGTGTGTATGTGTGTGAGAGAGAGAGAGTGTGTGTATGTGTGTATGTGTGTGTGAGAGAAAGTGCGTGTGAGAGAGAGTGTGTGTGAGTGTGTGTATGTATGTGTGTGTATATGTGCAAAGACAAAGGTTCTTCGGAATTCCTTTCTACACATACTAATAATCTCATTGCTCGTGTCTTGGATAGTTTTAAAAACACAGGAATAAGGCTGGAGAGATGGCTCAGGACTTAAGAGCACTGACTACTTTTCCAGAGGATTCAGATTCATTTCCCAGCAACCATATGGTGACTTACAATCGGTAACTTCAGTTCTAGGAGATCTATTGCGCCCTTTTCTGACCTCGTGGGTACCAGCCCCACATGTGGCCCACAGACACGCGTTGTGGTGGTTGAAGTGCTTGGTTTCCAGTTAGTGGAACTATTCGGGAAGGATTAGGAGGTGTGACCTCATTGGAGGAACCTCCTCTCTAGAACCCACCCCATGCTGTCTGTGGCACACAGCCACCAGGAAGGCCTTGCTGAATATTCCATCATTCTCCTCTAATCACTCCCTCAACACTCAGAGACCTCAGGCCTGGCTGCACGCCTGCCTCACCTCCTAACGCTCCGTGTGCTCCTGACTCTCTCTAGACTCACCTGCCCACCCCTCTCCAGACACCCTCGTTTCGGCCAGACGCCAGCTGCTTCTTCACCTTGTCTCCCCCCACCCCTACTCCTGCCTCTAGACACCCACTTGCTGTGACCTCTGTCCAAAGATCACTTTCTCAGGGTAGCCCTCCCCCGACTGTGACTAGCATATGCAAAACAGGAACAATTTGCAACTTCTAGGTTTGTTTGTCATCATTGTGCCTCCAGTTCCCTTATTATTTTTTTTTGCATTTTTAAAAAGCAACTGACGTTAAGTTAAATATTTCTATATCTTTGGTTTTGTTTTTCTTCTCTTCTTGAAGGCACTCCCAAGGGCTTAGGCTATAGTTCAGCTAGTGGAATGATTGTCTAGCACGTACAAAGTCTTGGCTTCAATCCCCATCACCACATATACTGAGTATGAAGAATAGGGTTTGGAATACCAGCACTCAGAAGGTCTCTGGAACAAAACCCTTCATGGGGGCTCTATGTCTGTCTCAAAATTAGATTCTTCATAGTCCACTACATCAGACCTGCTCAGACATGCCAAGTCCCAAGGAAAAGAAACTTCAGGTCACATCAGACCCACCCAGTGCATTCATCATATGCTCAGGTTTTTGGACATTACTTGTGTGTAATTTTTTTAAAAAATGCAACTAGCTGGACGGTGGTGTCACATGTCTTTAATCCTAGCATGGGAGGCAGAAGCAGACAGATCTCTGTGAGTTCGAGGCCAGCCTGGCTACAGATCGAATTCCAGAATAGCCAGGGCTGTTACACAGAGAAACTCTATGTCAGGAAGAAAATAAAAAACAACAACAACAAAATAATCCATTAGTACTTCCCCGTTATAAAAAATACAAATTAAACAAAACATATGGAGTAAACTTGAATGGCTCCTTTCATGTCCTCTCCTTGGAAGATTAAAAGTCCACTTCCGAAAAGTAAGATGCCTCTCTTCAGCCAGGCGGTGGTGGTAGCATACACCTTTAATCCTAGCATTCTGGAGGTTGAGACAGGCAGATCTTTGTGAGTTCAAGGCCAGCCTGGTCTACAAAGAGAGTTCCAGGACACCAGGGCTACACCAAGAAACTCTGTCTCGAAAAAAAAAAAAGTTGGGTGATGGTGGTGCACCCCTTTAATTCCGGCATGGGAGGCAGAGGCAGGTGGATCTCTGTGAGTTCAAGGCCAGCCTGGTCTACAGAGCAAGTTTCAGGACAGCCAGGGCTAAACAGAGAAACCCTGTCTCAAAAAATTAAAGAAAAATTGCTTCTCTTCAATCCTTTATTCTGTGCAATTACCCATGCGTATAATATGTTTATAGAATATGTATGATATTTTCATATAAAAAAACATATGGCCTTTTATGTGATTAACTTGGGCTCATATTATTTTGAAACGTATATGTTGTTGGCTGTTTTTACTCTTTACTCTTTGAGCTTTTTTGGACTTTTGGGGGAGGCCCACCTCCCAGCTCCCAAATAAATCACACACTGAAGCTTCTTTTTGGTTTTGAATGCCCAGCCTTAGCTTCGCAAATATCTTGCCAGCTTTTCTTAAATCCTCCCTTACCATCTTTTGTCTCAGGGTTTTTTTCCTTTCTTCTGTATATCTTTTTTTATTTTTATTATTTATTTATTTATTATGTATACAATATTCTGTCTGTGTGTATGCCTGCAGGCCAGAAGAGGGCACCAGACCCCATTACAGATGGTTGTGAGCCACCATGTGGTTGCTGGGAATTGAACTCAGGACCTCTGGAAGAGCAGACAATGCTCTTAACCTCTGAGCCATCTCTCCAGCCCCTCTTCTGTATATCTTGCTTTCACTCTTTCTCCATGACTTGCTGTGTAGCTGGGTGGCTGGCCCCGAATGTCCTCCCTTCCTTGTTCTCTTGTTGCTTCTTCTTCTCTTCCAGATTTCTCCTTCCTGCTGCCAGCCCTGCCTATCCTGACTCCTGCCTCACTATTGGCCGTTCAGCTCTTTATTAGGACCATCAGGTATTTTAGACAGGCGAAGAATCACAGCTGCACAGAGTTAAACAAATGCAGTATAAACAAAAGTCACACACCTGAAAATAATCTTCCCCAACGCTTATTCCACCCCACAGTGTTTCTTCACAGGTTTTCTCTTCAGTAAATGAAAATCTTTTATAGCGACTGAATGATAGTAATATAGATAGGTTTTCTGTTCAACCGTCCGCTACCCTCCGAGGGGTCCTCGGGTGTTTCTAAGTTTCTATGGTGGCCATCTTTGTGTCCCTGTTTTTGTATGTGTTATGCATGCTTCTCTGCAGCACCCTAGGAGAGGCAATGAGCGGGCAGATCTTCTTGCTTTCTCTTCGAATTTCGCTACGGGCTGTGAGTTTCCTCTTGTATCTCCTTAGATGCTTCTAAGGGCTAGTCCTCCACGTGAAGATGTCTGCCACTGCAAAGTTAGTGATTTCCTAACAGGATCCATGCCCCAGTGACTATCAACCCAGCAATATGCCTGGCAGTCCCTCTGATGGTTGTGCTGGATCCTAGGAAGGAAGGAGTATGTGACCTGGTCACAAGGGCAATCCTTCAGGCTTTTAAAGCTAGTTGGGAGTCTCTCTAAAACTTTGAGATATGAAACTGGTTTACTTCAGTACATGAAGACAAAGCTAGAATGCCAAAGCCAGTGTTTATTATTTATTTTTAATTGTTAACTTTTATTTACGTGAATGTGTCTCTTTGTAAGCGTATGCTACATGTGTGTGCATGCCCCTGGAGTCCAGAAGAGGGTGTTAGCTTCCCTGGGGGTGGAGTTACAGGCTATTGTGGATTAGCCAACCCAAATGCTGCACCACAGACTAGCATTCTCTATGGACTCAGTACATGCTCTGAGCATTCTCTCCACTCCCACACCCTTTATCAAGTCCTATGGCACAACACTAAGCCAAAATGGCTGATATGAGGTTTGCTGGTCACGAATGTTTCACTTTTAAGGAGACCTGGGTCCTCCTTAAGTCTTTGTCTGAGCCTGTCTGCTATCTCAGTTTAGGGAGCAACCCTAACATCTTGGGTTTTCGTTCCCACAATCAAGGGACATTGATCTAGAAAATAATTCAGAAGCTGGAGCATCTGAGGAGAATCCTGTCTGCTTTTGCTGTGAGGCCCAATTCTACTAGAACCCAAGTGGAGGACTTGACTCTTTTGCCCAGTAGGGTGCAGTATTGAGAGGAGAATTACCCTTGGCCAGTGGAGAATATTAGGAAGAAAGTTGGCAAGGTTTTTCCATCAGCTCACCAGCCACTGTCTGCCTTCCTAGGACTGCAGGGAAGGCAAGACAGAATGGAAACTGGGAAAATTGTGGGTAGGGAGGAAGAGGCAGGATGGGCCAAGGGGTGTTGACACACATCTTCAATCCCAGCCTTCAGGAGGCAGAGGCAGGCGGATCTCTGTGAGTTCAAGGCCAGCCTGGTCTACAAGAGCTAGTTCCAGGACAGGCACCAAAGCTAAGGAGTAAACCCTGCCTGGAAAAACAAAGCAAAAAACAAAAACAAAAGCAAACAAACAAACAAACAAACAAAAAACAAAAGCAAAAACAAGGCAGGAGGAAGCAGCTCCTGGCTCTGCTCCTTGTTTGCCTCCAGGACTTCATTGCCAGCAGGGAGGTAATGCTTACTATTCTTTATGCTTAGTACCATATTTCAGCAGTGCTTTGGGTTGAACCATCACTGCAGAGTAAACAGAAGTCTGATCAACACGGGTTCACTTATTTATAACTCTAAGAGATCCTCATTGTGTGTTGCTTGAACATTGTGCAGTAGGATTGCGTCAAAACTTTTCTATGTAAATATTACGTTGTACATCAAACATTTTCTTCTTCATCCCCCACTCTTCTTCCCTTTCTCACCTCCCTGGGTCCCCTCTGTCCCCCAGATTGTTTCACATCCATGGGATGTCTGATATCCATACGTGGATTATTAAAATCAGGAGCCATGTATGAAAGGAAACATGATATTTGTCTTTCTGAGACTGGCTTTACTTTCTACGTATGAGTCTTTCCAGTTGTATTTATTTTTGTGGAAACTACAGAGCTTCCTTCTTGCTTGTGATGGAATCCCCCCCCCCCGCTGTGTGCACACACCCCACTTCTTCCTTGTGATGGAATTCCCTCCAGTGTGTGCACATACCCCACTTCTTCCTTGTGAAGGAATCCTTCCATTGTGTGCACACCCCACTTCTTGCTTGTGATGGAATCCCCTCCATTGTGTGCACACACCCCACTTCTTCCTTGTGATGGAATCCTTCCATTGTGTGCACACACCCACTTTAAAATCCATTGTTCTGCAACACCAAAGTTGGTTCCACAGCTCAGCTGTTGTGAACAGTGAATGCTACAGTAAATATGGATGGCGAAGCATCTCTGTGATATGTTGGCTTCAACGTGGCAACATAATTCTCTTTTCCAAAGAAGATTGTCATTCTCTGGAGACTGTTCCAGAACCCAGGCCAGGTTGCTGTGTCCCAGGTCTCTCTGTAATGAGATCTGCGTGGGCTGCTTTATGGGTTGACCTGGCTAAGGCACGTTAGTTTTTCATAGGTCTAGGCTGATGGTTTTGCAGTTTGCAACATGACCTATGGCGTTTGGAACTTTGCGTGGGCTCACAGCCTGAGCGCATTCCTAAGAGGGCAACTGTGCCTTTGGCCACTGGGGCCACGAAGTCTTGCAGCCTCCCCTGTGTAAGCATTGTTGGTGGTCTTCTCTTTGTCCAACTTGGGGCTCTGCCTGCACCCTTAATTTGACCACTTCCCACCCTTCTTCCACAAAAAATACTTTATCACACACACAGAGAAAAAATATATATATGCACATATATGTATATATACATATATGTGTATATGTATTTATATATATATATATATATATATGTAAGTATGTATTCAAGATCAAGATCTGAAGACCCCAATCTTCTCCTCGGTCAGGCAATACAGGCTGAAATTGTGGTTGTCACCCTAGAGAGCCCCTACCTCATATACCCAGCAAGTTATCACAGGCAGAAACAGAGTCACCCGTGGGTTTCAGTGTCTGAAATGTCCCCAATGCTTATGTGAAATAAAGACTATGTCTGCCTATCTGAAATAAGACTGTGTGGGAAGAAGGAAATATCAAAGGACTTTTGCTCTTGGCTGAGATCGTATAAGCTTGCCAGTTGTGACATTGGCCTATGGAGGTAAGGAAGTCCTGGGTCACAGCTTCAGGGCACTCGTGTCCGGCACCCTGTATGGCAGTTCATGCTTCCTGAATTAAGTGTCTGAGGTGGTTGCCTGCACTAACTCCATCCTTCACTCATTGGAAAGACTTGTCCCTACTCAGGAAGAAGGAGCTAGGCTTACCCGCTTTGACCTGAGGATTCTGGCGACGGTTTCCCATCTATCCAGTTCACCAGCCACCGCCTGCCCTCAACTTGACATGAAACTTCCGTCAATTACACATTGTGGGGTTTAAACCACTGGTCCCACTTAGGGGTAGCTGCTTCTCAGCAGGGAGCAGGGTTGATGAATGCGAAGTTGAAAACAGCTAATCAAAACTGCATCTGGGGGGACTGGAAAGATGAATCGGCTGTTAAGAGGAATTGACTGCTCTTTCAGAGGTCCCAAGTCCGATTCCCAACACTCATGATGGCTCACAACAGTAGTCCCAGGGGATCCAATGCCCTTTTCTGATGTGTGGATGTACAGGCAGACAGAACGGCCATCTGCATCAAACACAGAAACAATAAATAGTTTCTTAAGTATTAGAAGAAAAGGACCGGTCAAAAATGCATTTACGGGGCTGGAGAGATGGCTCAGTGCTTACGTGCATTTTGTTCTTGCCGAGGACCTGAATTCAGTTCTCAGTACCCATGCTAGATGTAACTTCAGCTCTCAGGAGACTGGGCACCTCTGGCCTACAAGGGCACAGGCAACCCTCTGCACCTCTCTCTGCACGCACGTGCGCGCGCGACACACACACACACACGAGTTTTGAAAACATTTAAAACCTTTTGTAAAAATGCGTTTGGCATTCCCAACCACCCGACTTCACAACTTAGTGCCCCTTGGTAAAGATGGTTTTCCCTTGTGATTGCACGGCTGGCTGTTAGCTTCAGCTCCCCGTGACTGCCCAACTTCAGAACTGGATAGTGTGTCTCTGGCCTGGGGCAAGCTGACAGTTCCCCCGTGTGGGATATGGTTTCTAATGAGCGTACATCATCCTTGCACCGTGATCATGTAAATAAATCACAAGTCAGGGCATAGTAAGCTGGAGACTGTCTGTATGTCGGTTACTCAGAGGAGGGGGAGGAAGCGTTGCGTGTGCCAAGTGTACCAGCGTGAGTGTGCACAGTGTGCCGTGTCTGTGAAAGAGGACTCTTCTCTCATGACCGCTGAAGACAGGCGGTTTCTATCAGGTCATGGCACCGGTGCTTCTGGAGCCTGGGAACATTGGCTTTGAGGATAAAGGCTGGCGAATAGCGGTGACTCATTCTCGTGCCACGCTGTCAAATCTAGCAGCCACTGACCACACAAGGCTCGCCAACTCTGGAATTTGACTAGTCCAGACTGCTGAAAATATAACAAGCTTGGCTTTTTTTTCTTTTTTCAAAGATTCGGTGTGGGAACGAGAAAGAAAGATAAGAGAATTTGTTGGCAGCTTTCATATCGATTGCTTATAGAATAAATAAAATACACAATAACTTTGTTTGTTTATTTATTTATTGCCCTCTATTTTTTTCATTTTTGAGACAAGGTCTCATGTATCCAAGGATGGTCTCATTGGTTAAGTGTCCAAGAATGACCTTGAGTTGGTGAGTTTGCAAATGTTTCCAATCCCTGGTTTGCCAGAATTACAGGTATGTGCCACCGCACCTGGTTTATGGGGTACTGGGGATCAAACAAACCCAGGATTTGGGGCACTTACCTATTTTTAAAAGGTGGTCGGTCCCTCCAACATCTGAGTTTACATGGGTGGCATATTTATATTGGACAGCAATAGCTGATATGACTTAGAAGAGCGACCCCACCCTAGAGGGCGCTGAAGTCCAATGAATGGACAGAGGTGCCTCAGGAATGAGACCGACCTGGAGAAAAGAGCCGCCTTATCACAGGGCCTGTCAGGACCAGGACCCCTGTCTGATGGATTCTCTTCTCTGACCTCCGGCCCTACAGAACCGGAGTGGGGTGAGGGCTTATATTCACGGCTCTGGTTTGGGATTCAGATCCGAGTAAGTAGCTCTTCCCTTCCTGATCCCATGTGTGGAATCTACTTTGTACACTCACAAGATGCTTGATGTGAATCTGATGCTTCAGTAAGCTGGAGAGGGCCACTAATTCTATTATTCCGTCGGCACAGAAATGTCAAACTCAGCGTGGTGATGGGCGGATGCCTGTAGTGCTAAGCACTTGGGGAAGACTGAGGGGGAAAGACAGGAGGATCGGGAGTTCAAAGGCCAGCTTGGGCTACGCAGTGAGTTTGAGACCAGCCTGGGCTCCTTGAAATCGTGTCTCACGCACACGCAATTTTTTTTTCTTTTTTCTTTTTTTTGGGCAATACGTTTTGCGCGTAAGAGCTTGTTTTATTGTTTTCCTGGGCTGACAGGAGATCGACACCGACACTGGTGTCGCTCAGGAATAACCGCATTTTGCATAATAGTTTACAGTTTTCCGTGCCCTTTTCAACAGATTGCCACTTTTAATTGTCACAACATCTTGCGAGGCGGGCGAGGCATGTATAGATTTTTTTTTTCATCCATATGTTATAGCTAAGAAACTGAAAGGAAAAAAAAAAAAGGTTGCCTTGACCAGCATTTGAAAGCTGTTTAACTGACAGAACTGGACGTGGGTTGGGGGGAATCTGATTCGATAGGTCGGCTGCTTGTCTTTGGTGTCTTTTCCTTGTACCCAGAGGGGCGCAGAGATGGGACCTGCTGGTGAGTGGCTTACAGCTTCCCTAATTCGAGCAAGCCTGACCCCTTAAAGATTAGGAAAGGAAGGGTCACAGACTTCAATATTTGGAAAGATGCCATCTGGGAATCCGGGAAAGACCCTAGTTGGATCATTGCTTCCCATTCTGTGGGAATGCCTTTGAAGTCCTTGTCTCTCCTGAACTCCTTCAGGGGCCTCCCTGGGAGCCCTGGGAGGCTCTGAGTGACAGATGCCCTCAGAGGATCCTGGGGGCCAACTCCAGGGTGAGGCAGAGCTAATGTTGTCAGCTTTTTAAAAACGGGGCTGTTGGTGGGGGAGGAAACCTTGCAAAAGAATGGTTATACAAGGGGCTGGAGAGATGGGTCAGTGGTTAAGAGCATTGGATGCTCTTCCAGAGGACCAGAGTTCAATTCCCAGCACCTACACGGCAGCAACTGTCTGTAACTCCAGATCCAGGGGGCCTATACCCTCATACAGACATATATGAAGGCAAATGTGTATTAAATAAATAAATTTTTAAAAAAGAATAGTTCTACAAACTGAGGCACTGCTGTAATCCCAGCAGTCTGGGAAGCTGAGACAGGAGGATGCTGCAACTTTCAGAGCAACCTGAGCTACCCATCAAGTTCAAAGACTGTCTGAGCTGCACAGAATGGCGCTGTTGGATCTTGAGAGTTTTCTATCATGGCTGATGACGATGATGGAGGCGATAGTGGGATGTGGTCTGGAAGCGTTAGAGAATCTGAAGCAAGTTTCTACCTTCAGATTAAATTAAAGCTGTTAGTCTTCAGATGTCAGCCAAGAATAAGGGAGAAGCATGAAACAGGAGCTGGTCTTGGCCACGCTTGCCTGTGTTTGGAGACTGCCACGTCCACTGGCACACGTATGATGGCGAAGTAGGTTCAGCTACTTGTCATCTAGAGCACAGCAAGCAATTGCACAACCCAACTTAAATTCCATTTTCCATCCGAGTGAAGGAGTCACAGGTGACTCAGGAGAGAGCCCTATAAGGAAAACAGGATTCAGAAATGACTGTGGTCAACGGTCAAATCCGTGGTACTTAGTGACATAAGAAATAAAAAGCAGCCCAACCTAATGGTCAAGAATATTAGTTCATCTGGGCCTTAATCTCAGGAGGCTGAAGCAGGAAGATCACAGGTTCGAAGCTCACCTGAAGGGGAGAGCAAATTCAAGGTCAGTGTCTGCAACTTAGTGAGACCCCCATCTCAAGGAGGGAGCAGAAAGTGTGTGTGAACCAGACCCGGTAGACGGCGGTAAAGAAATGGTGTGTTTTGGAGGCTGCGAGGCAATTGCATGTGTGAGTGTTCACCAGTTGTGATCGTGTGCACCAGACCCGTGCAGTCTCAAGACAGAACCAATCACAGGGTGGAGGGGAGGGGCTGGACGTGAGATATCCACAATTGGTAGCTGCCGGAGGAGGGAAAGTCAGTTTTCTCGAAGAGTGTAGCCCCTGTTAAGTCAGCCGAACTCCAGTGGATAATCGTATATGGATATTATTATATAAGAAGAAGAAGAATATATGGATAGTGTAAGTTTGACTCTATGAGTGTGAAAAAAGAGAAGACAAAGAGAGAACACAAAGTTTGGTAGGTCTGGAAGGAGAGATGGACCCGGGAGGAGATAAGGGGCATGAAAATGATCGAAACATGTTATACAAAACTCCCAAAGGCAATATCTGTGTGTAATATATATATGTGTGTGTATGTGTGTGTGTGTGTGTGTGTGTGTGTAATATATGCTGTATGTATTTATAAACTGGGGGAAGGTAAACAAACGGGCTGGGGACGTGACCGGCAGCTGCATACTTGTTGAGCTTGTGTGTATGAGACTCCAGGTATGACCCCAGTGTCATAAAAGAGAAAGTAAAAACAAAAACTTGGCTGTAGAATCATATCTGGCTCAAACGGGAGCTCCCGCAAATATTCGTTCTATGATATTTAATAAGTTATTTATCTTTCCTTTAAAAATTGTTTTCTTGACTGTAATAGAGGAATAAAATGTTTCTTCAGTTGAAGGTTGGTGTGTTGCGTGGAATATAATAGCAGTGAGAAGCTTGTGTATAAAAAAAGTCATTCAATAAATGACATTATCAGAACTCAGCTTTGTGTGTGTGCGCGCGCGTGTATATGTGTGTGTACATGTGTGTGTGCGTGCACATGCACACACACATACTTGTATGTAGAGATCAGAAAATAACTTTTGGGAATCAGATTTCCACCCCCACCATGGGATCCAGGATCAGACTCTGGTCCCCAGGCTTGTGTAGCAAAAGCCACACTCACGGATCCTGTTGTGACCATTCTATTCGAAGGCTGTGAGACAGAGATCAATGGAACAAGCTAAGTCTAACTGAGTCTCGGCCACCTTCCAGATTAAGTCAGTTCATAACCTCGGGTCCCTTCAGTTCTTCTGCTTCTCTGTCATTTTGGTGGTGTGTCTCTGTCCTATACTTTGGGAAATAAACTTTTGCCAACTGTCTGCCTTGTCTTCTTGTCTTCTCAGTGAGTTCCCAGTTCTTCAAGGACAAGCATAGAACTCTGAAAGCCCTCTGGCAGGGTTCTAAACACGTAATAGGTCACCTGTTGGTTTTCTTTTGAGCCCTTCATTCACAACATCTACAGCTGCGTTAGTGCGTGTCTTCCCTCCTACGGATATTTATAGAAGGCGTCCACAGGCATGAGGGTCATGAACTCCGGGGCTACGGAGGCCTGAGGTGTCCACAGCAAGTTGGCGGGGTGGCCTTGGAAAATATCAGCGTGCCTTAGTGTGCCAGCCAGCAGCTCTCTCTGAACGTGTCACCTGTCACAAGTACCTGCTCCGCTGGGTTGAGCTGGCATCCTTAGGAGGCTGTGAGCTTCTCTGTCTTCCCCAGACTCCCTCCTCCGTGGCTGTGAGGCTCTGTTCATCTGCCTCATTTTCAGCAGCACTGGGGGTGCCCTCCTGTCTCCAAGGATCAGCCCCTCCTCACCTGCTGGAAAGTCTCCCTTTGTGGATGCAGCTCTTTGACAACGGACGTCGCAAAGCATGAACTGTGCCCTTGCGCGCAGGATTCAAAATATCTACTTACTCTCTCTTCTGTTTATTTAATTTTTGTCTGTTGTCTGTGTGGTCAAGCAGGATAGGGTCCCCTGATAGTTGCGCTTGATGTAAACTCGAGAGGGATGTTGCGTTTTGTTTTCTAATGTGCTTGAGTTACTCCCTGGCTCGCAGCAGCATGTCACCTTCACTAAGTGGTGCCTAACCATCTATTGGCTGTCCTTGCTGGACTGGTGACAGACCCTGACAGAGAGAAAGAGCAGGCGGCTCTCATACTGATTAAGTCCCATTCCCCGTTCACACTGTGTGACTTTGTGTTAATTATCGACCTCTCTGAACTCACTTTTGAAAGCGAAGTGGAGAAGACAGAACTTTCCTTATAGTATCCTTGTGAGGACTCCCCGAGATAGAACAAGCAGGATAATCAGTGCCATTAGGGGCTGTTTGTTACCGCCCTCTCAGGACTCCTTAAGGCAGAAAGCAGCTGAGCAATAAGGCAAGTGGACGGTAGCCCAGGGTTTGCTGCCTAGGAGCAGATCAGTGACCCCACATCCAAGGCCCTGATGTCACCAGCAACCTGAGCCCCTTTGAACTCAGTGTGAAGACTGCCAGTAGGAGCCCCCTACTTTCCTTTTGGACAATATCCACAGTAGAAAACAAAACAAAACAAAACGCACTCTGAGGTAGAGAGGGCAGAGCGAGAGTTGTTGCCTGCCTCAGACTCCAGGGTGATTTCATTGCAGCTTGAATCACCTCAAGTGCCTGGGCTTCAAGTTGAAGTCTTCTCTGAGGCTGCTCAGGAGTATTGATTGGGAGAAAGCCATTGATTTGTGTTAGGTTTGTCAGAGCCAACGCAAGGCCAGGTCATCGCGGTTTGATTGTCTGAGTATTTGAAAGTGATGGAAATACCTAGGCAGAGCTCACAGAGGACACAAGGGTGAACCAAAAAGAAAGCCAGACAGAGGGGTGAGTCGGGTGCCCCCCATCAGGTGTCCCACTGAATAAGCTGCCTTTCCATCCAAGGCAGCGGTGGGCCCAGTGGATCAAGACCACTTCTGCCCCAGCTGAAACCTGGAGCTGGGCCTTTGAGGCAGCCCGGCCTGGAGTCGTGTGCCTGTGGATCCTCTTGGTTTCTGCTTTCGGTCTTTCCCTGAGGAAGAAGGCCTCCCTCCCTCTTCCCTGCCCCTGTCCTGGGGTGACAAGTGTCCTCAGAGTGGCCAAAGACCTCAGGCAGGAATCGATCTCACCACAGTGACGGCAGAGTGGGTCTTTGTAAATCAGACCTTTGGGGACTACGACCCAGGCTGTGAGGTGTAGCTTCTGTCTTTCATAAAACCAGACAGGGGAAACGGCGTTGCTTCATTTCTTCTGTCTTATTGCACGGTGTGCAAGTTTAGTACAGAGCGGTCGGTCAGGGAGCTGTTTCTCAGAGACACCCCAGGCAACAGGACACCCTGTCCCTCAGCAGGAGCAGAGACAAGAGGGCAGCCTAAGCCTCTTATTCTCTACCCTGTGACAATAGAATGCCACACTTTAGGAACTGTATGCTAAGAAGTTCCACCTATTAAGCCCAGATTTCTGTGGATCTATGCCTATCTCCATGACACCCTGCTAACTATGGTAGAGTTAATGTTTAATTCCTCATTTAAATACGGGAGGGGGAGTCATTAGGTTAATGATTATTATGTCTTACACACAGATAAATAGATAGGGATTTATTTTCAGCTATGTTCCAGGAGAGGGTTCCAAGGCCGAGGTCCTTTTGGCAGCACTCAATATTTGTGTGTATGTGTGTGTGTGTGTGTGGTGTATGTGTATATCTGTGTGTGTGTGTGTGTGTGGTGTGTGTATATCTGTGTGTGTGTGGTGTGTGTGTATATCTGTGTGTGTGTGTGGTGTGTGTATATCTGTGTGAGTGTGTGTATGTGTGTGTATATATCTGTGTGTGTATATCTGTGTGAGTGTGTGTGTATGTTTGTGTGTATATCTGTGTGTGTGGTGTGTGCGTATATCTGTGTGAGTGTGTGTGTGTATGTGTGTGTGTATATCTGTGTGTGTGTATGTTTGTGTGTATATGGTGTGTGCGTATATCTGTGTGAGTGTGTGTGGTATATGTGTGTATCTGTGTGAGTGTACACTACATGTTTGTAGGTACCCAGAAGAGGGTGTCAGATCCCCAGGAACTGGAGTTGTTTCTTTACTGCCATGCCTGGAACAATGACAGGTATAGATTGCCGGAAGTTTTTCTGTCCATAGCCTTTGGACCACAGGAAGCCCTTTTGAGATCAGCCTCACATTCAGGTTACTCAGGGCTACCGTGCAGCTTCTGGAGTCCCCAGCAGCATGCATGGGCTTGCATGTCAGGAAGCAACAAAGGAAGTGCCTCCCATCCTCCTCCCTGTGAGCCTCCTCTTAGCCTACCGCCTCTAGCCTTGCAGTCCGACTGGAAACCTAGCGGGCTCTGACATCTAAAAGGTTGAGATTTGATGGACAAGTGAAATGACCGGGCTGGGGACAGGCAGGTGGATGCACTGAATGGTTTCAATGGCATCCCTTTATGAAGCTCAGCAAACAATACTTCTGCTTTGTTGAGTGTGTCAACAATTTGTGTGGGATACAGGGAGTATTGCCTCTCTCAGCCAACCTGTGATTTTTTCTCCTCCTCCTCCTCCTCCTTCTCCTCCTCCTCCTCCTCCTCCTCCTCCTCCTCCGTTCTCTGCAGACTTTGAAGAAGGGGAGTCAATAAATCAATGGGTACCTTGTCCGATATCCATTTCAATGACATCACAGCCCCATTTGCTAAAGATCAGACATTGGTTACGGAAAAAGACACAGACGTTTCCATTCCTAATGTGTCTCTGCCTTCATGAACAGGAATACAAATAAGAATGATGGAGAGAAATCATCAATAATAGCATTTGTGTTGGCATCACAAAAAAAAATAAGAAAAAGGGAACTAGGGAGGGTGACAATGTCACTTACCTTTTATTTATAGGATTTAGTACAATGATGATACAAGTGTCAGATAAAAAATATAAATGATAGCATTAAATAGTATGCCTTACGAAACTATGTGGAACCTAAATTATCCTGTAGGGATAAGGCACCCGGCCTCCACAGCCCTGTTAGACTCAGGGCTATGGAGAGGAGCTCCAGGCTGGGCTCTTCCTGGAGATTGGCTCTTTGTAGTCCCACTGTGGTGGGTAGACCAGATGATCCTTAGGCTTGATTCCCCCAGTGTGAAAATCTCTGCTTTTGCATCCTCTGCAAAGTGGCTTGGATGCTGTGGTTAGGAGAATACCTCCCCTGCTGTCGCTGGTGCATTCTCCTGGGAGGACAGATTGGTGTTCGGAAAAGAGGCTAGTTTGTGTGTGTGTGTGTGTGTGTGAGAGAGAGAGAGAGAGAGAGAGAGAGAGAGAGAGAGAGAGAGAGAGAGAGAACTGACCAGGGAGTCCACACTGGGCACAGGGGATTTACAGTTTATTGTTTTGCACTTGGCCCTGAATTTGTGCTGTCTTTCTTCCTTTATTCAAATGTTTAGTTAGCATACAGAAAAGTGGATTTCATCACAGTGCTTAGCGTTAGACCAGTCCCCTAGTCCCCGCCATTGCTTCTCTTTAACAGTAGCCACACCTTGACAGCTTCCAAATCCTCCGCGAAGTCCTTGGGGTCAGGGGAGGGGTTCTGATGCTGATATTCATGAGGCGAAGTCTGCAGATCTTGGCGCTCCGATTCCTCCCGAGGTTACATAAAGCTCCTGGAAACAGCTTGAGGAATAGAATGGAAAGGGATTGAGATGGCGTAAAATATTTAAAACAAGGCTTAAAATCTGTGGCACCAAGACTCCGCGACAGTATTTACGCATGCACGTGCAGGGTGCAGGGAAAAAATGCAATATATCTGCGTCTGAACATAAGCAACCTCCTCATTCCCTAACATGCTCAGGCTCAGCTACGCTGCTTCTTTTGTGTCTTTGCGCTGCAACAACCGGAAATGAACAACCATCTGGGCACTGGGTTCCCTTCTCTGCTCCAGGCTCAGGTATCCGAAGGCCAAATGAGGAAGCTACCAGCAAAAGGTGTGCCAGGTAGACTCTGGCAAGCGGGGTGACCCTAGGCCGGGACCTAGTAGACACAACTGCAGGGACCCAGAAGACACAGCTGCCTACTTAGCACCTTGGCTTCGAGGGTGAGCTTAGAAACTGCGGTCCGCTTGTGTGCCCCCACCCCCACCCCCAGAAGGACCGGGCCTCCGGGCAAGCAGCATTTCCCAGCACAAGCAATTAGCTGCAAATAACACGAGAAGCACCGGCTCTGTAAACCATGCTAATCAGTGTCCACCTCTCGCCCTCTAACACTAGGGCCGCAGAGGCTGGACGTGGAACCCTTGGGAACGGGAACGTGGCTGGGCCTAAGAAAGATCCTGGGTGCTGACCCAGGTCTATAGGGAGGTGTCTCCCTGCCACAGGAGTTCGGAGGAGGCTTTTCTTAAGTTGCCACAAAGTCTGGGCCACACTGCAAAGAGCCGATTTGCCTGTTATATAGAGCCCCCTTTCCCTGCTTGGAATCATCTCAACTCTGATGCTCCTGCGGGGACCTGGGCTCGGTCCGGGGCTTCTGCATCCTTTTAACTGAGACCCTGGAAGCCAAGGTGCCAAGTGAGCTGAAGAGGCCCGAGCCCCTGTCCCTGTCCCTGGTCTTAGGCACTTCTCTCCCTTCTCCCTTCTCCAAAACCAAGTCATTTAGGGCGAAAAACTAGGGTTCTGATTAGTTTCAAAGAAGAAGGATGTTAGCAAGAGGCCGGGGTGCCTCAGTGCCGGAGCTCCCGCAAAGGTTAGCTCTGAATTCAGGTTAGTGTAGGGCGCGCTCTGCTGGGTCAAAGCAGTCATCAGGAGTGCCCAAGGGCAAGCTGCCCGGGGACTCAGAGTGAATGGGGAGCAGACCGCCGAGTTAGTCAAATAAGCAAGCTAACCCAGCTCATGGGGCATTTTCTGGGGAATGCGCTAACAGACTATGGCTGTCACATACCTTACAACATGAGGTGGTGGAAAATACAGAGTAAAGGTTTGTTGCACCTCTGAGTATCCTGCACTCGCTTCCGGCGTAGGCCAGGGCAGTTCTTTACCCCCCACACACAGCTCGCAGCGAGTCTCACCTGTTCTCTCCCGACCCTGCTGAGGCCACGATCTGTGGGCTCAAGACCCCCAAGATGCCCTCCACAGAGGCAGGGCCTAGCTAGAGGACCTGACGGTGAGGCTGGGGCTCAAACCAGGGATCAGACTCCAAAGAAGGAAGGGCTGGGTGTCGCTAGCTACTTTCCGGCTACCCGCGAATTAAGTTGCCACTTAGCCTTTCCCCATATAGGTGACTGTGGGTCAAGGGCGCCACCGAAAACTGCTAAGGCCATTTCCAGCCACCCGCACTTTATGACGGTAAGAGGCTGAGCCCCAAAACGTGGTGCCCATACAGCCTCACTTCAGGTTTCCCGGGGCAGACGGTGAGGTGCAGGCCAGGTTTAAAGGTCTCTCTAGCAAAGAAGGGGGAGTCCTCTTTTCAGAAAACGCTCACAGTGTGCATTTGGGAGTTAGAGAGGGTCTTCCTAAACTTCCCGCCCCTCCTGTCCCTGTCAGGGCTGCCCGCCCGCCCCCAAATCAAACACACCTTTCTCTAAGCAAATGACTCCACAAACTTGGTGGGAACAGGGTAATAGGTGCGAGAGGGGACTAACTAGGTCATCTGAAGTGGAGCCGAAATAACAGCATGGGGAAGGGCTTTTGTAAAGGGATTTTTACACGGTGCTGATGTGTGGGGCGCTGAGGAGATCTGCTTACTGGCGAACAAGATGCCCGGTCTGGCAGCAGTGGTCAGGGTCAGCTATGTGGGGCGCTGGAGACAGTTTGGTCTCAGCATCCCTGGGCTCAGGGCCCTAGGATTCTGACACGGTCCAGGAACAACAGGTTTCTGAGTCAAATTAGCCACCTGGCTTCTTTAGGCCTGAGCGACCACACTACCAGTCTCTCTCCTCTCCCTCCCCTCTCTATCCCTCTCTACCCCCCTCTTTTGTCCCCCTTCTGCCTCCCTGTTGTGGACAGGTAGCCCCGAAAGCAAGACGTGAGAGTGATGAGCGAGCAATGAGCGGAGCGATCTAGGGGCTACCTCTTCTGGATTTAGGACCCTTGGGGGGATCAGGGAAACAAGAGGCGAGTCAGAGGGGCATCCGACTCTCAGAAACTAGGGCATGGCTTACTTCCCCCAGGACGGGCCAGGTCAGGGCTAGAACTCCAAGCACAGGGCTCTCTGGGACGGTGGCTCTTCGAGCATGTAAATTCGGTCACGGGATCCAGAACTGGTGAGTGACCCTTGGTGATGACTATCAGGTTTGGCAGTGCCCTTTTCGGGTCTCAAGATGAAGAACTCCGGAGGTTGTTTTGTGGCAGGATCACCCTGGCCACTGCAGCCTCCCTCTTTCTGGAGATTGGGATGTTCCTTCAAAAACAGAGTCAAGGTTTCTGGCCTGGGCCCTTTCTAGTCTTGGATAGGCCTTTATTAGTGGTGATGCTGAGGGACTCATGGCAGTCACACAAACCTGTCCGTTCCTGACGCCCACCTCAGCCGAACCGCGCTCACCGGCTGGGTCCCCTTGGTCTCTAAGGTCACCCCTCCCCCGCAACCACTTGTCTGAAATTTACCAGATTCCAACCTTAAGGCAAGAAAAAAAGTGTTTCATATACAAACCGATCAGGGTATTTGCAGATAATTGCAAATGTCAAATACTCGGGCGCGATGACGAAGTGCAGAGATTGCCAGGGCCGGAGCTGGGCCCGAAGGGCGGGGGTTTGCTGGGCTGCCCCACCACCTCAATCCTGCCCAGAGGCGGGCCTTGGGGGCGGGGCGGGGGGGTGGGGGAGGCGCTCGCCAGCATCTGCCCACAGTCCAATTAACTAAGATTTGCTTCTTAGAGCTAGCACCAAGGAGTTCGTTCTTATATCCAGTCACAGAGCGCTCTCCCTAGCTGCCTCAGCTAGGGTAGGTGCCCAGGGTGAAGACTGCACCAGACGTGACCGGCCCCTTCACTTCCAGTCCCTAAGCATGAAGTACACAGTCACCAGGTGTCTGGGTCTCAAAGTAAAGGCCCTGCCACCTGGGTCTCCCACGGCTAACCCTACTGTGCTTGTAAGACAAGCAGGAAGGAGACTCATTGGCCACTCTGGTAGCAACAGCTTTCTAGTTCCAGGGTTGGTTTTAAACAGAAATAGAATAAAGTCGGGGGTGGGTAAGACAAAAACCCCAGCCCTTTTTTTTTTTTTGCCTTTTTTGTCCCAATAACTAACATGGTTTGAAGAGGCCTTGGCGTACCCCTGGAGGGGATACGCCTTCAGCCTGCCAAAATGGACCCTGCCCGGGTTTCAGCAACAGTCAAAGGGGCAATTCCCTGCAGCTTTTGGTCAAACCTTCCCAGATTCTCTCTTCCATGAACCGCGCTGCGGAAACAATCCCAATGTTTCGGGTTCCTCCAGGAGCAGGGCTAGGGGAGAGGGTGGTAAATACTCTTCCTAGACTTAAAAAGTGCTGGCAATCAGGCATCTCTTGCCCCTGAGGATACCCCGAAGCTGGTGGCCGAGCTGTGATTTTGTGAAGGATGGTTCTGGAATTTCAAGGTGACAAGGAGTAGGTTGTTGGTCAGGAGGCTGGAGTAGGTGGGAGAGGAACAGCAGAGGAGGTTCACCGCTTACACTGATATCTATCCAACTGCACACCAGGCTCTTGGGTACAACTCTGCAGGGGAGGAGAGTTAGCCCAGTTCTTCACCTGGCCCTCACCTTTCCTTTTGAGAACAGAAGACTTCAGGGTGGAAAAGGAAAGACAGAGAACGTGCCTGCATGGCCGCCTCCCTAAAATGTTGCATTCCAGTTTCTGGGGACACACTAGAAAGCCTTCCAGGGCTGGAGTGGAGGACCTAAGAATTGAAAGGAGGGAAGGCATATCTTAAGGATTGTAGAGAGGCCTGCACCCGGTGAGGGGGGCAGAAGCGGCGGGTCGAAGGCCTTGGGATGCAGAGCTATCCAACATTTGAAAAAGTCGCATCTGGCCCCCCGGAAGTCCGGTACCAGGTCCTTAGCCAACAGCCACCAGGAGCGCTCTGAGCATCCAGCCCTTCACACGCCTAACCCTTCCGGAAGGCATCGATCTGGCCTGAAATCCTGACTTGAGGTTCCTTGGAAGTCAAAGAGCAACTTGTCTACAGGGAATCCGCCCAGGTCCAGGGAAGTGGCGCAGGACGACAGCCAAGGTTTTTGAGAGCCTGGGCGGCCAGCGGCGCCGCAAGTGTAGGATGTGATTCTATTTGACTTTCTAAATCAAAGCGCATTGATTGGCGCCTAAAGAGTTCACGGCACATAACTGTCTTAATTAAACCTGCTGTAAACAGACAAATCACTTCTTGCTCTTGCA
The DNA here is from genome assembly GCF_018167655.1 of Microtus oregoni. Taxonomy (NCBI): domain Eukaryota; kingdom Metazoa; phylum Chordata; class Mammalia; order Rodentia; family Cricetidae; genus Microtus; species Microtus oregoni. The sequence continues at coordinate 38,455,143 of NW_024543077.1, read as the reverse complement.
CAGAGAATTTGGGGAGATGGCAGAGGGTCTGGCAGAGACTGGGCTTGAGGGATGCGCTTTTAAAAACACACACACAAATGAGGCAAAACCAGAAAAAGAACAAAAGTGAATTTTCCACATCCCCGGAAAAGAGATGAACTGAAACAAAAACTCAGGATAGCAGGGAGTTTTGAGGGGCAGCCAGGATTCCCTCTGCAATGAGTCTGGACGCAAGTCCGCAAGTCCGGAGGTCAGAACCAGCAGGGGAAAGGCAGGAAGGTTGAAGAGACTGAGGCGGCAGGTTAGCCAGACTGGGCCCTGAACTTTTCTCTTAACCTGCCATTTCCTCAGATCCCCACAACACTGAGGGGGTACCTCCTTCCTCAACGTGGCCACTGTGGAGAACAAAGATAACTCGCAAAGAGCGAGTGGGTGCCTGAGAAGATGAGACTACCGAAGGTGATGTCTGTTGGCAGGAGCCCGGTAAAGGGTGGGTGGAAGGGCAAGGTGTTTGCCAGTAACCCTCTTTGAGAGCCAGGAGAAGAGGTGCTTGGTCACTAGAGCTTCAGGGTACACTGGTGTTGGCTGGAGCTGAGCATCAGTGGCTGGGGGAATCTTCAAAAGGGTGAGAAGGGCCTAGGACCCCGTGTTGGTGTTGCTGGCCTTTGGGATAAGGAGGGTAGAATCTGCCAAGGTCAGCGGGGTGCCTTTTCCGCCAGGACCTTGAAAAGGGATGGGTCTATCTCGGAATAACCTCAAGCCCTCCATAAGTTACCTGGCCTGGACAACCCTCCACAGACTTCAGGTCTCCCAGCCTAAAACCACTGGAACAAGAAAGTCTGTCAATTTCCTAGCTAACCGCGGAAAAGAAAAATTTCCCCAGTACAGTGAAAATACAGGAGATACGTTTGCACAGGTTTGGGTATGCTTCTGGTAACTTCAGGAGTGAGCCCATTGTCCCTGGAAAACTTGTACAATACTTCTTTTCTCTGTCTTCTTTGGTATCGGAGCCCAGTAATATCGCGGAGCCCAGTAATATCGCGGAGCCCAGTAATATCGCGAAGCCCAAACGGCTCTTCATTTCCTTAGGCTGGCGTCTGTAGACAGTAACTATTGCTGTCCTTGAGGGAGAATTTAACTTCAGGTAAATTATAGCACAACACATTTCTAAGTTTTTTTTTTTTTAAAAAAATCCGTTTTTAACCTCCACGTGAAAAAGAAGAAAAACAAAACAAACAAGACCCACATGCTAGGTGAAAACCGTTCTTAGATTGTGTTTAGTTTCCAAGATTTTTGTATAGGTGGATACAACCCCAAAGACACTATTTAACTGGCTAAAAGCAATTCTTGTATATGGAGAAAAAAAAATCTTCTCTACTTTAAAAAAAATCAAGGTTCAATTCACAGATGGAAAATATCTACTTTTGAGAAAACATGCGTAAAATAGAAGTAAAAATAAAAATTTAAATTGTGGAATGGTATAGAATTTCGGCTAAAACCAAGTTCTCACTAAAACCTAAGAGTCCGAATGCAGTTAAAATTAGTTAAAAGGGAAAGCGTGCAGCCCCCCCCATCACATAAAATGGAAAAGTCTTTAAGACCCTTCCCTCTCTTCTATTTTTCTCTTCCTAAACAAGAACCGTCCACCTTTTAAAATGCTCCGCTGCCGAGCGCGATCCTGTTTATTCTGTATGCAGAGGACTTTGAAAACAAACAACTTTTCCACACTCACAGCCACTAACACCAAACGTAGTCGCCCGTTTTTTTTTGAAAACGGGGAGGAGAGAGAGAGAGAGAGAGAGAGAGAGAGAGAGAGAGAGAGAGAGAGAGAGAGAAGAGCTTAGGTAACCAACAAGCCCAATTACTAAGCTTTATTGATACTAACAGGAAAAGTTCCCCCTCGTAAAATTTCTCCGAGGTTATTAGTTATTTAAATCAGCCCGGGGCTGGACCTGCGGCTCCTAGGGCACCTTCCTTGGCTCCTGGAGGTGAGCAGCCTACTTCGGCGCCGCGCTGACCCTACCACTTCCCACTAGGGACGGGGCCGGAGGGGCGAAAGCAAGCGCAGATTGCTGAGGTGAGCCACTTGACTAGGGGTGCCAGGCTTGGCAAGGCCGGATGGTCATGGGTACCAGGCTTCAGAAACGAATCAGTCACCACCGCTGTGGAGGCTGTGGGAAAGCAGGCCAAGTGGTCACGGAGAGCCTCAATTCAACCCTCCCGACTGCAATGGTCTTATCTCTTGGGTGGCGCTGGTCACCACTGGTCCCAAAGACCCGGATCTGGCCCGGCATGGCACCCGCCGGTTCCGGGGTCCAGGGCAGGCTCCTGTTATAATTGAGGTGGGCTCTAGGTGGATTTACATCTTTCTGGGTGAGCTATTGCCAGAATAGCCAGTTCCACCGTCTGTGTGTGTTTGTGTACGTGTGTAACTGAGCGGGTGGGTAGGGGTGGGTAGGGAATTGAATTTATGAAGACAACAGCAACCACAAAATACCTCTTCCTAGCAAAGTCCTCTAAGCAATTCATGGAGGCTCTCACGTCTTGTTGTAACTTCAGAAAGGTGCCAGGTGACCTGATGGCCACCTCTGCCGGGCTTGCCCTTCTCACCACAGGAGGGAAAGTGAAGAGGACTGAGTCCCGGGGAGGACGGTGGAGTCTCAGCCAGGACTTTAGTCCGGAAATCAAGCCTTAAAGGGCTAAGTGGGTGTCTGGGGGACATCGTGCAACCCTGGGGAAAGCGAAAGCCCTAACCATGGACGCTCTCCAGGTCCCCTAACAGGATACACCTACTGCGCGGCTTATCCGTGGTTCCAATAAGAGCCCTGGACGCTGCCTGCTAGCTGTCTCTGCTTTTCTGGGCGCCTCAAGCTTAGATCGGGCCCGAGTACCAGTGTGCCCCGGCGACTGCGCTGTCCTGGATCGTCTGGCATCCAAAGGCCTGTGCTCTCCAGCCCTGGGCCAAGGATAGCGCTGGTCGGTCGGCCAGGAGATAGGAAGGAAGGAAGGTTTAATGATATGCCTTGAGGTTTTATATTTGGGTGTAGTTTTCATTACCAGAGGTTGGGGGCAACTGCAGGCAGGGAGGTTTGGCTTGCCGGTCGCATCTTGGTGTTGGGTGGTCTGATGGTTCCCCAGCCCGGGGACCGCACCCGCTCCGCGCCTCTTTAACCTGAGGATTCTCGGCGCTGCGCAGCCCACGCGGTGGCGCTGTAGGGAGCCGTCGCCTTCACTCGGGGCGGGGACCCCTGGCTGTGACCCGGTCTTGGAGGTGGAGGGACCCTTGACAACCAGCCTTGGCCTCTAGTTCTCCGCTTTGGGACGGGATTCCTCGGCCTCCGTTGGTGTTTCCCCAAGGAAAATAGCGCAGTCCGCGCGTAGCCCCAAGACGGGGACGAGTGGCCGCGGCGGTTCCTTTGGCCTTTTCTCCCTCCTCCTGCTTTGTTAATTTTCATCATTTATGGTAGAGTTCTACACTGAGGTTACGTTAGCGGGGCGGTCGTATGCTCGTTGCGCCGCTGCGGAAGGAAAACCACCCTTTAAGACACTGAAAAAGAACGTCGGATCCTGGGAGCCCTGGCGTGGAGGGAAAGCGTCCAGAGGTGGCTGCAGCCTTTCCAGGACTCTTCCCACCCATCCGGTGACCACGAACCTGACATCAAACCTTCGCCCAAGAACTCTCCTAGCTCTAAACCCTTCCACCTTCTAGGAAGCAGAGCCCACAACAGACGCTCAGCTCTGTCTCCTAGGACCTCAGGTGTCAGGAAGCCAAAGAGATTCCCAGCCACAGTTCGCCGAGCCACCCCGGAGACTCTGTCCCTTTGCGCTTTGGTGCAGTGGGTTACCCTGAACTCCAATTCCCAGACACTTTGGCAGCTTGGCTCCCAGGACTAGTGTCCCACCACCCTTTCCCAAGACGGGGCATCCTCCGGCCGGTCTCACCTCCGGACCAGGCCTCAGTGGCGCGTCCCTCTGAGGTCCTTGGAAGAATCCCACCGCACCGCCCACTCCTAGGCCCCTAGAGAGTCCTTTTTAATCTTTGCCTGGCGCGGGTTGATCTCTGATGCCAAGGAGGAAGCCGGGTGATAACGAAGTAAGTGTTCCCTGGCCCTGCACTCCGGGCAGTCCCCAGGGTAGTCTGAGAAAGGGCTTAAGGCACCCTTAGTGGACTTGGCCTTCTTTCCGGGGCTCATCCTGGTTCCCCGGCACCCCGGGGCCTTCGATCCCTTGTCCACTTGACTCTCTGGATTTGACATCTAAACGCAGTGGTCTCCTAACTCTCCACGGACAGACCGAAACGGAAATTGTCTTCAGACATGACATGGGCATCCTTAGAAAGAAATGAATGATCCCCCGCCAAACCCCATCTCTACTAGAGAAACATTTGGCCTGTTTTTGGTTCCTAGAAGCCGTGGCCCGCCAGCTAAGGCTTTCTTAAGGTGGCCATTTCCAGGAAGGTTTAAATGCGTGTCCTAGAGTGGAAAGAAAAAAAATCAGACCAAACTTTCAGTGCTCTGGAAGAGGTAGCCTGCCTCTGGAAAGGCTTCTTTGCCTGGGTGACCAAACTTGAGAACCAGAGAGGCCAAGGGAATGCCGGACCTTTAGGGCCCGAAGCCTGAAAGCAGAAGTGCAGAGAGCTTGGCACTCTACGTCCTACCAGGGCAGTCGGGCCTAGGTGGCCCACAGCCAGAATACCACCGAAGGTTGACCTGGGCTGAACGCCTGGCAAGCCAAAACCTCAGAGGAACCAAGCAACACCGTCATTAAAAGTGCAGGCCTTAAGAGGACTTAGGCCTGGGAAGAAAGAAAAACAGCCGCGAAAGAAAAACTATGAGCCTTAAATCGGAGCCTAGGAAGTCCCATTGCTTTTTTGTTGTTGTTGTTGCTTGAGAGAAATAGATAAATAAAAACAACGGAGAGGTTGTGAAAGAGGAGACCTTTGGCTACATAAGGGGAAAAATTAGGGCTAGAAGCACCCTAGAAAAGTCTCTGTGGATCCCCCTCAAAAAATGTAGGTCGGAAGCAAACCAAAGAAACATATCCCACCCCCAACTTCGCATTCTGGGGGGGGGAGGGGGACAGTTTCCTAATCGGGTGTGTGAGTAGGGGAGCGAGCGGGAGTTTTGGATTATTAATTTAAAAAGACGAATGCACTTATACCATTTTTAAAAAGGGTGATTTGTTTCAAAAAATGTTTGGAGCCAAAACCGTCATGGGGAATACAAAATGAAACCAAACCGTTTTTTTTAAACATCATCAAACATATTTATTTAGTTTTGAAAATGAAAATCGTAACAAAAGGTTTCAAAGAGTTCTTTAAAATCTATCTTATTGTAGAAATTAGAAGTGTTTGAAATAATTAGTTGAAATGGGGTTAGTAACAAAGCTGGGCTGGGCAAAGCATGTGTAACTTGAAACAGAAAAGGCCTTTATTAGGGACAAAACTAAAGGGAAACTTCACACTGGGCACACTTGGCAAAACTTTCCAGAATTCTCCTTTTGCGAAATTTGAAAAATGAAATTTGAAAATTGAAAAATGCTCTACTAAAAATAAGTCTGCCAACATCCAAAGTTCAGTTTTGGTAATGACATCGAATTGGACGTTTTTATGTATTTTAAATGTAACTTGTTTATTTTTTGAAATGTAATTCTAAATAACTTAGACATTTTTTTGTTCCAAATGGCAGATCTTCTTTTCATTATCAAAAATAGACAAGAGAAATGATGAGTTTGAAAGGGTGGTGAACCTAAGCCACAATGCACATTTAATTGTACTTAATTGTATAGTTTAAGTAGACTTTCTAGGGGGTTTTTAATAATTTAGAATCAATAGTTCCCTTCAAAGAATAATAAAATATTTACTCTTTATAAAATATTAACTGATTAACAATACTGCCATATAAGAGTGTGTAGTAGCCGAAGTCCTTAATCACGCTGTTGACAGGAGCCTGGGAGGTTAGCGAAGCGATCCTTAGGAAAACGCAAAGGAAGATTTTTCCGACTGTGGTTTTTATAAAATAGCTCATTAATGACTTGGGGTAGAACCGTTCCAACCATTCGCATCATCAGATATAATAATACTGACGAATCAGACAAAAAAGATCCCCACTAAACGGTTTGCATTTTTTTCCAGGAGTACTGAAGTCCTAATATCATCAATTCTTCTTATTTCGCGGTCATTGGGCTGGAGGTGGATTCTGCAGTTCTAACATCAAGGTAAGAAAGGAAATGGGGGAACTTATCGTTGTTAATATATAAATAAGATATACGCAATCCTCATCTTAAAAACGGGCTAAGTTTGACAGTGATAATTAACTTTTTGAAACTCCCCTTTCTCATTTAGATATGCTATTACAGATTTTTATTTTTTTTTTAAGCTTGTCGATCAAACTTACAGTTTCTTTCTTTCTTTGCTTCCAAAACTCCTTTAGCTACCTTCATGGGGCTGATTTACTCGACCTATTTTGCTTTGACGGGCTTCGAGTTTTCTCTAGCCCCTTCAGCTGGGCTGGTTGTTGGGGCTCGGAATTTGGGGGGGGGGGGAGAAAAAAACAGGGCGAAGAATAAGCCTTCCTAAAACTGCGGTGGCTCCGCGGAGTATTGCTGCCCTGCTGGCCTCTCTCTGCTTGGCTCAGCTCCCCAGTCGCCTGGGGCTTCTGCTGAAGTTGGTGGGCCGCTCCTCGGAGTAGGGCTCGCCGAGTTCTGGGCACCCAGATCTAGGCCAGGGACAGGTTTCGTTTTGGGGACCCTTCGGCTTTTAGAAGCCCTCAGTCCTCGCTGGCAGTGAGCCTGGGGCCCTTGGGGCTTTGGGGGTGTTAGGGGTGGGGGGAGGGAGGTGACAGAGCGACTGGACGGCCGCCTAGGGCTCCAGCTCGACCCGCAGAAGCCACCTCCACCGGCCCTTCTCAAGGCCGGGATTTCGAGGTTCGCCCCGAGCGCGTTTCCCGAAACCGAATTTAGTTTGGCCCTCTGGCGCCGCCGTACAGCCGACGCTTCTTAAGGGGGACTAGTGGCTCTGGCAACCCGTGGTAGCGGAGTCCTTGGGGTCCTGGGGAAACGGGAGGGAGCCCGGTGCCCAGCATGGCCGGGAGGCGCCGCCGCTTCCCGGGGCTCTCGGAGCCCCACGGCCGGAGAGGACCGACTGCTATTTCCTTCCCCGGAGGTCCCCGCGGCTGACGGGCGCCCCGACGCTGCGGGCACCAAGCCGGGGCCGCGGCCCCTGCCCACGTGCTTATTCTTAAGGAGGTCCGCGCCCCAGCCGGGCGGCCGAGACAAAAGCGCGGCCGCGAGCCGGGTCCAGGCGGACTGTGCTCGCGCCACCTTAAAGGAACCCCGCGGCGGGAGCAGGGAGGCCGGGGCCGCGGGAGTCGGCAAAAGTTTGCAGCCTCCTCAACCCCTGAGGAACCGGCTAGGGGCGCGTCGGCGTGGCCTCGCTCGTGGGGTGGACGGGCTGGGTCCCCGCGGCTCGGCTCCGCTCGCTCCCGCATTCAGTGGTCTTTGCAAGACCCCAATGCCGCAACCCGAGGGTTCGCAGCCCTCGCCGGGCACCGCGTCCCCGGCCTCCCGGGCGGCCCAAGCTGTGCTGCTCGCAAGCAACGTCGCCCGCGTGGCGAGAGTGGCAGGGATGCGTCCCGCCCTGCGCCCACCGAGCGAGCGTGCGTGGGAGCGAGCGAGCGAGAAAGCGACCCTCTCTCCGGTGCCACCCACGGCCCGGCGGGCGGTGGCTCGCTCCGGGCGTTCGGGACACCCGGGCTATTGTTTCGGACCCGCGGCGGCGCCCGACCCGAGAGGGACAAGCGGCCTTCCCCACGCGCGGCCGGGAGCGCAGCGGGCCGGGCCGGTAGGCACGGAGCTGATGGGGACCTCGCCCGCACCGAGAAAAGTTGCTCCGAGGGGCGGAGGCGGTGGGTGGTGGGCGGAGGCGGTGGGTGGGGGAGGCGGTCGCCCTCCTATCTCTCCAAAGTCGAAAGTACTCGGCGGCGCAGTTAGCAGAGCCCCGGAGACGAGGCTGCCGCCGCCGCCGCCGCCTCCCGCGCGCCAGTCTGCGCCTCTGCGGCGAGCCGCGACACCGAGCGCCCGCCTAGTCGTCGCAGCCTGCGCGCCGGGACGAGTGCGCCTCGGGGCTGGGCGAGGCGGCTGCTCCCTGGACTTGCCACAAGGAGGAGGACCAGACCCTGGGCCCTGGCGTTCGTCAGCGCCCGGACGCACCCATCCGCCGGCCGTGGCCACCGCCTCGCGCCGCACTCAGTCCTCAGCCATCCGTCCTTCGTCGCCCGGTGCAGGAGGTCCTTGCCACCCCGCTCCCACCGCCGACTCTCCCCTTCCTCCTCCTTTCTCCCTGCCTCCCACCCCCTTGCCTATCCCTATGCCTCCTCCGCAGCCCGGCTCGTTGGGTCGCCGCGCTCACAGCGATTGATTGATTGATGTTTAATTTCCTGCCAGGCGGGGCCCCCCTCCCCCCGCAACCTCCCCAGCCCTCCTCCCCGCCCCCCACTCCCCTCCTTCATTGCGGTGGACCAGTCTGGCTTGGGTTTAGATCCGTCCCCCCCATTCCCATCCCGAAATAACCCAGAGACTTCCCCTACCCCCACCCCAAATTATTATTTTGAAGGCGCTAGATCTGGGGACCGAAAGGGGGAGGGGGAGAAATCGGAAACCGAGGACAACCCAAAAGGACTCACTTTGCCTGATGACTCAACGCAACTAATAATCATCTCCCTCTCAGTGTGTCTCTCTCTGCGGCTTGTCAGTGAGTCCGGCTCTGGCTTCTGGCAGAGGCGGCCGCGAGGGGAGAGGTTGGAGGTGACAGCTTGGGCGGCCGCGGCGTTTTCTCTGGAGCGCGGTCCGGGGTCTCCGCGCCTCCTCCGCTCTTGGTGGCACGGTCACCGCGGCTCCGGCCGCGCCTCCTCTGGAGCTAGCGGCGGGTAGGAGCCGGCAAGCCCGCGGCAGCCTCCCAGTCCTCAGCCCTTTCTCTCCAGAACCGGTCTCCTTCCCGAAGGTGTGAAAGGCTCATTCAGCCCCCTCTCTCCCCCCCTCCCCCGCCGTCCCCTCCCCCGCTCGCTCGGGTGCCCCTTAGGAGGAGTCCTCCTTCCCCTCTCCTCCTCCTCCTTCATCCCCCCCCCCACCCCCCATCATCATAACAACCATCTCCGAACAGAAGACACCCTGACCCAGGACCTTAAACGCTAGGACCCGGGGAAGAGGAAAAGGAAAGGGGAAGGAGGAAAAGAGAAAGGAAGACTAGGACAATCCTACAGATCACCAGAAACTTTCCACCCTGGATTCTCTACTTTTGCTCCATGGACAGAGCCCCAGCCAGCCAAGTTTCAGACAGACCGTGAGCAGTAAGTACGCTGGGCGAGGGCTCCCGCGCGGCTCGGAGTTCGGGAAGCCTGGGGCGCGCTCCCTTCCCCGGCTGTCCCCGGTTGTCCCCAGGCTCCGGCTCTGGCTCTCACGCTCCCAGGCGAAGCTGGGAGCTGCGGTGGAAGCCTCTCTCGCTACCCCTCCGCGCACTCCCTACCTCTCTCGCCTCCTTCCTTTCCCCACTCGGTCACCCCCCACCTCGTCTCTTCCACCCGAGGCGGCTAGGCTTCTCCCGCGTTCAAAGCTCCCTGGAGGCTTCCGAGCGCCCCAGGTGTATTCGGGGGTTCCTCTCGCGGGTGTCAGTGACATTTCGGGCGCCGGTTCATCAGGTGTTTTTCCCTTCTTCCGGGTCACTCCTCCAAAATTCAGGAGTGCGGGGGAACTGCGTGTAGCGTTGCCTGCTTGCTTAAGGACCCCGAGGAAAACTTCCCAGATTTAGAAATTGGGGTTAATGAGGGCTGCTCCTGCACCCAAGATTCTAAATTTCTTTTTTTTTATGTTTTATGCTTATTTGCTTTTTACAAAAGCACTCGGGAACAGATGAAGATAAGAATGCTCCGTAATAATAATAATTGTAATCTTGCGATGGAGGAGAGCCTCCAAAAACCTCGAAGTGTTTGGGATGCTCGTTCCCGTGGATTATAGTTAATTTTTTTTGTGCAAAGGTGTGTGTGTGTGTGTGTGTGTGTACGTGTGTGTACACGAGTGTACTCGTGTACTTGATCCAAAAGGTAAAAAGCGGGGATTCCATGGATCCGTTGATCAAGTCTTTGGCTCCTGCCTGGCCTTTCATAGCACATTTATCAAGCAATTAATTTGCTTAAGGATCCGTGTCTGTCCTGGCTCCCTCCCAGGTCGGGTGGGGACCTCTTGCTCTGAAGTACTCTCATTTCGAAACCCCGACCCCCACCCTGTGGAGAGGGCGGGGGTGGGGTGGGGGCTCTCCATCAGAGAAGGGCTAACGAGGCGCTGCCCGCTATGAATGGGGGAGCATTGCTAAGTGCTGTGAGCTCCTTCGACTCTGTCCACGACACCGAGGACTAACTCTTGGGACCTGAGGTCTCAGTACCTCAAGTCCTGGGCAGCTTTGGGGCCTCCAGTGTTAAGGTTGGGACCCGCTATCCTGGGACCCTTTGGGACCCTTATGAAGCGTGGGAGGAAGTTTGTGTGGCTGCGGTGTAGCGCTCTGCCACTGGCCTGATCGTCTATCACGTGTGTGAGCGGTTTTCCCTCTTTTTTTTTCCCTCCCCCTTCCCTCCCCTCCGCCCCCTCCCTAGGTCCCAGCGCGTTTTATTGCGACCTGCCGGTGGGAACTTTGTCTCCAAATCGGAGCAGCATGGAGCGGCGGAGCGAGAGCCCGTGTCTGCGGGACAGCCCCGACCGAAGGAGCGGCAGCCCCGACGTCAAGGGGCCTCCCCCGGTGAAGGTGGCCCGGCTGGAGCAGAACGGCAGCCCCATGGGAGCCCGCGGGAGGCCCAACGGCGCCGTGGCCAAGGCCGTGGGAGGTAACAGCCCGGAGCTGGGAGGTGCGCGCAGCCGGAGGCCCAGTGATAATGGCCTGGGTGTCAGGGTTCAGGTTGATTAGGCGCTCTTTCAGTGTAGGATTACAGGAAGTCAAATCCAGGTTGCCAAATAATGCCCTGCTTGCCTGTCTTGCAACTGGTAGTAGCTTCATCTCGAGTTATAAGAAGAAAGTGGTTTACCCAGAGGGTGGCATTTTTTGGGCACTTTGCCACCGTGTGCCGAGGTGTTGGCAGGTCTGTGTCACAGCCAGCTAACTGTTTCTAGATTTTCCTAGAGAGCTCTTGCGTGTTTAACTCCTTTGCCTTGCCTAGGAAAGGTTCTAGGGCTGGAGCTTCTAAGCCTTGATTTTAGTGGGGCAGAGAGGGAGGATCAGGCTAGAACAGGGGCAATGTTTTTTTTGTTTGTTTGTTTGTTTGTTTTTTTCCTGTAGCCAGGACAGGGCTGAGGGACGAATAAGTTCTATGAAAAAGGAAGAATCACCGTGAATCCATTATGTTCTTCTTAGCGGATTTGATGCTAAAGTTGCCTGCAGAGTTGAGACACGGGCGGTTTTTTTTTTTAACTTTGTTAGGATTTAGAGAATTGGTCGAAAAATAGCAAGCAGCTTCATTTGCTGCCTGCTGCTTCCCTACCCAAGATTTAAATATTACTTAAAGATAATCTTTTGATGTTTTCATTACTTCTGCAAATACTTTATTTAAAACTGGTTAGTGAGGAATCTCAGAAAACTAGATCAGAGAAAGATTTGAGCACTGAACTATTTTCTGGGTTGCAGGCCTGTCCACTAGCTGTCTGTTAAATAGGAAATGTACAATTTTACATGCCATTCAGACTTTTTTGTTTGGGATAAATCATTCCTTTAATTTTATCATGCCCGAGATTCCCCTTCACCCTAGACATTTTCAGCAGCAACATGTTTAATGTAATTCTTTATGTTGACCAGCATAAAATGATACAACTTTATGGTAAAGTTTGGTGATAAGGTCCCACCCCTGTGTCTGCGGTGTACATAGAATTTTGGAGTAGACACTTAGCTTGAAACATCTCCATGCACCTAATAAGATGACACTTGTCTGTTTTTAATTATTTACTATTTTTCTTTGTGGTAGACGTTAAGGATGGCTCGCCTTAAATCTTTGAATGGGCCATTTCTCTTGAGAAGGAGTCTTCCTCTCAATTTTTAAAGTTTTGACAACATGATTTGGTTTCTGTATAGTCTATCTAGAGATATGAAAATATGCTTTCAGTTTGACAAAAAAAAAGGAAGAAGGGAAGGAAGAGAGAGAGAGAGAGAGAGAGAGAGACACCACTTTTCAACGTGGGGTTTCTGAGTGCCTGTCCTAAGACTGGAGCAATGACTTTAGCCTTGCTGGATGTATATGTACCTATGTGCACATCACAGATATGGTAGGAACCAAGCTTGGGCTGCTGTATGTGCTGCTAATGTCTGGTGAAAACAGCTTTGGAAATCCTTGGAGAAAGTGTATTCTGAAAGTCACTTTTTATGTAAGAAAAATCTTAGACCTAACATTTCTGTCTCTGTTACTTCACTGCCCACTCTGAGCTCTATGAGGTCCCTCCACAGTTTGGAATGTAAACTGTTAGAAATTGTGCTGCCCTTCTGCGATGTTTTCTTCGTGTCCTATTGGACACTGTGAGAGGAACTGCTTCTGTCTGCTGACCAGGGCACCTTTAGTGTGGAATGGTAGTCCTTTTTGCAAATTTTCTGAAATTATACTTGAATTTGTCTACAGGCTCTAAATTTGATAGACACTAAAATTTACTGCCTTTATGAAGAATAGTAGATTTATTTCAATCGACATCTCCGGTCACCATCTTGGAGGCTCCATTTTATTTAGAAACAGTGAGGATCCTATTAGAGGTCTCTCAAGCTGGAAGTGAGATGACATTTACTGCAATAAACACTGTTTGCAGTACTTAATAGTAAGCGTGTATATGGTGTCTTTGTGTACGGTGGACTTTTAAATATGCTCTTAAAGCTCAGTTCTCTATGGCAATATAGATTCTTTGGAAATAAACTAATTTAGAGATTCAAAATATCACAACTTGGAATATGAAATTTTGGAGTGAGAAGGTTTTGACTGAGCATTAATAATGATTTTGTGAGGTCCAGCTGACAGAGTTTCCACAGGTATTCTAAGATGTTGTCGGTTTTATCTGTATAACCTCTAACCATGTAGATATCACGTAATCTACGTGATAGGCTGGCTGAAAGTCAAGACTTCTACAAATGTGCATCCTGAATTTAAGAGATGTTCAAATTATATTTCTAGTTAGAAATATTCCCTAATTGAAACTTTTCTCTTTTAACGTAGGATAAATATAAAATAGATCGTATTTCCACCATTCTACCTCTTTTGTTGAATTTTCCTCATAAAGCAAACACAGATAACCACAAAAATACTTATAGCTGAGTCATTTATTATCATTTTGGGGTCTGTTGCACTCTTTCCACGCCAGGAGAATGGACATAACGCTCTCAGAGCTCAGTCCTTGGGGGTGCATGCCCGTTTTTCTTGAGTTCTTCCTGAAAATCGTTCTCATAGCAATGAGGGAAATCATTATGTTTATTGGTTGCTCTGTAAAACAGCAATTTATCCCACCGGTTTTGATGAGCAGGGAGAGAGACATGCTTTTCGCTGGCTGCAAGAGACAATTCTGTTGCTGTTCTCCTTCTTAAGGAGAGGGAGCTTGATAGGATTTTTGGCGAGACTTAGATAATTCATAAAAAGGTGGGAACTGAACGGTCTCGTAGGTTTGAGCCGGTGGCAGTGGTGTGTGTTCCTTCCAAGTCTCCCGAGTTGTCTTCTGAGAGGAAACTTAGGCTGACCCAGATCCTTGTTTACAATGTGGCCAGCCATAGACGCCCATCAACGACTACACCGGTTTTTGCTTTGTCTTCTCCATCTCCCCTAGCATATTTCTGCTGCTTGTTGATGTTGTGTTTTTCAAGGCATGTGTATAGATGCAAGTGCCCAGCTGTATCTGACAGTCGGCTTTTGTCGAAGGTCCTCAGGGGGAAGAAAAAAAAAAGGCTAATATCTCTTTAAAAAACATATGAAGGCTGAGAGAGAGAGTTTAGACAGGCAAGAGCCCTGTGGTGTTGACAGCTTTATATTCCTGCTGGGTGACATTCACTTACTAGAACTGGCGTTCCCTCTCAGCTAGTAATTCACTCCATAAGGATGGGGGGAAAGGATGATGAATGGTGGGGACATTTATATTTGCGCAATTGTTGATTAAAACTTATAGGTCTATTTGAAGACTCAGAAAAGAAGGAGAGGATTAAAGACGAATTAACGGAGGACCAGATGACCCCGAAAACAGTTCTGCTGTGGGGAACCTACAACCCAAAAATGAAAGTGGGACCCAGGGAAGGTTGCAGAGGAGGCCAGGCCTCTGGCCTTTTCCAGGCCGGTGCCCAGCTCATTGTTAGCAGGAACATTTTCACTTTTTGGGGTTTGGCTTCAAGAAGAACTTCCAGACAGCTTTATTTAAGCTGAATGAACAGCACTTGGCTATACCAGATGGTGTATTTGCTGATGGGAGGCATTAAACACCAGAAATCTTTTTGGTATTTTTCTTTTTCCTATGATTTTTTTTAATGTTTTTTTTTAAAAAGGGGGTCTTAAGTGTCCTAGATTTTTTGGGGGGGATGGGTGGGATTTAAACATTGGGAATTTCTTATTGAAATATCTGCTCCTTCTGGGAAAAAATTTATTTTTGAAGAACATTTTACTTAAAAAAAATAACTGGATTTTATTGGAAGACTGCCGGCTGGGGTCACCTGATACAGCAAACCTGCCTGACGTGGATGCTGGCCTCTCTTCCAGGCCTGCTCAAGCACATAGCCGCCTTGTTGCAAGGCGAGGGGAATGCGTTGTTATACAGTGCACACTTGATGCATTGGAGCAGGCACAGAGATTGCTAGGCAGGACCTCATTGGGAGCCGGGCATCATCTCCCAAGGCAACATTTGGCTCAACCGTCTACACGGGCAGCCTTGCCTTTGCAACGGAGAGTCCAGGACACGTGCACCAGGTCAGGTGTAGACTCGCCATCAGCTGGAGAGGAGCAGTCATCTTGCTCTCTTGAGAGACGGGCCGATGGGAAAGAGCAGAGATATTTATATAATATTGAGATGTATAAGATACTTAGAAATAGAAATTGTCAACACCGGGACACGGGGGGGGGGGAGAGAAAGAGAGAGAGAGAGAGAGAGAGAGAGCTCTGTTTCCAAGGACGAATGCCATAAGGTACCCTGGCAGTTGGAGCATATGTTCAGAGGGAGGACTCCGAGCCTCAAGAAAGGCTTCCCTTGCCTAGCCTAGCTACCCCGCTATTACTATTTTAAAGGTTTAAGGTCTTTCAAGAAGAGCGTGAACTTAGGCTCCGGGGTCACCTCGCCGTCTAACGTGGCCTCTGTAGTTCTGCTGAGGTAGAGAAATAGCTCTTCCCTAAAGTGCTTTTAGCCCTTGGCCTGTTATTAAAATAAAGACATACTTGGTTAAAAAAAATATATCTATGCAATAGAACATACACATTAAAGAGAACATAGGGTATCCGCCCCTCAGCGTCCTGAGTGTAATTTGGTGTTTCAAGTAATTTTCAAAGTTTCATGTTCCATCAGCAGAAACCCCCTGACCATTATATAGTGAAGATCTGTTGCAGTGGCGTGCTCTGTGCGCATGTGTGTGCATGCGTGTGTGTGTGTGTGTGTATGTGCGTGTGTGTGCACGCATGTGTGTGTGTCAGTGTGTGTGCACGCACGTGCGTGTGTGCGTGCGTGTGTGTGGGGTTAGTGTGTGCATGCGCGTGTGTGTCTGTGTGTGTGGTGTTCAAACTGCAGAGATGTCCCCTAAGCCTCTGTCTTAGATGACACTGGTGCAGAAAATAAGCCATACCGTCATTTCCTGGAAGTTGTGGCCAGCAGGGTTAGTCTGTGCATCTTAGAAATCCTTCCTTCCTGTACTGACTTCTTTTTCTTTTTTTTTTTTTTAATTCCTCTTTCTCCATGGGAAGAGCAAATAGATTAATGATCGTCGATAAGATCGCTGAGATGATGAATTTGGGTAATCTTAAGGACAAGTCAATCAGTTATTTCAGGCAAAGACTATGGTGATTTTTTTTGGGGGGGGGGTACTGCTGTCAGGACAGCCCTGTGACTTGATCAAGGCTTTCCTTTGGTGATTTGAAACACTGTTACTATTGCTGCTGCTGCTGCTGCTGCTTCCGCTTCCTCCCACCTCTCTTTCTTCTGCAAAATAAGAAATCAGTGAGCAGTTTATGCGAATATTTAAGAAGCGTGCTACACCAACAGAGTTAGATACGCTTCGTGCTGTATCATTTTCTCTGGAGACAGCTATCATTTCAGAGTTGTGTTTTGGTTTCTGTGGAGATAAAGTTGATATAGGTTCTTAGCATGAGAACGAATGAGTCCACATTTGGTATATAAGTCCACAGCTTGTTTCGCTTCGGGATGCTCCGTGGCAGGAAGCCTGCCTATCACTAAGATAGTTGCATATTTTTATTTAATAAGTAGGCTGAAAAATAATGCTGGAAGAAGTGTGCAATAGCATAGTAACTTTTACTATGTTCTTCACGCTGACGCTGAGGTACAATGGCATTTTGGAACATATTTAAAGACAGAGCACTTGACAAAAGCTGTATGTGTAACAGTTTGTCAGGGAGAAATGACAAGTGGTAAGTGACAAATGAAATGTTGGCATCATCAGGCTTTATTTTGATAAAAATGTCTCAATTTGCAGTGATATAATCCTGCTTCATATTATTTCGTGAGTGGTAAGAGATGCATCAGGAGAATTTAGATTTTGTGAACGGGAAATTAGCAGCCCAAACTCTCAGCTCAGAAACTTTGGCAGCGTGTCCTACCCCCTGCTCCCCGAGAACAGGAACAGCAGTGAAATGTTGGACCGAACCCATACATTTTAACTCATTATTTTTTTTTTGAAAAAAAAAAGAGGGGGGGTAACTGAAAATGGTTTCAAGTAGGAGACCTTTATGCTGAGCTGAAAAAAAAAATGGAGAAGAGTTTGCCTTTTCGTTTCCTTATTTTCTTTATGGCAGTTTGAAAAGGAGTGATTTCCCTCTTGTCTCTGATTGCCTGCATCTTTCCTCACGCCCAGGCCTCAGGGCTCTTCAGCCTTAATTTAGCGAGCCAGCAAGGTGAGCTGTGGATTTCTCTTATTTCGCGGAAGAGGAGAGGTTTCAAAAGTGTCTGAGTCTTAGAAGCAGATCTTTAAACACAAAGGATCCCTCATCCCACCGCTCGCTCGTGGATGGAGCTGGTGGTGTCTCCAAAGACAGAGTAAATGCCTGAGAGCAGCTGAGGTGTGAGTTAGAACCACAGTCAAGTCAGCCGGGGACTTCCAGAGTTTTGTTTTGTTTTTTGAAGGCACAGGTGGAGCTGCTATGTAGCCCTGTTCACCATTTTCCGAGGAAACCTTCCTCCTTTTAATCCTGTCCAGCAACCCAGTGTGTGGTTTTTTTCCCCTTTATGTGGAGCCCCCATGAGCCTGACCTACCATGGCGTGTCTGTAAAAACCTTCTGTGACATTGGCCATGGTGGCTTCTGCCTGTAACACCAGCCCTCGAGAGGCTGAAGCCAGAGAATTCTGAGTTCCAGAGTAGCCTGGACCAAATGTTGAGTCTGGGCCACACAGCAAGACTGTGGATCTCAACAGTGCTCGGACACAACAGAATATTCCCTGGTGAAGTTTTCAAAATCATGGAACCTAATCCAATATTATATATTATTTTTCACTCAACAGAATTGTTTTATTGATTAATTGCAAATGATTAAAAACTGATAGGTATAATTAGATGCCACCAAAGTCGTCAATAGTTGTCATCTATTTTGTCCCTGGCTGATATTGGTGAAGCTTTACGTAATTGCAGATTAACAAAAGCATGATAAAAAAAGCTGTAAATACATAAGTATATTTTAGACGTGGCGGTCACGGTCACTGAATTTATGGCGTGTATTTTAAAATGAATATCTAGACCTCTAAAGCCAAAACCAGAAAGTCCCGGAAGGAGGCCGAAGTGTGGCGATGATAGATGGGTATGAAGAGCCTGTGATGAAATCCAGCAGGTTTTGCTCACCTAAAATAATGATAACAGTGAGGAGGCAGATCTAGTGGGCGTTACAATTACAGCTGGGGCGATGCATAGAAAACGCAAAAATCAGCAAAGCCGCCGCAAATCTAACCAAAAAGTGTAAGTTCATGAAGGTGTCGACAATTTAACCCTTGACATACAGCTATCAGTAAGTCATGTCAGCGTAGGGCAGACCTATCCGTTAGCTGTTGCTCCTCTGAGGAAACGCACCTTTCAATTTCACTTGTTTCTGATACTGTTAGTTACCGTATAAGGCAAAATGACTTCTCTTAGCCCCTTGCCTGTTATCACAACAGAGTTCTGCCCTTGCGCAGCTGGGTATTAAGCTGTGGTATTAACATGAAAAGAAAGATTTTTTTTTTTTTAAAAAAAACTAGAGGCAGAAGCTAGCACCACCAGCGGCCGTTTATCAAAGCAAACACATTTTCCAGCCGTGTTTGATGCCCACTCGTGGGTTCACGGCTCCACGGGGCTCAGCGCCTGCCTTTGTTTGCATGAAACCTTGTACAGATAGGGGCGAGAGTGGATTCCAGATAAGAGAGTGTTTTCTAAACCCCCCCCCCCCCCAAGTCGGGCAGGCAGTTTGCGGGCATTCTTGGGGATAGCTGGGGCTCCAGCACAGTCCTGGAGCTTTATCCCTCTCTTCCTTCCTTCAGAAGGTCCCTGCTTGGCTCTGGCACAGTACTGGAAGACAAGCATATCAGTCCTGCCCCAACTAATAGTTTGATTCTACGTAAGAAAATCTCTTCTTTGCAGAGAGAGCCGCACGGCTCTGGAGAAATGACCAAAGGCTTACAGTAAAAAAGAAGCCATATTTTGATATTTTTCTGATTATGTCAGCATGAAAATTAAGCATTTCACTGCTTTAGTATTTACACGTACAAAGAAAGCCAAAATTGATATTGCTGATAGCTTATTAGAAAAATGCATTCATATAAAACTCTTAAAATTGCTGTGTTTTGAAACATTATTTGTTTTTTTGGTTAATAGGAAGAAACTTTCTTTTGTCATAATCTGAAGACAGTAACAGAGGCACATGATAAATGTCTCTTTAAGTGTTGTAGTAAAAGAAAATGGCCTGTCTTCTGAGGCAGTAGAGACTTTATGTTGCCCTGGACCCATTTCCAAGCAGTGATCGGAAACAGATTACAATAACAATTATACAGTCAGAAGATGCAATATCCATTTCTACTTTAATTGAGTGAAGGAATAATAAAAACATCATTAAGAAAAATGAGCTGGACCTGTCGCAGAGTGTACAAAGTCTTAGGCTGGTCGGCGAGGCAGGGTCGACCACAGTGCTTCTCGGCTTCTGTGGGGTTTATGAGCCGGGGTCTGCCTTCCCTGGGACGTCCACAGAAAAGCCCGTGGGAGTGCGCCCAGCCACCACAAGCCTGCACTTGGCCTAAGGATATGGCGTTTTCTTGCCTTCTACCTGAGGTGCAAGGGACCCTCTTTTAACCTTTGGAGCTGGATGTCCACAGAGATGACAACTTGTCCTATGTTAGCAAGAGCTAGGGAAGTTCCCCCGAGCTCCTCCTCCCAAAGTTCCCCAGAGTCGAAGCTGAGAAGGTTGAGGCCCACCTACAGCTGTCTTTCTTCTCCCTAGACATGGGGGAGCCTGCACCTCGTCTTCACCCTACCTGCTGTCCCTCAGGTGGCGTGGACTGTCACTTGAACACAGAGCATCCGCCTTCCATTCTCTGTCCTCATTTCTTTCCAAGCAGCTAAGTTTTCTCTCTGGGTTGGGTTTGCTCCTGGGACACCTAACAGTTCTGCAAACCTGGCGATGACAGTGTGGGTAGGGTCGGCAGCCTCTCGTGGCCGAGCCCAGAACGCAAACTCTGAAGCCCCTAGCACAGTTACAGCCCAAGCTTGCGCTCAGGAGACACACTTAGGACGAACTATTTTTTTTTTTTTTTGACGCGTTGTTGAACATTTTCTTGAGGTCATTACTTGATCAGAGCTTTCTGGGAGCTGCAACATGAAGGATTAAGATTGGTGGTACAGCCTGGGGTGGAGGGTCCAGAAGCCCTGGTCCATCCCGGGGAGCACCCCCTTCAGGGGGGAATTTATATCAAACAGTCTATAAAAGCTTACAGTCGAATGCACCGTAGACTGTTTAGTTAATAGCATCTTCATTAAAGTAGTTGGTGTCAGCGAAGGGTTTTCCGTTTTACACTCACAGAACCTAGCAGTTCTGAGCTTTAAGTGGCTAGGAGTGGTTTTTTTTCTCTCTCTCTCTCTTTTCTGGGCTTTACAGTTCGAGCCTAAATATTAATTCTGGGTGGAACTTGGCATAGCATCTTTTCGCCTCGGAGGGAATTTTTGCTGTACAATAAAAAGTGGCATTTCTTTCATACGAGTCACCTTCTCCAGGTCCCCCCTCTTCTCCAGAGCAAACACCAATGAAGTAGTCAAGGGTTTTAGGGGGTGTCTTTATTTATTTTTTATTTTTTTTAAAGGAACGACTCTTTTTAGGTTAACAAGTTTCCATCAGTTCACATGGTGAACTGTTGCTCTCGGTAATAACAGGAAAGATACATGGAGTTGATAATAGGATGGAAACATTGTTCTTCTCTCTTCCTCACCTGTCCATAAAATTAGGAACGTTCTGGACCCTGACTACCGGTTTAGAAGTTGAGAGTGTTACCTGCGATTCTAACGTTGATGGAGAGAAAAGAAATTTGAATCTCTGTCTGAAATGACTGAAGTCTCCAATCTTTGGGACTTCCACTAAATTCTCAAGATGGCCTTTTCTCTGTGTTAATGCTGTGCTAGGACCGGATTGTCAGGGAATGAAAGGACTTGGCTTCTCTTGATCTGACAGCTAGCAGGCTCCCAGAGTGTCAGTGACGGTGGGTGTGGCCCACGGCAGAGCAGCCCCTCTGGAGACAAAGGTGTGCTGAACAGGGGCGTGCAGGGCTGCCGGCCATACTGACGTCCCAAGGCACCTTCAGACAAGTTTCTGTCTCGTAGATTTGGCAGCAAGGTATCGGGAGACTCAGAGCCCCTTGCCGTAGGAACCCAAGGAGAAAAGATTGCTCTTGGGATAGGAAGTCGTTTCATTTTGAAGACCCAGGTAAAGTGAGTTTTCAAGGATAAATAAGGTGATTCTGATTTTTTTTTCCCTGCCCCTCTCAAACGAATGTCTATTAAATTTTCAGCAAGACTAACTCCATTTACAGGCTCAGTCTAGAGCAGGTTTGTGCCCTAAGCACATTTTTATGGTTAACTTACATTCTCCACCCCACACTGGAGCTTACCTTAGAAAGGCTGCCAGTGATCATTAGCTCCCAAGGGATTGGGGGAGAAAAAGAACCCCTGGGAGCGATGCACCTTTGGTGAGATCATTAGCATTGTGATTTTTGCCTCCACGGGAAACTGGAGTCAACCCGAATGTCAGGATGACGGTAAACTGTCTGACAGGAAAGAGTGGGATTCCAATTAGCACAGGGTCAGGTATCAATACCTCTCTCTTCTCACACTTCCAGCAGTTAGTGGGGAAACAAGCTGCACAGTAAACCCCTGGGCTCTCCAATAAAAAGATTTATAGCAAAATAATTCTCGGCCTCATAATGGGAACCGTTGTAGGTTTGTGTTTGATATTTGTAAGGCTGAAATACAGTCCATGTACCCAGACTAGGCATTTATTGTAAACAAGCTAACTGCCAAGAGCTTCTCTTCTGTCAAACATCATTATATTGAAGATTGATGTATATCTTGAAAGCAAGGTTGAGGGAGACGATTCTTCTTCACCAAGGAAGGCTTCTGAGATGCGGCTCTCTGCTTCGCTGATAGTAATGGCTCAAGAAGCCACCTTCCTCACGGCCAGCCTTGTGTGTAATAAACACAGATCTGTCTGTCTGTCCTTCTGTTAACAAAATAGAGAGGTGAACTTGCACCCCTGGGAGCTGCTATGTGCTGTATGCATTTCCACCCATCTTCTGGATCCGCATCCGACAGCCCTGAGTTTGAGCCAGAATGCTTGCTCCTGCCCCTGGCTCTGCTCTAAGCCACCCACAAACCTGCACCTCTGCTTGTGAGCTAACCCGGCACGGGATCCTCGTCTCCTCAATGCTGGGCCCGTCTGCTGGCTCCTTTATGTTATTCTTGTGACTTTAGAGCCATGGAAACTCTAGCCTTGAGTTACAGCACACTCAGATTCAGTACAAGGCTTCAGAAATGAGAGAACCTATAAATCTAGTAATCTAGGGGAGGCGAAATCTTTTTGAAGCTGAGATGTACGTACCTGGAATTCCCCCAGTTTAACATGCTACCAAAATGTTCCAGGGCTTTTTGCTTGGAAGAAGGCTGGATTTTGTATTTTATTTAGGGCAAGGGCATCTCACTTTTAATTTGGGAAACAAGTCATCTTAGGCTTTAGAGACATTTAGTTAAAAAATACGGAATTGCATTCTTCCTTTGGCTGGGCGGCAGCCTGTGACCGACCGTAGTAAGGATGCAAAGCGCATTTTCAAGCCGAATGTGAGGGTTCATGCTGTAACCCTGCTGCAGGAGAGGCAGAGCAGGAGAATCATGCAAGGTTTGTTTGGGGGGTGGGGGATGGGGCTAGCCTGGTCTACCTAGTGAGTACCAGGTTATCCAGGGCTGGGGAATGAAACCATGTCTCAGAAAAGCAAAGTGACGAGAATTTCAGTGGGTGCCACAGGCAGTTGGCTTACACAGTTTCTAGATTATAAAGAGCATGTCTTAGAATCCAAGAGGAGAAAAAAAAATATACCGGTCTTCTGTTTTTACTAAATAATTGCTGTACATCATACAGGTACATGTGTACTTAAAATATCGTGACTGGGAAGTATTCCACCAGACCCCGCTTCCCTGGCTTTGTTAGCTCCACTGCAGTCATAGAAATAATGCCCTCTGTATTGTAGGCAGGAGAGCTCATGGTCCCTCGAGAGACTGAAGGACACACACTTTGATTCTGACTTTGTGGCTCTGCTTTCCTCTTTTCCCTGGCCGTGTGGGCGCTTCCCAGATGCTGGTCCACGAGGGTCTGCTCTCTGGAGTCTGCACCCATTTATTTCATAGTGATGATTTAGTTTACACGTCTGTTAAATATCCATCAATGTTTTGCTATTTGAACCCTGGACATAGTAGGATTTTTTTTTTTATGAGGGAGAAACCTTTTTTTTTCTTAATATAAAAACTTTGCTTTTCGGTTTTTTATTCGATAAGAATCTTTCTGCGCTCGTGATTTCCTGTGAGGCTTTGCACCAGTGTTGATCTCAATTTTTAATAATTTTTTTTTTGAGTTACACTCTCCAAAGGAAACACGCGTGTGCCGTGAAATATTCCCACTAGAAATATAGTAGTCTTGTCTTCAGTGAGAGCCAGTACTCGATTCCTTTATTAATTCCTGGCTAGAAAACATCAGCACAGTTAACTACACTGGCAAATTAATCAAAGATTTTTTTTTTTTGAAAAAAAATGTTTGAATTAGATAAAATAATATTTAGGCCGAGCTCAAAACCCAAATTAACGAGGCAGATAGTATAAGGACAGTTTTTATTGTCTCCCTTCTCTTGACCTCGGGGACTCTCCCTAGCAAATGGCTTTTGCACACCCATGCTCTGGGAAGAAGCAGAGGTAAATGCCTGTCTTCATGAATGTGTCTGAAAACCTACCCTCTTAGAAACCTACCTGCTGGATAAAATTCCATTTTGACAGAAGACACGAATCCTGACGATATCGAAATATGCTATCATCCCTTTTAATACCCCGTGAATCTTTTGATGGGCACGTTTTCACAAGGAAGAAAAGAACGTTTAATTTTTTTTTTAGTTTTGAATTAAGTGTCTTGAAGCAATATGCCACGGGCTTGACCTCTTCTGTAATGTCCAAAGTTAAAGAAGACGCCACAGTCCTCCAGAGTGCAGGACCTGGTGGGATGGCTGACCCACGGCCTCTCCACGCCTGGTACATGGTACATGGTGTGTGCATCAGGCTGAGAGCCACACAGGATCAACCACAATGTGCTGTGTTCATATTCCAGCAACCTGTGCCCACTTGAGGACATGCGTGACCTTGTGGTCTGGCCTGCTTCCTCTGCCCAAGGGAAAGCCAACTCCTGAATCCATTTGTGTCCAGTCTTTTTTCCTAGAAAGCATTCCCCGGTCATCTGATGCTCGCTACAGGGCAGGAGGCCCACAGAGAGGCTGCCAGTCTGACAGCTGGGAAATCTGGGGCCAGGGGGTGAACACTTCACACTGCTTGTTAATAGAGGTGATTAATGTCTAGATGCAGTTAGCGTTTTGGTAAATTGAACCTGCTGTTTGTTTCGAGCACATCGTGGGTCAGGCTTGAGGCGGGGTGTGGCAGAGTGGAGATTTGGCTAAAGGGGGGCTTCTCCCTGAGCCGGCCGCAGGCCAGGTGTTGCTGCCCACCCGGGGATGGCCATGGTGGTCTGCGTTGGTGTAAGCCATTCCTTGTTATCTAGGTACGTTAGTTACCACAGTGTGCCTATGTGTGTTTGTGAAGTCTCCCTGTCAGACTGCCTTCTGACTTGATCCTGCCCCTGAGTTCATCTGTGAGGTTCAGTGTTAGTGAGACATTTACCCTTGATCCTGCCGACCTCCTTTAGGTGGAGTTGTGATGGCTAACCCTGAGGACCAGCCTGGAAGCAGAGGTAGGGGGATACCACAGTTGGCGCTCCGCCCTGCCATGGCGGGGCTCGCACTGAACCCTGGGGGGAGCCACACCCACCCACCCCTGGCTTACTTTTGCACCTAATTCCTAAGATTAGGGTCAGCTTCAAGGGTTGAGAAAGAATCTGATTTTCACCACAAATAATTCTGAGAGTCAATGATCGCCTGATAATCATTCTTAACCTTTTGTGCTCCCGAATGGCGAGGGTGGGAGATCCATTAAGAGGTTTTATTGTTGAAACTTTACTGCCGGGTTGTCCAACCATGAGTCACTGTGGAGAGGAAATCAGACTATTGTGTTTATGGCTTTCTTCTTCGCCTTGGGTTGTTTCTGCAGAGCTGACAGTAACCCTCCCTCTGGGGACCTTCTAGAATTTGCTGCTCTCCACCTTTGCTTAACGAAACCAACAGCCCAAGGAAAGGAAGAAATGCTGGGTCCTGGGGCACCATCAGGGAGCCCTAGGTTGAGTCCTGAACCCACTCCTCCTTTACCCCTACCACCGATGAAAATTTTATCGCTGTTTTTTGAACACTACCTGACATTTTTCTCCATTAGGCTTATTCGGAAGGAAATGTGATGCTCCGGTCACGTCATGCACACGGATGTCCCTGTCAGTCATAGAGTGTGTGTAGACAGTGGTCCCACAAGACCGCAACCTGCCGTGCTGAGGCAGCCATTTTCGGTTTGTGTGAGCATCTGCCGGAGGTTTACAGAAGGATGAGGGACGCTTTCTTACACTGGCTTGTTAGGGGAAGCATGAGAGTAGAGTGGAGGAGAGGAAGACACTATGGCCATTCATAGCAAACCTTGGAGTTTTTGAAACAAATGTTGAATGGACCGTAGGCCTAGCACAGGCTTGGCTTGCTAAGCGTTCTACCCCAGAGCTGTGTCCCCACTCCTAAAGTATCACAGCTTTTTATCGGTTAATCTCAGAAAATTTCCACATCATCCCCTGAGGGAGCAGGCAGCTGGGTTTGGAATGTGGCTGCCTTAACCTCAGAAAGTCGTACCTGAGAGAGAAGGAAAAGACACCACGCAGGGCCAGGGCAAGGTACTACGGGAGAGACACATTTGGTTAACTTTGAAATTTTGTCTGTGGGCCCAACCAGGAGGTGAAAGATAACTCTAGTTTTGTTTTCTGTTTTTGGTTGTGATTCTTGGCACTCAAATTTTGCTGTTTGTTTTAGGGTAGGAAGAAAAGGATAGGATGTTGTTTCGTTACTCCTGTTCGTTCTCTCTCTCTCTCTCTCTCTCTCTTTCTCTCTCTCACACACACATACAGAGAGAGAGAGAGAGAGAGAGAGAGAGAGAGAGGATTATACAAGTAAATCCTTTCAATTTTCTAGTAAATTGTAACAGGAAAAAGATGGCCCTTCCTCTCTCCCCAGCCTTGGAAAGCCCTATATTAAGTCCATGTTGGAAATTACTTCCATCTTTCTAGGCTTCCTCCAGGATTTATTTATTATAGAAGCTGTCGAGGTATTTGCTTCAGTTTATATAAAAGCACAGAGCGGCTCCGTCCGCAGCCTTTGTAATCTTCAGTTAGTCCTGGAACCTTCTCAGGTGATAGGACTGGACAGCCTGAAGGCCCCAGGACAAGGAGTGGTCATGTGACTGCCTTCTCTCCTGAAATGGGTGGGCCCTAGGATCCCTGAGGGGGTTGCAAAGCAGTGCTGCTACCACTTGGGACTCAGCTGTCACTCAGTGGGCAGTTCCAGGAATGTGGGTGGACTCTGAAGACAAAGGGACTGGGAGGGAGGGTGGAGTCTGTCCCTTGGCCTTGAGTCTTTTTCTGTCCTGGTTTGTAACCCTGAAGAACAGAGGTTCCTTTTGGAAACTGCTTCAGGCCTAGCGTGGTACCCACGAATGGGAGTCCTCAAAAAACTTACCAAACCAACAGCATAGGCCACTCAGGGGTGTAGCGAGTGGAAAGGGTCGTTGGCTAAAAGGGCATGGTGTCAGATTTTCTGTGGGTGACATTCGGAATAGTATCAAAGAATGTGGGATTTAGATGGGCTGGGTTGATCTAGTCTTCCTTGGTTGCTCTTTTACTGATCATTACAGACTCTTAATTGATTAGAGGAGGTCAATAATAACCCTTTCCTGGGATAAATCTGAGGACAAAGTAAAGGTCTCCTTGCTAGCTAGGCTATGTGGTAGGCTGATTCCATCCCTAATGTCGGTGTCAACGTCTCGCCACGAGGATCCTATGTTGTTGGCCTGACTTTCATCTCTCCTCGCTGAGGCTAAACACTCAGAGCTTTGGAGATTATGCTGTCTCCTCTCATTTTGCCCGGGGCCGGGGTGGTAGCACCCCTTGCAGATCGTGAATGGAAAAGGAGGTGGCGTAGCCTTGGTAAGGACATAGCATGTGTAGTGTGAGAAATCAAGTACCGTCCTCTCAGCACAGACGAGAGGCAGTCACACTAGGGAATCTGGGGAGATAAACGAGAGAAGGACTTTTGTTCCAAGGTCACCTAAGACCAAGAAGCCAAAGGAAAGAGCCTCACCTAAGGTGGGCGGGGCAAGAAATGGTCATAGCAATCACACACTTGCCTTCATATTGGTTTGTGGTGGTTTTGCCCTGTGTGAGAGAAGCCATTGTGTGTGTTGGTGTTTGGCTGACTGCTCGCAGCAGCCTTGAGCGACAGAGATATCACACAAGGTGCTTCTGTGATTGCTGACGGCCCCACTTAAAACCAGCTAAAGAAACAGATACCGTTGATTTTAACTGTATTTAATTCCACTTATTCAAATATTATTTCTACATGGAATCCATTTTCTAAAATATTTTACAACGCAATGACTTCTGTTGCTTTCTTGGCGTCAAGCCCTTGAGATCGACTGTATCTTATCCTTACAGCGTGTCTCGATTGAGGAAGAGCCACCCAGGGCTGTACTTTTCACGGTGGGGGCTGTGTTGAATGCGGTCGGTTTTTCTTGTTCGTATCATAAGCCCCATCTAGTGATCATCAGTTCAAATGGTCATTTAGCCATAGGCTCTGCTCAGTTACTGTTAGTGTCATTTTTATTGGAAGAAATACTTTTTAGTGTCGTGAGCATTGCTCAACTGGAAAGTATCAAAGAGATGGTTCTCCTCCCCTCTGTAAAATGGCATCAATACTCATATATTAAACAGAAGCATAGGTAGAGTGTTTGAGAATTGCATCTGAGATGGCCTAGATGTATTGCGTGTGCGCACACACACACACACACACACACACTCATTTCCACTTTAGCTAGGAGAATTTGAGTCTTGAGGAGCTCCAGATAAGTTAAAAACAGTCATTGACATTGTTGAAGAGTCACAGTGGCAGGATTTGACTCAAGGGCCCCCTGCCTTCCACCCCACCTCCCCGCCTGTCTACCCCCCACCACGCCAGGTGTTGGGGCAGAGGCTGTCACCATGGCCTGCTTGATGCACCCACCGTGAAAATGGCCGTCCCGGCATCATAACCAACGGCAACCGTCATAACCAACGGCCACCAGGGAAGCAGCTTTTTCCCTAGTGGAGAGAGCCATGTTTTGTGTCCGGATGAGAGAGGATGGCTTCTCTCCCACTTGCCTGAACTAGTCTTGAGTTTTTAGTGAATGGCTGGGGCCCAAGTGCCTGTCCTCGCATTAAACTACCTGCCTCCCTCCCGCAATTGTAAAAGGCTTAGCAAGGCTTACGATCAAAAGGTCCAAAGTTCTCCACTTGATCATCTGGAAATGGGTTTGTGCTACAATAAAAGCCAAATAATGCCCTAAGCTCAGACGCAGGGCCAGGGCCACAGGGCTCCTTGTGTTTTCTCTTTCTCTGTGGCCATTTATAACCTGTAACTCCGTTGAGTTTTATGCTCTTGGCTTTTTATTGAACTTATTTTATTTATTCTTCCCACTGTGAAATTTATTTTTGAAGTATTTTGAAAATACCCTACCTGCCTTTGTTTTTTTTTTTTTAAGTCTTCCTTTGTTTGGAAGCAGTAGTAGGGCCAGCTGAGTGATTACTTCTCTTTGGGGTCCTCATTTCTATCCATGCTTTTATGGCTTCCCTCAGGGGTGACCTGTTTTCAATGGCTCCTTAGCCCATGCCTTAATTTTCATTTCAATTATAGTATTTTGCTGTTACTCACTTCTTTGGCCATTGTCATTAGTCACTGCATCCGTTTCTTGTGCCCTTTTTTAGTGATAGCTGAACTTTATTGTAAAACTGTAATTGTTAAATCGATCAAGTACTAGCAAAAAGGTTCATTTTTATAGCGCTGAAATGCAGCCTATTATGATATGTGTGTGTGTATGTGTGTGTGTGTGTGTGTGGCTTGCTCTGTGTGTATGTGTGTGTGTGTGTGTGGCTTGCCCTGTGTGTGTGTGTGTGTGTGTGTGTGTGTGTGTGGCTTGCCCTGTGTGTGTGTGTGTGTGTGTGTGTGGCTTGCCCTGTGTGTATGTGTGTGTGGCTTGCCCTGTGTGTATGTGTGTGTGTATATATGTGTAGGTTTGAAGCTGATGTTGGGTGTCTTCCTCTATCATTTTCTGCCTGTTTTATTTATTTATTTTTTGAGGCAGGGTATCCCGCTGATCCTGCAGTTTGCCATATTGACCAAGCTGGCAGGCTAGCGAGCCTGGGGAACCCACTGTTTCACGGCCCCCAGTGCAGCCTTTCCAGACACGCGTGCCACTGTCTCCAGCTTTTATCCTGCGCTGGGCATCTGGGCTCTGCCTCATTCTTACAGCAAGCCCTTTCTCCACGGAGCCATTTTATTTTTCGCCGTAGGTGATACCCAGAAGGAGACGGCCTAGAAGGGATCTCTGCTGTTGGGCTACTTAGCAGTTCCTCTCTGCCGTCATTGAACTAAAATGCTTAGGAAACAGTTCCCCTATTGACAGCTATAAAGCAGAAGTCTCTTACATATTATAGATCCCCGGGATTTTATGTAATATTTTGTACATATAAACGGGATATACTGCTACTTTGAAATTAATAGGATCTTTTCAGCCAGTCTTGGGCTTACTGTAGCCGTGGGTGAACGCTGGCTTCTGGAGAAGTCTGACTGGTTGAAAGGCCTTATCTGTAACACTCGGATGTTGACAGTAGGAACCTCACATGGATTTTCAGCACTGAAACTTAAGTACACACAGGTCTTAGTGGGGAAGCCGCTCATGGCCCCGCTGGCTACGTGGCTGTGTGTGTGCATATGCTTAAATCACCAGCAGGAGAAATGAGCCTGCTTCCTTTGACAAAGATCATAGGCCAGCATGCAAGAGTTAAAAGGTCTAAATGGGGCTCTCCGTGCTGGGAAGGGCTCTCCTGGATGGGCTGTGTAAAATGCCATTGTGCCTGCTTAGGAAGGTTTTACAATGCCTCCAACTGCAGTGTGGGCAGAAGCCATAGGTGACTCTTTCTTATCTATCTCTGTGGAGCGATGGGTTAGGTACCTGGCACATAGTAGGTGCGATGAATACATACTGTCCGGATGAACGATGGAAGGATGATGTGGACCATATCTAGTCTGTACCATCTATTATGTATGTGCAGACATGTTTGGGAATAACCTCCCATAAATACATTAATAAAATCGTAAATACTCCAGGAACCAGGGCTGGTAACCGAGGAAAACAGCCCTTGATGAATCATGTTCTTTCCCGAAAACTTGGGCTCCCTCCCTCCCTGCTCCCTTGATTTTCCACGAAGCTCTACGAAGCCCTGTGCATTCGCTGTGGGGAATCATGCCCTGCGAATCAAGAGCTGTCCTGAGTGTGGTGTGGCGAGACACGTTTGACCGCTGTGCGGGCTTAATAATAATTACCCTGAACTTCAACGATAGCGATTCTTAATGTGTATGATTATTGTTAATAATGATAGTTAATAATTGTACCCAATACTTATTATCTTTAATAATAATAATTAGCACATGGGAACCAGTCGTACCATTGTGTTTATCTTTAGAACAAAAACCTAGATCTATGGGCCGGGAGTCTGCAGTGTCTGCTTCTCCTCTCGGCTTTGCCAGGTCACAGTGAAGTAGGAGGCACCTGGGGTCAGAGCAGGGAAGGCTTTCTAGAAGCCTTCTATGCGTTCTGAACATGGGGCCCATTCCCAGTCATTTTACAGAGGTCTTGTTCTCATGGGGTGCCTGTCCCCAGACCACCACAGCCTCTCAGGCCTCCCTCTGCCTGCTCATGTAGCCTTCAGAACTTTTGTGTTTTGTTGCACGGAGACCCAGAGCAGACCCTCATCCCACCATGTCCTGATTTGTGTGAATTACACCGGGCAGAGTCCATGTTTATTACTTGTACATTGGCGAATCTTTGATCTTCTTCTGTTTCGGCTATGTTTAGATTTACATGCCTGCGTGATTTTTTTTTCCCCCTTAAAAAACAAGGTCTAAAAAGCGGTTGGTGAATTAAACATTTTTTAAGGTTTTCACACTTTGATACGAAGCAGAGAAATATTTCAGTGACAACAGATTTCAACAGATTTTCCAATAGTCGACTTTGCTTTATTCTCTGGGATAGTTTATGCTTTCTTCTTTGCAAACACTGAGAAGTACTCTTTCCAGGGGTGGCTTGTGTCCGTGTATAAAATAATTCCAAGGAGGTAAAGTTTGCATTTGGCTGTGTGTTTTATATTAGTTAAACATTAGCTGAGATGTTCACGAGCTGTGTGTGTGTGTGTGTGTGTGTGTGTGTGTGTGTTTTTCAGGCTCACTTGGTGGGTTGTTTACTGAGATTAAAAAAGAGAAAGCCTAGAAGAGGACTTCTTTTGAATTCTTGTTGACCTTCCTGTATATAGTCACGGGCCTCTCAGGCCTGGAGATCTAACGTGCCTCCTATTGGGTACTATAGGCAGCTTTAAAATAAAATTCCAGACAAAAGCAGGGCAGACCTGAAAATACAAGTGTTTGTAGTGAAAATAACAGTAAATATTAAAGGTGCTACGGTCCCCTCGCCCTGGGCCGTGTGCTCAGATACCCTCAGTTGGTGTAGACTGCCGTTTAATCACTAGAACCTGAGATACTCTGCCCTGGCACCCAGCAATGCTGCTGCAATGGCTCAGTCATAGAGACGACCTCTCCCCTCACCTGCAGGCTTACAGGGCACCTGAAACAATCAGGCCTGTCCACCCCACACTGTTCGGGCGCGTCCTAGCTGACATAGCTTTTAGAACTGTCTTGCCCTGATCCTCCCGGTGACCCAGACTGCCTTGTAACGTCCCTGTTTTGCTGTTGGTTTGTGTCCCTCCCAGGTTTGATGATTCCTGTCTTCTGTGTGGTAGAGCAGCTGGACGGCTCTCTGGAATATGACAACAGAGAAGAGCACGCCGAGTTCGTCCTGGTGCGAAAAGACGTGCTTTTTAGCCAGCTGGTGGAGACCGCGCTCCTGGCCCTGGGCTATTCCCACAGCTCTGCAGCTCAGGCCCAAGGTATTCATTCAGCTTTCTTTCCTCCCTAGCCTCTCCTGTGCTCTGAGGAAGAATAGCTTCCTCAGAACAAGGCCTACAAAATGGCCAGCTGTCAGATGCCACATCTGACAGCAGGCAGCAGAAATCCTGCAGAATCTTGTTGTCTTGTTCTGCCAAGTATTTGGCCAGCGCCTCGAAAGCCGCCCTAATCGACTTGTGTTTCAAAGCAATCCTCGTGGTGTTTTTTGCATTCATAATTTCTGATGATTTTCGCTAAGTCAGCAAGTTGGGGTTCTCAGGGCCAGTGCTGAGAGATCTTTGACGGCTGACTTATCCGAACTCTAATATATGATTTATAAGCATATGAAATGTATTTATTTGCAGCCTCAGGCCCACGGTTTCTGCAGTTTGCCGTCAGGTTTTAATTAAACAGAAAAGCAGGCGCATCTTGTTCTTTTGTGCCCTTTGAAAACTGTCCTACAGTTTTGATGTGGAACATTCGTTAAAAAAAAAGTCACTTTCTCTGTAATCACCCCTTTTACCTATTTAATTAACGACTAAAGCTGCATAATTGTGTTGGTCATACCGGGGATCTTATGTGAGTTTCTCTTTTTTTCTTCTTTTCAAAGCTTAGTCCATTGTTCTCCCTCGCCGAAGCCTCAGCAAAATAACAAATAATTACAGTATTCCTCAAACTTTGAATAATGGGGAACAACCTGAACCAGTAGAATTCTTACCCTTGTTTTTCAGATGAAGTGACTGAATAGTTTATGATAATGTTTATAGATAAAGGTGAGACATTTATAACACCCTGGTCTCACTTTCTATGCTAATTTCCTATCTTATGGTGTTTACTTAACCTTCCTGTAGGTCCCAAGAATACTTGCTGTATCTTGAATCTGACTTCACTTCTTAAGAGAGATCAATTGACTTCAATGGTTCTGATAAGGGGGCTGGGGGGGGGGAGGGAAATCAAGTGTTTATGGAGTTAAAGATGCAGAAGTTGGGAACACAGGACCCAGACTTGCAAGCTCATTCTATAGGCACATTAGTGTTTTTTTTTTTTTAAGTAGACTTTGTTTAAATTACAGTTTAAATCTCTCAGGGCAGTCAAGAATATCCTCCCCATGCCCTGGGCATATCCTGTACTTAGCCAGGCTTGGCACAGGGCTGGCAGCAACTGTGGAGTCCCCTGCCCTTAAAGCAGCGTGATGCAGGGTGCCCGTCTTCTTTCCTGGAAAACTTCCTTTCTTGTGTGTGGGGTTCAGGATTTGGCCACCACTGCTTTTTATTTCGCGGGATGTGCCCGAATGAAATAAAAACCTTCTCCCTGTGGCCCGTAAACTTTCGTGCCACTGTGGGGGGATATTTTTCTTTGAGTGTAAAGGTCATTGTATCCCACCGCTTGCATCCTGGCATGCCAGCTTCCTGTCTGACAGGGCTATCTGTCTCAGTTAGTGTAGCTGCTTGGTGCATCGGGAGCTCACATGTGGAACACGGAGCACTAAGTGGCCAAGATTTGATTCTTGGCACATGCCTAGGGAAAGGACTCTCAGGAGAGGTACCCCAGGGAGCCCCACTGACTTCCAGCTATGTGGGCTGAGTTTTGCTCACCAAGGTGAGCTGTGAAAGCCGTGACTATTGTCTGCCGCAGAGCACTGAACAAGGGGGCGAGCCAAAAAGAATTATTTGCTTGCTAAAGTGTTTGAAAACTAAGGTTAAAAAACACACTACTTGTTGTGTTTTTTTTTTTTATGTTGAATCCACCATCAAAAATGCTGTCTAGATCAATACTTTATGTTGGAGGGAAAGGTTTATTATTATACACCCCACAGACTTAAAAAAATCAGAGTGGGTTTATTTTTTCTTAAGCTGGTGACCTGAATAGATGGAAAAACACACAATTGCTCATATTTTGAAAGGATGTTATTAGTTCCTCCTTGTCGTTCTGGTGACTAGAAGGTTAAATACCTCTATTATGGAAAAGTGGGAAATCTTGCAATATATTTAGATCTTTCTTGTCATTTAGATGATTAAAAGATCTGTTTGGGACAAATGGAAAAACAGGACCCTTCGTTCCTCTGAATGGATGCATTAGGTCTTGGTTGTCATTCAGGTGATGGGGAGCATGTGGCTTGCTGCCTACTTATTAAATGACCTACTTATTAGGTGACCGGTTATTCATGAGTCAGACAAACAGCTCGGTCAGTCCAGCAGAGGACGTGATGTCTGTGACTTAGGCAGAAGGTTTATATGTGTCGTTTTTGCTTTGTTTCTTTGGTTTTGTTCTAGTTTTTCCATGTTTTTATAGTTCTCCCAAGGTAGGTTCTGTCCCGGGACCCTGGGTTCTATCCCCCTGTGCCCGTGGTGTGAGGGAGACTTAGGCCACGAGGATATTGGGTTGCTTATACCTTTTTGAAAAATTGATGCTCTTGAGACATGATTTTTCATTTTGACATGACCAGAGAAGCGTCTCGGTGATTGACCTGGAGGAGGAGTTTAGATGCCTGTGAAAGACTAAATATGTCTGTGGTGTGGTTTTGCAATGATGCCCAAGTCCCAGTCATCAGGGGTGTGCTCAGCCAGTTCCAATCAGGGGTGTGCCCATGCTTCTGTAAGCATGAGATTGTCAATTTCTTTCACTGAGAGACTATCCCCCCAGGTGAGCTGCGAAGATTTTCATTTATCTGCTTCTAAAGGAAAACAGTAATTCTGCTGAACCAGAAGTCCAAGGACTCCCCTCCCCATGTTCACAAAATATTTATTTAAATGCTGGATATTGGCACCGGAGACAAAGGCAGCAGACACTATCATAAATCACAGGAACTATGTATCTAGCTGACTTATACTTCTCATTTACCAGCACACACACCACTAACTGTGTGACTCTGAGTGAGATGCAGGGTTCATCTGAACCCGCGATGGTACATACACCACAAGCGGACGCCTGCACTGTCTGCTAGACTGTAAGCCCATCACTCCGAATCACAGGCCTTAGGTTACCGGAAGAGAGGGCTCTAGGAAGCTGCTGTATACTGTATGGGGTTCATCAGAATCCCCTTTCCCCGTCTTAACCTCACCGTTCTTATTTTTCCCTTTCCAACTTTTCAACTTTGTCCCGTGAGGCTTTCTGTAACACCCAAGCAGCTCCCACGCCCTCCACGGGCTCTTTAGGTAACTCTCAGACTTGGCCAGCTTTGGGAGGAGACACCTGCTACGGCCAGATGATGTCACCATGTGTGTAACTGGCTTAATTTGCAAATGGTCATTTTATCTGTGACACTCTTCCCTCAGTGAGCTTCAACATTAATTTAATTAACAATTTATCTTATGCATGTGAGTGTTTTGCCTGCATGGATGTACATGCACCCTGTGAATGCACCGTGTGCATGCTTGGTATTTGTAGAAGTCAGAAGAGGCATCATATCCCTTGCAATTGGGGTCATGAGTGGTTTATCAAACCACCATGTTGGGTTCTGGGCTCTGAACCCCAGTCCCATGTTAGAGGAACAAATGCTCTTAAGTGCTGAGCTACCTCTCCAACTTCCAAATTTTATTTTTGGCTGGTAGATTATATTTAAAAACAAATAAGCTAAGTGATAAGGAAGCCAAAGTCTTCCTTGGTAGGTTATTTTTGTCGTGAAAACTGTAGGTTTAAGAAAGGGTGCGCCAATTAATCGTTATTTCTCATTTATGTTGCAATAATTGCATTTGGGAAGTCATTTGAAAATTTTTTTTAATGGCATAGAGAAATGTATTTAGTGAGTGTTGTGTGACTGAAGTATGGTGCCAGGTAGCCTCAGTTTTCTAAAGTTTCACCTATGTCCAGAGAAGAAAGATAAACACAGCACATTATCTGACTGGTGCTGGGTTTGGTGTAGGATGAGGTAGGATTCCTTTTCCTTCTAATGAGAACAGAAGTCAGTATAAACCTCTACGTCCTCCTCCAATTCTCTGAATAAGTGTGAAGTTGTTGCTTTGAAGGTCCTGTGTTGTTAAGTTGTTCCTTTGCTCCTGTCGTGTGTGTGTGTGTGTGTGTGTGGACACACAAGTCCAACAGTGAGTGTCGCCTCTGTTGTCTTTCCATGAGAAGATTAGAAAAGACCCTGCATGCTATCTGGGCCTCTGGGAATGGGGCAAAGCCATTTCTCGGCAAGACAATGCTTGGAGCAGTGAGCTCCCTCAGACTCTGTTCTCAGAGATTTGCCTGTTCTGGTGCATTTGATCAGCATAGCAGCTCGCTGAAGGTAGCTCCTGAGTGCTTCCCACTTTACAGACAGGGACATCGAGGCAAGGGAAGAGTGGGGAGTTGCTTTCTCTGGGGCCCAGGCCCATAGCTGAGGAACTTCCTGCAGGCTTGGAGTGCCTCACCCCAGAGGTGCTCTAGGAGGAAGCTAACCCTTTGCAGTTTCAGAGTTGGGCTGGGGGCTAGTTCCCCCAATATCTTCTCTTCACTCCTTGCCAGAGGCCCCTTTTAGACCGTGTGCTTCCCAGATACATGATGATTATCTATTTGACCATACTAAATCATGGGTAGTTTTCGTTTTCTTGAAAAACATGTAGAGATACCTTTGCAAAGCAATGGAGACGGACTTTATTAAACATGAACAAGCATCCAGACACCAGAATTGTTTTTGATATTTTTTTTTTTTAGACCAGGTCACACTCTGTAGTCTAGGCTATCCTTGAGCCCTAAGTAGTCTGTCTGTCCCAGCTTCCTGAGTGCTGGGGTTACAAGTGTTTACCACCACACCTCACAGCCTTCTAAAACTAAATAAAGGGCACGACTTTTTCAAATAAAGTCAAATAAAGAATTCCTTAAGGTCAGGCCAAAGCTTGATGCGAAAATAAAGCTTGTTTCTTAGCAATTCTGACCTACCTGCTAATTAAATCCTCATTTCATATTTATTTATTTGTTTGCATACTTATTTATTATTTTAGGTTTTTTGTTTGTTTGTTGGTTGGTTTGTTTTTTTGAGACAGGGTTTGGTCTCCATTGCCTGGCTGTCCTGGAACTAATTCTGTAGAGTAGGCTGGCTAACCTTGAACTCCGAGGCCTGCCTGTCCTGGTCTCTCAGAGCGAGGATTAAAGGCTTGGGTCACCACACCCATTGATGGGCTTTCTCTGAGGCCTGTAAGGAGGTTGACCTGAGGTGGTGCTGTTTCAGCTTTTGGAAGTCAAGAGATGGGAAGAAAAATGCTCTTTTCAATGAGCTTACATTTTGTGGTTTAATTATACATAAAAAAATTAAGTGTGTAGAACTCTTTAGATGATTTTGACCTTCTGAGCTCAGATATATTCCGTCGTAAGATTGATAGGGCATAAACATATATATGATTTATTTATTAGTTTGGTTCTAATTTACTTATTTTAAAATTAAATGTATTTATTTAATTAATATATTATTTTAATTTATCTCTATATTGGTGGTTATTTGGTGGTTAGTGAACTCCTAGAATATGTGCAAGAATTCCTTGTTGTCTGTTGCTGGAAGTAGTTGGCAAGGTGGGACACAGGCATTAAGTGTCTTAGGGAACTGTTGCTTCCCAAGAGAAAACTCCTCCTTTGCTAGTTCTTAACGTTGTTTTCAGGATCTTTCTCTTGAACTTCGGCTCTTCACGTGGCGAGTTCTTCCTGTCTCAGGCCCCCGTTTCTTCAGAGTAGGCTGGCCTGTGGCCGACACTCAATTCCGAGCAGTCAGTAGAAAGGATAGACACACTAACTAGAGAAACGTGTGTGTCCCTGGAGTGCTAGCTTGCTTTCTTCAGTGTGTAGATCTGAAACCCACCCATTCCCTCACAAGCAGCTACAATACAAAGTACAGAGCGAGACCCACAATCCAATGCATTTGCTAAATTTCTGAGAACAGGTTTTGTTTTATTTAATTTCAATTTTTACCCCTATGATGTTTACGGGAGCCTGTGCCAGAGTGAAGGGGTGAAGGTCAGAGGTCAGCTTCCCATTATGATTCTAACCTTTCACCTTGTGGGTTCTGGGACTCGAACTCAGGTCACCTGACTTGGTTGAAGGCGCTTTCACCCTCTGCTCCACCTCACTGGCCTCCAGACTGTCTTTTGAGTTTTGTATTTTATTAAATCTTATCCACAAAGGATTTTTTTTTTCTCTAGTGTGCCATGAAGTTGGTTTTCCTTCATGATTTAGCTGTTATGTTACGGTTTGAACTGGAATGTTCTTAGATTCTCTGTTCATCCGCCTGTGCTGAGTTATTCAAGTCAGGAGCCATGCACATCTATAAATGATATATGGTTGATATTTCAACCCAGTCCTTTTTATTAATTACATGGGCTTTTCTATCCACTTACATGAAAGACATCCTAGAAATTTTATTTGGTGTCTCGATTCAGAGTGGGCTTTTTTGTTTTGTTTTGTTCTGTTTTTTGTTTTTCTGAGTTTTTTTTTTTCCTCTAACTTTTATGGAAGCCCTGACCCTAAAATTTCTTCATGGGAACAGTGAGTGAGCTGAGTCCAAACTTCAGAGAAGGGTATGGAAATTCACACGTCCTTTGAGGAAGAATGTTAAAAGACATGTGGCTTGGAGCTGAAAGGTCTCCGTGCCTTGAGGTTTGACATTTTCCCTGTTGAAGAGTTTAGAGCGCTCTCTCTTCTATCCTCTTTCCCCCGGCTTCTTTCTTGGCTTTATTTATTTATTTATTTGCTCTTCCACTTTTGCCTCTTTAATTAAGCTCTCAGGCTTGGGACATTCTGACTGCCCCCTCCCCTATAAGGACATATTGAAAATGGCCTAGATGTAGAAGTTTTAGGCCTTGGAGCAAACTTTTAATAAATGAGCTTCTTAAAAAAAAAAAAAAGCTGTCCCTAAAATAGCAGGAAAATGTCCCCCAAATTGCCGTCACCCTTCCTCAGCCTCTTGGGATGCAGGCGGGCTAAAGTGTAGACCATGGGCTGGGGTGGCGCATGTTTTTAACAGGTCCTCCTGTCATGCCGGCCTCCTCTGCTGCGTTCCATCGAGTTCTCACACACGTGGGCAGCTCTGTGTCCACATGACAAAACCTGAAACACTCCCTGGAGCTACATACCAAGGGGAAAGTCCTATTATCTATGTCCTTGCCCAATGTATAGTTAAGATGAAATATCTAATGTAAATGTTTATCGCCTTTCCATCCCTGTTTATTGTGTCATAGTGTGCGCCATTTTGAATATGTAAATATGTAATCATAGCTCATGTGAAGGTCAACTGATAAAAACATGGTCTACATGTGAATTCAGATAGGACGAGACTCCTAGCCAACGCTTGGGATGCCTAACATCTTGGCGGATCATGCTTAGGGAAAACCATGGGGCGGGGGGGGGAAGTGGGGGGCTGGGGATGCGGCTCATTTGGTTGACTGTTTGCTCAGCACGCCTGAAACTCAACACATGCACCGCTACAAGTGGGAGTGGTCGCACACACTTGTGATCCCAGCCCTTGGAAGGTTGAGGTGGAAGATTCTAGAAATCCAGGGTCATCCAGCTACTACATAGAGATCAAGGCCAGCCTGGAACACATAAGACCCTGTCCCTATAACAAGCACCTGAGGGCAGAAAATGCAAGGTGATCTCAAATTCTCTCTGATCTCGCCATTTCTCATCGGATACATATTTTTAAAAATATCCAGCCATGTGCGGTAGCCCAGTGCTTGCGATCCTGGCACTGAGGAAGCTCATGCAGGATTGTAGTCTAAGGCAAACTTGGCTGCATAGCAGGGAAGATCCATGACCACGAGGGGCCGAGCAGCTGACTTCTGTACTTTGGGGCTTGTGTGGAATGAGTCAGGTGATCCAGGTGGAGCAGGTTGACCCTCCAAGACAGACAGCTTTTATTATTAAACTAAATGACTGACTGGCTCCGTCTGTTGTTCCTCTGTAATTTCGTGTATTATGCACTTCTTATTGCACACTTTCCGGTGTCTCATGCGTGTCTCTGGCTGTGAGTGCTACCGGAAGGGGTTGCAAATGCTGATGGGCACTCCAATATGCTTTATTCTGTATTTGACTTCGCGACTGTGATTTTAAATACGAGGTTAGTCGTTGGCTGCGTTCTTGGTCTGTTTGTGCCTTAAGATGCAGCACAGGCTCCATCAAGGAGTTCATCACTTATTAATGTACTTACAGATATCCTCCCATGCTGTCTTCGCCCAGGCAAATCCTTCAAAGTTGCCCATCCACGTTGGTCCCAATCTTTGTTTTTACGCCATCATTTGCACCTAAGTAAAATGTATTTTGATATTCATGTCGGATTTTGTAATCTTAAAATGTTAAGTAGAAACCTTCTTCCATATCTCTTCTTCGCTTTTGGGGGAATGATTGTCATGTTTAAAGCCCACAATTCCGGTTAATTCTCTGAAACGGTGAGGCTCCACCATTATAAGGCCTCTCGTTCCATGTCTTACATCTAGACTTCGTCCAACATTTCTGGACATTTCTGTAGTCTTATGGGACCTTGGTTCTGCCATTGCTCACTCATCCGTGTAGCATCAGAAGGCTGTGACCTGTCCCCTGCTTTGGGCAACTCTGAAGGCTGACAGAGGAAAAGCTCACCGGTGGCTTTGTAGGGCAGGGGTGAAGAGCAAGCGCTGAGCTGGCCGCTTGGTCACACATGGGCACCTTGGTTGAGTTTCACCTGGTGCCAGAGAGAGCATAGGGGATGGCAGGGGCATCTGAAACTGGGCACTGCAGTGTGTTTTTGAATTCTAGTGGGTCTGACATTGGGGTTTTAGGACATGTGACATTTCTTCCCCGAAAAACTGTGATTGGCGAAAGTGTTGGTGTCAACATGAGGAAGCACGGAGGCTTTCCCCTGCTTGGTCTGATGAGATATCAGTCAACACAGAACTGGTCGTCTGTAGGCTTCTTACAGAAAAGTTGCAGTGGCCTATATGCAAATCAGACAGTGCCAAGGTCCCCCAGGGCTCCCAGCTTGGCAGAGAGCTGCTTCTGACATATTCCTTATGTTGGTTTTGTGAATCAGAGAGTGGGCTGTGGAACGCTTATAGCACATTCCCGACCTGTGTGCCCTTGTTGGTTCCATCACATAAGCCTGGTAGTCTCCCATGGAAAACACCCACCAGCAAGGGAGCTCAGTTAAGTGGGAAGTCCATTCCTGCTCAAGGCATGACCAGGTTGACCAGCTTCCTGTTTGGAGGATTGCATGCTCCAGAGCCGAGACGATGAATAGCAATGCAGAGTGTCTGTGTCTCGAGAGGGTATTTTGTAAGGGGGTGGAGAGACTTCACTTCAAGGGGGCTGGTTTCACATAACCTGCATGGGAAGAGACATGTTTTTAGACCTTCAGCTTTTTGAGCACCATTTCAAGTGAGTGGAGAGTTGGAAGGGAGTGCCTCGAGTCTCTGGTTCCCCAGCATGCTATCTCTTCATGCTATCACTTAACTAATTCTTATTATCAGTTACACACATGGGCTTGTTCCGTCATATATACAATGTCCCTGCCCTGTGTTCCACGTCGGGAAAATAT
Organism: Microtus oregoni; assembly: GCF_018167655.1. NCBI lineage: Eukaryota > Metazoa > Chordata > Mammalia > Rodentia > Cricetidae > Microtus > Microtus oregoni. Next base: position 38,413,573 of record NW_024543077.1, on the reverse strand, counting down.
TCAGTTCACTGCGTAGTAGAAGGTTGGAGGAGCCCCTTAGGTGCCCCATCTGTTGCAAAGGCCTTGGCTTCTGGGGACAAATGCTTAACCAGTACAAAACCGAAGGTTTTAGGTTGGTTTTAAGGGTTAAAAATGAAACGATATGAACAACAGAAAGATTAAAGTTCTCTTTCTTCCAAACAAAATCTGTTAGCCGTGTGCAGTAATTCATGTTTGAAATCAGCCAGATATTGCGTTGCTAGAATGAGTTGCTGTTGGGCTATGGTTTAGTTCTTATGAGAGAAATGAAACTTTGAATAACAAGGCATGTGTGTGTCATGTAAGTGCATGTACTTCAGTCTCTCATTGAACCCAGAACTAGACTGGTCACTGCAAGCCCCAGCAATCTTCCTGTCTTTCCTCCCTACCCTGCCCTCCAGTAGTGCTGGGGTCACCAGCACACAGAGCTATGCCCATCTTTTGACTGAAGTGCTGGGCACTAGAACCCAGGTCTTCTTCCTGACTGTATAGCAAGCATCCTTATCTGCTGAGCCATACACTCGGTGGCCTATTTCCGATAATTGGCGTTTATCAAGTGCTTCTACTGTACCAGCTCCTATGGCTCTGTCAGCCATGCCTTAACTTATCCAGTCCCTAGAGCAACGCGGTAGTTTGTATTGTACTGCCTGCATTGCAGCTGGTGCTTGAGAATCAAAGGGGTGAATCGCTCGACCCCAGAAGCACTGGCCACAGAGAATGTGTGCCAACCACTGCCTGCTTTTACTGTGTTTACAGGTTGTCAGTTTAGTCTTCATTTGTTTGTTTGTTTATGTTTTGTTTTTGAGATAGGATCTCTCTGTTGCCAGGCAGGCCTCAAACTTGCTACTTGCTGCCTCAGCCTCCCAAGCCGGGGTTCCAGGCTGGACGGTTTTTTATAAAAGCCTGTTTTATTTGTTTCTCTTTTTATATATATATCTCAGCACCGTATAAAAGCATTAGGCCTTAACAATCCCTTTTTCTAATAATAAACTGATGTCCATTAACTATAGAAAAATGAGCAATTAAAAAGTAGAAAGACACCAAAATATCTCCCATGGCAAACACTAGGGAAGACATGATGCTACTTCTCCGTGGTCCTTTTTCTATATACACAGCATTTCACCTGGCAGCTTTATGATATCCCCACGCTCCTATTCCATTTTCTGTATTATTGTTCCCCATGTCACACAGCCGTGACGCTCTGATCGTCACAGTAAACGGGAAACCCTCGTTCCTTTTGTCTTCCCTTCTGATGTTCGTTAAACAGGAGCAGTCTTTAACATCAGAAGCAGTAAGTGCTGAGCTGTGGCCACCCTGGGCTGAATCACCAGATTTATTCCATCATCTAGTGAAAAGATTCTTGTTTCTTAGAAATCCACTTCTTCGCATTGGGACTCTCACAGGTGGAAGGCCAGTTATTAAACCAGGCCCCCATCTGGGGCTGCTTTCTTCCCACCCCTGCCTTGTGGTAAAATAAAGAGTTAAATTTGTGTTGGAGGGCTTCTTTCCTTTTCATTTTTTTTTCTCCTTACCTTTCTTTTTCTTTTTTTTTTTTTTGTAACATGGAAGAAGGGTATTAAAACTTCGTGCCATTCAAGAAACTCCAGTTAATTGGTTTCATATTTTGTCTCTGCAGCCGTCTTGCTGTGGCCCGCGTGCTGGGCTTCTTTCCTCCCTGAGAAGCACATAGGCATCGCTGTGTGGGCCAGTGACTGAGGGCTTACGAGCTCCACCATGACAGCCCTGGGTGAAGATGTCCCTTGGCCCGGGGATTAATAGCTGATGACAGATTGTCTGTTAGCTTCTGGTTTTGCTGTGCTCACCAGGACGGAGCTTTGCTGAAAGTGTCATGGGGGACGCTCAGAGGGAGTGTTTTTCTTGTGTTCGGAGTGACTAAAGACAGCCGGAGGTCGGAGGTCGGAGGCAGGGAATTTGTCAGGCAAGTCAGGAGCGCTCCCTCCCTTGCTGGAGTCCAATTGAGGCCATTTCTCCCAGACCTCAGGTCCTACTGGATGAGATTAAACATCTTGCTTGGGCTCTCTTCAGCATTTTGGAGTTCTAACATGGGTCTGGCCTCTCTATAGTCTTAGCAGATTGGATGTGGGCCTGGTTATAGCTTTTTGTGTATTCAATCTTGGCATTGGCAGAGTCCTTACCTGTAAGCACAGGCGGCCCCCCAGGTCCCCCAGTTGGTATCCTCTGCTTCTGGAGTCACCAGCTCACGTGGGAGCTGCCCTCGCAGGAGGAGAGCGAGCCCTTTCTCTAGGAGTACGCTGGTGGCTCCTGGATAGGGAGGTGTCGCTGAGGTTCCTGAATAGACCTAGCAAGGGCTGGTCAGTGTTTTAGGTGTCAGACGGCTGGAGATTTCTCTGTAACACTGATTAGGGTATCGTTTGCTTCTTGGTCCCTTCTAACTCTGGGAGATATTTAAATCTACCTACTTGTAATTTAAATTAATGCAGTTTAAAAAAATAAATAAATGCAGTTGAGATTAAAAAGATAAGATAAAAACCCCTTTTTGGCTTTTGGAGGACATTTCCGAGGTGGCTGGTGACGTGCATCGTCCTTTAGCCAAGTCAAGGAAAAGGAGTGGGCCAGTTGTGACGGCCATCAGTGTGAGGAATCGGTGTGAGGGTCATCTCATCTTAGACAAGGTGCTTTGACTGCAGAGTTGAGTTTAATAAAGATGTTTTATTATAGGCTTAAACATAAGGGGTAAGACGAAGACAGACACTCAGAAGGAAAGACAGACAGACACACCCAAGACCATGGGCTTCTCAGAGTCACACAAGAAAGACTTCCCCAAGTGTGAGCTTGGGCTCCTCAAGGGAAACTCCCCTGGACTGTCTGGAAGTTTGTTAACATAACCAGCTTTCCTCTGAACCACGCCCCTGAAAGTGTGCTTTCCTCTTCTGTGCTGTTGGATGCCTTCTGAGTGTCCCTGAGAACACAGGCTCCATGGGCTCTCGTACCTGTCTCATGCTTTGACAGGGAGTGGGAGGGCGCCGTTGCCAGTGAGGGTGTTAGCCAGCAAGCAGAGCTTGCTGTGCGTCTATTCGATGCATAGGAATCTTGTGCGGTGTAACTATTCCCATCTCCTAGCTGAGACAACTGAGACAGAGGGAGATTAAACGACAGGCCCCAGGGTCCACTGTGGAGACGCACCACACCGCAGCCAGTGTCCAAACGTTTAAACCCAGTCTTCCTGCCTCTCGATGTGATTAAGGCATTGTTGTAACAGTGAATTACTATTAATAATATTTGGGCATGATGGTGCATGCTCATGATCCCTGCACACAGGAAGCTGAGGCCGGAGAATAGCTGCATTTGCGAGGCCATCCTGGGCTATGTTGTAAGAACCCACTTTCAACCTCCCCATCCCCCAAAAGCATAAAGACTGATATCAAGCCTTACATATAACTAGAGTCACTCATTGAAGTGCTAAATATTTCTCTTCTCTTTCCTTTCTTCATTTTTTTTTTCCTTCAGGGTGTAGAATGGGAGGAAGGGAGAGACTTTCAAAGACATTGCGAACACATTCTACTTAATCTGAAATATTTTGACGCTTCTGGAGAAGGAAGATGATTTAATTTCATATATAATTGCATGAAGAATTATAAATTATGTTTTCTAAAATACCTATGACACTAAAGCACAAAATGAACAGATAAAACTGATTTGTTCGCTGACAAATCAAGATATATGGCTGTGTTTTCATTACGAGTGCTGCTCGCGCAGAGGGAGCAGCCGAGCACGTTGCCATACGACGCGAGCCGTTTCCAGGCGGCGCAGCCTCGGCATGGGCATCTCGAGGTGATTTATCGCCACGCTCAATTATTTTCTCTAAAACACACTGGCAAGCAAAGCCCAGGTTGAACTTCTGAAGTCACAGCATGCAGAGACATCTTTCTGATCAACCTTTGGCGTAAGCTTCCTCCTCTGAAGTAAGGTGTTCTGTTCTGTGAAGGGAAGAGACCATTTCCAAGGGAAGGGCTTGGGGGTGCCAGATAAGACATTATCTCTCAACGCTCTGGATAGTATCCTGGAAGGTATGTGTTGACCTCTTCTGGAGGAGAATTTATTCATAGGAAGAGTGAGCAAGAATCTTTTAATTCTTCCCATTAGACTGAAGCCATTGCGTGTCTTCTAGCTCTCCGTGGTGGAGGAAGAAAACAATGCAAAATTCAGATCTTCTAAGTTGAAGCCCTTTTCAGGGGACCCCTGTCCCCACACTGACACAGACCTTGGTGTATCCTGAGTTTTCAAAGGGGTCCAGCTGTTATTGAGGCTAGGGCTATACTAGCGATTGTGGATAAATGAGAGAGTCATCTTCTTTGTGGAGCCGTTGATGTGGGCTGTGGTCAGTGCAGTCTGCAGGGGAGGCACTGGCTGCTACTCCTCCCTTTTGTGAGTCACCTGGTTGGTGATGAATGTGCAGGTTAGAGTAGAGAGCGGATCTGGGTGTCAGAGAGGAAAGGGAGAGACCCATGTGGTAGATCTTGAACCCTTTTGTACCCACTTGGAGCACGACAGGATCAGACACAAAGGGTTACGTCACTTTCTTCATGTGCATCATATTCAATGCCTTATTACCTTCCTTTCTTCTTATTTATCTTTGAGAGTTGGCTGGAAGCGACTGCTTTATGGTATGAAATGATGTGGCCTTCCCAGTAAATGAGGTTTGAAAATAAAGGTTTCTAATAAATTGAGCACTGCACATCAGTTCTGAAGCACCTTTAGTTTATGGTATAGTAAACACGAATGCTCAGTTGGTTTACTAGTTTCCTGTCTCCGAGAAACTGGTAGGATTTGCTCCCGATGAGTGTGGTGGCTCTGTCACTGCCCTGGGACCCTGTGAGATCACGCGGGAGCTGGCAGCGTGGCCTGTCTGAAGTGGAGGGTGGTGACAGAGGGCTTGCCATGGCCGTCACATGTTCCTATTGTGTGACCACCTGGCGGTAATCTTGGTGATTTCAGACTGTGACTCTGCTTCAATTTTTCCATCTATTCAACCAGAGTGATACTAACAGTTCTCCCTCTGTAGAGTTGTCTGCCTAAAAGAAATAAGTCATGTAAAGCAATTTACGTTGCCCTTGACCCATAGCAAGGGTTTGGTCCCCAGGACCCATGTAAGGAGAGAGAACTAAGGCCAAAAGGTTGGTCTTGGACCTCCACACACAGCCCATTGCGTGCATGCCCACACAAATGCCTACAGCCTTGCTATAGTAATAATAATGATAACAATAATACAAAATCACTTTTAAAAATATTGTTATTGCTAGGGCTAGCTGTTGGCTCAGTCAGTAAAATGTTTGCTGTGCAACCGTGTGGACCTGGGCTCGATCCCCAGCAGCTGTATAAAAGAGCCAGGCGTGCTAGAGTGTGGCCATAATCCTAACACTGGAGCGGACAGAGACAGGAAGATTCCTGGTCTGCCACACTAGACAAATTGGTGAATTTTGGGTTATGAGAGACCCTGTAGCACAAAACGAGATGTACAGTGATTGAGGAAGACAACTGACCTTGATATTCACAGACACACCACACACAATATACACACATACACACACATGTGCACATACACACACATACACAATATACACATTCACAATGCATATACACACATATACACAATATACACATGCATACACACATACACATACACACACACATACACACATATACACACACGCATATATGCACATATGCAGATACATACATACACATGCATACACACATATACACATTTGCATGCATACACACGTACATATCACACACACAGAGTGTACCACAAAATAGATTGCTATTGTTAATATAGAGCACAGAAGCCAGATAAATCTGTTTATATCTTTTGTCTTCTTGGCTTCAATGCAGCATTTTAACCTGAGATACTGGGTGTGAATTACCGATACTATTTTCTTGCTCTCTATGTTTCCTTGTGATATAAGAGGACTAGGCATAGACATAGGGACATTTCTATGTTTTTAGTTGGTGGTATCTGTCCCCCACCTGCCACGGGACCCACGAAGGTCTCTGTCATGCTGTAAGTCTTTCGGTATCCCATTCCACAGCTGTACTGGGAAAGGTGGTGTTTGTTTGTTGTCTGGTGTGGAAGAATGATCCTGTATTCCATTGTTGACCCCCCCCCCCCCCCCGTAAAGCACTTGGAATATTTTATGTAGGCTGGCTTTGAGCTAGAACTCCTTGCTTCATCTACACGGATAGTACATACATGTATAGTACACATAGGTATAGTACAGGGAAGCCATTTAAGCCAGTCACACATGTCTTCTCTTCTCACGTGGGTCTGCCTGTGGGATTGCCTTGCATGCATCTGGGGCCAAGTGGAACAGAGGAGGCAGCCAGAAACAAATCATGTGAATGACGTCCTCTGGGTCCCCTGGAAAACGTGAATCTCGCGAGAGCTCAGCTCTGCGCCTTTGCCTCCTGGTTCCCCCTTGCCTCCTTTCTCCTGCAGTTTTCCACAGGGGCCTGCTTCACTCCCCAAGCCGTGTTATTTGGGGCCTTTGTCATGTACCAAATGACTCCAAAAGAAGCTGCAGTAAACCTAACTAAATAAAGGTTGTAGCTTGCGTTATGGTCTATCTGGCTATGTTATAGTCTCATGCAATTAGCCAGTATACCCAGGGATAGGGAATCAAATGGCATTGTGCTCAAAAATAGCTTTAGATTTCGGTTTATTGATTATTCCCTCCTCATTTCTCCGTCACTTTCTGTCTCACTCTTTCCTCCCCAATCCTCACTGTTTAAACTCTTCCTGTTCTCTTCATTTTTTTTTTCTTTTTGGAGCAGTATTTTCCTCTTTAAAAAAAAATCTAAGTGTGGGGAAACCAGCATTTGAAGGAGGCCTGTCTCCTGCCAGACAGCGGATGTGTGGTCCCCACTCTGTGTCGGTGTGTGCTTATTTTAATGTTAGCATCATCAACTGAAAGCTAATAATACCTTAAGAAAAGTATAATTATGAAGGTAAATCTGTATCAAAAATTGCATGGTGTGCCTCGAAGTCAAATATAATTATTAGTGACTAGCCCTCCATTTAATAATTCTCCAGTCATAGAATTGTACATAAAGAGTTTCAAAAACTCTGTACTTAGAAAAATCATTCAATTTCTTATAAAACGTAATCCACCAGATCTTAGACAAAAATAATCTGTTTTGGTATAATAGAACCATACCTATATGGAAATAACCGAAACACCCTGCAATAGATAGAACATTATGTCTTTCTGTTCAATGGAGCTGTGTGGTTACTGCTGAGCCCTGGCTCTCACTGCTTTTTGAGTTTGGTGGTTCTAATTTTACTTTTCTGAGTATTTTCTTCTTCTGGCCTTGGCCTCGAACAGTCACCTCTGCACTCTGGGGCCCTTCGTCCCGGCGGTGTGGGGCTACGGGTCTTGCAAGCTGGCACACATGTTGCGAGGGGCTAGGATAGCACCACCCTGAAGGGTAACTAGCAAGCAGCGGTGTTTGGCCTGCTTGGTGCCTTTGGAGGTGACAGAAAACAAGTAAGCAGACAGCCTGGATCAAGACAAAATCAGGGGACACCGGTCCAGTCTCTGTCCTAGCAGATTTGTGTACCTCTGGAGGACTGGTAAGGGGAAGTGTTATGGGGGTGGAGGAGTGAAGGGTTCATTCATTCATTCATTCATTCAAATGTATGTTGAGTGAAGTGTACACCTTACCTTCACGGAAACCCTTAGCTCCAGGATTGCAGGCAGCCTGGATATCCTTGCATGCTGTCTCAGTGTGTACTCAGTGATTGTTTTTTGTTGTTGTTGTTGTTTTGTTTTTGTATTTAAGACAGGGTGTCTCAGGGTTTCTGTTGCTGTGAGGAGACACGGATACCGTGGCAACTCTTACAAAGGGAAACATTTCACTGGGGCTGCCTAACAACTCAGAGGTTTAGTTGGGGCCGGCGGCAGGGCAGCACGCAGACAGACGTGGTGCTGGATGGAGGAGGAGCTCAGAGTACCGCATCTTGGTCCACGGGCAGAGAAGCAGTTCCTGTCCCTGGGCATTGCTGGAGCATAGAAGACCTCAAAGTCTATCTCCACAGTCACGCGCATCCCCCAGCAAAGCCACACCCCCTAATAGGACCACTCCCTGTGGGGGGGACCAGTTACATTCACGCTACCACACAGGGTCTCTCTACCTGTCCTGGAACTCACTATGTAGACGAGGCTGGACTTGAACTCAGAGAGACCCACCTGCTTCTGCCTCTGGAGTACTAGATTGAAGGCGTGCACCGTCGCACCTGGCTATGCTCAGTGGTTTTTAACTCGCATGCAGTATTGACATTAAAATGCCTGTTGTCACGGTACTGTGCCAATCATACGCATAGAAGTTAGAATAATGCCAGGTAGCGCTTTAATGACCGTGTGGCTAATGGTGGCTATTTATAGTCATATTTATGACCTAACCTCCATTTTTTATTAGTTGTATGTAACAGTCATTTTGTTTTATTAGTATTATTTTCCTCTGCTGCCGGGAGGTTGAGCCTAGGGTGTTGCCGCAGACGCTAAACCAGGTCGTTCCACACACCTGCACCCCCGTGTCTGTTATTTTAAACAGTTTTATTTATTTGAGACAAGGACTATTGACGGGATAGAAAACAAAACCGTTCTTTTTTTTTTAATTGGGGATAAGTATCGTGCCCCCCCCCCCACACTCTTTTCTGAGTAGTTTTGTTCACAGAGTCTGTTCCGCTCAGTCTGCACAGTGTCCTCTTCTCCGTGTGCCCACTGGCTCGTATTCTAACATTTGAATACTGCTCCTGTTGTGGTTTTTCCTTCCCAGCAGACAATGTCTTTCTCTTACCACAGCATGCTACCTGCTCCTGTCTGACTCATGCGCAGGGGCTTACTACGCCTTGGGTGGGGTCTCCACGAGACTCATCCTGCGTTGTGAGTGTGGGAAGCAGGTCGACCAGTAGGCCCTTTCTCCTAATCAACAGCCACATGGCAGTCAGAAGGAGAGGTCTGTGCAGGCAGGGGCAGTGACAGCAGCAGCGGGGGCTGGCACCGCGGCGTGCGTGCGTGAGTGTGAGCGCTTTGACACACGGAGTCACAGCCTGTTATCACTTACGCTGGTGTCAAAACAATGCAGCAGCCCGAACTGCAGCTTGGCTTGCTCCCCGCTGTCACACATGCTCCTCGTAAGTCATTAGAAGGTTGGCGTGGGCTCCTTCCGGGATCACTCAGAGCTGCATGGGGGGGGGGGCGGGGGAGTACTGGTTATTAATCACGTGTGGCTAATTGTGCCGGGGCCGTTTGGGGGTGTCCTGATGGCACGGTGACAAGGGCCTGATTCCCAGGGGCCTCTTGTCTGGGAGAGCTCGTAAGCACAGCGGCTTTCTTAACAGCCATACGGGAGTGGATCAGGCAGATCTTCCCTGAGAGTTAAAGGAGGGTGAAGCCTCATTGGGTAGGGAAGCTTGGTTCAGACCGAGACAGAGGGGACTGACTGACAAGGCCGTAAGGTTGTGATGGACAGAAGAAGGGAGATGGTTGGCAGGAAGCTCCGTCTGGCTAGTGTGCATGGATACTAGGGGCTTTGGGGCTCAGAGAGAAGAACCTTGGATGCTAAGCGGAAGTGTTTTTGATATCTTAGCAGTGTCCCGCTAGGGACCACCACGGAAAGGTGCTGAATCCGCGCAGTTACGGTGCTTGAGAAATATGTGATTCTGTTGATACGTGGTTGAGGTGTTAATCAGTGAACCGCACAAGTGACTAGGCAGAAAAGTCCTCTGGTATAATCAAAGAGAAGTTTTTTTTTTTTAAATTTTATTGTTTTTGTTTGGTTTTGTTTCAGGGAGGTGACCAGTTCTGGCTAACAGTATCTTGACAGTGTCATCAGAGGCCCAGGCTTTCACTTTTATCCGGGCTTCTCTTAGTATCATTGCAAAATGGCTATCACAAGTCTAGACTTCCAGTTCAGATCCCAAAGACTTAGAAAAGGGGAAGAGAGAAGAGCCAAAGACAGGATCCCCCGCCCCCCGACCTCATGAAACACCCCTCTTCTGGTTCTGCGAGGAAGGCCTTCCCGAGGACTTTACCTTTTACTGTACTATCGGGTCTTTGGAGCTTGGGAAATCAAGTTTTTCATCTGATACAATGCATCTCAGAAAAAAAGGAAACCCGGGATTCTCTGGGAAGGAGGAAAGGAAAGTGGATACTGGTCGGCGTTGGCCACAGCGTGTTTGTGTCTATCGTGGGAAATCAAGACAGCCAGAGAACAGAGGGGCAGAGAGCAGAGAGTGCCAGCAAGACATCCTGATTATACTCAGACAAAACAACCCCAGTTTCATTTTAATTCTGGGTTTGTTTAACAGAAAAATATTAGGCAATGAATTAGGAAAACGAGGCTTCGAGTCCAGCACTGCTCTTATTTTAGACCTGTGCAGGGGGAAGCAGGGCTCTGAGCGTTGTTTTTTTGATCTGCATGAAACTGGGGCTTATGGGAACACATACACCGGAAAATGGGGACTTCAGATCCAGAACGTGGGATGCCGAGAGGAGACCCGTGCTTTGGAATACTGCTTTCAGATTAAACGTTGAGTAAGTCATAAAACTAAGCATGCAGGTTACGGGAAGGTACACGTTTTATTAAAAACTCGTCTTTCCCTACTTTGTGGGACTGATGAACTGGCAAACGTGTTTCATGAATTAATTTAATTCAAACAGCCCTCTAATATTCCTTGGCTCAGTGAGCGTTTCTCTGGTCGCCCGTACGAGCGTTCTCAGGCTGCAGGGGAAGGGGGGCCTGGCAGATTCTTGCTCCTCCTCCAGGGACGATTTATACATGACAGTTGATCATGCAGTCTTCTCCCGATAAAGAGTTGGTTATGCCCTCCATACGTAGACACTCTCTCCTGCTTGCTTCTGTCCATGGAAAACTTAAGATCAAGGTTCAAGTTGAGTTGACATCCCAGGAGACAGGGGCTTGTCCCCACTGCACTGCCTGCCCAGAGGCACTTGGGTGGCTCTCTCTGTTTGGCATTTGCCCTGGGAGCAGAGGTCCACACACTAGCTTTATCCACTCCTCACCTCTGTTCTCTCCTAGCCTGTGAGTTATCCTGCCCTATGCACACCTACCACCTCCTGGCCTAACTGCACAGCAGCTACCAAGGGCACCCGTGAGCTGGTGCAAGGCAAGGACCCCTAGGAGGACCCTGCGCTCGCTGCTTCGTGATACTGTATCTCTTTTATCTCTAAACAAGAATGGTATACATGCTTAGCACATTGTGAGGATAAGATTATATTCAAACAGTGTTCTTAGCGCTGTGTTTAACACCTGGTAGGTGTTCACTTTAAAAACTTGGGTGCTGGGAGAAGGCTCATCCTTTGAGAGTTCCCAAGAGCCCTGCCAGGCATCTCTCAACTGCCTGGAGCTTCAGTTCCCAGGGCATTGATGCCTCTGGCCTCCACGGGATCATGAACTCATGTACATCCTACACAGAGATGTGTGCACACGCACACACATGCGCGCACACACACATACCTACAAATAATACAAATGAATCTTTAAACATTGTTTGAAGGATAGTAAGCAGGACAGTGTTGATTGTTCAGGAATGCAGCCTCTTTGGTTTGCTTTGTGCTGTTCTGCAAATAAAAGCAGAGAATTAGAAGGCCGTGCATCAGTGCACGCTGCCCCGGGTAGTATATTTCATTCTCCTTAGTATCTAAGGGGTTAAGTTTTGAGTGAGCATGGGACGGCAAAGACAGAAGTGAAATTTTTTTTTCCCTATACATAAAGAGAGCCTTGGAAAGAAGGAGGCTAAGGGGTCTCTCTCAGAGAATGGAAAGGGAATGGAAGTGGGGCAGCAGAGAGTAAATGATACAATATGATTTGAATTTGATACATAGTAATACCGCCCAACTGAGATCTTTATCATAGGAAGAAAGGAACTACTCAGGATTCATAAATGCCGTTTATTAGCAATTACTATTTGGGCTTCTTTAACTAGAAAAAGTCTCCAGGCATCTGAGATCACTAATGGAGCTTCGGAGGTAAGAAGACAAAAGGACTTTTATGTTGTTGGTTTTATTTAAAAGCTAAAACAACAACAACCAAAACCCCCTTTTTATTTTTGTATGTACAAAGGTGACTATAAATGTTTTACCAGCCCGTAAGTGTATGTTTTGATCTACGTTTACACTTATTAATGGCATAGTTACAGTAGGAAAATTCATCACAGGTTTTAACACTTTCTTTTATGATAGGCGGGATGATGTCATTCATATATAATAAACAGTGACCACCCGGAGCAGACATTTAAAATAACGGGGGCATTCATTCTCCTGGAACTGCTGCCTAAAATAGGCCACCGTTAAAGTCGTAGTAACATGCCCTGGGAGGGACACTTTTGGGGGGTCGAAATCCCACTGCTGGTTTGGAAATTTGTAAAGATGATTAAGCTGACAGATGACACTGGGGAATTCTGAGCCCCAGGGCTTGCACATAGCCCTATCTTATGGCGTGGCTTATCTGCACTCGGGTGGGCGGAGCCTGTCTCACTTTTATCATTTTAACTCAAATACCACAAAAGTGCCCCACCCCATGACAAGGACTACTTTACAATCCACAGATTTCAGCATTCCTCCCAGCTGCCTTAGTAGTGATCTCAGAGCCTGGGATTAGGTTTAGCAGGGCAAGTGTCCTTGGAGGTCAGAGTTCAAGGAGTCTTAGTTAGCTTTCTGGGTGCAAGGGGAAAAAGGGAAGACAGTCACTCAAGATGCTTTCGGAAACAAAGGTTTCATTCTGTAGGGCTCTAAAAAGAAAAATCCCTCAAATAGCCTCACACACACACACACACACACACACACACACACACACACACACACACACACGCAGTTTGTAATCTCTACGGTTAGCAAGTTTACTCCCGCCATTAGTGATTCTGGCCTATAGAGTGTGTACAAACCCAAAGGAAAGGAAGTCAGTGAAGGTGGGGGTGTCGGCGGGAGAGGCAAGCCCTGCCCACAGACTCCCTCCCTCCCGCCCCCATTCCTTGCAGGCTTGTAATTAGGTCCAGACTTGCTGTAGTATCATTACACAGTGAAGATGAGCTGGGAGCTCTTTTGAAGTTAAGTTTCTGAACATTACCCCCTGCTGTCGAAAGGGCATTGCCTTGCTGTGACCAAGCTTTAAAAGCAGAGCCCTGCTAAGCAGTGCACGCCCCTTCCTGGTTCCTGGAGGAGGAGCCTCCTCCGGAGGGGCCTGGGTATTTCTTGCAGGTGGTCTTGCAACACCATAGGAAACTCTCGGTCTTTCAAGGCTGGTGTTGAGAACTTCAAGTAGGCAGAATCACAGGGTACCGATTAATGTAGCCACCAGAAATGCGTCAGCTCAGGCTCTGTGAGTAGGAAAAGCTATGGAGAGGGGGCAGGGTGTGCAGTGCAGTGTCCCAGAACCCAAACTGCTCGGGAGAATGTTGGAAGAATACATATGATCTAAATTCTGCTTTTTGAGCTCTCACTCCCATTTTTTATATTGTTTCGTATCAATAAATGTACTGCGGAGCCCCTCCCCCCAAGTGGAATCTGGTCTGCTGTGAAAATGAATGGAATGGGGTATATGGACAGAAGGGAGGGTGGTAGGAGGGGCTGCTGGGATTATATGTGCAACACAGCACACTTAAAGATTCTTTCCACACCCACCGTATTTAGGAATCTCCCCCTGACTCCCTTGGTGTATCCCTGCTGGGCTCTCCCCAGGGATTCTCTGGGGTCCTTCCTGTGTCTTACTTCTTGGGGAGTCTGGCACCTGCAGGATTTGTTTCACTATTCTTTTACAGGTTAATTGTTATAAAGTTGCCTTTGACGTTTATTGTTGCTAATTCTGCAACTTAGGTGTTCCGGGAAGTGTGACCACGCCTCCCCTAAGACCCCAGAGGGCGGCAGAGGTCTCCTCTGTGTGTTTGGCCACTCTTCTGTCCCTTGGTGCTCTGTGTCACCCTTACATCTTGTGCTGTCTAGCTGTCGGTGGCTGTTCCACACTGACTCGGCTCATGCCTGGGCTGTGATCTTGACTGTCTAGAAATGTATTAATTCTTTGTCAAGAGGTTTACAGTAGTGGCTCATAGGAAATCATTTCAGTGTTATCAAGTTTGCTTTCACATCGTTTCAGATGGATTTATGTCAGGTCAAAATTATTTATATATGTAACTTAATTTAATATAACTTAAATTAATAAATCAATTTTTCTTGTTTTATTTTGCCTGGTTAATTGCTTTAGCTACTTCTCTCTCTTTCTTTTTGGTATTTTGGTTGTGCAGGCCAGACGACCTCAAACTTGCTATTACCTAGTATCCTGGCCTTCCTGCCTCTACCTCCCCTGTGTTGGAACTATAGGCCTGTGCAGGCCTGGCCAAGTTTGAATCTGAACCAAGTCATCCGTCATGTTGGCATTCTGAAATCTACAAGTTTTTGTATGCATCATCCTCCAAACGACTGGCAAACTGTGAAGGGGCAGAATGACAGATAAGATAAAATCCCAGGCTGTGAGGCTGAATACCGGCTTCCCAGCTGCTAGCGGTCAGGCTCACGCTTTGGGGCTGTGATTTGCACCACCAGGTTCACTGAGTGGAAGAGCTTCAAGTGTTTCTCCTCTCGCCAGGACAAAGGAACACAGCTGTGGTGTAGATGGCACGTGCGGACCCAACCTTTTGAGTTCTATTTGTGCTGCTTGGGAATTTCTGTTTCTTCGTGACATTATTTATTTGTTTATATTACAATCAGTTGTCCTAGAACCAAGAGACTTAGATTTCCAGCAGTCTGTATTCTTCCCTAAGGTCCTTCCTGTGTCCCCTCTGGGGTCCCCTTAGCCACCCTAGCTTTTCAAGCTCCAAGCAGCTTCTGCCCCAGCAGGTGAGTTAGAGAGTAGGTGGGCAGTTGGTTTTGGCTCCAGGCTCTGCATCTTTCTAACATGAGGTCATCTCCCACCAGCCCAACTCCTATCTCTCTCTAGATCTTTGTCCCTGGCTTCACTCAAAGCTGTTAAAGCCCTCGGGGGTTCAGGATCCAGATCTCTGGACCTGCGCATTCCTTAGAAGATTCCTAGAGATTCCCTGGCTCATTTTCCGGAGTTCCTGGGAGGCTGAAGAATTTAAGGGCCTGGAGAATTTCCAGAGCCACCAAACAGAAGGCTAGCAAGGGTAGTATTAGACTGCCCCTCCCTGTGAGGTAGCCACCTGACTTACGGGAAGTGCAATGGGCTGAGAGCTGTCCTCACTTTATTGATGATCATGAGATGACTTGGTAGCCAATGAGTGGTTCTCTTCCTGCTGTTGTTTTTCCACTCTGTTTGCTCGCCCATCCACATAACTCTGGTCTCACAAATCTTTTCACGGTGTTTATAACTTTTAAGTCATTTCCCCGAGACAGCTCCATTTATGAAATCACATTCACTTTCTATCAGCTTTTTAATAGGTCTTTTTAAGTTATGAAATACGCAGCTCCTCTAAGAATCCCATTGTTGTAACCTCTAGAAGAAGTTGATTTTTATATTTCTTTCTTTTCTTCTTCTCCCCCTCCCCTGCCACAGGGTTTCTCTGTGTAGCCCTTGCTGTCCTGAAACTCCATAGAACAGGCTGGCCTCGAACTCACAGAGATCCACCTGCCTCTGCCTCCCGAGTGCTGGGATTAAAGGCGTGCACCACTGCCACCCACCTAGTCTTTATAGTTCTAAGACTATGACTTTGTACAACTTTATATTCTTCTGTGGCCAGCAAGATGGCTCTGCTCTTGCTGAGGACCTGAGTTCAGTTCCCAGCACCCCTGTCAGGAGGCTCACAACCACTTTTAACAACAGCTGCAGGAGGATTTGATGCCTCTGGCCTTGGCAGATGCCAACAGTCAAGCGCAGACACCCTCCTACCACCCTCACATAAGCAGACAGCTAACGAATTAAAGCAACAAATCTCCAAGGAAGTGTATTCTCCTGGATTGAGGCTGGCAGGGTGTGTCTACACGACGCTATTCACTATTCACTATGTTTACCATAACAAGCCCTGTGAAACAGAGGACTGCCTGTCGGCCCCAGCGTTCGAGGTGCTCAGCTCCCAGAAAGCCCTGCGGAATTGTCTGCTCGTCAGTGGGAGATTCTGAGACTTTCAGATTCTTTCCTGGTTATTTTTTTTCGCAGCTTATTAGGAAAATGAAGCCGCGTTAGTGTATAGAGTTTGTACTTAAAGAAATGAGACTCGCGGTAGCGTAGCCATGAGACTATAAACTACATTGTTTGCCTTGCAGCTTGCTACGCGGCCAACATGGAGGCCCTGCCTTGGGTGGGGCGTGCGTGCAGTGTGCAGGCAATAGGAGTAGGAGTGACTTTGGACTCCTTCATTTCCATGTAAGCCAACATGCCTAAATGTTTAGAATTTCTCAATAGGAATAGATTCGAGGAATTTTACCCAACAAGCTTCCCCCCCCCTTTTCTTTTTAAAGAATATATCCTCTAGAAATAAGCATGTGGAGTTTGATTTCTTTACCATGAATAATTGCGCTAAAATATCTCAAGGACGCGTTCTAAATTTGCAGTTGTTGTTGTTGTTGTGTGTGTGAAGGTTCAGAATGCTTTTCAGGAAACAGCCTTCCTTTTCCCGGAAGAGCAAAATAGCAAAACAAACAAACAGCCCACGGCCCTTACCACAAATCCAGTCAACCAGGCCCCATTAAACAGAGAAATGTTCCTAATGAGGTCGAAGTATTCCTTGGGCCTCCATTTATACAAGCAGGGTGCAAGCACACCTCACCTCCATTCCCTCTCTGGCCCTTTTGGGCATCCTTGGGGACACAGGCTCTTTCCCTGAGCATCCTGCCAGGCTTCAGGGTGCTTGCTTAAATACAGATTCCTAGTCCCTGGAGACCTAGTGTATTTGGTCCCCTGGTGGCAGACCCTGGAATTGTTATTTTCACAGGTTCTGTTGTGTGTATGAGAGGGGGAGGGAGATATCTGTGACCCTAAGTTTGAGAGCCCACGTCGCCATCCCGTTGTCCTCGGCTTCTGCTCCCTCAGATGCAGTCGATGTTATGCAGGGCCCCTTCCGGAGCTCTTTGTTGCCGAAGAACAGGCTGCTCGGTGGGCTAGAACAGATTGTCACCAAGTAAATGCGGAGTCAAGGGACATAATTTTACGGGCTCACACCTATCTCCCAGCCAAAGGCATTTCAGGTTAGTTGTTTGCCTGCACTGGCGAAGGAACAACGGGCTCATCTGAACTGGGACAACCCCAGCTCTGGGTACATTCTGTGGCATGGTCTTTGCCAGCTCCCATTCAGCCCCGCGCATTCGTAATTGTCAACTGTTTCCTTGCATCGAGACATGGCAGGAAACCTCTTCTTTGTAGAACCTCATTAAGATTTCAGTTGCTAACAGATTTTATTTTACGGTTCCAGCTTTCATGATATTAAGATATGGAGATTCGGGCTTCTGGGAAGGGCTCTTTACAAGGCTAAAGCGTTCTTTTGCCGTGGGGGGAGCATCACTGTTTCTCTCCGGGCACAAGGGGAAAGGGAAAGGAAAGGACGGTCAGACATTCTAATTGATGTGATGTCCGACTTTGACAGCACAATAAAGGATTGCCAAGTCACTCCCAAAATATCATTTGTTTGAGACCTGTGTGGTTTTACTTACGATGGCAATTAGTTTCCAATGATTTTGTGAATTTTGTTTGGGGTGGCCAGAAAGACACACCACATTGGTAAAACAGGAACATTTTTAAATGAATATTTTTTTTTATGTTTGAGGTATTTATATGGTAAATAAACAAGCCCTGATATAAATGACCCCCCTTCTTTCATGGTAGCATGAAATTATACTATGTCATTTTATATTTTTATGCTGTTCACCCTTGTGCACTTGAAGACCTTTTTCTAAATAACGTGTACTACTTAACTACAGTTAGTGTCAATAGGGTGCTTCTAGATGCCTGCTGTGTCCAGTCTTCTCTTGCTAACTTGGTCATTCCTTAGGCCTGCACCAAGGGGCCCTGGGCTATACTAGGGAGCACAGGTGTGTCCCTAGCTGGAGGCGCTGGTCTGTGAGATGGTGGTTGTATGTGAAATTTCCCTTCTCCAGATGTGATGTTGCTGTACCTTCCCTGAGGAAGCCAGCCCAGCTGCTCTTGCAGGTCAGAGGCCATCTCTGTTTCTCCCGTTTGCTTTGCCTCCTCCTCATGTCCCTGAGGACCCTCCCTTGAGTCTGTTCCCCCTCCCCCATCCTCACATCACCTGCTCTCTGTGGTGATCTGATGGCCCTTGTGGACAGTGCCTTCTAGTGAGTGCCCCTGTCCCTGTTTGGAATCCTGCCGTCACAGGAGCTGCTGTGAGGGTGTTCAATGAAGAGGAGGAGGGGGGCTGACCTTCTGCAGATCTGCCACATGAGTGGTTTGCTTTGTTGACGTCGTCACTATATCCTTGCCTAGCATCCTCTTGGGCAGTGCCATGTCTGGTCATAATCCGAGCTAAAAGTTTCTAAATTAGAGGCCTTCTCATTTCAAAACAGAAGAGCGTTCATGAAAGAACTGGGATTTTGGAATGCAAATAGCTCTTCAGCAGTGTGTGGTTGCCCTGCTAATTTCCACGGGAGTGTAGCAGTTTGACGACAGTTGCATAATTCCATTGTGAAAAAAAACCTGTCGGGTACAGAATGGGGTGAAGGACAAAGTGGATGGCCTGTCCACGCCATGTACAGCGTGAGGACGCGTTCTTCCAACAGATGGGCTATTGCAGTTAAAATCTGCTCAGTAGCCCGTAGTGTCTTTCCTTCCCGCCACAAAGGCAATAATGTATATATGCGATTAATATACACATGCTGTTATGCTCACTATACACATGTGCATATCTGTGTCCACACACAAGCACGCATGTGTATAAATCTACAGTCTGTATCTTTGCCCTTACTAGCGTTTTTGGTGGCATGAATTTTGAATGCCTGTGTGTATCTGCATGTCACCAGTGAATCAACTCATTTGGTGTAGAAGATCACACTATTCAGAATTAATTTCTACAAGTAACTTTTTTTAATAAAACAGTTATGCATTTGGATTCCATTCTGTTTGGATTAATTAGTTGGTGGTAGTGGATAATCGTTTAAAATAACTTTCAAAGTCTAGATTCTATTCCTAGTTGACGCTCGTGATTGATTTTCATTGACATCTAAGGTGTCATGTTGTCAAATTTCAGACTTTGCATTTAATTAGTGTTTTTTTTTTTAAAAAAATTACAGTTATCTTAGAATTAAGGTTTTCATGGCGGGGGGTGGGGCTGTCTCTGGCTGGCCTCAAACTGTCTGTAAGAATGGTCTTGACCTCTTGATCCTCCTGTCTCTACCTTCCAGATTGGAGTTCAAAAACGCACAGTTCATTCGAATGTGAGCTGATGGCACCGTCCTGATTTAGGGGTCAAATTGGGGGAGGGGGTCTGTAAAGCATCCTTAAATGGACAAGCTGCTAAGTGGAATATTCTGAGGTATAACAGTCACCCAAAGGTTTTATTGTGAGGTACGCCATGCTCACCAAGTGATATCTATGTTTAGTATTAGAAAATAGATACTAAAACAAGCATTCGGGTTTGTACCATACTGCTAGAAAAATAGAATATTGCGAGTACCTTCCAAACTGTCTCTTTTTAATTGCTAATTTATTCTTATCAGCGTAATTTATTTTTTTGTGAATGTGCCAAAGAGCTCGGTAGCCACAGAGGAGCCTGGAAAGAGTCAATAATTTCTGTTTGTTCTGCCTTTTCCTACCATCCCTCCTTACTTTCTCCATCCTACCAGTGTCTCAGCCTCCTACCCTGGTCCTCTTCTGCTGCCCGCTCCCCCTCAGCAGCAACAGTGACCACAGAGATGGACGGTGTTGAACAGCACCGTCATCTGATCCACCTGACCGCCCTCTGTTTGGATTTTTCATGTTTTCCCTGCAGAGTCCCTGGTGATCTGTGCTGGGCCCCTGCTCACCACTCAACCCTGTCCCTGCTCCCATCCACGGCAGCTTCTTAGTTCTCCGCTCAGCCAGGTCTTCTGGCTACTGTATGTGAGGCGGGCTTCTTTTCATCCCTGGGGGCCATTTTCCTTGACTAACTGACTGGTCTTTCTCTGGGCATACTCTTAATTTTTGTTCTTAGCACTTGCTAAATTTTTAATTAGACCTCTGCTTATTGGTGTGTAATCTTTAAGTCTGATGAGTGTAGGTATATGCCTGTCTCACTCACCACCATACTGCATTTGCATTGCCTGGGTATACACGCATGAATGTTGGAATAGATGAATGACTGAGAGTTTGGCAGTGCCTTTGGAAGAGACTGTTCTCTGCATGGTCCTAGTGATGTGTGGCACCTAGTGATGCGTGGTTCTAGTGAGGCATGGTACTGGTGATGCGTGGTACTAGCGATGCGCTGTACTAGCGATGCGCGGTGCTAGTGATGCATGGTGCTAGTGATGCCTGGTACTAGTGATACATGGTTCTAGTGATGCGTGGTACTAGTAATGTGTGGTACCTTGGTGTAGGAGGCCATGCTCCTACTACAGTACCTAGTGATGCATGGTACCTAGTGATACATGGTTCCTAGCAATGCATGTTACATAGCGATGCGTGGTACCTAGCGATGTGTGGTACCTAGTGATGCGTGGTACCTAGCGATGTGTGGTACCTAGTGATGCGTGATACCTAGCGATGCATGGTACCTAGCGATGCGTGGTACCTAACAATGCATGGTACTAGTAATGCATGGTTCCTAGCAATGCATGGTACATAGCGATGCATGGTACTAGCGATGTGTGGTACCTAGTGATGTGTGGTACCTAGTGATGCATGATACCTAGTGATGCATGGTACCTAGCGATGCGTGGTACCTAACAAACAATGCGTGGTACTAGTAATGCATGGTTCCTAGCAATGCATGGTACCTAGTGATGCGTGGTACCTAGTGATGCGTGGTACCTAGTGATGCCTGGTACTAGTGATGCCTGTTGCTAGTAATGCATGGTTCTAGTGATGCGTGGTACTAGTAATGTGTGGTACCTTGGTGTAGGAGGCCATGCTCCTACTACAGAACCTAGTGATGCATGGTACCTAGTGATACATGGTTCCTAGAAATGCATGTTACATAGCGATGCATGGTACTAGTGATGTGTGGTACCTAGCGATGTGTGGTACCTAGTGATGCATGATACCTAGTGATGCATGGTACCTAGCGATGCGTGGTACCTAACAAACAATGCGTGGTACTAGTAATGCATGGTTCCTAGCAATGCATGGTACCTAGTGATGCGTGGTACCTAGTGATGCGTGGTACCTAGTGATGTGTGGTACCTAGCGATGCGTGGTACCTAGTGATGCGTGGTACTCAGGCAGCTCTCTTGTCTTGTAGTTGCCTGCAGTGAGTTAGTGAGGGTACTTAGTGGTGGAACAACAGGGATGCAGTTACTTGGCAACAGTGTGTAGTCTTTGAGTTCATTTGCTCATTCACCAGCTGTTTTTGAAGATGTTCACATTAGTGCTGGGACTTCAAGGCCAGCAGGATAGGAAATGAGAGCTTACAGGCAGTAGTTCTTGGGGGTTGTGGGGAGGGTGCTAGTCCCCCTGGAGGTCTGTGTGAGGTCTCACTCAGAGGCCGGAAAGATGCTTTAGAGGGGCCAGTCACCTTGATGCTCCCAGTCAGACAAACCTCAGTTTCAGGGAAAAATCTTTGTACCTTAGGCAAATTATTTATCCTAACAGGAAGTGGAGATATTGTATGTCACAGGATTTTTGTGAAGATGAACTTAATGAGAATGTTTGAACATACCATGTGCCTTTGCGATCACATGACATTTTGTCAGCCTTTGTATATACCAGGAGATTGTGGAATTGCTCCCAATCCCAGGAAGCCATCTCTATAGGACTTTACAAGGTCACACACTTGTTTGTTGTTTTAAACTTTGTTAAGCCTAAACCATATGTTTATTGGTCAAGGTTCAGAGACTGGTTGGTAGCCACCATCTGCAGCTAGCTCCTTAGAACTTTTGCTTGGCCATGTAAGCCTCACCCTTATATCCTCAGGTCCCATAATGCCTTTCTTGCTTGAGATTCTAAGCCGGACATCAACCGTCTTAACTCTGCATTTTGGCTTTGTAATAACCGCCCACTCCTTCTCCTGGCACTAGTTGGTGGTTGTCTTTGTCTTAGTACCTGGCCCCTCAGGAAGATGCAGAAGGCATGAAAAGCCAGGCACAGGGATGTGTGTGCCCCCGACATCTATCTCCTTCCCCTGCCTCTGAGGTTTTATATATGCTCTGTTTCAAAAACCAGCTTAAAAAAAAAAATGAGGGCGGTTGCAATCTGCTTCCCTCCGTGAAGATGAGGTATGCCACCTGCCAAACTTCTAATAAGCCCTCACTTGGGCCCGGCTATTGAGAAGCCAGGTCCTTCCGTTTAGGACAGAAATGGATTTGCTGGGCCACGTTTCCACTAGTAGATGTGGGTCAGGTCACGGAAAAGCACACTCTCAGCATGCGCATGAGGCAGATGGGCCTCACACGGCGATTTCCTCTGTTATCCTTGGCTTCTCCTTGAGGGCAGTGAGGTTCCCAGAGGCCAGCAGGCTTGTGGCCTCTCTGTGCTGTGGCTGGTTTGACAGGTCATTTCCTGTACATTTCATATGAAAAATGTTATTTCAATAAAACATGTCCATAAGTCTTATATTGTTGCAACAACAAATATCTTTATTTATCCAGAATAAATGTTTTTTTAAGGATGCCACCCAAGGAAGTTAAATTTTTGGATTATCATGGCAGCCATTTTTAATGTTCCTGAGTAAGGATTTACCTTTCAACAAGAAAGTAGAGACAACAAGAATCCCCACCCTCCTGTTTTGAACTCTTTTGGAATGTATTTTGCAAAAGTAATTTGAAAAAGATTGCAATTTGTGGAAAAAAAAAGTTTTTTAAAATTTTTTTTTAATTTTTTTTTTTAATTTTTATGAACTAACGTGAGACCGGAAGCCTCCAAGAGATAGAGTTGGGGCCCCTCCTCAGGTCCAAATGGGTGTGTAAAGAGTATGGCAGTTATCCAAATCCAGCCCATGGTCAGTCTTGATAGACATTTAACTTGAATGTACCTCATGTGAGTTTGTAACCCAAATTACTTCTAGATCACTGAGTAACAAGAAGCAGCAGATTGTTGACTGAGGTGTCTGTCCCACCTGATCCCTGTCTTGCCCGGTCTCCACAGTCATTAAATCCCAAAGAAATCACACCGAGGTCTACATTAATTATAAACTGATTGGCCCAGTAGTTCAGGCTTCTTATTAATTAATTCTTATAACATGTATCAGCCCATAATTCTTGTCTATGTTAGCCAAGTGACTTGGTACCTTTTTTGGTGAGGCAGACACATCTTGTATCCTGGTAACAACTACAGACTGAGCTTTTCTATTCCCAGAATTCTCCTGTTCTTGTTGCTCCACCTCTACTTCCTGCCTGGTTGTCCCGCCTATACTTCCTGCCTGGCTACTGGCCAATCAGCGTTTTATTAAAATACGATTGACAGGGTACAGACCCTTGTCCCACAGCACTAGATCCTGGATATCCAAGAGAGAAGCAGTTCTATCCCAGATACACTATGAAACCATCACGTTCTTTGGTTCACAAAGTGGTTTATGAATGAATGACAGAATTCCACTTTCTGGCTTATTATGAGCATTATTATAATTCGGCACCAACCCAACCGAATGCCGTGTTATTAAGTAATTTTGTAGGATGGGTAAGAACAGCAAAGCTTTTGTTTCTTATTTCTTCGCTTTATTTGGGAAAATATAAACTAAGTTCTGAAATTTCATATTGCATAAGTGACACTGGAAATGAAATTTGCAGACCTTTTTGGTTCACACAGTTCCCAGAACACACTCATGTTTCAGCATCATTGTACAAGGTTCCTGTATTTTTGCTTTTGTTTCTATTGAGTGTCAGGATCAAAGAAACATGGCTGCTTGAGCAACAGAGCCGTCTCTGGTAGACTGACTGCTTTCGAGATGTGTCCACATGTGTAGGGACCACAGACTAATAAACAGGTGCCCACATGCATTTCACTTACGTGAATTTAACTGACCATGATTCGTATGAAATATTATATAAGTACTTAAAAATTAATGACCACTCTGTTTCTGGTACCCGTCAGTTTGATTCTGGCTATGGGTACATTGGTTGACTACTTTCTTCTTGTGGAGTGACATAGAATTCCATGAGAAGCTCAAAGAAATGCTCCATTTCTTGAGGGGTTAATGTAAGGTGAGGATGGCAAAGAACACTGGACAGCTGAAAATGAGGAGAAGGAAGATTTGGGCGCAGCAGGTCCCATCCTCACACAAGGACGAGGCACGTGGGAAAGCAAGATGCTGGTAGGGGGCTGTTCCCGAGTTTTCATCTCCATGAATGATGGGGTGTGTTTGTTAAAGCAGAAGAAGGAACACACACACACATGCATACACACACGTGCACACGCGCACACATGCACACACACAGTAGGAAGTGAGAGTAAGTGCGTCCTCTTTTTTTTCCAGTTAGGAGTGTGAATGACTAAATGTATAATTAGGTTCGTTACTTTCCTTCCTTTGAGAGGTAGGCAGCTTGATAATAGTTGGCTATTAGAGTAGAGGTGGAACACCACCCTGGTTTTTGATTTTGTTTCTCTGTGTAGCTCCGACTGACCTAGAACTCACTCTGTAGACCAGGCTGGCCTCGAACTCACAGAGATCCGCCTGCCTCTGCCTCCCGAGTGCTGGGATTAAAGGCGTGTGCCACCACCCGGCTTCGTTCTAGTTATTTTAAGGATGGTTGAATTAAAGCAAAATGACAAAGAAATCCATGTGACCCGTTAGCTCTTGCCTGGCTCCCCAGCCGACTTCTACAGCGTCAGCTTGCACGTAAGTTTCCTCTGCCCTTCTCTATCAGTTTTTGTTTTAAATCACTTAATCTTTATATTTAAATGTTTGTGTGGTTTTGAGAACGGGTCTCACTATGTAGCCCAGGCTAGTCTTGAGCTAGCGATTTTCCTGCCTTGGTTTTCCAGTTGCTAAGGTTACCACATACACTCCCACCTTCAGCTCGCCAGGTTATTTTTTTAAAGTCTCGAAAAACCAAAAAAAAAAAAAAATGTCTAACTAAGCCTCACCTCGGGGAGAGGCTGAGCCTGCCCTTGTTGGGGAGCAGAGAGACCTTGCTGTTCAGTTCTGGCACTCTGCAATAGAGAGGTGTATTCGTGCCGCTGTGGGCTTAGGCGCCCTCCTAGACGCTGTCACCACAGGGGAGGACTGAGCGTCTCCGCAGGCGTCCCCAGTGGAAAAGACTGGGTCCTCTTGTCATTTTGAGATGATTTTGAGACTTCTGCTCCTTGATCTCAGCTGTACCATGCTTTATAAATCAGATGTATTTTCGTGTGTAGGCTATAGGAAGGAGGACTTTGAGGAGCAGAGACGATTGGTAGAGGGATATGAACCCTATCCCGTCTAGTGCTGAGATCTGAGAATACGTGTCCTAATAACTGTTGCTGGTTTTGCTAACGTCAGGGAATCTCTTGGGTAGCACCACTTAGCTGGCGGTTTTAAAGTAGAGAACACAATTCAACTTATTCAGGTCTAGTCGCTGTCTTAGTCATGGTTCTGGTACGGTAAAGAGACACCGTGACCACGGCAGCTGTTATAAAGGAAAACATTTAACTGGGACTGGCTTACAGTCAGAGGTTCCGTCCGTTATTGTCATGGCAGGAAGCATGGCAGTGGACAGGCAGACATGGTGCTGGAGAAGGAGCTGAGAAATCTACCTCTGGATCCCCATACAGCAGGAAGAGAGAGTGACCCTGGGCCTGGCTTGGAGCATCTGAACCCTCAAAGCTCACTTCCAGTGGTACACTTCCTCTAACAAGGCCAAAGGTCTTAATAGTGCCACTCCCTGTGAACCTAAGGGGGGCATTTTCGTTCAAACTACCGCAGCCACTCATAGTTTGTAGTAAACAGTGCAGTTGGTGGAATGACACTTGGTTTTTTTTTGATTGAACTATGTTCCCTTTACTGATTGATGTATGTGCCATTGTTTGGTGCACCAACTGGCAGACCTTCATTTATTCTGATGTGGAAGTTGTCTGCTATACTTAGAAAGTCAAAGGAAAAAAAAAAATTAAAGATCCCTTCCTGAGAAAAATAAAGTTGGGTGCTTGCCATTTTTTTTTTCGAAGTAGAATTTTAATGAAGGACGTGCCAACCAATCCAGTGTCGAGTTTTTATTCAATGTTGTCAAATGTGAAGGCTTAATGCCTCTTTCAAATGACAGTACTCAAAGCCACCATGGTTGGACCCTGTGTACTTGGGAGGCCTTTTGGTCTAGGGTGTCAGAGCTGCAGCAGCAGGGAGACACCTGGGGAATCTCTTGTAGTGCAGGGCATCGCCTGCCAGATGAAGCTTGAGGACCTCAGCCCCTGACCTTTCTCAGCCTTTTGGAAGGCATCTGTAAGTGTAGCATATCTCTGTGATCATTGGCAGAGGGCAGGTGATACTTCCTCTCCGATTGCGTGCTCCCCTGACAGCGGCAGGATGGAGGCCAAAGGGACTCTCTAAACCGCCAACTCCAGTATGTTAGTCAGCTGTGACAAAGCCCATAAGAACCTGACTTTAGATGATAGAAAACTCATTCAGGCTGAGGCTTTCTGAGAGTCTATTACGTAGGCAGCCGGTCAGTTGCTCTCAGACCTGTAAAAAGGCAGTAGCGTCACAGAGGAGGAGAGCTGCTCACTTGAGGGTAGCCAAGAAACAGATAGTGCGGGCTATGGAACCATTACATCCTTCAGAGGACGCCCTGGTGACATATTGACCCTAACTAGGCCCTGCTTCCCAATCCCCTGTTTCGCTCTGTGCTCCTGGCTGGTGGGGTTAGCACTTCCACAACCCAGCCACCTCTCAGGAGTCTTACCAGATGGGGACACGCAGCCTTCAACCCATGAGCCTTTGGAGACATTTGCAAACCAGAACGCCAGCTAGATAATGCCGCTGCGCTAGCCGGTGACATTTTAGGATATTCAGCGTTTTGCTTAAGGAAAGGCAACTCTCCCTCGAAAACCTTCTCGAGAGCCGAGTGCCTTCTTCTCCTGTGTTAACTTAGCATTCACAAATGCCAGCGCAGACAGATCTTCAGAATTTCCTTAATTTTTTTTTTTGCATTTGTATACCTGTGCATGCACATGTCACAACACATGTCACGTGTACATGGAAGGCAGAGGACAGGGTCAGCTCTCTCCTTTCACTGCATGGGTTCTGGGCATCCAATGAAGTCTGATATGACGGCAAGCGTCTTTACCTGCTGAGGCGCCCAACGTAATAACGTTCAGTGCAGTTTGACTTGCGTTCTTCTGCTGTGGTCACCGTCTTGTGAGTCAGGCAGGGGCTTTCTTTGTTTCATCTGATTTTTCTTTGGCTTTTAATGCCTCGTGTCCTAGCGAAGCATACAGGGGCTCCGGAAGATACAGAGCCACAGCCAAAGTCACCTCTCTGACTCCCCTCCTGCTGCCTCTCAGCGGAAGGGCGCTGTTGGCATGAAATCCATCCTATTGCAGGCATCCTCGTGGTTGGAGGGCTAGGGTTATTAAGACAAGTTAAATTGGCATAACCCTGTTTATTCGTATATACAAAACCGTTCTTAACCTCCCGTATTGCTTATTCAATTCGTGCCAAGGCCAAGTTCAGGAGGAGAAAGACGTAGTGACAGTGAACCCCGCCCACTTGCTTTGCTGCTGTAGCATCGCTTGCTTCAATGTTTTGTCTTAGCCGACCAGAGCAAGCAGATTTGCTGGTGAATTAAGAACGAGACTCTGTGGATGGATCTTCGTCTTCTGGCCATGGTGGTTTTTCGTTTGTTTCGTTTTTGTTTTATGTGGGGACCCTAAGCAATGATTCTCAAGCCTGGCTTCTTAACAGCCTCTCTTAGGATCCTCTCCACAGGGCTTGGGTTTCATAAGCCAGAACGAGGCTCACGATTGATCTGGGGTGACAATGGAGCTCATACGTGCTTAATGAGTCCAGCCTTTGTAGCAGCATCCTTGCAATGGGAAAAGAAGAGTTAGTTTCTGCCCCTCTCCTTCCTCCCGGATCCTCACAGGGTATTCGGCTTGAATGCCACGTCTAATCATATGTGCAACCAGGACCGATATCTCAGTTTCTCCTTCTCCAATTGCCCTTTCATTCCTGTGACATATTTCTGACATGCCTGAATATTCTATGGGGCTCATATAAGCTGCTATCATTATTCATCGCCATGTGTGTTATGACTGTAAGTCTGCCTTTGATCCAGTGCAAGAAGCATTTGTCTGCCGAGAGAGTTACCTCTTAATGTACTGGTCCCTTGGCTTCTCCCATAGCCGTTAAAAATGATGGTGGCATATTTCAGATTTCGTTTCGCAGTATCTGAATATGACATTTCCAAAAAAAAAAATGCAGATGAAGGAGCTGTCCGGACATCTCTTAAGTGTGAAGTATCTGAGACCTGTGAATCATGGGCATTATAAGACTTAATGGGATACACGCTATGCATCTCGTGTACACATACAGGCGCACAGAGAGTGAAAAGCCATTAGAATATCCCGAAGGGAACGAAAGCTAACACTCTCCGCGTCAAACGCGTCCGTTAGTTTCGCCGATGTTCTCCATGTTTGCGCTCACATCTCTTACTCCTTAGTGAATGACTGTGCGGTCTGTCGAGTTGGAACATGGATAAAAGTGTGCAACGTAGCCAGATATGACGGAGCACACCTTTAATCCCAGCACTTGGGAGGCAGAGACAGGAGGATCTCTGTGAGTGCGAGGCCAGTGTGGTCTACATAGCGAGCTCTTGGACAGCCAGGGCTATTGTAGAATTCCAAAAGGCGCATCATAGGAAGGTACTTCTTGCCTTCCTGTGGCCCCCTTTCCTTTGATAGTTTACACGCCATCATAATAACATCCTTAAGATAAGGCATTATGTAGACTGAGATGGCGGGAAACAGAGTATGCCTGAAGATTATTCTGGAATATGTAATTGGAAGCACGAGATCGATAAAATTTCCCAAGTCTGAGGAGCCAGGTAGTGGAGTACCTGCAATGCCAGACCCTCAGGAAACTCTACTAAAGCCCCTTAGCTCCCCTCTGGAAAGATTATGGGTAATTAGTTAAGATGTGGAATGTGGCAGTCCTTTTAGCTCTTCAGTGGGTATTTCTTGTTCCAGAGTATGCAGGAACACTAGCTAAGTATCTTCTGGAAAGCACAACAAGTCTCACAGAGTGTGCATTCCCTGTGCCTTGGATTATTGGGGGTGTTGGAGCAAGGTAGGGATGGGGGGAAACCTTTATTCCAATGTATTTCTAAGTGGAAAGGAGGAAGGAGAGGAGGAAAGGAAGGGGAGGAATGAACGGGAGACCAGAATAAGAGGCCTTGTTTGTGTTACCTGCCAAAATTAGTCCTTTAATTTGAAATTCTCTCAGACAATTGTCAAAGCTAGAAACAATAATAAGAAAATGTATCACAGATGAGAAATTCCTAACCAGCGCTCGAAATGACCCCAAATAAGTCCCTGTGACACTTCTCCCGTGGCGCTGTTCTTCCGTGTGACGGCTCCAAACAGTGCTCTTAGGAAATAAATAACTAAATGCCAACCATATTTTTTTTTTATAGGCTGGCCGATATTTTGGCTGTTTTTCAGGAGAATTGGAATTTTCAAAATTAAATAAAGGTTTATAAAATGCCAACTTCAGAAAGTTTTATTTAATTTGTGGAATAATTTTGTTCGCCCTGTTTTTTTCCCCTCCCCTCTCTCTTTCACTCTGCGACAGGGCCTTTATTAATTTAGCCTAGTTACTTAGTGCTTATATTAAATAACCTAATAAAAATCAGAGCTGTAACGTAACAGTTCCCAAATGTGAGGCAGCGTCTATTACACGGGACAGAATCTCTATGTAGCACAATGTTAAAACATGTATAGAATTACAGGACACCAGATGCTACTGTATATGTATGTGCGTGTTTGTGTGTGTGCGCATGTGTGTTTGTGTGTGCGCGCGCGTGTGTGTGTGTGTGTGTGTGTGTTTGTGTGTGTCTGTGTGTAGAATGTCCTTAAACTGTAAGGGGGCTGGCTATTTCTAAAAAGTTGAGAAATGCTGTTTATTATAGAAACTGCTCTAAAGTTAATTTTGGTTTTTAAATAACAATAATCTTCCTTGTAATTTTCCTTAGTATGATTTAAAAATCAGTTAGCTGCTTTCAAAATTATTATTTTATGTCTGTGGGTGGTTTGTCTGTATATATATCTGTGTGTACTACATGTGTGCCTGTTGCCCACAGAGCCTAGAAGAGGACATGGGGTCACCTGTAACTGGAGTTACAGATGGTTGTGAGCCACCATGTAGATGTAGGGAATTGAACCCAGTTCCTCTGCAAGAGCAGCCCGTGCTTTTAGTGGCTGAGCCATTTCCCTAGCCCCTAGGTTAACATCCTTCTGAATTCAAACTTTGGCAAGTAATAGTCAGACTGTTGCAAGTGGATCAAACATGTGTGGGGAATGGAAATCATGTGTGTGCACTCATGTAAACACATGTGTATGTGTGCATTGTGCCCTGTTGATTTCTAGATAAATGTGTATGTGTGCGTGTGCATATATGTATGTGTATACGTATGTGTGTGCATATATGTATGTGTATATGTATGTGCGTATGTGTATAACTATAGAGCCTCAACATTTATCCTGAGTGGCGGAGTTGTTTGTTTTTGTTTGGCGTTTGTTTATGTGCTGTTATAAATACAGGCCTGGGTATCCTACAGGCTCCCAGGCCAGTGTGTGGAGAGGCTTCATTAATTTGTGTGCCTTCCAAAGGCAGCTGAATAAAGCAGAACACCTGGAGAACGCTATTTCATTTCCATGTCCTTTCCTTTGAACGCAAAGCGGTTGGGATGTGTAGCGCCTCAAAGTTAAAAGTGGAAGGTGTTGAAGAGAGGTTCTGCTCCAGTAAGTTAATGTTGGGGTTCTGCTAAGCTGTGAATGAAGAAGAAAGGCATTTCTGCTTCCTGTTTGCCTTCCCTTTCTCTGTCATCACCGGGTATCATCCCACCACAGGTTCAGCGATTTAACTGCAATGTATGACTACAATTCCCTGCTCCAGTCTGATGATACACCCCAGTCGGGCCACCCGTTAGAAGCACAGGCTGAATTAATCCGTACTGCTGGGTGGCGATTTCCTGTGAACTGATCTATGGATAAATAATTCTATGTTCTTATATAGGACAGACAGCTTTTAGTTTCTTTAGCAAAGCACAGCCCAACAACAGAAAATTATATGCTGGAGTGTGGGGACACAGTCGCTCGGAGGAGGGTAAGCAGATGCAATCAATGCCACCAGTTCCGTTTGTACAAGGGTCTCATCAGCAGTTGGTGTCTTGTGGAAATAATACCGAGAAGCAGAAGCCCCCAAGGCTTAGTTATTCTGAGACTGGAGTTTTTATTGACACTCTTGCTGAGATCTTTTCCAGGGAGTTATGAGATATATAAACTCCAGCCTTTGGATATTAAAGCTAATGTCTCATTTCTTCCCCTCAGGTGGAGTTTCCAGTTTGGTTTTAGAATTAGCGTCAGGGCGTACCTGGAATAAAAAAAGATGTCCATGGAGCGGAATCGCGACAATGCTGTTGCTGACTTGCTCAGCTGCATGTGTCTGTCTCCGAGATCCCTCCACATCACTTTGGGCTGTGAGGACTTCCGTGTACTCACAGATGACTTGACACAAACCTTCGTGCATGCGATGGTTCTTGCTTTGGAGGCACAGGAGCAGAAGTATCATCCTCTCTGATTTGGGACGTAGTTGTACGTAGTTGTGTGTTGAACTCCATACAGGATGCATTGGCTTGTGTTCGCATATTCGTGATTCATAGAGACACCTGAGAAACTTTCCCTTCATGGATAACCAGGACCTCATGCCAGCTCGTGTGAGCTTCCCTTGGTCATACTCTATATCACCATCTTAATGGCTTCCTCAAATCTTCCGTTCTGTGCTGTTCAGTTATAGTTGGCAGTATCCCCCCCTCTCTGATTTTTATGTATTAAAGGTTGATCATTTGAAAGACAGGAATTGTGCTCTGACTTAGCAGAGTATGTGGTTTCTCTTAGACTAAAAACGGGTAAGATACTGAAGACCCCAGCACAAGCGCTGTTGATGGCTCCCCCTGTTAAACGTCAACCCTTTGACTCTGAAAGGATATTACATTGGGAGACCGAACAAGTGGTTTCCATTGTTGTATCTTTTTAATTTTAGACAAAAATTGCTTCCATTCCCAACTTAATTTTATGTCACTAATGGGACATTTACCTACAATTGCATTTTGTTATTTGGTCTGAATGCATTATACAGAGAGTGGATTGGCATTCTGTATTTCAGAGTGAACAGATTTGTCTGGATACAAACAGTTTTATTTATATTGTGCCCGACTCAATCGTGTTAACATTCCTATGAATTTCAGCTCCAAGAGAAAGGCCCCTAATTTGTGATTCAGAGACCTTGGAGCTGCATCTGCAGTAGTCTTGGACACGGGGCACTCCAGATGTTCACAGATGTTGCTTTTCTTGGAAATAGTGGGGTGACTTGGAGGACACTGTTGGGGACCGCTTTCCCCAGAGACCTCCCAGGTGTAGCCGACTCTTCTGCCTTCCATTTGCGCATTGGTTTCATTTATTACCTGTTTTCTGAATAAACGTCAATGCCCCGATTGACATATGATGGCAAGTGAACATAGCCCTGCCCAAGGGACTTGTCCTGGCACAGGGAATTGGCATTGGGGCTCATGCTCAGAGCAGCGGGGCTGAGTAGGAAGGTCTAGCGGTCTGATGAAGCCCGGTTTTTAGTCCTGGCTGGTCCCCACTGATTTTTAAAACCACTTTTAACAATAACTCTCTGAAGATGAACAGATGGTTCTAGGAAACACCTGGTGTTGTGTGGGGTAGCTCACATCTCCAATCCCTGTACTCGTGAGGCCGAGGCAGGAGGATCATGAGTTTGAGCAAACCTGGGGTATATTGTAGTCAGACCCGGGCTCGAAAATGGACAAAGAAACAGACAAAAAAACCAAATCAAAACAAATAAGAAGACTTGGCACTTGTAAAGTACTATAAAAGAATATTGTGAAGAAACTCAGAAGCCACGCATGGGTTCTCTCATGCGGCTGTGCCTAACAAAGACCCTGTCGGATGGCTGCTTAGTCCTAGATTAGAGGCTGAAGTACTTACAAGATTCTAGAAGCAGCCCCAGGAGGTCAGTGCTCTAGGTAGAGTTAGAGTGTGGTGCCCGTTCAGAACGGGAAAAGGGGTCTCCGGGTACTAAAGATCCACCCGGTGCCGGACTGGACATGCGCACACGCCCCGCCTGTGTGTCAGAATAACCAGACCAGCATTCCTCTCCGTTCACACTCTGGAGTTAGGAAGCTTCGACTGAAGTGTTACAGGCAACATCTGTATTCCAGTGATACTGCTCGGATTATTGAGATTTCCCTAATACTCTGAATCAGAAACTGTCTCTAGGGGGCCTAGGTCAGTTTTCTTGTCTTGTCTCCCCTGCAGGATTTGGTGACCCTACCCCAAAGGCCGGAATGACATTGCTAGTTGTAGTTAATCCCACCTGGTTCATAAATTCTTTACTCCTGTGGACTGATTTTCTCTTCTCATCCAGCCTCCTCCTCCTCCTCCTCCTCCTCCTCCTCCTCCTCCTCCTCCTCCTCCTCCTCCTCCTCCTCCAGGAGACATTCATCTCCTATCGCATTGCTTAGGAGCTCTTATCTCTTATGTCCTCACTCAGAAATGTGCACAGCCCCCCCCCCCCCTCCCCGAGCATTTGTTTTGGCGTGATAATCCCTGTGTATTGAAAGCCTTATAGCAGTGCAGAAGGTAGGCATGGTCATCATCCCCACTTTGTAGACAGGAAAGCTGGCATGTGGAGAAACTAAACAACTGGCCCCAAATCTCAGTCGGTACAGAGTGACTCTCAACTTGCTGCCAATCACCAGCCTGTTCTGGAGGAACTGAGGCAGGCGTTCAGAGCCATCCAAAGTGTGTATGCTTCTCTCCAGCCTTCCCTTAGGAAGCTCTATCCTAAGGGCATTGCATGCACTTTACAGGAAGTACTTTTTCATCCCATTTTACAGATGAGCGGCTTGAGGCATGGAGAAATGAAGTAATTGCTAGAGTCACATGGTTAGAAGCCAGTGGAAGCCAGGGCCAATCAGCAGCGATCTCCCTGGAAGCCCGTGCTCGCTCACGGTTGCTGAGGTGCTGCTTCCCAGTTTGATTTCTTCAATTAACATTTGACTACTATTCTAAGTAATATTTTTGTCATTTGTTTTAATCAGGGAAGGAGACTGTTCCAAAGGGTGTTTTCCAGAGTGGTTAGTGCACTCACTCACCCTCGCTGGAGGGAAGGCACACTGAAGAGAGAGACTAGCTCTTCTGCCCCAGGGGGACAGTTGAGGAGGTGCTGTAGCCTCTAGATGTATAGAGAAGGAAAATCGTGCCCTGCCTCCTCTTGCCCTAGAGAACAGTGCATACCCTCCGTTCCCTTGAAGCTGTAGAAACCAGCTTGGAACAGATGTGGCGGTATCCATTGGTGTGAAGCAACTGAGTGTCTGGTTCCAGCCTGGACAAGTCTCCTTCTGGCTTATCAAGGTGGGGAGGGAGTTCACCTCCACGGAGAGATCTGTCTTCAGTCTATTTCTTCTT
The DNA here is from genome assembly GCF_018167655.1 of Microtus oregoni. Taxonomy (NCBI): domain Eukaryota; kingdom Metazoa; phylum Chordata; class Mammalia; order Rodentia; family Cricetidae; genus Microtus; species Microtus oregoni. The sequence goes on along the minus strand of NW_024543077.1, from coordinate 38,378,785 downwards.
GCACACCCCCCCCCCCAAGGGAAGTTGAATATGATCTATTTTTTACATACTGGAGAACCTTTTGTGTGCTTTGGTGTTTTGAAACAAGAGTCTCACTATGAAGCCCAGTTACCTTTGGACTTTTGATATTTCTTTATCTTTTGGGGGTTATAGGCGTGTGCTTCTATACCCAGCTTTTGTATGTATGTATGTGTGTGTGTGTTTGTATGTGTATATGCGTGTCATGCACATGTGTGTCCAATGTGTGTGCGAGCGTGTGCGCATCTGCTCACATGTGTGAGCGCACTTGTAGGCCTCAATTAGACATCGTGTGTCTTCCTTCATCACTCACCTTATTTTCCGAGGCAGGGGCTCTCAGTGAGTCTGCAGTGAGTCTCACTGACCAGCTGAACTGGCCGGCCAGCAGTTTCAGAGATTGGCCAGTCTCCTGTCCTTGCTCTAGGTTGCAGGTATACCCCACCATGCCCAGCCTTTGTGTGAGCGCTGAGGATCTGAACTCAGTTCCCAGGCTTACCCAGCAGGCATTTTCCTGGCTGAGATGGCCCCCCTTTGATGTGACAAAGTCTTTCCTTATAGCTTAGGCTAGCCTCGAAATCACTGGATAGCCTAGGGTGATTTTGAACTTACTGCGATTACAGCCATTTGCTACTCTGCCCGGCAAGCATCATTTACATACAATAAAAATATTCATATGAAGAGGCTGGTTTGATGCATTTTGACAGATCGAGACTCATGCAGCCACTAGCCCAGACAAGCGAATCCTTCCCAGTGAACTCTCTTGCCTGCTCTGCTCTGTCTCTTCTGTTCCCATAGATGAGTCTAGCTTTGCTTGGGCTTTATATAAATGAAGTCACGCAGCTATATTTGGTTGTGTCTGGCTGCTTTGTGGAATCCTCCTTAAAAATAAAAAGGAATGAACCACCGTCACATACACGGCAGGATGCATGTCCCAGAGAACCGTGCCGGGAAGTTTGCAGGGTTCGTTTTCTTCAGGTGACCTTCCCAGTCATAGTAACCAAAATGACTGGCAGATCCTTCTCTGTGCCCATCACAGAACACAGCTGACATCCGTTTTCTCCTCTGTTCTCTTGTAATTAAAACAGTTCACCTTTAGGGTATGATCGCTTTATGCTTAACCTGTGGGTGATCGTCATGACGACTTTTTTAAAGGAAGTGAAAATTACACAACGGTGTTCTTAGAAAGGTGGCGGTCGGACATGTTACGCCATGTCTCGAAAAGGAGGACGGAGGCAGATCCGCCCTCTCAGGGTGGCTGTCCAGCAGGCCGAGGATGCTCATTTCGCGTCTCCTCTGTGCTGCGTGCTGTGCACTTTTCATTGTCACGGGAGGAGACGTTAAGGAAGCTATCCCCCATGAAAAACAGCTTTTCTTGGCAGGGGAAGGAGGGCTCCAGGAGCCAGAACTGGAGACATAAGGCACCATGAATGAGAGTCGTGCTGCCTAGCTGGGGCCGGGTCCAGGCACTATTTATACTGTAGCATATTCAGGAGCAGATTGTTAAGTCTTAATACTGCAACAGTGTATCATTTTAATATTTTTGTTCTGCTTCCTCCCTGTTTTCAAGCATTATGTCAGGCATTGCGCGTTCATTTCTTTCTGTCTTGGACAGGACGTGGCCCTCACCAGGAAGGTCATTTCCAACCCTTAGAGTTTTGTCTCTCAGCTCCAGAGTCATTTTGAGAACCTCTTAACAGTACCTTTGGCGGTGCAGGTGTTCTCTCTTCAATGATAAAAAGGATATATATGTATTTTAAAGGAACAATGTAGTTGGACTCACCTGTGTCGTCAAAAGGAAGAATAAAAACACTGTTTTTCTACTATCTCTAAAACGTAATGTTTTTATATGTGACAATCTCTGACATCCCGTGGGGACCATCAGAGTTTTCATAGCACAGAAATAAAAATTTTGTTACCCTGTGTCATTTGTGAAATGAGTGTCTCTATTTTTCCTCATCAAGTTTCTCGGTGCCCCGCGCTCCAGACCAGAGGGGCCCATCTGCCCATATGGTGCATAAGCCAGCATTTCCCAGGGCTGTCCTGGAACCCATGAATCTTCCAGCAATAGGGATTACCTCTCTTTGAAGCCCTAGCTAGCCCAGGATAGCTTTGTTCTGTCTATCACCTGGGCTTACCACCAACAGCAGGAAACCCACAGGGGAAAGGTGCCATTGTCATTCTAAAAAGAACCCAGGCATAAAAACCAAGAGGCAGCTGAAGGCATCTTTGCTATTCTGAGCTGCAACACTTGGACCAGAAGGCAAGGTGAGGCTCCTCTGGGGGCTGCCGGTGCTGTGTGCCCCTGGGAGTCACACCACACTCAGTGATGGAGCATGGAGACTACACAGCAGTTTTCTTGTTCAATTCAAAACCAAGTCTTATATTTAGGTGAAGCCTGCTTTTTTCTTTTAATTTTTTTTTGTCTATGAAATCAGCCATCTTGAATATTTAATCATGTCAGTATTAAGTTAGACTGTGAAACAAGACTTTGGAGAAAGGAAATATCCGTATGGTTTTTTAAGTAATTCAAGGGACAGAGAAACATAGAAGAATCAATTGTCTATGGCTAAACTTTATCTTTCCCATGCCCTATCTTCCCCACGTAGTTCCCTAACTCAGTTGGAGCCAGAAAAGAATGCCTCCTTGCCTTTAGATTCTCAGAGTGGGCGTCCAGTGGTGACCATTGGATGGCCTTCTTGACGTTGAACTCGCTGTGGAAGGGTTTATCACATCGCGGATATATGTTTATTGTGTTTCTCTTCCCTGTGCAGGAATAATCAAGCTGGGGCGGTGGAACCCCCTCCCGCTCAGTTATGTGACAGACGCCCCTGACGCAACCGTGGCCGACATGCTTCAAGACGTCTATCACGTCGTGACGTTGAAGATCCAATTACAAAGGTGTGTATGTCGGAGCGAGCATCTGTCTGCTTCCTCGCAGAGCCCCGGCGTGGATCTCAGATTCACTGTGGAGACCAGCTTGTCTCCCTTCATTTCCAGACAGCGGGTGAATGGAGGAGGGCAGTGAGCAGGGGGTGCTGCCCTGGGCATCATTATAGTCCACATTCCAACTGGTTTATGCTATCTTCAGAGGCACTGAACTGGTCACCCAGGGGCTGCTTGATCAATCATTGAAAGTCTTTAGGGCAGGGTAAAGAGGGCTCCACACAGCCCCTTTTCTCGTGCCTTCTCCGGGCTTTCTAGAAGCCAACAGCAGAACAAGTGTTGAAACATCCAATCCCTCTGCTGGCTGAGAGTTTTCTTTTTCCACGGCCTTAGAGGTCTCTCTCTGGGATGGCCACTCAGTGAAAGGGAGCCCATGATCTGTAGCAGGATCCAGAACACTGTGCACCTCCCAGCGTCTAGGGGCTCTCTGTGCCCTTTCCCTCCTAAGTGCCTGAGAGTTGTGCCTTAAGCCATGGGGTCCTTCAGTGTAAGATTTTTAAAGGTGCATTTTTGCTTTAGCGGGGACCCATCACCTCTATTCTTTTCTAGCAACTCTATAGAGTCTTTTCTAAAAGTTTATAATAATAATAATAATAATAATTTTATTAATTTATATAGTAATATTTTTATTATGTTATATATTATAGTAATATAAATAATTTATTATTATTATTATTATTATGATGATGATGATGATGATGATGACTGGGAAAGTAGCCGCTCTGAATTTTTCTGGGGAAGGTGAGCCTTTGTGCTTTGGCTTTGGTGGAAGTGTGCTGACATTTAACCTTAGGAAGACCCATAATGAATCTGTGCTGGGAAAGCCGTCCCTATGTCATTTCACCAGGGCTTCTAAAGAGCTGATGTTTAGAAACAGCACAGTGGCAGATTCCATGGGCTGTTAGGATGTGGGGTTCCGCCTGCTGGGGTGTACTGAAGTCTGCAGAAGGAAGACCACAGAAGGGACGCGTGTTCCCCTTCCTTCTCTCGGCAGCCTCCTAAATGTCCTACTGTGGCACTGGCAGGGGACCCGTGTGTCCCCTGCAGCCAGGACGGTGGCGGAGGGTCACCTGCTGCTCACTCTCTTGCCCTGTTTTTCAGTTGTTCGAAGTTGGAAGATTTGCCTGCGGAGCAGTGGAATCATGCCACAGTCCGCAATGCCTTAAAGGAACTGCTCAAAGAGATGAACCAGAGCACATTAGCCAAAGAATGCCCTCTCTCCCAGGTCAGTGTCTTCTCCGGGGGCATCTTCTACGAGCCGTCTCTGCGGTCACGCCGCATTTCCGGGGCCCATGGAGAGGGGGGTGCTTTCGGTTTCAGGGTAAAAGTCATCATCTCGGGGATGGCTTCCCAATGACTGTAGATCAGTGAGAGTGTATGGGAACACTGACACACGTACTCATCAGCTTTCCCACGGCGTAGCGTGGACATCGTGACACGGGGAGTTGCTTGAGTTTCATGTGGAAACCACTTGTACTGGTTAAGTGGCAGACTGAGGCCTCGTACCGGACCTCAGTTCCATAGTCGACATTCCCGGCAGTCTCTTTACTCCCTCTGCTGGGTGGGTCGCTATGCCCAACCTTTATGTCTTGGGGTGATTGGGGCATCCTTTGCCCTGTTGGTAGTTAGAGGTTGATCTTTACGGTAGAGACATTTGTAGAGGGTCGTTCTGGCTTTGTTTTTAAATAGTTACCACACAGAAATGTATCACTCCAAACAAGGGCAATCCCCCTTCCCCCTCCCCCCCCTTTTTTTTTCATGATCATACCCTTAAAGAACCATGAAAGTAAGAGGCTGAAGTGCTCCAAGGAACCAAAGCTAAGCCATATTTAGTCTTCCTGCTGGAACCTGTATGTTATATAAAGGCTCCGGTGGCTCGCATATGTTTTCTCGAACATCCCAGTGGCCTATAATTTACGAAAGAAACCCTGAAGACAGAAAAGAGGAGTGGAGAAATCTGTAAAAAAGGCAACGGTTGCAGCCTGTGTATTTAAAGGAAGTCATGATTTAGCTAGTCTGTCTGGCAAGGCTGCTGGGGAAGTACAGGTTGTCGTTGTGTGTCTGGGTATTTAAGTTTGATTTCACCTCTCTAAGCAGGCTTAAATCGGGGTAGCCTCTTCCTCATCCCGAATCTAGCCAGTCAGATAGACTGTCCCTACAAAGCAGAATGTGTTCCACACACAGCTTCCGCCATCATATTTGCTCTTAGTTTTTGACTACGAAACCTCGGGTCTTGAGAGTTTGGTTTATTTAAATCAGTAGAGCTGATTTTTGGTCTACTTTTTGGTCTGATGACGGCCAAGAGGGCTGATGGTACAGACCTAGCCTTGTTACCCGAAAGTCAGAAGGGAAGACACATCATCTTCAAAGCCACACACCTTCCACTGGTCCACAGTGTCTTGATGGAAGTTTGGCTGCGTGCATGCGTGTGTGTTAAAACGTCTGAAGGAAGGTTAGTTAGTCTCTCAACTCTTTTAAAGCTGTAGGTGAGCAGTATTGAGTGCAGTCTCAATGCTGTGTAGCTGTCACCCCTGTCTCTATAGCATTTGTCACTCCAGACAGCGTCTGTAACCTCTGAGCGATAATTCCCCATTCTTCCTTCTCACTGGGCGCTGGTAACTTCTCCTTTCTGTCTATGGATTTGCGTAGTCTCCATCCCAACACAAGTGGAGCTGGGAAAGACGGTAGAAGGCCACTCAATGACGTTGGACGAATTTTATAGGACAAGAGAATGCCTCCCAAATCATCCTTTGCCTTTAGTATGCTCAAAATTCCATAATAATCGTGTGTTTAGTGTGCTTCCTAGAACACCACAGAAGAGCTTAAAGGGGAAGAGAGAACAAAGAGAAGGCAGGTCACTCACTGCCTCCCTCGTGCCCTTACAGAGAACTTAGGGAAACAGGGGACATCATCCTCTTCCCACGGAGGATATTACTAGTAGAACGGCTACTGTTCACTGGGTTTTAGATGTTCTCTCCTAGCAGATACATTATGTATCTCCACCTCAGCAACTCTAAGGATCACACTGCTATTCCCACCAATCAACCCCACCCCGCCAGTAGGAGCACGGTGAAGGCCGTCTGATCTTTTCATCTTTCAGTCTGGGAGAAAGGTGGGCACTGAGGACCCTGTCTTTCCGAATGTGTCGTACAAATAGTGACCTGAGTGCAGGTGTTAATCTCTTCTTGTTTCCCATTGTTGGTTTGCTTCTGTTTTGAGACACGCTCTCTCTGTGTAGCCTGGGCTGCCCCAGGATATGTGGTGATAATCTCACCTTCCCTCTTGAGTCCTAGGATTAGAGAGGGGGTGTCCCATGCCCACTTCTATGAATGTTTAGGATGACTTTAGATCTCTCCCCTTTCTGGAGTTCTAAATTCCTTGACTCACTCATGAGGGACTAGTAGCTACCGCTTATCCGTCCATTATGTTTGAGAGACAGGGTCTCACTTCATAGCCTTGCTTTGACTGGTGTGGGATTTGCTATATATAGATCAGGCTAGCCTTGAACTTATAGAGTCCTCCTGCCTCTGAGTTCTAATGCCGCTGGGACTGAAGGCATGTACCACTATATCCATGTCCATACACAAAATTAAGGTAGCTCAGGCTAGCCTCAAATGTGCTATGTAAGTGAAGTGGGCTACACTTCTTAATATCCCCATTTCCTGTGCTGGGATTCCACATGGGTCCTACCACACGGACCTCCACTAATGCTTAAAACCACGAGGACCAGTGGGAGGATGCAGCAGGTAAAGGTGCCTATTGCCAAGCCTGAAGGCCCACATGACGGGAGGGAAGAACTGGACCCCGGAAGTGGTCCTCTCACCTCCATGTGCTCACTTATGCATGCACCTCCACACAAGCTGAATAAAGAAATACAAATGTAATTTAAAATCTAAGAGTGTGGGGGCAGGAGCTGGGGGGCCATGAGTGTAAGCAGGAGATTTCGCAGGGGAGTTTCTTTGTGGCACTTCCCAGGACTCCTAACTCTGGCCAGTGAGCATTCTCTTTTTGAGTCTCTAAGCCCTCAGTTTGGAAATTAATCCATACTTATAAGTAGGTGTGATATCTGTCGCCTGGGCTAGTTAAAAAATAAAAAATAAAAACAAGCATATTGAAAATTTATCCCAGGTACCTAAAAGCAAACTTATTTTTAGCCATGGCAATCTAGCTAAAATAAGTATAGCTGGCCATGCGTCCCTTAACGATGGAGATTCATCTTGAGAAACGAGCCTTCTGATGATTTCATTGTCATGTGGAGGGAGTGTGCTCACAAAAATCTAGGCGGGGCGGTCAGCCACTCAGTGTGGCCTTCGGATGCAATCAAGGGATGCTGCACGTGAGCAGGGCGTAAAGGCCCTCCAGTTGGAGTGTGGGATACGGCTTTCGGCAAATTTCTGTATCAAGAGGGCACACCCTAAAACAGGAAGAGGAGAAGGGTATAGTATTTGCATAAACCAGTACCAGACTTGTTTGTGATCATTGCCAAACACTGTATATTAATATAGAGTAGCTTGTGCTATATTTTTATAGGACTGGCAGTATAGTAGGTTTATCTGCCCCAGTGTGACTGCAAACACACAGGAATGGCGCGTTTAGTTACAGAAGTATAGCTCTGGGAGGTAGATGTTTTCTGCTCCGTTATAGTCTTCTGGGACCACTGCTGTCTGCGCTGTCTCTCGCGGAGCAAAGCATCCTTCCACAGCGCGTCACTACGTTGACTATGTCCAGTTCTCTTGCACTTGGATTAGAATAATTTCAAATCAGCTAGTTGGTTTGGAGGAGCTAGAACAATTCCAATATATTTCGATTCTCCAAATACCTTATTTATTTATTCTTAATTTTTTTGAGACAAGGTCTCACTGGGTATCCCTGGCTCTCCTGGAACTGGCTATGCAGACCAGGCTGGCCTCGAACTCCACTGGGATTAAAGGTGTGTGCTACCATGCCCAGCAAATACTAACTTATTTTATGGAAAAGATTCAGTGCTGGGAAAATATTTCGGTGTATAAAAGTACTTGCCATACAAGTGTGGGGTCCATTCCCCCCAAACCCACGTAAAACCAGGCATGATAACAGACACCTGTAATCCCAATGTTCCTAGTGTGCATCTCTCTCATTAAAAAAAAAAATTACTTCCAAGTACAAGTAGCAAACCATGTGTAATGCTAAGTTGGACTACAAAATAGCACACATGAATCTTTATATTTAAAAATTCACATTCATCATAGAGTTTTCAAGTGTTTCTGAGCTGGAAAGGTATTTTCAGCCTTCTGATTTGTGAAATACATAGTGCTATTCATAAAATAGGTGTACCTACAATCGCTGTTTACGTAGTTTGTAAGCCATAGGCTGCGTGCACAGCCTCAGGCTATGTACAAGTAGACTAGGCATGGGGGCTGCTTCCGGCACCTGTTATGAAGGCACCCTCATCATCTCACCTCGCTCATAACCCGTTACCGAGACAATCAGGCACGTTCTGTAAAAGCAGAGCCATTTTAATACCAGTCCCAAGAAGACAGTTCATTTTCAGTGTTAGAATATCAATACACACATCTCCCAGGTTATTTTCATCCACGCTGCTTCACAGTAACATGGTTATTCCAGTGTTGCTTGCATCCCAGGTTTGCCAAAAAGATACGGGGGCGGGGGGGGGTGGTCCGGAGACTCCAGCTGTGTGGGTTGTTCTGGACAGAGTAGAAAGCAGAAGAGATGATGAAGGCGGGGGGGGGGGGGGGGGGGGGGGGTCCGGAGACTCCAGCTGTGCATTCTGGACGGAGTAGAAAGCAGAAGAGATCATGAAGTGCGAAACCACACACAGCCTGGAGGGCAGTAAGGAGAGTTGTGTACAGTTGTGGGGAGGTGGAAAAGAGTTTAATCAATACTCGTCCCATTCTGCCTTCACTGTCTCACCTGGTTTAAGATGCTATTGCTTTGCGCCTCACTAGCTGAGTGCGGAATTCCTAGAATACGGCGGGGGGTGGGGGGTGGGGGGGGTGGGGGGTGTACCACCAGCAGTAGGGATGACCCTGCACTACCTGCTCAGGCTTTTCATCAGGGTCCCCTGATTCAGACTCAAATCATGAGAATACGATTGTCTCTTGTGCGAAGTGGGATAATCCCTCATGATGTACCCACCTGTGTTTTTAAGGTCTCACGTGTGTAACAGCTTACCTGTAGAAGTACTGAGTGTATCCTAGGCAGAGAGTTCATAGTAATAATCGTACCACAAACTCGGTGAAGTGACTCTGCTGTTTCAAAATCCCGTTAGCCAGGGAGGGTCTATTTCTTGCTTCCCTATTCCTTTGCTTTGTTCAGAATTGAAATCAACCCTGTGTTTGGTAGCAGCAGGGATACGCCTTCAACATCATCTAGGGAAGACAACATGACGGAGTTAGATGCCCAGCCTCCTGCTTTTTGAAGTTGTGTGTGTGAGTTTTGGTTCCCGGTGGTGGAGCCAGTGGGGGAGACCTCTTCCCTGCCTCCCCACAGAGGCTCAAAGTGGGGTAGCTGGAGCAGGGTCCAGAGGAAGGCTAGAGAGTCGGGGAGCTAGGGAATATCTGGGTTCAGAGTGATGCGGGCTGCAGCCTCCCCTTGTGGGCCAGGAAGAGTTACGGTAGCTCCAGAAAGTCCTTGGCCTCCTTCTAGACTAGCTTGTGAGAGGCAGTTCCACACTGACTCCTTCTGCGACCGTCTGTCCTGTGCCTTCCCAGAAGACAACGTTCATTACAAGAGAAAGAGACCGTAAGCCCATGTTTAGGAGTTCACACCTTGTGTGGCGGTGCCAGGCAGCTTTCATTAGGTAGCGTTCACGTTAGAAGTTCTATTATTATGACATTTCAGTTTGGCATTTCAGAATTTCATCCCGGTCCCTTGTGTGTTAGATTTCAATGACTCAGATATCCCACATCAGAACTACGTGAGACACGAAGAAGAAAGAAAAGGGGGGGGGGGGGTGGTGGTGGTGTGGAGATAGCAGCTAGTCACTCTCCTCAAGGTCCCGCTATCTAGGAAGAGCAAATGGATCTCAGTCCAGAGAGGGAGCTAGTGTAGCCGGTACTACACAGCTCTATCTGGCTACAAAGCAGGCCTTGCTGAGGCAGAGTCTTGAGGGAGCAGGCCAGGCCTTCTAAGTCTTAGGAGACGCTTGTGCTGGTGGGCTTTTGTGTCCTCGGTGCTGCGGTCTCAGTACAGAGCTCCATGTACCACCTTCCCTTAGTGATCAACTTGGAGGAGGCTAGCCCTCTGCGGTGTCGAGCTTTCTGTGGGTTGGATTAGAGACTCCTTCCTCCACCTCTGCATCAGGGAAGCGATTTTGACGTTTTAAATGCAAGGTCTGTCCACTGGAGTTGAACCTCCCGCTTAGACCATTGTCATCCTCTTTATGTCCCCCACCTAACGGAAATGTCAGCAGAGGTTCTAAGCTGGCCTGAACTCTTCCCTGTCTGGGGATGACATTTTGGAAACAAGACAAGACTTTAAAGGCATGATCTCAAGCCTCACGAAAGTCATTAGGGTCGTTTGAGTGTTCATGTTCATTTGCTGGTACACAGCATTTCGAGAAATCAAATCTGTATAAAATGGACATACGGTTCAGGTATGAGTTGGCTCGGACATACCGTACTGCCAGGAGGTGCCTCTCTATAGGACATTCGAGTCAAGATGTGCAATTAAAATGGAAAAGTCCCAATGCTGCGTCAGGCCATGCTCCCTCTAACCCCAGGAACCAACAACTCCGAGGGGAGAGGGGAGGAATAGTGGGAACCCTCACGAATGTGGGCGCTCAGAAAGCTTTAGCATAGACTCATTTTTGGTTGAAACACAGCCGAAGTGTTAGGTTCGGTTTCCCCCGGCTCGAAAATAGCACTGTCAAGTTTTTCATTTGGTGAATTTTCACACAAGTGATAATCACACGTTTCTATAAATTATATTAATTTAACTTATTTCCCTAAACGTTGTTCTGCAGTGCGTAGCACGGATGTTCTCAGATTCTTGGCTGTGTGAGCTTGTTGCAGTTGGAAGAGGAGCAGAGACATCTGAAAAACATTATCTGGATGGAGGGTGCTGGAGCGGCCGATGTCACCTTGTGCTCTGGCTCAGCCGGCTCAGCCAGTCCCTCCCTCTGCATTTAATCCTGCTTCCTCCATCTTTGATGGCACTGGCGGCTTGGCTTTTTTTTTTTAATTTTTTTTAATATTTTATTTTTTAGAAATCATCACTGTTATGCAAGTGTACTTAAGGGACAGTGAGCTCAGGCCATCCCGGTTGTTATTAAATGATTTAGTCTGCAGAGGAGTTGTGGCTTTAAGTTTAAAAGACAAAGGAGACCAATAGGCTGTAATGTGTCCCTTCGTGTCTTTAAAAACAGGGCTATTCATGTCTATGAAAACTAACCGGTGTCCCCCTTCTTTTCAGAGTATGATCTCATCCATTGTAAATAGCACGTACTATGCCAATGTGTCAGCAACCAAGTGCCAAGAGTTTGGGAGATGGTATAAAAAGTATAAGAAGATTAAAGGTAATCTCCGTTTCTTGTTTTTAAAGCCGATTTGTAGATCCTCGGGGCGATAAATTGTTAGTTTTTTTTTGACATGGATGTTAACTGTAGCTGTTGTTTATCATCTATGCACATGTATGTGTGTATACATACAGACATACAAAAGTATTGATGAAGGTAAGATTCACAACATCTCTGTCATAAAAGTCAACCCTTCAAAGTAAGATGGTAGTCAGGCTACAAGGAAAAGTTTTAGTGTGATCTATCAACTTCATGGTTTTCACCAGGGATGCCTGTAAAGGCGGAAGTCTTTGAATTGTATTTAGGAGTGTTATTTCAAGTTACATAACACTGATTGTTTGATTCCTGGTCAACAGCAGAAAGACTGCCAAAGCATCAGGAAAGCTTGTATTAGAAATAGGGTATCAGTGTGTTTATTGGAGACAAACCCTGAGGGATAAGGTAAGTTTTCTGTGGTCTGGCATATTTGAACTCAGATCTGGGCCTTTAACTCACGAAGTTCCGTGAACTTGGTCAAATCACTTAATCTCAGCGAGATTCAACATCTTCATCTAAACATCAGAAATGAAAGTATCTAGGTCCTTTAGTAGCCGTGAGTACTAAATAAGAGAATATTAATATAGAATCAATCCTAAATGACTAATAGCTGTGATGTAATAATGGTAGTAAGACTAGACATAATACATAAGAAATTATATGTAGCCTTGAAAACACCGCTCTTTTGCATAATGAATATGCTAATTAGACTGCCCGGCCTTTTAAATATATTAGTGTTATTTTACCTTTGCAAGCATGTTAACGTAGAAATCTTTTCGTTCTTTCCAATGAAGGTGAATGTGACTGGTCTTTGATATTTGGGCTACTTTTGGTGACACTGGTGTTGATGTCTGAGCGCCACACCAGTCTCTAACGGTGACACTGCCCATTAGACTGTAGTGTAGGTGTTCTCCGTCTTGGTGTCAGCTCACTACCCCCTTCGAGGGCCACACGATTCGGTGGGTGGGTGGGTGGATGTGAAGGTGGATTGAGCTTTATTATCGGCAGGCTTCCTCGAGGGAGACAGGGTAGCATCAAAGCAATACTTCTGGCGAGTGAGTGTCGGAGAGCTTGTTTACAAGATTGCCCTTGGGCAAGCGAGCTCTTGCTGCCGCAATCTCCCGGTTCAGATCGAGAAAAAGGGTGAGCATTGCACGGTGAACACGCAATTTAGAGGAAAGCAAAGCAGCCTCCCGGTTCAGATCGAGAAAAAGGGTGAGCATTGCACGGTGAACACGCAATTGAGAGGAAAGCAAAACTGGCGAGCTATCCAGAGGTTAAGTGTACTGCAAACCGAATTACGATCAGTTTCTCTTCAGCATAGTCTCAAATTCCTTGAGCCCTTTAGATTCTGGTTCAGGTGTTTGTCTTCAAATACTAATACTCACTTCTGCGTAGGAGAAGCTGAGTAAGCCCTCACTCTGAGGTGTCATTGTGTGGTTCAGAAGGGTTTCCTTCCTCCAACTGTCGCCTCCAAGTTCTTCTTTTGAAATTGGATTGTTAAGGTGCTTGAACACATCGACTTTGACTAAAAAATCAAAAGAATCGCTCAGCTTCAAGGTCGTTGGCTAGATCACATTTACCCGCTAGGCGGAAAAGGAAGAGAGCAAGTGCACCCTTTTATATGCTAGACTGTGATTTCAGCTTCAGCAAGCCCGGGAACTCTTCAATGGTGTGATTTCCCGGTTGCCACCACAGTGGGGTGTGTGTGTGTGTGTGTGTGTGTGTGTGTGTGTGTGCATGCGTGTGTGTGTGAACACTTACATTGTCTGCTCTTTCAGCGATTCAATTCTTTAAACTCTGATTTTTTTTTCAAGTTAGTAAATGCACAGCTAAATCTTTAAGTGCCAATCAAAGCAGACCGAGGCCTTGATTTCATCCAGTAGATCAAGCCTCCACATCTAAAGGGGCCAGGAGGCACCCTGTGTACACGGGTTGTTCAAGACACTAGCCATCGCTGTTGGGAAGTGTGTGTGTGTGTGTGTGTGTGTGTATCCGCGTGCGTGTCAGTGGGAGGAAGAAAGGAAGGTTACGGTATGTGTGAAGTAAATACAAGCTGCCACACACAGTTCAAGTGTGTTGATTCATCAGCCCAGGGAGTGGGAGGAAAAACAAAGAGCACATGACAGGTATAACGGCGCCGCGCAGAAAAATAAACACCAGAGAAGTTCATTTTGTTAACTTCCCACCCTCAGGATGCAGTTCTAGGCTCAGCACTTCTCTACCCATAAAGGCTTCTTGCCGAGGATAGATATGGCAGGGAGCCCCTCTCTTGATCCATTTCTCATGGAAGGATCATGGTTTGGTTTCAAAGATCTGCTTGGGACCTTCCCTTTTCTAGATGAACAGAAGTAACAATGTTCCAGTCTGGAAGTCGGTAGCAGCCCCAGCAGACTGGGCCCTTAGGCTTCCTCCTGAGAAGGCGGAAGTCTGAGAGGCCCGGTCCTCCCTGCCGTCCGCTTCCTGCGCTCACCTGGTTTCCAGTGTGCATGCACCATGGCTTGTGTTAGCTACAGAAGAAAGTCTGCAGCTAACTTACTGATGTCCTAAGCAAAATGTAGGCGACGTCGTTAAATATGTTTCCTATTATCTGCTAATGTCTGTTTTAATAAAACAGTGGGAACTAAATGGTTGCTTCTTAATCAAAACCATGACTTTCAAAACATAAGCTATGTGATTCTGTTACAAATTGCCACATCAGGATCTCCTAGGTCAACTCTTTTTTTCTATCCTCATAGAAATAAATAAACAGTAGAATAATTATATACTCTAAAGATCAAAGTAGAATAGGACTCAAACCTGGCAAAAATAAAAGTCTACTGGAAGGATAAAAAAAAAGAGATTAGATTGCAAATTCTATAGTCAATGCTTAAATAAATATGAGAAAAATGAACAATCGATAATTTGATATCATTAAAAACAGACGTGAACAGTGTATACAAATGGAATTGTCGAGATTCGGCAGTAAACATTCTAATGTGCGTTTCTGGATTTGTTGTTGCCCCATCTAAACTATTTATACTCACTCTCTATAAAGTCCTCAATTGGCTTGGCTTAGTGTGTTGACTTTATTTTCCCCAGTGATCACAGTCGGCCTTGCTGTGTTTACCTTTTCCCTTTAATCTCAAAGACAATCAAGGTTGGCCGAGACATCCTTGAGTTAACATCACCACGACTTCAAGAGAGACGGAGAAACAAGCCTGTATACTCTGGTTTCAAGGTCCTACCATGAACCTTGTCCCAGGACTTTGGGCTCCCGAGGAGCAGGGGGTGGTGGGTGGGCACGTTAGGTTGGTCTGCACCTCTTTGTAAAACTTGCCATTTGGCTGCTTCTGGGCTAGATTTTCAAGAGCGCTCAACTCTGCCGTGTAAGGAACACATTGTACCTTTATCCAGAAGGAAGGAGACGAGCCACTCAGTGTCCAGTGTTTATGAGCAATGGGCAGAGGTGACCCGTCGCCACCCAGACACAGTCATGCTGCTGTGTAATCGTTTTTAAAGTTTGGGGATTTATTTATTACTCTTATAGCTGTTTTTTTTTTAAAGAATTACCCTTTAATCTATTATTTTTGCAAGAGCTCCAGATACGAACTATCCCGTAACTTTTATGAAGCCCAAGGCAATTGTGTTGGTGGTACCACTACCGATCTCATTCTCTTACATGTTTGGCTGTGAACCTAGCCTTTCATGGCCAAGCCATCTCTCTAGCCCACCAATTCCACTCTCGTGCATTCATGGAGTCCTAGGCACAATGAAGACGTGAATTGACAAAGGCAGTTCACCTCAGGTTCGAGTGGATCCTTGATGAGTAAGTTCAAATGACTACATCCAAAATACTTTTTACGAAAATCGGAACGAATTGTCTTTCCTGGGATTCATCTCAAAGTCTTTAGTATGTCTCAAGAATTGAAGGGTCATTCAGAGTTCACACAAATACTGGTGGCTATTATAAAATTATTTATGTTGTAGAATAATACCACCAGAATGAATGGGCCTTAACCAAACCCTGTATTTTGGTTAGGGCTGAAAATCATGCCCGTCACTTTCCTCTTCTTAATCATTGCTCAAAAACATTCTGATTGCTAGTTTTCTTAATTTTATTTGTTTATTTGGGCCTATTTTGAAAAAAAAAATATTGCAAAGCTGGGAGAAAAGGGGGATTTCTAAAGCCAGTGTGAGCTTCCTCCAGTCTGGTTTATTCTAGTAATCAGTATATTATCTGACCCTGTCTAATCTACCCATGCAAGATCAAACGTCCAGGCCAGCAAAGCAGATAGTAAACAAAGCTCGGAGGAGGCTTTCAGGAAACACAAAGATCAGATGTTGAATGAAAATGGAACTCCTTGAACTAGTCCTCTGTACTCAAGTGGTTAAGTGGGTTGTGATTAAAAGAAATAAGTAATTATGATCATTATAGCCGAAATGATATAATGTTACCACATGTAAAGCACCTCCCGTACCCCGAAATGATTGTGTCATTTACAAAGCGGTGCCTCCGAGCTGAATGGAGAATCAGTGTCTCCTGACCTGCTTCGCCACGGTGCTGTCGGTAGCCAGGACAATGCCTTTAATCAGCTCCCGGTCCCCCTGCCTCTGCTGTTGCCCAGTGCTGATGAGGTGGAAAGGAACTTACTTTTGTCTACCTGATTCTCTTGAGTTACGGAAGGAATTTGCTTTCACCTTCGGGTTCTGAGGAAAGGTGGCTCACAAGGAAGCCGACATTATGTCTTTGTGCAAGTAATGCCAGCATCGAGTCCTTTGAGTTTTATATAAATATTGGAGTCATGACAATAGCAACAGCACTTCTCCAAACGACCATTTCCAGCATGCTGGTTGGGGGCCTTTGGAGGAAGAGCCTTGTGCATTTCCGTGTGTTTCCTGGTCACCCCGGCAGTCCAGTTGGCAGTGCCAGCAAGCAGAAAAAAATGGTGTGTGAGGACCGCTCTGAGTGCTTGGCCTGCGTAAGTCAGTTCCTTCCTCGGATCTCCTGTGGCTCAGTTTAGCTATGCTGGTAGCTGCTTATTTTTGGTGTGGATATATTTATTCATAAGTGTTTAAAGAGCTATAAATAATTGTTCTTAATAACGTAGTTGATAGAGCAAAAGAAACTTATCTGCTATTTCAATTAATTTAAAATATATTTTAAAAGAAGATAGGTTTCCGTTTCCTTAGCTATCAGTTTTCTATCTATCCACCGTCTTCCATCCATCCCATCATCCGTCTATCCCAGAGAGTCACGATCTAAAGAAGAGTTCTCAGCTTCTACAGAACTCTAAAGTATACAAAACAGTTAATAGGGTAGCATGGGTTCTAACATTTGAAAATAAGTTTGAGCTTTTCTCTTACATTGCTGGAGGAATTCTAACGGTGGGGCCATCACAGGGAGTCTTACGTAGGCCTTCTATGTCAAAAAGACAGCATGCTCACAAGAAACAAAGAATTGCGGTCCTAACAAGACAAAGACTGTGATTACACAAATGTCTAGTGAGCGCATACGTGCGTTGATGAGAGTGGGCAAGGAGGTAGAAATATCAGCGAGTCATTCAAGATGAGAGGCAGCGAGCAGCCTCACGAAGAGCTGGAGAATGATTAGTGCACACACTTTTGGGCTAGGTAGCTCAGGTGGACCCGAGGGAGCTTTCTTGTTTTCCTTTAGTAATACTTTAATTTTTGTTTGAAATAAAAATATAATTACAATTTTTTCTTTCCTTTCTTCAACCCCTCCCATGAAGACACTCTTGTTCTTTCTCATTCATGGCTGCTTATTCTTTTGTTTCTTTAATTTTATACACACACACACACACACACACACACACACGCATTTGCACACACATTACCCATGCTCAGTCTATATAAAGTCTCTTGTATGTATATGATTTCAGAGCTGACCATCTGGTATTGGACAATCAGTCTGGGGGCTCTTCCCCCAGGGAATACGATTTCTTCCACTCTCTGCACTCTCAGAGAAAGGCTTTCAAGGCAAATCCAGCTCAGGTCCTTCCTGTGTTGTGTGGCATCTTCAGCGAGGGCGCTTACCTGCAGCCTCTTGGCAACCAAGGGTAGCAGTAATTGCCTATAACGTCTGGGCCTCTCTTGAATTCAAATTGAGTTCGTTAAAGAGCAAGTGCTCTGTGACATCCCAGCACGGAAGTCCAAGTGCCTCATGGGAAACGGTTCTCCAGCCTGCTCCTTGCTCTTCTGAAGTGGCCTTCATTCTGCCTTTTGCAAGAACTTGAGCTCATCTGAACCCCTAAAGGAATTCCCACGAAGCTAGAGCAGTGGTTCTCAACCTTTCTAATACAGTTCCTCATGTTGGGGGACCCCCGACCATAAAATGATCTCATTGCTATTTCCTAACTGTAACTTTGCAACTGTTACAAATCATAATGTAAATCTGATATTCGGGAGGTCTGATATGCAGACCTTAAAGGACCCACAGGTTGAGAACAGCTGATCTAGAGTTGTCTGGAGTACGGGTCCTTCTGGGACAAAAGAGCTCCAGGGTACACATCTGTTTTGGGCTCTCCTCAGACTAGCGAATATAAGGCATTATTACTATAAGAACTTCGCGTTAGTAGGTAGAATTGAATGTACATGAACTTACGTGAGCAAATGCACTTGGCCTTGTTTTGGCAGATATTATTTTGTAGCCAGCCTTATTTCTGACTGAGAGCTTAAAACCCCTCAGTTGAATGAAAGAAAAAGATGATAATTTTGGTCATTTAATTCATATAGCTAATGAGCTTAGGAGGCTAATACTCTATTCAAATAATCCATTCCTTTCATATTAATTAGTTATTGAACTAAAGAGTTAGAAACGGATAATTATAACTTTATTAACTGTAAATTGGGAATTGTTTGCACAAAGAAAAATACCTCTTTGAAATGTTTTTTCCAACCAGTTTATTATTTTTCCTAAAAGAAATGGCCTATAACATTTATGATTCATCCAGTCAGGGAGACCAGCCTTTTGGAAAGATTGAATCAGGGACGATTGTCTCCTTGATGAACTTTTCTCAGGAGGTTGAATTAAAGAATTAACATGCATTGAGTGCTAAATGGAAGAGGCAGACTGTCTGAATCACAATGTTGAGTTTCTGCATGTGGTTCTTTTCTGCACCACGGGCTGAACATACTTTAAAATTATAGCCTAAATTAAGACAAAAGGCAAAAGCATAGGCACCCTCAGATACAAGCAGTTTCATCTACACTTACAGGACATTTGGAATGATCGGTGCTATCAAACTGCTTAGAGCCAGGATAACTGTGTCACCAGGGAGGGGGCGGGGCTGTGTGGGCAGTAAAGTGGACAGTGATCACTTTTTCCGTGGACCTTAACGGGTCCTGTGAGCTTGCACTGCCAAAGAAACAGAGGCGTCCATATCCCGGCTGCTTTATAGCAGATGTGTATGTTCTAGAGAACTTAATACGGGGAAAGGAAGTTGATAATAAGTGGAAAGTACACCTAAGGAAAGCCAGCATACAGCATTATCACAGGCCTGGCTGGTACCCCTCGCTCACAGGCCATTTTATTGGGAGTTAACAAGTTGGCTCTGGATGTCTTGCTTGAGGCAGAGACCTTGCAAACGAATTCCCAAGCCTGAGACAAATTCTCTACAACAAATTTAGAGAAAAGGAAAAAAAAAATCTGTAGACTTGGTAGTCCTAAGAGATGTAGCCTCTCCACCCCACCCCCAGCCGCCTTTACCCTTCGGCTCTTTCAGACTCCTAAATATTTTCTTTAATTATATTTAGTCAGCTCTTCTTCTCCGGTTGTTGGTTTCGATGGTGTGGGATTGTATTTGACGGATGGAGGCCCCTTTGTGTTTGTCTGTTACGTTCACCGAAACTGGCTTCCAAATAGTAAATTGACTTGTATTTACAGTTATTGACCAGGAGATAATAAATCAGAAATACTTCATAGATAGGCATATTCAATATTGGTCCACGGGACACGTTTT
Source organism: Microtus oregoni (assembly GCF_018167655.1). NCBI lineage: Eukaryota > Metazoa > Chordata > Mammalia > Rodentia > Cricetidae > Microtus > Microtus oregoni. Next base: position 38,359,312 of record NW_024543077.1, on the reverse strand, counting down.
TTTTTTTTCATTATGTTTACGTTTTTAAAAGAGCTACATACAGCAGAAGACTTCAGGGGGCCAGTAGAGCTGTTAATACTTGTCCAAGCTCAGAAAGAGGAGCCAAAATAAATACCAGATTTAACCACACGAAATTGCCAGTTTTGGAGGGCCAAAATCATTGCCTGATTGCCCACTTCATGAAGTCAGTCTTATGTGAATTCGCTCTGATTGCCTGGGGCCTTAGGGTGTTTGTTACCATGTCATGTGTGTACTGCACATCTGACTTATTGTTGGCCGTTTCAACCGAACACTTTCTGTGTACACAATTTACCAATGGTGCTTGCTTCTTCTCTCCCTCATTGGTCAGGTGGGACACAAGCTGATGACCTTCATATTGGGGCAAAACTCTTCAGGATGCAAGAAAAATAAAACAAGGGGCTTATCATCATGTATTTTTATATCTCCAATGAGTAGTTTAATTGCTAAGGAACTGACAGGTACACACTAAAAGGAGCTTTTGTTTTTCATAGAAAGTCACAGTCATAGGCGGAGGTTCTATGTCCACCTGTGTGCACCAAGTAGGTAATTTATCAGAAGCAAAAATGCAGGTGGAGCTTTTCCTTAAGTTAAAATTATTTGGTATTGTGAATCTAGGGACTGGCATGATTCTTGGCCGACAATCATTGATTAATAAATATTTTCATCTCAACTAAAATGAAGAAGAAAGCACGAATAATCTTTCACTAGTGATTACTTAACTCAGCTATTGGTCTTGCCGTCTCTTTTGACCTGACCAGCTTTTGCGGGCTGTGTCACCTCGGAAGGCTCTGCAGAACACACGTGGACCCTCATGGCTCATGAAATCCACCTGGCCACCAATTCACACGTGTAAATACTTGTCACAAGCCTTGTGTGCACACTCGTATGTCCCGCCAAAAGCAGGATTTGCAGAAGGAAGTTTGTTCGTTAGCCCTGCTTCTAACCCTAAAATCTAGTAATAAGTGTGTGCCAGCTTGGACGGTGTAGCTTCAGCTACAGACCCCTGGCACCAGGAGCCTGGAAATGCCACTTTTCCAGCTCTCTCACCTGCTTTGAGTTTTCTGAGCTTCATCTTCCTCTACAAACTGGAGCTGTTTTTATTTAGGCTTCACAGTTGTGGGGAACCAAACAACAATAAGGTTTAGAATGAACCCTCAGCCGGGATACAGATGGCAGGGCCTGCTGGTACCCCAGGCCCTAACACTTTCCAAGTGTTGCACTGGCTTTACAGACTGGGAAATTTCTGGGCCTCATGTATCTTGTTTCTAAACAAGATTTGCTAGGGGGCCAGCAAGAGGGCTCAGCGGATGAAGGGCCTGCTCCCACACCTGGCGATCTGAGATGAGTCTATGGGATCCGCAAGGTAGAAGGAGAGAGCTGGCTGCTCCAAGTTGTTCTCTGACCTCCATATGCATGCCCTGCTCTCCTCCACGTCAATAAATCTAATAATTAAAAGAAAAAAAATCCATCAAAAATACTCGTGAAACATCCAGGCAGTGAGTGTGTCACTTCAAGTTAAGCAAAAAAAAAAAAAAAAAAAAAGAAAGAAAGAAAAGAAAAAGGAAAGAAAATCCAAATCAACAATAATAAAGGCTAGTTTTGATTGCCTTCACGATTTGTTTATTCTAATCATGCTAGAGCTATAGTGCTAGCTATTTGGAGTAATCCCAAATATTTTCTATATCTAAAAAACTATTTGACTCTAAACAAGTTTTCTCACTTGTGATTTTAAGGAACTCATTATCCATATTACCCCTGAGGTTTGGGGCGATGTAGCAGAGAACTTGGGGTAAAGGTTTAGAAACCAAGGCGATCCTGACTGCCTTATCTCTGTATTATACTCAAGGTTCAGATAAGAACTGGTTTGGTTGGCAGAACTCCTACCAGGAGTGCCCAAGATGAACCCATGTCTGTCTCACCTCTGTGAAATCACTTGCAGAGAGCTTCTGAGGGCTTCAAGTGGCATTGAGAGGGTCTGTTTGTTTGTTTGGTTTTTCCCTTATGTTCTTTTGCCCAGGGTGTCCAAATGAGGTTCTGGGGAATACCAGAGTGTTATCTTATTAAGGAATCCATTAGCACCCACTCGTGCTAATCTGTTCACATTTGCATAAGCATCTTAATGGCTTAAAGAAAAATTCATAGGCCAGAGATTCTGGAAGTTTCTCCTTGCAAAACCTTTTACCCAGTTCATTGCTTTTTTGCCCACTGTAACTATGGGCAGATTCCAGGGCCAATTCACAAGGCAACTGTATTAGGTTTGCCTTGAGATATCCCTCAAGGGCTGGCCCCAAATTCATGGCGATCCTTCTGCCTCAGCCTCCTGAGCACTAGCCATGCAGGTGTAAGTCACTGTGTTTAGTGAATAAGGTTATTTTAAATCTCCTTCCTACTCTGTTTGAAAGAAAGAAAGGAAAGAGAGAGAGAGAGAGAGAGAGAGAGAGAGAGAGAGACGGGGGGAGGGAGGGAGGGAGAGAGAGAGAGAGAGAGAGAGAGAGAGAGAGAGAGAGAGAGAGAAAGAAAAACCCAAGACATTGACCAACTACTTTAAAGGATTCTACAGGATGCATATTGGCCAAGAAAGTGGATTTATTGTTTTTCATGCGGAAAACCGAAACTTAAATGTACTTGTATTGCATTTCTCCGAATTTTACTCTTCCAAACGTTTCCATTTCTCTTTGTGTGCACGGGTGTGCACGTGGAAGTTGGAGAACAGTGTGCTGGCAATCTTTGCCTTCCTCCCACCACGTGGACCCAGAGGATCGAACTCAGGTTGTCAGGCTTGGTGGCAGACACCTTTACCCGCTTAGCCTTCTTGCCAGCCCTATAACTTTGGTCGTAGAATTGTGGGGTTTTTATCATTGCATCCTCGTTCTGTCTTATCGCCTTCCACTTCAAGGGATTGCGTACGAACTCCGGTGTTAAAGGCGGGCATTCTTGGCACGCGGGCTGGCTTTACTGTGTAGCTGAGCACGGCCTTAATGTCCTGTACTTCCTGTTCCCACCTCGGAGAGCTTGGACACGGCTGCGCAGCTCCACCACACCCTGCTCAGTGTAGGAACGTGTAAGCCTCGTTTGGAGAAACTGAGCAGTAGTATCATGTTTGTGTGTGTCATGGGGCCGATGATTCCATGGGATAGTGAGTTATTTTAAAGTAAAGGAATTACGTTTTCCAAATTGGTATCCATGGAAGAGTTATGCAAACACAAGGAAGAGGTTCTTTTGGGAGACAGAAGGCGTTGGTTAGAATGTCCTAGTTAAAAATGTCAGATAAGAAGGTTTATCTGTCAGTCACAATTATACAAGTGTTTTCTGAAATGTATAATATTAATTTAACAAACATCTTAATGATATTGAACTTTGAAATTTTACTCTTAGAATTTTAAGATAAAGGTTTTCCTAAGATAAGAATAAGGTATAGGGCTGGACAAATGGCTCAAAAGTTAAGAACACTGGCTGTCCTTCTAGAGGATCCAGGTTCTGTTCCCAGCACCCACATGGTAGCTAACAATAGTCTGTAACTCTAGTTCCAAGACATCCAAAGTCCTCTTCTGGCCTTTGTAGGCACCAAGAGTGCATGTAGCACACAGAGATACCTGCAGGCAAAACACGCACACATAAAATAAAAATAAGTAAGCCTCAGGAAAAAAAAAATTATGTCCGTGGAATCTACTATTTCTTTGAAGTCTCCCAACCAATAAAAAATATATTATTCAGTATATTCTTCTTGAATATAGCTTTTAAAAGCCAGGTTCAATCAGAGTTTCTTCAACAAAAATATAATGGTCAATGAATATAAAACTATAGGGGAAATTCTGATTGCTCATATACGTTAAAAATATAATTAAAGTTCAATAAGATGATAGCCTTTCTATTAGGAATTAGATTTAGCAGGAGGAAGCAGCATCAGATTAGAGCACAGATTATACAGTGGCATCCTCTTATAAACAGACATGCCCAAGCAGACACAACATGGTGTGATCATCCTTGAGCTTAGACTGCTTGAGTCCAGTCCCCACGACCGTCCCTCACCATCTTCCTGTGTGCCGTGTATACGGAAGGATCTCACTTGAGTGTCTGCCAGACCACAGGCCTGAAGTGTGTGGCCGTCAGTGGCCATGTGAAGCTGATGAGAGAGAGGCATGAGCTCATTCAGTGTCCATCACCTTCCTTCATGGTAGGAGACATTAGTGATGAAACATGAAGGCATGGGGAAGTGGTCACATACCTGCCGAACTGCTGTGGTAGGATGCAGACCTGGCTTGTGGCTGTGAAGCCCCTGCTCGCAGCCGTTACACCACACCCCACTTCCAACATCTGGAAAGATTTGACTTAGAGTTTCCAGAAAGTGAATCAGGTGCCAGACTATTGGCCTGTAAGCCTTTGTGCTCTCCTTTCCCCCTCTTTTGCATGCATATATTCTGTATGTATAATATATGCTTCAATATTTTCTAATAATTTAACATATATACGTTTACCACAAATTTGTTATGTTGTTACTTTATTCTAAGCAACTGTGCTATATAGACTGAAAACTATTTGTTGATATCCCCCAGCCGATTAGAAGTGGAGTCTCCCTAAATATAGCTTTTAAATATTAGGCTCAATCAGTTTCTTCAAAAAAAAAAAACCCAAACAAACAAACAAAAACAAGACGATGGTCAATTCTTGGCAATAGTTTCTGGCTATAGTGCAGTTGCTTGGAATACAGTAGTAGCTGGGACAAATGTCTTTTGTTCATGATGAGGATGACCTCGGAGAAGAGAGTATCTCTCTGTGCCCTTTGGTAGAATGTGATGCCGAGGGCCTTGTGAGGCCTCTGATGCCCGTGGGTGGTAATACCGTTTAATAATGTTGACTGTCACTGGCCTTGCCCTGCAGTCTCTGAGTCTCTGAACTCTCAGGAACCCAGAGCAGACCTCAGGTCTAACCCCTACACCCTGGCTGCACCCTCCCTTGAACTCACAGAGATCCCCCTGCCTCTGCCTCCAGAGTGCTGGGATTAAAGGCGTGCGCCACCACCAAATGTGGCTGCAGATCTGGGGGCTCTTAATGATAGATGTTATTATGTGTAAACTTAAAGCAATATGCGCTAATTATTTTGGCTCATCATACAAACTCCTATAGGTTTTATTGATTTCTTATATTTACATGTAATTTACATGTATTTACATATATAATCATAACTAGATCTGTAATTTTTTTAAATTAAAGTTGTCATGTAGCTATAGCATGTAACAGTGAACTCATTCAAGTGTAGTAAGTCTTTAAAAAAGAAAAACGCTAAACGTTTGGATAATTAGCTCTTGGAGGGTGAGTCTCTGTGTTTTGGCTAGGAAAATGGGGATAAGAGTTTGTTAAGGACTTGGGAGTGATTTAAAATTTGAATTCATCGTGACTTTGACTGGATTTGGAAACAGCACAATCAAACCAGTGAGTCAGACATTTACCCGAGACCAAGCGTCTGTGTCCGTGAAGCGTAGCTTTCCTCTGGAGGTAGTTCATGCTCTTCACATTCTCTTTCAATAATTACGCGGGGGTCGTTCTCCCGCCAGGGGAAGCCCTATTGGGTTACCTTATCAGAAGGCTCGTAGCCCTTTGCCTGGTTCAGACTTAAGGCCGTGTACTTTAACGTTTAATTAATACAATGATTGGAAAATGCCTGCCTTCAGAGGAGGTTAAAGCAGTTTGTTTGCCTTGAACTTTCTGCAGGAAAGGTGGCGTGGCGACCAAATGAAATTACGTTCAAAGACGAAGTAAGACATGAAAGAAATTTGAAGTAAACTTTTGGCTTATTTGGTAATTCCTAGGAAAACTGAACAAAAGTTTGGTTCTTTAGAAGAAGAAAAAAAAATGCTGTATATATAGAAATATGATCCTAAGATAGGCCAGTCACCTGACTTCCTCCAAGAAACTCTGGAAACACACAAAGCTTTCGGACATGGACTAATAATGGCCAGTATCCACTTACATTTTGATGTGCTGTTTTATGTCCACAATAATTTTAAGTCACATTGTGGAAGGTATTAATTTAGAGGAAAACCCCACTTTCTTCCACTTTTTGATTGATTTTCTTTAGACTGTTTATGTGTCTCTCTGTTTCCCAGCCACTGCCGTAACCATCTAAATTCTCTTAGTCTCTATATTTTTTACTTACTCCTTATACTAAATTCTTTCAGTATAAGTTGTATAGCAAACTACAAATGCTACATTAATGGTAAAAAGTAGTTCTTTGGAGAAGTTTTTCCTGGGGATAGAGAGATGACTCAGGGGTTAATAACACCTATTTTTGCAGAGGTCCTTTATTCTTTTTCCAGCAGCTGACTGCTTGGAACTTTGCCTTTGACTTCTGTGTGTATCTGAGCTCACAGCCACATACCCACCTACATATACCCAATTAAAGACAATGAAAATAAATCTTAAAAGAGTGTTTTTCCTGCAGGTAAATAGTTCTGATTTCCAGCATGTAACCACCCCAAATAATGCTTGTTGAATTTACCTTTAATGGATTTTTGGTGGAGATGGCTGTCTTGGAACATTCTTTGTAGATCAGGGCAGCCTTGAACTTACAGTGATCTCCGCCTGAGCTGCTATACCGAACTTCTTTTGAAGGTTTTTGCAAAGTTATCTCTAATATTTGAAGTCATAAGTCAGGCTTACTAAGGCTGCATGGAAATTCGTTTTCAAATACACTCTCAAGGTGACACCTGCAAGCCAACACTTGTAACAGCAACAGCTGAGTTGTTCCAGTCTTGGGTGCTTGCTTCAAATAAAACTGTTGTGGGCAACAAAGTACAGTTGTGTGGGGAACTGAACCCAGGTCTGCGGGGAGAGCGCCAGTGCTCTTAACTGCAGAGCCATCTCTCTCACAGAGCATAGGTAAGACGGTGGTCCACACCCCTGTCCAGATGACCGATCCCATGACTTGACTTGAGCATCTGTGAGGCAGTCTCTCCCTTTACTCTTTCAAGGTTATTCTTTAAAGCTTTAGTCATCTCTGCACTAGATAGATAAATAGATGATAGATAGATAGATAGATAGATAGATAGATAGATAGATAGATAGATGGATTGATGGCTGGCTGGATGGATGGATAGATAGATGGATGATAGATAGATAGATGGATGGATAGATAGATAGATAGATAGATAGATAGATAGATGGATTGATGGCTGGCTGGATGGATGGATAGATAGATGGATGATAGATAGATGGATGGATAGATAGATAGATAGATAGATAGATGGATTGATGGCTGGATGGATGGATGGATAGATAGATGGATGATAGATAGATGGATGGATGGATGGATGGATAGATAGATGGATGATAGATAGATGGATGGATAGATAGATAGATAGATAACCTGCAGCAGGAAAGAATCTTATCTAATGTCCTGTCAAGGTGATGTGATTTTTCTGGGGAGTGTTAAAATATCCATTTCCAAAAGAAGATACAAACGAGGAGATAATGGGTATGTAGAGAGCACGTCCACAGACGTCTCCAGCATTTTTCAGCACGGACTGTCACGTGATCAGTAGGCACTCTGGAGCTAAGCTGTATCCCTGGCGCACGCCCGGTGGAGAATGAGAAGGTGGCTAGCTCGGCAGGCAACATTGCCCTTGCTGTTCTCCCCGTAACTCTGAACAACAGTTCTCTTAGCCACCAACTGTAGACTAGAGCGGTAGGGGTTTTGTCACTAACGTTGTTTATGGAGAGTGATCACAAGGCGTAGCGATGTCTGGGACTTTAGAATTGGATTGACTGGTTGTTTTTTTTTTTGCCTTGGCTAGTCTAGGAAATGCTTACTTTTTTTGTTTTTGTTTTTTTTTCACAAGATCTTAATTTTCATATCTTTTATGAAAAATATCTATTAATATAATGATTAAGTTAAACCTAGCTCATTCTTTCTTTGGAGTTTTTCTGACTTTTGTTGAAAATATTAGTATCATAAATGTAGCAGATACATAGCAATTCGGTACTCTATATATTAGCAATAAATTATAACCATGAAAATAATGGTGAATTTTTGTTTGTCTCTCTTAACAGTGGAAAGAGTGGAGCGAGAGAACCTTTCAGACTATTGTGTTCTGGGCCAGCGTCCAATGCATTTACCAAATATGAACCAGCTGGCATCCCTGGGGAAAACCAACGAACAGTCTCCTCATAGCCAAATCCACCACAGCACTCCCATACGAAACCAAGTGCCCGCCTTGCAGCCCATCATGAGCCCCGGGCTCCTCTCACCCCAGCTCAGTCCGCAGCTCGTCAGGCAGCAGATAGCCATGGCCCATCTGATCAACCAACAGATCGCCGTCAGCCGGCTCCTGGCTCACCAGCACCCTCAAGCCATCAACCAGCAGTTCCTGAACCATCCCCCCATCCCCAGAGCAGTGAAGCCAGAGCCGACTAACTCCTCTGTGGAGGTCTCTCCCGATATCTACCAGCAAGTCAGAGACGAGCTGAAGAGGGCCAGCGTGTCCCAGGCTGTCTTCGCCAGGGTGGCATTCAACCGCACACAGGTACAGTTAACACCACTCTTCCTAGGGACTAAGAGTCAGTGTAAAGAGCTGGGCAGTGGTGGCGCACGCCTTTAATCCCAGCACCCGGGAGGCAGAGGCAGGATCTCTGAGTCTGAGGCCAGCCTGGTCTACAAGAGCTAGTTTCAGGACAGGCTCCAAAGTTACAGAGAAACCCTGTCTTAAAAACAAAACAAAGAGGGTAAGGAAGAAATATGACATGTCTTCACCTCTTAATAATGTCTTCAGAATGTTTTATGGAGATGAGGAGTTTTGAACTTTAAAGCCACAGGTCTTCTGTGGGAATGTGCCATGACTCAAGATGCAACCTTTGATCCTAGGAAGTCTTTGGTTTTTCCTCTCTTATTACAGCAGGTGGCTAGGATGGCCAGTTAGGAGACTGCTTTGAGGGACTGGCAGGAGTGTGGGGGAAGAGCCCAATAAGACCCACAGCAGGAGAGAGGAGGGGAGCATCAAGAAGCATGATGGGAGTAGAATTGTAGCTAGGGTGTTAGCGGGCAGATCCAGGGGGATGCAGTAACAGTGGTGGCGGCAGCGGTGGGGCTTGATCCCGGTGACTCCCAGCAAAGGTATAGTTATGAGAAACAGCCCGGGAGACGCTGCAGGGGCGGCTGAGAAAGGCCACGGTGATTGTTTTTACTTTCGAAAGACTGGCAGATTTCTTAGGAAGACTGGCAGTGAACATCGAAACTGTAAGTTTGGCACTGAAAACAGTGGGTAGGGATAGACCAAGAGATTGGAAGTGTTACAGAGCCCGGGATTTAAGTTAGAGGAGGAAGGGGAACGGATGTGATGGCTTGACCCAAGCCATCATGGTGTCAGGCTTCCCAAGGAGTTGTGCTGTTTCGGGAGGTCAGGGGAATACTAGGAGGTGTCTTGTTGGAGGAAGTACGTCACTGTGGGTGGAGTTTGAGGGTTGATAGCTTCCTGTTTTCTTTCTCTGCTTACCTGCGTGTCCCTGAAAATGTAAATCTTCCGGTTCCTGTCAGATCCCACATCTTTCCTGCCCTGTAGGCTTATAAACCATTTAGCTTCTCCCTAATTTGCGTTTGTTCCGAGTTTGATCACAGAACTAGAAAAGTAGCTAATGCAGGTAGTAACCAGGCGAAGGGAGGAAATGGCAGCAGGGTCCTTCAGAGGCGCTGGAGTCACAGAGAGGGAGGTGATCACAAGAGGGAAGAAAGGTGAGAACAAGAGTTCTCAACCTGTGGGGCATGACCCCCTGGGGTCCCATGTCAGGTCTCCCGCATATCGGATGTTTACATTACAATCCATACCAGCAGCAAAATTGCAGTTAAGAAGTAGCAATCCTTGTTTGGTTGGGGGTCACCACACATGAAGAAGTGTATCCAAGGGAAGCAGCCTTAGGAAGGTTGGGAACCACTGCTCTAAAGACTCACATGTGGGGGGAAAGTCAAGATGTAGGGAGAAAGAGAAGCTTGACCTTATGTCCGAGGATTTGGCCTGATGTCGGTTGGTGGGGAGCCCTCCGCCTCCTATTTCTGAGAATCGGTTTCTCGCAGTGGTGAGGACAGGAGCGGCGCTCCGGGGTTAAGGTGCCACTCAGTGCCAGGGTGCAGAAGCAGGTTGCTTTTTCAAAAGCAAGCATTAAAAAGGCAGCCAGGAGCACAGGAACAGCTTGATGGGAGTCAACTTAAGACACAAGGTGGTTTTTAGCCTCAGATCGAATTAAGGAACATGAACCAGAAATGGAGTCGTTGATTGTGGTTAAACAGTTGCTGGCTGGGAGCAAAGACGAGGCCCTGGGGCTGTTGGGGTTCCATATTCATGTGTTTGTTATGCAGAAGGACAGAGGTGGAATCTCATGCTCCCTTGGTGCACAGCTACCTTGTACATTCTACTCATGGTACAGCCTGTTCCCATCACTTGGAAAATGCATTTGGGGGAGACCCACATATGTTTTATCCATCTTCTTGTGACTTAAAAGACTCAGGCCGCACTTTCGTGTTCATGGTTACCTAGGCTGGGGTCGTATAAGGCTCCGGTCCCTTGGAGAAAAATCTTGTTGCCCATCACTGAAAATACGAAGTGGAGGGATACGTCTATCTTCTGCGGTTCTTTATTCTGTCATCTGTGCTCATGAATCGACATTTCATGCCCAGCCAGCATTTGATTGCCTAGTTATGTGCACAGCTCTTTTTGGCTAAGGATAAAATCGAGAGCGTAGCTGTACCGCTTTGGATTTTCGCAGCGGAATGCAGTCTACATTCTGCCCAAATAGCGCGAAGCGTGGGAGAAGACTCCCAGAGAGTCAAGACCACAGACAGATGTAGTGAGAGGGTCTGCTGTGTCAAGGCACCGGATTCCTGGAGCTCCGCCTCCTCCTGAGGAATCCTCCACATCTCTTTGTCAGGATTCAAGGTTTTTCCTTGGCGTTGCCACCTTCGAAGGGCCGGGCTTTATAAAGGTCTAATTGAAGCACAGAACACGTTTTATTATTTTCTCCTCCGTGCCATTAAATTTGTAAGAGGGCTACACCCAGAAAGAAACATTCCCTTTCAGTCAGCACGAGCTTTGAGTTCACGGGCCAGCCTTGAGGATATCAAATGGAAACCACATAGGGACGCAGGCGTGTTTCCTCTTTAAATCCTGCTTTTAATTTGGGAAAGCTTTTCATCCCTCTGGGATCATAACCTGTTGTATATAAGCCCAGCCTAATCAGGGTAGATGGTATTGACAGAGTGTGAACTCGCGCGGGAGGTCAGCAGGCAGATTGTTTCTGCTCCACGTCCTGCGGTCCCACTAGCAGCACAAATGGGCAGCTGGTTTCGCCAGCTGTATTGTTAAATGGGAGACACGGTGTAGTCTGCCCCATGAAACCAGCCATGGGTTTTCCAAATGGGGAGCCTTTTCTGAGTGGAACCAGACACTTCTGGGTGCTAGAGTAGCTCGCCAGGTAAAATTCATGGCAAAAGTGGCTGATGGCATAGTAACCCTTTTCCAGAAGGCTGGTTAACTTCTTGACTGTACAGAGCCAGAACCATTCCTGTTGACAGGCATCTGCAGACATCATCCGTGGCTGCTCTCTTGATGGGTAGCATCTTCTCACGTGCCTGAGTGTTTTACAGAACTCACTGGCTTCTCCAGGACTCATTCTGTTATTCTCTCTAATAAAAAGGGCCGTGTCACATGACAGCTTGTGTCCCTGGATGTCTGTTTGAAGGTTTAGCAAAAAGTCTTAACTAGTTTGTGTGTGTGTGGGTGTGCAGAAACCAAAATAGCTTGCAATCACTCAGCAGTCCATCAAGACTGTAAACATGGAAACCTTGTCTGCCTGCTTCCAAGACTTCCAGATGAAAACCTCACGCCGATGGTAGATGGTATTGGAGAACTATATGTTATTGAAGGAAACTTGCTCATTACCTTAGATGCTGATGCATTTGCTGTTTGATTAGGCAAAATGACATCATTAGGGATTATATTTCCAAGAAGTTTTTAAATTTATTTTTTTAAGTTACTACATAGTAATAGATGTTATCATGGAATTTTCATCCACAAATGCTGTTATGATACCATATAGTCTGTTCTCACTGTTGCCTTCCCCTGCTGTCTTCCTGTGTGCCTTGCCCACTCCCACCCCTACAGGCTTTCAATACACTTTAGTTTTGCTACATAGGCCTTTCAGAGTCATTTATGCATCTGTCTGGTAACAACTTGCTTTGCTTCTAGCTTGGGAACTAGATAACCCCTTTGTAGTTTTCTTTTTACTGTCTTTTGTTATTATTTGTACGTTTTTCTTCTCGTTCACCAACAAAACGTCTGCCATTTAAGCTAAGAGTAAGCAAGTTGAGTTCATCGTCCGCACAAGGGACTTATGACGTATTTATGTCAGTATTTATGTATTTATGTATGACGCACTTATGGCGTTAGTGCCGGGACGTGAACTCTCCAGCATGGCATGAGGCTGCTAGAGTTCTGAACGCAGGGCACGCAGCAGCGCCGCATCTGTGCAAGCCTTTTGGAAGAAGCGGTTAGTCCTGCTTGGCGTGCTGTTTTGTAGCCAAAGGGACCGCAGGAGAACCCTGAGCTGGCAGCCGTAACTGTGTGCTTCCCTGCCCGCCTTAAGCACCTTCTCTTGCTGCCTCTGTAGGACCGCAGAGGCAGGCAAACACCCTTGCTTAGTTTGTGTTTTCCCCAGGCCTGTACTTCCGGTGCGGCTCTTCATTCGCAGGACTGTCCTCAGGCCCCTCGATGTTGGCAAAGAGCTGGAAGCGCTTAGCGAGCGTGTGACAGGAACCACGGGCGACAGCCCACTGCTTCCCTCCTCGTCGGGGAGATCTCTCTGGCACTCCAGAGCTCTCTGTATAATCCGCTCCAACGTGGCTTGAGTTTTGTCTTCCCTCGCTGTCTCCTACCACTCTCCCTTGGAAGCGTTTTACCCCTAAAGCTCTCTAGAATCTTTGTCTCGGGGTTGTGGTCCATGCCTTTTGGTCCTTGCCATGCGAGCAGAGGCTTGAGTAGAGCATAGCATCAGAATGGTGCCCGTCCATCCCGCAAAGCAACCGCCATGTGCCGTATGAGGCTGGCATGGCTGTGTCCTCGCTTGGGTGTTCGAACACGTCATCGTCGTCATTTGAAATACGAAGCCTGGAAGGTCCTCAGTTCGCTGAATGGAGAATAGCGTTATTGAGAATGACTTCGGGATATTGAACCAGGCGTTGTGGGGTCGCCGAGATTAGGAATGAGAGACCCTGAATATGAGCAGGAATGAGATCCGGGAGAGAAATGGGATTTGAAACCTTAGGGGTTAGTCCTACCACTGTTGCCCAGGATGGGAAGCAGCCTCTCTAGTCTGAGCTGTGACCCACATCAAGTGGCTTTGTCCCTTGGCCCTGCCCCTCTCTAGGGCTCTGTCACAGGTGCAGACGGTGCCTGTGAAATAGTCATTTCTGTCCGGGTCTGAGTTCTGCGCCTGTGTCTTCTCCTGCGTCTGGAACCTGAACTCATCCTAGGTTGGCCCCTTTTTCTCTCATTAGGTCTGTAGACATGAGGTAGCTCACTTGGTGATCTGCCGCGTTTGTGTCTTCGCCTCTTTAATGTGGGATTGGAAATCCTAATTATGAGCATTCTTTTTTCTTTATTAAAGTATAGACTTGAAAACATTGATCAGAGGCGAATGTATGATAAAAGGCAATGTTTTAAGACTTAATATTACTGGTGTCCACTGACCTGTAAGAAGTAATGTCTCATTAAATATGTACAGTGACTTTTACTTAATAGGTAAGCTAGTCTCTGATTTATTTTAAAAAATCCAATGACCTATATATTCATATGTTCAAAAAATCCCCATTTCCTAACATGGCTTCTCCTCCGAGACCTTCCTTCCATCTGAGCAGATCTGTTAAATGAAGTAGAGGAAGCTTTTCTCCAAACTAGGGTAAATTCAGTGGAACGGCTGTACTGCCACTTGTGCCTGGAGCAGGAGAGTGCCAGAAAGGGGGAATGGGGGTGACCCTCTCATCCTTCTCTCCTCTTCCCTTCCCACTGTCCACAGAGTGCAGGGACACCCTCCACAGGGAGAGCAATTAGACCTTTGCCCCTTTTGGCAGTGAGGCTTTGTTCAGGTTTGTTGCTCATGTAAGCTTGTCCATTTTCTTCTCCTCGAGCAGAGAGCGTGAGGTAAGGCTTGCTGAGCTGAACCTTGGGAGCACACTTCTGGTAAAAGACAGGATGTGTGATAACAGTGTGCTCTGTCAGAAGAAGGGGGGTCTCATCCGGTGTCCCGCCTTTCAGTTCAGTGAAAATACACAGGCATTTATCAGAGAGGCCTCACTGGCAAGGCCGTGTGTGTGCCCTGGTCTTATCTGATGGAGAACAGGACCTCCACAATCCTGAATCTGTGGGGACTCATTTGATCAACCTGTCCTCATCTGACTACATTCTATCTATCTATCTATCTATCTATCTATCTATCTATCAATCATCTGTCTGTCCGTCCGTCTATCTATCTATCCATCTATTATCTATCTATCTATCTATCTATCTATCTATCTAATCTATCTATCATTTTTCTATCTGCCTATCATCTATTTATCCATCTGTCTATCTATCTATCATCTATCTGTTCGTCTATCTATCTATCATCTATCTGTCTGTCTGTCTATCTATCTATCTATCTATCTATGCATCTATCTATCTATCTATGCATCTATCTATCTATCTATCATCTGTCTGTCCGTCCGTCTGTCCGTCCGTCTATCTATCCATCTATTATCTATCTATCTATCTATCATCTTTCTATCTACCTATCATCTATCTATCTATCCATCTATCTGTCCATCTATCATCTATCATCTGTCTGTCCGTCTGTCTATCTATCTATCTATCTATCTATCATCTGTCCGTCTATCTATCTATCTATCTATCTATCTATCTATCTATCTATCGACTTTGCAGGAAAAGGAAATCCACTGTTTACTCTGCAAAGCTACATCATTTGAAGGAACTTAAGACCAGGGTCATAAGTACAATTTATGAAGTCACTCAGCAACTGGAGAATGTTTTCAGCAGATTGGAAAATGAGATTGAATGATGTATCAGAAAATTTGGCAGGAAGGCCAGCTGCTGAACATGCAAACGCCATTGTATGAAATGGCATGGAATTTGATTGAAGCTTTGTTTACACAGTGTTTGGAATATATGCATGCCCCAAACTGTTAGGGTTACATTTATAAGAACTTGCTAAAAATTAGGATTTGAGGCAGCACAGTCGGAATGAGACAGGAGATGGCTAAAGGAAACTCTTAGCTACAGATTCTCAGGAGTCTGAGTCACTTCAGGAGGAGACAATAATTGCCTTTTAATTTCATTGTTTGAGTTACGAATATTGTTAGCCAGAGATGGGCATAATTTAATTATACATTGCAGTTTTATATTTGTGTAAAACTTTACCTCCAAGATAGGCATGCTCATTGTCAGCTGACATAGTGTCAGCCAGGATCATTTCTCAGTATCTTGTTGAGATCAGAGCTCTTTGCAAGTCCAGGACCACAATGTAAATGTAGGGTCTTGACTCCATGGTCCAGTGAACTGGTGATAAAATAACAAGGGCCCACGTGAGAGACAGGAAGTCCACTTCTGAGAGGTGGGCTGTAAATGTCAAATGTTGCAGATCAGGCATGAACCCGTTATTGAGTTTTGGAGTAAATAATATGTCCTCTTTTGATGTCAGAACATTAAATTAATAAAGTAGGCAGAGGTGGCCTTGCTTACTTCATAAAATAGGTCTTTCATTTCAAAATCACTGGCTTGAATTCTCAGATTGAAAGATTGCAATAATATTAATGTGTCCCAAGATAGCAGTGTCTCAGAGTTATTGGATAGTGGGGGGCGGGGGGCTCTCTAGATAGCTATCTTCCTTTAACACCTTCTGTACATATAAGGGTATTGTCAATTAGCACCTCTTAGGCAACCTCATCCAAAAGGCCTGGACTGGTCAGCTCAAGGACTAAACTTGTACAGGCTCCAAGCTTGCTCTGTCTGTGCCTTCGGTAAAAGGGAGGTCGACTTGGTAAATAGGAACCCTCACAACTCAACCTCCATCTCGAGTCCACCTGAGATAGAACATATAGGTAACAGAAGAGGGGAAGGTTTGCTTTTACTCTCCATCTTTTACAAAACAGAGAATCAGGGCAAGCCAACATGGTGTCCACTGTCCTGTCTGTTCCTCCTACCCCTGACCAGTGGCTTTACAAGTTAATCACTGAATACATTATAGTCAATTCAACTGTTCTATATTTGAATTAAAAATTCAAATTTCCTATGACTAGGAAATAGAACATTCCATTTTGGTGATAATTTTTAAGTCATTTTTCACCATTGTCAACCAAGGACTGGTCCTCTCATTTCACAGAGGATCGTCATCTTCAATATTTGTATTTCTGGTGTGAGCATCCGTTGTAGTCTCTCACCAACCTTTAAAGTCATAGATCAGATTTTACAGGTTTGTAATGATTTCACTGAGGCAATGGGAATGGTAGTCTTAGTTCTCATTGTTCATATCTTGTATGACTGTTCAGTTAATAAGCTTTAAATCAGTATGTTCAAGGGATCTTCCTTCCTTGGCTGTTGATTGAAATGAGGTCCAGTTGGCTAGGGGTTGCGTGCGTGTTTGTTCAAATAAAGTGCACAAACTCTTCGAACCCAGAAATGCTGCAGCATGACTATATGACTATAACTGTATCCACTTGGAATCTGTTGGAGATGTCCAAGCAATTTCAATCTCTTTATATAATTTTTTTGTGCCAAAAATGAGCACTATAGTTTATAGCATCTACTGAACTCCTTGGCCATTATCATGCCCATCTGGAGCACTGGGTAAATCATGGCTGGGAGACACACACTTGTACATACATCATGCTTGTCCCCAGCTCTATGGATTGCTAAAGCACAGTCTTAAAGAAAAAGAAAAAAGACCCTTATAAAATCATATTCATTCTGCAATTGAACCACTTTGGTATTTATAGACTTCCAGTTCTTTAGAAAGGTTGGTTCTGATCTATGAAATCAGCCTTACGGTCCGCTACTATGACCCAAGATTACATAATGACAGCACTTAAGAATTATTTTAAATTACTTCCATGTTGCATATGGGCCAGGCGGTGGTGGCGCACACCTTTAACCCCAGCATCAGGTACCATGGCCAAGTCTTGTTGAATGCACTGGGAAGGTTTCTCATGACACAAGTATTTAATTTATAAACCGCAGGCCTAAGGTGTATGATGTAATTATAAGTGGAGTTTACATGTCGCGAAATCTCAGTTTCCGCGATTGCTCTCGGTAGGTTGAATGAAAGGATCTTGAGCGCCCCGTGAGTTAGGCTTTCAATACATGGCCGGCGAGGGCCTGCTGTAGACTCTCCACCCAAGATAAGACTCTCCCAGAGCTGTAAAGAATAAGTGTTTTCTTAAAGGTCTGGATTCTCCTCACCACCAGGTCACGACCAAGCACAGAATATATAGAATCAGCCCCCGATGACCTTCTATGATGGGAGAGAGATAGTTTTTATAGTGGCCAGTGTGAACGAGGGTAGTTGGTACAGACGTGAGACCAAATTAGTCCTGCTCACCTCAGTCCAAAGGAGGCCGGTATATGTGCACAGACCAAGCCTCTGAGTTCCTCGAGTGGCATGTCTCTGGCCTGTCAACTTTTAGCTGTCAACTTTTGTAAACGCGTTTTTATTTGCAGAGTACATTAATTCCCTCTAGATGTTCAGTTCCATCTAACCCGTCCCACAAAATATGACATTCATAGGCTGTCTCTCTCAATAAAGAGATACTGTAATAAAAGAGAGATTTTATTAAACTAATGCAATAACGACACTTTCTTTGAGGATCTAGCCCATCATTTTTAATAATAAAAATCAGATTGCCATTGTTGTGCCCAGTGTGCGTTTTATTCAAATCAGACTAAGTACTCTGGCTTCCTGGCTTTAGCAGAGCTCTGGGAGTTGGGGGCGGGGTGAACATTTTCACCATTTACACAAATGAATTTCAGCAGCCAGAATCACGGTACAGTTGTCGATTATGGGAGATCTGTTCTATTGGCAAACAGGGAGCTATGCCTAGGGAGCCTCTAGAAGAAAACGGGGTGAGGGAAACAACTTCCCGGGGTAGGTCGGCTCTTAATTGGTTGGATGCTAGGACGATCCACTGGCCTGCCGCTGCCTTCAGTGCTCTCTCTAACTCCTAGGGAATCTCTGATACATTATGAGCTTGCTATGTGGGATCAGACTAGAAGCTGGACTTTACCTGGCTTCTTAGGGTACCAGTGATAATTGGTTGCATAATAACAACAACAACAACAGTCACAATAATATTCTCCTATTCTCCTGTTACCTGAGCCTTCAGAACTGTGTGACAGTTAAGGTTGATAAAAGAGATAGTGGACTATAAGCAACACAGAGCAGCCCTTTTCCTTCCTCTCTGCGTTCTAGGGGAGTGGCCATAAGCAGGTCATCCTCCAGGGAGAGTGGACGAGTGGTCCAAGTCCCTGGCAGAGCCTCCTCTGGAAAATGGGAGTGAGCCTACGGATTTCTGAAATCTCACTCTTGGCCACGACATCTTCTGTTGTAAGGACGATGCCCTTGTATGCACATGTTTTCAGACTCACTGTGATGTCTTCTTTAATCGTACATTTTCAAAGGCGACGTCACTTGATCTCTGAAAAGGTTTGTCATTAAACGCGCTGTGTAATTGACTCACCTGCCTTGATCTAGCTCCAGTCTGCGAATGACTAAAACACGCTATGTTCTCTGACGATGCCAGGCTGCATGTTCCTAAAATGCAGGGACTATAGGGTTTCTCGCGGGTGCACGGCTCGGCAGCACACGTGAAGGGCAGATGCAACCTCCTCACATCTGCCCCTTATCACATAGGAGCCCAGAGCTTACAGACTCTTTGCTACGTGGTCAGCGAGTTGCTGTTGGGATTGTTACCTCTGTCTGTTGCAATAACACAGTGAACACCACAAATGGCTGGGTTTTTTTTTTTTGTTGTTGTTGTTTTTGTTTTGTTTTGTTTTTTGTCTCCCATTTCAACGGCCACGAGCAGCCATGTATGTAATTTATAGAAATGGAAATGGCCTCCAGCTAGTTTGACTCTTAGAGAAAACACCAGGCTTCGGCCCCTCCGCTCTCCCCCTACACACCTGGTGTATATCACTTTAAAAAATAAATTATGCCTCATTAAATTACAATTAAGAGGCATCACGATCATTTG
The DNA here is from genome assembly GCF_018167655.1 of Microtus oregoni. Lineage (NCBI taxonomy): Eukaryota > Metazoa > Chordata > Mammalia > Rodentia > Cricetidae > Microtus > Microtus oregoni. Next base: position 38,340,015 of record NW_024543077.1, on the reverse strand, counting down.
TTTTTCTGGAAGGAAGATGTTTTGCATATTGAAAGCCTAATTTGTTGCAGGTGACAGAAAGGCTGAGCAGATTATCTAATATCGCTTCATTTGGGGGCGATGTCTGTTGCGTGGTGTGCGCCTACGCCAGTGCCTCCAGATCTCACCCATGTGTACGGTCGTCATCTTCACGTCTGAGGGTCTCATGCCTCCTGTTCTTGTCCCTTTGTTCCCCACTTGAGAGAGCAGACTCCCCTTGGATGTCTGGAGAAAGCCTGGTCTCGTTTCTCTTCAGATGGGTTTTTGCAGACCTTCCCTCCCCTTCCTGGCTGTACCATTATGGTTCCACGCAGGTGCTACTTTCCTTTGAAGCTTCAGCTAGATCCAATTTCACCCCCTCCACCAAAGCCGTCCCCCTCCAGCCCCACAGCCGGTGAATCTTCTCCTGATTTTGAACCAAGATGGTGTTTGCTGTGTTTTGAATTTATGACGTTTTCCCCCTCCCCCTTTTCCCTTATTTCTCCACTCTTCTCCCCCGTGTCCTCCTCTCCTCTTTCCTTTCCTCTCCCCTGCTCTCTTCCCCTTCTCTCCCTTCCCCATCTTTCTTCTGTGTTCCTACTTAGGATGGGTCTCCCTGCATGACCCAGGCACTGCTCTGACCTCATGATCCTCCTGCCTCTGCTGGGACCATTGGTGGACCTGCCTGCACCAGCACACCCAGCCAGCGTCTTTTCCGGTGTGCAGTGTGCTCCTATAAACCCTTCCAGCCACCATGTAGAAAACTCTTTGCAAGCAGGTTCTCTCTCTGTTCATTCTTTTTGCCTCCCCCTGGGCTTTTCACCAAGTCATCACTGAGAAAGGAATTAATGGAGCTGCTGTTCTTTGCAGCAGGCGCACTGGGTTTGGGAGTTTCCTAGGCAGCCGAGTGGAGATATCTGGCTTATGGTTCCTACGACCAATGTAGCCTAACTATAGAAAGTGTCAAAACCTTGCAAACTACATGTAAGGCCGATCTGTTCAGATCCAGCCTTTTGTGACTTTAAAAATCGCCAGGTGGGAGAGAGAGCGCGACTTCAGATGTCAGGTGACAGGGGCCAGGAAAGCAGGATGCCTGAATCCTCCCATAGCCAGCCCCCCGACTTGCCCTATTGGGGTCGGGACAGTCCTGAAACCTAGTCCATGCAGGTGCATGTTGTGTCACAAGGTTGAGGGCCTACCTGAGCAGGTGCCTGCACACAGAAGCAAAAGCTGTATCAGTTGGTTAGGTGTTGAAACAGTCAGCGACAGAAAGTAGAATTCTTTCTCGGTGTTACTGAGAAATGCTGTTTTACCACAGACAACATAAGATCACAATTTTTTTTTTTTTTTTTGGTTTTTTGAGACAGGGTTTCTCTGTAGCTTTGGAGCCTGTCCTGGAACTAGCTCTTGTAGACCAGGCTGGCCTCGAACTCACAAAGATCCGCCTGCCTCTGCCTCCAGAGTGCTGGGATTAAAGGTGTGTGCCACCACCTCCCGGCCACAAATTTCTTATACTTTAAAAATCACCTCAATTTCTTCCTTTTATCTTTGATGACAGCCTGTATTACCAGGCGAGCCAGACTACGTGATACAATTGTTGTTTTGTACTTTGAATTATTTTGATTTTACTGAGCTCCTTCCCAGACCTGTCTATTCTCCTGGAGCTGGCGATGACCTGAAACTCTTGTAAACTCCCCCATTGATGAGCCAGGGCAAACACCCTCTGAGGCGCTCTTTGCCTAAATTTCTTTATTCTGGTGATTTGGAACCCAAGAACTCATGTGACAGGCATGGGTACTTTGTGTTAGCCTGTGTCTTTGCCCTGGCAGGCAACAATGTTTCTTTAGGCAACAATGTTTCTTCAGGCAACAATGTTTCTTTGGCAACAATGTTTCTTCAGGCAACAATGTTCCTTGGGCTACAATGTTTCTTTGGCAACAATGTTTCTTCGGGCAACAATGTTTCTTTGGGCAACAATGTTTCTTTTTTTGTCTTGTGTAAAGTAGTCTGATACCACCGAGGAAACTGTGTGTCTCCATGGAGAAGGTTCTATTGCCCACAATGAGGCAAATACCTAATGGCCATTTTACTCAACAGTGGCAGTATGTTTTAATATAATTACTGATATGAAACTTTAATAAGCAATATCCTGGTTAATTTATTAATTTCCTTTCACGACCGTCCTGTTGATAGGAGTGCATCTTTTTTCCCCCCTTCCAGAGCCCAGGTGTCACAGCACATTTTCTATACCTCGAGCTGCATAATGGCAGTGTCCAAGTGACGCCTCCTGTTTGGCTGCTTGATAATTAGAATGCCAGATGACATAGTAGGAGAGGCCTTAGAAATATTTATGTGAGATAAATTATTAATGTGTGTTCCATTCAAGACAGAGTCAATATGATAAGCATTTATTCATCTTGATAATTAGCGGGCGGTGGGGGTGGTTTGTGTGGATGTGGGAGTTAGGCTATGGATTGTGTGTATATGTGTGTGTGTGTCTGTGTATATGTGTATGTTTGTGTGTATGTGTGTTTATATTTGTGTATGTTTGAGTGTGTGTATGTTTGTGTATGTGTGTATTTTAAGCTAACGTATTTTCACATGTGTGCCTACAGAATTTAGACAACACTTTTAAAAACCTTAGCTTATAATAGTTACAGGTGAGCAAATAACCAGTGTAAAAAAATGTCAGAATCAAACATCAAAGGTCTTGTGTGCTCCAGTTAGTCACTTTCAATTGAGACTGCCCTGTCCTGCGTGAAAAGAATGTCCTTTGGGACCACTGCCACGCCGGTGAGAGTTGGCACAATGCTGTAACTTGCTGGGGGCCACACAGGAAGGGAAGGTGGCCCTGGCTAAGCCTGTGTATTTGAGACTGTGTCTGCATTCAGGTGAATGACTCAGTAGAAGCCTGTAAGCCACCATGCACTTAAGACCCAAACGCTGTGAGCCTTTGACTCGGGCAGGGATACTGAGCAGCAGCCATCCTCCAGGGTACTCTGTATGTGCTCCCCAAGAGATGGGTGAATTTGTGTGACATATGACAGATGCAAAAGAAGGATCCTCTGCAAGAAACTAACAAAAAACACTCCCTACTTTTTAATGACTTTTTTTTTTTTTAGTTGTTGGGGGACTTATAAACATAGTTTTTGGTTATGGCACTCAAGAATAGGGTTTTTGATATAACTTTCAAATGTAAGAAGCCTTTGCTGTAATACACTGTGTGACTCATGGAAATAGCTTCATGGAGGAAGAATAAGTTAATCTCTGCCTTTGAGTAATTTTGAATTATAATCATAGCAGATATCTCCATGATGACCCGAAAACACTTTTATTATAATACCGAAGGTAGGTTGGAGAGAGAGAGGAGAGGAGAATGGGGGAGGACAGGCGCGGGGCGGGTGGAAGAAAAGCCACTCCTTCTTTCTGTGCGTGACTCATCATGAAGGAAAGCTCAGAAAATATCTGAGTGCTGTATCGACTTTGGAACCTGGAAGCAATTTCAAAATCCACTTCCTTTTCTCATATTAATTTAGAGATTCTTGTAAAACAGAAAATCTTTGAAGCAAATCCATTATGAATATATTTCAGGTTGCTCATTTAAAATGGGAAGTAGGGCAACCCGAGGCACAACCGACTCTTAGTTCCAGAAAGGGAATGGATTCCCGGGCTGCGTCACGCTTTCCTGGAAGACGGGCACCTCACTTGTCTTCTTGAGGCATGCCACGAGATCTGGATTCCCTTCCCATCACTGTAGCAGTGGGGGATTTTTACCCACACACACCACTTACCTCACTCCCTCCTTGAGCACATATGTGTGTGCCCACATACCAAGCCGCACACAGCCACACGTACACACTCACGTGGCATGGCATGTTTTATCCTTGTTTACATGCTGACCTCAAACAGACGACATTGTGTGCTGTGTTTCCATATGTACTTCTTCCAAGTTTGAGGATTCCTTTAACCAAAGTAAGGGTGACCTCTAAATCCAGGACTAGCATAGGTTCCTTGTGGTATAGTTGTTTAATGTGGGTCAAAAATGATTCAGTTTATTTATGTGTGTATGTATGCATGTGCACATGTGTGTGCATGTGTGTGTGTATGTGGGGTTCAGAGGAGAGCTTGTAGTTCTCTCCTCCTCTCATGGAAGCCCCAGGAATTGAACCGAGGTCATCAGGCATCTTGCCAGCCCTTATGTGCTATTTCGAATGATGATTGTGTTTCCTTGAAATGTTGGTAACCATGTGATGTGCCTTCCTATAAGTGACATTGGTTATACTACATTATAATACACAGGTTTATATGAAAATGCCCACTGTGCCCTGCAGATTTCTGACCAGCCAGAGAATATTTCTTCCCCTCCCATCCACCGCTGTTTTGTATGTGAGCTGTGTCTCTCGCATCTCTATCGATTTCCCTCAGAGCAAACATCATTGGCGCTTGCAGGGCTTTGCTGCAGTTCGTAGAAGTAACTCTTTGTGACTTGGGGTTGCCCCGTCTGTTCAAAGCTACAGGCTTAGTGTCTTAGCTCTTCCCGGGGGGGGGGGGGGGAGGGGGGAACAATCCTAAACCGTGGTCTCATAGTGCCTTGCAAAAGGATGTCAGCTGAGAATATGTAGTGATGTCTCTGTGAGTTAATCCACAAGTGTATGGGGTCCTAATGGCCCTCCCTTGTCTCTCGCTGCCCTCTTAGGCCATGATGTGTTATTAGAGTATCGGCAAAATCTTTGGCAATTGCGTCCACAGAAACACCGCACTTGGAGCTCCCCAATTTGGTTGAGTTGCACATTGAGGAAGTGCTGGAGCCTATCCACGCTGCAGTTAGAGCGTGCTCAGGTCCCTAGCTAACGTGACCACATTTCCATCACTTTAACTGTAAGATTAGAGCTTCCCCAAGAAGCTACCTCACAAAACTCTGGGGTGCCTCATGTTACCTGCACAAGCGTAACTACTGTGTGCAAAATTATCAGAGCTGACATATAACAGCCATTTGCTTTCTATTTTTCTATTTTCCTTTTTCTGTTTTTTTCCCCCTTGCCATAGGAAATCTCTATTGAAACCAGTGGCCAGTCATACATAAATTCAGCCAAACTTTTATTTTTTTTTTAAATCGATGTAAATCTCCCATGCTGTTTAAATGTCGGAACTAAATTTACCAAACTTGGCAGATTTGTAAAGCTAAGCAGGACTGCCAAGAGTTCCCAGTTTCAAGCAGAGAGAGTTCTTACAGCTCCTGAAATACTTGCAGGAGGCACCTGGCGCTAATTGCAGCCCCACATTTCCTCCGGAGCGCCTACCTTTGCTAGCTGGCGTTGCCTCGTTTGGGATTATCGCGGTGATGATGAGGTGGCAGAATAGAAGTCCTAAATGAGGCACAGCCCCGGAAGGGGAGCACATCCCCACAGATCCCTTGCGAGCCTGCAGGAATTAGGCATGTTCCCGGTATCCTCTCATGCTGGCTATAACAGATAGAGGGGCGGTAGGGCGGGAGACAGGAACCACACCCATGAACCTGCAGACGTGACTTTGCCTGTTTCTCTCCTCCGCTCCACCAGGGATTACTGTCAGAGATTCTGCGTAAGGAGGAAGACCCCAGGACTGCCTCCCAGTCTCTGCTCGTAAACCTGAGGGCCATGCAGAACTTCCTCAACCTGCCCGAAGTGGAGCGTGATCGCATTTACCAGGATGAGAGGGAACGGAGCATGAATCCCAATGTGAGCATGGTCTCCTCCGCCTCTAGCAGCCCCAGCTCCTCCCGAACCCCACAGGTGAGCCGCCTGTTCCATGCATCACTTACGAACCTCTTGTGCCATGGATTCTGTTTTCCCTTGAAAACCAAGAGACGTGACTCAAGAGCTTCTTAATCCAAGGAACGGGTCAAAGGGTATGGCCTGTAGCTCTGTCATGTGGTAATCCCATACTGTGGAATGTTATTCCTTCCCCTTTGGGGATGTCCCATTCTTCCCATGAGCAGGCAAGAGTAGTGGGGTGATCCACTACCCACTGTGCAGTTTCAGAAGAAAGAGCCGAGGGGTGGGGTGGAAGCTGTGTTTGTATAGCAAGCCCCAGAGCCACAGAGAAGCTCTGTCTCAAAAAACCAAAAACCAACAAAAAGCCAAGCACTTTATTTTCCTTAAATTGCTTGGTTATTGTGACAGGGAGGAGAAAGTTGAGGGCAAGAAGCAGCAGCTCAAATGCTGCTGTAAGCAGGCCAGCAAGACAAAGCGGAGGGCCGGGGAGATGGGTCAGCAGTTAAGATCGATTATCACTTTTGTTTGCAACTCCACCTCCGGGCGAATCCAACACTTCTGGCCTCCTTGGTACCTACACTCCTGTGCACACATACCTCCCCCCAGTAAAAAAAAAGAAGAACTTTTTGGTTTTTCGAGACAGGCTTTCTGTGTGTCTGTGTGTAGCTTTGGGGCCTGTCCTGGCTCTTGATCTGTAGACCAGGTTGGCCTCGACGTCAAAGATCTGCCTGCCTCTGCTTCCTGAGTGCCAGGATTAAAGGCATGCACCACCAACTGCCACGCACTGCGCCCCCGTGTCTGCGCTCTGTGTGCTGGCACCCAGTTACCGAGCTTCGGACAAGGGGGCTGGAGGTTAAAATACGAAGACACACAGAGAGACAGAGACAGCGACACGGGTCATCCTTGAATTCCCCAAGAATGCCCCCTTTATTGTGTTCAGGGGCAGATTATATAGAGATAGCCACGCCCCAGCCAAACCCACCAGAAACCACTCTCCTGCCATCAGGAACTCCTGAAGGTCTTGTGCTCAGAGCAGCTGTAGGCACTCAGATCAGGGGATTACAAGAAATTCAGGATCTGGGGTCTCACTGCTCCCAACAACCAAGGCCTGGTGGAAATAAGAACTTTTTAGAGACACAGTGGAGAGGCCCTGTGTGTAGGGAATACGGTAGCTGGGTGTAGGGATGGGTCCTGGCGATAGGAGGCCTCGGTTTGCCCCTCTTAGCTGAATTTGGGAATGTCTGGCCTTCCTGTCTGCTCACTTCTAAAGTGTTGAGAACATGAGGTAGGCAGGGCACATTTCCAATTCAGATGTAAGCCACTCAATTCTCACTTACTTCCTGTTTCCCCTCAACTTTCCCTACTTGTTGACTTAGGATCAAACCATTCCATTCTCTGGGTTGCATAGATTCTGACGGTTCTCAAAGCCAACAGTTAATTGGTAGATACCTATCTGTGCAAACCTGAAGAGTGAGCCCATCAAAATAGAAGGTGGCTCTGCTTAGATACTATAGTTTTGTTCTTACTTGTTGGTTTTCTGGTAAATTCCAAGAAGCTGCTGAAATACAGAACCAGAACTGTGTTCTGGTAGGAATGTTAAACCCTTCACAAGTTTCAATATCCTCATTTTCCCCATCTACCTTGACGCTATTTTTGCATTCTGTGGTGGATTTGTAACTAAAGTCCTGTCCCCTCATGCCCTGCTGAATTGCATTACTGACACTTCAGGTTTTAATAAAACATGAGCCATACTTACTGTTAAAGTCTTGACCGCTTACTTTGGACATGTGCAACCAAGCCTTTTAATTTATTTTTCTTTCAATATCAGTGAATAAATAGTGAACAATTGTTAGGACCTTGCTAGTTTGCACTAATATCGCCTGCCAGTAAAGTCAGTAGTATTTTTACCATGGTTAAAGGCTGTGCCGCCTTTGGGGAGTCCAGCCATACTTCCTACTCCACGTCCCTCCAGCCAGGCCGTTCTCCTGGAACAAGGCCACCGGTACTTGTTGGAAAGCCACACAGGTCGGTAGGTTTTGCTGTCAGTGTCTTTGCAATATTTTTCTAACGAGATTGTATCTTCGGCAGTCTTCCAGAGACCTGATCACTTCCAGAGCCTGGCCAGCTTAATATGGCTTCACAATTCAGACAACATTTGCTTTGTTTGAATCAGGATCAGAACTTGAAAGTTCCTAGATAAAGGTTTCCTTAGGGATAAGTACAGGAAGTTGAACATTTAATTTTTACAGCTTTTTGGATTTCCGAAAGTACACATGAAATATACTTTTGAGGAGTATGATTCTAGGACCACAATTGTACCTTCATTGCCATTTATTCTATATTTGTGGCTGGAGATTGGGAAAGAGAAAGTTGTCTGAATCTTTCAAACATTTCCTGCACACCTGTGTCCCTATGTGTTTAAAATTCTCTCTGGCCTATCTCAGCAGTGAAGGTGTTTTGTACAAACAATGACAACAGAAAGCCAAGCATGGCGATACCTGCCTGGAATCTCAGCGAGGTCGTCAGTGACATAACAAGTCCAAGGCTCTGTAGAGCGTTCCTTTGAGAATGGAAGAGAGTAGGGACCAGACAGCCCTTATTTGGAGCCAGCAACTTCGTACACAAAGGCAACTTTACACAAATTATTTTCCAGATCCCTCCAACACTTTATAATCAGTTTCACAACACACCGGAGACATTTCAGATTTGAAATTAAACCTCCAGTATCTCCTCACACTTCCTCAGTGGCCTGCGTTTTACGGTGTCCTTGGTCACAAAGCGGCACAGGAAGAGAACAGAGTGGCCGTCATTCACATCCAGCTTTGGCACAGCAAGGGCTGTGGGCCATCTGTACCTGCTCCACCATCACTGTTTTGCCGTGATGTTCTTATGTGACCCATGAGGAGGCGGGCTTAGATGGGCTAAGTGGCTGCTAGAACTGAGTTCCATGGCTGAGGGTAGAGTTAGCACTCGAACTGTATGTCGTTATACTTATGCCGGATCCCAGACTCTGGCCACAGACTGCGGTCACCGCTCTGTCCTAGCCCTTAGTGTTCAAGAGAAGATATAAGCAGCCAGGTTAGCAGAGGCAGCAAAGGAAATGCAAACAGGTGATAAATGTAACACCCTTCACCTAACGAGGCGAGCATGGCCTGTCTGCTAGAGATTTTGCAAAAAAAAGAAGGAACTTCTTGAAGAAACTCGAAGACTGAGTTGTTACGGGAAGCGGATACCTGCCCTGTGTGGAAATAGGGCAACAGAGGTGCACTAAGTCTCTGGCACTGTGCTGAATGGATTCAGGGTGCCTTCCCTTACTGTTCCACGACTGTTAGACCAGGTTAAGACCTCTGCCCTTTCCGCTCTGATACCTCACTCAGTGGACTTTTACAAGAGTTGTGTCCTAGAGGGCTTGGCTCACAGAAGCCCGGAAATTACACACTGTGACTTGGAAGTAACGAGCAGAGAAGATGGGGTGGGGAGGGAAGATGGAAGGAAGATGGAGGGAAGAAAGGAAGATGGAAAATGCCACTGTGCTGTCTCAGGGAGCCAAGCCTCTGTGGGAACTCAGCAGGAAGTCCAGGCCCAGGACAATTCTTGCACAGGACGCTGTATCCCGACTGCAGGCTGTCTTCCACCAGACCTGCATAGTGCCAGCTGAGGGGAGGGCAGCAGCAGAGGGAAAGATGTGATCATTCTTACAGCACTGTAGCGTGGGCGAGGGCAAAGCAGAACCCGAACTTTGACCCATTTAGTCAACAACGCCGTGCACACAAGGATGGGTTGCCAGCGTTAAGAAACCTGCTTGGGTCTTCCAGGTGGGGCAGCCTGAAGATCAGACTAAGCAAGCGATGCCTCCCTGGCAATCTTTCGGACCAAGTTGCCTGGGATGTTTTAGGGTATTCCTACCCCAGGAAGCCCAACGCCTTCCGCGTTGTCCTTCATTTGTCTCTGAAGCTAATGGGAAATCATTGGATTAAAACGAGCGTGGCAGAAGAGCACAGAACCACAATATGAGTTTAAGGGAAATGAGAACTGGGTACGGAAGGCACCCGAAGCCCGGTGTTATGAAATGAAATTCTGTTTCATTTCCAGTGATTTCCTAGGTGAAATTAGGTGACTGTCTGGGTAGCATAACGACGGTAATCAGGAGAACTGCACATGCTCAAATAACATACATGAAGCCTTAATAAAGAGCGAGAGGTACTCGCGGGAGCGCATTAAATCGAGTAATAATTTATTATTTAGAGACCTCTACCCATTTACTCTGCTGATTTTTTTTAAAGAATTGATTCTTGCTGTAAAGTGTACCATTTTTTTTTTTTTTACAAAGAAAAAGGTGGGCGCGTTCTGTGTGCCTGCTCGCAGCTCGGTGCCATGTTTGGGTGCCCAGGGCTGCCTCCCTACCTGCGAGGCTCCAGGATACCGTGAGGGGAGGCAGGCGCTGACAGGCCTCTGTCTGTCCTATAGGAATGCATTGCAATTATTTCCAATCACAATTAACCTGATTAGAATAATGGACAGGAAGTGTCCCTCTGTAGCTAATGTGGTTTGGCATCAGCTGACTGAAGCCCTCTGATAATTTCTGCACAGATGGTTGCTCTGAATGCGGCACTTTTTAAATTACTATTTGCACGGTCTCTTGGTAGGCCAAAACCTCGACACCGACAACAGACCTCCCTATTAAGGTGGACGGCGCCAGCGTCAACATCACAGCTGCTATTTATGATGAGATCCAACAGGAGATGAAAAGGGCCAAGGTGTCTCAAGCCCTGTTTGCCAAAGTGGCTGCGAACAAAAGTCAGGTGAGTGGTTTTCTTTTTCTAAAAAAGAGCAAAACAGAGGGCTGGGACTGCTCTCCTTCCCCTCCAATAAAAACACATCTGTTTTTATCATAATAATAACGGTAATAACCCCTGGGGAGCCCATCATGTTCTGCCTTCTGCCCCATGGCTTTGCTGGAACTCCCCCCGGAGCTTGGAGTAGAGACAATGCCAGAACCTGGCTGCAGTCTCTGAAATAAATAACAATTTTATAATAAAAAATCAGGGGTGAAATAGTCCCCCCTCATCCAAAGTCTGCTGCACTCATTGAAGAAAAAAAAATTGTTTGTTGGGAAGCAGATCATTTTTTTTTTAATTTAAAGGCAATTTGGCCTGTGCGTAACACACACACACACACACACACACACACACACACACACACCCTTCCTTGAGACCACATTTAACTAGGACTAGTCAGTCACCTTCCTATTCCCACCAGGGCAAGGGCTGATTTTGCTCTAATCACTACTTTTGCTCAGCCCCAGAGACACCTGGCCATTGTCAGGTGTTTCGTTCACGTGTAGAATACAGTTGTTTTTCCAGGAGGAAACAGATGTGGGGCTTCCAGAATAAAGTGCTAAAATCTTTCAGCAGGAAAACATAGCTGCCTCCCCAGTGAAAGTGTTCAGCAACAGGATGGACGGGAGCGCAGTGCTCAGGGGAACAGCACGCAGATGCTCGGCTCTGCCTCTGAGAGCAGCAACAGTTGACATATCCACCCTGCTTTAGCTTGTTCAAGGGGGGGAGGTCCTGCTTGAGGGCCCCCTTCTCTAGCCAGAAGATAAATAGTTCCTGCAGGGTGCAGAAATGGAAGCTAGCTGCAGCATAACTCTGAGAGCCCTTTGATTTTTTTGAACATGATTTCCACTGTGCTTTGCATAGCAGATGTTTTCTTTCCTACATATGCAAATTGTAAAATGGCCCTTACCCTCTCCCCAGCAGATCTGCTGGGTTCTGTAGCTACTACTGTGTGCTGTAGTACCGAGTTCCTACTGTGTGCTATAGTACCAAGTTCCTACCGTGTGCTATAGTATAGAGCTCCTACTGTGTGCTATAGTATAGAGAGTTTCTACTGTTGGCTATAGTACCGAGTTCCTACTGTGTGCTATAGTACTAAGTTCCTACTGTGTGCTATAGTACCGAGTTTCTACTGTGTGCTATAGTACTAAGTTCCTACTGTGTGCTACAGTACTGTTACTGGCTGTCACATTCCTATTAAGCAAGGAAAAGTTCAATAAAAATTGTCCCTAAAATGATAAATGTTATATTTAGACTAATTGTTTGCAGGTTAACTTTTTTTTTGAGTTTTGCAGTAACTTATTTTCAGTTTTTAATAAGTGAGAGAATCCCAAAGGAGTTTGAAGAGGATTGAAACGTTCATTTCTCTTTTTGCTTTCCAAATGACTCTGACTCCCTCCGTCAACCAAACTAGTGAACCAACTTTGCTAAGATCCTGTCCAACCGTGGGATGAGCAGGCCCAGAAAAGAAAGCACGCTGGAGCCCCCTACACTGTTAAACGCATAAAACCCCCTGTACCACATGGCGAACTCTAATGAGAGCCGGAGCTGCTTAAGAGCTGTTAAATGCTAACGCCACTTGGCAGAACTACTGTGCCTTTAATGGTTTTCCACTGGGTAATAAGGGACATATGCGCGAATGCGCAGTGGGTGTCAAAAGCTGCACAATTGATTCTGCAAACCCGACCCTCGCTTGCGTCCTGGATGCAAATCTCACGGTTTTACCTGGTCCTTCTTTTGTAAACATCTTTCGAGATAAACCAAAGACCAGAGTCCGGGAGCTTGGTTGACGGGGCCATGGGTTCCTGTTGACATAGGATCATGGCTGTTGGAATCAGCGAGGCCTCCATCAGCCTCCCCCAATTGTCAGGTGTCTGATTGAGGGCTGAGTTTGTCTGTTGGCAGTTAGCAGTTGTGAGGTCGCCCTGAGAATCCAGTAGTTCTGATTCTGTAAACTCTGGAAAAGCATTCCTGAGAATTATATTCCAAAGGATAAAACTGAGCTGAAGTAGGGATGAGAGTCTTGGACATTCCTCCTTTCTCTTCAGAAGACTGGTCTCTTTCTGATTTTTGGACAGAGAACCCTACTGCAGATAGCTGACCAAAGAAGTATTTCAGGCATGATACTTCTAAAATAACGGGACTGCCAAACAAGATAGCTTCAAAGGCAGCTCAGCAAAAATAGATAATCTACTAAGAAATGCCGGTATCTCCCACAGCAGACCCGCTGATGGGGTGGTTCACGTATTTCATGTACATTTACCGTGTGTATATGACGGTCAGCCAGACATCCCCTTCCCACGATGCATACATACCTCATTAGGCTGTGAGAAGATAGCGAACCATGCTTTTCTCTTCTCCTCCATGACCTTCTTGATTTCTGGCATTTTTCTCTCTGAGGGCTTGCGCGTTCTCAGGGTAACTGAGGAGGTAAATACCTCTCTGGGAGTCTCCACTCATATAGAGTCAAAGGAGTGAAACCTTCAGTTGGGAACTCTTAAGAACCAGAGGAGCCTGGGAGCTCTGGGGTTTAGGGTTGGGTGGCAGTCCTCGCCTTGATTAGAAATTAACTTTTAAATCGAACTGAATCATGTAGTAGATCTGTTCACTCCGTGGTGTCAATTGCTGAAATCAGTTATTAAGGATAATAGGGAACACGGCCCTTTATGTTGTGGAAGTAAAAGTTTTGGGGGTGACTGGTCAAGCTGCTCTTTGAAGGCTTGGGGGTGGGGGCATTTGGGATGGAGCAGAAGGTTGACGAGCTGGCTGTGGAAATCAAAGCTTAAGTCTTTCATCTGGGGTGAGTTGCCTCTGGTTGTGTCACGGCGGGGCGGACCCCCATCGGGTCTCCTAAGTGGCTTCTGTCTGACTCTCACCCCTTTCTTCCCGGGAGAAAAGTCAAAACACATAAAGGAAGACAGAAAGACCGACCTGTGCACGCATGCTTCGCCTGGTCCTCTTCACTTCCAGCCCCGGGTCAGTCTAGTTGCTAGGATACCACAATGGCCAGTGAAACACGGTGAAGCGGTCCTTAGCGGGAGTCAAACGGATGCGGGACATTATCTGCGTCGCGTGTGTCCACAAGACCACAAGGCCGACGTGCAACAGGGGTACAAGTGGACCCAGAAAATCCCCTCCCTCCTCAGCGGCCTCCATCCCTCTCCATCCACCTCATCCTTGGGTTTGTGGATCTCTGACATCCGCTTCTTTCCAGGAGCTTCTTATTAGCTGTCATCTTGGAAGTGAGATTCAGAGGAGAGAAATGAGTGGGCTGTCTCCTCCTGTGGTCCTCCAGGGAGGCCAGGTGTCATGGCAGCTTCTTCAGCCACCTTCGAACAGAATCCATCATCTGCTTAGCAGACTCTTGACTATCGTTGACCCCAACCCTGCTCTTTGCCGTCTTAGCATGCTAGCTGGTAGAGAGCTGAGAATCATTTGAGGTTGCTGTCTTTTTGAGAGAAGTGTGGATCTCCATTTGTACAGCCCAAACCTAAGTTTCCTAGTAGGCTTGGGTGAGGAGAAGGATGGACGGGTTTCATCTTAATTTCCGTTTCTCCTTTCCTCAGTTAAACAAATTGATGAACAAAGACGCTGGAGGGATGCCCTTGCTTTCTGTATCAGAGAAGCTGAGCTACAGTGTCCAGATGATGATGGTGATGGAAAGGCCAGGCCCAGGGGCTGCTAGCATAGAGCAAAGGAGGTGACTGGAAACACACAGGGACCCAGAGGATGTCACTGAGAGGATGTCCTGTCCACCCAGGTTTGCAGATGCCCAGGGATCCTGGAACGTTTTCCTGGACATGCTAGGCCTGGGAGCTTCTGCAACTATAACCAGAGGGAGGGTGGGAAGGTCTTCTCCCTGGTGCAAGAGCAGAGGAGCAGGCAGAATGGCGAGTCCTCCGCAGTCAGAGAGAGGAGAGGAGTTTCTGGGATCAGTAAAAAGCTCTATTATGTATTTCCATAAAACCTGTGTTCTGCATGTGAGCAGGTTACAGTGTGTTCATGCTGCATATGAGTGGGTTGCAGTGTGTTGGTACTGCATACGAGCAGGTTGCAGTATGTTCATGCCATGTGTGAGCGGGTTGCAGTGTGTTCATGCTGCATGTGAGCAGGTTATAGTGTGTTCATGCTGCATGTGAGCAGGTTATAGTGTGTTCATGCTGCATGTGAGCAGGTTGCAGTGTGTTCGTGCTGCATGTGAGCGGGTTGCAGTGTGTTCATGCTGCATGTGAGCGGGTTGCAGTGTGTTCGTGCTGCATGTGAGCGGGTTGCAGTGTGTTCGTGCTGCATGTGAGCATGTTCCTGTGTGTTCATGCTGCATGTGAGCGGGTTACAGTGTGTTCATGCTGCATGTGAGCAGGTTCCTGTGTGTTCATGCTGCATGTGAGCGGGTTCCCGTGTGTTCATGCTGCATGTGAGCATGTTATAGTGTGTTCGTGTTGCATGTGAGCAGGTTATAGTGTGTTCATTCTTCATATGCACTAGAATCAAATAGATTCTCTATATAGACCTCTACGCCTTGTTACTACATTTCCATTAGCAATGCATGTTCTGAGTTTTCAACTAACAACTCAACAAACTGTAGTTTGGTTTTCCCATTTCTTGTTCCCACACCACCACCAATGTGAGTTGATTTTTCCATATGGCGTGATAGTCCAATTTCTTTCTTTTAGATATGGAAATCTAGTTTTCTCAGACTGTTTTCTAATGGTTGGTGGGTTGGTTGATTAAGAGGGTCTCAGAACAGACCTGGTCTTGAACTCTCAGTCCTCCTCGCACTAAGCTCCCAGGAGGCATAGCCTCATTTGTGTCTTTTGCCCTCCTAGTTAAAGATCAGTTGTGTATGTTTAGATCATTTCCCAGCCCTCTATTCTGTTCCCCTGCCTGTGTGCTTGTGTGCACAGCAACACTCTGTAGCTTTGACGACTGTGGTCTGTGACAAGTGTTTATTCACTGATTGGAGGTGCTGGAGGTCAACGCCAGGACCCTGCGTGTGACAGGCAAACCCTTCATCACCGAGATACAGATTGTCATAATTCAGGAAGTATGATGCCTCTGACCCTTGGCTCTTTGGGGACTTTTGTAGTTCCTTATGAATTTTAGAACCTGTTTCTCTATTTCTGTAAAGGATGTAATTGATGTTTGTTTGTTTGTTTCCTGGTGTGAGAGACTGTATCGGGTTCTCATGCATGCCAAAAGGGTGCTCTGCCACTGAGCCGCGTAGCATCGGCCACTGGTTTCTGATAGGGATCGTATTTATTGATGGAATTTATCTGATAGGATGTATTCATTGCTTTGAGTAGTGCAGACATTTAGAAACTATGATATAATTCATCTAGCAAAGGGAACACTTTCAGGTGAGAAAGTAAATTTATAAAATATAAGATGTTTCCCTTAGTTTCATTGGGGTAGTTCCTTAGCCTTTATTGCTTATGTTGCATGTGATCAAACTGTTGCCATCTTGTATCCAGTCACAAGCAATGATTTGATATTATTTTATGGTACCTTTATGGAGCTAGCCAGGAAACACAGGCCAGAAGGTGCTACACCTGTGATAAGTTGGCTCCTCTGTCTCGGGGCTCCTGGTTCTGTCTGGCTGCTTACACTCAGCAGGGGCAGGTTAAAATGATGAGGGTAAATTTGCCGGTATCCTAGGGCCTTTGAGATGGCCCATCCCAGAGCGGTTCCACAACCACTTGGGTGCTCAAGCCAGCAACGAAGACTGCAGGGGTGATGTGTGTGAAATCCCCGCTCACCGTTATGCCCGTGGAATACCGTGGTCCCTGGAAGCCCCAGTCGATGAGAGCGCTCAATGGCTTTTTCATCAAGGTGGCCCTCCAGTTGCTGCTCTTCCTTCTCTTGGCATAACCTGGAGGATTGTGAACCTGTTTGGGAGTAACCTTCCCAGAGGGTTTGTTTTGATAGCAGCCTCATGATGAAGAATTGTCTTCTTCTTTTCTCTCTGTTTTATGGCATAAAACTGATCCTTTTTTATTTGTTGTCATTGTTTACTGGAGTTGTTAACTAAAGGCTGATGAAAATCGATCACGGTACTCATGCATTTCCTAAAATCGGAGTATCTTTAAAGTCCGTGCTGGCGTTGAGCTCCCTCTTTTCTGTACTTTGAGCCAGATGTCTTGCCTGTTGATGGCATGGTTCTTTAGGAGACTTGGGTGACTTTGAAGCAAACTCGGCTTCCTGTTTACAGGCCCTTCTCTGAAACCTCACCAGCCCAGTGGGGAAACACCTGAGATGTGCCATGATTCTTCCAGAGAAGAACGTGGGTGCCTAGGAGTGTTTCCAGCCGTGTTGCTGTGGGAACTGTTTTGTTGTGTTGTTCTCATAGGGTCAGGGCAAAGGAGGAAACAAGCTAAGGACCTATGATGTACCCTGTGAGATAGTATCCCCTGGCGGTCATGTACTCCATCCAAACCATGCACCTTTTGTTAGTAAGGGACCGGAAGTCTCGTGGCTGTTTTCTGTTTGATATTGTAGTATGCATACTTTGCTGTTAATAGATTTCTAGTATGAATGGGGACTACAAGATTTCACATTTATTCTTTTGCACATATATGAATGAATGACCTTTTCAGCTGTGTGTATCCATATATGCGTGTGTGTGTGTGTGTGTGCACATTTACACAAACCAGCAAAGTGACTCTCCACAGACTTGTGTAATTGAGCATATTCCCGCCTATTTGTGGCAATAAAGGCAACACATTCTTATGTAATCCCCTCTTGATTTGAGCCCTGCACAGCGGAGGTGAAAGAATTGTTCTGAAACAAAATTTTCATTACTCTCAATTACAGACTCAATCTTTGTAAACGCATCCGCAGCAAGGCGAGAGAGCTGCTTTAGGCAGCCCAGAGAAAGCTGAAAATTGGTCCCTGGGAAAATTCAGGGTAGGACTTAGTATACAATTTTGGAAACTAGGAAAAGCAGCGGATAGATCGCTTGCACTTACCTGACCAAAGGTAAAACACAATTAACCTTGAACCATAACGAAATGCTCAGTACGTTTCTTGTTTTCGGGTTCAGATGACTTCCTCATCAGAGATTCACTGAAGCCCTTGACAGGTCTCCCCCGTTATCTAGCCCCTTATCTATTTTGGCTTTCTTGATTAGGTTATCTTGAATCATTAGGGGGGTTATTTATTTTAATCGACACTTATTGGATTCATGAAAAGAGAATTCAGCGACGAGGAAACAAGAGCAGAATATTGCCTGGCTCATTTCACACTTCAGAAGAGTCTCACCCAGCTGAAGAGAAACCCTCTCCCAGTGACAAAAGTTTGTTTGGGGACTGTCTGTGCTTCCCTTAGAAAGCGAACTGTCTGTGGTTAATAATATGAATCTCCTCCGAAGACACTCAGAAAACATTTCCTCTCGGTTACATATGCTGACATTTTCTGTATTGGAGATGTGGGTGAGGGAATGGCCCTGTTGCGTTCCTGCAGCAAGAAGCTTGAGTCATTCCCAGGAACTGTTCATTTGCTCATTCTCCCATTCATTAGAGTTCCTAGAGGGGCGGAAGGGTGGGACTTCCTGTTTAGAGGCTGGGGTTCGCTCGCCAGTGCCCTGCAGACACATTGGAAAGAAGGGTAGTCACCAGGATGAGGCCCTGCCTTCTGGGATCACCCAGCCTCCCTCACTGGGGGCAGCATTGGTTTTGCGGGAGACCAGAGCAAGCCAGGAGCTTGTGTTTAGTACCAGTTTGTATTTATTCGGTGATAATGTAGAAACGGAAAATTTGGAGCTGTTGATGTGGCTCAGGGGGTAGGGGCACCGAGAACCCCAGGACCCACATAGTTGATGGAGAAAATCAAGTCCCATGATTTATCAACCTCTTACCTTCACACATGTACACACACACACACACACACACACACCACACACACACACCTCACACACACACACACCTCACACACACACACACCTCACACACACCTCACACACACACACCTCACACACACACACATACCACACACACACACACACACACACACTAAAAAGTAATTAAGAAAAAAATACCTGGGAAATATGTCATAAGACCAGAATATATATACACACACGTGTATATATATATTGAAGCAAAATTCCAGGCTGGCCTAAGCCTTCTCTGCATCTCCCTCTGCATCCCCAGTGCTGGGATACTGTTGCTACTGTTACAAAGAAGATGTAAGGAATGGTAGACGTGGGAGTCGTGACCTGGTATCTTGTAGGGAAACTTTGCCTCTTCCTGCAGGACACAGGCATTTCAGGACCATGGACAGGACACACGGCTTCTAATCTGCTGGGTTCCCCGCCATTTCCCATATCCCTTTGACCCAAGGTTTAGAGATTCCATTTCAATTCTTGTCTGATGAGTCGCAACTCAAGCCAGGCCTTATTAATGTTCTATGTGTGACCTCTGTGGTTCCTTAAGAATTCTCAGCTTGTGGTGACTAAAAACAGGAATAGGCGTTGCCATTTTCCACATGGGCATTAATAGCAAGTCCGTACAGGTGCCCACATACCGAGAAAGCACTCAGAATTATGAGAGCAGCTGGTCAAATGGTTGGTTTGATGTTCGTGCTGGGTGCTGTCCTTTTCAGAGTGAGAACTCCCCAGTGCTGCAGGCTGGGCTTCACTGCCAGGCCATGTGTGTTCGGTTTAGGATCCACCAACATGGTCCCAATGTCAATAAATATGTCTAGGCTAAGTGGCCTTCTTGACTTTGTCATGCCCCCAAAGGACCCTTTGCTAAATAGAAAGAAAAGAAATGTGACAGGAAAACAAAGAAGAGAGGATTTCCTGACATATCCGTTAAAACGCCTTCAGTAGCTCCCAGAGCCTATAGAATCCAGCTGGGATGTTTTCATATTAGAGTTTTGCAAATTGGCCTTTCAGGGTCAGTTTTTGAAACTGGTGCCCTTCAACGAGAACTGACGTTGAGGTGGCAAAATAGTCCCCGTGTGCTAATTTCTATATAGCCCAGTAGTGCTATTTCATCTAGTTAGCACCTGCACAACATCTACCATGTGCAAGGAAGAGTATTCTGCTCCGAAGAGACTAGATCAAGACGCCCGGCCTTGTTCTTTGTCCAGAAGGGGCCAACCGTTCTGAAGAAGGCACAGCAGACACGCCCACCCTTAATCACATAGTGAATGAGTCTGCCGAGTGCTTGGGGCTCGGGTAGGAGTGAACAAAATGTCTTCACAGGAGAATAGGTGAAGCCTTGTCTTGAGCGCCTTGAGGAACAGTCTCTCCAGGGATCAGAGATCTGGACGGGAGGCCTTACAGCCAAGAGGGTAGCATGGCAAAGCACGGAGGTGGGAATTCGAATATAACACATGTCTCGGGGGACTGAACAAATTCATTGTGCCCAGAGAATTGGGTCACCAGGAGACCTGTTGAGAGACTGAGCCAACAGGAGCCACTCGGGGTTCTTATCATCTCCAACTGTGAGCCGCTGGCCGTTTCCTTCCTGCACCTCATCAATACAGCTCTGTTTTCCAAAGTCCGTCTTCCAAAAGTACCCGGAGGGCCATCTCTTCAAGTAGGACAGAATCCTACCATATCATTTACAGTGCGGTCGGGATTGGCTTTGCGAATTTAGATGGGCAGGCAGCTCTCAGGGACGCGTGGATTGCAAGCAGATGATACTTTGATGAGCATCGCCTCACCTGTGGAGTTAGGGAAGGTGGTCAGGCTTGGTTTCTCTACAGAGGAAACCTGAAGAGATGGCAGGGACATAATGTTAATAAGTACTATTTGCTTAGGCTCTGAGGGTTCCAGAACTTTCAGCCAGTGGCTGAAAGGAAGCAGTCTTTGATCGGATGCCCCTTCGCTGGGTTCCAACTGTAATGGATTCTCTGGAGTCACCATACATAGACTCCATGTATGTTTTCACTGTAAGTTAGTTCTAATGGTCTCTCCAATTTTTAAACTTCTCCTTTTGAACTCATTTTAGATATAGCAAAAAAATTTTTTTTCTAAAAAAGCATAGAACTAACCATATTGTGTTGCATATCACCCCTGTCCCAATTTGTTTCCCTTAATGTTGACACTGAACATCACCGAAGGGAAATTGTTGAAAATAGTGCAGCTGACAAAGCCAGGAAATCCGCCATTTCTGTATCAAAAACGTGGTTCTATTGCCTTAGTTCTTCTACCAGTGCCTTCCTCTTGAATGCCCAGAGCTAATAGATGGTTTTGATTAGCCTCTGACTCCTCCTAGCTCCTTCCTCTGCCATCTCTGAAGGCTGCTGATTGGTCATTGCCTCAAGCTTCTCTGGGTCTGGATTTGTGGCTGCTTTTTCCTGATTGAGCTGAGATTATGACGTTGGGGGCAAAACTACCTTCCGCAAGACAGTCTTCCCTTTGTGGTACAGCATAAAACAGTGTTTGTGGTGTCAGCACGCTTCACTAGTAAAGCTGACCTTGACCTCCCACAATGATTAGTCAATTGGCCAAGGTCATTTCTCCCTTGTATTTCAAAACACCAACAACGAATTACTTTCCACTCATGACAGGATCAGGTAACAGATCATGAAGAGCAGAACCAGGGGACCCCATCATTTTTGTAAGGTTCCCCTTGAATACCCAGAAGCTCCGACAGAGCAGCCGCGTCCTCAGAGGTCACTTCATGACAGTTACTTCATGACAGGGCAAGGACCTAGTCCTCAGGTCTTGGGGCTATCAATGTGGATGCTGTTGGCCATTCTGAGCTGTGCCCAGACCCTGAAACCCACAGAATCCCTGCTTATTCGACTCAGAAAGCTAACCGGACTGCATGGCCAGGCAGCCCGTCCCCAGTCAGAACTTCCCATCAGACCAAGTGGGAAGCCACGGAGAGGGACCTAGGCAGGAGCTGCTGGGCCTGGAGATCACATGGGCCACAGTAGTGCTTCCAAAATGAAACTACTTCAGGAATGCTCCCCTAAACAGATAGCGAGCAACACAAAAAACCTACTTGAGATTTTTAACAGAAAAAGGAGATTTGTTTATTAATAATTCATGAGTTCCCATTGAACATGCACGGCAGAAACAGTGCTATTCAATAGAGAATACAGTCATCTGTCACTGTTTTATTTGACATTTACACTTTTTTTTTTTGCCCGATACTGCAAAACTTTCTTGGATGGCATGCAAAAATTATATAAATGAAAAAAAAATCCTTACATAGGGACCATTTATTTCTCCTAGGATGGGTCCACTCACAGTTACACAGGTATGTGTTCCTGCACTGGCCAGACACTTCTGTGTGCAATCATTAGCCACCAGGCAAGCAACTCTGAGGCCCTACTGAGAAGACAGAGATCCATGTCCAAATGGCCTGGTGGAGGGATGGCGTGGCCATGGCCATGATGGGCGGGGTGGCGGTGAGGAGGGGGACATTCAGAGGGCCAGCCAACCAGTGAGCCAAAGGGACGAGCTTGCAAATCACGGCCCACGAGAAGAGAACTGCCCCCCCCCCAAACGCATCGCTGTTTCAGATAAGAAATAAATATTTATAAATGGCGTCACAGGAGTCCTGCTAGTGGGAATACCATCGTTTTGTAAGAGCAGATCTGAGCTAGGAAGCACCTCACCACCTTGGGCTGGTAGGAGGCTCTCCACAAGCTTTTTGCTCCACGGGTTGGTTATTATTTATAAAAATCACAGAACCAGCTGATACATTCATAAGCTAATTATTGAAGCAGCTGGGCACACACGGTGCAATATGGCCAAGGCTGTGAAGTATCACAGATTTCTTGGGGCCTGCTGCGGTGGGGGGGGGTGTGCCGTTGAAGGCTCCATCCCTTAATCCGATCAGCCAAGCAAACACGTTGTGGGGAAACCAGATTAATAACCCTCTAAACACCACGAGTGTGCCTTCATCTTCAAAACCAGGTTCCCTTCAACGTTCCACCCGATCAGCCCATCCGGGATCTGGGGACGTTCTCTGCCGTCCTGAGAACGGGGCCTTGTTGGCTTCTTCCCGGTGCCAGGAATTAATCAGGAATTAATTTGGTTTGCTTCTGTCTGCCCACGTGGTCACATTTGTCTCTAATCCACTCCCTAATAGCTTCAAGGTCAAGACCTTGCGTGTCAGTGGGCAAATTGAGCACCGCACTCCCGAAAGACCGATGGCAGGCCGCACACAGGGCCGTAACGAGCCTACAGTGTGGTTCTAAGTGATCGTAATGAGGGCTGATGATCACAGCGCCTATAAATCAAACGCGGCCCTGGGTGTCGGGCAGGACACTCCAAGTGTCATGTGTGGGGATGCCACTCAGATGTCACCTGTCCCCTTCCACGCTGCGGCTTCCCACAATGCAGCTCACCCCCCACGCAGAGCGGCAGGTGCTGTCCTCCTTAAGGCCCGGTTAGCTCAGAACTTCATCTTTGAACAGATGTAGGTTTTTGTTTTGATTTTCCATTCAGTGGCTGGTCTCCATGCGATCGCCTCCCCTGGGAGATGTTAAACATACCTGTTTGAGGCATTTGAAAGAGTTCACTAGGTACTTATTCAGATCTGTGAAAAGACACAGAAATGGGACCTTAATTTTTGCCACAGATGGTTTATTTTCCATCTCAAGGATTCTTTCCTTTGTATAGAGAAACCCCTGAGAAAACACTTTGGGACTGGGAGATTTTTATTAAAATATAATTTATTTCCTAGTAGCGATAAAAATTTATCTTCATTTTTCGTGGGCATGGCACCTGAAAATTAACCATTACCTGTCTCTTGAGTCACGGGGAGGGACCATAAAAAAACGCTTGGGAAAACATTTCCAGGTGAAGGGTAAGATGCGTGGTTTTTCATTCTTCCTAACCCTCTAACTCTCCCCAGCTCCCAGTTCATCGCAAGCAAAGGATCGGGTCTGTGCAAATGTGGCCTCTCACTTGTAAAAACAAGGCAGTGTTGTGTTACAGATTAGTTTATAAATCCCTGGTGGCTTCACAGTTCAGCGCCTACAGCTGCTGCACGCGGGCCCGGGTTTTTGTCTCTCCTCGGTGCTGCTGCAGCCGGGAGTTGAAGGGGAAAATGGAACGATCAGGTTATTAACATGGAGGCCGCGAGGAGGAGGCCGCACAAAGAGAACAGCTGGTGTTGCTGTCTTGGCCGATGCAGCGGAGATAATCAAATCTCGCCTCTTTTCGGGGAAAAGGCAGAAGACACAGCAGAGAGTTAGACAAACAACAGCTTATGATATTACATGGGCTTTTTAGGATGCGTGTCAGGAGCTCACACTGGCTTGCAAGTGATGCCGGAGAATATGGTGAGGGTTTGGGGTTTGTTTCTCACAAAGTCAGTTCTGTTTATGCACCTTTTAAGGAAAAAAAAAAAAAACAAATCCAAAATTCCTACCCTTTCGCGAGAGAAGTAATGCGGGACAGTTCTTGTTTTTTTGTTTTTTTGTTTTTTTTAAATTAGCGACGTAGCTTGGAGATGATGGGTTAGAAAGCTACCGGGGAAAATATTTTGACATGAGTCAGCGAGCGATGTTGACAGCCTCTGTATTATTTTCATATAAGCCATCATTTGCATCGCATTTTCTTTCTCGTGCAGCGGCGAGAGAGAGAGAGAACATCCGGATGGCAGGGATGGGGCGAGCCCCTTGCAGGTGCCGTCCTGATCCACGGCACACCTTCCTGCAGGTGTGGCTGTGCAGGAGCGGTGAGCCCAGGGCGGTGCTCAGAGATGAAGCAGACATACCTTTGATTTTTATTCTGGCCAAAGCTGTTGTCTCTGTCTGCAGGATAGCTAGCGATTGGAAGGATGGTTCCTCCCCAGAGGACTCGGTGCTATTGACACCAAGATTATTTTCCCGATTTCTGTCGCCATTTCATAATAGACATGTATTTGTCTTTCCTATCTTTAGAATAAAACACTAGCCAGTTGGGTAATTCCTAAAAAATTATGGCTGAAAAATTAAAATTACCTCTTTAGGAAAGTGGGTAACTATAATCCCATGTGTCCATCTAGAAGATTCTGTTGTAGTGTTTATTAAGAAACTCATTATGGGGTTGGAGAGATGACTCAGTGGTTAAGAGCATCGGTTGCTCTTCGAGGGGACCCAGGTTCAATTCCCAGCAACTACATGGCACATGGCAGCTCACAGCTATCTGCAACTCCAGTTCCAGTGGATCCAACACCTTCACACAGACATACATGCAGACAAAATACAAATATACATAAAATAAAAATAATGATTAAAAAAAGAAAAGAAAAAACTCATTGAGAGCTGGGCAGTGATGGCACACGCCTTTAATCCCAGCACTTGGGATGCAAAGGCTGGAAAATCTCTAGAGCTCAAGGCCAGCCTGTTCTACCAAGCAAGTTCCAGGACAGGCCAGGCTGCTCTACCTAGCAAGTTCCAGGACAACCAGGGCTGTGCAGAAAAACCCTGTATCTGAAGAACAACAACAACAAAAAAAAACTCATTGAGAATATGTCCTTTAGGAAGGTGTTAGAAATGTTGAATATAGATTCTTGGGCCTGGGATGTAGCCCATTGTGGCACAAGCTTGTAATCCCAGTACTTTGGAGCGGTAGGCAAAGGATCAGGAATTGAAGGCCATCCTTGGCTACACAGAGGCTAGCCTTGACTTATCAAACAAGAAGTGTGAAGCCTTTCGAACACTGGCGTAACAATCCGCGTGGTCACTGGACGGATATAAGAGTTGGACCGTTTCAGTCACTACTAGAGTTGGTGGGAATAATTCTGACCTAAAAACATGGTGGCTTGGGGAATGGCAGTCAACTTGAAGTCTAGGCTGGCCCAGCCGCTCCACACCGGCAGCTCTAACTCACAGTATCCCCTTCTCTCCAGGGCTGGCTCTGTGAACTGCTTCGCTGGAAGGAAAACCCCAGCCCAGAAAACCGCACCCTCTGGGAGAATCTCTGCACCATTCGCCGCTTCCTGAATCTTCCCCAGCATGAGAGGGACGTGATCTACGAGGAGGAATCGCGACATCACCACAGCGAACGCATGCAGCACGTGGTCCAGCTCCCGCCCGAGCCTGTGCAGGTCAGTGTCTTCCCAGCCCCAGCGGAGCTTCCTGCTGGCTGCAGCTGCCCGGGGTCAGGGGGGCAGACTGCCTCCTATGAGCGGAGGACTGGTACCCTGTCCCTGAGGACAGAGTGACCTGTCCTGACAGCAGATACTGTGCACGCGCTTACCGCGGAAGAAAATGACCAGGAAAGCCAATGCCAACAGCAGAGGCTCTCCTGGCATCTTTGAGGTTGTAAGTCTGGAGCTCTTCGATGTTAAATCCCGTCTCCATCCGCGTTTCATGGCATTTTAACTTTTGTTTATTTGTGTGTGCGCACGTCCACACGCATGGCAGTGCAGAGGAGACCGAAGGACAACTTGCAGAAATCAGTTCTTGCCTTCACCATGTGGGTCCTGAGGATCCAACTGGGGTCATTAGGTTTGGCATCAAATGCCTTTACCCTCTGAGTCCCTGACCCATCCGTTTGTGCTCTAAAGAAAAATTGAAGGAAATTTTGATCCAAAGTTCTTCAGGTCATATTTGATGAGTTGAAGAAATAGTCTCTTGACCTGAGAATTATCTTTAATTTCAACTGAAGCCTTAAGAGAAATCATGAGAGATTCTCAGAATTTGAAGACCCCCGCCCCTTCTACAGGTCTGCCTTGTTTGGGTAGCATGCTTAGGGGGCTTAGTTTTTCAATCAGGTCGAGACAAATGTTTCTTTCTGAAGTAGCTGAGTTTACTGTCTCCTTCTGGATCTAAAGCCAGTGACCTTCAGGAGCTTATAACCAGTGCGTCAGTAGAGTTTTGCACATGAATTGGTTTGGCCCTGTGGCCCTGTGGTCTGCAAAGCAGACCTCCAGAGCCCTCTCTCTGCCTTAGGTTTCATGCAGACAAGAAAGGGTTAAGGCCAGAGTGCATGAGTGTACATGAGCGTGCACAGGTGTATGAAAAGTACAACAGACAATTATTGGAGAAAGAGAGCTGCTTGTTGGTTTCCGGCTACCCAGCTAGCTTAGACCTGAAATATTCACACAGAAACTGTATTATTTAAATCACTACTCGGTCCATTAGCTCTAACTTTTTATTGGCTAACTCTTACATATTAATTTAACCCATCTCCATTAATCTGTGTATCACCATGTGGCAGTGGCTTACCCAGTAAAGTTTGGGCATGTCTGACTCTGGCACTGGCTCCATGGCATTTCCTAACTCCGCCTTCCTCCTCCCAGTATTCAGCCTAGCTTTCTTTCTCTGCCTACCTAAGTTCTGCCCTGCTATAAGTCCAAAGCAGTTTCTTTATTCATTAATGGTAATCACAGCAGACAGAGGGGACTCCCACATCAGATGATGATAATGAAGGAGAGGTAATGAGGTAGAGTTTATGTCACAGATGTCCTAGAAGAGATGGTGAAGGGTGTCTCCTTTCCTGTTACTCCACCCTTCTATGTCTGGGGAGCAGCCACAAGTGAAGGGGCCTACCCAACTACATTTTATCAAACACCAACATCTCAGCTAAAGCCCCCAGGCTTTGATTTTTCAGTTTCTCTGGTTAGAGTCACACTGTGACTTGTGGGTTCATGGAGGCAGTGTCTTGCAAAGTTATGGGTGAACCCAGAGCTGTGGGCAGGAGCAAACGGCAGAGCCACTCACTGTGGGAGGCTGAGCCACAAGGCACATCTCCTTTCTCCTTGTCCTGATCTTTTCCTGGCTAGGGCTTCATCCAAACACCAAGGAACCTCCCTACGGATAATTAGACCAGTATACTGAGTCACATAGAGCAGTGGCTTTGAGACTTTTAATTTCTTCAAATTAAAGAGGGCCCTATATAGTTTCCCAACCCTTTATTTTAGAAAATAAATTGATTCGAATACTTCCAGAGAAGCTCCTAGTCATTCACAGGGTTGTTTCATAACGCTCAGTACTGTGGAATACTAAGTGTAGCCGTGAAATAGTGTCAGATGAGATGTCACACCAACCGTAGAAATCCATCCCCATGAAAAACTCACTATCAGCCCCCATTTCTTATTTTGCTATAAACTGGTCCAGACTTCTGTTTTGAACCAATAGAACACCAAAGATTAGTCAGAAGCCAGTCACTTTGCATGGACTTTTATTCAAGGTCTATCTTAGTTCTATACAATAGAAAAAAAAATTTTTTTAGG
This sequence comes from Microtus oregoni, assembly GCF_018167655.1. Lineage (NCBI taxonomy): Eukaryota > Metazoa > Chordata > Mammalia > Rodentia > Cricetidae > Microtus > Microtus oregoni. Next base: position 38,312,298 of record NW_024543077.1, on the reverse strand, counting down.
TTTTCTTCTTGATTGTATTGGCAGATGGAGCCATTTTGACAGTGAAAACACTCATAGGTTTTTGTTTTTGCTTTCTTGTTGTTTGTTTGTTTGTTGGCTTTTGGAGGCAGGGTTTCCCTGTGTAGCCCAAGTCAACCTCAAATTTGAGATCCTCCTGCCTCAGCCTCCCAGGTGATAGGATTATAGGCATGTGCCATCATGCCTAAGAAAAGAAATTTGATATAGCACTGTGAAGAGCTATCATCTGTCGTAGGGGAGGAACCCTTCGCTTTGATCATTGCTTCCACATCTTACTTGTCTAGCTTCCTTGCAGAAATCATGCGTGTGGCTCTGTGTTTAGGTAGATGAGAGAAAATGAAGTTTAGCATCCATGGGGTTGACCAGTTGACGTGAACTCGGTTGATTCGGTTTTCTCTTATGTTTCGTGTGTCTGAGCCAGAGCTTTCTGACAGTAGTTACTGGATGAGCAAAAGCAGCCTTTGCGGTTCTCAGCACGTTGTGCCAATTTGTGTTGACTTCCGGAACTACAAAGATAAACTCACTTACCCTGTGAAAGTTCATTCGTATCATAAAGATCTCAGCTAAGGGATTCATGAGAGGTGACTTACCCCGCACTGAATTGGCCTTGCATCCTGGTGATCCAGATCCTATCGCTACTAGAAAACCTGCGCCTCCCTGCAAACGGCACGGCTTTTCTCAATTTACGTCCGTCAAAGAAAGACTGATGGAGGAAGGTCATTGGCTAATAAAGGCACTGCCCTGGCCCATTTTATTGGTTAGAGGATAGGTGGGAGGAGCAAACAGAACAAAATGCTGGGAGGAAGAGGAAGTGAGCTCAGAGACTCCACAGCTCTGCTCTCCGGAGCAGACGCCTCAGCAGAGACGCCATGCCCCGCTCCCGGGATGAAGCTCCGACCCAGGATGGACTAGGCTGGAATCTCCCCGGTAAGCGCACCTTGGGGTGCTACATACAGATGATTAGAGGTGGGCTAAATTAATATGTGAGAATTAGCCTAGAAGAGAATGGGCCAGGCAGTGTTTGGAGGAATACAGTGTCTGTGTAATTATTTCGGGGCATAAGCTAGCAGAGCGGGCGGCTGGGGTGCTGGGGTGCTGGGGAAGAGGCCCCGCTGCCCCTAATACTACAAAAGACAAAGGCAGGGGTTAATTATTTATTACAATCATAATATAAAAATGAGGGAAAACAACTGGAAACTGTTGGTAATCCTCTAAAAGACTAGCGAATGCAGCTGACGCAGCCTCGGTGCCGGGCAGAGGATGTTCTGAGATACACCAAGCCTCTAAGACAACGTCTGTGGTGCTAGGCCACTGGAATTAAGAGTTGAGATTTAACCTGTGTCCTTCTGTCGGCTGCAACTTTTAAAAAGGCAGGTGTGCTTGCATGCTGTAGGAGTTTAGAAACTCCTCAGTGAGCTTACCGTTGGTTTAGCGGTGCGGCATTCTGTGTGATTGGGTAGGAAATGCACCATCACTAAGTCATTAGGGCTGAATGAAATTAGCGATGGATAGGGACTTCTCATATATACAGCATAATAAAGTGCAGAGAGGTCTCCTCTCCGTGGTCATGGAAGAGTACCATTTAATTTCATTAGATAATTGGGTATACTATTCCCCAGCTTTTCTTAAATGATGAAGATCAGAGACAGTGATCTCTGGATATAATCACTCACTAGACTGGTATGCTGACCTGGCTTCTGGAGATACCCTGGGTCAGAGAAGGGACTCTCTGTGCCCCTCTCTATCTGGAGTTTGCCGGCACGCCCTGGAGATACCCTGGGTCAGAGAAGGGACTCTCTGTGCCCCTCTCTATCTGGAGTTTGCTGGCATGCCCTTCTGACCACAGCCCACTGTTTCTCACCCGTTGTCTGCAGACAGAGTTTAAAGACCACAGTCCTATGTGCATTGAAAATATACTTTTTTTTTTGGAATCATAAAGGTTTAAAACATTAAACCTCTGATGAAAAGTCAGAAGAGTCTATATAAAACCCAGAGAGTTGGAAGATTTGACCCGCCAGGGTCAAGAAGTCCACAGCATTTCCATGGGGACTCACCCCCACTATGTCACTCTGTGCGTTTATACAGATATCCATTCCCCTTTCCATGTCAACTCTGCATTTGTGATGACTCTTCGCCACAGAGAGGTCACCTGACCCTGGAGGTCTCATCTATACTTCTGAAGCTACTGCGCCAAAGCCACGGTGCCTTTAATTATATCTTTGATTTTTTTTTTCCTACATGCCGCCTACATTTGTTAGTTCTTTGAGAACATCACCCAGTATGGTTTGGTCATCTTGACATAAGCCTCCATCTGTTGGCTAATAAGTGCCCCTTTGATGGAATTTCCCACCAGAGATGAGTCAAGGTTATAGTTGAGACCACACTGAGCTTAGGGCCATGCAGGACTTGGTCAGGTGGAAGAATGATGGGCCCCCTCCTTGGAACTCATGTGTGTAGTCATGATGACTTAGCTGGCTTTCCTGGGTTTGTTTTGGGAATTCTAAGCCTCCTTAGAAGTCCCAGGTTAAGGCTGCTGAGTAGAAACTGGCTTCAGCTCTGAATACACATTCTAAAGCTATATATACACACTATATCCACATGAAGAGGTGTAATATTGTCCCAAGGGAATATTTGATCATGGGAAAATTAAAAATCCTGGCTTCACAGAAGTGTGTGGTCCTCTGCCGCGATGCAGCATATAAAGAGGCAGCGAGCATCCCTGGCATTAACATTTTATGAAGAGGGGAGATATTTTAGGGACAGAAACAACATAAAGAGCCTCATTGGTGAGTTAATAACGGGGAGAAGCCCTGAGACATCACCAATCGACGTAATGCCTCCAGTTTAAATCTAGATACCACAGAGAAGATCGTGAGAGGGGAGACGAGGAGGCCGCAGGAATCTTAACTGATGGCAGTTAAGAGCACCTGTTCTTGGAGAGAACCCTGGTTCGATTCCCAGCATCCGCATGGTGGTTTATAGTGGACATGACTCCAGTTCCAGGACATCCCGGAACTGTCCATGGCACCAGGCACACACAGGGTGCACACACATGCATGGAAGCCAACCACTCATACACACAAAATATGTCAGGAAATCAGAGGGCAGGGCAATGACAAGGCAAACCAAGCCAAACGAAAGCATTCTGTAACAAAGGCAAAAAACGAAAAAAAAAATTCCATTTTTCACTCCAGCAAGTTGAGACAAAGTTACTTCTTGTGAATGTAGTGCTTTGTCTCACATGGTTATTACAACCCAAGGCCCTAGAGCAGTGGTTCTCAACCTTCCTAATGCTGCAGCCTTTTCATACAGCTGCTCGTGCTGTGGGCCCCCTCCAACTATAAAAATCAAGTTTGTTGCTAATCCATCATGGGAATTCTGCTGTTATGAATCATAATCTAAACATCTGTGCTTTCCGATGGCCTGAGGTGACCCCTGCGACGGGGTCATTTGACCCCCAAAGGGGTTGAGACCCACAGGTTGCAAACCACTGTGCCCTAGAGCAAATGGATATCCCCAGCGTAGGATCAAAAGCTAGTCATTTTCAGGTATTCCTTAGCACCAACTACACTTTACAGTTGGGAAAACCAGAGCAGCCACTGAGCCTCGGCTGAAGCCGGGGTCACCAGCTTGGTGAAAACACAGGTGGCTTTGGCGTCCACGCTTGGCTGTCACCACCTTTTTCTCTGAAGAAGACGGGACATTGCTCCTTCTCTAACTGGTCCCTGAGCAGGGCTGACTGGGGACATCAATCAGATCGTTTGTGTTGGCGGAGTTCGTGTGTTTACCGTTTTATTGATTCCACTAGTGTTTCTGTGGGCTGTTTTCTAAGTTCAGGACTTAGGAGCTAGCTCGGCACTTTTAAAACAAGTGCCGGTTTTAACATTCTATACTGTTCATTGATTAAGAACATGAGATCTGGTGTTGGTGGCTGCGTACCATCATTGTGCCTTTGCTTGTCTGACCTGAGGTTCAGGGAGTTCTTAGCATCTCCTGAGCCCTAGCCTTCCTGCTGCTGGTAGCCACCAATGGCTTGCCACCAGGGCAATGATGTGCCCCCCACCCCATGGGATATTTGATAGTGTCTGGGAATATTTTTGATTATTACAGCTTGAGAATGCTACTAGAGTCTAAGTGAGCACTGCCAAACACCCAGCATGTTAGACCATTCCCCAAACACCCAGCATGTTAGACCATCCCCAAACACCCAGCATGTTAGACCATTCCCCAAACACCCAGGATGTTAGACCATCCCCCAAACACCCAGCATGTTAGACCATCCCCCAAACACCCAGCATGTTAGACCATTCCCCAAACACCCAGCATGTTAGACCATTCCCCAAACACCGAGCATGTTAGACCATTCCCCAAACACCCAGCATGTTAGACCATCCCCAAACACCCAGCATGTTAGACCATTCCCCAAACACCCAGGATGTTAGACCATCCCCAAACACCCAGGATGTTAGACCATTCCCCAAACACCCAGGATGTTAGACCATTCCCCAAACACCAAGCATGTTAGACCATTCCCCAAACACCCAGCATGTTAGACCATTCCCCAAACACCCAGCATGTTAGACCATTCCCCAAACACCCAGCATGTTAGACCATTCCCCAAACACCCAGGATGTTAGACCATTCCCCAAACACCCAGGATGTTAGACCATTCCCCAAACACCCAGGATGTTAGACCATTCCCCAAACACCCAGCATGTTAGACCATTGCCCAAACACCCAGCATGTTAGACCATTCCCCAAACACCCAGCATGTTAGACCATCCCCCAAACACCCAGTATGTTAGACCATCCCCCAAACAAGATTTGGTGACCTGTTATTAGTGTCTTAGTTGTAATCCCTGCTCTGAGACTCACCATCAAGGCCACACCTGTGAAACAGAACATTGTATCTCCTGGCTGATTCTGAAATTTTCCCTATATGAAATCCAATATTAGTAATAACAGTGATACTTCTGCCTCCTCCTCCTTCTCCCTCTCCTCCTCCTCTCCTTCCTCCTTCCCTCCTCTGCTCCTTCTCATCTCCATCCCCCTCTTTCTCCTACCTCTTCTCCTCCCCCCTTCCTCACCCCTCCCCACTTTCCTCTCCTCCTCCTCCTCACCCCATCCTTCTTCTTTCTTCTCTGGCAGCAAGTAGTCTTTTGGAAAGCCAGCCTTTCCAAATGTGAGATTTTGTAATTTTATCATCTTTACTCATTGTGAAAAACCAAACCAAGAGAGTGGTTGGTTTTTATCTACTTGAGAAGATGAGAAATTGAGCTTAAAGAAGTTGAGTAACTTGTTCCAGGTGAGAACTTGAATTCACATCCGTCTACCTTCTGCCTTTGACTTTCATTGGTTTCAGGGCAGCATTTCCTGCAAGCCTGCTGTCTTGTATTGCTCACAGCTTTCTTATATGTATTTCATTTTTAATTATCCAGCTGAAAGATTTAGATTCTTGGGCTCTCTTCTTTGCCGTGAAAATTATACCACGCTGATTGGTGTGATGTCACAGACCCGAGATCGGGGCCATTCTCCCTGGTCATCAGCGGCATCTGAGACACCTTGGAATGTGACTTCTGTTACCCAGGGTTTAAGGTCCTGTCAACACTGAACAGAGTATCCCGCCTTCCCACTCTAACTGGAGAGACTATCTTGATTTATGAATTTGCTCCCAAAAGAACAGCTTCTAGGAAAATAAAAAGATAAGCCAATTAATTAATTAAGGATGTTTGCAAATTCTCTAACCAGGTTAGTACGATTCCTCCCCCCCCCCCCCCCCCCCCGCCCCATCTTGGATTCATTCCAAGCTCCCATGCAAAACCTGCGGTTTGACTGTCATTCCAAAGTGATGGCAGTGAGTTCTTGCCCTGTTTCCTGGGGCAGGTGGTTGCAAAGAGGTCGGCCCCCAGGAGGAGTCCTGATTTCTGTGTTACCGGCGACGATTTCAATATGTCTAATTTTAAAAAGATGTTACACGGGAATATAGAGAAATTTGGCATTCTTTTCCACCAGTTCTTTTGGTTCTAGGAAGCGGGTGTCACCCCGTGTTCACAGCCCTAACTGTGCTGAGAAGCTCTCCCCCGTGAAATGCCAGAGCTAGAGCAGTTCCTCAGGGACTGGAGTCAGGCTTGGACACTTGGCGATGCGGTTGGTTCTCAGTAGACATGTTAGAAAGGGGCCTGCTCACTTTGGTTAAATCTAATGTTTCATTAAAGTCTTTTCTCTTCCTATGAGATATATACATCTGTATTTGCTGCATTTGGAAACACAGTAGAAGGAACAGAAGGTGAAGCCTTGTGGAAATCTAGGTGGAAGACAGTATGGTTCGCTGTGTGGAGGGAGGAGGGGTGTCAGGCAGGCACAGCTTAGGGATCCCCCCACTTCTCATCTTTAGCACAGCCCCTCCCCCATGCCAGCTTCTTTCACTCACAAGTTTTTCTTCCAACCCCTCCCCCCCCCATTTGCCCTCATGGTCTCTCTCAAGCTAGCTGTTTGTGTTCACTCCCTGTTGGCTACTGCAGATTACTCTCAAAGAGACTCTGAACTGTCCACTTGGTCCCTCCGAAGGCAGACTTTCTTGGATGGATTTCCAGCCAGTCCCACCAAGGCTTGGTTAGAAGGATACTGCACTAGAATGCATTCGGAAGAGCCTTGTTGAGCAAGTGTCAGAACAGTTCAGGAATAATGGGAAATAGAAAAGCAGTGGGCTGTGGACTACTTAAGATTAACCTGTAAACAAGCCATGCTTTAGCCAGGAAACTAGAGTCCCATTTAGGAGAACAGGACTCTCTTTTAGGGGGTAGGGAGGGGCCAGGGTTTGTTGGGTTTTTTGTTTTTGTTTTTTTGGATCAGGATAGACGGTTTGCAACTGAGATGCACAAGTTTAATAAAATCATACCAAGAGCTATATTACCTGTTTTTGGATGTAAAGGTTTACAAATAAGTCCTGGGAAACCAGTGATGGAGGGAGACTGTAAGTTTCGTATACCCATGCTCTTACCCCCTTTTTATTGCAGTTTTCCTGGCATTTTCTGTTTATTTCTTTCTGTTCAGTTGGTGTGCTATGGATACTGGTAGAAGTTCATCTTAATTTCTCTCTGAATCTGCTGTTTGCTTTCTTTAGAGTGGGTTCAACCTCACCCTGGGCTCATTGCTTTAATAATTGGAACATGTGCTGCACATGAAAATATTCATATACATAAAATAAAATACACTTAAAAAAAGAAGACTAAATTGGTATTTAAGCATAAAGCTTATTATCTTTCCTTCTAAGAATTACTCTGGGATCTGTTAAAGTCAGTTCAGGGTTGCTCACTTTCTGCCCTTCCCTCCTTCTTTTCGATAATGAGAAATGATTGTATTTTTTTCCTTCTTAACCCGAGAGCACAGAGGGCAAAGACTGCAAACGGAGGTGAGCCAGGCTGGCCAGATGCGAATGGCCCGGCAGTGAGAAAGAGAGGGACAAGGTGGAAGTGTGCGCTCGCGCGCGCGGTCCTTCCTTGTCTCCCTCCTCTAAACGAGCAACGATTAACCCAACCTGAGACGCGGGCACTCATTGTTCTATCCGAGACCTGCTCACAGCAGTTCACCTGACAAGAGGAAAGTGCCTTCCTTTCTGCTTCCCGAGATGGCAACCAACATGGAACCCTTGGGAAAGCTGATGAAAGTTGACCAGGAAACTTGTTTCCAAAGTGCAAGTTGTTGAGAAATTCCAGAGACCAGTTGTTTTTATTCTTGCATTTTGATGTCTTCATCCAACAAGTATTGAGCCCCTCCGTGTGGCAGGCGTCCTTCTAGGTTCCACATTTATAAAAGCGATTGCGGCAGGATTTCCCACCGAGAGAAGGATTTCCCTGTGCCTAGGGCGCATTTCCTACAGACTTTCATTTTCCTCTGTGCCCCTTTCTCTGAATCCAAGGTTCAGGCCAGTGATGGCGGCACAGGCCCTGTTTAGAGGTTCGTTCTGATACAGAGTGGCGTCTCTTCGCTTCCAGGTTTTTATCATTGTTGTTTTTGTTTGGTCAGTTTGGTTTGGTTTGGTTTTGGTTTTCTGTTGTCAGAAAGGATCTAGTAACAACTCTGAAATACACTGAGCCTCTCAGGAAGGACATTACCTTAAGCGCGCGCGCGCACACACACACACACACACACACACGCTGTTCGGAGGTGTGAAGCAAGCAGACGGTCCATGTCAATTCTGGAGTCCAGAGCGATTTGCATAGCTCCACAGAAGAATCACATCTGCTGATTAGTAATCAAATGGTCTTTTTAAAAATAGTTTTGATGGAAAACAGATGAGAAACAAGTATGTCCACTCCACCCTGAATTTACCCCTGACCGCACAGACACTTTTCTGTGTCTCTGGCCTGGCTTGCGTTCATTCTTACCACCCAGACTGACTTCTCCGAGGGCTCATTCCTCGTCAGGGCACCAGCCAAACCGCCTGGCTCATCCGGCATGCCTTGACTGAATCTGTGGCCCTTAGGAGGTTCGTGGCCTGTATGAGTCCCTCTTTGGGCTGAGCTGTTACATAGAAAAGCACTTTGGGAACCCCATTCCACATTTTCCCCTTCTCATCCCTACCAGTGTGCTTTGCACTCCTCGGCGATTGTTGTGAGAGGGGCCTTCCTCTTCACGGTAGAAACACAGGGCAGTCTGCCCTTAGGGGCTTTCCCTCGGGGAAGGTCCCCCACCAATCGCGTCTGCTGATCACCCAGGGTGATGATTGTACATATTTTGGTTTAGGCCTCATTACTCAAATAAGGTCACGAATCCTGGAGATAAATGCCTCTGACGTGATGTAGAAAAAGGCTGGGCGATAAAGCCCCTTGCCTTTCTGAGACTTTAGGAACCCGATGGAATCAGCAAACCTGGTTCATAAATTTAAATATTGAAATATTTCCAAATTCATCCAAATGAATCATCATACTTGTCCTGCCCACACTTTTAAAGAGCTATAAATCATAAATACCTAAGTAGATCAGGAAGCCGTGGCTCTGCGCATCGCAGGGAACACACAGGATAAGAGGAGGGTTTGAAGTCTAAAGTCACCCCTGTGAATTCTGGGATTACAGTGACTCCTGAAAATGTTTTGGAGATAGAGATAATAATGACCCTAATCTTGAGACTCAATGGAGCTTAAAGATTCAGTGTTTGCTTAGAGGTACTTGAGAAATGTCCATAAACTCTGAGAAGTATTCTCTGAAAAAAATTATTTTATGTGTATGACTATTTGCCTACATGTGTATCTGTGCATGTGTGTCTATGCCTGGCGTGCATGCCTAGTGCCATCAGAGATTAGAAGGCTTGTCATCCCACGGAACTGGAATTTACACAGTTGTAAAATACCATGTGGATGCTGGGAGCCAAGCCCAGGTCCTCTGCAAGAGCAACAAGTGCTTCTAGCCCCTAAGACATCTCTCCAGTCCTGAGTAGTATTCTTATTAACTTTAAGATGAAGGAAATATTTTCTGCTCACGAGAGCTCAGAACTGAGTTGAAAGTGGTATCAATGCAAGCTTTTCTGTCAGTATGGTCGGAGAGTGACCCCAGCTCCGTGGTCTGCTTGTTACACGGTTGGGACCCGAGCTCCATGGTCTGCGTGGCACACAGTTGTCTTGAGACAGTCGGAAAGACTCAGCAGTCTGCTTTCTTCTGACCTTTCTATACTTCAAAGTCCTTTAGAAGTCTTTGTAAGCCTTCTCGCTCTAAGTGAATACCCACTGTGCAGAAGAATTAAATGGAATTGTGGATGAGAGAAAATAGTTTGTAACTCGGGCTGCTTCCTCCTCCTCTTCCTCCATCATGCTTCCACTCTTAAAATGCAAGAAGATGCATCAACTTCTTGAAAACCGCTAAGAGCCTGGCTGGTTTTGAGACTGAGGCGCTGGGAGCCCGAGCAGTGATTGCACTTGGATATCTCTGGCCCCGTGTTAAACTAGCATCTGTAACAGCTCTGTGATAGTCTTTGTGGACTTATGGGAAAATATTAACTGGTCTTGAGGAAAGAAGTATATTTAAAAAGCGTTATTTTAGTCCCATAGTTCTACTGGTTCCCAGCTAAGACCATCACTTAGGTCATCTCTTTGGAGCAACACATAGGAGTGAAGGGAGGTGGAGGGGGTTGCTTACCCCATAAGCCAGGAAGCAGAAAGAAGAGAGCCTGGGGTTTCCCACAGCTCCTCTGGAGCAGACACCTCCAGTGACCTAAGACCCCTCAGGAGGCCCTATGTCCATCAGCTTGTACTGCTTTCTATTAGTGCCGCCCTGGGGACCTAGCCTTTACCACAGGGGTCTTTGGGGTTCCCTCATCCAAGTCATAGCCCTTCCCGAACATTTGCTATTTTCTGCATGTTTGTTGACACCTTAGGACTTTCATGTATGATTTTCGGAACCTATGTGCCTTATGAAAAGAATAAAAATTATCCTCTGTGTCGATGAGCGTTCGGCCCAATGGAAGAAGAAAATAAAGAGCCCAGTATTATTTCTGTCAATTGTAGTAGTACAAGCTCGGCGGTTTCCAGACTCTTTACTGGAAACACGGCCTCTTTGGTTGGTTTCATCTACTTCATTTCAGTGAGTATCAGAAACAAAACAAAAATAAAGCAAAGGCCCACATCTCTGGGGAGAGTGAAGTACGTCGGGGAAAGAATATTAGGGAGGACTCAGCCGACTACGGACGGTTTACGTTAGACTTTGACCCAATTGGTTTGCTTGTGACTGTAATTGGACCTGCGGCATGAGAAAGCCAGCTCTAGAGCCAAATCTACCGGTATCCAGTGGCCCCTCAGCTGGTTCACTTAGCACGGAGATCTCACGTGGCTGAAAACTGCTGCTGATTTTTATTAAGTGGAAGTCGGGAAGTTCCTGTTGTAATGATAGAAAAGCACACTCCCAATCAAAGGAACACTGCCAAGGTTCTGACTTTCATTTCTTTTATTATTACTTGGCTTGACCCTAGAAATGGAGGGGGCGGGGGGCGTCAAGCAAACTGGCTTAGCTAACAGTCCCAAGGCCACAAAGTTCAATTTCCCCACAAGTTGTTCCTCCATCAGATTCATTGCAAACCATACCGCTCTTCGTCTTTCGGTGTGCAACTTTTTGTGGAATTGTCTGTTGTGTGGGGTCATCCCAATCATGTGGGTACCGGGAAAATGACATGTAAGCCAGGTCAAGCAGAGGGATTCCAGAAAGGTTGGGAAGCAGTGTGTGGCCTGGCAAAGGAGGGATGCAGTATCACTTTCTACGGCAGAGTCGAGGTGTCCTGGCAGAAGTCTATGCCAGCCTGTGACATTTTTGGAAACCTGAGAGGTTTGTTGGTACGCCATTGAGAGTGTAAAGCCCACCACAGTGGCCTTCCTCTGATAGTTGGCCAGCGAGCCAATTGGGACTGTGAATCCCAGAGAACCCATCTTTAAACACTCACCATTACAAAACTGAATAAACGCCGGACAACTTTAAAAAAGAGTACAATCTTTTGGTCATTCATGCCTTTATTTTTATTGATTTTTATTGAGCTCCACATTTTTTGCTGCTCCCCTCCCTTCCTCTCCCCTCCCTTTACCCTCTACCATGGTCCCCATGTCCCAGTTTACTCAGGAGATCTTGTCTTTTTTCTATTTCCCATTTAGATTAGATCCATGTATATCTCTCTTAGGGTCCTCATTCTTGTCTAAGTTCTCTGGATTTGTGGTTTTTGGGCTGGCTTTCTTTGCTTTATGTCTAAAAGCCACTTCTGAGTGAGTACATATGATATTTGCCCTTCTGGGTCTGGGTTACCTCACTCAATATGATGTTTTCTAGATCCATCCATTTGCCTGCAAATTTGTCAAACACCATGTTAGATGTATTTTTTTTTAAGTCAGCTGTTTCTGAAACTGAATGACATCAGAAACCAGGATGTCAGAGGGCGCTGATGTAAATTGCAGGGGGTTTTACTTATTTCTCATTTTCAGGGTTTCTCTGTGTCTGTCTGATGCAGTGTGAAAGTCTTACCCATGTTTCTACTTGCGTTCGTTGAGCAGAATCGCATCACACGAGGAGCCCATAGTCTGCCATTTCAGAGCATCCAGAAATGCAGAAAACGGGAGCAAATTATCCAAGCAGAATTGCTCTTTTAGATGAGACAAACTGAGCTCAGATTTCAAAGCAAGGTGTAGGCTGTTTGTTTTAAAGTCCCGCACACTCCGGAAGCTCAAAGCACTGGAACTCACGCAGACACCTGTGGCCCTGGAGATGCCTTCCCGCTTCTCTTGTGAGTTGAGTGAATGAATCATGAAAGCGAGCGTCGGCCTTCCACACACAGCATCTACAACCCACGCTGGGTGTCGGTCCCCACCCCCATTGTCTGAGACGGGCTGCGTGGAGCTGAGGCTGACCTCAAGCTCAGTGTAGCTGGGGCTCATCTTGTATTCTGTGTCTCCTGCCTCTGCCACCCAGGTGTTGGGCTTATAGGTGTGCACCACCATGCCTGACTCCCAGTGATTTTTTTTTTTTTCCCATACAACGCTTTCCCGAGCACTATGTTTTTCTTTTTGGTGGGATGGTGGAGCAGTATACTTATAAGTATACTTTTACTTAAAGTATAGCACACACTTAAAGGAATGGGGGTGTGCCCATGCTGAGCCTTCCGGGGTAGGTATAATTTCAAGGTACGCGTGTGAGAGAAATCAACATCTGAGTCCTTGAGGTGGGATCCAAACCCTCCAATGAGAGGGAGGCTCCCTTAGTGAACAGCCGAGTGCTGTTAACACGCTAGCTCCCTTTGGAATGAAAAGAGGCGCGGGATCCACCGCTCCTTTGGCTTGTGAAACATCATCCGAATCAAACGTCCCATCCTGTCCTATTAGCCGACAATTCTTTGATGCATCTTGGTATCAGGTGGACTGATGAGCCAGGCCAGGAGTTTTCGGGTCCCTTGATTGGCCAGAAGGTGGTCTATGCATTCTGCCTTCCTGGAGCAGAGCTAGAACCGGGTTGTCTCTGTGTGCTTGCCCACGTGAGGCAGAGGGATACATTGCACCACATGAACACGCAGTGCCCTCAGTACTCTGCCTTGCCCACATACAGAACGTGTCTGTAATCAGTGCTTACTCTATGGCATGTTCATCTGCCCTTGAAGTCTTTCAAAGCCTCGTCTGAAGCATCTCGGCCCAGATGGAAGTGCACAGTCCCCGTGGAAGTTCCAGAGCAACAGAGACACAGACCACACATCTGATATTAATAAATAGCTTGGGTGTGTTGGGAGGGAGGGAGGATTAGAAATCAGATTATTTATTTAGAAAGTTGAGAGTCTGCATTTGTGATGATTCTTCTGTTCTGGAAAGGAAGTAGGTGCTGGGTTTAGGGTTTTGCTTCTTTCTCCTTCTCATCCTCGCGTTTCCCCCTCAGCCCCTTTCTCATGGTTCGAATTAAAGTCTAAATTCGGCCGGCACGGCTGTGTGTATAGCTGCAAGGATGTGGTAAATCACGGCGCGGTTTGCCATCTCAGACGTGGTGGTGTCAGAGACGGGAGACCAAAGGCGAACCCCCGGCTTCCAATGAGCTTCCTTGAAATCCTTCACCCTTGCAGGATCGTGGATAACAACTTATCATGGATAATTACATTTTTACAAACGGTAGAGAAAATCATTTTGACACACACGTAGTATTTTCCAGCCAGACCAGCTTCTTAATCTTTTACAGCTTTCAATCATTAAGGCTTCTTTTTTCTTTGGCTTTGTTTTGTTTTAAAAATACTATCATTAATAATAGGTTTGTTCTATGATTGGTCTCCAAATAGAAGACACCAAAGAAGACCCGCTTCCCCCTTGCCCCAAGTCAAACATCTGATGCCCTTGCAGAACATGGCCGTCCTCATGATTTTTATTAAGCGAGTTATGGCAACCAAATTTTTATGCAGATTTCTAAAAGCTTTGGTCATTTTTTTTCAGTTTATTGCTGTAGGTCATAGAATAAGTTATGAAAAGAGGAAGTCACTGAAAAGTAACAATAATGACAATAATAATAAAAATAGGGGAAAGAGAGAGGAGAAATGCTGCCATTGATCTCTTTGCCACTGCTCTCCGGTGAAAAGAATTTGGACCAGCCAGCCCCCAAAACAAGCAGACTTGCTTCCTGCTCTGCTGACCCCCGTTACCTGCAGTGAAGTTCTAGGGGGCAGAAAAAGACGGGGGAGCAGTCCATCCTCTCTCCTTAACCCCTTCTGATCAGGCACAGTGTTTCACTTTGCAAATGAAACGGACTCCCCTGAGGCCATTGAAACTTTAATAATACCCAATAAATAAAATCATATCTAATAACTCAAGGCTCCCATTTGACACCATCATCCTCCAGACGTGCGCCAACTGCAGAAACATAAATACTCGCAGGCTTTGAAAGCCCAGCTCCTATTTGCTAAATAAACTTGGCCGGCTTTAAATTCCTCTGTGTACAGTCATTAATACAATGCACTGTGACAGCATTTAATTAAAGTGCTTTTCTCTGTTAAGTTCATTAAAAGCCCCCCCCTCTCCCCAATATAGGACTGCTTTCCAGATGCTGAGAGGCACAAGGGCTGTCAGGCTCCTTTTGAAGAACTTCTCATTTCTCTTTGTAAAGTGTTTATTACGCTCTCTTTAGGAACTCTTAAATATGACTTAGGAAGGAAGGCGGGCTCCAGGACACATTCTCTGTCTCTCCAGTAATCTCTCAGAAAATGAATGTTAGTTAATGCGTGTGGGTCAGCGTCTACGTGTTTCCTCCACGCGGAGGGACACCTCCAGGCATTTGAGATGGGATAAGGAAGAGACAGTGTCCACAGCGGGGTTGAGGAATTTGCACTGGTTCCAAACAGGGCACACTTGGCTTGGGTAGATTTGCCCGCAGATTCGGGGAGAGCCGGCGTCGCTGTCCGGTATTAATAGATTATTGACAGTTTAATGTCTTGGCACCTACTTAGCCCATGAAGTATAATAACCAGGAAGCTGTGTGATATGAAAGCAGTCAATAGTATTTTCAATCAAAACCTTTCAGTTAATTGCTGGTTGACCTTAGAGATTTCCTTTAGGCAATGCCGTTCTTAGTCTAGCGCGACAGGGCCGTATTGATTTGCGCGGTTTTATTCAGAGATGATTATTTAATGCCCACTGCTGAGTACACATGGTAAATTGTGCTTCCTCTGCGGCTGCCATCTGAATGGCCTCTTGACCATGTCCTGCCAAGCTCCACTTTTAAAATATTTTGTCAACTCTGTTCTCAGAACTAGGAAGTTGAGGTACCTGAAGTCGCACGTGACCAAGTGTGCTAATATGATTATAGCATTTTGGTGGCATTTGGGATCATAATTCTGGTAGAGACCCCGATGAGGCGAAGAACTGTCTTCTTAGTGAAAGTGAAGGGTATGGCACCTTCAGGCCAAGCCGTTCTCTGATGCCGCCCCAATGCCTTTTGGTCTCTATGGATATGTGAGGTGATTCTTATTTGGTCTCTAGACCTTCTATGTTTAGCTTCCATGATTTATTTAGTTGCAGTTGAATATTAAAACCCCAGATTTTGATAACATATCAATCAGCAGCAAAGCAGTGAGGAGTTTACTTTGAACCATTTCCTCTCTTTGAAGCCTGTGCTGTTGAAGCTGGGGAGACTGAGTGAAAGGGAGGCAAAAAAAAAAAAAAAAAAACATACTTGGAATTGATTCTGTTACTTTTTCTCTTTATTCTTCATTCAGATGGACTTCATTCATGTCTGCTCTAAGGAAAACCACACTGACATTTTGTATTTGTTTTGAAGAAGACACTAGGTATTTCTCCATAGCATTTTATAGGCAGAGAGCATTCTCCTGTATCTAAGTCAGGGGCCAGCACCATCTCCAGAGGCTGCCAGGACAAATAGGCTTCATTAGAAACACTTGTAGCTTTCTTAGGTTCTTTTTGAGTCCACGATTCGCTTTCTTTGTCTTTTATGGATTCTCCAGGCTTCATCTGCTGTCTGCTGTTTTGCCTGCAGCAACTTTTCTGGTCATCACAGCTGTCTGCTGCAGGCCGTTTGAGATCTGCTGAAAATACAAATGTTTTTGCAGTGTGAAGAAGGGCAGAGAGACCAAATAAAAGCAAGTAAACATGTCAGTTTTAGTGCCCAGTGACAGTAACAACCTAAGTGTTTGTATCCTGGGTGTGAGTCACTTCCAATCAAATGATGTGTGGGATTTAGACAGCTATCTAGCATTGCATGCATGCAACAAGTCACTGCCATAGACAGCTAGCTAGTATTGCATGCATGCAGTAAGTCACTACCATAGACAGCTATGTAGTATTGCGTGCATGTAGTAAGTCACTACCATAGACAGCTATGTAGTATTGCGTGCATGCAGCAAGTCATTACCATAGACAGCTATGTAGTATTGCGTGCATGTAGTAAGTCACTACCATAGACAGCTATGTAGTATTGCGTGCATGCAGCAAGTCACTACCATAGACAGCTATGTAGTATTGCGTGCATGTAGTAAGTCACTACCATAGACAGCTATGTAGTATTGTGTGCATGTAGTAAGTCACTACCATAGACAGCTATGTAGTATTGTGTGCATGTAGTAAGTCACTGTCATGGATAGCTATCCAGTATTGCATGCATGTAGCAAGTCACCACCATAGACAGCTATCCAGTATTGCATGCATGCAGTAAGTCACTCCCAACTATTCTGACTCAGCTCCCTTGAGGAAGCATATACTCTTTCACTAAGGTCATGGTCTTCCTATTATTTTTATCTTGAAGCTATTGGATGTCTTTTAAATTTTAGTAAGAATTTCAGTTTATTGAATGTGACAGTTCCTGCTACAGAAGCACTCTGGGCATTTTATGATAAATTTTATGGTTCAACTATTTACCGAAGGCACTGCCTTGTCCTGTGAAGTCATTGGTAGTCAACAACAGGTGACGGTACCACAACAGATAAATGCAGAGAAAACCACAGCAAACAGTGTCAATCAGTGTCCTAAAACTGTGGGGAGAGGACCCAGAGGATCCCCAAAGGGAACCACCCAGGGTCTCTCTCAGGAGCTTCCCAGGAGAGTCACAATGAAGCTAAGACTGAAGAGTAGGGAGGTTCTGGCCACAAGACTCTGATTGGTATATAGTCAACAAGGCAGCGACTGAGGAGCAAGAATAGGGCAGAGGGACAAACGATAGTCAGGTGACAGTTCTCTTGGCCACTCAAGAGACTTTGACCTGACTGAAGGCCACTGAAGGCCTTTGGCAGGGTGTTCTGTTCAAGCTCATTCAGGCAAGAGGGTATAAAACTCTAAGAGACATCAACAGGAGTATCTAGAGAGAGGGGACCTTCCTCCAAGAGCCCCCTAAGAGGGAGTCCCCTTCAGCACATGGGATGAGCAAGACGTTGACTACAGATCTACAGATGAGGGAAACCGTCGCCGAGAACTCTATGCTCTTGGCTGGAGCCAACATGGGGGTTGGTCTTGGAACACCAATCCCGAGTGTTAATGATTAATTCCCTGCTAATGCCAATTGTAAGTATATTTGTTTTGTACCGAGTTCTCAGCTATTCAATTAAATCCACCCTTAAGCAAATTCGCATTTGAAAGTATAATCACCCGACAGTTGCATCTTACAGAGATGACCGGCGTGTGGTAAGCCAATAGGCTCCAGAGAGCCACGGTTGTGTGGTATGTAGACAAAGTGGACTTGTTGTGCGGATTCAGGAAGATAAGGATGCTGTCTTACTGGCCTCATGGGACCAGCCCAGTCCTCTATGGCTTAGAGACTAGACTCTTTCTTGTGGGAAAAAGAACGTCTAATCCAGTTACTTTGCCTTAGGGAA
This sequence comes from Microtus oregoni, assembly GCF_018167655.1. Classification (NCBI taxonomy): domain Eukaryota; kingdom Metazoa; phylum Chordata; class Mammalia; order Rodentia; family Cricetidae; genus Microtus; species Microtus oregoni. Next base: position 38,294,469 of record NW_024543077.1, on the reverse strand, counting down.
TTAAGAGACTGAGGATTTCCTTGCCAGTCACCATTCTGGGAGAAGAAGACTGGTTTTCACATCTTGTTTTTCATGGCTAAGTAGGAGTGCCCGGTCCTTCCAGATCCCCATCTCTCCCTGGGTGTCCTGGCACAAGGTTGCCATGCAAGAATCTCCTCTTAGCTTGCTTCAGCTAGTGTAATCATTAACACGGAGGAGGGGGGAGCTAATAGCCATCCCTACAGCGAAGCCGTTTAGCACTGAGAACTGACGGCCCGTGAACCTGTGGGAAGCTTTACCCCACACCGTTTTGTCTCCCCGTAGTCTTCTCTTGAAAGCAAATAGCAAGGAGCTCTGCCTTGATGGGATGAGATGAACCCGTGTTTGATGAGTGCTCTTTTGACCCCCTTTAAGCACTAAGCCACCAGGAATCTTGGCTCCGAGACCTCTTCCTCATGGTCTGAGGAAGAGCCCTGCGCAGAACATTTGACTCTCTACCCAGCCCGGTCTTCAGAGTCCAGTAAGCTGTGATATCTCTCGGTGGTGTGGCAATGCTAGAGGTTTGTCCCTCCCCGGAGCCGCTGGTTACAGCAAGCTGCAAACCCTTTGCTTTCTATAAAAGGCATGGTCCTGCTTTCATGTGTTTGATCCACACAGCGCCGTTCCCCCGAGTCCTGTTATTAAGTGGTTACATCCAGAAAGCGGAAATATGCTGAGATCATATATTGTTGGTGAACATCTAATACTTTCAGTAACCATAACTGTCAGATGGTTCTGCCTTCAGAAAGTCCCGACTGTATAAAAAAAAATATATACAGAAAATGTGGTACATTCCAGTCCTGCCCGGGCCTCGGGCACATAGATAACCCACCTCGGGGCCCCTTGCCCCCAAACAAGGAAACAAATGCCTTCAGAACTCTTCTCAATTCACGCCCTCTGCCTTAACCACGCCACTGACGTTGGCCGGTGCCACCGCTGTTATGTTGTTTAGTGAAACCCGAGTTCAGAGTTGGCAGATCCCAGGCGTGGAAAAGGTTGTTTGCACTCCCATCACACTTTGACTTTCTCTTGAGAATTATTGAGCTAGCTGGATTAATTGCTTCAGGGTTCTGGTGACCGTATTAACCTGGAACCTCAACACAGGTTTCTCTCTTGGCCTCTGGCCATCCAGGAGCTATTATGATTTCCAGGTTGTTTCTTTGAATACTGTTTGAATTCCTGCTACTCAAGTCATCCTAACCTTTCACCCTCCTTGTCCGTAACTCTGGTTATCTTTAACCCAAGAACTTCTCTCCTGTGGGCTGGGACAAGAACCAGCCTTGCCCGCTTACACCAGTGAAGCAAGACATGTTGACTTAATAACCGCGTTCACAGAGGAGCTGTCAGCCATTTCCGTGATTCTCTTTCCTGTTTTAACACAAATGGAGATCTGTGTAGTGTACCAACACTGCCTGTGCCTTGCATCTGGTCCTCAAAAGACAGGCTTCTTTCTTCCATGACTGTGTAGGTCAAGGTCTGGCTCTAAGAAGACACGATGGAGGTGCATGGGAAGAGGGAGAGAAAGAGTTCACTTGGTGGGCATTGGAGACTGCTAAGTGGTCTGTCTTCCTCTTAGGTGTAAGAATACACAGTCATGGTCTAGAACATCCTAAAGAGTCTCATTTTGCCTAATCCTTGTTAGATTCTGTTTGCCGTGTTCGTGGAAGAATTCTTAGTTACATTATCCTTAAACGATGAACAAACTTCTCAGATGACGCTGATAAGGGGGAAAGAGCTTCCGTTAGAAACCACGTGTGGCCAGTGCTTTGTGCTTCTTTATATCTAACCGGGGAAAGATCCTCTCTTCTCTGTCTGACATTACTTTTTAGATTTTTTAAGTTTGACTTTATGTGTATGGATGTTTCCCTACATCTACATATGTGTCGTGTGCACACCTGGTACCTGCAGAGGTCAGGAAAGGAGGCGTCAGGTCCTCTGGAGCTGGGTACAGATAGTCACCACTCTTCTCTTTGGTGCTGGGAGCTGAACCATCTACTCTAGCAGAGCAGCAAGGCTTGCTGCTGAGTCATTCATCTCTCTAGACCCCTTTGCTTCTTTGCTTTTGGTTCTGATTTTTTTTTCTTGGTATCACTATGCCAGAGACATAGACAAACACATTTCTGTCTTTCCACAATGTCAGGGTTTATTGAATGACAATAACTACATCAAGTGTAACCATTTTAACAACGGCAATTTGTCATATAGTCCTGTTTACTCTAATATCCTGGCTGGGGTGAATGCAGGTTTTTTTTTTAAAAATTGTTATTCCAATTGTAATTACTCATATTAACTCTTGTTCTGTGGCACATGACGCATAGTAAATGTATCTATAGGCCTATTTGCATTTGCAAAATGAATACAAATCAAAGAGGCTTTAGTGACTCAATGGAATAAAAAAAGAAACTATTTGCAAACTGGAATCTTCAAGGACAAAGAAGAACCTGAAAAATAAAGCCCACTGTTGTATGCAACATGGAGTATTCTAGAGGAACACTGTTGTATGCAACATGGAGTATTCTAGAGGAAGTCATGGCCTAATCTCCACACTTGGTGGCCACTTACCTGGGATATGGTTATTCATCTCCACCTTGCCGCTTTTACTGTGTCCGCTCACCGGCGGTATGAAGGAAGTAGTCCCTGGACCCCCTCTTAGATAGTCACAGATTCTGGCCATTCCTAAAATCATTATTAATAACTGCAACATATTGGTTTTACCCCCAGCTGTACCGTGTTGTCGGTATCGTTGTTCTCAATTTATTACTGGAGAGGAGATGCTATAAGCCGAGGGCTTCTCTTAGAGATCCACGCTTCCTCCAGCACCCGAGTTTATTTTAGCGGATTGTTGTGTCACGCCAGTGTTATGCTTTTATCTTTGACCCAAGTGTTTATTTTGAGAAACAATTATTAAGCTGCATTAGAAACATACACAGCCTTCCCATAGTGTCTTGGTTACAATATTACAGGAATCCCTGGCTAAGACTCGAGGATATTGAACATGGATTTCCATGTCAGACGCCCTATCATTTTGCTCGTTCGTATTGATTTCTTTTGACATGGTCTTCTTTTATTGAGCTTCGTTCTTTTTTTTTTCTTCCTTTCTTCCTTTTTTTTTTTTTTAAATCCCCTTCCTATAGCCATATGTGCTAAACGCAATTGTAAAAAAGGAAACCAGCTTATATTAAACCTGCCTGGAGTCAAAATGTAATCCAGCACCTGTAGCCCGCAATTTGTCTTCCACCTCACGGACACGCTTTTTTAATAACGTATTTCCGGAGTTTTGACCTTAGGATACTGTACGAACCCCCCACCCCACCCCCCCAAAAATAGCAGAAACTAAACCATAGTTTTTAAGAAGCCTTTATAATGTTGGGCTGTGAATTTATAGCCGTAAGAGCCAACTCAAGTAACATCATGTGAAGTTAGAAATAGGGCTGAGTTGTGAAGATGATGTTTTGCCTGTGAAAATGTCTCTGAGTGATAACGTCAAGAGGCAAATCACGCTGTGTGTGTGATTTCCCTACATCCCCGCTCTGGGCCTTTAGGTCATTTGACTCAAGCAAGGAGGCTTCCAAGTGTAGCATCTATTTTGAATTTTCTAGCAAAGAGCTTGGTGATCATTAGGGAGGGGCAGAGCTCTCTTTCCAGTGTGATTCAAAGAGTTCGGTAGTTTTCAAACTTTTTGTCCCTGCGATCTATTTTCATTTTTGTAACTGATGATCTCAGTAATTATATATTGTATATCAGTAGTACCCTATTAGTGATTAATTTTTAAACATTAAGTGTTTGCTGAGTTTTAAATAATTATACATGATATATGTAGATATGTAAAGGATATGTTCTATGGAAAATACCTTGCTGAAACCAGTATACCAGCCCTTTATACACACTTAAAGATTTAGTGTCTATTTTAAGGCAAGGCAGTTAGGTTGTCATAATTGCTTCTGCGATTAACGCAGTATGTGTTTGAAGTCTGGTAAAGAAAACCGTGCTTTAGGAAGACGTGTGATTAGACTAGCAAGAGATATTTCAACAAGCATTACAGATAATTGTGAAATTCTTTGATGCTTTAGCAAGGCTTTGAAAGTCACGGTATTTTGAAGGTTATTTCAAAATGGAATTGACTCAACATATTGGTGACTATTTCATTTTTTTTTTTAACTTAATTCATTGGTCTCCACTTAACTTTGAATGGCTCTTTTACCATTTGATAACGTAGTAGTATTATGTATTAGTTTGAAAATAATAGTTTGTTCATTTATGTAGAGCCTATAAATGTTGAGTCTTCTTTATATATTTTTATTTTTTATTTTTTTTATTTAAATTTATTTATTTATTAAGGATTTCTGCCTCGTTCCCGCAACTGCTTCCCATTTCCCTCCCCCTCCCCCGATCAAGTCCCCCTCCCTCATCTGCTCGAAGAGCAATCAGGGTTCCCTGACCGGTGGGAAGCCCAAGGACTGCCCACCTCTATCCAGGTCTCGTAAGGTGAGCATCCAAACTGCCTAGGCTCCCACAAAGCCAGTACGTGCAGTAGGATCAAAAACCCACTGCAATTGTTCTTGAATTCTCAGTATTCCTCATTGTCCGCTATGTTCAGCTAGTCCGGATTTATCCCATGCTTTTTCAGACCTAGGCCAGCTGGCCTTGGTGAGATCCCAATAGAACATCCCCATTGTCTCAGTGTGTGGGTGCACCCCTCGTGGTCCTGAGTTCCTTGCTCGTGCTCCGTCTCCTTCTGCTCCTGATTTGGACCTTGAGATTTCTGTCCAGTGCTCCCATGTGGGTCTCTGTCTCTGTCTCCTTTCATCGCCTGATGAAGGTTAATATTCATGAGGATGCCTGTGTGTTTGTCTTTGGATTCACCTTCTTATTTAGCTTCTCTAGGAACATGAATTATAAGCTCAATGTCCTTTATTTATGGCTAGAAACCAAATATGAGTGAGTACATCCCATGTCCCTCTTTATATATTTTTAAAAAGCATTTTTTAAACTACCACCAATTATCATTAGGAAGCTTTTGATGTATTAGGATGTTGATAAGCTTACGGTAGCACTTTGGCCTTTCAAAATTCTAATTTTTACCTAAAAGGTCCAATCTTACCATGAGAAGTAAAGACTGACAGAGACTTTACTTAAAAGGGACAGGCTTAGCTTCATTCTGTGTTTATGTGTGCACATGTATGTGCTGTCCATGCACCTGTGTGTGCACAGGGAGAGGCTAGTTAACATTGCTCCCTGACCCCCAGACAGTCTCTCCACATATGAGGCCTGGCTGGCTGGAACTCACTCTGTAGACCAGGTTGGCCTTGAACTCACAGAGACCTGCCTGCTTCTCCTTCCCAAGTGCTGGGATTTCAAGGCGTGAAGCTGGGTCTCCTTCAGTTTTGTGAGACAGAGTTTCTCACTGAAACCACTATTTCCACTAGAGTAGCTGGTTAGCAAGCTCCTGGGACCTGCCCCCTCGCCTAGTACTGCTGGGTCTCTTGCTGGATGCCACCACACCTGGTTTTTACATGGGCGTTGGGGATCTGAACTCGGTCCTCAACTTATACAGCAAACAGTATACCCACTAAGCCATTTCCCTAGCCCCCGACTTCAATTCTTAAGGAGCGATGTATCCAAATCTGACTCATCACAGGTTTGCTGTTCGTTGGTATTCCTTGGCAGAGAGCTTCGGAGTCCCAATGCAAGCATTTCCACTGAGAATGAGCATGGGCAAAGTCTTCTTCAAGACGACCGTGTGACGTCATTGTTGCCGAAGCGCTTCTCACCAGCGTTCTCATTTCCCTGCACAGAACACTAAAGAGAAATAGATGCTTAAGCGTTGAGATTTAATAATTAGTAGAGTTTCGTCGCTCCATCAAGACGATTCTCACACAGAGCGGTGCGCTTGTAGACATGAGCTGGAAGCAGCTGTGAGTTCAGTCTGATGCCACCACCCTGACTACCACGGGCCACATTGCCCGCTCTGTGCTTTCGTACCTTTGGTGGAAAGTTTAGCACAATCGGAGCACATGAGTGACGTCTCCGCTTTTGCTGCAAGGTAGTTTTGATGCCGTGAGTGTCTTAATACAGCACAGGGCTTTTTGCAGAGGCCCGTGGATACGACTTTGAGGACTATTAATGAGGACTATCTCCCCGACAGTCCACGTGATTTGTGTAAGGGGAAGATGGGAAGATACCATTTCAGACAGGCTTCCAAAGTTGAGTTCTGTGTGGCAAACACTCCAGAGGGAATGCCCATGTGCCATGTACCATGGTAAGAGCATGATGTCTGTGATGAAAGAAGTAAGAGAAATTACCAGCAGGCCATCCTCCTGTCTTTCTGTAGCATTCAAGTGAAAGGGCCAGCTACTAAAATGCATGTTGTTTTTTTTTTTTAAATCATAAACGTATTGCTAGAAAAATACAAGAGGCACTAAATAGTTTTGATCTTAAAGTCTTCACATTTTAAAAGAAAATTGCTTGGAGCTAGTGAGATGGCTCAGCAGTTGTGAGCATATACTGCTCTTCCGGGTGACCCAGATTTGATGTCCAGCACCCATACTGGCCAGCTCATAGCTGCCTGTGACTCCAGCTCCAGGGGTCACCTCTGCCCGCTCCAGGCACCTGCGTTCGCATGCACACTCACTATGCGTATGCGAAGAGTGAATAAAAATCATAAACTTTTTAAAATGAAAACTGCTCATCATAAACGCTTTATTTATGATCAGATCGCTGTCGGGTACTTCATACGTATGATCTCACTTAGTCTTTTGTTCTTAATACTGTGAAAAAAGATCTTCTGGAACATCAAACACCGAGGCTCAGAGAATAGCTTGCTCCAGAGTTTCAAGGCTGCTAAACAGTGGAACTTGTTGGAGTAGGCACTGACTTGAAACCAGAACTTCATTAACCCCAAAATTTCTGTTTGAAGCTTCTGCACCATTGTATCTTAGAAGTTATCAGATGGCCTAGAACTTCTTTGAGAAAAGAGAAACAGACACAGAATTAGTTAATTAGGGTATGTTAAGTCATTAACATCTGGGCTCAGATGGGTACTAGAAGCAAACCCCAACGTGTGGTGCCAGAGCCTTTACGTATACCATGTACCTTGGCTAAAAAGGAATCAATAGTAAGCAGAAGAGTCGCTGGTGCACAGCAGAGATAGTGAAAGCCAGAAGCAGAGACCAGGGGATGTGGGATTGGCTCAGAGCAGCACAGCCAAGAAGTCCTGAGCACCCACCACGATCTAGGCCTGAGATGCTTAGTCCACAGGCTGTGGCCTAATGGGTGAGCTACAAACGTAATCGTCGACTCCTGCTTCTTATGATCAACGTTAGGTGTTTTCCCTGCTGAACTTTTGAGCTAAAATGAATAGTCTCTCCTACTGGTTTTGAGGGGGTGGAGGGAAACTTGCCACCAAGTTTGTTGAAACCTCAATTACATGACATCTTATATATAGTAACGGTTAAGAATAATAGCATGCAATCATTCTTCTGTTGGGTATGCTTCAGTGGGTTGGTGCCAGAGGCCTTGCAACCAATTGTTCTTATTGGTAAATGGACGTCTCTTGGAGTTTTTGATGCAAGGATGCTTTCCTTTTCTGACCGAGTAGCTCATGTTTCCTTGGCAGAGATGGGGTAAAAGGAGTAAAAGATATCTTGACTCTAATACCAAATGGATGTGGACGAAAGTATCTTCTCCATGTTGTCTTCGCCTGCTACTGTGTCTTCTGATCTCGCCCCAGAGAGCCACCCGTGGCCACCTGGGGAGCTGCTTAACCGCTCGCTCCCATCATCCCCTCCCGCCACCTCCTTAATAATTTCTCATCTTCTCTATATAAAAACGACCGCAAAGGCTCGGCTTATTATAAGTAATCCAGTTCACCCCCATAATGATACAGTGAATTATATACTTTCCTAAACTTAATCATTCAAGATCTTACTTCCTTCCCTGCAGGCCAGGGCCATTATATTTTACACATGGCTCCCAGCTGGTTTTCATTGAGGCCTTCAGAATCTATTTGAACGCAGAGAGCTCTAAGAGGAGCACTTTATCTCTCTCGGCCAGCTTTTGTCATGGTATGGTGAGGTCCTTCTGTTTTCCAAGCTTTTAGCTTTGAGGCAGAGAGGCAACATTGTAACTGCTTTGTAACTGGTCAAGGAACTCTCCGGCTTTACTGGGGAGTTGTCCGTCCTTTCTACGGCATTTCTTCCTGCATTTCTTCCTACATTGCTACCTTCATGTCCATCCTTGTATGCTTGGGTCATGTTTCAGCCCAGAGGGCTTTCGGAAAATAAGTAAAAAGGAATTTATCAGGCTTTGCATTTCCAGTTCATTTGTGTCCTGACCATACCTTATTTATTGACCAGCCCTTAATAGCTGCATCTAGACCTCCGTATTTAAAGCCCTCCAGGATTAATAGGTCCAATCGTTTAGCAGATAAACCCCAAAAGTATTTGATGAAGGGATGGGCTTTTTTCTCTGTCAGCTCAAGGCCAATTGTTTCAAACACAATTCCTTTTAGGTGCGGCAAATGTCCTAGCTAAAGAAGACAGCCATCCATTCAGTGTAAATACTATTCCTCTGAGGACATTGCTGGCTATTTTATATTAGTGTTCCTGTTTGGGATCCTTTGATGAGGATCCAGTAACACATTATAAGCTGAGTATTTTGGATTTGGCATATGGGTGTACAGGTATTTGCCCTTCTGTCTTACAACGGTAGCCCTTACGGCTGGAGCTCTGCTTTTGTCTAGAACAGGTTGTATGATTGCAGGTCTCTTGGTGTCGCATCACCCTGGTGATAGAATGACACCCTGTTCCAGTCCTGGCTCCATCTCTCTCCATTGTCACTGCTTGTGGGCACCAGGCTGCCCACCAGTATCTTCTGGGGCTGTGGAGGTGCCTTGTGCCCATGCTCTCCATCTGGGGGTTGTGCTCAGGGCCCATCCAAGCCCCTGGGGAGTATCCAACGTGACTGAAGAACTGAAGTCTTTTTTGTTTAACATTTAATTAATTTAAATGTAAGGGGAGATCTAGAGTGATAGCTCATTTCATAAGGTATTTGTTACCCCTGTACCAGGGCATGAGTTCATATTCAGAACCCATGGTGGTATGTTCGTAATCCCAGCCCATGCAGGGCTGGGATGGGTGGGTTCATGAGACTTTTTAGCCAGTCTAGCCTCCTTGGTGGCTTCCAGACCTGTGCCAAAAAAGGCGGGCGGGGAGTAGATGGTACCTGGGAACAGACACCCAAGGCTGAGAGACCTCCACACACACGGTCACACATTTATTTGCACACGCATGAAATAACTAAATGTAAAAACCCGCATGCAGCCACGGCAACTGCATTGGAGAACGCACACAACCCCAATGGGCTGGCCTGGATGTTTGGTCGCTGCTTGTTTGTCCTTTCCTTCCAACCTTTTCCATCTGGAGCTCTCTTCACACCCGCCCCTCACTGCCTTCAGACCCTGCAGCTACACTGCGTCCTCCGTGAGCCTTTCCCTGGTCACCCACGTAAACACCTCCTCTGTCCAGGACTTCCACAGCGTCGTCCTCACTCCCAGTCCTCCCCTGCGAAGCTTTGCTCGGGATCTAGCTCGCTCTGCATGCTTTGCTCCCGCCCTTCCCATCCAGACACACAGGTGCACAACCTGTCACTGACGTGGTCCTTGTACGTATTAGGAACAGTTTTCTTCTGACATGGGGGCAAAACATGGGATTGCCATGACGTCGGGTAAAAACATAGACTTGGAGCATTCGGGTCAGAGTTTGGCTTAGGAAGTTTCACGGGTGCTAGTGTCCTTTCCCCGTGTCTCTGCCACCGGAGTTTGTCGATTTTGCTACGACAGCTCCCTTCATAGCCCTGATGAGAATCAATAACCCATGCTACAAAGTAGAGTGTGTAAGGTACACGTTCCAGGAGTCTCATGGCATACATACCACGCTTGCAATGGTGGCGGAAACATCCCCAACCCAAAAGACCCAAGATCTGGCAGATTCACAAGGCTGAGAGTAAAAGGCATAGCTGTCTTTACACAGTGACCCATTTTATTAGGTTGGAAAAAAAAAATCACAGGAGGATAGTGCTGCACCTTAAAGACTAAGTCCAGCTACTGGGCCTTCAAAGTCACACGCAGTTGTAAGAATGAGTCTCCGTAGGTAGCCCGAGCTAGCTTTGAGTTTTCAAACCTCTCTCTAGGTCCATTTCGCAGCTACACAATGCCACACTGGTTCTGGACCCATTAGCGTTTTTATTAATTGGGAGGTGGTGCCCTTTGCATATAGTAAAAGCATAGCTGCTCTTAAACATGCAGCTGGATAATCTTTCAGAAATGTTTTCATCCCTCCAATCAATGCCCACAGTGAGGCAGGGAATATTGTCAGCCTCCCCAGAAGGCGGTCTCCCAGCCTTTCATTCAGTGACTGTCAAAGACAATGTGCTGGTGTTAACTACTGGCTGTCCCGGTACTTGCTCTGTTGCCCAGGCTGGCCTCGAGCTCAGAGATCCGCCCGCCTCTGCCTCCTGTCTGTTGGGATTACCAGTGTGCAAAGCTGCTGCAGGCTCTTATTCTGTGTGTTCTTTGCGTTTTCTTCATGACCCTCCCATAAGTAGAATCTTGAAATCTTTAGTCTTTCTTATCTGGCTCCTTTCTCCCAACAGAAAGTCTGTGGTGGTTCCCCATGGTGGGAGAGTTAGCCCGGCATCTCTGTTGTGGGAGTTTGGTTTACTACACTGGGGGCACTTGCTTCTTTCTAGCTTGGGGGTTTTATGGCTGAAAGTCCTATGGCATGTCTTCTAGAGGACACAGCATTCTTTCTTTCTGTGTGTGTGTGTATTACTATAGGTTTTTAGTGACAGTAGATGTTATAAACTAGCCAGGACAAGGATGACACCAACGGTCATGCCAACTTGGAAGTGGGGAAGCTCCTGGGGCCTCACTCCTACATAAAGAACTAAAGGCAACTGAGGCATGAGAGTGAGAGAGAACCCGTCTTCCCTAGGAGAAGAGCACACCAGTATTAAATGGTCAGCCCCAAAAAACACGCACACAAGTAGTAGTGTATAGGTTGAGCAGGTTGTATGTATCTGGGAACAAACACCTCTCTCTCTCTCCTCTCTCTCTCTCTCTCTCTCTCTCCTGTATTTTTGACTATTTCTTTCCTTGTCTGTGAGAAGATGCTAGCATTGGTATGTAGCTGACTTCATGCCTGTGTTGTCATGTCTGTGAGAAGATGCTAGCGTTCGCATGTAACTGACTTCATGCCTGTGTCGTCATACCCCCCCCCCCCAACCTACTCTTCTGTTTGGCGTGGTCAGAAACTGCAGTTCACTCTATGGGACATTTTCAGTGCTAATATTTCATCCAAGAAACATCTTTCTGGTCTGTGATCGGCGATGTACCTCGGAAGCCAACTTTTTTCAACCTGGCATCCCCCTGCGTTTCTGACTTCCAGTTTAGAGGCGCATCCTACGATGCAGCCTGTTTCCGGTTGCTTCTTGGTCCAGATCACAGCTTCACAAGGAACTGTAGGATTGCGTTATCCATGTTAGAGCTGCCTGGAACCAAATGGGTGCTTGCTGTTATCATCACTGTTGAGTTTTTCATGTCTGTCTTCTTTGTTCATGTGTGAGACTGCGCTGTGTTCTAAGAAATGAGGGGGAGTAGGGTACTCCTACTGGTGGGGCCTAAGGAGAGCAAATGCCCTCATGCAGAAAGATTATAGTAACTTCAAAGTACAGTTTTGGAAAAATCTCTTTAAATCTACTCGGTGCACAATGGAAAGCCCCTTAAGAACCAATCTAATTATTCAATTAAATGGAACCGTTCTGCTGACTTTTACTACAGAAGGCAGGCGTAATTTAGAAAATGGGGCATTTTAATTCTCTTTTGTTTTCCAATTAGCACAGCGGCCCTAATAGGGACCACTCCTGCTTGAGCGCATGGCCTGCTGGAGCATGCTCTGTCCCTCACTCCGGTCCTCCTCACCAAAAGCTGCGCCCCTCACCTGTTGGCGCGGAGGCTTGCTTACTGCCGCCCTCACGCTGCCCACATCGTGGGCCCTGAGCACATATCTTCCTGCCATCAAAGCCACCACCGAGAGCCATGGGAGCCCGCAGAGCGGCCTCGCTTTCCCTGGCGGGGATAATTAGGACGTTGGAGTAAGAAAACTCTCACTTTTTTTTGCTGATGCCAGCTTACCACATCAGACCACATGAGTTTGCTCTTAGTTGAAAGTGGTAAAGAAAACGCTAAGAACATTGCCCTTAATTGGTCAATGCTATTTGGATGCTAGTCCACTCTTTTATAGCCCTTTGTTTTCAGTTTCTTTCTGCAACCAGCCTCCAGCTTATTCCAGCCGGTAGTCTCATGATGTAGCCCAGGTTGGCCTTGCGTTTGCGATTCTTTATTCTCAAAGCCTCCCGAGAACTTATACAGCTGTGGGCCTCCGTGGGTAGCCTCTTTACCAGCTTCTACCAATTGATGGTAGTTATTCAAAAAGACTTAAACTTTTTCTGATGCTCCCATATTTTATCTCTTCAACTCTATAAAAAAAAAAAAAGCTGACGTTTTCATATTGGTGAGAAAGTATGCTTTTCATCCAAGGCCTCTGGGACTGGAGCAAAGAGCTGTTCTTTTCTCTCTAACTGCTCAGATGGAGGCAAATGTTGGTCCTAAATAGTGGTCCATGTGGCTAGTCCCTGTGGGGGGAGGAATGGTGATTGGAAGATACCATGTTTTTTTTTTAATGTAAATATATATATAGTATATATTTCTATATTGCTTGGGCTTGATTCTCTTTGGACTCTGGAAAATAGATAATTTGGAACCCTAATTTGGGAAAACATTTTATAAAACAATAGAAAATGATAAAGAAATGTGTGTTGTTGTTTGAGTGAACTTGTTCCTGTAGAGGATTTTGAGAGAGGGGACAGGAAGCCGGGCACTCTCTGGGGATGGGAGGTGTGGTCCTCAGCTCTGTACGTGACCTAACCCATTTCAGCAGTGATGGCTGCAGTGGCCAGCCGGCTGCCTGTGATGGCCGGGGCTCCTCGCTGGGTGACATTCCCACTTCGGGTCTTCATAAAGTCCTGCCCCGGGCCTGTGACGGTGGCTGAAGAGGTTTCTTCAGACAGTCTCCTTACATCGCTGTCTTTCTGTAGACATACCGATGTATTGAGAAGTTTGTGCTAGAATAGAAAGTTATTTCATACGATGATGATGACAGGCAGGTTCAGAGTAGAGTTACCCCCTTCAGGTTTTCTTCCGTGGTTTAATGAACGTGTGGTGTAGGTAGAGATAGAAAAGAGGGATATTTTTAAGAAGAGAAAAAAGAAAAAAAAATTAACAACCAGCTAGTAAACCTTGCAATTAAAAATTAAAAAAATAGAAATTTGGAAGTAAGCTCAAAATAGAGGGTTAATTAGCTTATAGCAATAGAAAACTGCCCATCTAAATGTGTTTAAAAGAGTCAATTAAAATTTACAGCATACAGAAGTTATATCTTTAAATTACTTTGAAGATTTTCATGTATATTATTTAAAACAATTACATTTAAAGAGCAACAACTAAGAGAAGGTAAAGTTATTCCTGATTCTACAGAGGTCGTGTTTTCTGTCCCAATGTGCCATCTGTTTCTCCCGAGTACCCACGGAGCCGTGAGGGCGAGAGTAGCAATGATTACCACAGGCTGAAAGTTTGCCCCAAGCCACGGATGGGCTGACCAGGAGCTCCTGGGCCAAATCCAGTCTCGGGAGGGAACAGCTGAGCTCATTCATTTCTCCTGAGTGGCTCCCCAGCAGTGACTGTGGCCCCTCCTGTCAAGGTCCATCCCTCCTTTGGGAACCCTGTCCCGTATGCAGGCCATACATCTGACATCTAAAGCAGCCCAGCCACTTTCTTGATCTCTCTCTGCCACGTGTTGAGACTGGGGGTAGGGGGCTGAAAGACATGCCTTAGCCTTGTGGCTTAACGCCTTAGCGCCTCACGGTCTAAACGCTGCTGTATACAATTCATTTGATTTTTTTTTTCCTTTCTTTTTTGTTGTTTTTGAAACAAGGTCTTGCTAGTCTAGAGTGGCATCAAACTTGAAGTGTAGCCCAAACTGAACTCAGATTCATGGAAATCTCCCCGCTCAGGCCTCCCACCTTACCCAGCTCCAATGACTGTCATGAACCATACACTTCGTAGATGACATGATTTCTACTTCCTCACAAGCGACTCCAATCGAAGCGTGGCGTGCAGGAGGTAGCACCCGCTGCAGAGGTCTGGTGGCTTCGCAGACCTAAGGTCCCAGTCACACTAATGTTCTCCCCCTTCTGATCATCAGGTCCTCCATCGACAGCAGTCCCAGCCGACCAAGGAGAGCTCTCCTCCCAGAGAAGAAGCGCCCCCACCGCCCCCTCCCGCCGAAGACAGTTGTGCCAAAAAACCCCGCTCTCGCACCAAGATCTCCCTAGAAGCCCTGGGCATCCTGCAGAGCTTCATCCACGACGTCGGCCTCTACCCCGACCAGGAAGCCATCCACACCCTCTCGGCCCAGCTGGATCTCCCCAAGCACACCATCATCAAGTTCTTCCAGAACCAGAGGTACCACGTGAAGCACCATGGGAAGCTGAAGGAGCACCTGGGCTCCGCCGTGGACGTGGCGGAGTACAAGGACGAGGAGCTGCTGACCGAGTCGGAGGAGAACGACAGCGAGGAGGGCTCGGAAGAGATGTACAAGGTGGAGGGGGAGGAGGAGACCACGGAGAAGAGCAAGGCGGCGCCCGCCGAAACCGACCAGAGATAATGTGAACTCCACCAGATGAAGCAATATATGGGTCCAAGGACTTTCTGTTTTCGTTTCTTTAAAAAAAAAAATCTCTTGGCTTTGTTTTTATTTTGGTTTTGTTTTTATGGTCTGTTTTATTTTTCTTACCCGTAATGGCATTCCTCTGTCGCACAGGATCGCCTATAGACTGAGTAAACTCAGTGGTTCTGAGTCGGGTGTCACCTTGGCAAAGACACTAAGTGTCAAACTCTGACCATTGACTGGACCATAGTGATGCCAGTCACGGGAGACTCCGCCTTCATTCCCCTTGCTCTTATGGAAGAGACACCAGGCAACTTCCAGGACGGAAAGACCCACGAGATAAATGAAGGAAGCTACGAGTGTGTGTATATGTATATGTATATATCTCTATATTTACATATATATATATTAAAAATTGCATGGGACAGAGAACTTTACAATCCGAAAGAAGAGACTGTGAAATGAGTTCTTAAAGAAAAGACTTGTTTATGTATAAAAAAAAATATGCCACTTCACAGTGAGTTGCTCTGGCTTTTTGAGAAACTGCGGCCTGCTCTCAGGGTGGGGTGACTATTTTTGAATTCCTATTTATTTTGTGTGTTTGTCCCTAATCTTTTTTTTTTTTAATTCTATGGCTTCCTATCTGGCAGCTTACTGGGTAATTTTTGAGGTATGTATTTAACAAAAATAACACTGCCAAAAAAAAAAAAAGTAAAGAAGCAAGAGAAAGGCAAGAAGAGAGTGAGCCAGAGGGAATCAGGGCCCGTTAGTAACGAGACAGTACACATTCCTCCGGGAGACAGGATGCACACTTGCGTAGGCTCGAGGACATGAGCCACCACTTTCCTTTAGCGTCAGCGAGCAGATGCGTTCTGTGGAATTCCTTCTGAGCCAAGTCCAGTGCAGAGGAAACTTGACCAATTAATTAGTGCAGTCTCGAAAGATGACATTTTGACATGGGACTTGCGGAGTTCATGCTATGAGCCACATTTTATCGTGAAGTTTATTTACCTGCTTGTGGCTTCAAATTTTAAAACTATTAAGCCTGCTCATTTTAAATTGTTGGTTGTTACTGTTTTTTTTCTTTTTATTGTTTCTGGATTTTTTTTTTTTAAGAAATAGAACATAGTTCGATGTAATGTTAAGTTAGAGAAAGACGTTTCCGCCCAGTTAGAGGGGCTTCCACTCAAATAAATCTCCACCCGGCCTCTCCCCCAAGTGTTTCTTCCTCCCCATTTCGGACCTTCCTCTTCTCCGTACACATCCCATCCACTTTAGCCAAGCCTCTGCAGCCCCCCTGAGCTCACACGCTGCCTCCACGCCTTCCCCCTGCCACGGCAGCCCTAACAGGAACCTGCTTTCCAGATCTCTCTGCACCTCCAGGCAATAGAGTCAGTGAAGCATCTCAGCAGAGTCACCCAGTCCTCGGAAAAGGAAATACCGCCCCGTGCCCCACATAGCGCTTACCTGACGTAAAGCGGAACTAATGCCGAACGGGCTGTCTTGTGGAATGAGCGTTAAAGCTGCCATCTACTGCAGTTCGTCAGATCTCCTTGGGTTTCCTATTAGAAACAGTAGCATTACCTTCCAGTTCCACTGACAACGATGGCAGGAGGGGGACCTCCCGCTTTGGGACTGGCCTCCAGACCCTTCTTCAGGCTCGAGATGGCCGCCCAGCGGTCCCACGTGGTTGGATCTTGTCTTGTTTTGTTTTGTTTTTGAGTTGTATCCTCATGCAACCTTGTCAAAGACCTCATGCAATATCACTTTGAAATTTATTTTCTGTTTACTACACAAACATTGTAATATAACTGTTAATACTATTTATATATTTGAAAGGTATAAGAGGTAGGAGTTTAAAAAAAAATAAAAACCTCTATGTGTAGATATTAACTCAGAACTTACACTCTACAGGGAGAAGACACGTTGCAATACAAGCTAACTCTGGCCGCTTAGTAACCTCTGGAGTTCTCAAAGGGACGTTTTCCTGTACTTTTTCAAATAATGATGTTCAAAAAAAAAAAAACCGGTTACCTTGACAAGAGCGTCATGTGTCTTTGCAAAAGGACGGCTGTGTTTGCAGTTGAGGCCTGGGCCCACCCTTCCCGTTTCTGTAGATGCTGCAGCTTTAATCAGAAAAGTCCACAGTTGCTGCTTCCCGATCTCCGAGTTACTCCCTCCAAATTGTCTTCTGACACCGTTGCTGAAGTCACCCTGTACACGTCCTAGGCACCGATTTTTTTTTTTTTTTGCCAATTTCTTACAGGTGGTTCATCGATCGATGGCATCCGCGTTTGATATCTTTTACACTTCAACCAAAAATTTATTAGGTATTTTTCAATGCTAAGTCTTGCCTTTTATTTTTTAATTTCACTGCCAAGTGTGCAGTGGTTCTAAGTGAATCTGTGGGCATTTTAGCCTGTGGTCTTGCCAGATCTTTGCGAATTACAGTGCTTATATGTCTATTTATTCAATACCTGTCATATAATATCTATCTGGGAAAAGAAACTTTCTCTTGTAGTGCCTCTCGACAAAGCACAATTTCCCGCCTTTTTTTTTTTTGTGAAATGAAGAAGAAAAAAAAACAAATTGTGTTTTATTGCAGTATCAATAATGTGAATAAGGATTAAGATATTGTAAATGTTCTTTTTTCCATGTAAATCAACTATCTTTGTTATCACTAAGTGATAATTAATTTTTAACTTATGTGCATTGTTAGGCTGTTAGAGTTTTTTGGTTGTTAAAATAAAATGCATTCAATAAACCCGACTTGGTTGGTCAAAATAGTTTTCTGGGCGTCGCCCTCCTTTCCCGTTTTAATTCTTCACTGGAACAGGACCTGGAGACTCTAAGAAAAATCTGCACCCTCTTTTCAGAAGGGAGACCGCGGTACCCACAATGGCAGATGTCTGAGTTCTGTCGAGTGCGTGGCTTTGATTGCACATGGGAATCCTGTGTGTCCCTCTGCATGTATAAACACAGGCATGCTCACATGCTGGCGTGGGCAGCCCCGGGAGTCATTTCTCCCATCGTCTTGTCGTATATGAGCACAATTCAAATGGATAAAGATATATTTATGGGATCCCTCCTTTATTTTTCTAGTGACTATTTTTCTGTTTATAATTAAAAAAAACCACAAATGAGTGCGTGTCAGGAAACTTTTGGAGCACATATGTCCGTGGTTAATGGACATAATAAAAGTCTTTTCTATTTAGAGCTCGGGTACCATAATGTGTGCGCATAGGAATGCCAGAGGATTGATGTATCTGAGAAATGTGCAAAAAATGATTTTTTAGAAAGTGCTTACGACGGAAAAAATTACTCCAAAGACTAAAGTTAATAGAGAAGGAGCAAATGTTTAGCTGCAGAGGAAGTAAATTAAAAAGTGATTTGGGTTTTTAAATACTTTTGGTTTTTCCCGCCTTTCTGCTTCTCCTACCTCTCTGCTTCGGTGGGTAGAGAGATGGACTTGCTCCCCTTTTCCGATGAGGCTTTGCAGCCCACAGACCGGTAGCTCTATCTTAAGGATAGTCAGTTACTACCAGGTGTTTAAGGAAATGCAGACAACTTAAGGCTTTTAAGAATAACTAGTGCCCAAATTGGGGCTACCCATATTCTCAATGCAATGTAAATGACCTCTGGTTTGGGGAACGGAGACCAGGAAGGAGAGAGAGCATTGGAGGGATAATTTGACTTTGAACACAAGTTTCTTCCCCATTCCCACGTTCTTTCTGGGGTTCCCTAGAGACAAACTGTAAAGTGAAAACTGCCAGCAGCCCGCTGAGCCGCTTTGCCTGGGGGACAGATCTTGTGCTGTCTGCTCCTGTTTTGAAGAAAACACTACCGAAAGAGCCACTCCTTCCTGGGCTGAACTATAGTTACATGAGAAAATCAGAACTGCGATCTAGAAGGCTTTTTGGCAGGCTTAGCTGCGTATACGAGGGAGGATTGGGGCGAGAAACAGGGATTCAAACTAAGACTTTATCGCTTCACAAATGCAGGAAGTAGCTAAGGTAAATTGACTCCGCAGAGTTGTCAGGATTACCCTCACGTCTCAAGCATACATCTCAAGCATACAGCTCCGTTTCCCCCCCACACTTGTTGCTCGGTTTCCTCTTTATGCTCCCAAATGACTCTCACAGGGCTGGCTGTCGTGCCCAGCATCCACAGACAGGGCAGAGAGAGAGCAGTCACCAATAATATACTCCTCTGGGAGCTCTCTCACAAGCCCCACGTCTGTATCCACAGGAGGGAACTGTTTCTAGCTTGGTCCCTAGTTCCAGAAAGAAGAGCGGATTTGGGGAGACAGCTGAATCTCCTGCCCCAGACGACATCCAAAAAGGATGCCGAAAGTGACAGATGAGCAAAAGAGAAAGAGGCACCTTCTCCCTGGAAATCTTCCCTAGATCCTTTTCTCCTCCTGCTCCCCCTGCATTTATTAATTAGTTTTGGGTTTATCTAGTTCCCTCATCGTGAAGTCCTTTCTGCACTCCTCTGCCATGTGCTGCAAATCCGACGGCCATGGAGCTCTCAGTGCACGTCACCACCACGGATCTCACAGTATGTTGTGGTTTCTATGTTTAATGTGTCCCTCTTGAGCCCCAAGCCTTGCAGCTACTTCTAGTCATTGGGCTGCCCACCATCTACGACAGTGCCAGTATGTGACCAAGAGAAGAGATGCTTTTAGATGATGATGATGATAATGATGATAATAATAATAATAGATGGTTTATTAAATATTTGATAAAGGCTAGGGATGTAAAGTAGGCCTGAAGACCTAGTTTTGGTCCTAGCACCACATAAACTGGATATGATGTGGTGGGACAAGCCTACAGTCCTAGTGCTCAGGGGATAGAGATAAGAGAACCAGAAGCTCTCTGGCTACGTCATGAGTTCGAGGCCAGCCTGAGCTACAAAAAGAAAAGAAACATGCTTTAAAACAAGGTATTCCTAATTAGAGATAGCATACTCCCAACAGTGATGAGGAACACACTGCACACACAACAACAATAACAACAATTAATGGAAAAAGAGGCTGTGAATTTGAAAAAGCCAGGAGAGGTATATGGAGGATTTTGAGAGAGGTAAGGGAAGAGGGACAATGGTATAATCTCACACACAAAAATAGGTAATTAAAAGGAAAAAAAGTGACCACAGAATATCAAGAAGGGCCTGACTTGTTGGGGCCTTTCCCAGAGCTTTGTTCTTTGGGTTCCTCAAGTGGTGTATTTTCAGCTAGCCTGGGGTAGGATGGGGGGAGGTAACTAAACTCCAGATTTCAAAGTGGGTTTTGTTTTCTCTGATATTTAGAAAATTATTCAAGACACAAAAGTTGGGACTCCTCAAATTTTTCATTCTTTCTGGATCTTTCCAAAGGTGAAAATTGGAAAACTGGGGTGAGGATGCTAAATTTTGTTCAAGTTGAGAATATTCATCCACTTTCCCCCCTGCATTTTCATGTTGTTTTTAATACACTCTGCAATGTTGGGGAAAGCCGCTTGTTCATTTCCCCGCCCCAGACTCCAGAAATAACCACACAGAAACTGTATTAATTACATCACTGCTTAGCTCTGGCTTCTTATTGGCTAGCTCTTACATCCTAAACTAGCCCATCTCCATTTATCTGTGTATCGCCACATGGCTGTGGCTTGGGGGAGGGGTGGTGGTGAAAGGTTCCATCCCCAGTGTCTGTCTCCGGTGGGGCTACATGGCTTCTGCCAGATTCTGCCTTCTTTCTCCCAGAATTCAGTTTAGTTTCCCCCACCCCCGCAGAGCTCTGTTCCGCCTTGCTATAGGCCAAAGCTGTTTCTTTATTTATTAGTCAATAAAATCAACACATATATAGAAGGACCTCCAATGTCACTACAGTAAAGGACAAAAGCTAGACGCCGCAGCACACGTATGTAAACCAAGCACCCAGGAAGGTTTACAGGCAAAAGAGGATGTTGCAAGTTCAAGGCCAGTTCTTGTCTGTAGTGAGATCTTGTCAAGAAAAGAAACAAAGCTTCTCCTAAATTGATCCACCTTCCAAGATCCCGGCCCATGGGGCATTCATTCCTCATCTCACAGCTCCTATCTGGGCTGCCCACTGGGCAGTCAGAGCCAGCCTTTGTGGCTAGTTCACACCTCTCATGCTGATGTTTGTAAAGAAAATCCCCGAAGACCCAAGGGGGTTTGGAATCGAAAGAGCTGAGTTCCCACAGTGGCACCATCATTGCCACGGGGTGTAATATTGACTAAGTTGTCTTTGACCTGCTATCCTCATCTAAAACCAAGGGATGGACAGAGTGGAGCTCAGCCACTGAGCACACACATAGCATGGGCGGAGCCCTAGGTTTAGCCTCCACAGCCAAACCCAAATCAGGGATGATGCACCTGACCCAACCGGTAGTGTTAGGGATGCTCCAATGGTTGGGAAGACGCTTGAAACCTGGAAAGCTTGGAGAATTACCACATGGTACAAACGGAACTTGCCAGATACACTCCCCTTAATTCATCTTTGGGACCTTGTAGGAAGCCCAGTAAAACAAGGTGACGTGTAGACGTTCATAGAATTTGTGACACATGCTTAAGATTTGATGATAGGGAATGCCGTGATCAATTCAAATGGTCTGGAAAGATCTATGTAGCCTAGGCAGCGTTTTTGATTTTTAACACAGAATCACATCTCTGGATTCATTTAAGTTCATTATTGTAATCAAGACAAGGGTTCTAAGACTCCAGAGCTTCCATCTTCTCTCCGGTATCATCCTACTTCTGTGTTCAGTGTCTGCGATTGTCCCTGCCTGTGTCACAGAGGGTCAGGGCACTGGCCGCTGTGACACACTCGTGATCACGCTTACACGAGCTGATCATTGCACTTCTCGGAACACACTCTCACTGTTTCGTCTGACTGGCATTTCAGAACTATCCCAGAAGAATCTGAAAAACAGTTACTTTGTGACTTTTTTTTTTTTTTTAAGGAATAGCAAAAGCTTGGGAAATTCCATATGGAGAAATAATTACAAAATTATTCCATTAATGTTGCAGGGAATGGTACAGAGCAGTAATAAATTGCAGAGGTAGCTGTGATTTTATCACTACCCATCAACAAAGGTAATTCTACAGCGTACTAAGGGCATCGTGGGAGATTTGGTAGCAACGTTGAGCAGTTCTAAGAGCCCACCCTGAAACAAAAAAGCAAGGAAACACTTTTTGAAATCCTATCTCTCTCAAGTTGATCACGGGAAAATGCAGTGGGCTGTTCCTCCTGTCTGTCCATCTCTTATCAAATTTGTGGTTTGATAAAGTAACTTTTCAGATCCCCGGTTTTCTCATCCATAAAGCCAGACTAGTTTCAAGTTCTAATAATCAAATAACTATAGAAATATCAGGACTATTTCCTTCCCTCTTTTCTTCCTTCGTTTTCAAGGAGTAAGAGATCAGGGAGCACTGAAATGTTCCAAATGACTTAGGAATTCAGGTGAGCTTTGAGTTAGGGTAAGATCTGATGTTTAGATTTAAAAAGAAAAAGAGCAACATTAGCGCCTGATTTCTGCCAAGGTAAAGAATCCAAGGTGATTCACAGCAATATTGCCCCGTCCTTACTTTCTCCTCTGTCCCTTCTCCTCCTTCTCCCTTCACCCCATTTCTTCTCCCCCTCCCGTTCTCTTTGTTCCTGTCAGAAGCTATATGATTTCCCTTCTTAATTCAAACCAAAACGAGTGTAATGTATTGGCAGTCTTTTGAAATCTTCAGAACGTTTGGATGCTAACAGCCCGGCAGCCGCCTGCCCTGCTCTTGCTGTCTTGAGCAAATCCCCTCTTCTCTCCAGCCTGGAATCCTCGGGGTGTCCCTGGATCCCCTCCTTGGTCCTCCTTTGCCCTGAACCATACTTCCTTTCTACTCAGCACTGTGACATTCATGAGCACACGCGCTGCCCAAATGGGGTTCTGTCTGCCACTCAGACCTTTCTAGCCTGAAGCAGTTAGGTCTGTTTGCCTCCTGAACCTCCTTACCTGGGTGGAAAGTTGAGAACCTTTCCCTCACACTTGGGCTGCAGGAGTAGTTCCATGCTTATGCTGTCAAACTGTGAGGGTTGAACAGGGTACCTGCAATGACCTGTGTAGCCCTCTGTGATGGGACCCTTTATGGACCTCCTTTCTGGTCTTTGGCCTCAGGCTTACTGGCTGCAATGCACCAGTCTCCTCGTGGTCTGGAACATTCTCGGGCTCCTCTTGACCGGGTACTCTGTTCTCAGAATTATTCTCCTTTCCCTAATGGCCTCTCACTGTGTCCCAATGTCCCTTTCATCTGACAAAGCCAGCTGCAAAAGAACAGCAGAGATTAGGGAGACATGAAATGGGAAGGGGCCCTCTACCCGGCTCCTGAGTTTGGTTAAAGTCTGTTGCCAGCTGACAGTCAAGAATTCCAGCACAATTAGCAAAATTGGTTGCGAGGAGACCACATGGTTTCTGTATGTAGAGATATTTCGAGCAAGGATGGCGAAAACTCAGTGAGCCACGCTTCAGGCCTAGGCCTTGAGCTCCGTGAGGAAAGGTCTTATTCAAACAGCACTGCTTTCTTTGAAATCAGAAGGTTCCAGAAGCTGTCTGGTAGTCCAATGACTCTATGTATATTCCTGCTTTGTATAATTTTTATTTTGCATGGATCTCTGTTTACACATCTGCAAAAATAAAATTTAAAAAAGAGATAAAACTTTTCTCTGACCTTGAAGTGAGTGTATTTCGGTGTGTATGTGTCTGTGTGTGCACCTATGTGTGTGTATGTGTCTGTATGTGTGCCTGTGATTGTGTGTGTCTCTGTGCATATACCTGTATGTGTCTGTGTGTATGGATCTGTATATGTAAACATATGTGTGTGTGCATCTATGTGTGTGCACACCTATGTATGTGTGTGTGTGCAAGCACACATGTAGGTCCCTTGGAGATTAGAAGAAGGTGTCAAACCTCCTGAAACTGGAATTAGAGGTGGTTCTGAGCTGCCCAATGTGGGTGCCGGGAATCAAACTCTCCCTCTGGAAGAGCAGCAAGTGCTCTTAACTGCTGAGCCACTTCTCCAGCCAACCACATTTTTAAAATGTGAAAATATTTGTTTAAAATTGTGGTGTTGGACTTTGAAAAGCACATGCATCGTTTGGTAACATAAGAAACAAACAATACAAAAACACAAGGCAAAGCAATGCAGATTCCCAGTTGATGGCGAGGCATGTGTCCTCAGAGGTCTGGAGGCCTCCCAGTCAGGAGCAACTTGGAATAGCTTCAGATAATCCCAAGTCCCCACTTCCGTTTTCCATGGGGGTGACTCAGAGGAAAGTGACTGGGGGCGAGTGCACCCCGGCCATCCGTTATTCTGGATTCGCTGGGCCACCGTTAGACATTTTCAGTGGCTGAGCAACCAAGCAGATAATCTAGGATAGTGATTCTCACAACCTTCCCAGTGCTGTGACCCTTTAATGCCATTCCTCAGGTTGTGGCGACCCCCAACCGTAAAATTATTTTTGTTGTTACTTCATAACTGTAATTTTCCTATGGCTATGAATCATAAAGTAAATATCTGAAGCCTGATTAATGAAAACTCAGAGACAAATATTGGGGTTCAACCTGAAGATCAGAAAAGCAAAACAGCCAGCCACTGGCTCTTACCTCGACCTCAGTCAGAGATGGCGATCCTGCCTCCAGGAATCTCAGAACGAGGCTGTGACTGAGAGCTGTCTCCTCCCTTCTTAGAATTCTCTCTAGGGCTGGGATTAATTATGTGCCAAGATGGCTGGCATGACTGTTTTACTTTTCTGATCTTCAGGCAAGCTGTAGTTATTAAAATACAAATAAAAAACAAGGATTGATGTTTTCCAATGGTCTTAGGTGACCCCTGTGAAAGGGTCATTTGACCCCTAAGGAGGTTGTGACCCATAGGTTGAGAACTATTCATCTAGAAAAACCCAGGTTGTAACCGATTCTACTGTGGGCAAGCATTGGTTTGGGCTGCAAAGGATGGATCACTAAAGCATACTAGAACCTTCTGTGCCTTAGAGACGAGTCACAGGTAGCTCTGCTTTGAACACCTCCACAGTGAGTCAGATAATAGGGTGTAAGGCTGTTATGCGTAAAAGACATCTCCAAAGCTGTTCCCCCAGGAGGAGCCTTGAGTCTCAGGTCAGTGGCAATGAAGAGATCTGTTCTTCTGGGAATGGGGAAGCGAGCAGTCTCCAGTCAACTCAGGACAGGGGTGTGCACACCAGGTCATCGCAACAGCGAGGTCTCTCAGCTCCCTGACTCCTGGGGAGATCTACTCCGTGAAGACAGTCTATGGCAGTCACTTCTAAACACTGGGATGTCACAGACCCATAAGGGGTGGACTTGACCACCCACGGAGACTGTTCAGTTTCACATTGGCAAATAAACACGGTTCAAATGACAATGCAAAATATTGTGCTACCATCTGATCCAAAACCATCGCAACAAGCAGAAGACCAAATGCCCTTTGGTAAACGGGAGTATAATCTTATAAAAAAGCCTGGCCTGTGTATGTGGGAAAATTGAACCAAGTGGATGGAAACGTCCATGTCTTGCTTTTATTGTCCTCTTCCTGTTGGGGAGCAGTGAAAACTGGTAAACCCCTAGAGGTGACAACAGATGACACCTCGGAACGGCTATTCCGAGGCCATGCTGGACTATCCACCATCCCAGAAACCCCATCCTTTGAGGCAGCCACCAGGGGACCTGCACCCAATCCCAGATTCATTTAGGCTTCTCAGCGAGAAAGCCTCACCACGTGTTTCTCGCCAGTGAATTTGCTATTGCATTGTGAGTACAGCTGTTGCCAGAGCCTTTCAGTGGCTCCCAAGCGAAATTCTACATAAGGAGGTATGCGTGCAAGAGGGGTAGGAGGGTGTGCATTGCACACGTGTGTGCGTTACGCATGTGTGCACGCTCTCACCCAAGCAGTAGGGGTCAGAGGTCTGTAGTAATAAGGGCGGCGGGGCTGCATCCCCAGCACCCCGGCTGCCTGCCCGGCTAGCTCAGTCGGTAGAACATGAGACTACACAGCTCTCCTCTCGGGAGCAGACGCCTAAGAGAGACGCCATGCCCCGCTCCCGGGATGAAGCTCTTACCCAGGATGGACTAGGCTAGAATCTCCCCAGTAAGCGCACCTTGGGGTGCTACACACAGATGATTAGAAATGGGCTAAATTAATATGTGAGAATTAGCCTAGAAGAGAATGGGCCAAGCAGTGATTAAATGAATACAGTTTCCGTGTAATTATTTCGGGCATAAGCTAGCCAGGCAGCCGGGGTGCTGGGGATGCAGCCCCGCCGCCCTTATTACTACAGAGGTCCATGTCAGCTGTCTTCCTCCGTCTCTCTCCACTTTAGGTTCTGAAACAGAGACTCTCGCTGAACCTGAAGCTCCCGGATGTGTGAGACCAGGGGGGGCCAGCAAAGGGGCTCCTCCAATCTCCACTTCCCTAACCCAGGGATGACACACGTGTTACCAGCTTTTATGTGAACGCTGGGGATCTGAGCAAGCGTCCTTAAGCCGAGTTATCTCCCCAGCCCCGAAACTAACCGAAAGTCACTGTTCCTCTATAGGGATGGGCACGCTACACCTTGAGTTGGCACACCTTGCGACTAGGAGGCTCGTGATTTATACTCAGTAGTGACTACTGGATTAATTCTGTATTTCTAAATGGGGAAAAAAAGGTGGCAAGCTTAAGTTACCCAGAAAGTCAACTTTAGATAATATAGGATTTTTTTATTAGCATGTAATTACAAAATCAAGTCTGATAAGTTCCTCCCATAGATGGATCGATCTTTCTAGAGAGATCCAAAGGCTCTTTGAAGTTCATATTCCGGCCATCTCATAAGACGCTGCAGGTTGTTTTGGGAATAGGTGTTCACATAAATAACAAGCTAAGACTTGGCAAAGCACAGACTTGGTGAGCTGCTTCTGTCCGACATGCCCCTACTGCGGAGGCTCCTTAGCTTCCTGGATATTCTAGCATAGCAAGATGACCCCCTTGGAGTACTGGAAAGTTTCCCTGCTGGTCACATGACCCCTGGGAGCTGGGCTTCACTATCTCTGGCCAGCATCATAAGTTCATAACTACACTGGACAAAGACTGCAGTCCAAAATTTGAGGTGTGGATTCTATTGACGGTGCATTAGTTTATACAATCGTAAGTAGGAAATCAGGCAGCTCACAAAAAGTCAGGTCTTGTCCTTTGTGCAGATGTGAGAAGAGGCTGGGGACAGCTCTGGCCGTATTCTGGCACAAACCTATCTGTTGCACGCATGTTGCATCATGTTGCACGCATGTTGCATTATGTTGCACGTATGTTGCATTATGTTGCATGCACGTTGCCTGTATGTTGCACGTATGTCACGTCAGCACTTGTTTCTCTCTTGTAACGATATCATACCTGAGTCCCGCGGTGTGATAGCCGCGCTCTCTTCAGCTGTTCCCAGCCTTGCCTGAGGAGCGTGGACAAGCTCTCTCTCGACCTTGGCTGCAGCAGACTTTGGGCAACAATGAAAAAAAAAAAGCCATCCACTTCTCCTCCCCCACCTAGGGTTTTAGCCCAGAGGCCAAGGTAGAAAAGAAGAAATATGAAAAACGCTGAAATTGTTAGTCAGAACTTTTGACTGACTGGTGCCTCCAATTTCCCCCAGCATGCCAGATGTACAGCCTTCTACTGTACATGGTTACATATGTGTCCTTTGCATAAAGCCTCTCTGGCTGAACCTCAATCCCTGACTATTATATATTCTGAATAAAAGCGAAACATCTCAGCATTTGCAAAAAAAAAAAAAAACTTCAAGATTTATCAACATATTGAGCTTTTACTAAGTCATGAATTCTTGATTTGTATTCACAGGGCTCCTGCATATTCATAGCCCCCTTTAGCCAAAGATCTTCAATATTCATTCACGATGGAGTGGTAAGTCTATATTATTCAACTCCCTTTACCAGTGGGTAAACTGACGCACAGCAAAAGGCCTCATCAGAGGAGCTGAATAAAGAACAAGATGCCGTTAGCCCCTCAAAGAGAGCCTTCCTCCAGCTGTCTCCCTCTAGAGACGAAGGCCCATGGCCTGCCTGTCATTCTTGCTTCCCAAGTCCTGGGGGAGAGTCTGGGATCTTTCCCTCTGGAATGATGGGGATGTTTTGGATGGAGTTTCCTCTTCAAGTGCATAGAAAAGACCAACCCAGGGAAACAAAAGAGCGGCCTTTTCCAAATTGCTTCAAACCCACGATGCTATAGTTAATGGGCTCTATTAGCGGCTCCTAACCACAGAGGTGGGTAGGCATAGGGCGCCGTTTGCTTGTTCCAATAACCAATTAATGCCATTGATTGGGCAGGGCTGGCCCCCCTCTCTCGCGTTTTCATTCGAGAAGCAGAGGTCAATTGTCTTAATACCTTCTCTAAACACAATCCATTGCTTTCTTTTCTAAGCAAGGTCATGAGGACTCCAGCTGTATGTTTGCCAGGGGCTGTCTGAAGGGGAGTTTGGGCAGAAGAAAACACATTTCTGGTTAGATCGAGAGAATAGTGAGGGATGAAATCCACAGAAGCTCCATGAGTAACCACCAGCCTTTGTCAGGCCATGGAGGATGCCGGGCCCCAGCCTGGATCTGGGCGGAGCGGATGGGGCACACTACAAAATGCATGCTTTATCAAAATATGTAGCCCTTTAGGTACAGAGATATGATTGTTTTTTTTACCATTTTATTATTGATATTGTTGCTTTATTTCATGCATGTGGGGGAGGGGCAGGTCCATGTGGTGTGCGGGAGCAGAGGCCAGAGGCCAGTCTTGGATGTCACTCTCTGAAATGCCTTCTACCTTCTTAGAGCCGGGGTCTGTCTGTGGCCTGGAATTCACCAATGAGGCAAGACCTGCTGACCGTGAGCCCTAAGAGTTGCCTTGTTCCTACCACCCTAACCGGGATGACAGGTGCACACTGTGACCTGGATTTTTAAAATATAGGCTCTGGAGATCTGAACTCAGATCTCCACACTTGCATGGCAAGCCATATCCCCAGTGCCCTGATATTGACTTTTTTTTTAAAATAAATGAACCATTTAGCACATTTTGAATTCATACAAAAGTGAACTCATGATAATACAGGGCAGAGCTGTCCATTAGATTTTTTTTCTGACATGATGAAAATATTTTATATCCATGCCGTCCAACAGGGCAGCCGCTCATGTGCAGGGACACGGGAGTAATCAAAAACTAGAACAAGGAACAATTTTAAGATGACCCGATTAAGTTTGAAGTTTTAGCAAGCAAACAATATTTTTTTTCATGCACATATACCCCCTTACAACTCAGTAAACGCTATTATTTGCTCTCCTAGAAAATGATCTCAGTTCCTTTCTTTTGGGCATGGAAAGGACTCCGGTTGTCAAGTGGGAAGGGACGGCAGAGCAGAGGCCTTTGAACTGCTAAGGGAACCTGTGAAAACCAGAGTCTTGCAACATGGAATAAGACGGGTAGCATTTTCTTCTAACTCTGTCAGCTCCCACTATTTCGCTGCCGCCGACCTGCACCCCCAGCCCCGACATACGCATACATTAATGATAAGTTGTCATATATAACAAGTTTATGGTACTTAAAACATTTTGGTATCTCTGTTTAGTTTCGTTAAAGTATAGTATTGCGGTGATTTTCTTGGCAGAGAGAGATGGTGTACACATCATTTAACCAAAGTGAATCTGAGGGACGGTGTCTTCCTAGAGCTCTAGTTAGCATTAAGACAATCAGCCAGGGGCATCTGGCCCTCAGAAATCCAGCGAAATGGGCTGCTGTCCCCATAAAATCTGGAAAAAGACCACAAGGAGGAGGAGAGGGCGTATGCCATGGGGTCTCAGAATCCAGACAGGACTACCAATCTACGCTCCGCCTCTCTCCATCCCTCGGGTTCTGATTTGCCCGTTCTGCCTTACCTCGTGCCCTGAGAGCAGAGGACAAAGTGAGGGAAACTAAGCAGGTTGTCTCTCCGGATCCGGAGCAGACCCCCCCCCCCCCCCGAGGGTAAGGAAAACATCTGAGCAGCAGAGAGCACTCAGGACTGAACAGCACTTAGGGCCATCGACAGCATCGTCATTCAACAACTCAAGTCACACATTCGTGTACATTTTGGAGATCACAAACTAGCTCCTTATCCTCCCGGTGTATGAGTTCTTAATGTTGGGGCAGCCTGGAAAAATTTTATGCAAAATTAAGTCAGTCTTACAAGGTCTCCTCAGTTATGTACATATAAGGAAAGTCGAATATTGGAGTCAAATTATTTATATGGAACACAGACAAGAATTTTGCCCTAAAGTTGTAGTGTGTGTGATATGAACATTAACCACACGGAAAGCAATTATTTTCACATGTTGCCCCCTATCAAGATAACAACAGTCCTCTGTCTGATGTCTCGGGCTCATGCGCACACGCTGTCTCTAGTCAGAGGAACCAGATGGTTGAAATGGAGATAATCCTCACAGTAATTGGTGGTTTCTTATGCGATCTTATTGGGGGATAAGGGAATATCTAATTTGTTTATGACGGTTGGTGTTACTCTATTACTGCCATCTTTCTCGGCCGGTCGTAAAGAGGTATTTCTAAAACTTAATACGGCTTTTCAGATATCCGGGGGAACAAGGAAGGGGTCATGCGTCCTGCTCGTCAACCTTTTAGAAACCTGAGCGAGTTCAAGAAATTTACTCTGGAAACAGGGCAGCTCCTCCGGCTTCGTCTGTTCTGCTCTTCCTTCGCCAGGTTTCCCTATTGTCCCGAATAGTCCCAAACATGTCCCCTCAGTTGTACAAACGTAGAGCTGACTTATTTAGAATCTGATGACTGGGCCCCAAGTGCTGAGGCTGGGGTACAAGCTCCCCAGCCATTTGCTCCTCTCCCGTGCATTCTGTTTATTCATCGAAACGGATATAACTGCGACATGGATGGTGTGGAGGTGGGGGGGGGATTCTAGTCATCTTACATACTCTTAGCACATGGTACTCCATTAATACCTGTCCGCTATGATTGCTATTAAAGATTATCATTGGCTCACCTTACTTGGATCTGAACAGAAAGGAATCTGCAAGCTTAAAGCGCATGCATCGGACAGAAAGAGTTTCCTGAGGTTGGTGGAGTCACAGACAGTGAAGTCTCAGAATCCCCACAAGGTGAACAGAATGAGTCAGGGATTGGAATAAATTATATACTCTGGCCAAGGAGGCCAGAGGAGAGAAATTAAAACCTGGGGCCTTTCTTAAGGCAGTGCTCACCCCATGACTTGGCCTCCGTGCCCACCCCATGCCTTGGCCACATCACCAGAGCCCTCCCAGGGCATCTTGAAGCCTGCCCAGTATTTAGTGACGCTGTGGTCTGAATGCTACAGACAACCTCGTGAGAAATTAGAGGGCGCAGGTCTACGTATTATACATTCCCAGCCCTGAGTTTTGTGATATTCTATCTGTGGCCCAGAGCTGGGTGTGACGGAAGCATGATGGCATCGATATCAGCAAATTCTGCAAAGCAGCCCCGGCCCCCTCGGCCTTATTCGGGGAAGAGGCAGTTGCAAAGCCCCCATTACCCCACTGGCTTAGACATTGATCCTTGTCTGCTCGTACAAAAGTGAGATATTAGGGATTAAATTGAACCAATATTGTCAGGGAGCTACGCTGGGTGGGTGATTTCAGGGCAGCAAAATACAAAGGATGGGAAATTGATTTCAGCCCCTAATGAGTTCTAATGAGCAGCCACCCCAGAATGCTGATCTCCTGGTGTCAATCGATTCTATAGGAAGGGTTGTGTAGATCAGTGGGGGAGACACGGATGGAAAACTCTTCCTATGTTTTCTTTCCTCCTCTTTCTTGCCCTCCCTTCCTCCTTCCCTTTCCTTCCTCCTCCTCCTCCCCTCACCTCTCCTGCTCCCCCTCTCGCAGCAAAGTAGAAGACATCAAGAAAAGGCAAGTTAGGTTGGGAATGGCCACAAATGGAGTCTCCAACAACCATCACTTCTCACTGAGATACACCTGCCTCTGCCTCCCAAGTGCTGGGGTCAAAGGTGTGAGCCACTCCTGCCTGATGGACCAATTCCTTGAAAGGCACAGACTCCCCAAACTCACAGAAGAATAGATGGTAGAACAGATGGTCTGAGCTGACCTTTATTTATTAAAGAAAATAAAAGCAGAGAAAACCCATTCTATCCCATCCTATGAGGACGGTGTCATCCTGGAGTTAAAGTCAGACACAGATATTCTAGGGCAGGAAAACAGCAGACCAGAATCTCTGATGAACATACATGCAACACTACTCACAAAATATCCCCAAATCAAACCCAGCGATGTAACGTTAATTGAGATTTATTCTAAGTGGGCAAGGATGGTTCAACACTTGAATACATTATTGCAGTCTATCTTATGAACAGGCTAATAAAAAATCATGCTGTGTCAATGGCAGAAAAGATGTTCAACAGATCCAATTTATTATCTATTTACTGTAAGACACTAATACATAAATAACAGAGATTAATTTCCTCAAATTAAGAACATCCATCAACTTTTATTACTGGCTTACTTAAAGGGGAGAAATTAAAGTTTCCTCTAAATTCAACAACACAAGAAATGTTGTCAGGCTGATCCTGTTGAAACTCATATTGGAGTCTCAGGACAAGTTGTACAAGTTTGGGGAAAAGAATTAAGTCTCCTTTGTTCACTATGAGGCTGTATAAGGCCCCACAGCCCCAAGCACAACAATATGTACCTCTTGATCTTCTGGAACGACTCAACCGCTCTAGCAAAGTTGTAGGATTTAAATTCATTACTGAGAAATCCATTGTGGACTGAAGAGACCACTCAGCAGTTGAATGTCTTGTTCTTTCAGCTCCGGGGGCTCCGACTCCCACTTCTGGCCTCTGTAGTTACCTGCGCTCACATTCATGCTCATGCATAGGTAACTAAAAAAATATTAAAAAGAAACTTAAAAAGTCAGAGATAGGGCTTCTCTGTGTAACAGTTCTGGTTATCCTGGAACTGAGATCCAGAGAGACATTTATCATTGTTTTAAATAACTAGAATTGAAATTTAAGACATGGTACTAATCGCTTTAATCCTCTAAAGTGAAATTGTAGCTAAAATTGACTATTAGCAAAAGCTTTATGGAAAAACTATAGAATTGACGAGAGCAGTGAATAAGAGCTGATTGAGTGGGAAGTTATCGTGCGATATGTGGAGGACACTGTGAAGATTCCAGTTCTTCCCAGTAGATCGACAGATTATATTTGGCCAAACCCAACATTCTAGCAAATTACTTTGCAGATACAAAAATGTAAGTTCTCAGATTTACGTAGAAGGAAACAAAAGCCCTTTAAGAGCCAGCACAGTATTGAAAGAGGTGAACAAAGTTGGATGATTGCTATTCCTCAACCCCAATATCCACAGCACGCACATAGCAAAAGTGGACAGCGTGACAGCAGCGAGAGGGTCTAGATCCAATGATCAGTGACACAGGACAGAGGGCTCAGAAATACAAACACACATGTAGTCAGCTGGTGTTTAACAGCAGACCAAAGCCAAGCCAATAGAAGGTGTTTTCAACCTGTAATGCTGGCGCAATTGGACACAACAAACTATAAGTCAGTTTAGGCACAGGCCTCTCCTCTTTCCTAGAAATGAAGCCTAAGTAGGTCAAAGAACTATGTATAAAACACAAAACAAGACTTCTTTCTACAGGACAAGATGGGAGGGAATATCTAGGAGACCTTAGATTTGGTGATAAAAGAAGGAACAATTAACAAGTTGAACTTAGTTAGTGTTAACTTCTCTACTATATACTGCTACCTCCCCAGCACCACGCTTACCTTCATGCTACGATGCTTCCCACCATGACAAGACTAAACCTCTGACACGGTAAGCCAGCCCCAATTAAATGGTTTACTTTTTAAGAGTGGCTGTGGTCATGGTGACACTTCACAGCACTAGAAACCCCAAATGAAGACAGGAGCTAAGTGGTACTTAGTGTTGTGTGCTTTTGTGAACTCCTGATACATTCCCAGATGCCTCAAACCATAACTTCCCCACCATGATGGACTATAGCCTCAAAACAAATTTTTCCTTCTTTAAGTTGCTTTGGTCCTGTATTTTGTTCCAACAATAAGACAGGTAGCCAACAAACAGCTTTATTCATAACTGCCCAAACTTGTAATCAGCGAAGATGTCCACTGGCCAAAGAAAAAATAAATGGTGGTACAGGCACACAGCAGTAACGTGTTCAGTGAGAAAAAGAAATGAGGAATTGAAGTACAAAGAGACATGGAGAAACATTATGCCTGTGGTGCTGGGGGGTAAAGTCAGGGCCCTGCACAGGGGCCAGGCAGGTGCTCTACCGCGAGGCAATATCCTCAGTTCCATGGAAGAGCTTCAAATTACATTACTAAATGAAAGAACTCAACTAAAAGCCTGTGTCCTGTGTGAGCCCAATTAAGGAAGCTGTGGAAAAGGCAAAATTACAAAGCGAATGAAAAGATCAGTATTTTTCCAGGGGTTCAGAGGAAGAAAGGCTGGGGAAAAAACTAGGCAAAGACAGGAGATTTTTAAGCTTGGTAATACTGCTCTGTATACGCTAAAAACATTAAAGTGATGGAAATGTGACATTATGCATCTATGATTTCAAGAACTGTGTGATATAAAGATTGACATCTAATGTAAACACCAGATTTTACTTCATATTCTATATCATGTTGGTTCATTAACTTAAAGAAATGCAATATACAACTACAAGATGTTACTCACAGGGGAAGCAAGGCACAGGAAGATGCTACACGGGAACACGATGTTATTTGTCCATTTTCCCAGTAAATAGAAAAGTATTCTAAAAAAAAAAAACAAAGCTTATAGATGTTTTCCAAAGAAAGGTGACTACCTCATAAGCGATAAATGAGGTTTGGAGCTCCAACAGTTAAGTATGGTGGTGAAAATCTCTGTGGAGCGGTTGTGAGAGAAATGGGAGGCCATTGAGGAACATCATGCAGGACCGAAGCTCAAAGGTAGAACTAGTTTTCCTAGCCTAGGTGTACTCTTGGGGATTGAAGAAGCTACACACAGCAAGAGTAGCTTATTTGGGTTAAAATTTGGGTTTTGTACAACGGTGTGGCTGGGGAGGTGTGAACAGACACCTCACTTCAGATAAGACAGTGACAATCAAAGTCAGGATACTACTAAAATCCCACCTGATGAACCAGGGGGTTTCATTGGGTTGCATCCGGACAGAAGCAGACATGGCAGAGAGTTCTATCACAAAGGGCCAAGTCCAGAACGAGGGCTATGTCTCCCAGTGTACTCAGCTGGTGCATCTTGAAGACAGTTCCTGGAAGAGCGTCTTGCTCTTCCAGGAAGTTTCCCTTGGCTCAGAGTGTCTCCTCCCAGTCTTTACTGCTTATATCAGCTTTGGGAGGGGACATCTACTGCATCCCATAGGTTTTAGGGACTTCCTGAAGCCTCTGTGTTGTTTACTTCCTGAGTTTTCAAGACCCACCCTAAGTCTTTAAGGATTTAATGGATATTTTTCAAGATGGAATGTATCAATTCAGAGAACCTTCCTAAAACAATATAGTGTTAATGAAGATTAGGAGAGGAAGACTCGTTTTAATCTTTTACTTTGCAGTGTGAGTGGAAAGGCAATAATAGATTATGCACTTTGTGATTGAATATTTAAAAATAGTAATCTTTCATTTATTTCAGGGTCTCTCAACCTTCCTAAAGCTCTGACCCTTTGGCACACTCCTCATGTTGTGGTGACCCCCGCCATAAAATTATTTACATTGCTACTTCACAACTGTAACTTTTCTACTATTATGAATCATATTGTAAATATCTGATATGCAGGACATTTGATATTTGACCCCTAGGAAAGGCTCACTTAGCTCTCCAAAAGGGTTGTGACCCACAGGTTGAGAATTGCAGGTTTATTTAATAGTTTATTGAGTATCGACTATGATATGCCAGCCTTAGTGTGGGGTTAGGGGATTCAGCATGAAAAAAAGATGTACTGGTCTTTTTCAGTCCTTATTCTCAAGGAGTCAGGCAAACACACAAGGAGAGCTTTAGGGAGCGTATTTGGTAGTTTCCTTCTAATAAAGCTGTACTGTGAGCTGCAGCGGGTCCCCTCCCCCACCACAGTTACCCCGCGGTCACATGCTGCGCTGTTCCCTGAGCCATAGTGAGCAGATGTCCAGTATCTTCCTCCACGCAGAGAAGAATTACGTGCTTGAGCTGTCACTGAATCCACTCCCCGCGTGAAGAAGACACATTGCGTGTTGTTCCGAACACTGGATGGCAGTAAGGAAAATAACAGGAACTACGCAAAACAACCGCACGGTGCTGGGCTTATACTCCCGAGAAGGAAAAGACGAAAGAAGTTCCCTATTAAGGCCGAATAATTTCAGGATCAAAACCGGCCACCCTGATGTATGCTGTTACCAATCAGCATTCTTGGTTACCTGATGTTTTCCTTCTTTGGCCATTTTCTCCACTACAAAAAAAAAAAAAAAAAAAAAATCAATAGATAATTCTAAAACTCAAATCAAGTATACGAGAGATTGGATGCAGGAGATAGTGGCTATCAAACAGAGGCTGTTACCATGTGAGAGTCACGAATGCAGATTCTTGGTCCAGGGCAGAGATAGTTGGAGTAGAAAAAGAAGCGATTAACCCGTGAGGGGAGTGAAATGGGCGTGACACAGACCGGGCGTGAATCTGTGTCTTTGAACACTCTCCCTGTGTTTTCGCTCTACTGTTTCTATGTCCTCTTATAATCACATTATTTCATAATCAGTCAAGAAAGATCCAAGACCACCTAATGACTAACCCTGAAAATAAAGTCAGCCCACAGCGGCAGATGGCTCTGCATTTTGCTATTCTGTGTTGGTAATATATGCCATGCATTCATGAGCTTGGCCCACTCAGGGAGCTGACGATCACAACGCAGACAAATTCCAGTCGATTGCCGAAGCTGGGCTTGGGTACTGACCTGCTGCCTCCCCTGTCTAGGGAGAGGGCCCTGTGCCAAGAAATAAAACAGAGGCTAGGAGGTAGGCTACTCGAAAACTTACCCATTTCCAACTGTCCTAATTTGCTTTCCATTGCTATGTTAGATGCCAAGATCAAAGGCAACTTGGGAAGGAAAGGGTTTATTTCATCTTATAGCTTATGGTCCATCACGAAGGAAGTTAGGGCAGGAACTCAAGGCAGGAGCCTGGAGGCGGGAACTGAAGCAGAGTTCTTGGAGAAGGGTTGCTTACTGGCTTGCTGCTTTTAGCTTGTTCTGCCAGACTTCTTATAGCACCAAGGGCCACCAGTTTAGGGGGACACTGTTCACAATGAGCTGGGTCTTTCTACATCAATTGTGAACCAAGGAAATGTCTCACAGACTTGTCTACTAGCCCGTATAATGGTTGACGTTGTCTAGGAAGGGTCCCTCTTCCTAGATGAGCCTAGCTCATGTCACGTTGACAAGAAACTAACGAGCTCACCAGGTCCGTTATCTTCCAGTGGCTGAAGTAAGAGCGTTAAGAAGACATCCTTGGCATTCCCAGTGCGGAAGTCAGGAGGAAAGTGAGTGTTTGCCTGCCGTGTTCCCTCTAACCCAGTAAGGAATCTTTCCTCTACTCACCCTAGAGTCTGTGTCTTGTCTATCTCTTGACTTTCGTAGGCATCTCTCCAATCCTGTTTAGTTGTGTGGTCTTCCCTCTGTCTGTGGAATCAGGGCCCATCGTAAAGGCTTCACTTTACTCTCTGTGAAGCATTTATTTCCAAATAAGTTCACATACTGGGAAATCTAGGATTAGGACTTCAACTTGTCTTTTTGTTGTTGGGCTGGGCATGGGAAAAGACACAATTCCATCCACAGGTTGCTGGTCTCTGGAATGTATAATTCCAAGGCTTGCTATCCAGTTCTGGCCAATGAAAGAGAGCCATGTCACCCAAAGAAACCCATGTGGCTTTCCCACTATGTGCTGAACATTTAAGCTTCTTAATCGCAAGTGGCATAGTGTATTATATCTTTTATCGTTTAAAATATGACTCTGCAAAGAAAATATATGGGGTTTTAATTCCCAGTACGTTTTGTGATCCTGTGGTGACATGCTTTCTCTCTCTAATACTGTGAGCCTTTCAACAAATCAAAGTGCCTAAGACCGTTGAGCGTGAGTTGAGCTTGCCTTCGTGATGTAGCATTACTTGAGTTCCACTTTTAACGGACTTACTCCATAGAGGCAGCTAACTAACTCCCTTTGCCATTTGCTCCATGAGCAGAGATATGAAAGGTAAAAACATGACATAATCCACTATGAGGATTAGCTTCAGGTAATAGGACCAGAAGTTGACAGCAATCCCAGTTCGGGGCTCAACACCTGCCTTGCATCACAGAGACACAAATTTACAGATGCTAAATTGAATGGACTTTAATAACCTTCCAGGGGGAAAAGCTTATAATTCATTATTTTATTGAACATTGAGAGCAAAACTAAAACGATCTTTCTAATTTCTTTGTTACTTCTAAAGTTAGTGTTCTGGCCGGGTAGTGGTGGCGCACGCCTTTAATCCCAGTGCTCAGGAGGCAGAGGCAGGCGGATCTCTGTGAGTTCGAGGCCAGCTGGGTCCACTAGAGCTAGTTCCTCACCGTTTCTAATGCTTTGCTTTTCAGCCTGGTGTAATGCATTGTTTTCAGACTTCTTATATATTTACTCTAATGCTCTAGAAACAAGATAGGGAAGAAAGACAGTGTCTACCTTACCGATATACATTAGCTAAAGGCTAATTGGTCCAATTTATGTGGTGAAAACATCATTTGTGTTTTATATTGAAGCATGCAAACGTTTAGGCAGCATGAAAATGGCCTAGCATATTACATTCTTGCATTTAAATACTGTCTACTCCTTGAGGGATTCTTCTGGTCAGGCACATATGCATGCAATGACTGTATGACCACCTCTAGATTATGTATTATGTCTAATAAAATGAACTGTCTCACTCGCCCTTGGACAACCTCTCCATTCTTATCCTGCTTCTGCTGTGTCTGGCTTGTGACTGTGTCCCTGCCTTTCCCCTTCCCAGAATTCTCCTACTCTTGTTGCCCTGCCTATACTTCCTACCTGGCCACTGGCCAATCCGAGTTTTATTAAACCAATACAAGTGACAAATCTTTACAGTTTACAAATGCATTATCCCCCAGCAGTAACCTGTCAAATTGCTAGCCCAGAGTTCCTGGCTTATGGTCCGTCCTCACACCTTCAACAGATCTCTCAGGGTGGCCGTGACTTGTCCTGGAAATTGTGTCATTATGAGGCCACCAAGCTGTCACTGCTCTCATAGATGCCTCGCAGACATGGGCCTTGGCCAGAGCTCTAGGAGCTTAGTTTCAAACAGAGTAAATCAACTTCGATACTCTGGTTTAGAGTACCACAGGCTGCATCTCTTCCACACTAAACCAGACACCTTATGACTGGAAATATCTCAGTAGCATATTACGTGTGTGCTTTATGGAAGAAAAGTTACAGTTATTAGGGATTTCAGCCCCACAGACACAGTCTCAGCTTCTCCTGTGGAAACTACAGACCGAGGAATGACTCATTTATCTGAGCCCAGGCCCTGAGCTGGAGCTGGCCTCTGGGGGACAGAGTGGACCCTCTGACCACAGAATGCCCCATTTCTGGTGCCATCAGCAGCAAGTACACAAGCCTGGAGCTTTCTTGGTGCTGTAGTGACAGCCACGTGACATTGTTAGTATGTGATGTCCTGCCTGGTCGGGGTCACTTCCTCGTCTCCATCAGTTTGACTACGGGTTCCCCCACTCTCTGTTTGTGTTTGCCCTTAAGGATTTGTAAGGATTTAAGGCAGTTTCCCTTCCCTTAGTATCCAATCCTTCTGTCAGGTCATTTATTTCTGACATGGTTTTGGTGAATCTCTCATAGCATAGCATCTGCTCAAGACAAGGAAATTCTAGCTCATTTTTCAGTATCTCAAAATCTTTCTTCTATGGGATGGGCATGTTTTGTTGTTATTATTCTTTTATATAATTTAAACAATAGCTGTAAGTAGAAAACAAACCATATTTACCACTTTCAAATCTGTAATTTATTTTATGTGTATAAATGTTTACCATGTGAGCTATGGATGGTTGTAAGTCTCTATCTGGGTTCTGGGAACCCTGATCCTCTGCAGGAGCAGCAAGCACACTTAACCATTGAGCCATCTGTCTCTCTTGCCCTCACAATGCCTTTACGTTTACATAGGTGATCAGAATTGATTGGCTGGTTGTGTTACTGGAGAATCACTAGGTCTCTTTGTAAAATGGGCACACCTCCCACTGACCATCATGATTACCATGATAGATGAATTTTTACATGACCAGCTACAGGTGGGTGAGCCAACAGTTGGATTAAACTCTAAGTCTTTCAAAGTCTGTGGTTTCCAGCTTGCCCTGCCTATTAAATTCAGGAAAGGTGAAGGGTATTCATTTCAGCCTCAGCCACAGGCCTCACCAAGTGTTGCCATGGTGATATTTTTCATAGTCTCGTCTGATGTTTGTTGCTTCTGTTTTATATCCATCATTTTATAGTTGGACCAGTGTATACGTTGCCGCTGTAACTACATTCCCCAGGAAGTTCTTGTGATGCCAAGAGTCCCTGGAAATGTTTTTCACGATCCTGTAGACTCGGGGCTTCCTAGGACTTTTAGCAGGGGCTTTGATGAGAAGCGGTATGTGCTTTGGGAAGTTGATTGACGGTTCTGTACAGAGGGTATTAGGAGGAATGAAGATCAGAATGAGGTTTTCTGACCAAGCAATAAGGGGCTACAGGAAATTTTCTCATACCCAAATTAAGGAAACATGTTTTAAACTGTTCCCTTCTCTGAGTTAAGGTGGCAGACAAAGGTGTCTTAACGTCTTCCTTTGTAAGAATTGTCACGGTCAAGATGTTTGAGATACAGTCCGAACACACGGACATTTGTTCAGTTTCATTGCAGTTAATTTTGGTCTGGGGCTGACTACCAGACTTTGTATAGAGAGACATCATCAAGATCATAACCCGTGTTCTCAATCTTCGGTGTGTTCCCACCCACCTCTGAAACCGCTTTATTGCTTCTGCCATTTGCATTCGCTGAGCTCATCCTCTCACAAGCTTTGCACGGCGGCGTTTGGAAAAGCCACAAGGCATTCGGTTCCTTGCCACGTAGGCCACTGCTCAATCTCCTTGGCTTCTACTTGTCGGCAACTTTCACTGAGCATCCTGGTAATGACAAGCCCCACCCCCTGCTCTCGTGGAGGTTGTATGGTATGAGGTGAGCGGGCATCCAGAAAGAACCACAACAAGTGAGAAAGAAAACACGAATGTATCTATTTAAGTCCTGCCAAACATGTAGACTGTCCTGTGAAAATAATTTAAAACAAAATAAAACAAAATTAGGCAATTTTGGACACGGACCCCTGGACATCATTTATTTAGTGAACCTTCAAGTTTTGCTTTCAATTTTTCACTCTGGTTTCTGGAAGGATTCCCCGTCTTCCCTGGGAGCATACTACCTTTGGACAGGGATAATGAGAGAACAGGTTATCTCACTGCAAGACTGGACAGCGCCCTTTTCCATAGTCCGTGAGACCAAGCAGGTTGCTGGGGTGGCTGGAAACTCTCCTGCTCCTCAGCCATGGCTTTTTTGGAATATGGAGGGTGCAAAAGAGACGGAGCCTGATTGGCTGGCTTAGCTAGACGCACGCAGCGTCTTCCTCGCTGACATCCCAACAGCAAGCCTACGGAGTAGCACGACTGTGCTAATCACCATCGGGTGGCTGCGTCAGGCAGTTGGGCCAGTCAAAACTGCATCTGATGACCGAATAATTCGAGGGTCTCTTTGTGGAAGTGACGGGTTTTTAAAGGGCCACCATATGGGGGCAGGCAGGTGGCTGGCAAGAGTTTCTGTCCTGCTTTTACTAGACAGGCTGCCGTGCAGCCGGCTGTCCACGGAGGGCACGGGCACCAAGGGATTCCTGAAGCTCCTCGCCAGCCTGGGTCTTGACAGAGGAGGTGGCTCCTGCCTGAGCAGGTGGCAGGTGCTGGCCTGGACGGCGCCCTGAGCTCGCCTGCAGTGACGCTGTCAGCGCCTTTCAGAGCTAATGCATCGTGACAACTACCTACCTGGGGTGTGTTAATGGCAGAGCGCCACTGCAAAATTGATGGTAAGATCTGACACAGGAGAGTGGTTTCCTGTGTCACAGGAGGCAGAACACCCTGGCTCTCTCTGGCAGCGAAGACAGAAGGTGAGGGCCAGGACCCGGGCAATTGGATAGATGTGAAAGTCCAAATTCACAGGTGACTTGACCTCATCTTTGCCTGTGTCACGGACGTTTGCCCTCTTTCTCAAAAGCATGAGCTTCAGCTGTTCTTTAAAAAAAAAAAAATGGACCGAAAGATTATCTTTGAACTGGAGTCTCTATGCCATTAAGTGCTCATCACTGTGGGTCAAGAGGAGAAAGCCCCACACTGCTCTTACCTGCCTGGGTCAGCACAACTGTTTTGCTTGGATTAATTATACAGTTGACTGATGCTTAATCAGAGTTTCCTAGTCACCACCCTGTTTAATGTCCCACCTCTGTACAGATCGGAACCCATTTTTGTCCCGAACCTCTGTCAGGATCAGCTGGTTTATCCCAATTACTAGAGAGTGGAACCCATAGGTGGAGTATATATAACAAAGGGGTTTTATCAGCTAGCCTTCTGTGAGGGGCTGGGAAGTCCAACAATGGCTGTCTGCCCTCAGGTGAGGCTGAGAAAGAACCTGGTACCTGCTCACTTCACAAGGCTGGACGCCTCAGCTTTCCTGGGCTAGGGCTGATGGCCTGGAGGACTCCTACAGAGTCGCTGGTTGTCGGTCCCTGCTGCAAGACTGAAGAAGCTGGGTTGTGATGTCGGCAGAGGACAGTTGCAGCAGGGAGAGAGGGAGAGAGAGAGAGAGAGAGAGAGAGAGAGAGAAAGAGGGAGGGAGGGAGGGAGGAAGGGAGGGAGAAAAGGGAGGGAGGAAAGGGGAGAGGAAAGGGGGAGGGAGGAAGGGAGAAAAGGGAGGGAGGAAAGGGGGAGGGAGGGAGAATAGGGAGGGAGGAAAGGGGGAGGGAGGGAGAGAGAGAGCGGTTGCCCTCACCAGCGAGGAGCAAAGGCAGGTAGCGGAGCACAGTTCTGCTCACAGATCTCTTCATATTGCAGATTCCAGGGGAAGTACTCTATTGGAGACTCTGCCCCTCAGCTAACTCCTCCAGAAAATAGCCTCACTCAGGAGTCTCTTTCCTAGCTGACCTGATCCATGCACGTTGGAGAGCAGAATTAACCGTCACAACGATTTAATTTGAATTAAATTTACTTTGTTGCTTTGTTTCCTGGACTTTGGGGATGAAAAAAGATACAGCTGCCTTCAAATATGCAGCCCTATTTGCCAATAATTCAGATGAAATAGTGCATACGCTTGCCCCTCACAATGCCCTCCAAAACACTTGCTCTATACTCAAGCATGCTAAACCATTTCATTTTGTTATTCCTATCAGCGTTTAGATGCTGGTAATATTTTATCATTTTAAAGATACCATTTTAAATTTTGGCCTGTTTGCACAAGTATGTTAGAAAAGGATGGAGCCAGTGTGTGGATTTGTGAGTATCCTAAAAGATGGGAATGAACCATCTTGCAAGTCGGCAAATCTCTAAACCATGATAACCTTCAGGTCATTTAAAACGACACCGTATTGACAAATCCCGTTTCTCTTCTCCCATTCCCTTGAAATTATATTAAAAGGAAAACGTGTTCCTCTGCTAGGTGAGGTGGTATATGTCTGTAATCTCGGCACTGGGAGGATGAGGCAGGAGGATCACAAGTTTCAGACCACTCTGAGACACACGGTGAGTTCAAGGCCAGCCTCCCTACAGAGCCGGGCTTCATCAGGCAGAGAAACAAGCAAATGCCCCAAGTAAACAAAGACGAATTCTCAGTTTTTTTTTCTCATCTGTTTCTCTAGCTAGAAATTCTCCTCCCTCCAGCTCTGCCTAAATCATCAGTTCTTTCATGCAT
This sequence comes from Microtus oregoni, assembly GCF_018167655.1. Taxonomy (NCBI): domain Eukaryota; kingdom Metazoa; phylum Chordata; class Mammalia; order Rodentia; family Cricetidae; genus Microtus; species Microtus oregoni. Next base: position 38,250,569 of record NW_024543077.1, on the reverse strand, counting down.
CAGCGAAAGAACTGTTTTCAAAAGGGGGTAACAAACTCAATTTGATGGCAAAGGTCTTTTTTTTTTTTTATGAATAACAAGCAAATTAGTGACGTCTGGCCCACCTCAGCCTCCCCTGCGATGCCCCAAGCTTTAGCCCTGGTTTTGTCTGTTCTTTACCTGACTTGATTTTGCTAGACAGACACATTTGTAGCTTTTCCATGCTCTAGGCACTGTTCTGAACTTTCCCCTTCCCCCAGATATCATCTCATTTAACCTTCTACAAAGTAGGTGTCATTAGCAGCTCTTTTTTACGGGCGAGGAAACTGAGGCAGGGAGAGACGGAATGACACGTTCTGGAGTCCAGCTTCTTAATACTCCCCCGCGTCCTCTCTAGGGGGTGTTTAAGGCTGGCCGTGATGGATTTCAAAGAACACATCAAACTTTGAGGCTAATTTTTTCCATATGAATCCGAGTGTCTTACAGGGTGTCTTACTGAACTTCAGAGACGTTTTAATTTGTAATTTTCTCTTAAAAAATTGGAAATTGCTCCTAATTGGTTGCTTTAACTCTGCTCATCCCAACTTTGCTTTCATATAAAAAAATTTTTTTTCTTTAATATAAAAGAGCTTATGTAGTCCTTGTCTACCCTCATGCCCTTAAATAATCTTGAAATGAAATGGTAAATGGCAGTCTTAAGACACACCCACAAGCACCAGTTGGCTCCACAGGGTGGATACAGTTTAGGTGGAGTTCAGACTCCCAGGTCTGGATCCTCAAGAAACTCAGGACTTTGAGAAAGAAGGATGGTGTCAAAGCTGCAGGCCATGACGAAAGCGTAAAGCCCAGAGCTGGTGGACCAGGTCCCTCTCCCAGCGCCTCACCACCAGCCTTGTAGGTCCCAAGCTCCAGGAGGATGGAACCAAGGGACTCAGGTCATGACAGGATCTTACAGGAACAAAAGCATGATCTAAAGCACCCAAGAGCCTGAGCTCCTGTATCTGGAAGATGTCAGAAATAAAGAGAAGTCAAGGCACTAAGACAAACCAAGAGGGAAATCACAATGCTCTATCAGAACTTCCGGGAAAGATGAAGTTAGTGAAACGACAATCCCTAAATCAAAACGGCTAATGGAGGGAAAACCAGAGATTCCCACGTGACTGGAAACAGAGTGGATGATGCATAAGGGCCAATGGCGAAGGATTTCAGACTCAGAGCAGAGAAATACAGGGTGAGAGATGGAAGTGGTAAGTGAAAAGGCAGAATTAATGGGAAAGGCTAAATGCAGAAAATCTAACCACCCTAGCCCAAGGACAGGGAGGGAAACAGAGACAGGAAATGATGGTCAGAAGAATGCATACATGTGCCTGCATGTATATGAAGTGTGCATACATGTGCATATGTGACAGTGAGCCTGGATGTATATGAAGAGTGCATACATGTGTATATGTGAGCCTGGATGTATATGAAGAGTGCATACATGCACATACGTGAGCCTGCATGTATATGAAGTGTGCATACATGTGCATATGTGACGGTGTGCATGGATGTATATGAAGAGTACATACATGTGCCTGCATGTATATGAAGAGTGCATACATGCACATATGTGACAGTCAGCCTGGATGTATATGAAGAGTACATACATGTGCATATGTGACCCTGCATGTATATGATGAGTGCATACATGCACATATGTCAGCCTGCATGTATATGAAGAGTACATAAATGCGCATATGTGAGCCTGGATTTACATGAAGAGTGCATACATGCACATATGTAAGTCTGGATGTATATGAAGAGTGCATACATGTGCATATGTGACAGTGAGCCTGGATGTATATGAAGAATGCATACATGTGCATATGTGACAGTGAGCCTGGATGTATATGAAGAATGCATACATGCGCATTGTAAGCCTGGATATATATGAAGAGTGCATACATGCAAGTATGTGACAGTCTGCCTGGATGTACATATGTGTGAAAAATCAATTAAACTGAAGACAAAACAACACTCTTCATTGTCTTAGATGTGCGTACCTAAGAAGGAATTTTTTTTTCTGGCTTTTCAAAAAACACCCACATGCGTGCTTACATACATACTGAATTCACAGGTATAGTTAGTTCCAGTGAGAAGCATTTAAAAGATGTACTATGGTAGTGAGCTGGGCACAGCCACGCTCTGTCTGTGATCCTGGGTGTGTGGAAGAGACCGACCAACCTGTATTCGCATGGCAGGTGGCACTCACAGGAAGAGACATCCCAAAGCTGGGAAGATCGAAGAGGACCTTCACAGAGCCCAGAGGAAGAGTGCGGACCCAGAGGGAAGGGTCAGAGGGTCCCAGGAGAAGAAGAAGGAACCCTGATGGGAAAACTGGAGGCAACCTTGCTTGTGGATTCCGGAGAGCAGATACCAAGGGCTTGCTAGGGCGCCACTTCCAGGCATTTGCCTCCCCAACAACAGACTATCGGTGCGGGCATGTTCCTATTTTTCAGATGAAGAAACCAAGGCAAAGAGAGTTAGCTAACTTGCTTCTGGTAGCCCAGTCAGTCAAACTGTGGTTCCGGGCCAGTCTACCTACAGAAGCCACCCAGTATGGATGTTAACAAAGACGGGGTTTCTCTTTCAGTTTGTCTGGATCTTAGGGACTGTATTGGGTGGTTACAGATAGGAGAGGGTCTCTGGTAAAGCTACCCCCACGCAGTCTCCCTGCAGTAGCTGACACATGCCTTGCCTGTCACATCTGGGGACTTATCGGAGTGCTCTTACACCAAGGGTAAATGATCCCCAGGCTGTCTTTAGGATAATCAGAAACAAATGGAAAATAGTTCTCCTGTACTATCGACGTCGTATCAGCAAAACTTATGTCTTAAAATGTGCATTCAATTTCTAATATTAAAAAACATAGTTAAAGCCATATGTTGGATATTATCACGCATCTTTGTGAAATTAGTACGGGACCCATTTGAATAACCATTTTGTTCAGATCAAACCTACTGGGGTTCCTTTCTTTCTTCTTTCTTTCTTTCTTTCTCTTTCTTTCTTTCTTTCTTTCTTCCTTTTTCCTTCTTTATTTCTTTCTTCCTTTTTCTTTCCTTCCTTTTCTCTCCTTTCCTTCAATTCTTTTTTCTTTCTTTCTTCCTTTCTTTCCTTTTCTTTAAAAAAGATGTCTTTCCTCTCCTTTTCCCCGACCATCTATAAATTTAAATACGAAGCTAAAAGTGTGTGTGTGTCTGTCTGTCTGTGTACATACAGTAGTGCCTTCAAATGAGGATAAACTGTCAAACCCCAGAGTTTTAGGCTTGAAAAATTGTAATGTAGATAGATGGATGTGAACAATTTGCTTGTGGAAAACAGATAAATCCCCTCCCCTCCCCTCCTCTGCTCTCCCTTTCCCTTCCTTTACAAGTCTCTATTTTTTCCCTCCTACCTTGGGGCAGGGGAGGGGTAGCGCTGTCTGCTCTGTCTGGTCCTCTACTTATTCTTCTAAGCACTTGGTGCCCACGTTACGTGGCTCCAGGAGAACGGCCTTTTGAAGAGCTAGCCAATCAAGGGCAGAAACCTTTAATCACTGTTGTTCTGCTCCTCCCCCCATTTAAAGTCATCACACACAAGTAAACACCAAATACACGGGCTTTCATGAAACAAGCCGTCCTCAAAAGACACACGGGCAATCTTTTCTTCCATGTCTAAGGAATCATCGAGGGAGGCCTTACACTGGTGCATCTGAGACTGCAGAATGTCGAAGCAACCGTGGCGCCCCAACCATCCCCTTGCCTTCATGTCATAGAGATGTAGTCGTAGAGATGTGTGTTTATAGAGTCCTACTGAATTCTGGGAATAGAACAAATCATAATTATGTCAGAATCCAAAAGTCCAGGATATGAGAACCAAGAAGTCCAGGGAATTCCTAAAAATAATTTAAAAAAATAGACACACACACATGCACACACACACACGTTGGATTTTCATAGCAAACACATATGAAGTAGATGCCTTAAAAATGACGCCAGCCCATTTCTGATCACTAAAGCTGAGAGAATACTGCAAAATACAGCATTTAAGCAATGTCAGGAAAACAAAAATCAGGAGTAAACACGAAATCAGTTGATTTCGTTTTACTTAAGTGAAACAGAACAACAATGATCTCTTGATTGTAGGAGCTCAGTCAGCAAATAGAAGAAAAAAAATCCCCCAAAGAATCAACCCTGTATTTACAACCCACTTGAGGTTTCCACCGCGACAGACCAGTCACTAAGTATAGATGACCCTCCCACCGCTGGTTTGTACAACTTTAAATTTGTCTCTTTCTTTGGTCTGGACCTCAAGATTATCTTCTAAGTTCAGATGGTGTCACTCCATGCCCTTTAGCGGATCCTTCGCGTATAATAGAGAAGTCACTATTTTTCAAGAGAACACTTTTGAATGCCAGCTCAACTTGTCCCCTAACAGAAACAATAGAATAAAGAAGACTGGTGGTGTGGAATGCCACTTGGTTTGGTTCAGGCGAAAATTCAAAAGGAAGCAGGCGCCGATAGCCGCACACTCGGAGGAGGAAGCGGGAGGTGCGTGATGGTGGAAGGGACGGGCAGCCGTGCGAGCAGCTGCCTCCGAAGCTTTAAAGCAGAGCACGGGTAGCTTCGGGAGGAAATCAAGAGCTGAGCCGTACAGACAGCGTCAGTCATCCAAACGACTCTTTCTGTTGGTTGGTTGGTTTAGAGGAAACAGGTTGAAGAAGTGGTACAGAATTGTCTGCATCCTGTCAATCGTGTTTTAAATAAACGCCGATTGGCCAGGCAGGAAGTATAGGTGGGGCAACCAGACAGGAAGTAAAGGGACTCAAGAAGGGAGGCTGGTGGCTCTTCTCGGTGTTGACACATTGAGCTGGAGGACAATTTGTACAACTGTCACACATCCCAGGATGTTGAGGAAGGAGACTTCTCCAGTGCAATGTTCAGATACGGTGTCGACAGACAGGTTTTCACACGTGCGAGGTTTTTAGAAGGCACAACTCCTAACAGGCCATGTGATGCGTCAGGTGGGATGTTGTGCTAAGGGGGGGTGGGCTTATCTTGCCTGCCGTGAGATTCACGGAGAGACCCTGGCCTTTCTTTGGGTCATACAAAGGGTGACAGAGCATGAAGTCCAGATGGACGACACCGGGAATGAGAAGGAAGGAACAAATATATATATATATATATATTACGTTGCTGTACACACTGGATCAGGACCCACCCTAACGGCCCTCTCTTAAAGTCATCACCTGTCTTAAAACTCCCTCTCCAAATAAGGGTCACATTCTGAAAAGTTAGGGGTCAGTAGTCCCTACCCCACTATGTGTGTTTCTCTCTCTGGGTCTCTCTAATTCAACCCATCACGGTGTTGGAGAGGGTCTTACAACCAAGATTTTCACGTGTGGATTTAAGAATCAGCCTCCTGCTTTCAGGAGACCGCAGGTTTTGATATCTGTCTTTTTTTATTCCCCCCCACGGGAGCTTTCAAGTCCAGGCGAGAACAGGCAAAGAGATCGCATTGTGCGTCTCGTTCTTGCTAGTAGCTTCCTTTGGTGTTGGGGGCAAAGGAACGGCAAACGGATTTCCAGACTCACCATATATGGGTCTCTTGGCTTCCAACAACGTGAGCTTTCTTTGATGAACTGCGTTTATTTTTTTTTCCATTTTAGTCTTTTCTCTGCCCCTCCTCTGCACGAAGCTCTCTTTGCAAGGACAGAGAATTTGTATCTCTTGATGGAACGAAGTTACAAGATGGTCTGTTCCTCCGCTTCTGCCTTCCTATACAAGTACCTTGTTTTCTGTGGCTATTAAGAGTTTTGGCTGGAGATGACCCCGTGGAAGTGGCAAACAGTGCTCCTTAACGGTAGACCAGAGACGGGATGCCGCAGGGTTCTTAAGAAAGTGTGAACCTATAGCAAGCGGGGGTTTTGAGACTCTTATGTAAATGCCCCCTTGAAAAGAGATTTGCAATCTTAACTTCTAAAGCATTCTTCCCTCATGCCATCATATTATGTACGCAAGATACTCAAGTTTTCTGTATTATATCAACTTGGATGTCGCTTTTACATTATACTCTCCTTCTGTCCCCTCTCATTTTATATTTTACTATGATGTACTTCCTGTTATGTGTAAAAAGAAAAAAAAAGGAGCACTTGATCAGAAATATTCAAATCTATGCGCATGCACCCAGGAAGGAAACGGCTTATTACCCATGGAAGCTGGAGCCCGTGCTTCCTGATTGTAACATTTTGTCAAAGTCTCCGTGAGTCCTGTCATCTGGCACGGATCTCTCTCCCTCATCGGAGGCCTTCCCAAGCCCGTGTCTCGTTTGTCAGCTCCGATCTTCTGAGTGACAGAGCCGGCTTACTCCACGCTGATCGTCACCCCCTGCCTCATGCCAAGGAAACAGATGGAACGAAAGAAATAGGAATCAATAAGATGAGAGAAGCTGAATTTCCTTGGTCTTCCCGTGGTACGCCGCCTTCTTTCCAGAGCCAGAGATTTTAGGGGAAGAGATGCAGCCTCTCTGGAGAAAACGGCGAGTTCAGAAGCCTCTAGGTCGCCCAGCGCTGTGCTTGGCCTGTAGCTCAGCTGTCCTCCTCCTTTCCCCTCTCACCTTCAACAACCACATCATTTAGTCCAAGTGTTCCCCGCCCCCACCCTGTCCACTTGTGTTGTGACCGTAGGTGCTTATCCAGGGGTGAGAATTATAAAAGAGCCAGTAATCTACCTGACTCTATCAATACGGAGTCGGTCCATCGTTCAAACCAAGTAAGGCTGTTGACAGATTCTGTGATCTGTGGGGATTTTTATCTCCTTGAGCCTCAGTCTCTGTATCTTGAAGATTATCAAGTTCTCTGTGCTGTTGTTTACTTTCGAAGAAAATGTACGGGACACGGGACATCATCCCAGGGCCACACACTGTTGGTTCCTCTGATGTCCGTTGTGACGGTTGCCAGCGGAATATTAAAACAGGAGCGAGATGCAGAAAATGATGGGCCGGCCAACATGAAGATCCCTTTAAAGGGTGGTCGTTGAATTTGTGTCAACTGGAATCAACGATATTCTTTTGGGCTCCAATGAAGAGAGAATAAATAATCAAGCAGATGCTGCAAACATACATCCAACCCCACGCACAACTGTCTGTTGCAAGGCTGGGGAAATGGCTTAGCAGGAAGAGGAGGAACTGAGTTTGCCTCCCCAGCACCCGGAGGGGGGGGACCTGGGTATATGTTGTGATCAAATCTACCTTCCCTCCAGCTGCTCCAATCCCTCCATTCCCCACCTCGTTTTCCTCCCAGTTTCATATGCTCTTGTTCTGAATTTGCCAGGGAGTGCATGTGTGTAAGACCAACTAGCAGGCCACAGGAAGCCTCTCTGGGGCCAGGTTCCTAAAGAAAACCCCCACTGACTGCAGCCATCCGCTGTCAATAGCTCTTCAGCTGAGGAGGGGACTTCATGAGCTCCTACCCTATCATGTGCTGAAATTTTGGTTGGTTTGATCTTGTGTGGTCTTAGGCATGCACTCATAAGCTCTAGGAGTTCAGGAGTGCAGCATCCCCGTGACATTCAGCAAACACCTTCTCCCTCTAGATGTTCGCTGCCTTGACTCCTGCAGCTTTTCCATCTCCTCTTCCATGAGCCTCTCTGAGCTGTAGGTGCTTCTCAACCACAGAACCCTCTCTCCAGTTCATCGGCATTATTTAAAATAGTGAAGAATTATAAAGAATTCAAATGCCCAGTATAACAGGTTATTTTTTTTTTAAATCAAGACCTTTGTTCTTGTGTGTAGGCTTAACTGAGGGATGGCACTGCTGTTTTATACAGAAGGGTCCTCTAAGAAACAGTTTTCTGAGATACATGGTCATACCCATCACAGGCTGGTGCAGCTGTCCTTCACGGCCCTCTTTGTAATGGCTCTCTGAAGACAAGGTAAGGAGCATAAGGATGAAAATACTTCGTTAGAGAAATGTGACCCTTCAATGCCTACAGCATGATCTTCTTAGTAAACTATATGTTTGGTGAATGGTTTCAAGGCTACAGAGCTGTTGAGTCCACATGGGCTTCCACAGAAATCAACACTGTTGTCTTCTGTGCATTTAATTCTTCAGCACCACCTTGGGGCCTTGTTTCTCCTCAAGAGATCCTGTTTTCTCTGCTATTCTTGTGTTTCATTGTAAACTACAGAAAATCCTTTCTGGACCCAGACAAGGCATAAATAAATTACCTAAGACATTCCTGAAAAGAAAGTTAGCAAAAATTTTTATCAGTTTCCCTTTTGAATATTTGTGTGCTGAAGTGTTTTTAATTATATTCCTTGGATTTGTCCATGTTACTTCTTATAAGAAACACGTGTTTTCACGAGCAGATATAATCGTTATAAAGTTTTGTGGAATGCTCTAAAAAATTATTTCATAAAGGAGACTTACCTTCTGCTCAAAGCACTTGGCGCACCGCAAAAAAAAAAAAAAAAAAAAAAAAAAAAACCAAGAAGTTACTATTATTAGCACTTGAACTTGGTGGGACACTTGCAAAAAGCCATAGGAGTTAAGTTTGGGCTTGACGTCCACCCAGCCTGAGCTGTGGTGTGCACACTTTTTGGACAGAAGTGTGATTTTCATATTATTATTGCTTAACAACTATGCTAAGTTCCTTAGAAAAATAATTTTATATGGAACTCAAAAGATTAGCATAAAATTTGCCCTAAACACACAAACTCTCTCTTTGTCTATTCAGATAGCTGTTACAGTTCTCTCTCTCTCAAAAGTTGTTTCTTTGGTTGGATGCTCCAAGGTCTCCAGAATACTTAAGAGGGTCGCCAGGATATTGCCTGTGTTTTCTCATCTTCAGCATCAAGCATTCTCCCGCAGAGACCACTAATTAAAGCCAGGCATCCTCCTCCGTGGAGGGACGCGGGGTCACTTGCCTCAGCCCCGTGTAAAAGTGTCTTCTCGAAGTTTCTTTTCTTCTCAAGAGCTTCTCTGGTCTCTGCAGCGTGGTGCTCTCCGAGTCTTCGTTCTCCTGCTGCCCTTTGGTCTTCGCGTTGCGTCTTGTGGCGCGTTCCGTGAATGGCTATTCTCTGAACCCGTTTCCTTAGCGGCTGCGGGCTCAGCTGCGCACAGTCTCGGGTTGCGCAGGTTATTAAAGGGTGGGTAGCATCTTCAGTGTGGTTCATGGACCTTGTTCTAGGCAACAATAGGCGTGTGAGGAGGGAGCCGGGAGCTGGGTACCTCAGGAATCTCCGCGGTGGCAGGTGTTAAGAGGCCTGTAGAGGTGGATGAGGATTTTTTATTATTTCCTTCCCAGGCTTTATGGTGGGTGGTTGAGCTTCCATAGAAATGCTTACAATGCTCTTATTGCCTGAATCAAGGTTAAACAGACAGACGCATAGCGATGTCCCTGGCCCCTTTCTTCTCTCAGGCCCTTTCTCGCAGCCTGCCACATAGAACAATACTATTTCCCTGGCATAATAACGGTCACCAGCTATTGAATTCGTGTTAGAATTTCAATTGGGTTAGTCTGCCAAAACATTCATAATATATGCAGAAAAGAAGGATTTGTGTATTTATTCTGATCTTAAATATACATTTTTTGGGGGGACAAAAAATTTTAAAAAATAGTTCTCATTAAAACACAACAATTGAAATGTACCAGAATTTTGATTGTTTTACAAACAATAAAAAATGAAAGGTTTTTTAAAAATTATTAGACTTTGCAAGATATGGATACTATTTTGCCAATAATGGATGGGAAAGGAATTCAAGCTAATAATTATAGTGGAAAATAATGGAAAAATTAGACATTCTTTTATTGAAAACAAAACAATCTCAGAAGCAAAGTACAGTAAGCAGGGGCTTCAATGAGATTGCTATATTAAAAGCGTTCAGGGCAAATATAAATCCATTCGTTTCAACCTTTGTCTGACATTACAGAATGTGGGGCATATCTTGGAGAACTAGCGAAGGCAGAGAGGAACCATACACACAACTTCTCCTAAGGAAGATGACAGCTTATTTTGCTAAACTATTCGAACATAGTGCATTAAAATGTGAATTATGAATTACAGGGAACCATACATTGCATAAGAGTACAGTTCCCTGGAAGCAGACAACCAAGAGGGCTGGCATGGAGGCCTGTGTTGGTGGTTAACTCTACCACTTGGGCAGTTAACTTTTCATATCCTCAATTTTTCTATATAATTGGACTACTTTGACTTGTCACAACCATCAAAGGTTGCGTAGTAGGCTAGCAATAGCGTCCTTCCAAGGAAAGAACTGCAAGATGAAATGAGCCTGAGTCTCTGTCTTCCCTTGAGGAGCAAGACCACCAAAGTAGCTGCAGACCACTTTCTACCGGACAGCTAGGTGAAGAATATTTCTTTCTTTAAGTTATACACTAAAATGGTACAGCATGCAAAACATTAAGAATAGCGGTTTCCAGCTACTGTTTGCCTACCGGCAAAGTTTCAGCACGTCTGTCTCAGGTGGCAGCTTCATGGCTTCTCTTGACTCCGCCTCCTTTCTCCCAGCATTCAGTTTAGTTTCCCCCTTCTGTCTAAGTTCTGCCCTATCAACAGGCCAAGGCAGTTTCTTTGTTCACCAACGGTATTCACGGCATACAGAAGGGAATTTCACATCAGTCATGAATACCAGCTCAAGCCACAGGACCAGTTGAAGAAATGAGCATGGCAGTTGACACAAGGGTTTCTGTCCTATTTTGCATGTATGTGCATATATTAAGCAGACACATGTGCTTTTTCTTTATTTCTTTGTCATGTAAAGTAACAAAATGAGATAATACCATTAGTTATTGTAATGGCAAAAGTAAAATGGTGCCACCATTCCCCAAGTGGTGGCAGTGGACAGCAGGCATGAGACCACAGTGGGCCAAGAAGGCAGCCAGTCCCAGGCAGGGAGCCCCCAGTGGCCCATGGGCCATGAGGGCCAGCGGGTCCTAGGCAGGAAGCCATGTGGTGGGAGAGAGACAGAGGTGGATAGGCATGCCACGCAGGGTGAGGTTTGATTTTATTTAGTGGATTATGTAAGGGAAAGGGGGCAAGGGGAGAAGGGAGAAGAACAGAGAGAAGCAGAGAGGGGGGGGAGTAAGGGGAGGAGTGAGGAGAAGGGAGAAAGGCAGGAGCTGCTTCTTTGGGAGAGAGATGGAAAGGAAAAGGGGGTAGGGCTACACGCACAAAGGAAGATCTCCCTGCCTCAGCAGTGGAGGGATGGGAAGGGAGTGGGCAGGGCTTGTCTCTGAAAGGGACAGGACAGACCATTACAGCTATAACATTTAAGTTATGAGAACACCAAAAGACTAAGCATTCCTCAAGGCAACTATTTTAAAATATATAATACTTTCAGTTGTATATGGGATAATTATGCCATATTATGTAAGGTTAGTACCTGGTTATTGTTTTTATTTGGAAATTAATCATGTCCGAAGCAGACGTGGTTGTGTGTCAAGTTGACAAGGAGTGAACTTGTCATACTTGATTTTGGTTGTTAACATGACTACATCCATCTAGAGTCAACGAAAACCCAAGCAGCTGGACACACCTGCTACAAGTTCTCTTAAGTGGATCATTGAGGTTGGAAGACCCATCCTAAGTAAATCTAGGCCTCACTTTCTGGTGGCAGCCCACGTACAATGACTTGGAAGAAAGAAGGCTTAGCTTTCTGTCTGCTTGCCCTCGTTCTCATGGACGAGTTCATGATTCTGTTGCTGAGGTTTCCTTCATTGGTGTTAGAACCTCCTTCTTTGGGATTTCAACATAGACTGAAGACCACCTGAGATAGTGAGCCTCATGAACCAACTAATGACTGGATCCTTGTTTGGCCTTTCCTTTAGGAGAGAGCCATTATTGTTCTGCCCAGACCAAGGCCTCTAATAAATAAACCACTGTAATAAATCTTGTGTGTGTGTGTGTGTGTGTGTGTGTGTGTATGACTAGATATAGAGAGTCTATTAGTTCTCTTTCTCTAAAGAACCCTAATAAATGCCCACAAATACAAATGGAAATCCACCTCATTCACTAATGGTCCTTCGCAGTTTCTTCCCAGTACCCTTACTTCTCATCCCCTACTCTACCTACTAATTTATGTCTGTGTTGTAGATATACCACGATCATTTATATAAATGGATCCATCCAGGATATGGTCTTTTGCGACTGTCTTATCTGCATCTTACACTCTTACAGCTACACTGTCCACAGAGTTGTGATTATTTTTAAGACTTCCTTTCTTGGAGTGTTCCAATGGCATTCTGTAAGACACAGACTACGGACACAGAATTCCCGTAAAGTATCATCACGTCATTTCCCACCCTACTGGTCCCATTTTTCACTATGTCTTGCCCCTGGAGCTTCCACATGCTTCTCCTATGCATCAAGCCCAGCCCAGCTTCTGGCGTGAGTCATTCCCCCAGAGCATCCTTTACCACAGATCCATAGGACCCATTCCCACCCAGCAGAACTCACACTCATACTCCCAATAAGTGATTCTTTATTCAATCCCCATTTCCAGGTGTGCTGATTCTAAAGCTTTGCCCTGCTTTGGCAGGCTGTCAGCCAGGGTGTCATTTTTTATAGTGAGCATAAAACAGTGGAAAATACCAAATGAAAATGGCTTGCCAGGTCAGTTTCTGTCTGACTTAAAAATAGTTATCGTGATAACAACAAACCTCAAGTTTTCATTATTAATTACTATCTATTGGACTATGATAGTCTATAATAAATCCCAGGAAGATCATTTTCGCTTCAGAATGACCACGTTTCACACAAATTACTATGTAGTCTCTAAAATAGTATTGTGATTTAAATAGCTGTCAGCAATAATCCTTGGGACTTTTTTTTATTATCACTGAGAGGACAAAAAAAAATCAACATTTTTCTTCCATTCGTCATGGCTTCTTAACTGATGCTTCTAGCTCCAATTTGTCTCTTACATTCTCCACGCTGCCACAAAGGCTGCCTAATTACCAAAGCCTGGCATAGCTTACTCTGATACCTAGGGGGCGCTCCTTGTCCCGTGTCAAAATAGTCACGTGATCTCAGACCTTCCACCCACAGGACCACCGTCCCAACCTCGCCTTACCTTCGCTAATATTATTTGACATCCCTAGATGTTTCCGTCTGTCTACAGAATAACTGATACATTTTTTAACATGATGTTTGACACTATACACTCAAAAGATAGCCAGCACCAGTTCATGAGTTCCGTGAATGACGGCATGGGTTGAACTATGTTCACGTTGCCGCTACTATCGATTCGTCTCTTACTTTCCTAGTGTTATATGTTAGTATTTGGCTTTTGATGTGTGGCAGTCTTTGCGCATGAAACACCAAGTGACCTCCCTCTTGCTGCAGGATCGTGTCCCATGTCACCTGTTAAGCCTACCCTGTTCCCATTCATTGTCTTGTCTCTTTCCTCCTCTACCCTCTTCCTGAATCTCCCCGTCCCCAGTGAACTGAGGTCTTTGCACATGGCTTTAAAAGTAATAAGTTGCCGGGCGATGGTGGCGCACGCCTTTAATCCCAGCACTCGGGAGGCAGAGGCAGGCGGATCTCTGTGAGTTCGAGACCAGCCTGGTCTACAGAGCTAGTTCCAGGACAGGCTCCAAAGCCACAGAGAAACCCCGTCTCGAAAAACCAAAAAAAAAAAAAAAAAAAAAAAAAAAAAGAAAAAGAAAAAAAAATAAAAGTAATAAGTTAATAATTCTCTAGTCAAACTGGATTTGCTTATAAACTTTGTGTTTAAGACTAGAAATACTTTTATAAAGAAAATATTCCTTTGCTCTGTAAACATGAAAAACCAGGGCTCTGGTAGCAAGTGGAAGACGTGTATGGGAGGTGGGGCTGGGCAGCAGGTAAGGTGGGCATTCAGGATGTACTGAATCCTTGTTTGAGCTTCCTGGAACAGACTCCCTGGAACTCAGTCAGAACAGCATTGCTACAGGCAATTATTCTGCAAAGACGAGGGCGGCTGGGCATGCACAATATCCCAGCTGACCCCATGGTAAATTCAGGAAGCTTTTTCCGCATCAATCAAAACGAGGGCAGTTTCTATTCTCAGGCTCGTTCCTATCTCGGCTTTTTAGAACATAAAATGTTTATCTCAAAGTCAGCAGGGGAGCCCCCTTTCCCAGTGCCAAGTCTTGTTTTATCTCTTCTTGGTCAGAAGCACTTAATGGCAAGACACATCAAGTGATTATTGAAGGTAATTCCTTATTCTGTGTTCCAAACAAAGAGAAAAGGAAACCTGGCGGAATGGCCTTGTTTAGGAGCAGCAATATACATATTGTAGCATTTCATTAAATCCTTCTCATTTATGGGCTTCCCTCTTGGAAGGTTACTGACAGTTGATTTAAAATATGTATCACTTTAGTGGGTGAGAGTACGTAAAATCACTAAATCAAATTTGCCGTGAACATCAACTCAGAAAAATTAAACGTGTGGACAGTCACCTAGGAGGAAAGGCCAGCAGGCTCCCATCCACCATAGAGTTCCTGGGCTTGAGTTGGCTCAGTAACTCATTCTTCTGACCTCTAAGTGTGGCTGTGGGCCTCCTGCTGGAGTCTTTGCCCATCTGATGCTTCGTGCATCCGCAGAGTAGAGTGGATCTTGTAGAAGAGAAAGTGTTAAGATCCTTTCTGCTGGCAATGTACAGGGAAGCCCGGGGGGCGGGGGGGATTTCCAACACAGAGAGTCAATGGTCTTCTTGTGGGCCTTGCCCAAGTCAGAGAAACCCGGTCTCAAAAAACCAAACCAGAAAAACAAAACCCAAAAAACTATATAAAGACATACTTATAACCCGAATAAAACATATGAGAGATTAGAAAGGACTTAATTTACATGACTAGCTAATGCAGCCTCCAGAAATAAGATGTTACTAAACAAAAATCCCAATCACGAGTGTGGGATACCTCCTCAGGCGTTTGTCAGGGTGGCCCCAGAGGCCCCTAAACCAGTAGAGATTCTTGTCAGTCTTCTTGGTTGCCTTCCAGACCCAGAGGAGAAAGCATTACACACCCTTGTTGCAAGACAGAGTTGAAGCCGGGCTGGAAGTTTCCTCCCAGCTGCAGAGCTTCCCAAATATCAGCAGGTGTTGTAAGGTTTCCGGGGAGACAAAAGTCATAAATGGTCCAGCCCCACTAATAACCCTATAAGCCCACAAAGAGACAAACACTCAGACAAAGACACAAAACGCCAACTTTCTAGGTAAGATGTATTCACCTGTGCAATAGTGTTATAGGAGTAACCATATATGTATCTGGGGCTTGCTCCATGGGAGGGAACCCATGTCTGATACTGTAAGCCTGGTTAACAACCTATGTCTGTGAAGATGACAGGATCGAGTGGTCAGTTATTTTGTTATATGGCTAGATTGATGTAGTGTTAAACTGTCTTCCAAATCTTTATGTTTGCATCCTTAGCACAGTGGTTTTTAATAGAGAGGATTACTTGTATTGATTTATGTGCCCGGGAGCAGGTAGCAAGTTCAGAATTGTTGGTTAGAACAATGATGTGCGTGGTTGGAATTGATTCAGTTTCTTCAGCGAGCGGCACGCCATTATATAAACAGACTACAACGTCCCTTCTCCTAGAAACAGATGTTGCAGTGGTTTCTAGTTTGGGGGTGTTGCAAGCTGTTGTTAGGGACATTCCTGTACATGTTATTCAGTAATCGTCTTTATTTATTCTAGTGGAACACACACCTGGCGTTGTAGGTCAAAGGGCAAGGCTTGCACGCACAGCTTCATGGGTGCTACCTAGGATGGTTAAGAAATATTCTTGTTTATTCTCAAACCAAGAGAAGACGGGCATCCTGATTTCTGCGTGTCCACAGCAAACGGGCAAGTGAGCAATTGTCACTATGTATCTCTGATGATGCTTCGTTGGTCATCCTTCCTATTTCTATTGACAATTTTTCTATCTTCTTTGAATTGTCTGCTCATAGCCTCAGTCTTTCTCTTCCCTTGGACTCTCTGCCAGACTGTCTTCCAGAGACTGCGGGGTTTACAAACTGAGCTCACCCAGGCTTCAATGACTCAAGGTGTATAGTTTATAACTAAAGAAAACGTACCAAAGAAAAACGCAAGAGAAACTGTATGGATGGAGCGTCATTCACCAAACAAAGATGAGCAGGTAGTCTTAAGTGCAATTAATAAAATCAGCTATGCTAACGAATCATGGGAGCCTTGGTTTATTATATGCTCACCCTATGATATGGGACAGGGCAACTTGTTTAGAAGAGATGAACTCAATTGTATTTATTGCTAGATTGCTAGAACTGTGAGACACACGATGGACATACACGGAAAGAGAATGTGGAACTGTTTAAATCCTAGTGCTGATTTTTACAATGTGCCCGTGTTGAGGAAAAGCAGGTAAACAGCACGATTTCAGTCTTAAATTAATGAATCAGCCCCTGTTGTTCCTCATTTACAAATTACACCCTTGCATCATCGCTTAACTGTGCCCTAATAAACTACTTGCCATTTTCAAAGATTGATTAATCGCATTAAAAATTTCCTAATTTTCAGACTTCTTTGTGTGGATTGGTTTAGATACACAGACTCCAGCTACACATTCTGGGTGGGGCACCCCTGAAATCTAATAAGAGCACTGTTAATGAAACTCTTATGCAACCCATGCCAATTCTGGGAAGAGATGCAGGAAAGAATTACCAACCCGGAGAATAAAAACAAATTCTCCACATTTACATTTTTATCCTTGTATTTCTTATGAAGTGGGGAGTGGGGTGGAAAAGAGAGGGAAGGAGGGAGAGAGGAAGAGAGACAGGCAAGTATAAAGAGGAGAGAGATATAAAGGGGAGGGAAGGGATGGAGGAAAGGAGAGAGAAAGGGAGGGAAGGAGAGGGAGGGGAGGGAAGGAGAGGGAATATAAATGAGTCAGGAGAGAGAGAAAAGGGTAGAAATAGAAATGAAGGGAAGAGGAGAGGAGGAGGGGGAAAAAGATAGGAAGGAAGGAGAGGAGAGGAGAGGAGAAGAGAAGAGAGGAGAGGAGAGGAGAGGAGAGGAGAGGAGAGGAGAGGAGAGAAATAAAAATAAAACCCAAACAAAGACATCTTGTATGCTAATTTCTTCTGTTTCTCTGCTATGGGACACACCAAGTCCCTCGAATGGTGGCATGAGGTGGTACAATACTATCATTTCTAGCTACATTTATTACTTATTGTACACAAATATTTCTAAAAGTGAAATGAAACACTTTAGTGTAGAAGCTGACCTGCCCTCTCCTCTCTCAAAAACCCTGCCCAGTCTGCACAGGATTCATCTCTACACAGTTGTTGCTGTCCCTTCACTGGGGAACCATTTTCTCCCGATGATACCAGTAGCATTTTGGAGGGTAGGGTCTTAGAATCCTTGTTCTCCAGGATTTTGAGATGGGCACCCAGGACTTCAGGGCAGCGGCCTGTGGCTGTACGGTTTCTGCTCAGTACACATTCTGACCTGGGCTCTGACGGAATTAGCACAGGGTCCAAATCAGAGACGTCCCATTACCGACTAAGCAATGATTAACCATGAGCAATTTCCCTGCTGTTTCTTTCTTTGTCAGCCTCAGGTTGGAATTTGTTAGGTCTTTGGAGACGAACGTAATCCTTGCAATTGAGTGATTTCTTTCTCTTTTCCACCTCTTAGAGAGCCGTGCTGAGAACCACTTGAGATCAGCAGACACCGGTTGGAACATTCTTTCACACGCAGCAGCACCGTGACCTGGGACAGTCAAGGTTTTTAAAGAAGCTCGGTCAGGCTCACAAAGGCTCTTCATGGTAGAAAAGATTATAAATTAATGTATGTAGAACATGTATACAGTGCTGTCCTACAGGGCTCTCCTAGAAGACAATCGTGGATAGAAACATCCTCATGTTATTTTGCTTGGTATCTTGGCAGAGGCTTGGTAAACAATCCTATTTCTTAAATATGGGGGAGACGACCAGAAATGTCACTTGAAGGAAGAGTTTGAGGATTGGAGATAAGAAATACAGTGTGTGACTGCTCCCTCTTTGGGGAATGAAGCCCATGCCACTTCCCAGGTGTCTTTCTGTCTAATTAGACTGGGAACGATCATCTTTAGAGGGTCCCCAAAGTTCATGCCAGGAACCAACAGGTGCTGAGTTAAACACCACCTTCCGCCAAGGCGCTGAGAGGCAGGACCAGCTCAGACTTAAGGTCACAGAGATACCTGCGGTGCTGAGTCCTAAACCTTGATTTAAGGAGGTTTCTCTCCAGGTCATCATGTGGCCTCGTGGGGATGGCCATGTCCTTGTCGGTGGTCAACAGCTGACCACAGCTAAGTACTACAGAGCGAGAGATTCTCCCTGCTGTGGGTGTGCTCACGAAGATCTTGCTCGAGAAGGCTTTTGTGCTTAGCTCCACACGAATTTCTTCCCCGGGAGACATGAAATTATGCCCTGGTGTCAGGAAAGCAAGCCTGTGGTTTTCTAGCACAAGTTTGTACAGATGTACGCGTTTATCTGGAATTAAATCCCGAGAGAATCTGGCTAGCGCTCTGGTTAGGACGCCGTCCACGCTGGATGCTGAACGGACAGTGGGAAGAGGCAGGGGATAAAGACTGTGGGGAAGCCCATTGTTTGATAGTTAACTGAGATACACTGGGAGTTGACTGACGATCACTGGCATAAACATGTTTAGGTTATTGATGCTCGTGGAAATGTGTCCATGTGGCGACAATTTCCAGGACTTAACCTTTACTGTTGGCACACATGCTCACTGGTCTTTTGGTTCTGCATTAAGACATAGACTAAGAATGGGTATGTTTTATTTCCCTGCTAGAATGCACAGCCCCTTCTACCCTTGTAAGCTGATGCTTGGGTTAGTCAATTTCTTCATAGCCACCCAGAAAATTAAGTAAAAGCAGCTTGAGCAGTTACACACACTGGTAAGCACTTCCTAGGTATCAGGTAATGGTTTACGCGCTTGCTGCAGTTCTCAGCAAATCCTTGTGAGGTCACAGGGATTGACCATCCATCCCATCATCCGTTCTACTTCTTATCAAACCCATTGATACTTTATTAGACTCTTGGAACTTAACTGGACATCCAGAAGAGGAGAGAAGCAATTTCAATGACACTCGAGTTCCAAAAGCCTGGTGGAACAGAAGGCTTGCTGAATAAACCAAGGTAACACAGCCAGAGGAGGATAGTTCTGTCTCAGCACAGCCCTGTTTATGGTCTGATTATTTATTATTATTAATTATTATTGTTGTTGTTGTTGTTTGTTTGCTTTGCTTTTTTGAGACAGGGTTTCTCTGTGTAGCCTTGGCTGTCCTGGAACTCACTCTGTAGACCAGGCTGGTCTCGAACTCCCAGAAATCCGCCTGCCTCTGCCTCCCGAGTGCTGGGATCGAAGGCGTGCGCCGCCACTGCTTGAGCACAGACTGGTATGCATACTGGCTATCATCGGATTTTTCCTGCTTCACGCTCATTGGCTGACTGCTTACTCACAGAGCAGAATTTATGAAGGACACTGGTGCTGAACTCGGGCACAATAGGTGGGTGAGAAAATAACCTCAGTGGTCAGGCCTTTCGTGAGAGTCAAGGCTTTTGATGGGAAGTATTCTGTTGCGTGATTCATGTCCTCATCATTTAAATTGTTGACACCTTTTGAGTATTCTGGGAGAAAACCAAAAGTCAGCAGGACTCGTTAAAGGAAACTAAGACGTAGGAAACTAAGACGTGGAGTTGTCTTCCTTCCGGCACTTTACTGTTATCTATTAATCTCGTCCTATTAAGTGTTAACTCACGAAAATAACAAGCCAGCACATTAGTGGGAAAAGGAGCAAAATCCTTGAAAACTGGGCACTTAACCACGGGTAGAAGTTTTCTTATTGGAACCATTAACCGGCCAGTGGCTGCAACCAATATTTTGCCATCACTTTCGTTTATACCCTCTGCTTCTGATGGGGGGTCATTTTGGGAAAATGAATTTGCCGAATTTAGATCCTATTCATCCAATCTCCTTATCAATGAATTAACCCCCTAATAGATTTATAATGGATGCCATTATGGAAAGGTGGGGCCTGGATGGAGCAGCCAAGTCCCTGGGAATATGACAAGGGGGATTCTATCTTGCTGTGGTTAGCTTTATGTTTCCCTTCCATGGTTCCAAGCCACTACACCACGCTGTTTCACCAGGACCTTCTCCATACATTTTGCCTTGGTTCAGCCCATAGCGATGGATATGGCTGACCCTGCCCTAAGAATTCTGAGAACAAGAACCAACACAAACCTCTCATCTCTTCAAGCTTTGAGTTGTTTCTCTCAGCTCCTTATCCTAACAGGAAACTGACCGACCTTAGTCCACGGAAGTTGTTGTTATATTTATTTGCTAATTCATGTATTTACTTCCCATGTGTGCGCATGTGTGCCGTGACACATGAGTAGGGGTCAGAGAAAACCTTTCTGGAGTCAGTTTTCCCCTTCCGCCATGTGGGTTCTGGGGAGGAGCCTCAGGGCGTTGTGCTTGGAAGCAATGCTTTTTACTCTCTGATCCGTCTCCTTAGCCCTGTCCTGATCAAATTTTTGTAGTGATCTTTCTGTATGGAAAAAGGGTGTGGTATAATGGAATTTTTTTTTTTTTGGTTTTTTTCGAGACAGGGTTTCTCTGTGGCTTTGGAGCCTGTCCTGGAACTAGCTCTGTAGACCAGGCTGGTCTCTAACTCACAGAGATCCGCCTGCCTCTGCCTCCTGAGTGCTGGGATTAAAGGCGTGCACCGCCATCGCCCAGCTTTTTAAAACTTCTTTTTTTTTTTTTTTTTTGGTTTTTCGAGACAGGGTTTTTCTGTGGCTTTGGAGCCTGTCCTGGAACTAGCTCTTGTAGACCAGGCTGGTCTCGAACTCACAGAGATCCGCCTGCCTCTTATAATGGAAATTTTTGTGGTGAGCCAGGAGAAGGCTGGCTGGACTCCTGAAGAGATGGCAGCTTATCCAGGGTGAGATTATTTTCCTTATTGTCCACAGATGGTCCACTTAGCATCAATGTCATCTCGATCAGGTTCATGAAGAAGGGATTCATAATATTGAATTCATGAAAAATGTCCACGTCAAATATTTTATTCATTCTCTATATTCATCCACATGAGTTTTCTCTATAGTTCTCATGCTCTGCACTCCAATCTCCTTTGTAGTTCATGATCAAGTGGTGAACTTATTTTCTACATCTCAGGAAGCTGTGCACATTTTCACCATAGGTTCCTTCTTTCCTTCCACAAAGTGAAAGAGCAGGCACATTTTTAACATTTTTAAGCCCTGCCTAAGTGCGATGCTCTCCATTCGTGAACAGGAAAGTTAATTCCGTCTCGGGATAAGATCATGGTTGTGCCCTGTTGTTTATTCCCAGTGAGTGAAAACTCCTAATATTTCTTATAGATGAGTGTTGGAAATAATGCATTAGCCAGATGCATGGGTGTCTGCCAGCAACTAGAGACAGTGTTAGTCTGCTGTAGTAAATAGATTGTGGCCACTGAAGTTTTGTTAAACTTTTAGGGGTGCCTGTCATATGTCATGATACGCTTGCTGTTTGCAGGTGCCACCCAGGTGGTTTGAGAAGGCGTGTTCCGCAAAGCCCCTCCCTAGCATTAAAGCTTGTTGAGTGATACTAGTCCCTGCTATTCCATCCAAATAGGTTCTTGTTTTATTTTATTTTCAATCTTGGCCAAGTTGGAAGTGGGGGATGAGTACTAAGGGACAGTTCCTCTTCGTCCATGCTGGTCTTTATCCTGCAGGTCACTGAAGAGGTACAAATGTTCTACCGGTGAACCTATCGGCTTTGATTCTGATGCTTTAAGGTGGCACATCATCACCATCATCACCACCATCATTATCACCACCACTACCATCATCATCATCACCATCATCATCATCATCATTATCACTATCATCAGCATCATTATCACCACTATCATCATCATTATTAGCACCGCCACCACCACCACCACCATCATCATCATCATCATCATTTTGGTCATTTAGGAATCACTCGTCAGTATACTAGGATTGGATCTAAGTGTTTTGGTCAGGATACTCAAGTCCCAGGTCAGGAAGGAGTGTCTCCTCATCAACAAAACCCTTCACTTCTGAGGTCCACTCTAAGGGCCACCTCCTATATAGTCAAGTGCCCTCACGGTCCTTCCTGAGCTACGTTCTTTTGGTTCTGCCATTGTATACTAAATTTAATTTTACAAAACAATGACTTCACAATACCGCGTTTCAACGGATGAGTTGGGGGAGGTGATACCAAACTCTACACCACGTGTTTCTGCACCTTTCTACTTGAGCCGTACTGGTCTGAATGAAAATAGCATTGTACAAGTCAAGGGTGAAGCACGTGTCTTCTGCTTTACTTCTCTGGTCTACATAGGCTGGTCTTTGATGGAGAACTTGACAACTGAGCTATACTCTTTCACCTTAGGGTGATGAATCATTATGTTGCAAATATATCATTCAAATGACCTCCTCTGTTGTTTTGAGTCTTTCTCTGTCCTGCCAGCCAGTTGCCAAATAACCACAGAGACTTCTTATTAATTATGAAAGCTTGGCTGATAGCTTATTCCTGCTTTTTTTTTCTTTTTTGGTTTCTCAAGACAGGGTTTTTCTGTGTGACAGCCCTATGTGTCCTAGAACTCGCTCTGTAGACCACTCTGACCTCGAACTCACAGAGATCCACCTGCCTCTGCCTCCCGAGTGCTGGGATTAAAGGTGTGTGTTACCATTGCCTGTGTTAGGCTTGTTTCTAACTAGCTCTTGTAACTTAAATCAACTCGTATCTGTTAGTCTATGTTCTTTTACATGGCCCAGTTATCTTTTCTTTGTAAAGACCATGCTGCTTCCTCTACATCTCTTGGCATCTCCTCATTCTTCCCAGTGTCTGGAAATCCTGCCTAGCTACCGGCAGTTCAGCTTTTTATTAAGCCAATCAGAGTGACACATCTTCATGGTGTACAAAAAGATTATTCCACAACATTTTGCTTTATGAAAATTACTTTTGCAATCTGGAAAGCAATTCTCCAAGTATCTTAAATGTTCATTTAAATAGCAGCCTTTCTTAGGACAAAGGCATGCCTGTGTTTCTCTGAACAGGATCTTTGAGCATAACTGAGCCAGTATTTCTCATCAGGAACATCCACTGTTGCTTCTCTGGATTGTGTACATATCTGACCATCAGGGTTCCTGGCACAAGTGAATGGAGAGAGACTGGGATCTTGATGATTGGATATAATTTGTACAAATCCATCTCTCATCCTCGTATGTTTTGATAATTAAATGAGAATAGAATTCTAAATATCATATCTTCATGCTGGATGAAGGGGGTTTTTGTTCTGAGCTGGCTCAGGGAGAGGTCTCTTGGGTTGAAGGAGAACCATCTGCTACTTCTGTTTTGATTTTCACAGTCGAGTGTACACCTTCCTACATAAATATAATCTAAACATGGATTCTAAATAAAAAGACACCCTGTTTACGGAATGGAAATTTAGGACGTGACAGAAAAGTGGCCAGCCACATGATCAAAAGAGAGGTTTCTCATTTGCTCTAAAGCTTCTTTTCCCGTTGAGAAGTTAGCCTTTATTTATTTTTAAAGAAATGTAACAGAAGTGTTTGTTTCTCATGAATTCAGAAACACAAGACAGAAAATATCAGTGATTGCTTTTTAGAAGAAAGCATTGCGTCATGCAAGTTCTCTCTTTGCTACTTCCCATCTGGGTATACTGGAAGTGTGCACCAGAGGTTCGAAAACAAAAACGTACAGAGAATTGATTCTACTGGAACATTAAGCTGGATATCCAAGATACCGGTTTGGGCTTTTATTTTCTCCCTCTGAGTTCTCTCGCTTTATGAGAATTATTTAGATCTGAAGCGTGACTCTACATGAGAAAACTAACCTTTTCAAAATGGTTTCCTCTCCCTCTGTTCTTGGGTCCTTCTGGTCCTTCCCAGCGACTCTGACAGTTCTCAGAAATTCCCATGCCCTAGTAAACAAGAGGTTATTCTTAGTATGTTATATTAACAGTTATTATCATGGGAGAAGAGTCATTTTAATATTAATAAAAATGACTTCCACTCCCTGCTGGACTAAATTAGTTATTTTTAAGTTGGTTCAATGATTGATATTTATAGAACATTAATTTTTTTTAAGAAACAAGCAATGCTGTGTGGAATCAAGACATTTTTGGCATCGTGGCTTGCCCTTCATAATAAGAACCAAGAAATTATTTTGTAAATCAGATGGGAAAGCAACCTTATATACCTAAGTAATAACTTACAATACCAGTGCTTGACTGTGCTTCGACATATCAAGGCACTTAAAACAATTAATAAAATGTTCAGACTATTACCTGGCAGGAAGAAAAGCCCCTTAGAGTCCTTGGGGGCAATGTAACTTAGCACAACTTCTGTGGAAAACAGTATAGAGGTTCCTTAAGAAGCTGAAGTAGAACTGTCATATAGGAAACAGTTATCTCCCTCCTGATTCTATACTCAGCGAAACAAAGTCAGCATGCAACAGAGAGATTTACGTACTGGCGTACATTGTTACGCTGTTCACGATACTCTAACTACAGAGTCAGCCTAGGTGCCCATCAACAGCTGACGAAGACAATAGGCCTCAGACCCAGGATGGAGCTTTAGTTAGACATATAAGAACAAACTCAAGTGCAGGAGAACAGACAGAACTGGAGCTTATCATGTTAAGTGAAGCAGGTTAGATGCAGAAAGACAAGCGTATCTTGTTTTCTCCCTTGGGTATAAACTATATCTGAAAACTAGACAACGTAAAAGCAGCAGATGGTTTGTTGGGGAAGGGGTGGTGGGTTGCGGTGAGAAAGGAAGGCTAAGAGAAGGTAGCTGGGAGGTTAGCACGATATACGCATACACGGAAATGTTACATTAATATGAACAACTAACATGTAATTAATTAGAAATAAATACCCCAATTTCCAAAACTATTGAATTTGAATATTAAAAAGCTCCTGAGGTGATTAAATTTTTTTTGCTTGTCCTAGAGGCTATAGTTCTGCTTTTGTCAAAGCTAAAATGTCACTATTGGGGGTTCCAAGAGTGCCAATAAATTTCTGATGTCTAATCAATATCGTTCCTCGATGGCCATGGCTAGAGTTGATACAGATGCCTAGTTCTGAATTTGGTCCAAATTAACATGGAAATGTCTTGACCCATTTAAATTACTTAGTAGTTAATAGAACTGCAGAACTGGAAACGTCCATGGACATGACCTAGCCCAACTCTGTATTTTACAGATGTGAGGACCCAAAGCTGGTACACACAAGTGCTCGTTCAAGCTCTCGGTCTTTTCATGGTTGGACGGGCGTGCACAGAGTGGGTGGTCAGAGCTTCGTGTGGACATCTTCTAGTCGCTCAATAGACTGTCTTTGAGATGGCCGGAGATGGGCAGGGTGGTGAGAGGTGATGAAAAGGAACCAGGAGGAAGACGCTGGGGGCTTTTATCTGTGCTGTCTGTCTCTTTCCTTGCAGCTGCTGACTCGGTGCCCAATGAAGCCCATGCTCTGGTTCTTGGGAAAATTCCTTGGCCCGGAGCCATTACCACAGGCCTTCTGAAGCACCCAAAATGGGCAAGAAATACTCGCTTGAAAGAATAGTTGTAATATTTCCATTGAAAAGTCAAGGGTGGTAGGAGGTGAAAGAAAAGGGAGAGGCTCTGGAGGGAAAGCCCTAGGACAGATGTAGCAAATCAGAGGCAGATGCGGCCTGAGGAGGAGTCTGGCTTCCTAAATACAGCTTCCTGTGAGAAAGACATAGCCAGCTTCTCAGGACCCCAGGGGCACTCCTAACAGCACCCCATCTATTTCAGTGGTGATGTGTCTGCATAGACATAGGTAATGCTAAATTTATATATATTTGAATGTAATATTTATTTGTTTGCTTAATTATGTATAGTTTTCAGTGTGGCTTGGTATGTTTGCAGATACGTGCATGCCATGGCACACAGGTAGCGCAGGCCACGGCACACAGGTAGCGCAGGCCGTGGCACACAGGTAGCTCAGGCCGTGGCACACAGGTAGAGCAGGCCACGGCACACAGGTAGCGCAGGCCACGGCACACAGGTAGAGCAGGCCATGGCATACAGGAAGAGGTCAGTGGACAACTTGTAGAGCTGCTTCTCTATTTCCATCATTAAGTTCCAGGTACTGAACTGGAATCATCCCGCTCAAGTCTTTCCCCAGCCACTGAGCCATTTTCCTGGCTGGCAACGATATTTTACCGACTGAACGTCACTGCTCAGACCCAGTTGCCTTCGTGAAAGCTTGATTTCGATATCCGTGATGTATCTCAGAGGAAACATGTTTAGAAACAAATGTCTGGTGTCTGAAACCTCTTCCTCTCAGGGTCTTTCTAAACCCAAGGGAAGACAGTTCTATTCTTCTAGCTGCTCAGACCAGAATCCTCATGCTCAGCCTTACAGCCACTCCTTTTCCTCACGGTGCATCTCCCAAGTCTGACCTAATCACTCGCCCTACCGTTTCTTCAAGATCGTGACATTTCTGTTTATTATAACACCAGGAAGAGGCATATCAAAGGTGGCCCCAGGAAATGGCGCATTTGGCAAGCACGCTCTTCTGTTTTCTAGTGTGCAAGGAACAGCCTGGCCTTGAGGCAGAGCATGTCGAGAAATGACGGTGAACATGGAGATGCCTATGAATTCTGATTCCTCCCTATAAGTATCCCACAGTAAAAACATGGGAAGAGGTATAGCTAATACATCTTCCAGATTTTCTATCGTATACCCCAGTAGATGTGTTCAACAACTTTAAACCTTCAGAACCCAGAGCTGTAGGGGCAGGAAGCCAAACTCTTGGATGAGTCACAAGAAAGGATATTACGCAGTGCAACTCCTACTTCTAACCCCTGCCTCCCATCATGCCATGCATGGCTCAAGCCATTTCTAACAGCAGATTCTGGTCTGGTCATCCTCCTCTCAAACAAGAAGGAGGAGACTGAAGCCAACGTGGATTGAAATAGAAGAACATGGTACAGCGTAACCTTGGTGTAGGTAGATAATGTTTCGTTAAATGAGGATGAACATATTCAATGCATACAATTGTTTCATGAGCCAGATCTAGAGGTAATGTTAGGTAAACCTGACACTTCCAGGAGGACTCATCTTTGAATGAAGTGAATGACACCAATGACCCCAAAAGGGAAATGGCAAACTCTCTTTAGGGCTAGAATTTGGTCATGAAAGTGTTAACAAGTAGTTGAGTTGAGCAGTGCTCAGCCTCAGGAAAAAGGAGCTTGAATGTGGTTGGCTCCCCCATCCACAGAATGGGAGGCCAGAGTGACGGTATCCACCATCTGTCAGACTTTACACGGTATCCTGTAGTGAGGAGGCCACTTGTTGTTTCCTGGCCACTTAGCCCCGGGATAATCACGCAGAAACCATATTACTTAAATCACTGCTTGGCCCATTAGCTCTAGCTTCTTATTGGCTAACTCTTACATATTAACTTAACCCATCTCCATTAATCTGCATATCACCACGTGGCTGTGGCTTACCAGGTAAAGTTCCCAGCGTCTGTTTCTAGTGGCATCTCCTTGGCTTTTCCCTGACTCCATCCTCTTTCTCCCAGCATACAGCCTAGCTTTCCCTACCTAGTTCTGTTCTTCCCTGCCATAGGCTCAAAGCAGTTCTTTATTCATTAACCAATAAAAGCAACACACAGACAGAAGGACCTCCCACACCAGTATCCCGCTTTAAAGAAAGAAGCATTGTGTACTCTTATATCTTTCTGTGATGGCTGAGTTCGGCTGTCAACTTGACATGCCAGGGAAGAGGGAGCCTCAGGGGAGGAATTGCCTCCATCAGATTGGCCCGTGGGCTTGTCTGTGAGGCATTTCCTTGAATGAGGATCCTTGTGAGAGGGCCCAGCTCACTGGGAGTGGTAACCCTTGGACAGGTGGAACTGAGTTGTCTGAGAAAACTGGCTGACCATGAGCTCAGCAGGCGAGGCACCAGACAGTGTTCCACCACGGTTCCCATTGGCTTCTCCCTCCACGGTGGGTTGTGACCTAGGAAGCAGAGGCAAAATAAACCCTTTTCTCCCCAAATTATTTTTGATCAAAGCTTTTAAAAAAAATCACTACATTAGAAAAGAAAATTAGGACACGTTTTTAACCTCAAAGAGGAGAAATATAGACGAGGAGTTGGACTCTCATTCCTCAGGGGAAGCTATTGAAAATGTAATTTCTGGTTACTTTTTCCTTATTTTCATAACTGCCAGAAATACATTTTAAGCAATAATTTGGAAAGTATAGCCATAGAAATGGGGTAATTATAGACTATAGAAAACCTATTGATACTAATGTGTATGCAAAAGAGTAGATGCAATATATATATATATATTTCATAGAGGCATAGATACATAAAGACACACAGAGAATTAAGTAGATTTTGCTTCATTAGAATAATCTTAGTGTTTATGCTTAACCATGACATGGCAAGTATTTCCCCGTAACAACAATAACAGATTCAAGAATGAAAATTTCATGGCTTCTCATTCATTCTAAAGTAATTATAGTCCTGACCTAAATTCTGATTGTATAAATATCTAGACTGGTGTTTCCCTAAATTACACATATATTTAAATCATCAGAGGGCTTTATGAAGACACAGCTTATAATTCACTTTACCTGAGGATCCATAGTTCTAACACATTCCTAGATAGGCAAATGTGGGGAAGTCCAGGGCTACAGTTTGAGAAAGACATTTAGGCAACCAGCAACTCTTCATTGGGAAGTGTAGAGAACATTGGTCAATGAGTGTCCAGTTAGCTGTGTGAGGAAGAGTAAGACTTCCTGAAACAATGGTGAGTCTAGAATGAGAAGATTAATGACTCAGCTGAGGATCAAAGAATGCAAAGGGGGCTTTCAGGGGAGCTTTTTGTCCTGGAACTAGCTCTTCTAGACCAGGTTGGTCTCGAACTCACAGTGATCCGCCTGTCTCTGCCTCCCGAGTGCTGGGATTAAGGGCATGCGCCACCACCGGCCGGCTTTAACAGAGTTGCATAAAGAGGTTGAGAGAAGTCGAAAGGGCAGAACATAGGCTCCCCACGGGTCTTGATAGGCACCTATGCAGTGGCGCAGACCAGCATCTGTGTTCCCAGAAGCAGAGGACCCGCTGCACTGCGGGAGGTTGATTCACAGCAAGGGAGGGGGAGCTTGGCAGGAACTGGAGTTCCTGGTGTCTCTGCTCTTGGTTTCTGTCCCCCATCGGCAGGGGTCTGATTCGGCCTGTGGAGAAAGGCTGAGTCATCTCGTGGGCATCACAAGTATTGTGAAGGTGCACTGGGTACTTGGGGGAAGCAGACTGTAATTAGGAGGCCCCACCCCGAATTTAGAACCATTAAAAAAAAAACCTAGTTTCTAAACCAAAACTATAAATAAACCTTGCTGAATCAAGTTATTTAAAAAATTAACAGAACAGCCCAGAACCCCCACTTTGGGAAGAAAAAAAATAAGACCTCACAATTAACATTAATAATTTCTTAGTTGTGAGGTCTAAACGCCGCCCGCTTAATTGAAAGGATTCAGTTCATTCCAAACTCCGCGTTAAAAATAATAGCTGGAGCCCGTTTTGCCCCCAGTGTGTGGGTGGTAAGAGGAAGTGGAAAACATAAGAAGTCACAATCCCTAATGATTCATTAATGAATGGTGTCTTCTTTTAGAATGAGAATCTCCAACTGCATGTGTGTCTTATCGGTCGCTGGTGGATGGGACACTTGCAGCCCTCAACTCCAGCGACAGACACTCCATTCTCTGCGAAGAGGACCTTAGCGAGCCCCGTTCCTTTTTACCGGCCTCAAACCTCCCCTTCTGCAGACAAGCTGGCGAACAAAAGTTGTCCTTGAAGCTCTCCAC
The DNA here is from genome assembly GCF_018167655.1 of Microtus oregoni. Classification (NCBI taxonomy): domain Eukaryota; kingdom Metazoa; phylum Chordata; class Mammalia; order Rodentia; family Cricetidae; genus Microtus; species Microtus oregoni. The sequence continues at coordinate 38,220,649 of NW_024543077.1, read as the reverse complement.
CTGGGTCCACTGGCTTTGATTAGGAATTTGTTTGTTTTGTTTTAAGAGCTTTCTGCTAACAAAGATGCTTCATTACCATGCTGGGTGGAAAGGGCTCGCTAAACCATTGTCGTTGCGAGGCAGAGAAAAATGGAGAAAACACACACACACACACACACACTTCTCATTGAAATTAATTAAATAATTTATTATTCACCCACTAATCATGGCAACGACGACGATGGGTAATTTTCGCATCTATGTTTTTGTGACGCTGTCATGGTCAGACACACCTATGATTTAGTGTTGTGGGGCTCCAACCGAAGGGCTTTTAAAGAAACGGGCTCAGAATTCTCGGGGTAGGCCCTTTCCTTGATGTTTCCACATTGTAACAAATTCCCACTGAGGTTTAACAGTATCTACCTACCTTCCTTTAACAGTATCTATCTTGCCTTCCCCTTAGGTCCTGGCTCTAGTCTTGCCTTCTAATTTCTTTCCACATCCTTCTACAGAGTTCTTTCCGCTTCTGCCCTTAATCCCACAATGCTCCCTCCCAGGTGACTTTGCTTCCTCTCTGAGTTTTATCCCTCTAGCCCTGTTCTAGGCACTGAGAGAAAATAGCATCCTCTTGCAAGGATACAAGATTCACCCATGGAACTCCCCGGTCCTTTTGGTTCCATTTCCAAAAGTATGGCATCTGGAGGAGCCATGCAATTGATTAGAATTCAGTCCTTATCTGAAATCAGGGTACCTTTTCCCTAAATTTGAAGGGTTTTTTTTTTTTCCTGTCTTCCTTGAAACAAGAGGCTTAAGGGCATTTATTTAAATGGTCCCCTCATAGAATACAATGGCTGTCCGATGGCAAGCATGTAATTAATATTTGTGTAATGAATAGGGAAATTCCAAACTGTGACTTCCAAGTACTGGGCTTATCACTTACTTACTAATAACTTACATCTTTTTCAGGGCTTCCAGATTGCAAGATGTCTTCACCTACCTTGTCTCTTTTGATTTTTAATATATTTCCCAACACAAGATGTAAGGGTGTCATAGGCAACCACTACAGAAACTGAGACCTGTAGCTAAGTCACTCACCCAGGCTTGAACAGTTGCTAGGCTAGCGAGCCAGGGTTTTCCTTTTCACCATGGCATTTATTAAATTAATTAACTAATTAGGTATTTTTTTTTTTTTGAAACAGGGTTTCTCCGTGTAACAGCCCTGGCTGTCCTGGAACTCATTCTGTAGATCATACTCATAGGTGTCCACCTGCCTCTACCTCCCTAGTGCTGGGATTAAAAATGCGCCACCACCGCCCGGCTTCCATGTCACACTGTCACATTTTATTTAGCTTCTTTAGTCCCAGCTGTTTGCGTCTCTGTGTGTAGTGGAGCGCAAACCTTGTTCATCAGCATCACCTGCTCGTCATTGGTAGGGCATTCGGAACCCAGACTCAGCCTTTGAGACTTGGTAAAACTGGAGGAGGGTCTTGCAGAGGCATTTTGAAGGTCTCAAGAGAGCCCCACGGTGCTGGTCTGAGAACCACACTTCAAGAATAACCAGTTTAGATAAGAAACTCATTAGCCAGGTGGGGGTGCACGCCTTTAATCCCAGCACTTGGGGAGGTAGTGACAGGCACATCTCTGTGAGCTGGAGGTCAGTCTGGTCTACAGAGTGAGTTCCAAGACAGCCAGGACTACACAGGGGAAATCCTGTTTCAAAACAGCAACAACAAAGAAAATCCTTAATACAAGCTTTGTTTTCTATTTCTTCCTGGGTCAGTTTTCAGAGCGCACTGCTACTCCGTTGCCAGCTGTGCCACTGTTACCAACTAACCAGCTGTCAAGGGTCCCTTTTCACTTCCTTCTGTTTCTCTGGGGCTGCAGCAGGCAATCTGGAACAGCGGCCAAACCTCCTCACACTTGTTCAGTGAGCGTTTCCCAACTCAAGTGTGAGAACCACATCCTCAGAGTGGCTAATACAAATGCCCCATTCCTGGACTGGTGAGACAGCTGGGGGGGGGGGGGGATAAAGGAGCTGGCCACCAAACCTGACAACCTGAGCTGAATCACCTAAACTCACACGGTGGGAGGAGGGGATCGCTTCCTACAAACGGTCCTCTGGACTCCACACGCATGCCAGAGCACACATGAACACTAGATTAAAAGCAATGATAACAACAACAATAGAAATGATCATTTCTGCCACTCAGTTCAGAGGTCAGTCTCCCTGGGGTTGAAGCCTGGGCATGAGAGCGCCCTGTCATCCATGGGTATCCGAGTTGAAACTCACGCATCGGAATAATTGGGAAACTCCAGCATTTCAGGCTTTCCTCCTAAACTTAAATCTCCAGGTCTTCTCTGAACCATCACTACTTTGTTTGCACAGCAGGAGGTGAAGTCTTCAGAATTTGCACTCAGTGCCCGCCCACTTGGGAGTTTCTGCCCCTGTTACAGAAATACATTAAAGAGGCCTTGCCCAGAAAAGTCCCTGCTGGCATGGACAGGTCAAGGGGAATAAATTTGCTTTAGCGTGTTTGGATTTTATAAGTCATCTTCAGGCCTCAAGGTCACTTTCCGTATTTCTCTCCAATGACCCTGACATTCGGACAGCACGAATTAAATACTTTTCAATCCAGGTTTAGATTTTAGAACTCAAACCCGCTTATTATTGAGTGTGGCTTCGAGAATCTTAGTTGGAAAAAAAAAATAAATTGTTTCAGGAAAAAAATTGTTCATTTTGGAGGAGACCATCTGTTGTCATCCAGCTAAGTCTGCGGGTGTGTGTTGTTTTCCAAGTCAGTGTTTAAGGTACGGAGCATTGCCTGCTTGGTTCCTCCTGCTCTCCTTTTTGGTGGTCTAAGATCTTTGGAGCGAATCTGACCAGATTTTCCTAGCTTGTCTTAACAGAAGTAACATCTTATTCTTAACCAACCTGATGGATCGTAAGACTTACTATGAGAGACCAAAGTAAGATCCAGGGGTGGGGTCCACAAAGGCAGAGACCTCTCCAAGAGATTTGGGAAAAGCCTTGTTGGGCATCAAAGCCTGTGTGTTCATTTATTTTACAGATGAGTAAACCGAGGCCAGAAGAGCTAGGTGATCTACCCATGATAACCAAGTCCTACATTCAAATCCATCTTATTTCTCGGAAGCGCGCAAACTCCAAGGATCTCTGCAGACCCAGCAGGACATACGCTTTCCATCCACTCACGTTCATCTTGGTCTGGGAAAGGTCTTGATTTCTGTTGTCGATTTATTATTTAATAATGAGTGTGGGGAGGCCTAACTGTATACAGTTTCATTTGGGAAAACCTGTAGGCGGAGACTTTTCTGAAAACAAAGAAACATGTTGGGTAGTAGTCACAACTTTGGGAATGAGGTTCCACAAGGTCACTCAACATCATTTCGGTGGACATCTCCTACTGGTCTACCCCAGTGTGACAAAGGACGTGGCTTGGAACCTGAAAGTCTCCAGAACCTTTGGTTAGCATGGCAGGAATCTATCAGTTACAAACTCTGTGTGCTCACCTTTAAAGCAAACAGCAGCTTCTGTCTTTGTTCTTTCTGTCATTCAAACCGAGTGGCTTCTGGAACAGCAGTCTAGAGGGGTAATGTCTACAGTGGTCCACCCCTATTGAATGCTTTGTCGTCAGCAGGTCCTACAGGAGGAGTTGAAATGAAAGCTCAGGTTGTGGAATTTGAATGGGAAGACGATGTCCTGAAGAAAAAAAAAAAAAGCAGAAATCCAAATGAAATGAAAACCATACCAAGCCAATCAAACAAAGGAAAACCCACCACCAACAATGAAAGGACTGTCCAGTTTCTGCCTGCGGCACACTGACCCCTGAGAACTAGCCCAGGAATGGCATTGTCCTAAACATCCTGGGACCACAGCACCAGGAAAGAAGTCTGGAAAATCCAGAGTCTAAGTAGCCCTTCCCTCTTACAGTTTGCCTGAGGGCAGAGTTTCCTCTCTTACAGGCAGAGTTTAGCGTATAAAAAGAAGGCAATGGCCCAGGATTCTCACACCCTTCTAGGACTTTGTCTACCGTGAGTTCTGTGTGTCATGTAACGTCAAAGCGGACCTTGACTGTCCTGAATTTATTTTTTACCTATAATTTGGAGACCACTTGAACCTTTATAAACTTCTCAAAGCCTGTCCCATTTAACAGTCGGGAAGTTTTAAACAGCTATTGAAATATGTGATAGTCTCTGTAACACAGCATAAATTATGTTTCAGACGTGACCCTTGACCTCACCAAACTTAAACAAGGCCAGACAGTGCTCCCCTCGCCCTCCACCCCCATCTTCCCCACCCCCATCCCCCACTAGCCCAGCTGTTTTCATCACTTATGATGTTATCTCGTTTTCCCATTTATCTCCAATGCTCACCAGCTTTCAAAGCTCACGTGAGGTTGATCTAAAGTCGTGCTATTTTCAGAAAGATAATTTAGATTATGTTTCCAGCTGCCTTCAGGCTGTTTCCATTCCGAGGCTGCGGCTTCCCCCTCCTTGGGTGTCCTGAATCTCATTACAATCGCAAAGGACTCGAATCTGAACTTTAGTTCTTTCTCACCCGTCTGTCTCTCCTTCCTCGGCTCTCCTCTGAATGAGACCTCGGAGTACTTCAAGCATTGTGATTGGTGGAGCTGAGGTCACATGCCCATTCCTAGCTGACTCTGTCCTAGCAAAAGAGTCTGGTTCAAGTGGGGGTGCCTGGAGGGGATGGGGTGTGGCTCTGATGAGTCCTCAAGTGAAGGAGGGGACCACCAAGCAGGCTGCGTGAGTACTGTGGGTGCGTTAGGCTACCCCCACCTTTGGGTGCTTACTTTTCTGGGTGTGTTGCCACGGAAGGCAACTTCATCTTCACACATTAAGTATTTGATACTAAAAAGGCAATATACTGATCTTGATGACCCAAATAACATACACGAAAGGATATTTACTCTGTTACCACACATCCGTTTGCGCGGACCTTAGAGCAAGTTTGAGACTGTATCTACCACTGGATGCTAATATTCAAGCATAACAGTATCACAATGTTCAGACTTTAGGATACAACCATTTCCTCACATAGACTTTTCCAGAAAAGTAGCTGTGGAATGATTTCTTTGTCTACCAGTGATTCTGCCCAGTCCACTGCTGAACCGGATTTCTTGGTGTTCGCAGATAGGACACCTTTATTGCAATCTTGCTATCGAATGTCACACAGAATACTAATAGTAGATATAGAACCGCTGGTTTAATAACTACCAATGAAGTAATGTTTATGCTCTAACGCTATAATCATTGAGGTTATCTCTCTCTTTATATATTGAGCTGTTATACAGCTTTGACATGCCATCCATCCCAATAAGTCCCTAAAATGTCCTAAAACCTTATCAGCCGGTAAGTGCCTTGAAGACTGTGTGTGTCTGTGTGTGTGTGTGTGGCTATCAGTGATCTTGCCTGTCTCTGGACCCCTTCTGCTAAAATACCAATTTGTCAAGCAAGATACGCCCACTGGGATGTTTGGCTGTTTCAAGGGTAACCAATACCTTTCTGATTGGATCTGAGATATTCTCCACAGGAGAACACTGTAAGCCTGGTCCAAAGTCTATGACTGAGGAGGCTACAGGCTCAAGTGTCAAACCTAGGACTGCTGTTTAGCTAAGCTGACATCCAGTCAAACAGCATTCCCAAGATTTATGTGTATAGCCATAGGCAGGCGCTGCTCTTACCCTACGCCTTAGAATCTCCTTTCCTCAATGGGTGGTGGCTAAAGGGGGGACTCCAAGCTGGCCAGGGGGTGAGAGAGACCACTGAGCGCTTGGCCCTAAAAGGACATGCGTGCCACTCCCTCCAAAGCCCAGGGGATAGCAGAGAGGAGTGAGAAGGAAACACCAGAACTAGACCTTGGAAAGGAAACTATGAAAACCATCCTCTAGACCTGACATGTCCCCGCGGCCACAAGCACACTGCAGCTACAGCTACCTGCCTATGACACGCGTGAAGAAAAGACACAGGAGCGGGAGGACTAGTTGAGGTGCAGCTGGGGTCCGCAGGTGGCAGGGGGAAGAGAAAGTGACGGGGGTCAAGATGGTCATCGCGCATATATGAAATTGCCAGAAAGGGGAAACGTATTCAATTTACATCTGTTAAAATTAGAGACCAAATGAAAGAGCCGTAGGCATCTAATTGAGATGGGGCGATCTAACAGCCCTCCTTGTGTGTTCCTCAGTGGTCTAATCGCTGGGATGCAAGGTTAGCGACGAGAACAGTTGGACTCCTCCGGGCCTTTGCTTCCCTTCCCAAGAAAGCTGCCGACACAGCTTGAGGGCTTGGAAAAGCTCATCTCTGGTCTGAGCTGAGATACCCTCTCCTACTGCTCTGCCTTACATCTGCCTGTGTGGGGCTCAACATCTGGCAGGGCACTTATTATTTGTGAATGAGGGCAATTATCCACGGCACAGGTGTGTCACCCTCGGAAAGATCTTATTTCATTCTAAGATGGACCCGTCTGCAAATAATTTATGAGGTGCGCTCGCTTCCAGCCGTCTTTCCCACGGAGAATAATTGCCATGCTGCGTCTTCTCCGTTTTTTACCTCTTTTAATGAAGGATTGGTCTGCGACACCTTTTAGCTTAGACGTTAATTGCAGCGCCTTTGATGAAGACAGGGATGCTAAATACAACCCCAGTCTATAACCTGTAAACCGCAGATGGTTCTTTGCACACTCTCTTTGGGGGTGAGGCTGTTTCCAAGTCCCAATACTGTTGTGGTTGGTACTCTGTGCTGCTTCCTTCAGTTCCTATTTTCTCCCTGATGCCAGAAGAAGCTGTTGAAGTCCGAAGGTCAAAATCCAGGAACACCGTGTTTTAATGTGTGGATTCTATGCACACCCCGCTTGCCTTTCCTTTTCTCTTGTGTTTGGCTTGGTTTTGGGAACAGTTCTTTGAAAGTGAAGGAGCTTCGAATTCTTTGAAAAGAATGATCATTTGCATTTTGCGTGTTTGCAAATAATTAATACGGTTTATTAACAGACACGGCCGGACTTTGGACTCATTCCCTAACGGGCGGCATTCTTCTGAAAGTCTGTGTGAGTTATTTGAGATGGAAAGCAACGGACTCTTTCCTTTCTGCAAACACTGTGTGGTTCTGTAGAAGCTACCGGTGACATTGAGGATTTTGTAGAATAAAAGGAAACAGAACTCTAGGGTCCGAATCACTTTGCACTTGCTCAGTAATTTTGGATGCATCATTTGACCTCACTGAATTCAGCAAAGAAGACACACTCTGGAAGACAGACATGGGTTGAATCTTGGCTTTATCCCACCACTCACTCTATTCCCACTCTTTAACCTTAGTTTTTAAAATATAAAATGAGGGTAACAGCTGGGGAAATGAAATGCCATGAGCAAGACAAGTTAGGGAAGAAAAGATTTATTTGGCTTACACTTCCAAATCTGTTGTCTATTGTGGAAGGAAGTCAGGAACGGGGAGGAAACCTAGGGCAGGAACCTGGGGCGGAAGCTGATACAAAAGGCCATGGAAGGCAGCTATTACTAGCTTGCTTTAGTGGCTTGCTCAGCCGTTTTCCTTATAGAACCCACGACCACCAGTCCTGGGGTGGCCCCACCTAAAACAGGCCACGCCTTCCGCCATCAACCGCTGATTAGGAAAATACCTTACAGGCCTTCCCACAGCCCAATCTCATGGAGGCAATTTTTAAAATGAAGGTTCTCTTCTCTCTGAGGACACTAGCCTATGCCAAGCTGACATAAAACTAGCCAGCACCATGGCTCAGGGTTCCGGTACCTGGTCCTTTCCATGGCTTTCTTATCAGATCAGGCTCGCGTCTCCTCAGCATGTCCCTGGGTGGCAGCGTAGGAGAGTCAATGTCCACTTTGGCTTTTATTTCGGGCAGAGATCCCACTCGGACTGGGGTACCAGTGACTGCTTGGAGCTTTAATTCACTTAGGTTGAATAACTGCAGTAAAAAACAAAACAAAACAAACAAACAAAAAAAACCCGGAGGTTCCCAACTTCAGCTGGGCGTCATGTTGGATTGGGAAACTTCTTAAAATTACAAATTATTCGTCGGGTCTCGAAGTCTGGTTTTAGCAAATTGGAGATTTGAAGGGGAGAGGTTTGGGGTTTGTCTATTCAAAGGGTTTGGCTACAGGAAGTTTTCCTCCTAGCAACCAAGGATGTTGTCAAACTCAGTTACTGCAAAGGAGTTCTGAAGCAGAGAGACGGACGGGCATGACCTCTGAGAGCGTGAAGAAGCTTCCAGCGGTTGTAGGCAAAGGTCGGGAGCACTCACGGTCCGGTGTGTTTCCATTAGGACACCGAAGAGATTTTCGTAGCTGGGAGAGTCCACGAACCTCTCTCCCTAATAATGATTAAGACAGTTCTTGTGTGTCGCTCTGTGCTGTTGGTGCCCGTACAGCATGTGACAGCATTGTTGGCACAGGCAGACGCTTATGCCCAGTGAAAAAGAGGTTAATACCTCACCGGCCAGAAATACGTGCAAGAAACGGCGAGGCTCTCCTGCCACCTTACGTAACTCCAGTTCCTATTGGGCGAAGCTTTCAGGACCAACGCAAATATTAGTTATCTTCCTCGTATTAATAATTGTTACACAGATTTAAGGGGTCAGAGATCTGGGAGTTCATGCCTCCTTCGCTGTGGGAAAGGTAACACCGTGCACCTTAGCTGCTGTTTTTCTTTCTGGCTGACTGCAGACCAGTTGTTTCTGCTCCAATGCAGCTGGCTGGCAAGATGCTCATCTGCATAGGGGAGCCCTTTTCACGGTGGGAAAGGGATGCCCGGAAGTCGTTACTGACTTCATGGGAGATCCTGGGTCTCAGAACCTGCGCTCTGAGCTCGCTCTTTTTCTGCTTTTATACGTGTTTGAGTCTCCCAGCTCTCTCTGTGTCTCACAGTTTCCTTTTCCGGAGGCTGTTGGAGGGGCGCGCACCCTTTTGATTTATGTGCTTACGCAGGTGGGGAAGTAAAAAACCTGGGCTCTGTTCTCAACTAACTCTGAGGTTTGGCATGCTGATTAAGCATCTAGAGCCTTGGGTTCATCCTGAGCAGGGAATGATAGGCGATTTGTCTCGATTCAATGGAAATTTCGGGAGGGGCAAACGACACAGGAAGCAACCGTGATGTGTTGCCGCCAAGCATCTGTATGGAGTCTGGATCACCCCAGTCGCTGATTACATGATTTTGGGAGGGAACTGAACTTTGCCGCTGGACCCTGGGGAAGCGGCCCTGGCCTCCTAGGGCCTTCATGAAGATCCAAATCCAGAGTAAAGAATAGACTTGGATGAAAGGGTTCGGAAGTCATTAACAGGAGACTATATGAAGATACAACAAGCGTGATGGGTCAGCAGGGAAGCATTGTGTTGGCAGTCAGGCAGAAAGCAGAGGCAGGATGTGTTCACCTGGCAGTGGACAGGTGGAGAGGCAGCAGGAGGGCAGCTCACCGGTCCCAACTCTGACATGAATCACCTTCCCACGGAAACACTGCAATCCAGCGCATGTGTAGAGGGGAATGTCAGGTTCTTTCGGGGGCTCACGTATCCCCTACTGAAGAACAAGACAAACAAGCAATGTCTCCAGCAGTCATGAGCCAGCAAGGTGCTGACATGTTAAACGTAACAAAGCCCATGACAGCGGCCTAGACCTTCTGAATGTTGTGCTGGTGTCAAAACCGGGGTTTCTTTTTTATGGTCAAAAGAGAATCGCCGGAAGATGGTGGGTGAACACACACACCCTGTTTATTTTCTGAAACGCAGCTCTTCGCTGTGGGCTGGGGTTTAATCTCCCTACAGGGTTGTCTGTGACTGTGCTTTGAGCAAAGAATGATGGAGGGATGTCCTCAAGCAACTGCCCCATAGGACCTTGTCTTCTCTCTGTGAATGTACAGCAAAGTCAGCTGCAGAAATGCTTAGTAGCCGTTAACAAATGAAGGAATGAGAAGCATTTCTCCCGCCCAGTCTCGAATATTCCATTGCTTTGGGCTTCTGCCCCAATGCCTAGGACAGTTCTTAGTGATGAGGAACCCCTTAGCAAACAGCACCAGGTTTGCTTTCTTGCTCAGCAACATCACCAAGGGTACCTCCTTTGTTGCTTTGGCTCTGGTGCTGTGACAGGTGCCTTTCTCCCCCTTCTTGAGACAAAATCTTGCTCTATGGCTCCAGCCGGCCTTGAATTTGGGAACCTTCTGCCTCCACTTCTCAAATGCACAGTGGCAAGATCATTCCATGGCTCAGGCCTTTGTCAGAGTAGCGACACTATCTCCCTTCCTTTTTTCAAGGAGGATGATAACCTACCTGCAAGCAACAAAGTGTCATTTTTCCCCCTACAGGAATATACAAGGTTGGAGGGAGGAAGACATTCTCTCCCACCTGTCTTACGGAAAAAATTTTTCCCAGAAATCCCCCAACGCCACTTGACCTTCAATGTCACTTGTGAGTGCTGGGCCACGCATCTGTTTTAGCACTCACTGGAGATGCAGCTAGAAGTCACACTGGTTCAGGAAAGGGAAAGTAGTCCAGTCTCTAGGTTCCGCAGCCTCTCCAGTCACAGGTCACTGGCTCAGTTTACAGTGTCAAACATGAATTCCTTCCTTTTTCTAGGCCTTAAGTCTAACTAGGCGGTGGCTGGTCACCTGAAGAGAGCCACTGTCACACAGGTCAGGGTATTCCACCTTGCTTCCCGTTGCTGTGATTTGTAACTGCCAAGCTGCTGAGAGCTGTTGGTTGCTTTTCTCCACCAGGAGCTTTCTCTTTAAAACCCGAATAACGAGCTTGGCTCCTCCTACTTCTTCAGCCATACTGTGAGGTCATTTGACCAAACGAAGGAGGCCCTTAGCAATGGTGGTTCTTCGATTGTGAACTCAGCTTCTAGATCCACTGGCAAGCAGACTCCAGAATAGTCTGTTAAAGCAGCAGTGTAATATATTTCTAGACTGAGACATCCAGGTTGGAGTGGATGCTGTAGGAGGGCAGCGCCGTGGAGAAGAGGTGAGCCAGTCAGAGAAGGGAATGATGGTAAAGAAAATCACACGCACACACACACACACACACACTCACACACACACGCACCCTTAGGAGCATCCTCAGTGAGCCTCAGTCAGCATAGACAGGATTTCCTTTTACAGGCAATCATGCATCTGAAAGGAATTATTCAGAGAAGACAATATTACCAAAGTCAACATGGATGGTGACAACTTTGCCTTGTTGCAAAAGGGGAGGAAAAAAAAAAAAGGCAGCACCGTGGATGTGCTTCAAGTAAATGAAAACGAATCCAGCCCATAATCAAGTAAAAATGCCGTGTGGGTCCGGAGCCAGAGAATATTCTTATAGAGGGCTTTTTTCAGCACCCTAAATTTAACCAGATGGAAGGCTTTTTAAAGCGCCACCCTATTCAAGCCTTGGAAGTGAAGAATTTGTCTTTTAATGGTAAATTTGCATTCCATCAAGAGATGGGACACATCATCCTCAGCTTACTTATTACCCAGAAATAAAGCATAATTCAATTTATTTCGCTTTATGGTGTGCGATGAATACCTAGATTTCGGAAAATTTATTTCAGACACGACCAAGTGGAAGTACACAAGCAACGCGGATTGAGACACATTTAAAAAAAAATGTGAACGCCATTCCTGGTGCACCGAAAGCCATGTAACCACAAATTCTTGTTGGTTTTAATATGAATATCCTATTTCACAAACCCCAAATACTGAGGTTAGGGAGAGACTATGCACTGCCCTGGAAGTGGAAAAATTAATGCAGCTGAATTATTAGTAAGGGAAATGCAAATAGGTCAACAGCAAGTTAACGCAATCCAACGCGGAACCGTGGGGGTCTGTCCAAAATTCTCGGTTTGGAAACAGTCCCACAAGCTACCGAAATAGCATCTTGATTTTCTGATAGCTCCGACAAGTGGAAGCCGTGGTGATGGAATTAGGGCCCATGTTGCTCTAATTTCTCCACAATACACCACGCGTTTGTCAGTGAGCAGTTAGGTTGCCTCCAACATCTGTTGGTAATAGGAGGGAGAACCGGGTTTTAACAATCAACAAGTATCTTTTCAATGCCAACAATGTATCAGACTCTGTGGTAGGGCCTGGGAATTTGAGAGGCGGTAGACAAAAGAGGAAGTAAGACAAGTCCTTCTTCTGGAATTAAAACCCAGTGGAAGAAAGAGCCAGATGGGGAGCCATTGCTGATGGGATTCATGCTGGAGATTCCCTGAGGGCGGCAGGGCCCAGCCACAGCTTCTGCCGCTTTACTGGAGGTCAGGTGATGCTGGTGGGAAGATAATGTTTGAAAGAGACCCTTGAAAGGGAGCAGAAGCATGCTTCCCCAAGAAGGAAGCAGCAGACCCGGCATCCAGGTACCAGAGGAAGAACTCCAAAGGCAGGAGTCTGGACAACTTACCAAGGAATTACCAGTCAGATGATTCGGATGGGGCGCCCGTGTGCAAGAAAGAAAACGGTATTGCGTTTGAGCCCTCTCTTAGCTTTGTAATGTGTTGTCATAAAGTGGGTAGCTCATAAGCAAGAGGAATTCCTTTTCCATAGTGCTTAAGGCTGAGAGCCTGCAATCAGGCGCTAACGTGGTCTGATGAAGGCTATCTCCATTACAGCCTGCTAGCCTCTTGCTGTAGCCTACATAATAGAAAGACGACTAGAGAATTGTCTCAGGCTTTTGTTTCTTCCCCAGTGAGGGCATTAATCCCACTCATGGAATCTATTTTTCTGATGTTACTACTTCTCGAAGACCCTATCTCCTAAGACAGCCACATCAGAGAAGATTGTGGTGTATGACCTTTGGAGACCCAACAACCATTTCGTTCCTAATCAAACCTTGACATCACCTATTGGGCCTACAGACGTCATTATCTCTAGCTCCAGATGATGGGAGGCAGGGGGACAATGAAGTTAAGAGAGCTAACACCATTTAGCTCAAGTTTGCTTTCTTAGCCTTATTTAAAAAAATTCCTTTGCGATGCAGATAGGTGTTTGGTCTGTGCATTGCCTTTGTGCGGAGCCTGGGGGGGGGGGCAGAAAGCTGGGGAAAATCACCTGGAATTGCAGGTGTGAAAGGAAGTTTGGCGCCATGTGGCTGCTGGGAACTGAACCCAGGTCTTCTGGAAGAACAGTCTCTGCTCTTAACGGCTGAGCCACCTCTCCAGTTGCTCCCCTCCCCTTCCCTATAACTTTAATTTTTAGTATCTCATTTTACTTTTGGAGAGAGGGCTTCATGAATCTCAGGCTGGCCCTGAATCCACTAAATACCTGAAGATGACCTTGAACTTCTGGTCCTTCTGACTCTACCTCCTGAGTGTCAGGATGGTAGCCCGTGCTGTGAATACTTCCTAATCCTAGCACATAGGAGGCAGAAGCAGGAGGATCAGGACTTCAAAGTTATCCTCAGAAACATAGCAAGTTCAAGACTAGCCTGGGCTCCTTGAGATCCTGTCTTAATGGCAAAGCAAAAACCAGAGTAATGTCAACTAGTGATGTGGAAGAGAGACTGGGGGGTTAGAAGGGCTGTGGGCTTAGGGTCATGGAAGGGTTTGTCACAGTTAACAGAGATGGGGCCAGTAAGATGGCTCAGTGGGTAAGGCCCCAAGCCTTAGGGTCTGAGTTCAGTTCTCAGAAGAGAATCATTGCTAAGCCAGTTATTCCCTGACTTCCACAAACAAGATGCAGTACACACTCCCATTCCCAATGAAATAAAAATGTCATAAAAATGCTTAAGCAGGGAAAAGAAGAAGGGACTTTTTTCTGTGTGAAGGAATGAGGCCAGTCTTTTGATTTAACATGTATAAATGGCAGTTAGAACACAAAACACAATAAGGTAAATAAAACCAAGAGGTTATGAACTAAGTGAGCTACGCACGGCAGGACAGGGCTGTGACTTCAGCTACCCAGGAGAATCACGAGTTAAAAATCTGGTTGTCCCAGAGTGAGTTCAAGGCCAGCCTGCACAACTCAGTGAAACCCTGTTCCCAAATAAAGAGTCAGAACAGCAGTAGGCACGTGACTCACAGGCAAAGCGCCCATCAACATGTGTGAAGTATTAGACCCAGCCCCCAGAACTAGAACAACGATGAATTCAATTATAATAAACTCTTAAATAAAGAACAGATTAATGGGGTCAGGATGAGAGGAGGTGTTCATGGAGAAAATGTTAGAATTTACCCTGTTTTATGGTCAGTATAGACGGGAAGAAGCATCTGACTTGTCCTGTGGAAGACAGGGAAGCTGGCTGCATCCCGAAGACAAGCATGCTGGTCTTCCATTAGTGCGGTTGACCTTTGGAGTCCGGCAGGACAAAATCGCCAGCCCCAGATGACACATAATTCATGAGGTCACACGTCTTTTCAAAGCTCTTTACCTAGACATTCTAAAGTTGGACTAATAAGATTCGGGGGCTCTCTAGTGTTTTGAATGACTATATGAGTATATTCTTTTTGGATTGTTGACCTTATTATCATAAATCTCTCCATTAGGTGACCCATCACATGGGTGATCTATCTTTTCACAAAATACATAATTATTTATCTACAGTAGTACAAAACAAAGCGAACATGCAAGCATCTTTTATAAGAGAGAAATTTCCATATGTGTTTCTAGGTGAAGAGCTGTGTGCTCTACCCCTGAGCAACATCCATAGCCCTTGTTTGGAGAGGAAGAAGAGACTTAAGCTCTACCTGGGAACCCAATAAGACAGGAACAATGCACTAATATGATTCATATTTCCATCCTGTGTAATTATAAAAGTCTCTTCAAAGAACTGTAATTCCGCCACATTTCAACTCGAGACGATACATAATTAATAAAATAAGAACAATTAAGCAAAAGAGGAAAAAATTATTTTAAAAGACCTAACTTTTTCATCCTGTGTTTCTGGACTGTTTCAGTAAGCGTGCCCACAGCGGTCCAGATGCGAATTATGTCACCTACAAATGGGATCAAATGGAAGCAATTAACTTAAGATTCATTTAAAATACGTTATAGTCATATTGCAGTTCTAAGAAATCACAATGCCTTCCATCTGAGTCACTGTGTCATAATCTAATTGTTATTAGCCATAAAGCTGAGAGCAAAGGCTCGAAATTATACAAGAAGAGGAGAAAAAAAAAATAAAGCATGTTTCCACGGGTCTGGACTCCACATGCCAATCCAAAGCAAGATGGAATGATGTTAAAGGGAGAACTACTCCTGCTTCTAGATTCGGAGGCAACACACCCTCTCCAACAGTTGTAGAGGGCTTCATTACCACCGGGAGGGCGTGTGCTGAGACAGGAAGGTCCCCAGGTGGAGGGGACCACTGCTTACGGGTCCCTCACGCCCTTCTTTCCCCAAACTTCCTCCCAAAAGTATGGGGAGGGAAGGGCCCTGGGTTGTCAGATGTGTGCACATTGACACTTAAGCCTGCCCCAAGTGTCTTCCAGCATTTGGGGGACCAGACAAAGCTGGTTTTTTGGAGTTCACCTGACAGAGTGGTTTTGGGCCCTGGGATGGTAGCAATCTTGATTGAAACTGGAGTATGACCTTGGGTCCTCCTGTCCCAGCCTCCTGTGCTTTCTTTCAGGAGGATGGCTCGTCCAGAACATTCCTGAGATGTCTCGCTCCTTTAATACTCCGTCTGGAACACAGCATACATAAAAAGGGGTTTTTAACCCCCTTCATTCTTCGGTTCAATATAAGTCTTTGTTTTCTAAGTTAACAAAGTTTCTCTTGATTGAAAAGACTGGTAATGATGAATGATTCTTTTGGTTTTTTCTGAAAGACAACAACGAAGTCAGCACTGGTAGGTGCCTGGCTTTTCACAGCATGGTAGACCCTTTCATCTTCTTGGAGAGGGTTCCCCTCTGCTTTTCCAATGTAATGTTTTTTTTTCATTAGTTGAATATTTGGTGAACATCCATTTCTTCAAATGTAGTTGCGGGTCTTTCTTTTTATGAAAACTCTAAGTTTTCTCGGTTTTGAGACCTTAATAAAACCATTAAGTGCTCCGGTTGTTTTATTCTGTGCTGTTAATTGTACATTTGTTTCCTGTTATCTTTAAGAGCTTTTAAGAGTTTAATTCGGTTGCATCAATCCGTTTCTTCAAAACCCCTTTAATTTCATGTCCTAACACGTCTCCGCTTTCTAATGCGTTCATTAAATCTAATTCCAAGCTGGGACTCTCCTAGAACAGCCCTCCCACTGCCCGTCCCAAAGTGTTCACCCCAAGGCTTAATCTGGTTTTCTTTACCATTTTTGAACGCCCCCTCCCCCACTCCCAGCGCTCACTTTAGGGTTTCCCAGAATTTTTTTTCTGATAAACTTGCTTATCCATCTTTTCTTTCCTTCAGCCTCTTGTGAGAGCAGATGTCCAGCTTCCTGGCGTGCCATGTTGACTGGGAGCATCGTTCAGTGTTGCCTGCAGCTCAGCCGTGTTCTTGTCCAGCCTGGCGAAGGCAGTCTGGTCCCCCCTTTGACACGGTATGTCTCTAAAGCATATTTTCTAAACATAGAATGTTCTAGGTACTCTCGACTGTTAGATTAACTTGTTATAATTACTTTGAGATTTAACCTGTCTGAAAGTCTGGGTCCCGAGTCTCTGTCCCCCTTCGTGTTATACTTAGTTGTTATTAGTGATAACAGTGAAGGAAAAAAATCCAAATGTTCTTAGCGGTAAAAGTTTAGATAAGAGTTTCATCTTCCAATGTATCTGAAGCTTGGAGGCCAACTCATTGTGAAAGAGGCTGTGCAAATTATCAGGAAGTAAGGCCAGATATCAGAGAAGTGGGAAACCAGCCACGAGAACAGAGCATTTCACAATGAAACCAGCAGCAGCGACCCTCCAAAGTCTCTCGGCCAAAACTGTCTCACTTGTTGGTAGGAGGAGAAAATGGTACACCCTTGTTGGGGGACAAAAAACAAAAACTAAAACTAAAACCAAAAATGTACCATAAAAAAGTTATGGCATATTTAACTATTCTAAAAACTTAGGAAAGAACAGTAATCACTCACGCTAACAGGCAGATTCTTGTTGGCCTCGTATAATATCCTTATGCAGTTTGGCCACAGAAGAGGAATTCATTGTTCTACTAAACAGAAGAAAACTCCAAAGAGTAGCTTATTTCTTTATGCTTCGTACAATGTGCAAAAAAATTTATATGTGTTCATATAATGAAACATTACTTAGCAATTAAAAGGATAAGCCACTGATTCACGTGATGTGGATGAATTTAGGGCTCTTTGTCACCTGAGAGGAACCAGATGCAGGTGGCTTCAGTGTGTAATTCGATGTGTGCACAGCTCAAGGAACAGGGAAGCTTATCAGTCACAGAAGCAGAATGGCAGCCGTGTGTGTGTGTGTGTGTGTGTGTGTGTGTGTGTAACGGGGCACCAAGTGAACTCACCGGGTGAAGGGAATGGTCTGTAACTTGGTGCTGGTGTGTGGGACTCTTCATCTCTTCTACCCTTCACTGAATAACACGCACAGATACTTTGTCCCGAAGAGGAAAGGCTTCAGAAACTCATAATGGAAGTACATGGGCATTGGGAAAGAGCAAAAGCACTTACTACATGGAGAAGAAAGCCGGGACGCACCACCAGCCTTCCAGCCTTAGGTAAAGCAAGACCAGAAACGAACAAAGCATCCAAGTAGGCCAGGGGAGGTAAAACTGTCCCTATTTGCACAGCCCCAGAGAGGCTCCAAGTGCACTCTTATGCTTGATGAATATTTTCAGCTAGGTGTAGCAGGACACAACATCCGTATTCACTCAGTAGCTATCCATCAGCAACAAACCCACCACATAGGGAATGTGGCAGGGGGATTCTACTCACAATGTCAAAACAAACAAATCAAGGCGACGAACAACAGCAAAAATAAAGCCAGCACTAAACCTAACCCAGAAGGTAAAATCCTTTACAAAACAAGCCTCCAGGGACTGAAGAAAACATTGAAGGAGACACCAAACAATGGAAAAGGATTCTCATGGCAATAATCAAAATTCATATTGTGTAAAGGTCTATATCACCCAGAGCCATCATATTCAACGCACTTCCTGTAATAATTCCAGAAATAGTCTCCACAGATTAAAGCTTAACATTCAGATGGAATTTTAAGAACCTTAGCAAGAACAGTGCTGGGGAGACCATGGTACCCTACCTCATGTTATGTAGCCATAGTTACGACACCACTATGATACAGCACAAAAGCAGATGTAGAAATAGGAGATGGAGAAGATGACCCAGAAATGAACCCATACGATTGCAGCCACCTAGTTTTTGACAAATCTGAAAAAAAAAATGCACCGAAGAAAAGACAGCAACTTTAGAAAACTGGATTCCATACATAGAATGAAATTAAATCCACACCTCTTATCCTGAAAAAAAAATTTCAATAATGTGAAACCTGAAAGTTTGAAGATGCCAGAGGAAAAACGGGTAAACCAGCTTGAGGCACAGGAATAGGTAAAGGTGTTCTCGACTGGATTCCAATAGCACAGGACATTTAAGAATTGGTAAATGGGATTATATGAAATCAAAACTATATATATATCAAAGAAAGTGATCATTTTAGTTAAAAGATAGCTTATAGAATGGAAGAAAAGTCCTTCACGACTATATATCATACAGAATTAATACACAGGATATAAAATGAACTACAAAAATTAAACCAATTAATCTAATCAATAGAAAAATGACGTGAATAGACAGATCTCAAAAGAAGAAATACAAATGAGCATCCCAAATGTTCGGCATCCTCAGGCACTGGGGTAGTTAATGTATACTAAACCTTCCTCCAGACTCCATATCGCCCTTCAGGAAGCTCCTCACCAAGAAAACAAACAATCACAAACACTGCTGAGAATTGGGAGGAGGAGAAGCTCTGATAATTGTTGGTGGGAATTTAAATTTATGCAGCCACTGGGGAAATCGTTCCGGAGATTCTTGGGAAAAACTGGAAATAGAACAGCCATATGACACGGCTGTATCGCCCTTGAGTGTACAACCACAAGACTCTAAGTCCGCATGGCACATCTATGTATCCGTGTTCATAGCGACATGAGTGGCTCAGAGAACATCATAAAAGATGAAGCAGAAAGAAGCCAGAATACCAGGAAGTCTATTGTGCGACATAAACAAAACCCGGAACATGACAAGGTCAATACATACACTAACATGTAAAGCCGACGATCTCACGGGGTCCCACCCTTACCCAGAGAACCAAAGGCAACTAATGATTGCAGAAAGTGGAAGAATTAGCCTCTCTCAGTGACGAACTCCCTCACTAGTTACTCAGCACGAAGTGGTACGGAAACCACACACGCGCAAACAAGAAAAAGGGACTCAGCAGATTGTACGTATGTATTTGTCCAGAGATAAATATTTAACAAAAATAATCAGGGAAAAGGAGGGGTGTGGGGAGACAGGGGATAAGTAGGTGGGGTGGGAAGTGGGAGGGGCTACAGGAAAAAAATAAAAGGGCAGATGTCCTATAGTTACTATACTTTATTTAAAACCATAAAAGAAAACACAAGAAAGTGAGAAAAAAGAAAATTCACATAGATATACAGGAATCATTTTTGCTAAGAGCGGAGAAGAGAAACACCTGGCTCACATACTGTGTATCTACGTGTCTGACTGATTCCTGAGCTCCTAGGAGCACTGGGCTCTCTCAATTGAGTTCCTGGGCCTGATGTACTAAAGCAGTTCCTAGGACACATACAAATTTTTGCTTTATTTAGAGATATGGCTTCAGGTAAAACAGATCTCCCCGCCTCTAAAGTAGCAGCAATTTCAGATATTATATATTTTTATCAATAGGAAATGGATATCACAGGTAATACTATGGCGACATTAAACAAATCAGTTGTTACCGTGCATCATAAATTTACGGCCAAGGGGTTCGGTGTTCCTGTGTTTGGCGATGGTGAGAAAGATGGAGAGAGCTGCCTTGCGGTTATGTGCATATGCTCATGCCTCTGACTACATACTTTACTTTTAAAAACATTTGTTTATTTTTTAGATGTGTGCACACTTGTGTGGTACAGCATGTACGTGGAAGCCAGAGGACGACCTTTGGGATTTGGTCTTGAAGATGAACTAGGGTTGTCAGACTTGGCAGTAAGGTCCCCTGCACACTGAGCCATCTTGGTGGCTGTGATTTACACACTTCCATGGAAGACCTGTGGGACAGCTGACCGGGTCAGTCATAGGATGTGTAGCTAAATAACACTGTCAAAATATCAATTGCTCACACCATGTTGAAGGAAACAAAAAATTGAAAAATATCCAGTATTGTATCATTGTAGTGTAACTATAGTTTATTTTTTAATATCCATGGTTACATTTAAATTTTAGCTTTATTTATAGGAATGAAATGAAAGAAAATGATCAATAAATTGTCATTTTATATACAGAGAAAAAAACCATAAACTAACTTGTAACATGGTTAATTGTTATTATCTATAATTTATTCAAAAATAGGCTCAACCATGATATGCTGCTGAATGGCATAAAAGCCAGGGATATTGGGTTCTCAAATGGATTTTCCTTGAAAAGACTATTTTACAAACAAATAATTCTCCTGAGAAAAAGCTTTGATTTTTTTTTCCAAATTTCAAGAATTTCTATGACCATTGATGCCTTGGTTAATCTTGATTGCTATCTCCACTGACTTGAGAGATGCATAGAAGATCAGCGAAACCTCTGAGTGAGTCTGTGTGACTCTGTACAAGGGGTTAAACCAAGAGGGCTCTGGCCTGGTAGTCATTTAACCCAAAGGAACTGTGGGAGGTGGAGCTCCTTGGACTACGTGCCTTTGAAAGGCTTATCTTGTCCCTTGTTCTTCCCACCCCCACCCCACCCACCATTACCACTTCTCCACTCTGACCCCTGGCTGTCCAGGATAAGTGGGCGGGATTTCTTTTCTATGTTACTCTTCCAAAGTGTTCTCTGTCAGCAGGCCCAGAAGTGACAGACGCAGCTCACCTTGGATGGAAACTTCAGAAATGGGGCTGAAGTAAACCTTTTCCTTTTTAAAGGGGTTTTCTCTCAAGTGTTTGTTACAGTTACAGAAAGTGCTGACAGATAGGAGACCCCGGAAATAGACCCCTGCCCTTGGCAAAGCCTGTGTCATGTCCTAGGAGGAATATGGTCACCTAAGGGTTGTCACTGGTGGGGACTAGCTTCGACAAAAATATATCTTGCCAGGATAGAGGCATGGGGGTTTAGAAAATATTAGCAAAGAATATGAAGATATGAAAGAAAATAATAAAATAGAGAAACATATAGGATAGTATCAGGAGGGAATTCCAGTGAGTACGGACATTCACCTGCAGTTAATTTCCAACTGCTTAAAATACCCAGTCCCCAAAAGGTAGGAGTAAGACAAAGGACTGCATTAACACAATACAAGGAAATGAACATATCAATTGAAGGTCACAGGCTGCATTCTTGGTTAAACATTCTGTTGCTAGAACAAAACAAGTTATGCTCACACCCTAGACCAAAACATTCTGTAGGCAAACCACTCCCTGGGTGGAATCCAATGTTATCTCCTTCAGGGAACTGAAACCTGGTAGGATCCCTAGAATTTTCTTTGAAGTAGGGACCTATCTACTTCTCTATTCCTGGAATACAAGGTCTGGCTATTAGCCACACCTGTTGACAATCACCTTGAAAGAGCAGAACTCACTGACCTATTTCTAGGCCGGACTTTGTCTGAGGTAGAAGCACAAAAACCTTGAAGGAACTAGAGGTTAGTTCCAACTCTCTGAATAAATCCAATTTTGAATATCAAATATAACAACCAGAAATTCTAGAAAACAGCAAATTTTATGAAAGTGTACTTCTCATTTTATTTTTCTGAAACCGTAATTACTATGATTTCAAAACCATATAAAGGAATACAACAAAAGAAAAGCATAGACTAATATTTCTGTTGAACAAAATCTCTGACAGAACTTTAGCAAGCCAAGCTAGTAATGTATAAAAAATATTATGTAATATGACCACATCAGGTCTATTCCATTTATGTCAAGTCCATCCAACACAGAAGATTAGACAAGGCAATCCACCACGTTAACAGGTCACAGAAGGTAAAGTCTATAAGCACATTATTGACACAAGAAAGGTATACTATAGATTCCAGCATCCACTCAAACTTGCAGTGTGTCAGAAATAAAGAAATATTTCTTCTAAGATACAGTGCAATGTAACATTATAAAAAAAATATTCCAAATTCTACCAGGGAACTCCTACAGCTGATAAACACCTTCAGCAAAGTGACGGGATACAAGATTAACTCAGAAAACCAGTAACCCTCCTATACACAAACAACAAACGAGAAAGAAATCAGGGAACCAACACCCTTCACAATAGCCACGGATAATATAAAATACCCCAGGGTAACTCTAACCAGGCAAGTGAAAGATCTGTGTAATAAAAACTTCAAGTCTTTGAAGAAGAAAATTAAAGAAGATAGAAAGGTAGAAATATCTCCCATGCTCATAGTTAAGTGGGATTAACATAGTAAAAATGACCATTTTACCAAAAGCAATCTACAGATTCAATGAAATTCTCATCCAAATTCCAGCACAGTTCTTTACTGATCTTGAAAGAATAATACTCAACTTCATATGGATAACCAAGAGCAGCAACAAAAACAGAATAGCTAACACAATCCTATACAATAAAAGATCTTCCGGAGACATCAACATTCCTGATTTCAAATTATGCTACAGAGCTGTAGCAATAAAAAACTGCATGGCACTGGCATAAAAACAGACATGCTGATCCATGGAGGTGAAACTATAGTGCATTGAAAACTCCATAGAGTCTTCGAGAGTGACCCAGCAAACATGCCTAGGAATGGAAGACATGAAGCCTGAACCAATCATCTTACATAACCAGGAAAGGCCTCAAGTGGAGGGATTGGGACACCCACCCAGTGACAAAACCTTCAACCTCCAGTTTGTGTAGCCTGCAGACTGTTCTAGGACCAGAGCCTAGCAGGATCCCCATCAAGGAGACCAGAGTGACTTCATCCATCAATTTACAGGAATGGATGCAAAGTCCCACATCCAAACATTAAGTGGAGTTTGGGGAGTCCTGAGGAGGAGAGGGAGGAAGGATTGGAGGACCAGAAGTGTCCTGGACACTAAGAAAACATGGACACAGACTCAATTGATCAAAATTCATGGGGTGCTCATAGAGATCAGGAAGCCTGTAGGGGTCTGACCCTGTCCCCTGCATATATGTTATGGCTGAGTAGCTTGGGGTTCTTGTGAGATCCCTAACAGTGGGAGCAAGAGGTGGTCTCTGACTCCTCTGCTTACTTATGGGACCATTTTCCTCTTTCTGGGTAGTGTTGTCCTGTCTTGATGGGATGGTATGTGCCTGGTCATGTTGTAGCATATTATGCTGGGTTAAATTGATGTCCCCGGGGAGGCCTACTCTTTTGTGAAGGGAGACAGAGTGGGCTTTGGATCTCGGGGAAAGGGAAGATGGGATGGGGAGAGAGACTGGGGAAGCAGGAGAGAGGGGAAACTGTGGTTGGGATTGGGATGTAATGTATGAAAGAATAATAATAAAAATAAATAAACAAAAAACAATGTTCCACCTACAAGATTAATAAAGAATTAAGGCAAGGCAAAGATTCAGGCTCTTATGACACTTACGTTACATAGTTCTGTAAGTGTGTGTTTTTTTTTTAAATAATAGCCACAAAGTGGAAACAATTAAATGCTAATGGTATGCCTATACCATGGAATACTTTTCAGCAATGGAAAATTACTACCGTTAGTGTTGTAGCAACTTGGATAGGTGTCAAGGACATAATGCTGGGGGGAAAAAAGGCAAGCTCAGGAAACTGGGTGTTCTAGTGGTCTAATCACATTTCATTGGTGGAATTACAGAAGTATGGACACGATTGGCTGTTTGCAGGCATTGAGAGGGCATCAAGGGTAGGAGGACATAGGAGGAGCCCTGAAGGGCAATTGAAATGTCCTTGTGGAAATGTGCCCTGTGTCCTGACTATGTGAATGCCACCCTTCTGGATCTGAAACTGTTCTTCAGGTTTACAGGATAATACTTACAGTTTGTTAGCAGCCGGGGACACCTGGATAAAGGCTACAAGGAATCTTTGAGCATAATTTCATGAGGCTATGCAAACCTACTATTATCTCAAAGACATTGAATTGAAAAATACAAAATATAATAAATGTTATGAAAAGTGGACATTCTTGTGCATACTTTTCTTTTTAATAACAGATTGGCTTAAAGATTTAGAGGAAAATATGACAGTAGCTAGCAATTTAAAAACTGACTGTGTTCTCATTAGCAGCTCTGCTTTTAGGGCTTTCTTTTTAATTCCTTCATCAAATGCTCATTTTACCCTCTGTCTCACAGAAACTTCTCTTTGCAACAAACAGACAGAGACCATCATAGAAAACCACAACTGATCAAAACACAATCCAGTCCAAGCTGTGGCGTGGGAGGTCCTTCTGTCTGTGTGTTGCTTTTATTGGTTAATGAATAAAGAACTGGCTTGGCCTAGAGCATGGGAGGAGGAGGGCGGAGTCAGAGAGATGCCAAAAAGCTGCCGCCAGAGTCAGACATGCTGAAACTTTTGCCGGTAAGCCAGTGCCACGTGGTGATACACAGATTAATGGAGATGGGATAAATTACAATGTAAGAGCTAGCCGATAAGAAGTTAGAGCAAACAGGCCCAGGCGTGTTTTTAAATAATATACTTTCTGTGTGTTTATTTTGGGTCTAAGTTAGCTGGGCAGCCGGGAACCAAACAAGTGGTCCCCTCCAACAAAACTGATATATCTACAACATATTTCTTGTTCCTAAGGCTTGGGGATCACTGTGGAAGAGAGGATGAGGAGATTGTACGAGTCGAAGGCAGGGGGTTTACTGTGAGACTGTGTCTCCTAGAAAGGCCAGAGAATGGACACCCATGATATCTCAACAACACAACTGACTGAATGTGACCTAAAACAGGGTAACATCCACAGACATGCCGACACGGATGGGCACAAGCTCATGACTTCTTAATTCTACACGAAGAACTGCAGGCAATTAAGAAATGCTGGCACTGGCAGAAATAGTTTCCCTCAGGGAAGAGCTCACCCATCAGGTATCCAATACCAAACGGTCGGTCCTGAAAACATACGTATGAGTCTTTCTACAGGCTGAGAAGATGGCACATATGTATTTGCACACACATACACACACACACACAACGACAACAACAAGGAAAGAAAAAGAGGCCGTGAGCATAAAAGAGGCAAGCTGGAGATAAATGAGAGGGCTTGGAGGGAGGAAAGGGAAGGAGGAAAACGGTGTTGATATATAATAATCTCCAAAGAAAAGAAAAGAGAAGATGGGGAAAATGCTCATTTAGCATTTGATGTATACACTCAATGGCATTCTGAATTACAAACAGGAACTGTCTCTGTCAGTAGGTGAAGGATTTCTCACCAATTAACAGAAATGAACATTTTTGCAGTCAATACAGAGGATACAGTAAGCGGAAGTGACCGATTAGCTGACGAAAACAGCCAGTTCAGAGCAGCCCTTTGCATTTGTGTTACATAAACCATCTATGCTGTACAAGAACAGGAGAAAGTAACGAACCCACAGAGACCAAGTTGCAGCTGGTTCTCCATCACCTCCACCCAGGACTGGAGTAGGGTAAGAAGGTACAAATCAGCCGCTCCCTACATAAGATAGTTCCGCGTTATTCACCTTTTTTATTAGATGCACCAGGATCGTAAAAACAGCGGCTCACACTGTTAGCATAGGGTCTTACAGAGAGATACTTTTCCCATCCGTGTTTCACTGGGTTGTCCAGCAGCCTGTGGAGGTAGATAAGCAGGTGTGTGAAACGAGACAATAGGGGTTTCTCAAAGATCGACTCCCTTTCCCTGACCCTCCAATGGCAAGGGACAGAATCTAGAACTCCGTGCTTCTTCTAGGCTGGCTCCATGGGTAAGATGTCTGTGGTTTTCTCTCGCACACCCACACTCTGCTTTCTCTAGTGAGAATAACTTCTTTTCTTTCCTCCCTGCTGACTTGTAAGCTGTCAGTCAAGTCCACGTCCTTTCTAGAGCTTTTGGGATATGAATAACACTGTCTACAGCAGCAGGTCCCTTGGGGATGTTAGCTACCGTTTCACTCAATTCCAACACAGACGGCTTGCCCTGCATCAGAGGACCTGCTACCCACTACACACATTTCTTCAGGGAGAGCCTTGCCTACGCCCCAGGAAACCAACCCTAGGTGATGTCAGAGACTGGACCCACAGTTTCTTTTGTTTTCTCCCCAGTGAGGTGGGATGTCGGCCGTGGTTTGAAAGGAGTCTCCCAGTGGTTTTGTGTGGAGCTTAACGTCATCTCCAAGTTACAAATGAAGGATGACACATTAATACCGTTAAGAGCAGAATCACAGAAGGACCAAATTCAGAAGGATGGAAAAGAAATCCCTTTATCCTTAAATGAGGAGCTATAGGCTACCTGCCCACTTGGAGTGAAATCCCACTAGATAACTAGTAGCAAGTTACACACGCTCGTTATGAAGATACATTCACTGAAGAGTAAAGAACTTTTTCAAAACCCGTTTCTATTGCCACTTTTACCAACACTGAATGTCCTGAGATTTTATTAAAGGAGAATGTGACAGAGTTTCTTTTTTTCTTTTCCTCCTCCTCTTCTTCTATTTAAGACAGCGTTTTTCTGTGTAACTTTGGAGCCTGAAACTCACCCCACAGCCCAAGCGGGCCTCGAACTCAAAGATATCCATCTGCTTCTGCCTCCCGCGTGCTGGGATTAAAAGCATATGCCGCCACCACCTGGCCTATGACAGAGCTTTTTATCCCTGCTACTCAGGGCATCATTAGTTCTAGGGCAGCCTGCATTACATAGAGAGACTGCTTCACAAGAGAGAGGAGGGGAGGAGAGGGAGAGGGAGGGAGAGAGAGAGAGAGAGAGAGAGAGAGAGGAGAGGAAGAGAGAGAGAGAGAGAGAGAGAGAGGGAATTTAGACTTTTGTTGATATCTTGTTTGACCTGGAAACTATAAAACTTAAACTCTTTCCTGCCAGTTTGACCTCTCATTAAGATTTTGGGCTCCTATCTGCTCTTTGTTATGTTAACCACGGGGTCGATGTTTCTATGCAGTTAAAGGATTGGGACCAAGAATGTGAAAGCTGACTGACAGCCATGGTCCTGTTTACGATCTTCCACCACAAATTGTCTGTCTGCCGTCTCTTATTAATCATGCTTTGAAGAGCAGAAGCATTTCACTACAGCTTTTGTGCACGAAAGGGCTTCCCTTAGTTTACCCTTCCTGGAAGACACTGCCGCAATCCTCTCCCACTAATGGGGGCATTCTGCTGCTGTTTACTCTAGCACTCCAGTCAGTGGGTGGCATTCCACCCTCCTGGGGGTTGAGGGGTTCAGGGCTGGGGGAGAGGTCCTCTAAGGAGGCCAGAGCTACCTCTGAGATGAGATTCCGAAATCACATGAAAGGGTTCCCGTCCTAGCAACTCTCAAAAAATACATAGAAACACATCTGTCCCTTATTTTTTCAGCCTGCTTTATGGTGAGTCACTAAAGTTCTTCGAACCATACAATTACACATGCTAACAGCAGGGGAAAGGGAGAGATAATAAACCTGGCAGGGATAATTTAGCCAAACCATGCTTATCCGTGGTTTATATCAATAAGGGAGACTTAAGACTTCTTTTAAGATATGTGTGCATACGTATATGCACACATACATGCACAAAGCCCTAGACAAGAATGCTATAAAACTATGCACACACACACAGAAGCACCAACTGTCTCTAGTATGTTCAAAGGTGACTAAATGTATTGAAGAAATGTAGAGCGGTTATAGACAGAATAAGAGGTTGAATGTACTCTTATGCCCTAGGTTATCATACGCCCATTATTTGATAAGAAACATTTCCTTCTGTAAGAATTATCGTAGGAAGAAATTTAACAGTTCAAGAACCAAGGGATCCTGATAGCATCTAAGAGCACTGATTTAATAAGGGAAATGAACAGGACAACTCACTACACACACTTGATCTCTCATGACATTGTTTCTATTGCTAACCTCTCACTATATAGTATGTAAATGTCATATATACAAGTATATGCACATTACACACACTTACACATTACACACTTACACTTATGCACAAACACCCACAAACTCACACTTACACATGTAAACACCTACAATACTCATAGACACACTTACATACACTCACACACAGTTACACACTCACACACACACACTTATACACACAGTTACATACACACACGTGTCATTTGTTCTGAAGGCAAGCTTTGATGAAATATCTACAGACTAAAGCAGGATGGAAGATTCTCTACAGGCCATGAAGGCATAGAAATAAATAACTACATATCTCTTGGGAGAGGAAATCCACACAGCATTTCGTCCCAGGCTGCCCTTTCAAGGTATCCAGCTTTTCAGATGTTACTAGAAGAGACTAGGAGGTGCACAGGAGAACCTAATGACCTACGGTGGCCTGCCTGAGAGAGTCTTGGGTTTTAACATTTATCCTGTGTGTTCACACGCACTTGTGTGCGTATGTGTGTGAGGGTGCACGTGGTGAACATGTACCCATGTGTCTGGAGGTCAGAGGACAACCTCACACATTCTCAGACATCATCATCCACCCTTACTTTAGAGACAGGGCACCTTGCTGGCCTGGAACTTGGTAACGTGGCTAGGCTGGCTTGCCAGTGAGCCCCACTGGTCTATCTGCCTTTGTATCCTCAAGCACTTGGGTTACCAACCTGCCCCATCATGCCTGACTTTACATTTTTTATCTTATTTAATTTTTCCTTATATGCACACATTTGTGTGTGTGACTTTGTGCATGTGTGTGTGGTGTATGTTTGCATGTGTGTGTGTGTACATGTATATGTGTGGTGTGTGTGTGTGTGTGTGAGGGTATGTTTCTCTGTGTGCCTGTGTGTGAGGGTGTATGTGTGTGATGTGTGTGTGTGTGTGTGTGTGTGTGTGTGAGGGTATGTTTCTCTGTGTGCCTGTGTGTATGTGTGTGATGTGTCTGTGTGCGTGTGCGTGTGTGTGTGTGTGTGTGTGTGTGTGTGTGTGTATGTGAGGGCATGTTTCTCTGTGTGCCTGTGTGTATGTGTGTGGTGTGCCTTTGTGCGTGTGTGTGGTGTGTCTGTGTGTGTGGTGTGTCTGTGTGTGTGTGTGTGTGTGTGTGTGTGTGTGAGTGTGTGTGGGGGGATGTTTCTCTGTGTGCCTGCTGTGGTTAGATGAGGGTATTCAATGCACTGAAACTGGGTTTGGGTTAGGGTTGGGGAAAGGGCATGGCAAAAGTGGGGAGGGGAGAGGGGAAAATAGCCTCTGGGGACAGGAGTGGCAGAAGAGAAGCGAGAAAGAGACAGAGAGAGAAAGAGAGACATGGGTGATGAGAAAGGCCCATCTTTTAAAGGGAACATAGTGAATGTGCACAGGAGGTGCTCTTAGTGGCTATAGCTGAGGACACATCCTGTCAGGACCCCAAGGGCAGGCCAGTGCAGATGCCTGAATACTAGCAGTTTGAGAGTTTCAGATTTTCTCTATGAGACTAATATTAGAAACCTGGACTGCATAGATGGCTTGCTTCACTTACATTTAAAAAACCATTTGAAACCTGAAATCCAGCAGATTAGTTACCATGACAGTAAGAATCATTATATTTGGACATTTTATTTTATTTTATTTTGGTTTTTCGAGACAGGGTTTCTCTGTGGTTTTGGAGCCTGTCCTGGAACTAGCTCTTGTAGACCAGGCTGGTCTCGAACTCACAGAGATCCGCCTGCCTCTGCCTCCCGAGTGCTGGGATTAAAGGCGTGCGCCACCACTGCCCGGCTATTCGGTCATTTTATACACCGAGCCTTCAGCACATTGGTGGTTCTGTGGGTGAGGAGTTCAGGTAGAACTTGGCTTATACTCAGGGCACAGAGGGTGGAGAAAACACGGCATCATTGTGATCCTTCCAGGAGCTTGGATCTATTTCCAAAACTCATGTGTCCATGCAATTCAGTCCCATGTGTTTACACAACGGAGGACTTCACTGTCTTGCTGATTTGGTTATTCTCAGTCCCTATGGCCCCTAAAGTTCATTGCCGTGTAGACTGTGTATGGGTCCCTCACAACGAAGATACATGTAATAAGTCTTTTTCTATCCTGCCAGCCAGCTCCCAAATAATGACATGCAGACTTTTTATTAATTATGAAATCTCGGTCTACAGCTTAGGCTCATTCTTAACAAACTCTCGTAACTTAAATTAGCCCATTTATGTTAATCTATGTTCTATCTCATGGTGGTGTTCCTTCTCTTCCATCATGTACCTTATGTTTCCTCCTCATGTCTCCTGACTCCTCCTCCTCCTCCTCTTCCTTTCTCTCCCTGGAAATCCTACCTATACCTCTTCCTATCTATTATTGGTTATTCAACTTTTTTATTACACCAATCACAGAAAATACATCTTCATACAGTGTACAAATAACCCACAACATTTCTACCTTTTTGTCTAAATAAAAAAGTTTAACTTTCCCATAATAAGACTATATACAGCAAAAATAATTATCAGGCAAGAATTGCATTCACAATGTCCAGTCATTTGTATTTGGCAAATATGGAGAAAGTACTGTTTTATTTATTCTACCTTAGTGAGTCCAAAGTTTTATACCTAAACCACTTTTTATTATAGCTTGTATTACCATCTTAAAAATATCTTTTTAGACCTTAAAATGCATTCTTAGATAAACCATTTAAGCTTTTATGTTTCTCAACCTTATAAACTTTACATCTCTTATGTAAGCTTCTGTTTTGAATTTGGTAAGAAGAAAAACTGTAACTATCTCTTTTTCAGCTCCATCAGAGACCCAAGATGGGTATAATATTACCTAAGTAAACAGAGCAAGCAACTTCCAAAACTGTAGAAATGACAGAAACAGCTGACGGCCTGGGCAATCACCCAAGATTCCTCTGCAATGTTGGGGCATTCATCTTTGCCCTACAGACCTAGAATATTTGACAAACTTTTTTGCAAAGCAGGAATTTGAAGGACTGTTTTACCTTGTCTTGGTAAATTTTGGCAGTCTCTTCCTGTTGTGCCCTGCTTGTCCAATTAGGACAGCATACTGTCAGCAGTAGAGACAAAAACAGTTTCTTGTCTATGGATAACTTTCCACAATAAAAGCAAATTCCATATGGATGTTCTTCAATGCCCATGATCCTTTTGTTAAGTAAATTGGCGCTGCCAGAAGCAGATGTAACTCACTATCATGAAAAGTCTTATCTTATTGAAACATCTCAAGTGCCATATTTTATAGGTCTCTGAAGTGTTTAAAGACCATCCGTCCATCTAAAATATATCTCTGTATGACCTTGAAAAATACCTAACTAACTACTAACCTTTATTTCCTAATTATCTTAAATATATTATATTGTTAAACGAGCTTCATAGGTACAATACCTTAAACAAAAATAGACATACATAATATAATATAACAAAAAATAATCAAATTTGTGTCAATATACAAAAACTATATCAATGTAAAATATTTAAGACTTGTAGTTCCTTTTTAGTTTGGAAGTAGATTCAATAATCTACCATTTTTATCCTATCATTTCTATATCCTCCCTTTTTCTTTTCAGAATGATATCCCTGAATCTAATTTCCATTGCTTAATTTCCTCCCTGGCCTTGACCCATAACAATTTGTAACCAACCCCCCTAAATAATGACAAACATCCATAACCCTGAAATAACAATAAACCAGCTACCCCATCTCTTGGGAATGCGGGTGCCATGTTCTCTAGACTATTTCTTGTTGTCTGGGGGATATGGCACCTTTAGGGGACCCTGAGAAAATTGGGATCACGGTAAAGACCTGGGAAAACTAGCTGTATCATTGGTTGTCTATTCTCTGTGTGATTGGGAAGTGCAGGGCTTATCTGAAGTCCTGACGAAAGTAGTCTGTGTGGCTGGACATCTCAGCTAGCTACCCTGAGATTTTTTGGACTGTATAATGAAAGTGTAATAGAAACACCCATACCATATTAAAGAATGGCATGTAATAATAAGCCATGAGGACTCTGTACTCAACAAGAATTATCCTGTCTCATCCAATCTCAGAGCTGTTTCCATGTCGAGAGAGATCAGCAAATATGTCACTTGTAGTCTCTATTTTTTTTAATGTCTGCCGCCAAGATCCTCAGGAGGTCTCCCTCAATCAAATCTGATGGTGTATTAATTTTGAAGAGAACTATAACTCTTTGCTTCCTGTGGAAATAAAGGCATAATCTCTCCCCCAACACATTTTCAGACTTTCATTTCGAAGTTAAGACATTCTTAAAATATATAGGTTGGTTTCATTTAGCAATTGCCATAACCCAGCAGTTCTCCGCAGTTGTTGCACACTCATTAGCATTTAAAAACTCAAAGTCAACAAAGCTCCATGTAGGATCCAGAAACCCTACGTATTTCCCATCCTTACCCATATTACTTCACTCTCTCTTTAAAGACTTTATTATTTTTAAACTAGTTTTTTTTTTTCTATTACTGTTCATCCCTATTTTCTTTCTTCGGCATCTAAGCGCATTTTTAAACACACGTTACCTTTTAGTATCCTAGATACTGGATCTAGCTTTACTAAGTGACTGCAGCATTCTCTGACCACGTGAAATGAATCTAAAACTGCTATGTTAGCCATCACGCGGCTTGGCTTAGCACCTGGCGCACCGGTAGCCCCAAGCAGCAGGCAGTGGTCAAGAGCCGTTTCTCCATGCTGCCCAGCACCGGTTCACCTGAGAGACTGCAGAAATAGAAACCCACATCCGGTTCCTAGTCCAGAACTTTCTTAGCTTTCTCAGGCCCTATGTCTGAATACTCGAGCCTGCCTCCACCTTGAATGTCATATGTAGTGAGTCTTTTTCTGTCCCACAGTCAGCTCCCAAATAATGACATCAAGGCTTCTTATTAATTCTAAAATCTTGGCTTGTAGCTGGGGCCTGTTCCTAACTAGCTCTTATAACTTAAATTAACCCATTTATATTAACCTCTGTTCTATCACACAAGTGGTACCTCTCTTCCATCTTGTGCCTCCTGTTTCCTCCCCATATCTCCCAAATTCTTCTGCATGCCTAGAATCCTCCTCCTCTCCCTTTCCCTTCCCAGAAATTCTGCCTATACCTCCTACTTCCTTATTGGCCATTCAGCTTTTTATACATCGATCACACCAAATACATTTTCACACAGTGTAAAAATATTCCACAACAGACATGTCACTCAGAACCCCCACTCAATCTTGTGATACAACAGAGTCTTGGATGGCTCTTTGTCACGTTTTGTAAGACCCAAAGTTAAACGGTAAGTCCCACCTGCCCAAAGACCAGATAACTTCCTAAAATTCTGAAAATTGTAGTTCTTGAAAGATAACACCTGCTCAAGGACCAGGAAACTTCCTGGGATTCTGGGAGTTGTAGTTCTTGAAAGATAACACCAAAGTTTCATGGGGGAGTAGGGTGGCCTATTGGTTTTGCCCATTTAAGTCCCGTCAATGTGTCTTAGAGCCACTTACCTGGAAAATTTCCAGGTGATGGTCCTGACCAAATTCTACGTTGGTCAGTATTTAATATTTTAATAGAAGTTTGCTTAAATTTGGCCAAAATAGTGGAACTAGTTTTTCTGACTAATTTTAGGATTAACACATTCTCACATAGTCTAAGGGAGTGACAATCCCCACCTTTGCGGAACAGAAGGGTAGAAGCAATGACAAGGTCCTGGAAGATCAACTTCCATTCTGGCCAATGAAACAGCAGAATTTCCCAATCAAAGGCCATAAGGCCAGTCCTTTAGCCCTTAAAGGGATCTCATCTACCTTTAGAAATTCTGATATCTCTTTAAGCAGCCCTCACTCAAGATGTTGAAAGAGCAGGCTATGGATCAGCTAGTGATGGCCAGTCTAAACCTTCTGACTACTGATTCCAGTCCTCAGAGATGCTGGGAGACTCTTAATCCAAACTCCTTAAATGCCATCAGTGGTAGCGTGGGCGTAGAAGTGGGTAGCTTCTTTAAAAAAGAAAGGAAAAGAAAAGAGAAAACCCAACAGTAACACCTAGGTTTAAATTCATGCCCAGCTCGTATTTGACAATCCTTCTGATAGCCCAAATACTATAAATTTAGTTGATGATAGCAGAACAGATGGGAAAACCATATGGCTTGTAGGTAGCGTGTCATGCTTGGTATTTGTGATACATTAGGGGAATTTATTTTATTTTGTCTCCTTCCTTGTGGAACTCTGTGATATTTTATCAAGAGGATTTTATATGCCTTTTGACTTATTTCTACAGTAGCATTAAACTCTCTGTGACTCAAACATGCCATTTTAAGTAGTTGGTTTTATAACCACTTCAGCGCACACGTCTACGTACCTGGGCAAAACCTTCCTTCAGGAGAGAAGTCCTTAGTTCCTGGCAGTCTGTGGACAGAGATTACCCGTGAAGGAATGGAGGCAAGCATTCGTGGAGACTGACTCAAGCAAAGCTTATTAAAGAAGGTTCGTTCAAATGAGATTTAGGTTAGAACATGGGCCTTAAGGTCTAGATTTAATGTTAATATTTGTAACTTCACACTTTAGAAAGAAAACTTGGCTTTCTTTCTTTCTTTCTTTCTTTCTTTTCTTTTCTTTTAACAGATATGTTTAAAATACTATGTTTCATCCTGTTAGGTGAAAAACAGAAACTTGATGTGTAGGGAAAAAAAGACATAAACACATTTGTTTATATATGACCTTCAGCTAGATTTGTTTGGGGCTAGACAGAGGCCCTCAGAACCCTGGATCACTTTGAAGTTTATCTGAGTTGAAATGAAACTTCCTGATGCTTGCCTGTTAGCAATTTTGTAGTTTTTTTTTTCAAAGCTGAGTATTTACTTAAAATTTAAAATTTTTTTTTTTTAACACAAAGGACACGATGAAAAAGATATTTCTCCTCAGAGGCAATAAAGAGTAAAGGTAGACTTAGCAATGAAACATACTTTAAATAAGGATTGTGAAAATTCCTATAGCTACTGGCTGCTTAACAGTCTGCCTGTACTGAAGTCACTTCATCTTGAATTATTGGTAAATTTTCTTCTATCAGACCCTTTCAGTTTCTCTATATGACATTTCCCCTTTGCTTTGCCTCTGACATCACTGTATGGATCTCATATTTCTGGCTACCTTTGGAAATGAACGGCTTTTTTTTTCTTTTTGGCATTTTACATACACTACTTCTCCCTCGATGAATTTTTATTAGTTCTCCTGTTACTCGTGGTTTGAGCTTGCTTTCACACATACAAACTCCACGAAACTGGGAGAGAAGAAGAGAGGTCATATTGAACGGATTCTCTTATACACATCCGTATAACATGCATTTCTGGCTTCCTCTTAATAATGGACAAAGAGTAGAACATTACATCTAGGCAAATTTTATACTTCCTGTTAAGGTACTTCAAGTTTAACTAATTACTAGTGTTTGTTTTGAATTATTAAGGCCAATCATACATGCTTTATGCTTTGTAAGAAAAAGGATTTCTAAAGCAATTTCACACTCTTAATTCAATGCAAGGGAGGTGCGGATGTCTCTCTTCTGTCTCGTAGCACATAACCTCCCCTTCGTTATCCTTTACTGGAGATCTGCATTTCTAATTGCTGATAAAAAAATGTGGCTAGCTGGGCAGTGGTGGCGCATGCCTTTAATCCCAGCACTCGGGAGGCAGAGGCAGGCGGATCTCTGTGAGTTCGAGGCCAGCCTGGTCTACAAGAGCTAGTTCCAGGACAGGTTCCAAAGCTACAGAGAAACCCTGTCTAGAAAAACCAAAAACAAACAAAAAATGTGGCTAATGATTACCACCAAGGATGGTCTCCTTAGGTACGCCTTGGGTTTGTACATCTAATTGCTTTAGAGAGATATACAATGTTGCTCATCCACTACGGATGTTTTCACCATGCTGCACAGCATCTGCGTGTCCCCTACTTCACAACTCTAAAACGACCCATCTTTACACCATTTCCACATTCTGACATTTCAAAAATGTTCAGAATGCCAAACTCACTCACTCATGTAGAGATATCTTGGTTTCTGTCAAATTTCGGCAGTTTTGAAGAAAGGCTACCCAAAACATCCTTGAGCAAGCTTTTGTGTGGATATCAGTTTTCAACTCCTGGGGATTTGCAACTCTGTTCAGTAAGAGTACCATCTAGCTCTCCGGTGAAGTGGCTACAATGTTTTGAATTCTCATCAGCAGTGGGTGAGAGTCCCGGTTGTTTCATGACTTGCCACCATAATTCCTGGGAAGATGCAGAGGTCACCCTGGCATCCAGTCATCCCTTTAGCCTCCATCCTCACTGACCTCTAAGAAAGTCACATGTTGCACCATGAGCGGCATCCTTTGGCTGTTGCCGATTGATCTAGACTGGGGCCACGGCACTCAGCCTGTGGCAGTACTTCATTGCTGTTTTAATGTCCGTTTCTCCGATGAAATATGATGTAATCTTTTTATATTCCCCTTTGTTGTCTTTGTTCACGCTAAAGTGTCTATGTTCGTTTGCAAATTATTTTTAAATTGGACTTTTTTTCTTATTGTTGAATCTTAGGAGTTTTTAATGCATCTTTTATCATGCATGTCTTTTACAAATTCTTCCCTCTAGTCTGTGGCTTGTCTTGTCCTTCTCTTGGCTATGACTTTTGCATAGATGAAGTCCAATTTATCAACTTTTTCTTTCATGGCCTGTAGCTTTGGTGTTAGATGTGAAAGAGAACCGTCACTAAAATGAAGGTCATTTGGATATTTCCAGTGCTTAGAACCTTCTCGTCTGACATTTCACACTGGGGTCAGTGATGCGGCTTCCATGAGGTTGTGTGAAGCAAGCAAACCTGTGTCTATGTTTTCTCTCCTCTCCCTCCCCCCTCAATGTTCAATCCTTTTGGACATTAAATTGTTTCAACATCACTCATGGTGAAGATTCAGATGGCTTAGATCTCACAGTTGTACCATAGCTTATTCAATCCAATTTACAGGCAAGGGCTGTCACCTCTCAGTGAAGTCGTGTGGTTTCTAACAAAATCATGCCATCGCAAAAGAGCAAAGTCAGCTGACAACCTCTGATCACTTGTCCACGTAGTGACGGCTCACCTCTCTTCCCATTTCTCTGTGGTACAGCAAGCCGAGCACCACCGACTTCTCCCGAGCTTCCAACCCAGGAAAAAGGCCAGTCTGTTTCATTAAGTTGTCCCGTAATTTTCCCATTCTTCTGTTTACTCTTTGTTTTTCAGAGATGTCCATTGCTCCTATCTAATTATCTTCCCTCCCTCTATAATCCATTCTTCCTGGTCAGATGTGTGGGTTAGCTAATATCTACCGGATGAGGTCAGGTCTCCCTTGAGGTTGGTAAAAATTGTGGCAAGGCTACTGTCTATAACCCTCTTAATTTATTTGTAATAAAATAAAGTCTTGTTACAAGTTGCCTTCTAAGTGGACCCAGTAAGCGAGGACTAGTTACTGCTGGGTGGATGCTTAGTGGTCCTCACGCAGCTTATTTTTGGAGCAGAAATGACTGATTTGATCCATTTGTGAAACTGTCTTCCTTTCAGGTTGTCCTTAAGGCAATCATGGATCCATTGAACATCTCACAGCGACTGTTTTCACCCCGCCGTGGCCATCAGCGCCAGGCTGTTTGTCAGATGATTTAGGCATCTGTCACTCTGTGGACTTCATGCTGTGTTTGCTCTTAGTATAAGCTAATGAGCCGCAGAGCCCTGTGTTTTGTGATCAGCCCACTCGAAACACCTCTTTCCCCTTTTGTGATGAAGTCATGAGTTTGGCATGTAGGCAGGTTCACCTGTTTCAGATCCAGTTTTGTTTTTAGGGCTTGCCTCTGTCATTTGCTTGTCTTAAGCATAAACATATTTTTTTTTGTGATTTCAAGGGCATAACTCTATGAAATAGATGGTGGGGAGAAAGTATGCATTTTTAAAAATGTACACTAATCAGAATTTCACTTCCACCCCATCAGCCATACTCTAAGCCATTTTCAGTCATTTTGGCTTGTAATGCTAGTGTTTTTCTTATTTTTCAAATACAATTAAACATATGTATATGTACAGCCATTTATCACTATATATGTTATATATATGTATTTACATATATAAAATATTATAGCTAAGAATAAAGTGTATCAGGGCTGGAAAAATATTCTATATAAAAATGTAAGTCTGCCAGGGCTGGAGAGATGGCGCAGAGCTTCAGAGTTCTGGTTGGACTAGGAAGAGGTGGCTAACAATGAAATGTCCTTTGTACCCGATGGAAAGAAAAA
This sequence comes from Microtus oregoni, assembly GCF_018167655.1. Classification (NCBI taxonomy): domain Eukaryota; kingdom Metazoa; phylum Chordata; class Mammalia; order Rodentia; family Cricetidae; genus Microtus; species Microtus oregoni. The sequence continues at coordinate 38,182,242 of NW_024543077.1, read as the reverse complement.
AATCTGGCTTTCTCCAATGGAGTGCCAGTGGGCCTATCAACCACTCCAGGCCGGCCTCATGTTCAGGAGTAGTTGACCAAGTTTTTTTCTATGCTTTAATTTGGTTATAGTTTGGTGGTTTATTTCTATTTCTATTTTTATTTTTTTGGAGGGTAGTGTTTTGTTTCCTTGGCTTTAGGGATTTTTGTTGTTGTATTAGGTTTTTGAGAAAGAACTTAAAGTTGGCTGGGTAGGGAGGAAGGGGATCTGGACAGATGCGGAGGGGAAGGATATGATCAAAATATATTTAAATTTCAAATGGTTTCAAATAATAAAAGGTGTAATTTAAAAAGAAGGAAAAAAGGAAGCGTCTTTAGGAATGAGATTTTGAAATCTTCAGTTGGTAACCTTTCGCTTCACGGGGAACACAGCTTCGGGCACAATGCTGTTCCGGGATCACTAGGAGCCCAAAGCCCTCTGTGACATCACAGCCCTCAGACTGACCTTTGTGATGTCATCGCCTACTCCCTTTTGCAGGACTCCCGAAGCGCCGCTGGGATCTGCAGAGCACAAAGCCGGTTCAGACAAAGCCGGTTCAGACGTGGGGTATGTGCAGGTAGTGTGAAGTGTCCGCTTTACAGGAAATGGCAGAGGCACCTCCGGAAATCCCGGAAGCTTCTTCAGAAATCCCGGACGCTTCTTCCGAAATTTCGGATGCTTCCCCTCATGACGTGTCAGCTGATCCAGAGACCCCTTCCAGCCGCCCTCTGTGTGAGGATACAGGTCAGGGGGACTCAGACTTGTGGGCTATCATCGAGGAGAGTGCATTTCAGGTCCTGGCTCAGCGGTTCTTGATAAAGAGGCCGCCCCATACCCTCTGTGCCTCCGAGCCGGATGAAGACAGTAATTTATTCTCGATGACCTTTCCCAGAAAGCTTTGGAAAATAGTGGGAAGTGATAAATTTAAATCTATTTGGTGGGATGAGGCCGGGACTTACATAGTCATCAATGAAGAACTCTTCAAAAGGGAAGTGTTGGAGAGAAAGGCCCCCTTCAGAATATTTGAAACGGATAGCATGAAGAGTTTGGTCCGGCAGCTGAATCTGTACGGATTTAGGAAGATGAGGCAGAATTTCCAGAGATCTGCATCGCTCCCTGACTTCCTGGCTGAAGAAAAAGGAGTCTCTCCCTCATGTAAGTTACAGTTCTATCAGAATCCAAACTTCTTGCGTGACTATCCCCATCTTATAGAGAGAATGAAAAGGAGAATTGGGATAAAGACTGCTTCCCGGGGGGCGGCCCCATCACTTCTGGGTTTTAAGAACAAACATTTTAGTCCAGACTTGGACAACATGGATGATCACAGTTTGGGTGTAGCTGTTCAAACCAGCGAGAGCAATCTCTTGTCCAAGTCCAGCATTTCAAACGTCTATCTGAGACAGAAGCCTTCTACTGCCCAGGGAGATTCTGATCCAATGGACGGAATCAGAAGGGACTTCTCTCGGGCGACATCGAGCTCCTATAGACCCCCTGAAGAAATTCTAACGCAGCGCCCTACTCCCGTCAATGAGGTGTCCCCTCTCCACATGGACTCGCAGAGAATCTACGCCCCAGCAAACGACAACACGGTGAATTTCATTATAACCTCGATCACCCAAAACCACAGGGATGTGCCTCACTTGTGGAAGAGCTGTTTTGAAAAACAGGCAGAGCCTTCTCCTTTCCAACCCGGGTTCCGTCACTTTTCATCCAGCTCACCGACGTACTCTGACTCAAAACCACTGGGTGAACCCAAGTTACCAACGCACAAGGAAAGGGTAGCATCTAGTACCTTGGCGTCAACATCAAACCATCACCCGTCTTCATGATGCTATCAATTGTCTAATTTTCTAATCTACTTGGTTGTTTATGGAGATATTCAGCATGTCAGAGATTAGAATTCTTGTTGATAATCAGGCGTGTACCTGAAACCGTCACAATTGAGCAATAAAACTCGATGTGTACCTTAAAGAGGACTGATTGGTCTTCTAGACCTCCTGAATTTGCTTCTCAGTCCATAGGACAACTAGAAACTCTCTGGACCTCAGTTCCAGGCTGTCCATTACCCTCTTCTGGCCTCCACGGGCAGTACCGGCATGTGGTGTGCAGACATGCATGCAGGCAAAACATATCCGCACACACAAAATGAAATACCAGACTTAAAAAGAATGTGTACATGCATACAAGTAAATACTGGTAGCTCTATACAAATATATCTGTGTATCCATATGTAGAGTATACACATATGCACACATGCAATACACATTAAATGTGATCTATTTAATAAAGCACACATAGACACACAGAAATAAGTTTTTAGATCTTTATTTTTTTTTCACTTTGCAAAGTGCCAGAACATCACCCATCTTAGCCTATAGTCCTTTTCATTTTTCTTTATAAATGTACTAATGTAGTTCAATTAGCTTTGGTCAGTGGGCCTAAAGGCAGCTTTTTTTTTTTTTTTGGTTTTTGGAGACAGGGTTTCTCTGTGGCTTTTAAAATATTTTTTTCTGTTGTAGTATAGAGTATTCCAGTAAATGCACTTGTAGCTTTGATTTTTTTTTTCCTTTTGACTTTTTTGGTTTAAAGTTTTAAATTTTAGGGTTCTATTTCCTAAATAATCTCTCTTTTCCAGGGAGGAAGAATAATCCCATTCTTTGTATGAAGAGCTTGGGACTTGGATATGTCATCTAGATTTAAATCTGCATCTCAATTTTAGGGGGCCTCCATTTGTAATCCTTCCTACATATCAAAATTATATAGGATGGGATCATACATAGTATGTGACTTTTCTATAGTCCGCAAATTAAGAATGTTATATAGAGTTACTTGTGGTCCATTCTGATCACGCTTGCCTGTAATATTCTCTAAACTGTCGGTGTTTAGGAGCCAAAGTGAGCGTTGCCAAACATTCTCCTGAATATTAATTGAGAAAATATGTATGAAACTTCTCTGTGTATGGCGCTGTACTAGACACAAAGCAGCCCGTGAGCAATGTCTCCCATGATGCTCTGCTCTATCTCGGCTTCCTCACGTGCCCTCGGCTAAGGTGATTTGCCTTTGTGGAAGTCGGGGTTTTTAATCTGAAGAAGAATGGGAGCCGTAGCTCCTGCTTTGCTTGTTTCATTGGACTCCCGGAAGAAGCAGCTGCAGAGATGAACGTGCAGTAGGTCGCTAAAATATAAAGAGCAGTAAAATCCATAGGATAGTCATCGTTACGATCGCAGTGCTTCGCTATTATCTTCCCCAGCAGACTCAGCTGTCTGCGAAGCTCGAGTGGAGTCATTGTTCCTGTGATAGTTCCTCAAAGCAGCTGCTACAGAGGATCAGGCATGGAAGGTACGAAACACTTCGTTTTACACGCCAAGGGTGTCCAACACAAATTTCTAGAGAGGCTGCACAGAGACGATCAGGAAGGTCATGACTGGAGATGAATTCCAAGCCCAAAGGTGTTCACATTGAAGTTCGCAGATATCACGGGGACGCGAACAAATTGGGGAAAGGGTTGCGCAGCAGTCTGTGTACTCAGCGTTGAGATGGGCTTTAGACCGATGTTCTGTTTGGGAAAGGAACCTCCTCCTTCCTCATCTACTGGATAACCTTATCAATGAGGGTTTTGGCAACCGCAGTCAAATCATCATTGTAAAAACCGCTAAATGTGAAAACAGTAGCAAAAAGATTTTGTAGTTACACGTTTTACTAGTGAAATATAGAGTGAGCCGTATCCTTAGAACTTGTCTCAGACAGGCAAGCACTTGTTATGTGATCCGTGTTTTATTCACGAGCACCCCAGGGTCAGATGTTGTTATCTTACTGCTTTGTAAAGAAAATTTATTTTTAATTAATTTATATTTGAGCCAGGGTCTTACTCTGTAGACCTGGGCATCCTGAAATCCACTATGTTGATTAGATTGGACTCTAGCTTCCATAGATCTGCCTGCCTCTGCCTCCCGAGTATTGGGATTAAAGGTGTGTGCCACCGCCGCCCAGCACTGACCAAGAGACACCCTTGGGTGCACTTCCTCCTTGTTGTTTGCTAACTATGTCTGATGTGTTTTTGTGTTCTCCAAGGTCTCTGAACACTGTGAGTCTGTCTTCCACCGCTGAGAGTTTAGAACGCTTTTCCTATCCAAAGAGCCTTGACCATCCTATTTGAAACAAATACAACCCACAACAAACCAAAGAGTAGAGTCCTGCAATTTCGTGTCAACCGTGTTTGTTGCTGAGTGGTAAACAGGGGACAAGGTTCAGAAAAACAGAGCAAACCTGAATAGATTTTGGAACTTGCAATTCAATAGAAAAATAATAAAAAATCATTCAAAGTGAGAGATATTATCTGTCAGAGAAAGAACTCTATACCTGGCCATTTCGCACCTCGGCTTTGCTCGCAGTGAGATCAAAAACAACAAAATCACTCCCTGTGACAACCTGAGTGCCTGGATACCATGTTTACACACTTTTTGTCCGTCCTGCATTTTTGACACTTCCTACAGCTCGAAGTGAATGAAAACCCAGAGGGACATGATGAATGGATTCAGCCCTCATTTGCGTTGACTCAAAAGGCAATTTTTACATTTTCAGAGCCCGAAAGCTGCCGTGGGGAGAAATTGCTCAAGGATAAAGATATCCCACCGGCAAAGGAGGTGTTCGTGTTTTTAAGACAGACATCCCTTCAACTTCCAGCTTGCAGCTGGACTGGAGGAGGCAGAGGGTTTCGGTGTCTGGGTGATATCTCTCACTAAGGGATCACACTCCTCCACGCTCAGCAGTGAGCAGGCCCTCTCAAAGAAGCCGGCTGCCCACATACATTTATGGTGTTGCTGAAGTGTTTTTGGAAGAAAGCATTAAGGAGGGAACATGTCACCCCTGAGCAGAATGACTTTCATTTGATCTCTATTTCCTGGGGCTCTGGTCTGGGTGCTACTTTCGAAGATCTGGCCTTGGAAAAATATGATTTCTTATGGCTTTTCAGGAGAGTAAATGCCAATCAGCCCTACAAATGGTAACGTGCCCAGTTCGGGTGTGGCTTGGGTAGACGAAGAAGGGAGACAAAGACAGGTTTCATGCCCCATTAGAGCGGCTTAGAAAGTTTGATTCTAGTTATCCCCCTGCCCTTTTGCTGTTTGGTATCAAAGCATGACTTCATGCTTATAGGCAAACACTTCCAACTCTCAGACCCTGGCATTCTCATGGGAATTTTCGGGTCTTTTAAAAGGGAAGAAAGACAGGGATTTTAATGCACTACTATACTGTTCTTATTCTATACAAAGCATGTCTGTGTCATCCCATAAACAGAGATTTTCTTTTCCGTGTCGAAATAGATATGATACACCCACTAGCAGTTTTAAAATATTTAAGATTGCAAGCAAAATCTTTATAGTTCGTTACAAAACAAACAGCAAGCCAACAGTCCTGCCAACTTACCTTGTTTTCCGTTCCATGTCTAGAAATGATGACTTCGTTTAACTCTTATCTGTACGCACTCAGCATATACATCACACAGTATCTCCTGTTGGCTAAATTTCACGAAAAGTACAGAGCGGTACAGAAGTGTTAACGATAGCATTGCTTATTATAAGTTATTAGAAGACATCTATGTTATAAAAACCAGAATGGGATTGGTAATGTTCTGCCTAGCTATATAAAGTAACATCATATTCTCAGGAAAGTTATGGAGATTATAGGGGGAGTGTATCTTTGCGACCTGGAGAGCTGCCAACCCCACCCAAGGTTCAGTCTCCAGCAGTGAAGTAAGTAGAGGAACCTATGTCTGTCTGAAGAAACTGTGCTCAAATGTACCACTAAAAACCTTACTAGAATATAGAAGACGAATTTATGTTTTATCCTAGCTCTTTCTAAAAGCCAGATTAACTGCCAACTGCTTTTTGGTGTCTTTACTTGGATATTTTGCAGGCATCACGGTCACCAAGGCCCTTGTTCTATGAAACCAGTCTTCCTGCTATGCCTTCCGTCTCGGTAAACTCTGTTCTTGCTGGACAAGTCTCCTTTGCAACTTCCACACCCAAGGCCTGCCGGCCCTCCATCCCATTTAGGGCCAACTTCTGTTTCCAATGCAGATTTCCAAACAGATTGCAAATAGCTGTGTCTGCCTTAGGAAAGCCGCAACCAGGGAAGTTCCCGTGGCCTCTTGCTCAGTCTTCTGCTCAGTCTTTGTGCCTTAGGTTTGGCTGTTCCTCCCTTAGAAGGCAGGGGAAGCTACAAACATTTTCAACGACTTTCTGTTGCTTGTAGGCAAGTTCAGTTTGATGGCTGCCCTATTCCTGGGTCGTGAGGACTGTGGGAGGCTGGTCCCCAGCCCTGCCAAGCCTCATGCTATACCGTGTGTCTTTTTGTTCTCCATCTTCTTTCTAACTTCTCATCCAGTTTCTTCCTCAGGGCTGTCTTACAGCCCATGATCTAGTCTTGGAGTCTTCCTCTACTTGTTACGCTTCATTTCAATCCTTTTTTTTTTTTTTTGGATGTCAGTTGTATCTTTCTCCTGTCTCTCTTTTTCTCGCTCTTTCCCTCATAATCGCTTTTCATCGCTACTCACACTGTTTCTTGTCTGTCATTCCTAGGGGAATGGTTGCTTCCCGGGGACTGGGCTCGGTCTTGCTCACAGCTCTTTCCCCGGTGACCAACATGGTTCCTGGCACAGCCAGATGCACAATAGCACCCAGCATGAAGACAGCTGCACGGCGACAGAACCGGGTCATTTCAGTATTCAAGTATTTGCAAACCGGCTAGTCTTAAGCTATAACATGGTTGACTTTTTCTAAGTTTCTTTCTCCGTGTTGGCCCAGGTAATTAGCTGGAAATAAACACGCATTTTCTTTATTCTTCTATCCCATAGAAAAACGGTAAAGTAATTTTACATGTAGGTTGACAGCAAAAAAAAATTAATAGGAATTTTGATAAAAGTGCAATGCTAACAGCCCACAGCCTTTGAACGGCGAGGCATGCTGGGCTGCATGGTCTTTCTCTGTGAGCCACAGGAATCGAAAGGTATTAGACCAGCTGCAGGCATACTCCCTATTATTCCGTGATTGTAACAGAACACATTGAGAATTAGAAGTTAACGTTGAATGTGAGCGCTATAGAGCCGAGACAAAACACGCTCTCCGACTCGCAAAAGTAGAATTAAATTCTGCTCAGAGCGCATACATCAGATGTGGGTAAAATAATATCGGATATTTTGAGATAAATGGGGCTGTATATAATAGAGTAAGTAACATTTGAGTTGTGGCAATGGAAGTTGAGGTGCTAATGATCCATTTGATGCGTAGAGAATGCTAGCAGCATTATACAGAAATTTAACTGCCAAAAATTTAAAGCTTATTCTTTCAAACTTTCAATTCCTCTAGACATAGAGTTTGTGTCTATTTTAAGTGTCTAGCAACCCACTTACTTCTTAAATGTTCTCTGTGTTTCTTTAACCTTAGGAATAGAACTTAATATGCACTTAACAGCCATATGTATGTAATTTCTAAGCATTGTTGATTAGATCCATATTTCTCAATGAGAGGTCACCTGAAAATGACCATGGGAACAGCCGCGAGAGAAAATGGATCTTCCTAAAATACATGTAGAAGAAAGGACTCAACCACACGCAGCTCTGGGCTAAATGGCACATTAGATAGAGATGAACTTGCGCTATGTCATGCTTAGTGATCTTTCTAGCACAGATGACCACTCCACAATAGAAGCTCCGGAACCTGAGGACCTGTGAATCCCTTGTATAGAAGGAAAGGACTTTCGAAGGGAGGACTGGGTTAAGGGTCTTACCCTGGTGAGATTATTACGAATGGTCTAGGTGGGTCCCAAATTCACCCCCCATATCTTTATATGAGGTAGGAAAAATGAGGTTCTGGATACAGAGTGGAGGTGGCCATAGGCTGATGGAGGCAGATTGGGTGATGTGGCCGGAAGAAGGGATGCTATAGAAATGGAAGACTGGACTGGGTTCTCCCCGAGAGCTGCTGGAGGAAGGACACCTTCAGTTCCGTCCAGCGACAATGGTCTCAGACTCCTGGATTGAGGAACTGCAAGATAGTAAATCTCCTCTTTTAACTGCCATGGCTGTGTTAATTTGTCAGGTTAAACATTGATTTTCCAATCCAGACACTTGACTTTGCTGGCATCCGAAAACTTCCCCCAAGAGTTTTCCAGAACGACAGTATTAAATGATTCATTATAAAGGTAAACATTTTTTTAAGTGAAAAAGTGATATCGTGAAAATGACGAAATTTTAAAAATGTGCTTCTTCTTGGAAGAGGAGGCTGACAGGTGGCGAGAGCCAGAGGCATTGCTGTTTTCTGCACATAGTGGGGCAGATACACATGTGGTCTTAGAGAGCTTGGGACAGTGTGGGGAGGCAGGACCTAGGCGAGCTGAAGCCAGAGGAAACTCCCATGTGGAGAGGGAGTTGGAGCACAAATTTCCACCCAGACCTGAGATGCTATCAGTAGCTGATGGCTTCCAGGTGAGGGAGAGTCAGCTTTCTTTAAAGGGGTGGCTACTGGCTGGCCTCATGCCCTCTGGCGATGGTCAAACACCAAAGACTCTAGGCAACATTAATGGGATCCAGTGGCTTTGAAATAACAAATGAGGAGGCCAGGTTGGCTGGGTATAAAATGGAGGGAGTGGATGCGAGGGGATGAGTTCAATCCAAATACAGCATAGGAAATTCCCAAAGAATTCACAAAAATTAACCCTTTAAAGTCTACTAAAACCCAGTCTTTCATAATTTCAGAACAGACTGCATTGAAACTATCACCAAAGAACTTCATGCCAAAAGGTTTTTAAAATGAAGTGAGTTCTAATTTTCATTTTACTTTTTCAAAGCAGCTTAATCATAATTAATTAAAGTGTTCCTATCATCGAGGTTATAGAGTACTCAAGAAGTGAAGATTCATAAAATAGGCAAGTCAGCTATAATAATCTAAAATGTTATAACATATAAAGGGGGAATTGTTAAGGACAAGTTGATGATTACAAAATCAGACAAGCATGTGATGAATTAATTTGCTTGTTTCATTATTAATGAAAAATTTGTCAACTGACCTTAAAAAGTGTTGTTTTTTAAAATAATATTCTAGGCAATCTAGATAGTTTTTCTTGATATTGTATGTAACTTACAGATACAATTGGCTTGTTCTATTTATTAAATTTAAACCCTTTTATTTGAAAACTGTTCTATATTTAGAAGATGGTAATAAAGAAGTTATAAATCATCTGTATTTCTTAAGTTCTTTTTGCTGTTGAAGGCATAGAAATGGAATTGAGTTAGGAATCCTTTATCTAGTTTTGTTTAGACAATTGTGACAGGTACAAATGCAATTTTATTTACCTTTCTTATTCAATTCAAGCACCTTACTTCATCTTCCCTATTGCAGGGAATTTTTAGCATTTTTTTCTATAAAAACAAACTCCTTTGTCTTGTTTTCGGTATCTGAGGGAGACTCTTCAGCAGCCCACATTAAGTGATATGGTAGACAGAGTTCTTCTTGAAAAATCTCCTTAAGCCATGGAGAAATTGCTCTATTCCTAAAAACCAACAATATACATTATGGATGGATATGAAATTCTATCATGTGTTTTAGTCACAGTTAATATGATCATATGGTTTTTTCTTAAGTTTATTAATTACTAATATAGAAATGCTTGGCTGTCTAAACGTTGAACCAGCCTGGCACCTAGAATAAGCTCTACTCATAACATACAGTTATTTTTATTCATTGCTGGGGTTTAGCTTACTAGTCCTTTATTCGGCATTATTGCAGTGTAAAATTTATGACAGATGCGGATCTGTCTTTTTGTGTGTTATCACCTTTGGGATCAGTGTGGCATTAGTGTCATAAATCAAGCTGAAGGTCGTTCTTCCTGTTCTCTCTGCTGGGGTAAAATAGTGTTCGTTCCTTGACTCTTAGCTACAATCTCGCCTGAGACCACCGGCACCTTAAATTCTCTGTTTTTGATCTCTGTGATTATCCATTTGGTTATACAATAAGCATTGGGCTGATCGGATTATTCGTTTGTCTTGACTGAAGACTTGGGTTCGGTTTCAATGGTTTATGTCTTCCTTTTTTCCAGCTCCACAGATTTCTATCCTTACGTGTATTCTCCTGCGCCCCCCCCCCATGTTATGTGGGTCTTATTTCTTCAGTTTGGAACTACAAATTGAGGGCCACCCTGTAACCATTAGCACCACCTTAACAACACTCTAAACTCAGAACATTGTATTTGCTTTCAACAAGTGCAATTGTTAGCTGTCTGCCTGGACTAATGGAGGAATATTTACGTGTTTAACATTAACTATCAAATATCGGAAGTTTTTTTTTTCTATTACTGATATCTAATTTGATTCCACTAATGGGCAGAGGAGATAGTCTATGTGCTTTTAATCATTGATTTTAAATCTGTTATCATTTGCCTATGTCTCTGGATGTGATCTAGCCTGGTGAACCTGCTATAGATAATGCAAGACAAGGCTTGTTGTGCAGGTTCTTGGCCCAGTTCTGTGTTCCAGTTAATTTCCTTCTTTGTAGTTTATCCCCCCATTACTAGTAGCAAAGGGACATTAACTAGCTTTTAAATATGTTGCCATTCTGACTTTTCACAGGGGCGTGGTAAATCATCAGTGAAAATTGTTTAAAAAAAATTCCTGTCATGGGCTGACAAGATAGCTCAGGGGAAAAGGTGCCTGCTGCCATGCCAGATGACCTGGTTTGATCCTTGGGCCCCATGTGGTGGAAGAAGAGACCTTGCTCCTGCAAATCACACACACACACACACACACACACACACACACACACACACACAAGAATGTAATCACCCAGATAAACAAGCAGATAGCCTAATGCAAATTTTGACCTCTCCCTCTGTTCCTCCAAATCCAAACCCCAGTCTCATTCCCAGGAGCAAAACACGTTAATCCCACTGGTTGAGAATAAGACCAGCACAGTTTAAAAGCCAAATCTGAAGCCAGCTTTAGTTAAATACTAGCCAGGTTGATGAATTCTCTGGCCGGGTCCTTCTCTGGTTTCCCAGGTAATGGCCCTGAGTCACAGTTTGCCGGGGCTTAAAGGATTTCTCATCGGGTCCAATCAGGGGCAAGCATACATCCTGACGTATTTCCTGCCTCTGAACCTCCTGCCCAGGTGTGATTAAGCACATCCCCGGAGGAGATAGGTCAAACAAACTCATTTAAAGGAACAAAACCACGTGGCTCCCGTAAACACAGCCGCCAGCATTTCAGGACCTGTCTGTCCTTGGGCCAGGGCCTTGCAGATCGGAGGTGCATTTGTTTCGTGGATCTTGTAAGCATAGCAATTAAAACTGAAAATGTAACTTTGGCTCTCACACGCACCTACCGCAGCCTCCCCTTTCTCTCTGCCTCCACCTCCAATGGATCATGTAGACCCTGTTCTGGAACCTTTCTTCCCACTGCCTACTCTGTGTTTTCTCATAGCCCCAACTTCAGCAGGCAGTTCTCTGGGAACCTCCGGGCTACTGCAGCCAAGGGATTGGGTAGGTGCGCAGCAGATTTTCACCGCTCTCTCCCTTCTTCCACGCCCAATCTTCCAGTTCCATCACCAGCTCTGTAGCATAGCAGGCCACCTGCCGAGGCCTCTCCCCTCTGCCCTATCTCCAACCGATCCCATAGACCTTCTCCAACCTCCTTCCCCACTCATCCTCTTATCCCGGCCCCCAGCTCCAGTAGGAATTCTCTGGGAACCCACCAGGAGTGCTAGAAAAACAAGTGGGCCAGCAAGGAAGGGAGGCAAGCTTCAGATACTTTCTGATCCTCTCCTCCATGTCCAACCCCTTGGTCTCAATCACAGCTATGTAGGACACTACCTGCTGGAGCCTCTCCTCACTCTCTACCCTGATTGCCAGGGGACTAAACGGATCCCGAATGGAACACCCTACTTTCTTCCCACCCGTGGACACCCTCAGCTTGTCCCACCTAAAACGTCCAACACCATTCCTATGTGACAGATCCTAAAACCGAGAACACATTTTACCAGGAACTCCCAGTAGCCACACCTATCAGGATCCCAGAAGAATTTTTTACCAGACAATACACAGCCACCACCCTCGCCTGAGAACCAGAGGGGGCACCAGAAACGAGGAACAAAACACCCACCAGTCAAAGAAAGACCAAATATAAAATAATACATCTTCTTAGCAACCTATGGAACTTTCTGAAAAAGTGACTATGTATTTGGACACAAAGTGAGCCTCAACATACTCAAGGAAGTGCTTCCCATCTGACCACTTCAGAAAAAAAAATCTGGATATCAGGAATAGAAGCAGAGCAGTTGAAAACTCATGGAATCTGAACAACTTGCTACTCAGTGAAGAAAGGGTAAAGACGGATATTAGAAAAGAAATTAAATACTTTCTAAAACTTAACGAAAATGAATACACAACATACCTACACTATGGTACACAATGAATATAGTTCTCTGAGGCAAGTTCATAGCAATAATTGCCTAAATGAGGAAGTTTGGAGAGATCTCATGCTAGTAACTTCACAGTGCACCTGAAAACTCTAGAACAACAAGAAGAAATCACACCCAAACAGAGAGATAGCAGGAAATAAACCCAGGCCTGAAATCAATGAAATGGAAACAAACCAACAAACCAAATATAAAGAATCAATGAAAGAAAGAATTGGTCTTTGAGAAAATCAATAATGGTGAGGAATTCGTATTGAAAGTAACTAAAAGACAAGGAAACAATATCCAAATGAACTAAATTATAGAGTTTTATAAGGGAGGGGGCATAACAACAGACATCAAGGAAATCCAGAGAATCATAAGGACATACTTTCAAAACCTGTACTCTACCAAATTGGAAGATCTAAAAGAAACAGGTAATTATCTCAGTACATACCACTTCAATCAAGATCAGTAAACAGTTTAAACAGACCTACAATTCCCAGTGAAACAGAAGTAGTCATGAAAAGTCTCCCAAACCAGTAAATAAATAAATAAATAAAAATAAAAATAAATACCAAAGAATATGCTTTTAACTCAGGTAGATTTCAATCAGACTTTCAAAGAAGAGTTAACCCCAACACTCCTCAAATTATCCCACAGAAAAGGAGCACAAAGAACATTGTCCAATTTGTTATCAAGTAGACACTAAATAATATATGTTTAAAACTAAAAGAAAAAAACAAGTGTAGCAATAACTCATGTATGGAACTCCTTTGCACCTAAATATCTCTTTTTGTAAAATGGGTCTCAGAAACTTTATATTTTGCCTCCTTTCAAACAGAGATGATGAGACCACAGTTCCTCTGAAGCTACATGAAGACCCAACAAGGAAAAAGAATTACAGACCTAGATCCCTTATGAAAATAGATGAAAAAATTCTCAAGAAAATACTTGCCAACTGAATATAAGAACTTATGAAAAAGATAATCCACCATAATCAAGTAGTCTTCATCCCAGAGATGCAGGGATTGTTCAACATATGTAAACTGATAAATGTAATCCATCATATAAACAAGCTTAAAGAAAAAAAATCACATGATCACCTAATTAGATATAGAAAGGGCCCTTGACAAAAATCCAGTACCCCTTCATAATAAAAGTCCTAGGGAGATTAGGGAATCCAGAGACATAATCTCAGCATAATAAAGGCAATTTACAGCAAGTTCATCACCAATATCGACTTAAATGTAGAGAAACAAACAAACATCCAACCAAGTGTTTCCACTAAAATCTGGATCAAGATAAAGTTGCCCACTCTCTCCATAGCTACTCAATGCAGTACCTTATAGTTCCAGTTAGCACAATAAGACAAATGAAGGAGCTCAAAGAGATGCAAGTAGGCAGATCTCTGTGAGTTCGAGACCAGCCTGGTCTACAGAGCTAGTTCCAGGACAGGCTCCAAAGCCACAAAGAAACCCTGTCTCGAAAAAACCAAAAAAAAAAAAAAAAAAAAAATAACCCAAAACAAAGAGATGCAAGTTAGAAAGAAACAAAGTATTTTTATTTTCAGATGATATGATAGTATGCATAGTGACCCTAGAGATTCCACCAGGGAACTCCTACAGCTGATAAACACTTTCAGCAAAGCAGCCTGATACAAAATAAACTTACAAACATCAGTAGCCCTCTTACATACCAATGACAAACGGATTGAGAAGAAAATCAGGGAAACAGCACCTTTTATAATAGACTCAAATAATATAAAATATCTTGGGGGGTAATTCTAACCAAGCAAACTAGTCCTAAGGGCAGGTCACATGCCCAGCAAAAGATGGTCAGCTGAAAAGGAACTCGATATCATCTTGGGAGGTTCTTTGTCTCATGATGTGATCAGGGCTTTTCTTTTTCCTTTTTTTAAAAGTTATCTTATTACTTTAGTATACACATGTATATATATTTCTCAACAGAGAGAAATTTATCTTACCCTACAGGTCCTTTGTGCATATATTAAGACTTCCAATTTGGTGTTTTTGTGGGATTCCCGTGTGTGTGAAGGAGTGGGTCTCTGTTTCTTGTGCCTTCTCTTTGACTCTTTTCCTTCTGTTGATTTGCTTTGTCTAATTAGAAGGCATGAGTTTTTGTTGTATCTTGTGTTTCACTATTATTCCTTAGAAGCCCGTCTGTTCCTAACAAGAGACAGAAAAGGAGTGGCTCTGGGTGAGAGCATCGTTGGGAAGAGACAGTGAGGAATAAAGAGAGGGGAAATCATTATCAGGAAGTATAAATGAGTGATTGATGGGGAAGCTTTGTTAACCAATTATCTTCAAGGGGTGGGGCCAAGTTAGGGTGTGGCTTTCTGGGACTTGGAGAAAAAAACGCCTGGCTTTAGTCTGTTAAGCCATTGGCTGAAACAGCTTTATTCATTAACCAATAAAAGCAACACATAAGTTTCTCAGATTATTTTACAGACAGAGGAATTTAGGTGCAAAGGAGTTACATACGTGAATTATTACTACACTTGTAGGAGAATTAATAACTCCCACAAAGTACAGTGTCTTCTTCATGTCTACTTTTTGTTTTCAACATCTATTATTTAGTGGCTACTGGATAACAAATCACTATGATATTTAGATTTCATTGGATAAGCTCAAATGGAAATGTGGCCAGAATGGTAACGCATGTTTGTAATTCCAATCAGGGGCCTTAGAAAGAAGGGTCAAGAGTTCATGGCCAGCGTGAACTACATATAATCCACAGAGAGAGGGTTGGGGAGATAAAGAAATAAATATGGAAGCTTTCTTTTAAAAGGTATTGTAGTATGCTCTTTTTATTTGACAAGCCAATGGTGGTTTATAAATTTAAAGAAGGAAGGAAAGCCAGGGCAGTGCCTAGAAATATAAACTCTGAATTACTCAATTCCCGTGTCTCTGCCACTCAGTCCCACTCTCTCTCTGATAGTTCAGCTTAGCTGTTTTCTCCAATGTGGTCCAATGTGAATGTCCATAGAGCTTACGTATATTGAAAACAAAAAGCCTGGGGCATTTCTACACACTCTCAAGGCTGAGTCATTCATTTCTCCAGTCCACAGGTCAAGCAAAAAGACAGCAGTCACTTAGGAGAGGAACCCTACACTAAGTCAGCATTTGTGGGGTGTTCAATATCAGGTCTGAAAAAGAAAAGAGGGGTTTCAATTCTGTCAGAAGAAAAGGGAAAGCAAAACATGATATGGAGGCCGTTGCTAACACATCGTGGTACAAATCAGCCATAAGAACTGTAAACACAAGATTTTCCAGTGGATTTTGTACTTTTACAGCTGCTCTTTGATAATACAAAAGAAGAATTAATCCTTTATAGCCTCTGATTATCTGGGTTATGGCTTTTTAAACATGTCAATTCAAGCCATTTTAATGCCACACATATTAAGTTGTCCTTGAGAAAATACATTGTCTATGTTTTAAAAAGACTGTTCAAAAATACTTTTCATAAGTCAAATAATAATAGTTCGTAATTAAAGCAAACATTAGTCTTTCAGGAAATATAAACCCCAGAGAGTTGGATATCATTGTTTTTATAGACATGAAGATGGAAATAAATTTATATTGCCAGTTTTATGAGCCCAGGAATCAAGGTGAAGATTTACAAGTGGATAAATCCTTCACGTTATCAGTGTTCTTGGTTAACATTTCAACTGCGCATAGGAGATTAGCCTTTGGATTGTGTCTATTATGGGTAGATAATGAAGAGTGTGCTAATTAATAATGACTAAAAGGGCTATTGAACAAGTCCTAACGTTATGACTAGAGTCGATTATTAGTTCTGTTTTAAGTGGTCATTATTTTCAACCTGTGTAAACTTGAAAGAACAGCAAGGGAAAGAGGGAACGGGTGGATTAGAGCCTTACCTGAATGGAGAACTGGCTGTGCAGTCTGTGAGTTCAAGTGATATATTTCCCCGTGGTGGAAAGGGTACAGTTTGTGATGAGCTGGCTGATACTGAAATCGAAATTATCTTCAGTGTGGGAGAGACAGCTTTCTATAAAGAACTTCCTGTGTTCTCATGAGGGCTTGAGTTCAGTGTGTAACACCCTGTAAAAGACATCAAAACTAAACAAAAAATAAGTAACCACAGCAACCCCACCCCCAATAAAAATACTAGCTTAGTAAGCGTGTCCCTACAATCCAAGGCTGGGGAGGCAGAAAGTAGAGAGCTGGGATGCTTGATGGGAGCTGTGAACTTTAGCGTGAGTGAGAATCCCATCTCAGCAACGAAGGTGGCGAGTGACTGGGGGCATCTGACATAGGCGTTTGACGTAGACATCTGACATAGACGTCTGACCTCCTGGGCACATTGCTCTCCACACACACAAACATGCTCTTATGCACGTTGTCTTTAATATAACTTGAATTTACCACAATGCGAAAAATCTTCAATTTGTAAGAAAATGATTATCTCTTTTAAAATTTTCTTTCTAGAGAGAGATTTGGCATGATGCTGGAGAGTCTGAGGGAGGTCTTCCATTTTGTTTCTCAGAGGTTGAGCATCTTCATCCTGTGGTTTGCTCTTCATCCTTGCTCCCGTCTGTCTATCTCTCTGTCTGTCACTTTTATAATGTCCAAGAAAAGAGGTGCTCACTTGTAATGGTAGTTCATGTGTATTTTAATACATAAAGCTTGCCTGAAGTTCACAGTGTAAAACAGCCACACTGATCAGCCTTGCATACCAGGTAGAGGTGGCACACACCTTTAATCCCATACTAGCTTGCCTTAGAAACCCGGTGGTAGTGGCTATGGGGATTGAAGGTGTGTGTCATGGTTGCCTGGTCTATAAGGCCTGCTAGAGTGGCTGTTTTAGTTTTCTGATCTTCAGACAAGCTTTATTTACTAAAATACAAATGAAACGCCACTACACTCACCATGTCTTATAGGTGAGAGTATATATGGAGAGTAGGAAGAATATAACTAATTATATTTCTGTTGCATGCTGATTTCTATGAGGCTCAATTGGCTCTACCCCCAAAAAAAGTATAAACAGTCCCTTTTGAAAGATGAGATGCTTCCTGTCCATCCAGAGCAGATCATCGGGCAAGAACCACCCCTTCCAGGCTGTTTCTGATGGAGGCTGTGAACAGCTCCGGAGCCTTATTTCCTGCTTCAAAAAAGAAGATTTTAAAAAAAAAAAAAAAAACTGCAACACTGTGCTGTTTTATGCAATGTGGATGCTAAAAGGTGTGAAGAGCTCTTGTTTTCCCCACAGGATCACCAAGTCAAAGTCTATAGGATGTTGACTTCGCAGATGCTGCTGTGGTTTCCCTGAGCAACAGAACCCGCCGATGAAGAGTGATGGCTGTGGGGAAAGGAGAGTCATACTTCTCCGCCTTCCTATTCAGCCGGAGCCCCAAGTCGGTGAGTAAATTGTTCTATACTAGTTTTTTTTTTTTTTTTTTTTTTTTTTTTTTTTTTTTTTTTTGCCTAATACATTGCTTGGTACTTGGAATTCTTTTGTTTGGATAGACAATGTGAGAAGTGGACCTTTCACTTCCTAGGGAGGCCAGAGAGGGAAAACAAACAGAGGAGAAGGGCTCTAACCAGCGGTGCTCTTGGGAAGATGAGCACCGATTTGAACAGTCTCTCGCAGAGAGCCCACGCTTTTCAGTGTGAGGACAAAAGGAAAAGTCCCGTTGTCATTGCCACGTCTCTACGTCTGTCACTCATTCTTCAAGTCCGTCCCTCCAACCCGCTTCTTCCTTCCTTCTGGGGGGGGGGGGGGCTCCCTGCGAAGTCCGGAACTCCCACCCCTCTGCCCTTGAGCGTAACTTGACCTGTCTATTCCAGTTAGGAATTGTGGGGGGTGTGGGCGTGGAAGTGCTGCTGTGGACACAAGAAACTGACAAAATTTGGGGACTGATTATAATCCAAAGACTGTTTTCGAATTTCCCTTTGCAGGTTCTCATCACGAAAAGAGACGAGTGGGATAATCCTGAGGAATATTAAGACTGCTGATCTTTGGGGCTTTCATACATGGGTTAATAAAAAGTAGCGTCAATTGAGGAATTCTGACTTGAGACGAAGATGAAGACTCTGTCACTGTTAGTATTCAGGCATCTGCACTGGCCTGCCCTTTGGGTCCTGACAGGATAGTCCTCAGCTGTAGCCACTAAGGGTACCTCCTGTGCACATTCGCTATGTTCCCCTTTCAAAGGTGGGCCTCACCCCCTCCCATCTCTCTCTTTCTGCTTCTCTCTGCCCCTCTCTTCTCATCTGCTGCTTCTGTTCCCAGAGGCCAGTCTCCCCCGCCTCTTCTCTCTTTTTACGTTCCCTTTTGCCTAATAAAAACAAACAAACAAAAAACTCCATGTGAACTCTGTTTCATGGTGTCTTTCTCTTGCATGGCACTTTTTTTTTTTTTTTAAATTGTGACAGTCACACTCTCCTTGAACATTGCCTTGCTATTGAGCTTGGGAGAAAAACACATCACCGTGTTTAAATATGATTTCTATGAATGACGTAAACCTCTGTGGTTCAGTGTAGATGGTGCGGTGCCTAGAAACATCTGGGGACATTTCTGAGCGTCACAATGGAGGAGGGGACCCTCCTGGTATCGGGTGGGGAGATGCTAATGTGCACAGGACGGCCTCCTACAAGGCCTAGCCCATCTAAATGTCAGTGGTGCAATGTGCTAAGATTTTTATTTTACTTCCACAGACCAAATTAGTTCAGTTATGTAACTGATACAAATGAGATGTCGTTGGCCTGAAATAGAAGGGTTTGGAAAATGGAGATTCCGTAAACTGTCAAAAATGAACACTGTGACATCTCAACCAGCTCCCCCGCAAGCCACAGGTGCCTATGTGTGCTGGGGGCCTAAACAGTTTTCTTTTAGGTGTGAAATCTGTAAGTCTGAGATCAGGGCTTGGGAAGTCCCTCTTCCTAGATTTCAGGGGTCCACCTTGCCATTCCTCATGTGGATAAGAGGAACGGGGGGGGGGTCTCCGTATATTCTTATAAATGTGTTATGTAATGAGAGCTCAGCCCTCAGCACCCCATCTAGACCTGATCATTTTCCGAAAGCCTCCTGTGTAACATGCCATGCCAGAGGTTACAGCTTCGACAGTAGAATTTTGGGGAAAGTTGTAGTAAGAAACCACACAGAAAATGGAGTGTTCAAAACCAGGAATGTCTTGTCAGATTCCAAGGAAATTTCAACTATTTACAAAAGTCATCTTTTTTTCAGGAATAATGCAGAGTCCATTACCTGCTGGACAACCTAGACTCTCCGCTGTGTGTCTGCTTAGCATCCGAAGTGAAGATGCTGTGCAGCTAACAAGTGTGTGTTCTGCTCCTTCTTAATCCATGGAGGAAACCTTCGCTCTGTTTCGGGATGTCTATGAGATAATTACATCACCTGGACGTTTACCACTGACGAAAGGGAGGAGACAGGAGTGCAGAATCAAACCACCGTGTTTGGAGCTAAGTTTTTGTGTCACGGATGTAACAGGGATTTTTACCCCTTCATGCCCCCCTCACTCTGCCCCCTCCTCTCGGACAGATGCTTATGGAGTCGCTGTGCAGCTGACAACAACCTCCATTTCCCAAGTGCTGGAATGACAGACCAGCGGCACCACGCTCGGGTCCCTCCCCTTCCTCCTTCCCTTCCTTTCTCTCTCCTTTCCTTCTTCCTTTCTTCCTCTCTTTTTGCCTCTCTTCCTTTTCTAGTCTGTGTTCATTTCCTGTGCTTAAGCCATTAGAACTAAAGGTTTGGGTGAAAGCTTTTGCTAGAAACTTCCTCCCCATCCCCCTGATCTCATCATTTTTTATTTGAGTCCAGGGAGGAAGGCAGAAATGAATGACCGTTCTCCTTGGATCATCCAGCCCGTCGGTTCTGTTATGAATCTCCGTTAACATCCACAAACTTAGAAAGCCTGTGGGAAGTTTACTAGTTTATTACTTGCCAGTTACCTCGTATGAGTACTAACTGCTACTAAACATCCTAACAAGCAGCACTTTCTAATCCAGTTTAAAATTCACTGGAATGCATCTGTGTTTTGTGGATCTGTAAGTTGTTAAATTCCACTGCAAATGGTTAGAAAGTCAGAAGACCTTGCATTAAAATAATTGTTTATTTGTAGTCTTTGATGATTTCAAATACAAATAACTGTATATAATATATTTTGCTCCCCTCTTTCCCCCTTCCCTCCGGCTGAGACACTTCTTTCTTTTCCCCAGCAACTCCCCCTCTTAACTTTCAGGTCTGTTTTTTTAAAAGCCAGCTGAGCTTCATTGAGCTTGTCCCCAGGAGCAAGAGCAGGGGCTCCTTTCCAGGCAAGGGGAACTGATCGTTGGTTATGTCCCTGAAGAATGTGACATTCCCTTCCTGGAAACCAGTGAGTAGCCCCACAGAGAGGAGCAGGAGGGTGAGGCCTGAGTCCCTCTCACGTCGGTGATAAAGTGTTGATAGGCACCATCTTGCTCAGATGGGCAGGTAGCCACAGCTACTGGGTTTCTGAGGGTCATGTCCGAAAGAGAACCTTGAAGTGTTTCTCTCCATTCTCTCATCCTTTGACCTCCCTCTTCTTCAGTGTTTTCTGAGCCTCGGGGTGTCAGGGAGGGTGATATAGATTCTCTGCAGCATCAGGACTGGCCCTCAGACCAGTGATGTCTCTGCCTTAGATGCTGCCTGCTACAAAATGAAGCCTCTCCAATGAACACAAAGGGCGCAGTGGTGTAGGAGAACCCTCACGTTCCAACTCACGTGACATGGCATGGATGGCGAACCCCTCCACCCTTCCTGCTTGTGTTGACACGTGTGTTTCTATCCTGAGGCACTGTGTTTTGAAGGTGATCCCTTGATATATTTGGTGTTGAATTTTAAGTGGTTCATGGAGTCATGGTTTTAAAATAGCAGTGAAGAGGAGACTTGGATCACCAGACTGTGCTGTGTCACTCCCTGCTGGTGACGAGTTCTGTGCCATTTAAAATGCCTCTGCCAATTAAGGTCAGTGGATTTGCAGCCACCCTTGGTCCCACAACGCCTGGCTCCTTCAGGGGCGGCACCAAATTGCTTGTGGTATATTCTCACACCCATTTTATTTCAGCAACTTTGAGACTCCATCACACACGCGGTCATATAAAGGCCATGCGTTATATGAATTATGTTTCTTTGGAAGAAAGGCGTTTCTTCTTAGGTCTAGGCTTTCTCAAAGCTGTGATTCAGAAAGCCATCCGAGCTGTGCTACAGGTGCTATTATGTACACAGGGGAGTGGCTCTGACCCCAGGCTCTGACAGGCTGGTGTCATTTCTGAAGGTCCCTTAAAGCCTAGTTAGCATGGACAGACCTGTAGGCCATCACGGTCAGGACATGCCATCTTACCAACAAAGTCTTCGCAATGAACAATTCTCTTCAACGACCACAAGGCAAATGAAGGAGCTTGTTATCCTGAAGGAACTGACTTTGCCATCAGAAAGAACCATGTTGTGGGTGACTGGTAGTTACTAAGTCAAATGGGAATATGGACCATCCTGGGGCAATGGGAAGTAGAATGATGAGTAACTGGTAAAAATTTGTAGTGCACTGGATTAAAGTCAATGTAAAGAAAAAATATTCACGGTCGTATGAATCTCAAAAACATTTCTGTAATTTAGCATTCATCTAGCAAAGTGTGAGTCTTATTTGTGTAGCTCAAATAAGTCTTACACACAAATGCATATCCACAAGCACACACACACAAATGCATATCCACAAACACACGCACACACATACACACAAATGCATATCCACAAACACACACAAATGCATATCCACAAACAGACAATCACACACACACATGCATATCCACAAACACACACACACACACACACAAATGCATATCCACAGACACACACACACACACAAATGCATATTCACACATACACATGCACATATACACACATGAATATCCACACACACGCACACACATACATAAATGCATATCCACACATGCACACACGCACACATACACACAAATGCATATCCACAAACACACACACACACACACAAATGCATATCCACACACACACATGCACATTCACACACATGCATATCCACACACACGCACACATACATACAAATGCATATACACACACACACACACACACACACACACACACACACACACACACCTTTGAGTCTCCTGACCACCTAGAGGAGTAGATTAGCTGTGCCGGCTTTTCACACATCCCTTCCAGCCTGGTTCCCTTACCAGCGGTCTACCACCACTGAGGTCCTAGAATTCCCGAAGAAAAAGCTCCCTTGAAAATGACCACGTCTCGAAAAACCAAAAAAAAAAAAAAAAAAAAAAAAAAAAGAAAATGACCACCTGCCAAAACAGAAGGGGCCATCTTAGACATGATTTTTAGGTTTTGCTTTTATTAGTGGAGATATGTCGGATCTCCTTGGGATGACCCCTTTGTCCGTAGAGGTCTGTAGGGACAGACAGGATCCCTTTGGGATGAATCCTTTGTCCCTGGTAGTATGTAGGTACAGACTGGATCCCCTTAGAATGACCTCTGTGAGAAATATCAGCTGTATGTGTGCTTTCCTCACTGACCTCAAATGTAGAATGCTGACTGAACTTTAATAGTTTTACGGATGGAGGTGGGCGGTCCTTGGACTTCCCACAGGTCAGGGAACCCTTATTGCTCTTCGAGCTGATGAGGGAGGGGGACTTGATCGGGGGAGGGGGAGGGAAATGGGAGGTGGTGGCGGGGAGGAGGCAGAAATCCTTAATAAATAAATAAAATTAAAAAAAAAATAGTTTTACGGCTCTTCAATTTTCCAGATTTTTAAATCTATAATATTTACTCATTCTCATAGAAGCACACTGGCTGCCCCATAACTTTAATTACTATTAACTATTTCCTTTGTTGCTATATTGTGGTCACAGATACAGAGAAGCATGCTTGGCTGTTGTTCCTCCACAACGATTTCTCTGCTACCCTTTACCAGCAAGATACTTACATATCTGTCAGTTTGTTTCTCTTGTTCCTAAGAAGATGACTCATCTTATCACCTAAGGACCAGTGTTCTTCAGTGAAAAATCTAATTCTTGGAGGCAGACTTCCCCCCTCCCCTCTGGAGTGTTTAACTTCACCTACATGGGATGTGTGAACCCTGGGCAGAATGCAGACCCCCCCCCCCCCGCCATGGCTCAGATGGGTCTCCTTTGGCTTTGGTGGTTTTGTGCCCCTTCTCCTAGTTTTCATTGGCATGTCTGGAAGGAAGTTTATCCTGAAAAGCTGCTTTGGAAAGAGAATGAGGTTGTCCTTACTGCATTTAGAGGAAAGGAGCCCATGTCGGGATGGTTCACACATACTTGAGTGAGTGGTTGTGGGGAGAGGGGTGTTGGAGAGATAGCTCAGAGGTTAAGAGCACTGGCTGTTCTTCCAGAGGACCCGGGTTCAATTCCCAGCACCTCCAGGGAAGCGCATGACTGTCTGTCACTCCAGTTCCAAGGGATCTTTACACAGACGTACATACAGGTAAAACACCAATGCACGTCAAATAAAAATAAAGTGAGTGGTTGGGTGAGAATGAGGTATGCGTTGGTGGGCTAAGAGAAAATCATAGCAGCAGTTCCTAAATGAAGAAAGTTGCTTCAAGACGTGTTCATGCTGTATTGTCGGAACCAAGACACCATCAGTAGCATGTACCACTAGCCAAGGTGCCTCCAAATTAAAAAAAAAAAAAAGTGCTGGCAACTAAATCATGACTGTCTTAGGAAGTCAAATCCACATCCCTTGAAATTTTTTTAAATTTATTTTGAAAGATTTAAGTTTCCTCTGCCTTCAATTCTATTGTTCGGTGCCTCATAAGGAGCATTTCTGTTTATCTAGGTCGTGAGCATGGTTGATTTAGATGTGGGCAGCTCTCACCTATGTTCCCAGAAAGTGTTGCTTGCTGTCGTATAAGAGAGTAAGCAATCGCAATTGCGTTGGACTAATCCCATGTTTTGCTCCTCTTGATTTTTGGCTCATGGAGTAAGTTTCGGTTGCTGTTATTGTTGCTTGAATGCCGAGTTACAGTGTGATCTTTTTGAAGCTATTTTAAACAGAAATTCAATTTGTCATGTGTGACACCAATAAAACACATTACTCAACGGCCACGATGGAAATCTGAATGGTTACTACTATACTTGCTTATCCACAGGAAGTGACGGCTCCTCACGACGGTGGCGGACGAGCCGTGGCTCAAGGGTGTCGCTGAGTCTTAGCAGCGACCCTAATCTGAAACATGTTGAGATGTGATAAACGTGGATGTCTTCACGCGCTGCAATGCGATAGTTGCGAGGAAATGGTTTCCCCTTTGGAAACTTTGTATCCCCCGTAGTTGTGCAAGATTCTTTTCAAGTCGGACTTGACAGAGGCTTTAATGTGCTAATGACGATTATGAGTCTTCCAGGGGAGCCATGTTTGGCAAAATTCATTACTTGTAACAATGTTTTTTTTTTTTTTTTGAATTTCATCTTTTTGGACTACTGATTTGAAGAAAATACTTTGGAAGTGCCAGTGTAGAGACACTGAAAAATTACGGTTGCAAGAATTTCAAGAAAAGGACCTGTTGGAAACAGGAACGACAACGACCTAAAACCATTCGTTGAGCATCTAATAAAGCTGCTGTTGAAGTTTTAAGAATATTGGAGGAACAGAGCAACAGGTTCCACTGCACCAAGGGAAAGGGAGGAGTACTTCATTGATGCAAACCACATTTTGCGTCATTGAGAGTAGGAGGCAGAGGACCACAGCATTGCTCCTAGCATCTAATAAGCTTCTGCACGAGCAGCCGTTTTTCTGAAGTGGGCACGACTGCCTTCCTGGCCAGGTGTTTGTAGTCTTAAACCACAGGAGAAACTTGACCAGCGGCTGTCTCCCTCCTGCTGCCCCGACAGCTTCTCCTGTCTCTGCACGGACTCGTGAGTGCCACATTGGCCACCAGGCAAGACGCCACACATCTTCCTCCTTTCTTGAAGCAATATGTTATGGAGCCACCGGAGATGCGGGCATTGGTTCATGAATATGAACAAGGGGGTGGTGGAGATGAGAGAGAGAGGCGACACTGGCCACCTGGACAGCCACTGAGCACAAAGCGGTGTGCTCAGGTACCAGAGTTCCGGCTGATCTAGTGCTCCTAATTCTCATGACTATGCTCTGGGAAGCACAGACCTTAGGCCAATAGCCAGAACTTTTGAAGGTTCATGAAAACTTACCTTGCTGCTGAGTTAAAAATATATTGTGGGCTACTGTCTCAAAAATCAAAAAAATAAATTAAAAAAAGATAATGTGTTTATAAATATGTGTTGGTAATAGTAATTAAGAAAAAGAGGCCATGATTTTGAGAGAGAACAAAGAGGAGGAGAGGGAGGGAGGAAAGGGGATGGGGAAATGATGTAATCATATTATAATTTCAAAAGATATAATAAAATTTAAAAGTGTAAATAACAAAAAGATACTGGGTTGCGGTTGTAGCTCAGATCACTCCCCTAGCATGTGTGAGCCCCCGTGTTCAGTACCTAGTACTGCTGGATGGAGCAGGTAGTGTAAGTTAAACATTCTACACAAGCACGAAGTCAATCAAGAAAATAATAAGGGTTTTTCTTTTCTTCCAACCCTTTCATTTGGTAATAGGTTAGTAGTACATTTCAGAAACATTATGAATCAAGATGCTGAATGATAGGGTTTTCAGAGGAATTTTGAAGCAGTAAAATAAGATGAATAGCTAAACCCAGCAAGCCTGGGAGCTCTCGGAACACAGTCTTAGAAATATGAGAGAGGTCAGTTAGGAGGGGTAGAGCAGAGAGCCAGCAAGGTAGAGGAGTTGAAAGCCCAGGGAAAATGCTTTTTTTAAAAAAAAAAAAAAAAGTTCAGAATTCACCTGAGAGACTCAATAAAGAGCGAATAAAGCCACCCCAAATCGACAGGCTGAGTATATAATACCCATGTCTGCGGCAACTTCAGAAATGGTCACATTAATTAAAAAATTTCACAGCACACATGGTTAAATGTCTAAAATTATTTCAAAAAATTTTAAATGAAATTCCTTTCAAAACACAGTATAAGCTTCTGTCTGGGAATAAATAGCATTAAGTTTAATTAGCTGCTTTCTGATGACCCCGAATCCGTATGGGGAGTCTGCTGTCCTCAGCCAGCAGGTGTGGGCCTGGTCCATCTGGAAGGCTGCCTGCCGCTCCAGCCAGCAGCGCCCCCAATGACCTCTGCCGCCTCCCCCCCAGCTTCATCCTCCAGTACTCTTCTAACTCACCTCCTTTAACGTATGACTTGCTAGAAAATACAATTATTGTCTAGTTGGAATTTTAACTAGACATTAGCAAAAGTAAGGCCTGAGGTCTTTTTGTGAAAAAAAAAAAAAAAAAAAGCAAGTTCTATCAATTATGTGGGTTTGACCAGAGAAGTTTCAATCAAATCGCTTCTGGTTGTTTGTTTATCTTTGTTCTTCTCTATTAGCCTCTGATCCATTGCCACGAATGGACAGTTAGAGTCTATGCATGAGGGGACCTGATTCCGAGTCAACGTGCGTCGGTGTGTATGGACTACTTTGTGTTCTTTCTCATCCTTGGGGAGATGCTTCCGGGGTCTACGGAATGAAGAAGACGATCAGGACATCACGGGCAGATTATAACTAACAAGGATGCTCAAAGGGAAAGAAGACCTAGGACATCTAACCATTTTAGAGAAAGTATCAAAAGTGTTCTCATCTTGTATTGTATTATGCGTGCGTGCATGTCTCTGCATACGTGCAGATGATTCATAATCCAAGTATTCCTATTCTTGGTCTTGAGATGCCCAGCTGAGCTTTCTGTATATTAATATTGACTGGATGTTGGAGAACAGCCTTCACTGTCCGTCTCCTATTTGACGACCAAGAAAAGTGACCATGGGAAGGGCTTTGGCTTGAGAGGAGTAAATAGGAGATTCCACCTAAGTTTCTCCATGGGGAGAGCTCTGCTTGGGCTGCAGCTGGGATGGAAGGTGAAGGTGAAGGAGGATGAGGCAGTAAAGGTCCAAGGGAGCTGATTAATATTAATAAATAATAGTATAATAAACGAGAACAAATACTTCACCCATGAGTTCTTCCAACATTATGGGATGCCAGGAGTTGTACTAGTTTTGGAGAAAGTATTTTACATATATATAAATATATATTATAAATATATAGAATATATATTTAATATATTCTATATTATATATGTGTGTGTATTCAGACTGAAATATTTTATAGTGCTAAATGAAAATGCTGTTTTTGATCTAGTTGTTAGATTTCGATGAATTCATGTTTGGAAATAACACAGAATGAAGATAAAGTTTAGTGATATAATCCATAATTAAAAGCTGGAAAACAACCTAAATGACAAAGAAAAAGGATCAATCAAACACATTTTAATGAGGGAAAGTGTAATAGAAGACTAGCAATAGTTAATTTCATGTAAAATAACAACATGAGACATTGTATATAACATGCTCTCAATACTCTAAAACAACTTTAAATGAACACATATGAAACAAAGAGTCAAAGTGGTAAAAAACATCAGTACAAATATTGTTATTTATTTATCCATAATTATTCTATTACATGCATTCTATTACAGTTTTATAGAAGAGTTGAAAAAGTAGGAGAAACATCAATGCAAACATGAAAAGAACACTTCAGAGAT
Source organism: Microtus oregoni (assembly GCF_018167655.1). Taxonomy (NCBI): domain Eukaryota; kingdom Metazoa; phylum Chordata; class Mammalia; order Rodentia; family Cricetidae; genus Microtus; species Microtus oregoni. Next base: position 38,154,077 of record NW_024543077.1, on the reverse strand, counting down.
TTTTTTTTAACCATGGTGCACTAAGGTATAAATAAGAAGTTTGCAAACAAATTTAGGATCGGTTTGATCAAACAATACATACACTGAGCCAAATTTATATAAGAAGCAGTAGATAAAATATTTCGACTCTAAATTCTTTCGCTGGAAAAAAAAGTCACAGAAATAAATTGAGCTAAGACTAGATATAAAAATAAAAAACTTGAGGTTGTTGAACCGGGCCATGATGAAAAGTTCCCGTGTAACTGACAGTTGGTCGCATAGCTCTTTAATACGCGTGGAGCAAAAATCAGGATGCAATAAACATATTTCCAACACTGTGCCAAGGAGGCAGTTGCTGTATGTTCCACCCGAGTCTCCGTGTCACCGTAAGAAAGTATCACCTTCTCAAAATAGACCCCAAGATGCTTACCTTCTGCTAGCCGGCTTCACCTGCCCTAGCAACCAACCCAACCCCCCTTGCCTTGTGGTTGAGAGAAGCTGGAAATAGCCTTCGGAGAACTAGCTCGCATGGTGGGGAGCAATCTAAGCACCTAAACTATATGCGGATGCTGTTGGTGGTGGACCAGATAACGTGTCTGACATGTTAGGTAATACTTCACTGTGATAAGGCGCAGTGTTCTTTATCTGTCACTTAACTCACAGGCTAGTTCCTGGACCGTGTTGAAACAGCACTTCCAAGACTCCTATGTCTGGCTCCTCCCATGGGCTCCATGGGTTGGAGGACATGTGGGTGGGTAAATGGATTTTTTTTGTTTTTTCATAGAAAAAAGCTCTGTCAAGACATGAATATTCTTAAGGTGTCTTGGGTAAGAAGTGTCATTGAATCAGCAGACGTCTGTGCCACTAGGAATACACCGTTGCGTGTCATGATTCTCTAATCATGAGTTAGCTATCCAGAGAAACCCTACCAGGTACACAGCGACTAAAATCCTGAAATATTTGACAGTGGCTGAAGTAGCAGCCAACTTGATCAGGAAAGAAGGAAGCCCTGAGAAGTCAGGGACAGTGCATAGGTATACATGCGCAGGATCTGCGGGTTGTGGAACAGGTACTGACCTACGGTGTCTACGGTATCTATATCCCTGGCAACTGAATCCTGGGCTTGTGCGAGTGAAGGAGTCAGGTGTTGTAAGTTATGGATCGAGGCAGGCATGAGGCACTGTCAAAATGTTGGGATTCTCCAACACTAGAATTCTCAGAGCATGAAGAAAGATGAAAAACACTCCCTGGAAACGAGACAATAAGGAGCGTGGCACAGCTCGGGAAGCAGGAGCGCTGTATTTCCTGAGAACTCTCAACCTGCACAGACACACATGGGAGCACAAATTTGTATTCTTATATGATTTAAGATTTTAATAAAGCAAAATGCGAATATCCACACGGAGCTAAGAGACAAGTCAGGTTGACTATATCCCTAGTCACATGACAGGAGCAAACATATGCCTTAAGGAATTTACTATACTTCCTGTTTATTTGCTTTGAATTATGCATAGTGTACCGTTTGGGGCCAGCAGAGAGGCGACAACAGGAAGAAATTGTGTTTCTAGGGTGCTACTAATGTTCAGTGTCATACCCTAGGTGGGGTTCATGGAATAAGTTTATACTATTATCTATTATACACATTTTGCACATATTTAATAATAATGGCGGATCGATTAAAAGAACTAGTATACTAGACGGTAGGCCAGGAGAAAGGCGTGGGAGGTGTGGGAGAGAAGCTACGAAACTTCCCACGGCAAAGTAGAAAGGTCCAGCGTACACACAAGATGGTGTACCTCCCAAACGCAACACCAGTTGTCAGAAAGCGATGCTTGAAAAATTTCCAGGATCCTGTTAGAAACTCTTATTCAGAAAGCGAAGGGATTTTGAGACTATGCAAATGAAATGGAATTCACACCAACTTCTAATGAGTAAGTGTGCACTGCACTGAATAGAAAGAGCAGAGTTTGAAAAGAACCGGAGAGGATAGACGGAAATTAGTGATGGTAGCAGCTCCATCAGCAGCCATGGACATTCAAAGTCAATAGGGCAATACCTTCCGACACTAGGCGCAATTAATGGCAAGCCGGCGTTCTCTATGCCGTGAAACCAAATCCCGGGAATGAAATCATAATACAGCTTTAATCCAAAATGTAAGGAAGATCAAATATGTTTATTAAAAATAGACCCAGTCGGTGTTCGAACATTCTAAAATAAATTTTTGAAGGAAAAGAATAACCTTGCAAGGAATATCCGACTCAAGAAGAAAATGTAACTTAAAAAACGTTAGATAGGAATTCTATGAAACATTCATAATATCCATGCGGTAGGCTTTAAATTCAAGGGGCGAATAAAGCTATGTCAATTAAAGAAGACCGGGTAGGGGCTAGTGCCTAAAGTTTTCCTATTATTCACTACGAAGACGAGTTGTTCACGTTTAGAGTTCCTGAATGTTGTCAGTGTTAAAATGCAAGCATCTGTTGACAACACCCACACACTCTTGATGAGAAATGAAAGAAAGGTGAAGGAATCTTAATCTAAAAGACACCAGGAGGACAGGAACAACAGAGAAGAAACAGGCGACCTGTATACAAACACGTAGTTGACGGTCTCCGTGGAAGAATCTCAGTTAGGGCAAACACTCAAGGTGCTGGCTAGCAAAGGCTGGCCGATAGAAAACAAAGCACCATGTCGCCTGCTCTTTGTCTGAGAAGCACAACAGGACCGCAGTGACAAAGCGGAGCAGAACGTACGGTGACGAGAGGGACCGGATGGTAAAGCTGGCCCAAAGCGGGCCAGTGCGCATGTGCTAACTCCCCACCGTGGCGTTTCTGAAGTGGGCAAACGCTGTTGAAGAACCTGCTTAAGTATCAAATAAAATTCAAACAGATGAATAAAGGCATAGGAAGGAAATATTATTGTATTGAAATGTGCAAAGGGAAATTGAAAGAACTAGTTTTTAATGACAAATACATAATTACGACAAGCAGCCTGGTTCATGGTCACTAGATCACGGTAATAAAAATTGTTATGGTGCGCTCATTCTAACAGGATTAAAAAAAACACTCAAAACATTGTGGTAGTACATCTTTTCAAGTATGCCTAACAAATAAAAAAGAAAATCTCAAAATGTTGCAGAAAAGGACTTTCTACCATATTACTTTCACTAACTGAATTCAATATGGCTATAAATCTATTGTACAATTGTACGTTCTATTAATATATTTTGAAATCCAGAAACATATTTCTATGTAATCTATGCATGAAAATCATAGTTTGGAACTTGAGTTGAGCAGAAATAAAAGTTCTAGGCATTGGAACTCGGAAATGCTTTGTAATTAGCTTTAAATGTTGACGTTTTAAGGAGGCAACCCGGAAATAATCCTGCTAACCATGTGTCTCAGTGAGTGTTCTATGGCTGTGAAGAGACACTATGACCACTGAAACTCCTGTAAAGGGAAGCATTTAATTGGGGCTGGCTTACAGTTCAGAGGTTCAGTCTGTTGTCATGTGACGGGGAACATGGAGGCACGAAGGCAGACATGGTGCTGGAGAAGCAGCCAAGAGTTCTCCATCCTCACCCAGAGGCAGCAGGAAGAGAGATACACTGGGACTGTCTTGGGATTTTGAAATCTCAAAGCCCACCCTAACGGACACTCTTCCTGCAACAAGGCCATCCAAGCATTCAAATATGTCAGCCTATGAGGAGGCGTCATTCTGCCTTTTTGAATTTTAAATTTTTGATTTATTTTACATACCAACCACAGTTCCCCCTCCCTTCCCTCCTTCCACTCCCCTGATCATTCTTATTAAAACCACCATGCAAATACTAATTGATTGATATGTGTTTGCTGCAGTGTTAGGTGCAGAGTAGTTACATGAAATCGGGGCACGTTTTCTCATAATATTTCTTTGTCAAGGGACAAAAGACACATCAATAAAACTTTCTGACATGCACGCACAGACAAAGGGGGTGACAAAGGAGTGGTAAGGATTATTTATTTTATTTCCGTCAGATTACTTTAGGATTCAAGGAGGAGATGAACTACAAAATGTGCTAAAATTAAGTAGTTAAAAAGCAGAAAATGTCACGCTATCCTGTGGGATGGGTTTAGCTTAAAGGTGGATTCAGAGTAGTAGTGCGAAAAACACATTAAGTGTGAGTTTCGAATTGAGCAGTTCTACGATTTTATATAACCAACTCGTATGACCAAGAACTGTAGAAACATGCTGGGTTTTGAGAAAGAGTGTTGGTGGCCCTGTCTCGCTTATCCAGCAACAGAGGTAGAAACAGAAATTTAAAACCCAATAGGGCAAATGTTGGCTAAAGGTCTAGAGAAAAAACCAGGAAGAAGAGCTCGCCTTGGTTTGAGAAAGTGGTCAGCGAAAAGGGCAGATGGCATCTTAGGTATGGTGGATGTAAGTGAAGAGATGTCCCACAGCAGACCCAGGACAGGATTCACTGAAGCGTCAAGTAGACTCTTGCGTCAGTGGTTAGTTCACTGCAAGTAAGCCCTTGAGGAGTTACAGAGGGAGAAGGCCCTGGGAAAGAGCTAAACCTAGGTCACATCTCCAAAGTGTAGAAAGAAAAAGGTAGTCAGTATCTTATAGTTCACAGCAGGGCCAGAGGATTCACCGCAACAGGCTGTCAACTTGACTTCAGAAAGATTTTTTTGATTTTTCTCGTAATAATAAAAATCATATGCGATTAATAGAAATTTCTCATAAATAAAAAACTGAAAAAGAATTCATATCCAGCGAAATAGGATAATAGCAGACTATAGACGGTATATTTGACGGTCCCAGTCGTTCAGGAAGGAGAGGGTGGTATTCCGGAATACAATACAAAAAGAAGTCAACGAATTCTGGAGGCATTTAGGAGACAATAAAGACAAAATTTGGCTGTGACCGTGTTACATCATAGGGCTATGAAGGAGAACAAGGGGACAGTGGCCCATATGCTCCCAACTTTAGCAGCAAGGCAGGCGTTTCCTGCCCTTTCCTGAATAGGAGAGCGTAGGAAGAGCAGAGGGAGCCAAGCGGTTGGCCATGATGGTTCCCAACCGTCAGCATCGCCGTGGGAAGGGATGAGTTCTCCAGACAATTGTTGAGGAGGAAGGACAGAACTCTGAAGAACAGGCACAGCAGTGGACAAACCGAGAGCCATGGAGAGAGCCCGGAAAGCAGGACGGTGGGTAGCCAAAGATGAAGAGTCTCCTGAGATTCTACTCAACACACAGAGTGGGAAGTAAAGGCAAAAAGAAGGAACTTGGCCCCTGGCAGAAAAAAAAAATGTCTAGTGACCTTGAGTCCATCCTATTTCTGCAGATTTGAGAAGGCGTGAGGACAGTGAGGACCGGTTTCTTTTAGGAAAGCCTTGGGTACCTGTCCTAGACAGCTAGATTTGAAGTAACGCTACTATTGTTTTGGCAACCTTTTTCGAAAGGGAGAAGAGGACCAGCCGGGGTTGTGTATCCCTAAGTTTCAGGAAATACTTTTTCTATGCTCCTAGAGGCTGGACCACTTGAAATGCTCACTGGTAGCTCGAGACTCTCGCGTGTAATATGCACACATCCCTCTCTGAACAATGTACCTAGCAACTTATTAGCAACCTAGGACCCCATCTTCACTAAGCTATATGCACCGTACTTTGAGCCACGAAGTAAATTTATCCTTTCCTTAATAGTACTCAAACTTGGATTCTCTGAAGTCACACTCAGCTATGTCTGTGTTTAAGGGTCCAGAAGGCTAAACTGGTTTTGGAAGATTCTCAAAAAGGAAGTCTGGGTCCTCCAAGTGAACTTTTGGGGATAATTTCGGGGATAATTTTGGGGATAACAAGGCATGGGTATGATCAAAACCAGAAAATTGAAAATGCATCATAAGATTATCTAACTTATGTCACTCAAAATGGGAAACCATCCGAACTATGCCCATAAGAGCCAAACCCCTTCCTCTCTGGCACCCCATAAAAGAAACCACACAGTATTATCAGGGCTCCTAAGTACCTTCAGCTTGTAGTCCACTGTCAGTCTTGACCGCGTACTCCTTTCTGATGTATGTTATCACTTTGCTATAAATAAAACTTTGCAATCTACGCGAGCTTTTATTGCAGCTCTTTTGGATAAGAAGCCAAGAACCTAGCAGCACCAGGTTCAAAACCAGCCACAATGAAGTAAGGGAAACATTTTGCATATGTTAAGTGGAGCAAACAGCAGTTAGAAACTGCTTCTGCCTTTCCAGGGGTTTAGGGACACAAGGCAGCGTTCATTATCACAGCGTTTATACTTAGACCACCTAAGCTGTTTTTATTCTAATGAATTCTGTAGGAATACTTTTCTTTGTTATGGTGGCTTTTCCAAAACAAGAGATTCTTGGAGAACAGGTTTTCGACTCACAAAAAGCACTGTGGTTTTACATTCTGCAAACACGTTCAAGTGGTCACTTTTTCTAACGTCGCCAGTGATCGTTTCATCTGAAGCAGCTTGTCGCTAATAGCCCAGATGAACATCTTGCACGCAGTTTTATTTAGCACGTTTCTCGGAACGATGGAAGTGTCAGAGTTTCCCAGGTACGCACTGCTGCGTATGCCAGCTGCATGGGAAAAGCGTTGCCAAAAAACATCTGGAACCGTTTTCAGTACGAAAGGGAATAAATACGCTTCTGGAGGAGACACACATCTTCTGCAATCAGGCTCCCTAAAAGGTTTTAAGTTCCAGACACTGCCGTCAAATAGAGAGCAATTAGATTTTTGATAAGGATTACGATTTGTGGGTTACATTCTTTGATCAGAAGAAAAAGGCTAAAATTTCTAGAAGCTGGACTGGAGTAAAACATTAGGGAGACGGTCCCAAAAATTTCTGATTGGAGTAAGGAAAATATTTGTATGTTGTTTTCTTAAGGATTTGGAGAGTGGTAAAATATGTCATTCTAACCTCTTCTTGGAAAAGAGATACTTAAGGGAAATTTGAATGATTGGTCTTTAGCTCTGTTAAAATAGTGATTAGCATTCTTGAAGGCCCTATGGAACCACATACATGACAGCTTATATATAAATATATATTATGTATATATAATATTACATATAATATCTATTACATATATATAAAGTATCATGTATAATATATACATATACACCCAGATGTCCTTACACACACACACACACACACACACACTGTGTCTATCTGTAGCTAGTAAATCTTGCCGGATGCACTGAATATCCCTTCCCTTAGTAGTTTGGAAGTAGCTCTGCAGACCAGTGACCATGGGTGTTGACTACTTTACTCACAAGTCTATTGCAGTTCACTTGGGGAACTGCAATCCTATGTTTTGGCTCTGCTTCCATTTGACTGTCTGATCTCTTATGGTATTTTCCGTGCTGATCCAAAGCCTCAGGGAGGTCTCTGAAATAGCTTTGATACGAGCAATCTGATTGGCGAGGATGAAGGTGACAGACGTGTGTGTGTGTGTGTGTGTGTGTGTCTATGTATCAACTCACATGTTCTTATGTAACTTATGTGCCTAGAAGGAACACCCATAAGGAGAACGAACAGGTATTTATTTTTATATCGTACCTGCTTCTGAATTTTAAGATAAAAATAAATGGATGTAGGCCTTCTGTTAGGCAACTTTTTTTAGGGCTATGAAAAATTGCCAAGAGCACATTTAAGAGGGCAGGGTTTATTTTGGCTAATAGTTTCCGAGTTTGCGCATGACTGCTGGGGACCTATGATGGCTCAGGACCCTGCAGAGGGGATGCTGTGGAGCAGAGCTTCTCACCCTCTGCTGGCTGGGAAGTAGAGAGCGTGATAAGAAGGGAACACCAAGGTAGACCCTGCAAGGGCATGGCTTCTCTGGTGTATGTTGAATATGAAATGTCTCTTACAGTCTCCTTGGCCCATGACTCCTAACATTATATTGGGAAGTGTGATAAACTCAGGCACTGGGGCCTAGCTGGAGGATGTAGGCCACTTTGAAGGTCATACCTGGTCTCTTTCTTTCCCCTCTACTTGCTTCCTACAAGAAGAGAAATCCGTCCCCGCTGCACGCTCCCGCTTCCGTAAGCTCCGCTCTATTTCGAAGACTCTGGAACCCTTAGTCCACATGACTGTCTCCTGTATGTTTTCACGCAGACATTTGGGTCACAGCTAAATGAAGTTACTAATGCCCTCAGCCACCAAGTGTTCCAGCTCCGCGACACTTAACTTTCTGCAGTTTGGTGACTTCACAGTACACTTTTCAGAGCCTGCATCCATCAGTGGCTGCGACCAGAGCCCGTGTGATCCATCCTATCTGGCTCCCCTGAGGTGCGTGTGCTTCGCTAATCTCCCGGTACCCTTCAACCCGATAGTGTCGACAAGACTAAACTAGCCATCACAGCTCTTTTCTGTAACTGGAGATATTAAAAGAACTTGAAGACTTTCTGTTTGGTTGTTCATTTTGGCAAGCTGCCTTGCTTCCCTCCTAGCAGGCTGTTGACGGCTAGGTGCAGACGCGGAGGACACAGTTACGGCGACAAGCGGATTGGAAGTCGATTGTGCTATTAAGTAGCTAGCATGCGTGTGTATTTAAGTAGTGGCTACTATGATCCTTGGATTTTCATTAAGATTTGCTTCTAGGGGTTTTCTTCAGTTAGTCTGCCTTTTAACCTAAATGTAAAAAGGAGAGGCTCCATCCAACCGTTCGTTTCTGTAACTATTTTTACTTTTAGACCCAGGTGAAGTTGCTCCTCTCTCTACATTCTCTGTACCACCCATTTTTCACAAAATGAGAACAACAATCTCTGGACATCAGACTGCTAAAATCCTTACCTTAGTTCCTCAATATGTTTTCTTACACACCAAGTTCCTTTTGTATAAAAATTGAATAACAATGACCACCAAAACATGTTCTTGTTGGGGTGACAGGAGACGTGGGGAATGCAAGATGTGAAGATAAATTCGGGGTTTTAAAAGTCACAGAAGGGAGATGAGTCAGAAAAGTCCCCAGGCTTGGTCTTCTACCATGGTGTCTTTATACTCTGTCTTGATTTTCTTCATCTGCAAGCATAGTGTGGAATTTCTATCCACTTGGTTTGCATGCTGGCTATAGGAGCCGAAAAAAACAGAAAGTGGTTTTTTTTTGTCTCCACTTAGTTCAGAGGAAGCATCATGAAGATCAACAGAAAAGCCTATGGTATGTTAGTGGTAAGCTCGTAAAAGAAAAGAAACCAGGAAAGAGAGGAAAGGGACCACTGTGAGTTAAATGTGGGGCACAGGGGATCCATGGAACATGTGACCCAGGACAAGAATGCAGGGGCTCCCCTGATGGGGAAAGTTAGGCGTGCATGGCCCGAGTGAGACAGAGCGGTGCTCATGATGCCTCTGTGTTCAAACAGCAGCACGGACAAGACATCCGGCATTCTTTATCGTCTGCAAACCCTGAGCGTTTTGCCTGATGGGCACAGAATCATCACGGAGCCAGAGTCTCCCTTCTTAGAAGCAGAGACTCCTGCCCAGGCTATAGTAGACGACGTCCCTGCCTCAGATGTGAGTTGCGTTATTTCATTGGTTCTGTCTCTCTAATGGACCAGGACCCTGTCAGTCATCCAAAACTCAACCATTGTTGTCTCTTCGCTTCCTTGGCTGTTGGCAATTCTTTATCCCGGCTCTGTAATTTGGGTGTGAGGGGGACTGGGTCTTTTTATTTCCATCTCTTAAGGGAGTTCTGTAATTGAATAGGTCTTATAATGCAATCAGTTCCTGGAATTTTTTCTTTTAATGACTTGCTTTATTAGTCTTGTTTTGCTGCTGATGGAAAAGACCCTAAAAGCCGATTCAAGCTCCAGAATGCTCCTCCACAGTCAGGGCTTGCGCTGTGATGGCTCTACATTAAAGACCTATAAAACAAATGATGCTCTTGCCTGCTGCTTAGTCAGCCACCCTTAACAGTTAGTAGGCCCTTTTCTGTCTCCCATTAGCATGAGTTTGTCCCTATCACACCGAAAGTGATGGGATTGGATATTTAACCTTTTTGTTTAACCACGGACCCCCTCTCTTTTTCCTCCATACTTTTGTGTCCTCCCCCCTTTTAATGCAAAAGAGATTTCCATATAATACATTCCGATTATACTTCCCTCCCCTTAAATCCTCTCAGCTACTCCCTGACTCCCTTCCGATCCACATCTATACCCTTTCTGTCTCCCGTTCAAAACCAGCACCTAAGGAGTAATAATAAAATAAAAAGACAAACCCAAACCAAACAAGGCAGAATATGAAAAAGCAACCAACCAAAACAAGAAAAGGAGATCAAGAAAAATCCTAAGAAACACATGTAGAGACACACACTCTACTTAAGACTCAGTATCTGAAGCCGAAATGTATAAGCAAAGGACCCGCGAAGTAGAAAACAACAACCCAAATGCCCAAGCTTAACATTAGGAGACATATAGATTTACACCTATGTTGAAAATGGAAATAGATATGACCTCATGAGTCTCCAGACTTCCTCTGTGTATGTTGTTGTGTCTCCCTTCTCATCTCTAATTCTGTGCATTTGAATCTTCTTCTGCTTTCTAGTTATTTTGGCAGTGTCAATCTTATTGATTTTCTCAAAGAACCAACTTTTTGTTTCATTGATTCTTTATATTTTGTGTGTTTGTTTCTGTTTTATTGGTTTCAGTCCTAAATTTATTTCTCGCCATCACCCCCTTTTGAGTGTGTGGTTTTTCTCCTCCTAGAGATTTCAAGTGTGTTGTGAAGTCAGTAGAATTTGATCTCTTCTAATGTTAAATGTTAAGTACTTAGTTCCATGAACTTGCCTCTTAGAACATCTTCATTATGCCCCATGAATTTCGATGTGTCTTGTTTTCTCCTTTGTTTAATTCTAATAAGTTTTCAATTTCTTTCTTATTTTCTGTATTGACCTATTTTTATGCAGTAGGGAGTCATTCCACAGTTCTTGAGTGTTCTGTTGATTTATTGTTATTGATGCCCAGTTTCATGCTGTGGAGGCCAGATAGGTTGTAGTGTTAATTTGTTTTATTTTATTTTGGTAGCTGTTGAGACTTGCTTTGCATCCAAGTATGTGATCTTTTTTACAGAAACTTCCATGAGCTGCTGAGAAGTGTTTTTCTGTTTGGGTGAAATGTTTGATAAATATCTCTTCAGTCTGTTTGATTTATAACATTAGCTAATGTTAAGTATTTTCTGACTGACAAGCCTTCTATCAATGTAATCATCCAAATTAGACCAAATCAGACCAAATTAGAAAAAGCCTAGGTTTAATGGGTGTCAGCACCCCCAGGTGGCCCACGGGAAAACACGGAGAGTGGGAAAGGAGAACCTGAATGACCACGGAAAACCAGGAGACCATGTGTTTGTTCTCTGGGGGAAGAGCAGTTTAAATAGCCTATGGGAATGGTCTTGACCCTCCCTGGGAGAGGGGTCACTGTTTGGTGGGGTTTCTTGGAGGTGGAGTCTGGACTGTGGCCACTCCTAGGGGAGGGGGCTTGGACCCCAAGCCAACTTTCCAGACTCTTGGTATATATGGATGCCAGGGGATTGGGGTGATGCTTCCAATCAAACATTCCAGACTCTTTTTGGATAAGGTTGTTAGGGGCTGAGGTGGCGCTTGCAACCAAACGTTCCAGTCTCTTTTTGGATAAAGGGGTGTTGGCTCAAGACTGGCTGCTTCCTGCAGTCAAGGAGCAATGTGGGAAGGGGGAGAGTTGTGAGTTGGTGGGCTCACGCTCAGCATGTGATTGGAGAGGCATCTGGTTTACCGCCATCCTGGAGACCTCCAGCTGCTGTTCCTTGAGGGAGATTAGAAGGCAAGTGGCTAGGAGAAAAAAAAATATTGTTATTAGCCCTATGAATGGGGCTAGTCATGGGAAGTATCATTATAACCGCCAGAAAGAATGGGACAGAGAAGTGCCCTGGTTGTACAGGTGAGGCTCCGGGGAATAAGCGAGATACAAGAACAGATACTCCCATTAAAATCAGATTTTGGTTGGTAGGTGTCCTTGATCCAGGAGAGTTGATACCAATGGTGAATTCCCAAGAGCTGGTGGAGGTGCCCACCATTGTCTAGAGGGCCCTTTATAAGTTGGTCTTGGTCCAGGCAGCAGGAGTGACCTGTAAAATATGCTTGAAAATGGGTGGGATTAAAAACATGCTCTGGAGACTGTTAGTTTTTACTAGACCTGATTTTTGATACAGCAGTAGAACTTTTTTTTTTTTTTTTTAGGAACCTGCAGGTATCTGTAAGACAACTGGAATAGGAACGTTTTAGAAAACAAAGGGAACTGGGAACTCTGTATCTCTGAAGATACATCTGAAACCTGTTAGTCCTGGACTATGAAGTCTGTTAAAGAGGCACACCTGTCTGTATTTTAGCAGGAAACTTAACAAATGAAGTAATGAGCTACTAGTACCTTAAGTTATCAAATGCCATTAGCAGATCTGGGAGGGATAAATGAGCAGAAATGAGACAGCTCTTTTAGTTACACAGGCAATCCCAAGTCTCTCCCAGGCAATCCCAAGTCTCTCCATCGTCCTTGGAGAACACCAGCCTAGAAGCAGTGCTTGCTGGTTAGCTGCTGAGTACAAGAGGCCTGAAGATTTTTCTGTGGGGAGGAAGATTTAGTCTACCTGTCTTGGCCAGATGAGATGATTGATCCCCCTGGTATAGCACCCAGGAATCTGATGAGGTGGAAGGCCACTTTTTGCTGTGTGGGTGGCTTTGCCATACCCAAAGGCAAGCCTTGAAGTGGAAGCCTGGAAGTAGGAGGTCTTTTGTAACCATGTATCTTCTTGGAGGAGCTACAGGAGGCTGCATGAGCTGGCGTGTCTTTGTGTTAGAAGCTCTTTTGTTAAATGCTATACTCTCTGTGAAGGCGCTTAAGAATTACATACCATTACCTGTTAGTTATATTTTAAACTAGATACATAAGTTAAATTTAGACATGTATTTTACCCAATTAGTTACAGCTTACCAATGCTAGTGAATGTAAGATTAAAGGGAATACTTTAGTAAGTTAAAGTATTTTAGAGGCAGAGTATTTTCTTGGTAGATCTAGCACATGTGGGTACTCTTACCAAAGATGGATCTGAGGTCAAAGTGGCGCCCACCCATGTTGTAGTTTTCACTGACATCTGCATTCTCTTAGAGTTTGTAGAACATCTGTCCAGACCCTTTGGGCTTTTTAGAGTTTCCATTGAGAAATCGCGTGTGATTCTAATAGGCCTGTCTTTATATGTTACTTGGTCATTTCCTCTTGCAGCTTTGAGTATTCTTTCTTTGTTCTTTACATTCAGCATTCAGTATTTTGGTATTATGCACTGAGGGGGGAACTTTCTTTCCTGGTCCAGTCTATTTATTGTACTCTATGCTTCATAGGGGCATCTCCTTCTTTAGGTTAGGAGACTTTTCTTCTATGATTTTGTTGAAAATATTTTGTGTTCCTTTGATCTGGGTTTCTTCTCTTTCCTCTTTTCCTATTATTCATAGATTTGGCCTTTTAATAATATCCCAGAATTCCTGGTTATTTTCTCCAATTGTTTAGATATAACATTTTCTTTGACTGAGGTACATATTTATTCTATTGTGTCTTCAGCATCCCATGTTCTTTCGTCTATCCCTTGTATTATGTTGGTGAAGCTTTCCTCTGAGGCTCCTGTTTAATACAAATCTCTAGCATTTATATAGAAGGCTGTTTGCAGAAGTCTTTTTGATCAGCAGCATTAGCCTTGAGGAAGAATGGAGATAAGAATTGCAGACAGTTTGTTAAGTGGCAGCTGTTGGGGAGTCAGCATCTAATAACAGACCTGTGTACTGCTCCAAATCCCGTTTCCACACACATGGGTAGGTTTAGCAAAGAGATACTACTTCCTTTTTTCTTTTGGTCTTGGTGACATCCTTATTCTACCAAACACTTCCCCTCTCATTACAGAAATGATACTCATGGATTTCAGAGAGGTTGAACAATTCAGAAAAGTTTGAAGAAGAAAAACAGCAGATTGCTGACACTCAGAAAAAAATCTGGCGAACATGAACAAAATATTGTAATTTTGTGCCACTTTTCTACGTTCCTGAGTCATGTTCTTGTTGGAGCTATTTACTTTGAAATACAGCTTTATGTTCTAAGGAATCATGCAGATAGACTACTTAGGTCTAAATCCTGCTTCTGATAGTTTGAGCAAAATTTCTTAGATTTTCTGTTCCTTTATTTCCTGACTTAAATAAATATGGAGTGCCTCGTTTTATAGGGTAATTACGAGTACATCAATTGACAGGTTGGATCCTTAAAGCACTGAACTGTTGTAACAGTTACTGGTTTTGCTCTCATCATTGTTATCACTAGCATTTCCTAGGCACAGGCATACGTTAATCTTTCTACCCAGCACCATGTTCTACGATGAGCTGTCCAGTGTTCATCCTTTCCGTGTTCACTAATGACCTGAAGCATTTGAGAAGCAGTTACCGTCTGTCTGTTGTAAGGAGAGGGCCACTTGTTTGTCCTGGCCACCCAGAACCGAAATAACCACAAAGAGACTGTATTATTTAAAACACTTCTTGGCCCATTAGCTTTAGCTTCTTATTGGCTAACTCTTACATATTAATTTAACCAAGGAGGATCTGTTGAGTAGTCAGGGTGGTTCAGGGATCCCGCCATCTCTGCCTCCCCAGGGCAGGAACTTCAGGTATGGGCCGCCATGGCTAGCATTTACAAGGCATCGAGGTATCACAGGTCCTCAATGTTAATAAGTAAATGACTAATCTAACTGTTTCGAGCTTCGGTTAGTCAATGTCTATGTCCAATGAGGCTCTTCTGAGACATTCTCACCTAAATGAAAACCTGAATCTTTCCCCTTAAGCTCCTATTCCTCCCCTACTTTAGGCTTTCACCTGAGTCCATGGAATTGTCCATCTATCTCACATCGAAAAGCTGAGGCTTTTATGTCTTAATTTACTACATCGCAAAGATCTGTTTTGATCCATGAGTGATGTCCAAACCATCAGTGCTCGCTGGTAGAATTCACTAATCAATCAATGCATTTGTTAATGAGGGAAGGAGCATAAGAAGCAGCTTTTTAAAAGTCAACCTCTTCCTTTGGTTCACCTTCTTACTTAGCTTCTTTGGGATCACCAAGTGTAGACTCCGTGAACCTGAAATGACCCTATCCTAGAGCAATACTGACGAATATCTTGCATATCATCATAGAACCTTCATCTGGTGATGGATGGAGACAGAGACAGAGACCCACACTGGAGCACTGGACTGAGATCCCAAGGTCCCGATGAGGAGCAGAAGGAGGGAGAACATGAGCAAAGAAGTCGGGACCATGAGGGGAGCACCCACCCACTGAGACAGTGGAGCTG
This sequence comes from Microtus oregoni, assembly GCF_018167655.1. Classification (NCBI taxonomy): domain Eukaryota; kingdom Metazoa; phylum Chordata; class Mammalia; order Rodentia; family Cricetidae; genus Microtus; species Microtus oregoni. Next base: position 38,138,738 of record NW_024543077.1, on the reverse strand, counting down.
ATCTATTGGGAGCTCACCAAGGCCAGCTGGACTGTGACTGAAAAAGCATGGGATAAAACTGGACTCTCTGAGCATGGCCAACAATGAGGGCTGATGAGAACCCAAGGACAATGGCACGGGGTTTTGAACCTACGTAATGTGCTGGCTTTGTGGGAGCCTAGCCAGTTTGGATGTCCACCTTCCTAGAAATGCACGGAGGTGGGAGGACCTAGGACTTACCACAGGGCAGGGAAATCTGACTGCTCTTTGGGCTGGAGAGGGAGGGGGAGAGGAGTGGGGGGAGGGGGAGAAGGGTGGGAGGAGGGGGAGGGAAATGGGAGGCTGTGAGGAGGAGGAAATTTGTTTTTTTTTTCTCTTTTCTCAATAAAAAAAAAAGTTAAAAAAAATCAAAAAAAAAGTCAACCTCTTATTTTAAAACGAGGAAGACTCTCAGATTTTTTTTTGAAGGTCTTTAAATTACTTGTTAAAAACATATTTGTTTTATGTGTATGGGTGTTTTGTCTGCATGTATGTCTGTGTACCGTGTGCATGCCTGGCACCCACAGAGGGTTGCAGATGGCCGGGAACACTTTTGGGTGCTGAGAATCAAACCCAGGTCCTGTACAAAAGCAGCCAGAGCTCTAACTACTGAAATCTCTTCCAATGTCAAGGATTTGTTTTTCTCAATTTTATTGAATCTAGTGAGCCTCAACCTCAGTATTAATTGATGTTGGAAAATAGTAGATGTTTTTAGACTCTAGATATTGGGATTCAGATTTCGAGCTTTTGGGTTCCCTATCAAGGAAAGTGGAAGAACATTTAAAACTTTTATAAGAAAAATAGCTACAGATTACAGTCCTACCCCGTTCCCTGATAATTTATTTCAGCTTGCTAAAATATTTTGCGTCTTCATTATTTTGTACTTTCATTTTTTTATTATGCAAAATTATTCAGAATAAAACATGCATATTCTAAAAAAAAAAGTGACATGCGGGCAGTGTTGCAAAACTCCAGGTGCGAGCTGTGACTGTCATGTAAAAATGACATATGTAAAAGTTATAAAATATACAACTGAAGTGTTTGAAGGAGAAAGGTGTCATTCGGGGGAGATTTATTCTCAAAGTCACAAGGAAAAAAAAAAAAAGGGAAGCGATTCCACCTGTTCCTTCTAGAGGGTCTCGTTGCATTGCCATGTTTAGTGGCAGTTTGGGTGCTGTATTACAAACAATTTAAATAAATAAAAAAAAAGAGAGAGACAAGCTCTTGCCTTCTGGAAAATAGACCAGTCATAAAACGAGGCATGGTTGTGGAATTCAATGTGTTCATTGAGTTGTTCGGACCGGTTAAATGATACGGGAAGGCCCCCAAACTGGAGCCATACTTCTTTTGATGTATTTGCATGATATACTCGAAATTTTCAGAATTTTCAGAATTTTCCTGCTTCAACCCCAGGAAGCAGGAAAGTAGGGATCAGACTAAGGGGCTTGGTACGGTGAGGCTCGTGAAGAAGCGACCATGCGGTGTGGCTTGCTTGCTTCTACTTAGGAACATAGCCAACACGCTTGGCCCACAGAGGCCTAGAGTAAGGAACAAGTAGCCCTGTTCTCCTGCCTGTGTCTCTGGAAAGCAGCTGTGGGAAATGGTACACTAAAGTCCCTGAGAGTCACTGCACGCCAAGAAATAGCTGAACAGTCCTTAGCCGAGAGGTTCATCTATTCGAGCTCCGTGGAACAGATACTCTTCCCTGAAGTGTGGAGGAGCTGAGAAGATCTCTGAGCTGGTCTCAGAGGTTCCTCCAAGTCCCAAGTGCTGTCTTCAGGCACAGATGCATCCTATCTCAGCCTACGCTGTAGCCTGTCCTCCGTGCGGCCCAGACACCCTAGAGACACTTATCTCACCGCGGTGTGTGCTGTACCGTAACCACGTGATGCCTCCAACTTTTCGTGATCCGCAGAAACCAACGTGTGCCCCAGGATTGCATAGACATTACCGTGATCAGGACTGCTTGCGAGCTGGCCCTGCTTGGGGTCAAGCCGGCCCTTTAGGACGTCCTTGGCATCCCGAAGTGATAAGCATGCGCAGTGTGGGTTTTCTAGACACCTAACTCAAAGGTCCAATGGAAAATACAAGGTAGAAACAGTCCAGTCAAACAGTTACCAGAAAAGGTTTGACTCTTGGGAAAGACACGGACATGCAGGCCCAGGAGGCGCAAAGGATTCCTAGTGGACTGGACCCCAAGAGTCTTTCCTTGGGACGTTACAGTCAAACTGATAGAAATACGAGACTAACGGGAGTTTGAAAATGGCAAATGAGGAGTGTCACATCGCTTCCGAGAAAATCCCTGTTGGAGTGATACTAAACCAGCAGAACTTTTCTAAGTCAAGAGAGCATATGATGCATTTCAGAGTCCCGGGAGATAAGAAACACTGAAGACTACTGCATCCCAAAAGCAAAAACAGAACACGTACTGTCACCAGACCAGCCCCGTGGGAGACGCTCCAGGGTGGCCTCGTGCTAGAAGTGCAAGGACAGAAACACACGGAAGCACAGCATTCAAGTAGAGCGAGCACACCTGTAAAAGAGAAAAGGAAGAAAATCCAACCCTATGTATAAAAAGCCCACCAAACCCGGGTGGTGGTGAGCCACAGGAGAAGGAGCAAACAAAGAATATGCTAAACATCCCAGCCTAACAGATTGCCTTGCTCATTTGAAAGACAGACCAGCTGAATGGATTAAAAATAAAAACAAAACGGCTCCAAAGCAGAAGCAGCCCAGAGCTAGAGCCAAGGATACCTGCCTCGGAGACACCCACTGCAGCCTCTACGGCACACATGGACCCGAAGGGAATGGGTAGGTCATGAAAATAGGGACCTCAAGGAAACCAAAGTAGTTATGGTTATATTTGACAAAACATACTTTGCTTGTAAAAAGAAAGATAAAGAAGGCCACCATTCAATAAAAAGAGGTTGATTTTAAAGATGCAAGAACTAACAGTAAATAGTGTTCGTTCAGCACCAGAGAGCCCAATTATATAAATTAGCACTATAAGCCTATAGTTGATAATATTATCTTCTTTATTTCTTTGCTGTGCTGCTGGGGATCCCAGACTCTTGTAGGATATTCAAGTGCCGTATTATTGAGTCGCGCACCAATTTAAAAATATTATCAGTCTAAATAGAAAGACAAACTCTAGGAAGTTTAATGCCCCACTTTTATCAATAGAAAAATTATCAAATGAATAAAGAAACACTGGGAAAAAATTAAGAAAGAAACATTGGTGTCATAATATGTATAACGAGTCTTACCAGATATTTATAGACTATTTCGTCCAGCATGTAAACACATGACATAATCTATAGGACAGACTCCATGTTAATTCACAAAATAAATCTCAGCAAATTAAAAACTAAAAATTATGGTACTTATTTTTTTCTTAGCAAAATGGAATAAGAGTAGATATCAACAACATGATTAACATTAGAATTGTACAAATAAACAGGAAAATAAATCAGTATTATTGTGAATTGGTACAGCGATGAAATTAAATGGACAACTCCAATAGAACTTAAAAGTTATTAGAATAGAAAGAATGAACTGAAGCGCAAATTAGTAGAAGGGAAGAAATGACAAAGATGAGGGCACAGATAGAGACTGTAAATAACACACACATATGCACACACACACAGATAGAGACTGTAAATAACACACACATATGCACACACACACACAGATAGAGACTGTAAATAACACACACATATGCACACACACAGATAGAGACTGTAAATAACACACACATATGCACACACACACACAGATAGAGACTGTAAATAACACACACATATGCACACACACAGATAGAGACTGTAAATAACACACACATATGCACACACACACAGATAGAGACTGTAAATAACACACACATATGCACACACACACACAGATAGAGACTGTAAATAACACACACATATGCACACACACAGATAGAGACTGTAAATAACACACACATATGCACACACACACAGATAGAGACTGTAAATAACACACACATATGCACACACACACACACACAGATAGAGACTGTAAATAACACACACATATGCACACACACACACAGAGCCTAGATAGAGATTGTAAATAACACACACATATGCACACACACAGATAGAGACTGTAAATAACACACACATATGCACACACACACAGATAGAGACTGTAAATAACACACACATATGCACACACACACACAGATAGAGACTGTAAATAACACACACATATGCACACACACAGATAGAGACTGTAAATAACACACACATATGCACACACACACAGATAGAGACTGTAAATAACACACACATATGCACACACACACACACACAGATAGAGACTGTAAATAACACACACATATGCACACACACACACAGAGCCTAGATAGAGATTGTAAATAACACACACATATGCACACACACAGAGCATAGATAGAGACTGTAAATAACACACACATATGCACACACACACAGATAGAGACTGTAAATAACACACACATATGCACACACACAGAGCATAGATAGAGACTGTAAATAACACACACATATGCACACACACACACAGAGCACAGAGACTGTAAATAACACACACATATGCACACACACACAGAGCACAGAGACTGTAAATAACACACACATATGCACACACACACACAGAGCACAGATAGAGACTGTAAATAACACACACATATGCACACACAGAGCATAGATAGAGACTGTAAATAACACACACATATGCACACACACACACACAGAGCACAGATAGAGACTGTAAATAACACACACATATGCACGCACACACGCACACACGCACACACACACATACACACAGAGAAAGCACAGATAGAGACTGTAAATAATCCAAACATCAGTCAAGCAGTTAGATTAGCTGACACACACACACACACACACACACACAGAGAGAGAGAGAGAGAGAGAGAGAGAGAGAGACAGAGAGAGAGAGGGAGAGAGAGAGACAGAGAGACAGAGAGAAAAAACCAAATCAAATCAGAGAGGAAAATGGAGACAGTAAGAACAATGTCACAAAACCACAAAAGACGTTGAGGACTATCTCAGTACAGCAACAATCAGAGAATCTAGAGGACATGAACGTATTTTTTGGGCATACATGACATAGCAAAATTGGACACCAAGAACATAGCTAATTGAACAGGCCAATAGGAAGTAACACAGGATTAAAAATATAGAAGTCTTCAAGCAAAGAGAAACCCAGGTTTAACTGCTGATTTTTATTGTATTTCAAGAACTAATGCCAGTTCTACCCAATTTCTCTCCAAGTGTTAAGAATGAGAGAAACTTGTCTCACTTACTCTCAAAGGCCATAATTATCCTCATACCCAAACCAGACGAAAACCAAAGCAAACAATAGAAACTTATGCTTGATAGGGATAGTCCAAAATATTCAAATCAACAATTCTACCACATCACATTAACATCATGAAGAACAAAAACCATATGATATTCTCAGTTGATGCAGAATATGTATTAGATAAATTTCAACATTGCTTTCGTTTGAAAACCATAAAAATTAGGTACAGAAAATATATTTTGATATAATAGATGCTACATATAAAAGACCAATAGCCTATGTCATATTGAATGCAGAAAAATTTTCTCTAAGATCACAAACAAGACAATCAAGGAGTTATTCCAAATAGCTAACAGAGATTATTTTAAATGTTTTTAATACAAAGAAAATGGCTTTTTATGGTGAAAGTTATCTTGATCTGATCATTACAAAATCTGAAGACAGTGAAATGTCACCAGATAGATGCCATTTGTCAATTAAAATTATTTTTATAATGCAAAGTTTATTTACAGTAAGGTAAACATTTTGCAAATTCCACTTATATAATTTAATGAGATTTGATAAATGCCTGTACAACCACCTTGTCCACACTCTGGGGCTGGCCAGACTCTGACATTGCCCTCACATCCTTTTACAGATGCAATTCCTTTCACGGATTTTAAAACTGTTAGTTTTGCCTCATATTGATCATATTTTCTAAAAAGATACATATCTCTACAGTCCTTTACTCCAAATGTTCAACTAGGAACTCAATAAGAAACTCATCGTGGGGCTTGGAGAGATGGCTCAGCAGTTAAGAGCATTGCCTGCCCTTCCAAAGGTTCTGAGTTCAATTCCCAGCAACCACATGGTGGCTCACAACCATCTGTAATGAGGTCTGGTGCCCTCTTCTGGCCTTCAGGTATACATGCAGACAGAATATTGTATACATAAGAAAGGAAGAAAAAAAGAAAGGAAGGAAGGAAGAAAGGAAGAAACACATCGTGTATACAGCTACTTCTTTGCTTTCCCCTGGACGGGAGGAGTGGGAGGTCTTAGCTTTCCTTCCACAAGCTGGAAAGCAAATAGCATTTTAATAACCTGCAGTCAGCCAGGCCGTGTGGCCCATGCCTTTAATCCCAGCACTCAAAAGGCCGAGACAGGCAGACCTCTGAGTTGGAGGCCAGCCTGGTCTACAGATTGAGTTCCAGGACAGGCTCCAAAGCTAAAGAGAAAACCTGTCTCAAAAACCAAAACAACAACAACAACAACAAAACAAAAAGAAACAAACAAACCCTCTGTCGAAAGGGACCTGGTAAACACTGCATATTTGGGAGACAAGGAAGTTGTACAGAATGGGCATCCTGGGGCTACCCCGTCCCGCCCTTCATTCCCCAAGCAAAATCAAGTGAATCAAATTCTTTAGATCCCTCTTTAGCTTTGGCCACTCAAATTTGATGGATTTCTGCGCTTTGAACTGCTCTTCTCTTACAGAGCTCATCAAAATGCTTCATTTTAAAAGGGTTATTTAATGCCCGAAACAACATAGAAATTCCTGGCACCGGTCTTCCTCTCTACAAGAAAATGGAAAGGCGCTCCGTTCTGGAAGAAGTTCACATCAGTTCAGAATCCGGGATATTTGGCTCCATCTCTCCTGCGCATCCTCTTCTGGGCACCTCCGCGCTAGCAGAGATGGAGACACAAAACAGTAAGGGCCCTGAGATGCACCGGCTTCCACAGGACGGGTGTCATAGAAACGTTATTTTCCCCTCAGAAACACACTTGTCTTTGAGAAAAAGCAACTACAGAGCAAACTCTTGGGTAAGGTTGAAAACAGGTACCATGGAAAATATTCTTATTGATTTTTATAACTGTGCTTGGCAGTGGCCGTGTGCTGGGTTATCCAATGTAAGCACCGCGGGGTTTTCTTTTCCATTGGTAGTATAGGAGTGTTTCTCTCAGTAAACATTTGCTTTAGGGAAGCATAAAAGGTCAGTTTTGGCCAAGTGCATCAGTCCTCCGACTGCCATCTGTAAAACATTTAGACATTGCCTTTTTGTGTGACCCTTTTAAAAATACACAAGCCCTAAGTCTATCCTCTTTCTCACATAAAACTCCCATTGGGCTTTAGTGGGAACATTTTTTTTTTCAAGTTAAGTTCAGAGGAATGAGGACGTTTTACAATGGCCTCTTGTGAGAACTTCCCTGGGCAGAACTTGTCCAGCTCAGCATTTCTCCTGAGAGAGTTTTATGACCTTTGAAAATGTCCACATCAACCCCATGCTGTGAATTCTTGGGACTTCTTGACTGCATGAAGATAGGTCTACTTTGTGGTAACGTTCAAGCCCAGTGTTTTGGGGGTGGGGGAGAGAGAAGGTACCCATTTACACCCTTCATGCATCCATCATCCTGCCTGCTCCCAGGGCTCACTCTGAAGAAGCATAGACCAGCCTTGCTCAGCTGTGTCAGCCACGGTCCCGAGAGCATCACGAGTACCATTGAAGCCGATCCTGGGTGTTTGGCATTGCCATCCTGGAGTTGCCATAAGGAAAATGAGACTCGAGTGGCTAAAAGTACATTGGGGTTCCCACAAAAGAGCCAAAAAAATTTAGACAGTCTGCAATGCCTCCCTGTGCTCTCTACTTGAAACTCCTGCATTGACTTCCCCTGATGATAGACTGCAAATATAAGATAAAACAAACACTTACCTCCCCTGGTTTCTCTTCCTTCCTTCCTTCCTTCCTTCCTCCCTCCCTCCCTCCCTCCCTTCTTTCCTTCCTCCCTCCCTCCCTCTTTCTTCCCTCCCTCCCTCCCTCCATCCCTCTCTCTCTACTTCTCTCTTTCTTTCTTTCTTTCTTTCTTTCCCTTCCTTCCTTGTTTTTTGATACAGGGTTTCTTTAGCTGTTCTGGAACTCACTTTGCAGACCAGCCTGGCCTCAGACTCACAGAGATCCACCTGCCTCTGCCACCCTGAGTGCTAGAATAAAGATGTGTACCGCCACTGCCCTGCCACAGGTTTCTTCTGGTCTTGTTGTTTGTCATAGCAACAGAAAGCAAACAAAGAGACCTTTGGATCCTTCAAAGCCCTTGCTGTTAGTTGAATTATTCTCTAATATTTCTGTCCTGTGCTTACAGAGGATTGGAACCTGTGGATTCCTTTCAGGCTAATGTGGTTTGATGGAACAATGTTCCTCTGAAAGGTCTTGTGAACCCTAAATATACTTCTCCCAACAAACAGCAGGAAGCAGTTTAGAAAAACTACACCCAAATTCCTCAAAATGATTGTTTGTAAATGTTCGTTGTCATTTAAAGGAGGATATAATATAGAGATGAATACCTTACATTGTTATGGCCAGAATCTCACTTCCAGAACACACTCTTTCTGCCATGATCTTCCTTCTAGGCTCTCCTGTTAAACCGTTCATTTTATTTTCCGCACAGTGCTGTTGCTCTCGGATACCATTTTCACGTATCGTTCATTCTGCTCGCTTTCTCCCCTCTTCAGGATGAAGGCTTCACACCAGCCTGTCTTTATTGTCTGGTACCATGTTCCTGGCACCTCTTTTAGGGCCTGACGTTTGGGTTCTAAAGCGAATAAAGGCTGAGAGAAACAAAAGCGAATTTTGTTTTCTGGATTAAAGAGCTGTGTTTATTTTGTTTAGGGTCCACGCTCTCAGGTTTGAGCCTAGAGGCGGTCATTCCAGCCTACTTGAAAGAGTTAACAATGGGAAACACTTAGTGATGATTTGCTATATCCAAAGAACGTCCGTATATCCTTTCTATATTAGCACATGAGGGAGGTACTCTTATTCCAAATTGAAATGGTAAGAAAACTGTGGCCCTTGAGAGTCTATTGAATTAGACAGCCTACCTAAAAAGCCAGGAGGCTCGTGGCTGATCTGTCTCCTTCAGTCTCTAACCACACAGCCATGTTCCCCTAAGGTCTTACTTATTAGCCAATCCATAGAATGATAATGTACCTTGAATTTTCCCCCTTAAAAATGTAAGAAAGAAAACAATGAGGTCAATAGAAGAACAAGAACAATTACACATTAATTATGGCATGTACATGTACTAACAACATAAGGAGTACAAACACGCATTTTCTATACTCTTAGAAGAGCCTTAAGCATGAAGCAGGACATTTATTGGTTAGTGACAAGTAGACTTTTTGGTATACATCCAGGCAAACTTAGTCTGGATTGGGCCTTGACTGTTCGTTTTTCTTTAGCTTTTAGGAAGGACATCTGGAAGCAGTTTGAATTTTACTTGAGAGCCTGTGATGCCAGCCTGTGTCTAGCCGAAGGGTCCAAGGGGACAGAGAGCAAGAGGAAAGGCACTATGACTTTTAGAAAGTGCGGCATTGGGGACAGACTGGGCAGAAGCTCCTACGCCAAACAAGGTACCACCAAAGCCAGGGAGGGAAGTGGGAAACCACAGCAGAGCTTGAGTCCATCCACCGGCATGCTCGTCCATAGCCACTGGTCCTCTGGGTCCGCTGAGGTGAGCTCACATACCAGACATCACACAGCTCTTGTGCAAGCCAACTGTATTCCTTACATACGTGAACAGTGATGCTTGCAATGTTGAGCGTCTTCCCTTCATGGAGCAGGATGTGACCTCACATCCTTTTAAAGAATATCACTCTTGTGGAGCTGATCATAATATTCCGGAGGCTCAGAGAAACGAGCAGTATAGAATACCAGCTACGGAGTTAATAGGGACAGTGTTACTGGGAGCCTATATGCTGAGAAACACTTGTCAAACAAAGACCATGTGTCAAATGAACAGGACGGACCAGTCAAGATGGGACTCCAGCATGGGACTCCAGAGCCAGGCTATTGCAGAGGTGACCCAGGGTTTTCTATTGTCGATTTATACTTCAAACCTTTACATTTCAAAGAGCCATTAACACATGCCTGAATATATTTTCATTTCCTCTTTCATTTGACTATTTTACCTAAGGAATGAAATTCAGCCTAAGAAGAATGAACAGCGAACACTCTGTCAGGTCTGTCTGATTTATATTCTCGAACAAGGTGGTGTATTTTGCTGAACAGAAGGGAACTTAGCAATGTTTTCCTCGAGGGGTGGAGGAGGCAGAGTTCTTTGCGTTTTCAAATGTGTGAGAGAAGGGGTCCCCCGGAGATGACAGAGTGACAGGAAGGCAAGATTTGGGGTCCCGTGTTGTGGAGAAGCAGCCCGTCAAGAAATTAGCTTTGTTGCATAGCCATGGGCCCTGTGAGAGGAGTCAGACTTGAATACCCAGACCTCTCAGTACTAATTTCTATTCCACTTTACACACACACACACACACACACACACACACACACACACACACGTCATTTCCCCCCTATTTCTCTCTCTCATACTTTACCCGCCACTCCCACTGAACTTCTTCTTTTCAGCAATTCCCCCCTTATTCTCATGCCTTTTGTTTTGCTTGCTTTGTGAACCCACTGAGTTTATTTAGGGTTCCTTGCATGAGCCTGGGTAGAGGTTATATTTTCTGGAGCACGGCAACTTATCATTGAATACTCTCTTAAGGAGAGCAACTCAGCTTCTCCAGGTAACAAACCCTGCTCTACCTTGAGGACAGATAGGCTGGACCCAAAAGCTGCAGAAACAAGAATACAGCTGCAGAGCAGGGCTCGAGAACATACATTTGGAAGAAGAGATGACACAGAGCATCCAGCTACTCACAAGAATGTGAGAGTTCTGGACTCCCTTAGTGTGTGGGATGGAGACTTAATTCATTTCATTCAATTACGAAAGTATTAAATTCCCCTAGGGCAGAGACTTGGGAAGACTTAGACAGCAGGCATTTTGGATTATATATGTAAATAGTTGGGCTTAGGATACTGGCTGAAAAACTATCACGTGACCATTAAAGAGAAGTTAGTAGCGGATGGTATAGATCGAAAGGCTCCCTCCTATTTGTCTTCGTTAGTGCGGGAATTGGTGTCAGGTGCCCCTGGTTGGGTCTTCAGTGGTAAGATATGTAATTCAGGATGAAGAAAAATTAGTAAATTCAACCCCTGGCCATAGCAATTGGTTATGAATAAAAGCAATAACCCACCCAAGTCAACGCAATGGAGTAAAGAGGCACAGGAAAGAGTTTCCCATGGCTTCCAGCTCTCCTAAACCCAAGTCTTAGATTGGTTTGCTGGTCAGACTCTGTTTTACTTATTAGCAGAGTAATAACAACAGCTTAGACCTAGGGCTGCACAAACACATAAGGAAGCCTTTGGGGAAACAGCTGCCATGCTGCAGCCAGTGATGGGAGGCAGGGAGAGGAACACCCGAGGGAAGGAAGGGAGGACAGCAGAGAAAGCCAGAGATTCTGCCAGCTACTGTGTTGAGCTCTCTGATGGTTCCTTTAATTCTCAGAGTTAAGTCTCCTCTCCATTGGCAGATAAGGTACTGGGGTCTGAGAGATACTTAGTAAATTGCCCAAGACAGGAGCAACTTAGTTTTCTAGTAGTTATGTCCCACGTCAAACTCTAGTCTTATTTAACCTCTGCAGCTTGAGAAACGAGAAAAGCGTGCATTTGGGAGCTGGAGCTATTTTTCCTAATTGCATTTATTTATTTGTTTGTTTATTATTATTGTGTGTGTGCAGGCATACATGAAGGACTAGAAGACAGCTTCCGGGTGTTCTTTCCATCTGCCCTGTGAGTCCTGGCAGTGCCAAACTCAGGTTCTTAGGCTTCCTTGGCACCAGTCACCTTGCCATGTCGGGAGCTGGCATGTTTACAGGATTTTACCTATGGACTCAGAAGAAAAATAATTCTGCCCCTCGATTTCTTTTGAACTCTCTCTGCGCTCCTTCCTCCGTGTTCCCCACCCAGATGGCTTCTTGTAGGAAACCCGAGGTGTATCTGTTTACCAATTAATTGTTCGTTTGGAGTCTTGTACGAACCTTCACAACTAAAAAAAGTGTGATTATTCAATGATAAAACAGGCTGCAAAATGATAAGACATGGAATTCAGTTACTATTCTTTATTTTTGATTCTTCAACAATTTCATATGTGCACATAACATATTTTGGCCACTTTTATTCCTAGTACCCTCTCTCACGCCTTACCTCTGCCCCCTGAACTGCTTCTCAACAAATCCCCTCTTGCTTTCGTCTTTTGATTTGCTTGTTTGGTGACCGATCGAGGTTCAATAGGGTTCCTTGCATGAGCTTGGGTAGAGGTTGCATTTTTTTTTTTTTCTGGAGCTTGGCAGTTGCCCATTCGTGCATTCCTAAGGAAGGCAATGCAGCCTCTTCTGGAAACTCTCAGCTGCTAGTGGTTCCTCAGGAGGGGGTGAGGCGTCAGCTTCCTGAGCCACACCCTTGACCGTGATGGAATACCGACAGGCACCGCTTTTTAATGTGTCTGATGCGACTTGTTCTTATCTGACACACGCGACACGTTGGGCTTACAAACAAGTCTGCATCATTAATCTCACGTTAGGAACCTTCTGGGACAGAAGAGTCATCCTAACTCTGTAGACATAGGGGAGCGGGAGCCATCGGCGCATGCGGGGATGTGGTGCTGCGAAGCATCTTGTCTTACGTCTTTTCTTTCTAAGCGAGGAGAGTCAACTTCCGCTCAGAGAAGAGGTGTAGGGGCAGTGGGCAAGAGCCTCCTGGCTACGTCTCTGTCTGCACACGCGGCAAAGTGTCACACCCCTGTGCTTAAAAAAATAGCCAAAGAGCCGGGCGATGGTGTCACACACCTTTAATCCCAGCACTAGGGAGGCAGAGGCAGGCGGAGAGTATATTGTCTCTGGCTTTCTCTTGCATCTTCTGTGTGGAACACTCCTGGGGAGAGACCTCTCTCTCGTGAGCTGGCTTTTAGCCACTGTCCTCTTTCCCATCCACTCGTGTGGTATTCAGTCCAGCTACACCAACTCAGAACAGACAGTGGGCATTGAGACATTTCTCAGATTAAAGAATTCTTAAAGCATGAAGGAAACAGGCAGAGAGAGAATTCTTTTCTTTTTTAATGAATCCTGCTTTAAATCTCTCTGATGGGCTGAAATAGAGACAGGGGTGAGAATGAGCTCCCAAGTACATAGAAACCCTTTCAGCCAATAAAAGGCTTTCCTGGCATTTGTTCCCTTTGGTTGAAGATGGCATCTCTCTTTTCTGTAACTGCAAATCAGTAGTTAACACAAACACCGGACTCCACATCTGTTTCTAGAAACCACCTTTCTTTGGCTTTTTTTTTTGTTTTTTTGTTTTTTTTCCGAAACAGACTTTCTCTGTAGCCTTGGAGCCTCTCCTAGAACCAGCTCTTGTAGACCAGGTTGGCTTTGAACTCACAAAAACCCACCTGCCTCTGCCTCTTGAGTGCTGGGATTAAAGGCGTGTGCCACCACCACCTGACACTTTGTGTGTTTAATAATATAATTTTAAATAGGGAGTGGCTTGGGTGTGTGTGGAGGAGCCCATGTTTAGGGTATACAGACCTGTTGCGTGGCGGGGGAGTTGATTATTAAGGATAGCTAGCCGCAACCCACCATGCGTCTAGTAAATAAATAAGCAGGTAAAAGGTGGAAAACAACAACACTGAGGGGGCTCAGAGGGTCAATGTGTTTGATGGGAAGCCTGTCGAAGCGAGTTTGATCTCTAAGACCTGCATAGTTGGAGGAAACAATACGTAGAGTCCCCAACGTTGTCCTTTATCTTAATATGCTCCTCTCAATAAATAAAAGTTGTTGGGTAAAAGGGCCATCCAAAGAAACCCACCCTGACCCTGAAACCAGAGCCAACCAAAGAAACACACCCTGAACATGAAACTAACCAATCCCTGAGCAGGAACACCAACAATCCCTAAGCATAAAATCTAGCCAATCTTCGCTTTTCCCAGCTCAATGGGATCAAATTTCCTTCTGACCAATTTCCTTCTTGAAAATCTTCTCCCTGGAAAAACTCCACCCCTAAGAAGTCCTATATAAACCTCTCTGCCTGTTCCCTTGGCAACTGTCTTCCTCCACCCTGGCAGAGTCATTTCCTGGTTCCTCCTTCCCAAATAATCTGCTTCTTGAAGGAGTTTTCTGTGGAGACCTTTCAGTGTGGAGCAGATACTCTGCTGAGAAGTTACTTTACCAGGGGCAGAACAGAAGAAGCAACCAATACCTCTGCTGGGAAACTCACTTGGGAGCAGAACAGAAGAGACAATTTCTTGGTGGAGCAGATTGCTCCATTTCTGCAAGGGTTTCCCCTTCGCAGAGGAAAGCGAAAGAAGTAACATCTTGCACCTGGGCTAAGAAGAAATGGATCCCTCTAGTGGGGAACTCCCTTAGGGGGGCAAAACAGAGTTCAGCTGTAATGGCTCTTTTCAGAGAGGAGCAAGGTTGCCACATCCTGTGCGGAGACCATTCCCCACTTAACCCTAGCTTCAGGTATAGCCTGACTTCTTTACTTCTCAGAATTCCTTTTTTTCAAGAGCTGTAACACTTGTAGAGGAAAAGAGAGAAAGAGAGAGACAAGGAGTGGAATGTTGCAGATAGCTTTAATTGCTCGCCTGACAGCCTAGAATCACCCAAGAAGCGGGGAATCAATTGAGGGATTGCCTAGACCATACTGGCTTACGGGAATGTCTGTGGGGGATTGGCTTACGTGTTAACTGATTTAGAAGGGCCAAGCCCACTGTGGGCAGCAACACTCCTTGGGAAGGCAGTCCTGGGATGTCTAAGAAAACTGGCAAGCAACCTACCAGCTAGTGTTTCTCTATGGGTTCGGCTTTAAGGTCCTGCTCCAATTCCTAACAGACTTATCTCAATGGTGGCTGACGACATAGAAGTGTAAATCAACTAAATACTTTCCTCCTATAATCTGCTTTTGGTCAAAGTGTTGTATCAAAGCATCAGAAATATAAGTAGAATAAGTTCTAGCTATACAGCAATTGATCGGTAAATATGAGTCAATGGATCTAGACTTTAGGACTGGTCCCCACGGGCCTATTCATCAGTATTGCCATCTGCTGACTTATGCATCCAGACCGTCATCCCAAGGACTCCATCAACAAGTCTGTCCTCAGACTGGACTACATGTCCTTCCAAGAATGTCTTCATGGAGTGAAGGTAAGTCAATAGCTTTCCTAGACAGGTGTAGCTTGCAAACTGAACTAAGTCCCAGCTTCTTCAAATGCACTGATATGCTTTTAAGATAGTCAGAAACATGAAAAGTCAAGAAGACTCTGAAAAGGTCACTAGGGAGCTGGCCCAGTGGTGAATGTGCTTGCCTCTTAAATGGCATGTAGAACCCATGTAAATGTTGGTTGGCCTGCAGAACCCATGCAAATTCTGAGTGGGCATGTAAACCGTAAACCCAGCCCCTGAAGGCAGAGATAGGAGCAGTCCCTGAGCAAGCTGGTTAGAGGGATTAGCCATGTAGCATGCGCACATACCCATATGTATAATTCAAACATGGGATACACATATGTAAAATATAGAATCTACTATAAAAAACTCCCAACAAGAAAAATCGAAGACTTATCGGTTAAATTTTAGTTTAAATTCAAAAAAGGAAAAAAATCAATCATTCTAAATTTTTTCTTAGTTTAAAAGAGAATATTTGCAATTTCACAAATATAACAACACTTTGATAATAAAGTCATACAAAGATACCACAAGAAAACTAGTGGACGAAAACCTAAATATAAATATTCCCTGGTGAACATACATGCATCAGATAAACAAAATACGTGCAAACTGAATCCGATAGCATGACCAAAATATAATTCACCGTGAAGTGTGGCATTAAAGGGACACGAGAGTAGTCTTTGCTGTATAATCTGTGAATGTGATATTCTTCATTAATAGAACCAAGGACAAAATTATACAAGTATCTTAATAAAATGCCAAAAAGCCCTAGAAAAAAACTTCATTGTGCTCTCACTAAAAATGCCTTCAACAGATCAGACGTGAAGGAACACACACAGCATAATCAAGGTCATATATGACCCCTACAGCTAATATACACACACAGTATAATCAAGGTCTTATATGATACCCGACAGTTAATACACATACACAATATCATATACATACACAGTATAATCAAGATCATATATGACATACCAACAGCTAATATAATACACAATGTAATATACATATTATATTAAGCTTGCAAATCCATTACAGGGACCCTTTGGACTGTCATGGAATGTATATTTTACGTATATATCACTCTCTGAAGGAATAACCATGATCTGGGATTTGAATCTTGAGATGGGAGAATTCTATAACAGGTCCCCACGTGTTTTAGTCTGATACAGAGATAAGTTTATATCTGGGACTTCTTGATGCCTGGGAGTCAGCGCTGCTCTCTGAATATTCAGCTAATTTTATAATACAGTTATCCTTGTTCTTACCGCAGGTCATCTGTGCAAAGCAAGGAGCCCCTTCCTAAGAGATGCTTGGCTTTGCTTTGCTGAAATCTCTCTGACTTGGAACTGGGGTAGGGAGTATGACTGCATCACTTGAGGCGGAGTCCCGTACCAGGATCTCAGAATCAGAATCTATTTTAAAAACCAGATCAAATAGGTCATTCATGTAATTTAGAGATTGCCACTCTATGAATAATGGCCTGTATTCCAGATTATGGAGTTCTAGATTACTGGTCAGTTATTGTCCTGGATATAGTCTATAGACACAGGTTCATTTATGTTAAGGGCCACCAATTGACTTTTGCCACATTAGAATTCCCATCCACCTCTGAAATTAAGGGACTCAATTCTAGAGTACCTGCCTTTACAGGTACTCTGAGTATATCCAGGAACTAGTCACAGAGACAAACTCACTTCCTTAACAGTGGCTTCCTCAAACTTGTGGTAGGTCCGTAAGTGGCCTGAAAAAGGCATATAAAGGGAATGGGTACGGAATATAACCCCCAAATTTCCACTGTCTATACGTGTGAATTGATTTCTCTATATTATTCGAAGAAACTCCCGTCTTTACAACTTCATCTCGCGCAAGGTAGCATTGAGCTCATATTTCAATTAACCGGTTAATGAACCAATTTCAGCTGTTCTCATATGCTATAGCTTTTGTACCTTTGTTTCTTATAGTTTACGTAATATGTGCAAAGATGTAAGGTCATATATATATATATCATTATATACTTGTACCTATGTATGATGATAATTTTAGCCCAACGTGAAATTACACTATTTTATTCTTAGTCCTCCCCAAGTCACTGGCATAACGTAGGAAGATTTTCTCACTATTTTGGCCCTGTAAATGGTTTTCCTACAAGGTCTGAGTTCATCCATTGGGCATAGTGAGATTTGCCAGGTGCTGGAGATTTAAAGACATTGGCAGTAGTGGAAGAGGATATCAACAGAGTTGACATAAATTGTAAACTGCTTCTCTGGACCAGCTAAAGGAAGATCTCAGAGTCAGTCAGGGAGCCTCTGAGCAGGGAAGAAGGAAGGGCTGCCTCACCTGGCGAGGAGGTGTAGTAAGAGAGAGTGTGCAGGGCTTCTTGGAGCTCTCAACATCACTCTGAGTGCGACTCCCCACGATATCGTCATTATCATTGTTAGTACACCGCATATTTCTGGTTAGTATCCTTATTTTCATGTGAGAGAATGCTAGAATGTGATTTTAAATGAGATTTCAATTCTGACAGCTATTTGACCAACTTTTTTGCTTGATTTTTATCCCCTGAAAGCCCGCTTTTCAGCTACAGTAAGAGATGCTTTTGAAAAAAAAAATTCTTAATCTCAGTTGGTGCCTTAAGACCACAGTGGAAAACTGTGATTGATACTCTAAAATGAGGCGATAATACCATGCACACACAAAGACACACACACAAAGACACATTCACATACATGTGCACACATGAAGACTCACATGCATGCACACTTATTCACACACACACGGACAGGGTCTATATACTATCACCAGCCATCCTATGCCAGGGATGAATCCTTTGGCTTTATGTGCAATTTTACAGCCATGGGACATGCTACCTCCAGGTAATTTTACAGGTGATAGTTTAATAAAATGTTATTACCGCATGCCATCACTTACCTGGGACCTCTCCACACTAGCCTCAGTTTTCTTCCGCCCTACTTTCTGCAGTGAGCCAGTCTTGATTTCCACCCACCCGCCTCATCTTGCCCCCAAATCACTGAAAATAATATCTCTGCATTTGTGCTTAAAATTGTCCTTGAAATAATCTGTATTAATGTTATTAGTTATCATCCAGAGTGGCCGTGGCCAATGGTGATGGAAAGGTACTAAAATCGGGTGTGATGTCATACACCTGTCATTTTAGCTCAAGAGGCAGAGGCTAGAGATCAATGGGCTCAAGGCTGACTTGGTCTGTATGATACGTTCCAGCCTGCAAGGCTTCTATAGTGAGCTCGTGTGTGTGTGCGTGTGTGTGTGTTTCATTACCATACAGGTTTTTACAAAAAAGGAGGAAAATGCACTGGGAAACAAGGATGGCTCCCTCTTGGGGTAGCATTGCACTGGTTCATATTACACAGTATTTTTCTTCTATGTGAGCTGTATTTCTTTTTGTTTTTTTATCAGCTTCTCTCATGGAAGATTTATTTTCCTGGGCTCTCCTGCCATTCGCCATTCTAGTACTACTGCTTTTAAGATGAATGTTTGATTTTTAGATAGCACTTATTGGAATTGGATTTTATTTATCTAGAAGTCAGAATATACATACTGCTTGGGCTTGAGTAGGGAGCAGTATAAACAGCTCTTACTAGCATAGACCGGTGAAGCAAGCTACTCTTGTAACTAGACAAGTCTGCTATTCATCGAAAGTGCAAAGCTAGGGAGCTTCGGTGGCCACATGACTGAATTCCAGCCAACAGGAGTCAGAGGAAGAGTATTATGTGCAATTTTGGCTTAGTATTCGTGATGTCATTGTGTTTGTTCCCCTCTTGGCTGGCTAGAAGGCAATGTCATCCAGAAAGGTAAAAGGCAGAGTCACAACACGGATAGAGGAAGCACAGTGAGCCGGTCACACGCATGAGTTTCCCTTGGGATTCAGATCAATCACACAGGTCCTGCAACTCCTTCAAGGCATGAACGTTAGATCTCTGGATGCTCCCAACTTTGACTTTTGGTGGCTTTAAATACTACCCTTTTTAGTGTATTTCTGTTTTTTATATAGTGCCTTCTGATAGTGCACATATATTTAAAACACTGATTCCTGATCTTCTATTGGCTTTCTTGTTTCACTCCTCTGAACTGAGTGCATTGTTTAACTCTCTCCTGGATCCTCCAGTTCTGGTTCCCAAAGACCATATTTCCTCTCTGGCTCTAATATCTCACTGTAAATGTAATCAGACAACTTTAAAACAACGTAAACTTCTCCCCAGCGAAAGTGAACGCAATAATGGCATGGCAGGACACAGTCAAGTTCTACTGTTTGTCTCTGCACTGTATGACTGATGTGGACAAGCCCCGATGCTGGACCATCCATCACTCTCCTCCTGAAGATACTTTCCACCAAAGCCTTTTGTAAAAGTTCCGTGTTTGACAAAGGCCGCATGAAATCCATGATTTGAATAAGAAGATGGAATTATCATTATTTTTCACGTGTCTGTGTACTTCGGGCCCTATAAAAAAAGTGGAGTGACTCTGAAATCTTGCCAGTTTTAATACTGAGCTGATTAAAGTGGGAGATATTTTTCTCACTTTTATCTTTTTATTCCCACACATTGGAATGATTAGCTATTAAATCGAGATGTGTTTAAAAAATTGTTTCTGAGGATCCCCAGGAATAGACAGGAGCATTCGGGTTTGTCTCTCTTCCTCTGGATTAAGATGGTATGTCACGTGGTGAACATCTGCCCAATCCTTCAAAAAGAAGGGAGAAGTTCTCTACAAAATCAACATACTGAACAGTTAGTTCCTGGGGAAACACTGACCGAGAGGATTATTTTCCAATTTGTATTTTCCTTGTAGAGGTTAAATATTACCGAAGGCCTGATACCCTGTGCTCCCCACTGTCTAAGCCTTTCTGATGACAGCAGCTATGGCTTCTGGGAGATTGATGACACGTACAATTGTGTACTGATAAACGCCTATTATTTAAAATGTGGTTTTATGTTTCAGTTCAGGGAAGATTCAAGCCAGCAGCCTTGGCGACAAAGCTTATGTATATCATAATACCCATGTATTTTCTAAATAGAATGTTTTCATATGGGGTTTAGCAATAAAATACATCCTTCATCTTCCTTTATAGCCTTCACTTGTTGGAGAGGTTGAAGTAGGCTTCAGACACATTGGATCTTACTGCTCGAAGAATACCGTTTACGTAAAAAAGACACAATGACAACCTTATAACATAGAAAGCCCTTGACAGTCAATTTGATTAAGTGCTTGAAGTCCTCTTTGCTTATTCAATGCTGTTTGAGATTTTACATACGCCAATAAGGAACTTTTAAATTCCACGTTCTATGCACTGCTTCTGCGTAAATTTAACACACTAAGTTAATACATAAGCCGGCAATTTAAAACTGTACAGCAATGAGGTTAGAGACACGTCGTCTTGAAATTGCTGGAACCCTTCAAGCTCTTGGCACTGTGAAAACCACACAATGGTTCCCCTGACTGTGCCTTAGGTGGAGGGGAAATGTGGAGGGGAGAAGTACAGTCTGAATGGACATTTTACTTGGTCTTTCGGCACACTTAGCTTGAAATTTTCCACATTAAACACTTGAGATAGGATTCTGGCTGAAAACATATTCGTGTATTTTGTGGTGGGTTGATAAGGTTATATGAGTAGTTCAGATACGACGTTCGACTTAAGTATTTTGTTCAAACTAAGAATGTTGTATAACACATAACACAGACTGACCTGAGGACATGTGATAAATCATCACAGTGCTATCTTCCACTTTACTGGGAACTTATGGTACAAATTTTGTCTAAAAAGTTTGAGGGTTATGAGCAAAACCATATATATTTATAAGTGAGGTCCATTTGGAAGGTCAACAGCATCCTATTTGGTTTTGTTGATATAGTCTTTAACTTTTAAGCAGTCTTTGTTGGATAAAATCTCTCTACTGTTTATTTGTCCTTCCTTATCCACAGAAAAGGCCAGCATTTACCCACGCAGTTTAGATAACAGAGAACAAAGAACCCAATTTAAAAAAATAGAAGACATAGTAGGATATGCATTGTCTTCGTCAGCTTGAGTGGTCAACTTTGAATACCTGGGAGAGGAACCCACAACTGAAGAAATGTCTCTGTTTGATTGGCCTGAGGGCATGTTCACAGGGTGGGGGGTTGGGGGGGAGGATTTTCTTAATTGCTAATTGAGGTAGGAGGGTCCAGTCCTTGGTGGGCGTGGTTACACATAGTCCACATAGTCATATGGTCCTGGGTTATAAAAAGTACTTGAGTAAGCCACGAGGAAACAAGGCAATGAACAGCATTCCTCGGTGGTCTCTGCTCTTGTCCCAGCCTTGGCTTCTCTCAACTGATACACTCACTATGACATGGAAGCCAAGTTAACCCTTCCCTCCCCAAATGGGTCTTCGTGAGTGTATGTGTGTGTGGTTTTATTTTTTTAAGAGGGAGAAAAAACATAAAGTTGCATGGGTAGAGAAGGGAGAGGATGTGGGGAGAGTTAGGGAAGGAGAAAGAAAATGATCAATGTATACTGCATGAAGAATTTTACAAAGGAAGAGAAAAAGACGTACAGAAACCACTTCATAGCAAAACACAACACTAAAAATTAAGAGTTTAAACAGAATTACTCTGCACAAGTGGACAATGTCACTTGCAGAACACCTGGATTATAAAATTTAAGCTGCTGTGGAGGGTGTGGGATACCTCACTGTGAGTTCTTGGTTAGAGAGGTCTGCAAGATGACATTGGATATGGCCATTCCTAGCGCAATTTACAATGTAGGATCAAATCTTAGGTTGCAGGACGCAGAAAATCTATTTCAAATCTACTAAGAAGCTATGATTTAATCCAATTAAAAACAAGTAAATGAAGACAATTATTGGTTACTCTTTACAAAGAAGGAAATGTTAGGAGGAAAGTTAAGAAAACAGCACAGACAACTTTGATTGTGTAAATGCGCGTGAAAAGCATCTCAGCATCTGAGATTGTCTTCACCTCCTTCTTCTCGAGTGGCATGTCTTATCTGGGAGGTAGATGCTTAATACTGATTTGCAGTTCTCCAAGGAAATATTTCATTTTTACCCATAGACTCTCATGTTGTGCAGTGCTATCTTTCTCTAAGAAATGTGTTCTTTAGAAGAAGCATCTTTCTTCCAAGAAGTTTTGCCCATGTAAGGGAATTCTACAGTTCTGAGTGCTTCTCATTCCAGCTTACTCGTTTTTAAATTAGGATTGACTTCATTCAGATGTTTTGATTTTGCTGTGGCACAAGACAAGGTACATCCAGTGGAAATCACGCTTTGAAATTCGCTTTCCTTTCCCAGGGTAAGGGTATTTGGTTTGGTCTTCTATTGTTGGCGCAGCAATGGCCTCAGCTCCCAGGGCACCCCTCCGTTATGAGAGTGGAGAAGTGGCTTTCTGCCCTGAAACGTGGTGCTTTGCTTCTGTGTTGGGGAGGGCAGTGGTTTTAGATGAATTATCCCTTCAAATGTGATATGCTCCATCTAAGATGCATCCCCATTCATCTCAGGTTCTATCAGCCATCTCTTGATGTCTTTCTCCCTCTCCATCCTTCTGTCTATCCATCCATATATCTGTATGTATCTATATGTATATCTGAAGTCCCTCATCTATCTATCATCTATCATCTATCTATCTATCTATCTATCTATCTATCTATCTATCTATCTATCATCTATCTATCTATTATCTATCTATCTATCTATCTATCATCTGTCTCTCTATCTATGTATCTATGTATCTATCTATCTATCTATCATCTATTTGTCTATCTATCTATCTATCTATCTATCTATCTATCATCTGTCTATGTATCTATGTATGTATGTATCTATCTATGCATCTATCTATCTATCTATCTATCTATCTATCTATCTATCATATGTCTATCAATTATCTATCTGTCTATCATCTATGTATGTATGTATGTATGTATCTATCTATCATCTATGTATGTATGTATGTATGTATGTATCTATCTATCTATCTATCTATCTATCTATCTATCTATCTGTCTACCTCATCATCCTCATCCTCATCCTCATCATCACCTATCCACAGCCCTACTTCCTGGATGCAGTCATCCTCTTGCTTGCTTCCTCAGATCTTGCTTCTTTCTTCTCTTACCTCCTCAGACATTTCAAGTCTCTCATTTGCGAGCCTCTGCTTTACAATACCAACTCCCCTGGGACTGGAGAATCTTAAGGCTTTAGGAAACAAGAGGTTGACTACCTTTCCAGGATAGAGGATATCTATCCTGTTTCCTATGCTCTTAGTTACTTATAACAAAGATGAAAATGCCATACATTATTATTGTACCATTGCATATAGAAGACAGCAAACTGCAGGTATATTAACAGTGTTCAGATCAGACAAACAAATAAAACAACAGCAACTGTTTTTTGAATAATCGTGGGTTGGTCATTTTTTAAAGAGAATTTGGTTGCATTGCAATGTTATGCTTTATTTACCATTATTTTATGAACTTGGCAGAGTTTTGCAAAACTGTACCACTTAAACATTTTGCTAAGTGAAATGAAGAAAGACTAAATCTGTGTTGAATCAAACAGAGCACAAAATGTACTCCGAAGACTGTCAGGAATGAACGGGAATGAAGGGAAAAGCATGTTGTCTTTACTGATGAAATGGAGAGGCGATAAAATCCATTCTCTTCTATGTTCTTGCAAAAACTTAAAGTGCAAGGAGCAACATCTAGGATTCCCGGCAC
The DNA here is from genome assembly GCF_018167655.1 of Microtus oregoni. Taxonomy (NCBI): domain Eukaryota; kingdom Metazoa; phylum Chordata; class Mammalia; order Rodentia; family Cricetidae; genus Microtus; species Microtus oregoni. The sequence continues at coordinate 38,114,553 of NW_024543077.1, read as the reverse complement.
AGAGCATAATAGTAGGTGCAATATTTTCAAGAAATAAAGATTGTAAAATGTTTTAATGTGTTTGATTTCCTACCTGCCACCACCAAATGAGAGAGGAGAGCAATTAAAGTCATCGTCCTCCTGCTTCCTGAAAACCAGGTCCTCATAGTGTACAGAGCAGGCATGCGGGCTGCTCTGCAGTCACAAGTGTTTAGATTAACTAGATAAAGAGCTACCATTCAACCCTCGAGTGAAGTTGGAAATTCCTAAGACAAGCTCATGGCGGAGGGGGGATCTATTATCGGAAAAGGGTATTAGAGACAGTGAACAGACTCTATAAGTGCTTTAAAAATCAGATCTATGTCAGAAAACATGCTAGCTCATGCTATTTCCGGTCTCAGAGGTCTCCAGAGTCTGTTTAGCACATGAAACATGTACAGAAGTCTGTGTGAAACCCCTCTGTATTTTCTAAAGGGTTGTCAACCAGCTTCTACATTGATAGTGTTTGTATGGATCCAGGACAATGGGACCGATTCAGTAACCCTGACACAAGATACCTGCCTGGACAGGGATGGACTTTACCTGGCATTTGGTCTTGCTATAGACTAGGACCTCATCCCCTGTTTTGTTTCTTCTCTTGCACGTCTGTCTAGTTTGTATTGATATTTGGTTTGGGTGCGTTGATATGACTAATGGATTTAAAGTCACTTTATTTTTGGTACAGTCCAATTTTATTGCTGTTTCACTTGAATTGGGACAAAATCTTCAAATATATTTGATAAAAATTTGATAAAACTTCTACAGGGTGTTTAACTAATGTTCACGTTAACCAAAGGTTTTTCTATATGTCTAAGGTTAAGAAGAAATTTTGTAAAACATTATAGAAAATGTAGACCAAGAGATCATAATTTTTAATTAAGATTATTTATACTCTCAATACATAATTTATAATTTTTAATTAAGGTTATGTAAAGCAACTTAAAAATAATATAATTAGTGGACAAATGTGTTTAGTATTCAATATACAACTTCAAATATAGGGTATTCAATAATGCAGTTAGAATTATAGTTTGATGCAGGAATTTTAAATTTCCACCCTTATAAGTTTTAAGATTTCGATAGGAAAACAATGCACCCTGAATTTGTTTTATATTTTTTCCCCACTGATTTTTCCTTACTGGGACTCCATGAATATTCTTGTGTCTCTACTGAACGAATGGGTCTGGGTCACCTTTACTCCTGACTCAAATTCCACAATTCCTTAGAAGTCTCAAAAATGGGGAGTCGAAGTCCACTTTCCTCCTGAAAACCTTGTGATCTCATGAGCACCCTGTGAAGAACACGGAGGGAGTGGGCTTTTAGGGGTGAGTGATGGCCAGGCATGGTCGTAAAGACTCACGGGGGTTTGTTCTCTCAGAGAGATGCCGTCTCTCCACAGCACACTAAAGAGAACATGGCGTGAGCGTGATGAGAAACCTTAGAGGCGGTCACTTGCTTAGCAAACTGTGGTACTCTGACAAAAATAAGTAAAATGTTCATTTCTGTAATGGAAAAGAATAGAGAGATATTAGAACTAGGCTCATTCATCTGTAGGAAAAGGACTTTTAATAAAGGCGTGGAGAAAACGTATTTGAAAAAGGCCAGCGTCTTGGATAACTAATAACGGGCAAATGTTGGGCACCTGTGGAGAATAATTAAACTACAGCCCGGCTTCTCACTAAGTACAAAACCCAACTCAGACTATATGGAAGACTTGACTGCACGGCTGACAGAGAGGGAGCGTCTATGACGCTGAAATCATGGGGATTTGCGGGATGAGACCCCAAGAGCACAGGGATACAGTAAGCATTGACAGGTGAGAGTAGATTGAACCAAAGTGCCTCTGCCGTCAAGTGTTGGCAGGTCAGAGATGACCTACAGAACGGAGGAAAGTGTTTGCCACCCACTCACCTGACAGGGACCTAAGATCCAGGGCCTAGAAAAAACTTGAAGAAAAAAAAACCTACAAATAATCCAACTGAGAAATGAACGTGGGCCTAATTCAACATTTTCCAAATCAAGATATCTAAGTGATTGGCAGCTGAGGAGCATTCAGCATCACTGATCAACAGGTCAAAGTCAATCAAAACCGAGATGAGTACTCAGCCGTGCTGGCTAAATGGCTTTTCTTAAAAACACGAGTCCTGGAGAAGGTGCAGAGAACAGAGAAGCCATACCTGGCATTGGTGGTGATGCAATTCAGCATACCTATTGTGGGAACAGCAGGACGGTTCTGTAAGAGTTAAAAATAGAGCTATCATATAATCTACAAAGCCTACTTCTGGATATCTAACCAGAGGAATTGAAGCCGGTCTATACGAGAAACGTCCATCTTGGTGTTTTCACAGCGCTTTTACGATGGCCAAGAAGTAGACTCGGTGCTGAAGGGGCAGGTGCTGAGCCTGCTCCACAGACGGAAGTGAATGCTACCCCGCCTTTAAAAAGGTGAAGTGTAGTCATTTGTGACAACGGAAGTCACCACCCATAATGGCACAGAGGTCATCACGCAACGTGAAGGAGCCGAGGCACAAACAGCAAACATCGTGTGACGTCACTCATCGGTCAGATTATAAAGCATTGATGTTATGGAAACCGAGAACAGAATAATATTTTCAAGGTGCTGGGAATGGTAGTAGGGAGGAGGAACAGGAAACATGGGTGGAGACAGCAATGCACGAGGCATTTCAAAAAAGTTACAAAAGCAGATTTTTTAGTATTTCCACCCAAATGAAAGGATAAATGAGGTAAGATTCATTTCCGTCGACTAATTCTGAAGTAGAGCTTCATGCTTCGTGATGAAAAAACGTATTAAGATCTTGTGTTTCCTTATGGATTCCCTAGATCAGTGGTTCCCAGGCTGTGGGTTGTGACCCCTTTGGTGCGAAAGTATCAGCTGTCTTGCTCATCAGATATGTACATTATGATTCATAATGGTAGCAAAATAATGTTATGATTGGGGGTCCCTACAATGTGAAGAACTGCATGAAAGGGCCGCAGCATTGGGAAGGCCGAGAGCCACTGGGTTAGGTCACTATGATCACTAAGAAGTAAGTAAGGAGGGGGCTAGCTCAGTGGTACCTCACTGGCCTACCACGTGTGAGGACTCAGGTTCAAATCTTAGTACTCAAAGAGGGAATGATGTAAAATCTTAGTTTTTGAAAGTCATTGATTTGCTTATGAAACACGCACAGTGATCTGCATTCTAGAGCTTTCTTATTTTATTTCTCATCCCCAGTCCTCTGGTGAGGCAACAAGGACTATTCTCTGTTATTCTCCAACTTTTGGTACTACAAAAAAGCATAGCTTGACACACAATGTTTTTTTTTTCTTCTTCATTATTATGAAAGTATATCATCAGAGGCAGGATAAAACCTATTTTATTTAATGATGTGTTGGCTTGATTTATAACTTTTAAATATTTAGACATATGGTGTATGGGCTACCGTTTGCATGACCATTCTGGGAGGATTTACCTATAACAACTTTATAAGGTTGGAATTGTCTTTCTCCTCTCTTAAAGAAGGGCCCTAAAGTTCAGAGGAATTACATAAATCGCTTATGACAGTCTAGTGGGTAGGTGGAAGAGCTAGCTTCTCCTCCTGACTTCTCGCCTCCAAAGCATCGGAAGGCCACAGCATCAGTTAGTAAGGACTGTGGTCCTGCTGTGGACTGTGTGAGGGGGAGAGATGGGAAACATTCCAGAATGGATGCTACCCTTGTCTGCTGCTCTCTTAAGAAACATCAACATCCTAGAAGAGAGGGGAGGAGAGTGACAGAGAGGAGAGGAAGAGAGAGGAGAGGAAGAGAGGAAGAGAGAGGAGAGAGAGAGAGAGAGAGAGAGAGAGAAGAGAGGAAGAGAAAGAGAGAGAGAGAGAGAGAGAGAGAGAGAGAGAGAGAAGAGGGAGAGGCAGCAGGGGAAGGCTCAATTTATACCAGCATACATATCAGAGGTCAGGGAAGGCTAGAGGCCGATGCCGAAACACCTTTATAATAGCAAAGCCTGAGATGTTTTCAAGTATTTGTTTTTACATGAGGACCAAAGCGTATCATGTTAGTTTAAATAAAGAAGAAAACAGGCCCAAGTCGGAGCATATAGCAGTGTTCTTTTGTGGAGTGACCCAATACCAAGCAACAACGAACGCCCACAAACCTTAGGAAGGAAATTGTCGGTTTTCATGCTAACTGAGGGGTTTCTGTGTGCTTTTGTGAATGGTTTTCCCAGAGATTTAGACTTTGCACTATTGGTTGGGGCAGTGGTCAAGATGGCTTGCTTTGGGACACTAGGTGCTTGGGTCAAAATCTTGGGTCTTTCAGTTAGAACTGAGTGGACAATCTGGAGAAATCTCCAAACCTCTCGGTCTCAGTCTTTCTCATCTAGAAAGTGGGAATGGTAATGTTCCCTCCCTCAGATAGTGCAGGATAAAGACTTACTTTGTATCTGAAAATTCTGAATGAGGCTTAATTTTATGGACACATGTAGTAATGAGTACTGATTTATTTCTAATAATTCCCATATTATTATTATATTATAAACGACATGTTTTTAGTCATTAAGTAAAGCAAGCTATTTAAAAATGGTTCCTTTGAGTCATTTGATTACTCATAAACACCGCTAGGCAGTTCTTTTCTTCTGTATATAAAAATCTATTAACTGAGCAACAGTTTATAATGACACATTTTGAAGGCTCTTAGGGACTCAGTGATATGATCAGAGTAGACCCAAATTCGCTGCTTCTGTGTTCATTCTTTATTTTAAATTGTGTATATGTGTGTTGACTATGAGTGTCGAGGCGAGATGACCGCCTGTGATGGCCACTCCGTCTCCGTCACTTCCCACTTGACCCTGCAGCTCACTGATGGAACGAGGCTGGCTGGCCAGCAACCTCCAGGGACCTTTCTTTATCCTTCCCCCATGCTGGGGATCACGGAAGACAGTTTTTATGTCATCGATGGGGATCTTGATACTCACTCAGTAAGGGCTACCTTTCAAACCATCTTTCTCATGCTGGTAGACTAATTAACCTTTTCTAAATTTGATCTGACGTACATGAATAGGGATCGCCTGAATGTGAGTTTGGGCCCTGTGTAGACTTTGGGATCCTAGATGTCAGAAGAGAGTGGAATCCACCTGTCACTAGAATTACATACTGGTGTGAGCCACCATGTGGGCCCTGGGAATCGATTCTAAGTCCCCTGGAAGAGCAGTCGTGGCTCTGAATCCCTAAGCCCTCTCTCCAACCCTGAACTAGCTACTGGTACGCAGGAGACACACAACTCTGGGAGATATTCTTACAGGTTTATTCCCCCGAATCCTTTGGGCAGATCGTCTTCCAAGGGTCTAACTATACTAAGCAACTGTAATTATTGAATAAGACAGTTACTGGATTATTTGAACATGCACATTGTTTAAACAATGTAGACGGGCTGGGGAGACGCTCGGAGGGTAATAACGCCGGCCGACCCCGTGGAAGGCCTGGCTTCAGTAACCAGAAACCACATCCGACAGCTCACGGCCACCTGTAACCACAGCCTCAAAAGGTCTACCATTGTCTTCTGGCCCCCGAAGTACCTTCATGACAACAGTGCACACACATGCACACACATGCACGCGCGCACACACACATGCACACACTAATGGCATACGCACATGCATATAATGCATACAAAAAAGAATTTTTAAAAAATGATGCAGATCTTATATATCCATTTAATTAAATTGCCACAAAAATTGGCAAGGAAACAATGTATTCTTAACTATCACTTATATGGGTTTTGTTTTGTAGTTGAAGGTCTTTTTCTGGTTAAATGCCTATTTGAGGTTAAAATAAAAATCATTACCGTTAGTGATTCAGTACATAAGGATTTTCAGTTTATATTTCCCCTTGCAAGAAGGTAAGTAACTGTACAATGGGGCCCAGTGTGCTGAAAGAGGCAGCATTTTGGTAGAAGCATTCTGTGATACTCATCTTCTACACCCAAACCTGTAATGTCTGAAATATTCCCCAGGAGACAAACACTGGGCCACCACCCTCATCTGCCTGCAAGTACTCAGAGTTCATACTTCCATTTAATATGAAGTGGTAGGTGGAGTTATGTCTTTACTACCTTCTGGCCTTGAGTTCTCTGAAGCTGAAATGGCATTAAAATTATTTTAAGGGTTTGCATAAATCCTTAGCACAGGCAGAAACAAAAGTACCCAGAGATGCTAATAAAAAGTAGAGTAACATTGAGTGTAAATCGTTTGCTGTCAATGGGGGAAAAAAAAAACCACAATGTGTACTACTCCATTGGTGATACTGCAGATGATGGTCCCCAACCTAAACGAGATGTGGCAGGGAATCAAACCGAATGACAGCCAGTTACTGTGTGCTTTTTAAAAAGAGTTTCCAAACCACGCTTTGTGTTCCTCGACACTCACGCATGTGTTGGAGAGTTTGGTGTTGCTTCCTGGGCATCAACAGAGGCTGGGAAACCAGGGAGGGAGGCTGGCAATATTTTTTTTAGCAATTTCTGTATTTCATAAATATATCACTGGAGGCTTACACCTTGCAGCAAGTGAGTGTAAAACAGACATAGCTGTACTCCCCTGAGCACCCTGACAGAGGTTCAAGGAAGCGAAGCAATTATGTCAGATTTTATTTTAAGTTCAGGTTCAATACTATTATTTCTGTAGTCTTTCACCTTTAGGATATGGTGTTGGCCGCAAAGCCCGTGTGCGGGCTCTTCCGTGGAAGGCTACCTAGTTCTTACAGGAAGGGAGAGCTGGACGCTGAGTTCAGAAACGTTGGCCTATATTTTTTTTCCCTCTCTCTGGCTTCTAAGAGAATGATGCCCCTGTTCTTCCGTAGCTGACAGAGATAGGACGTGGACATGGTGTCTGTGATATAGCATCGGCCAGAGTAACTCTATATACTTGGAGCTTAGCGCTTTTCTGTCTATGTCCATTCATCCCAGGGAAACACCTTGGAAACAAATCCCTCACGCCCAGTGAAAGGCTGGCTGTATTAGGACTCTTCCACGCTTGTCCCCTCTGACAGATGTGAGCAGCTTTCTTTGGCAGCTGTATTAATCTTCCTCTTCCTGTATGGGGCAGGAAAAAGCCCACTATTCGACACCGAGAAGCATGGTAGTTCCTACCCACATCATTGAAGCAGAGGGTCATGTGGTAAGTACTCCAATAAACGGAGTTGCCCTCTTGCTTCTAAAGAACAAAACAGTAAATACAGTTAGTGTGTTACCAAGCTTTATGAAGCTCTCAAGTTGTGAAACGCTATCTTGGATCATGTGAGGTTTCTGATTATCTGGATTCTGAATATACTATCATTTATCTTTACTCTATCTTAAATATTAACCCATACAAAAGTGGATTCATCAAATATTGTTCATCTTCCTTCCTTCCTTCCTTCCTTCCTTCTCTCTCTTACTTCCTCCCTTCCTCCCTCACTACCTTCATTCCTTTCTTTCTTTATTATTTTATTTTGTTTTAGAGACAGGTTTTCTCTGTGTAGCCCTGACTGTGCTGGAACTCACTCTGTAGACCAGGCTGGCCTCGAACTCACAGATTCCCCTTCCTCTACCTTTCAAATGCTGGGATGAAAGGTGTTCATCACCACCGCCCAGCTCAGCATGCACAGTTCTAAAGGATGGGCTTCTCTTTAGAAGCTCACATCTGAAAGGCTAAATGGACAAAGGGAATGGAGAGAACACAAGGTGTCAATTATACACACATGGACAGGCAAACATGGGATTCTTCTACCTCACTGGAGGTGGCCAGTGTGTCTGGAAGGGTAGCATGTAGCATATTTACGCTTATTTAACACCGCACGCACGGAAGGCTTCTTTCTTCTATACCTCTGCAGCCCACAGGCTACATTCAAGGCAGACAATTTTCTACAGCCGTTTTGTTTCTGCTCTCTCTGGGCTGGGACCAGAAGCGGAGGGTTATGAGGGACGCACTTCAGAGGCCAATGGTGTGATTGAGCAGCAATAATCTGCTTCTCCAGGTGGGTTGATAAACAGCGGCCCCTGCCATTGGATCCTGCCTCAGAGGCGTAGCCCTTGATAATAAAGATAAGATGATGCTGTGATAAGCCCCGGGGACATTTCTGCTTCCTTCTTATTTATTGCCAGCTTTTATTGCCACTGAGAAGTCAAGGTGCCATGACCACGCTGTTAATTTTCGGTTAACTATGAACTCGGACAGGCCAGGAATGCAGACTTCTGAAGCTTTAAAGGAAAGCAGGGAAGAGCTGGCTGTAGACTTTGGACAGCCCTCGCTAACTTCTTCCAGGGCTCTGTTGCAATAATTACTAATAAAATAAATAGAAGGCTAACCAGCCAACTGATAATTAACTGATCTTTTCTGCCGAGCACCGAGAAACCCGGGCGCGTCTGTGGAGGGACAGGGTGCCTTGGGCCCAGTCTTCACGACATGAAATGTTTACAGGACACACTTGGACCCGGAGGGCTCCATCTTTCGTGAAAGCTGCCAGAGATGTTTTTCAGGGCCCATGTCTTCCAGTGAAATTTAAATCTATAATTTAAATAATCTGAATGTTTGAACCCTATCTGCTGAGTAAACACACAGAGGAAGTCTTTAGACCTGTAATCACCGACTTCTTAACAGGGCCGGCCTTCTCCAGGCCAGACAACTGCAAACAATTACGGAAATTAGTGGCTCCAGCTTCACCATCAGGCTTCAGGCTTGTTTATAATTTAATCGAAGAAAATGTCAAAACAGTCAAGGGTTGAAAGAAACAAGATGCATTTTTGTGATGAAATTAAAACTGCCAGGCTGCAATATCGGGGGATGTTTGTTTAATAGCGTGTGATTCAGTACACAGACCTGATTTTCGGGAATTTGTTATCCCCTGTTATTTTTGTTGTTGGTGGTGGTGTTGTTACCAGGCGCTGGGGGAATAGGTGTAGCGGGGTTGTTCTTGTTTTTCCCCCTCAAAAGGTAGCTTTCCGTGAAAAAAAAAATCAAACAGGATTCAAATAATCCTGCTCTCAAAAATCATTAAATTCCTCCAGAACACGTCTCCACGGAAAGCCTTCTCGTTTCTCGCTTAGAAATGAATGCGATAGGCCAACCTAGAAGCCCTCCAGCAGCCTGGACCAGCTCAAACTAAATCTGATTTGCCTTTATTCTTTTCTCCCCCCTCCCTGACAAATATTTATGGATTTATTTCGAAAGGTAATAATACCCTTCAATTTGATTTTTGTAATTAGCCCTTCATTTGATTTGGGGATTGATGGTTTTAGATACGGACTACTTTGGAATAGACTCTGACACAGATGGATTTCGACGCTGGCCCAGAAGCAGAAACCATACTGTATGGACCCAAAGATACAACACAGACTTATCGAATCAAGGACAAAATTATGAAGGGCCACAGGAACAACTCGAAGCCCTCAACATTCATTAGATTCTCCCCCTGGAAATTCCTCAGGAAAAGTGAAGAGTTGTCCTTCAAATGACTCCTTTAGAAACGGACTCGGAAGACAAGATGCCACATCTGGACAGATGTCCCCTGAAGTCCTCTGTTTGTCGGTGTTCCTCTTGCATTCGGGAGATCCCTGACGCTTCTGGGGACCTCCTGAGGGCTGGTGCCAACACTGTACACCTCCGGACTCTAAGAAATGGCCTAGAGGGACGTTTTTGGATAAACCATAATGATCTGGAGAGAGACAGAGAGAGATTGAAGTTGGGAATCCTCCTAAGGAAAGACGGCAAAGGAGGAAGATGTGAAGAAGCACATCCCAGACTCCTTTATGTGGCACCGTGAGTTACACGGATGCTTACGGTCTGTCCACCCTAGTCTTTGTTCTTGGTGGGTGCAGGTGGCAGCGGCTCCAACCTCAGCAGTCGGGCAGTAATGAAGCTGACATCAGATGCCTAGCTAACACTCAGATATCCATGGAGCATCTTCTATAAGCTGGATGCTGTCCTAGGCAACGGAGGAGTTGTGTGTAAGCAGGACAGACTTCCTCTCCTTTCACTGAAATAATCAGCTGAGCAAATCTGATATTTTCAGAAACAGATAAAGACGAGGATGAGAATAAATTAAGGTACTGGCTGAAGATGATAGCTTACTCAACTGGTCAGGAAAGAGCTCCTTGAAGACAGCATGTTTGAGTTGGTGTGCCGAAGAAATATTAGAAGACATGGAGTTGGGGCTGTAACTCAGTGGTGGAGCACTTCCCAGGCATCGTGGGAAAGAATCACATAATAAAGGGAAGAAGGAGAGGAGAAGGGAAAGGGGAAGAGAGAGGGAAATGAATGGCAGGCTTGGGATGATGTTTCTAGTGAGCAAAAAGCAAGAAGTCCAGGGTAAGACCGAACTCAGCATGGACAGCAAGAAACAGGAAGGCAGGCGTGGCTGGCTACAGGAGCCAGGGTAAGAATTCAGAGGAAGGCACAGGAATGCTCCACGCTTTGGGCAACTGTTTAAGTGGCAAGGGCTTAAAACGTTTCTCAGGGCGGTAAGGTAGACTGAAGGCAGACATCAACTTCTCTTTTCTTTCCATTTTTATTCTCAACCATATAAATGTGTACCTCTTACTGTTCCAAGATTGCTGTCCTGTTTGGGTGCAGGGCTTGCTCTCCAACCTGGCTTCTCAGAGTTCTTCTCCTTCTCCTGAACCCTCCGATGATAACAGCTTGCTGATAATGACAGGCTTGGGACCTATTCACGCCATTACCAAAAGCAACAGCCAATAAACCATTTGACAAGTTACATGAAGCCATCTCAGGTCAGAAGCAGGTCCTGGCTTATCAGCTGACTGCAGGCACACGGGGTCCATCAGAGATAAACAAAGCCTGATCCTGATCTGTTGAATTGCCCGCCTGGGGTGTACATCCATTAGGAACAATTCATGCTGTTTGTTTTCAGATGCTAAATTTGGGGCAATTGTTACAAAACCAGAGACTCCTGATTCTCTAGACTCTAGAATCTAGAGGGAGACCTGGACAGGTTTATGTAGAGCATTGGATCTCATGAGGACAGCGACAAGATGTTTTCTCACTGATACGGATTCAGGGTGGCTGGGTGGGCATCTCCTGGATTTTGCAGGTTTCTAGATTAGAGGCTGTTATGTTAGTCTATGGTGTAGGGTTGGCGGGGTTACTAAATAGATGTAAGGTCTCTATTAAAGTTAGGTTACTGACCGAATCCATGACATCAGTGTCTCATCAAGGTCTAATTCCTAGTCTACTAACTCATGTAGCTATTCGCCCAAGTTCTCTTCACATGGTCTAGGATACAGACACCAGTGGTCAGCTTCTGGTAATTGAATGGTGCTCCTGTCCATTGGATTGTGCTATGCTTGCTGGAGGCCCAGTTCACTCCCATACAGAATGCTCGAGGATTTTAACTAACTACTAAATGAATGATGTGTCATGCTCAAACTAGAAGCAGTATTGTCATCAAATGTTTCATAGCAAGGAGGGACATATGGGAGAATTTGGAGTGGGGAAACAGGTGGAGGAAGCGAAATAATTATAATACCAAAAAAAGAGAAAGAGTTTAAAAGATTTTCGGAGTCTCATTAGACATGTCACAAAACGTCGAGCAACTTCTCTGTGTCAGTCACAGAGACAAGGATGGACTACATATATTTCACGAAAAGTCCCTTCTATATTCAAAATTTATTATTAATTTTCTTTTATTATATCCATCAAAATTTCTTTAAGTCGTGACAGTCTCTGGATTTGTCACTGAAATAAATGAACAGCAGTAAAAAAAAAAATAGATTTCTTTTGTCCAAAGAAGATATTTTAGTCTTAATCTAGGACCAGTGCAAACTTTTGGAAGTTACCAGAACAAGCAGGTAAGGAAATTAACACACTAGAGTTTACCTTTCCTGTGGGGTGTGAACTGTAGTCTCCAAATAAACTCAAACATTTTGCAGAAACAGGTAGGCACTAAAAAGAGAAAACTCATTGCATGATTATGTTATGCATCACAAATATGACATTCATGAACATGCTGGTCAGCTCTCTGAAATGCTCCCTGGTAGGATATGACAATTAGAATCCATATAGATCAATAATTATATGCTTCTAAGAGCCTTATGGTATATAAATGATTATTAGACATTATCACAACTTTCCAGATAAAGTAACCAAGACACAAAGGGGTCATGTAACTTCCCTAGGGCCACGGAGCTAGAGGAGAACCTCGCTCTCAATATGGGACTAGATAACTTAGATGTCATGGTTCAGACAAAGAAAAGGAGGAGTTTTGTCTACTGGAATGAAATAGAAACTCATCGAACGATGACAGTATATATGAGCTGTTACAATTATTCTGAATAGGGCTCATAAAATTATTCATCAAAGAAGTGACATTTTTCTTCATTGCTTTGTTTACTGTTTTGTCAACAATACTAAATTATTTGCCTCTTTGTCACCAAATTCAACTTCCTTACTTAACCGTTCGTTCTTCAATATCCATTACTATGTCAGGATCAACCTATCACAACAGGTAGAAGAAAAGGAAAATAACCGTGTATTGAATGCAGAGGCCAGATGGAAAGTGGAGCGTTCAGGTGTTATTGGTGAGATGTTGGGGATTTGTTCCACGTGAGCTCTCCTGGAATCACTTCTTAGGTACCCACATACATAGCCTCAGCTGAGAAAAAAAAATCCAGTTTCTTTTTGGTAGGCAAGAAGCTGTGCCAGAAATCAAGAAGCCGAGCCATCTCACCGCCCAATTCGCTTCTAAACTGAATCCCTGCAATACCAATTATTTGAGGATAACATGTTGTTAAGGTTGTTTGTAAGTCTACAGTTTATCTTAGGTGACTTTCTGTGATTGGAAACCTTTAACCCAAAGGTCTCAAGGCAGTCAGCAAAATGAGTGTCCTGATTTCAGGGAATGTCTACCAAAATTGAGGATATGGGAGAGTCTTGATTCAAGACCACAATTACAAAATGAGTCACCAGTGTCCTGGCTTCAGTGATGATTTTGGCTGTAAGCTTGAAATGTCTGTCTATCCATCTATACGTATGTAGATACTTTGGAAGAACTCATTTAAACATGTACCCAAATCTCCTCCAACTACTATACTTAGAATAGGACACTAAGAGTTTGGCAGAGGTAGCAAAATATAGACTAAGTACCAATCCAGGCTTTGTTCTGATGAGAATTGGCCATGACCTCACACCTTGTATACTCAAACCTGTCTGGTCCTACCTATGTTCTACTTAAGAACATCTAAAGAGTCACCGTCATTTCCAGCTCTAGATAAAAACCTCGCTGGAATTAAAGGAGAAAGAAAGCATTCTGTGATTGTAGCCTATCAGCTCTCATGATGTGATCCCAATAACAGAACCTACAGGACGGTAGAAATAGCACATCAGGAGCCCTCAGAAGACCACGTGGTCCATATGCGCATGGATCTTAATTTCCCTGTCTTATCCCTAAGTCTCATTGTCTACTCTTTCTGTCTTGGACCATCTAATGGACCCTGTAAGAGCTTTGGGTTCAGGTCTAACAGTTATTTCTGACCTTGCTGTCACCACTGCGGGATAGGTCGTTAACACAGATGAGAATTAGAGATTACTGTGGTCCCGAGAGAAACAGAAGAAATCTGATGGACGATGAAGGTCTTTGAAGATAGCAAGGCCATGTGGCCTCCGCTGCAGCCAACAAAGCTCTCCCGGAACGGATTTAGGAAGAGCTTGATTGTTAGTTCTGCCTGGCTGACTCTACTTCTCATTTCAACAACACTGGGCATATTTTCTAAGCTCTTCTGAGTATAATAACAGACAAGCAAGCCTGTAACGCAAGGCTATAATTCCACTGAGGGGTGCTGGCGGTGACATGTACCATGAAGTCAGAATCTGAGGGGTTTGTCACCAGAACTCCCAGGGTGGAATTATAGCCTCATCTACTTCTTGCTTACTTTTTTTTAATAGATAGATGTCACTGTGCCCCTCCCAGCATCTCCTCCAGAGAGCTTGCCCCGATCTCCTAGCCACCAAAGAATATTTTTTTAAATCTTCTATTGTTTTGCTTAAGCCTGATACCATTGGTAATTAGCAGTTTCTTTGTTCCTTATTTGGGGCCTAGGTTCACTGCTGTAGAGACCAATTAGTTCAGTTTCAGAAGTTGTGACCCTCCAGGCCTGTGCAACCTTGCTTGCTAGGGAGGTTCACTCAAGATGCAACCGGTGGGAGAGCAAGTTGGGGCTTGGGGACAGCGGCAGGCAAAAGCTGACAGAGCAAAGCACAAGATCTGATCCTGGGAGAAGACCCTTGATATTGAACCTGAGGAATGTGTAAGTACACATACATGCAGGCACGTCATATAGTTTTCATGGCTATAGACACATCTGTATATAGATTCATGAATATTAAGACTAAAATAACAATCAGCATGATTTTCCACTCTGAGACTTTCTTTGATTAAAATAGATTATCCAAGGTCTCTCATGATTCAGCCCATGGAGGGTGATTGACTTTAAAGAAATCGCAGTTTAACTCCAGAAGCCTTGATGAGGAGCAGCCAGTCTTATAAAACTTGGTAACTTGGAGTGGGTATTAGGTTTTTTTTTGTTGTTTTGTTTTGTTTTGTTTTGGTTTTGTGTAGCCCCGGATATCCTGGAACTTATAGACCAGGCTGGCTTTGAACTCGCAGAGATCCACCCGCCTCTGTCTCCCAAGTACTGGGATTAAAGGGGTGCATCACCTCTGCCGGACTCACTCAAGATTTTTTTTTTTAAGCAGAGTTTTCTAACAACACTGCTTCTAAGAGCACTTCAGACTCCAGTGACTGCTTTGCTATTCACTTTCCCCCTCTGGTACTCCGCGCGGCTCCCCTCTGGAACATCCATTCCCACCAAGTCCCCCGTTTCTGGACCTGTTAGTTAAGTCAGTTGCTGTTCGCTCAGATAAAGAATTAGCACGTTAACGCCCGGAATCCTAGTGAATGGTGCCTTTTATCTAAGCTGTTTTTATCTAAAGCCAAACACTTGAATCATCCATTCGTGTGTTAGAACAGCCCGTGAGCGTTCTGGGCAATTGATCTCCCACCCGCTGACTCTGGTGCTTGAGTCCCGTTAGGTAATATGTTCAAGGTCACAGCACCGAGCAGAAGCAGTATTTCTATGAGAACTTGGGTTTCCTGCAGTCAGAATGGGTTATCCCACCTCAAAGAGTGGTGTACTAGACAGAAAGACCAACTAAAGGTCTACCTCCTGGAATTCCCTTGAAGGTTAGCCAGTGAAGGTAAGTGCAGAGACCATTTAAGGTAGACCACGCCCCCACAATGCTTTCTCCATCCACCACCGGCCCCCATCCCTGTTATTTGGTTGAAGCAGAAAATGGCGCTACCCCACTGAGGACTCTGCCATCTTCAGGGACCACAGCACACCTCAGCTCAGAGGTGAAGTTTGAAGTTCACCTGTGCGATAAGGCAGGGTTGTCTGCTACGTAAGCCTGTTTGTTTTTCTACACTTGTAACCCGGAAACCATTTCTACCATGGCGCCTTTCAGTAATGGAAATCACATTTCATTTTTCTTCATTGCTTCCAGTAAAGCAACGCTAACTAATTCCTTTTATTTCTCCTCCCTTCTGAAAAGGCATCTCTAATTTTTTTAATCCTTCAGTGTATGTTTTATTGCTAATTTAAGATTCATTTCCATTTACAGAAGTATTTTTCATTCTTCTTATTTAAGACTTCAGGTTAAATTTTACTTGAAAAATTCGGCATTTGTTAATACATAGCTTTTCTTCTTTGCCCTGTTAATGTAATTGATAATGTTTAATAGGCTGCCTACTGTTAAAATTTTCCTGCATTTTTGTAGAGAATAAATCCACTGTTATTGTATATTCTATAATAGACTACTTGAATTAATTTACTAATAATATATTTAGAATTTTTATAGCCATATTGATAGGTGTAGTTTCTTATTCTATAACAATGCTCAATGTTTTATGGATGCTATATTAGATTTGTTTGGGGAAATTCATTTTTCGCCCTCAGGAAAAACATAAAAATAATTTTCTGTAGATGTTTTAATGAAGCTTCCTAATAAAATCAAGTAGGCTGACATTTTCCTGAGAGGTCCCAGCTCAGCAATTCAAATATTGTTTCTATTGTTATTCTGACTTCTCTCTTTCACGAAAGATTCGGATGAGGCTTGCCTTCACCTCATTCAACCTTTTAAAGTTATTTGCTCGATTTGTTTGCTTTTCGTAATTTTAGAATATTCGGTAAGCCAGGGTTTAGTCTTCTTTATTCTTCTACAGGGAACTCTGGAGGCCCTGCCTGTGTGGAGGTGTGCTCTGGCCCTGGAGGCCAGTGATGCTGAGAGCTGACCAGGGCCAGCTCTCAGGGGCTCTGCTGGCCACTGCTCCCCCTCTATGGAAGGAACTGACAAACATTTGGGTTTCCAATACCACACTGCCATCTAAATTGTGTGTCTTCTTGTTTTCTAATAAAAAGGGTTTATTTTCCTATGGGTTTACTCTTTCCACCTTCTTCTATTGTTTGCTTTCGTACTGGTCTCTCAGTGCTTCATGGATTAAACTGGGTTTGTCTCATACTCTTGATTTTAAAACAACTGAAATTGTCTATGACATTTGGCTTATCTATCAAATTTTAAAATTTTTAATTTCTTTATTTTATTGTCTTGTAAGTAGCACATTATAGAATTTTTACATTTGATCTAACAATTTGTTAGCTTTAAAAATCAAATAATATGAAAATTATTTAATTTTATTTTAAAATAATGCATGTTCATTATTAAATTAACAATAAAAGTGGTAAAGAAAAACTCAAAAATCCCATTCCTACAAAAAATAACATATATTTCCCACACTAATAACTCTAGATACCCATACATACACAGACACGTTTTTATCATCAAGAGAAATCATATTTGTTATGTTACTTGTAACCAGCATTTTTTTTCTAGACAAAGTTATGTCAGGTAACTTTTCCATATTATTTAACATACCTCCATGAAATCAATTATAATGACCATGTATTTTCTTAACAGAATAACTTTTATTTGATCTTATTTCCTTACGAAATCATTTTATGCTGATATTTATGGTTCTTTCTATTAGCCTCTGTCTTGCTGTATTGATTGGCTACGCTGTGTGCTCATGTGTCCTAATGGTTTATGCATTAAAGATCCAGATTTAATTCTTATGATTTATCTACAATCTTTAAAATTTGATTTTTTTCTGTGTTAAGTATTAAGACTGAAATGCATATCATTTCTTAAACAAAATGAAGATTCTAACTGCCACCATCCCTTGTTATATAGCTGGTAGCTAAGCAATAGGAAATCTTGTTGCCAAATTTTAAAATATTTTATTTTAATGTGTAATATAGTTCAATAATCTTTTCTTGAAACCTGTCTTTATCTTAAGGAAAACACTTTGGTAAGGTTAATTTAGATATAACAATGTAATTTATAAGCTTTGTTATTTAACACTATTTCTTAATCTTTGCAAAATCCTTCTGACTAACTACCACCACAGTTTCCTTATGGCTTGAACATTACCCGAAGACTTTTTTCTTTCTCAAAGCTGTGTGGTGGTACACTTCTAGACTTTAGTTTGTCTGATAGCATTTTTGTTTAGCCTTCACATATATAAATGATAATTTAATTTGGTATAGTGTTTATCTTTTCACTTAAATGAGTATACATTATTTTTTTGCTTATGGCTTCATTTTTAGTTGACATTTTTTTCAGCATGAGCGTGCGCGCGCACACACACACACTTTAAAAAGAACACTCTTCAAGGGGAGGAGGAGGAGAACTTGAGGGAACAGGATGGTCGAGATGGGAAAAGGACAGAGAAGGAGAGCAAGGAAAGAGATATCTTGACTGAGGGAGCCGTTATGGAGCTAACAAGAAACCTGGCACTGGAGAAATTCCCAGGAATCCAGAAGGATGACTCCAACTAAGACCCTTAGCAATTTTGGAGAGGGTGCCTGAACTGGCCTTTCTCTGTAGTCAGATTAATGACTGTCTTAAATTTCATCATAGAACCGTCATCCAGCAACTGAAGGAAGCAGAGGCAGAGATTCACAGCGGAGTCCTGGACTGAGCTCCCAAAGTCCAGTTGAAGACAGGAAGGAGCGATAACATGACCGTGATGGGGACACCCACTGAAACAGCTGACCTGAGCTAGTGGGAGCGCACCAACTCCTGTCTGACAGCAAGAAAAACAGCAGAGGATCAAACCAGGCCCTCAGACTGTGGGGCCACTGGCAGTAAGACCAGGATTTATTCGTACTGCTTGTACTGACTCTTTGGAACACATTCTCTTTGGAGGGTTTCCAAAGGATAACTTGTTCAGCCTAGATATAGTGGAAAGGGCCATGGTCCTGCCTCAAAGCAATGTGCTAGACTTTGTCAACTTCCCATGGGAAACCCTACCCTCTCTGAGTGGGGGGGGGGGGCAATGGAGGGAGTGGGAGTGGGAAGAGGGGAGAGAGTGGGACCTGGGGTTGGTATGGAAAATGAGAAAAGATAGGTTTTCTTTTCTTTTTCTTTAAAGATTCCTCTTTAAAATCAGAAATCCTTTAAAGTTTAACGAGTTAGTAGCTAGCTATTTTGAGGACCATTTGGTAAGCATTTTGATCCTCAAAGTCTCCTTTGTCGGAACTGTTTCCTCTCTGTCCTTCCTGCTCTCTCGACCTGGGAAACTGGGCAAAGGACAATCTTCACAACCTTACGCAGTGGGCAGTTCATCTTGCCGTCTAATCCCACGTGTGCCATGCGCGTTTCATTTCCTTCTGAATCCTGAGGAAATTCGTCAGGCCAGGATGATGGTTCACAAATTAGAGCTCCTGAAAGTTCCCCCCACTACTTTATTGTTGTGTGATCAAGTATACAATTGAAGATTTGCTCATCTGTTCTCACTGGCTTTCTTGTTCGTGATTTGATTTGGTCTGCTGGGCTGTCTCAGATCTTAAATCCAAACTTGTTATTTAAAAAATGATCCCACGTTCTTTTCGGCCACTAACAGACAAAGCAAAACAACCAGAAGTTGTTTGTTCCTAATGGCCCCCTCCCCGTTTCCTATACCCAGTAATTTTATTTGTCTTTTCATCAAAATGCTTTGATATCATAGTATACATTTTATGCAGGGAAGCCCGTTCTTGATTCCTGGCTACTTTGTAAAGATGGGACATTCTGAGTGAAATGCCCACTAAAAACAGTCAGGGACTCAACAGACTTCCAGCTACTTCTTCTGATGGAGGAAGGTCATTGTTTAAGTAATAAAGAAACTGCTTGGTCTCATAGGTTAAAACATAGGTGGGAGGAGTAAGCAGAACAGAATGCTGGGAGGAAGAGGAAGTGAGCTCAGAGGCCATGCTCCCCTCTCCAGGGCAGATGCATGAAGCTCAGACCCAGGATGGATGTAGGCTAGAATCTTTCCCGGTAAGACTGATGCTACACAGATTATTAGAGATGGGTTATTCAGGATATGAGAATTAGCCTGTAAAGGCTAGAGTTAATGGGCCAAGCAGTGTTTAAAAGAATACAGCGTCCGTGTAATTATTTCAAGGCATAAGCTAGCAGGCGGCCGGGGGGCTGAGGATGCAGCCCCGCCGCTCCTATTACTACATTCTTCTCCTTGCCTCTCTCTAAATGCTGTCCTTCCCATGGTGACTTTCACTTCCGCTTCCTCCCTTCAACATGGCCTTCTCAGGCCGTGTGATGGCAGCTCTTTAATATCACAGACAGACAAAAAGGATTTCCCTCTAGTATCCCCAAGAGCTATTGGTCGTCTGTATCCTATTTTGGGGTCTCTGTCTGCAGGGAACCGAGGAGGAGTAACCGTCCTAAGCACGGTAAAAGGATGTGGCTCCCTTTCCATGGGGGAGAGAGTCCATAGAGACCAGGTGAGGGTAATGTTACTGCGACCATAGCTGTGCTTTATGTACCTGGTGATAAATTCCCAACATTTTTAGCAGGTGAGAGACAGGGGAGAGAGTTTTAAAAAGTCCTTCGTTTTCCTGTAATTTTCACTGTAGTGTTGCCCCCGTAGCAAACAATTGTGGTCAACTTGTGTGCAACTCTATCTTCACCCATTAATTTAGAATTTTATTCGTTAGCAACATGTATTGAAATATGATACATTTAACTTCACAGGCCTTACGTCCACTCTCCAGTTTGATTCCTGACCCATGCTGGATTTTAAAGCCGAGGCACAATACCAGAGCACCCACAGTTCAGCTGTCTCTCCACACAATATTTTTTTCCCTGCCAAACTCTTATTTTCCAAGTTCTGCTTTCTAACTTTGAAGTTTTAAACATCGTCGAGGCTTCTCATAGCCCACCAGCTCTCAGAAATAACCTTTATTTCTTATTGTGTACGTTGTTTGGCTTGTTTTAGAGTTACAGCTTCCACGCCATTTTCTTTTTATAAAAAAAAAAAAAAAACAAACCTTTGCTCTTTTGCCTCCTAGCATCTACCAGTAATCTCTTCCAAATTCTCTCTAGAAGCTTTGTGGAATGTCTTTCCAATTTAATAGTTCAGAATTCTGCACGACGTCTGTACATGTCAATATTTCCATCGATCCTGTTTATTACTTGGCAGGATCTTTACATTTCTTCTTTTTTGTGTTTTTTTTTTTCAGCTTTGAGACATTACTTGGGATTATTTTTCAGAGATTTCTTTTTAATTTAATTCTAATCATTATTTGTTCTCACTCTATGAGAGTGACTATATAGTATATATTACAAACATATACTATTATATGTTTTATATGTATTATAAACATATAATAAAATATATTATAATAGATATATTATGGATGCATTATATATATATTTACACATATATATTTATGCATACAGTGTGATATAGTTTCTTTTTCTTCTCATTTTCCATTAAAACTTCTGGCCATCTATTAAATATTTAACAGTTATTTAATTTCATTAAGTTATAGATTTCAAGAGCCTTCTTAGAGTCTATGATATCCATTAGGTTCAGAATATGCCTTTTTTTTGGTGAATAAACTACATCAATCTCTCCACATATTATGGAATTCTTCCAAATTTCTCTTCCATTCTATACTCGGTCCACTTGTTAATTCTGTTTTGTCTTTCTTTTCTTTAAATCTATAGTGTTTCTCAGTCACCTGTCAGTAAGTATGAATGAAGAAGTAAGGAGAGGGCCAGGCACCGTTAAGGCGAACACATGCCTGTAATCCAAACACTCCAGAGAGTTAGGCAGGAGGATTGCAAGTTTTAGGCAAACCTGGTCTACTTACTCATACCCTGTAAAAAAAATAAAATGGAAGGAAACACCACAAGAGCATGAAATTGTTATAACGGCTCTACGCTGTGAGCTAGCTTAGACTTTCAAGTCGTTACAATTCTTTTTCTCCACCTCTTTTACCCCAAATGGTCCAGGATCCTGGAGAATCTGGACAGATGAAGTGTGTGCTAGTTGGCAATGCATTCCTGGAGCAGACAGAGCATGAGAGCAATCAGGTGGGCAGCTAAGTTGGATGCATTTTTGCTGTTTTTGTAGAATGTCCCCAGTTCTAGAGGAAACCTGGTCTCCCCCTCCCCGCCAGATACAAACTTCCACTTTATTAATCCTGTATTTTGAATTCTTTGGATTATATTATTAAAGGTAGTTATTGAGCTGTTTGGCGAGAATTCTACAGGCAGTTTCCCGGACATTTGTCCTATTTAATAAAATATCCTATTTTCATCAAATAGTTTCACTTGTAGGAAATTTAAACAAACAACATAAAGACTCTTGTTTGTAAGCTGAAACAGCTCCCTTTCTTTTTTGCTCCCCAGTGCCTTTTTTCCTTATGTAAAGAAACCAAATTAGTCAACATGTATAATTTCTTAGAGCTCTCCCTCCTCTTCTTTGTTTAATCATTAAATCATCTCTCTTTTGCACCATTATGATGATTTCGATTTGAAAAGGAGAAGAAATAAGCACGTTAGTCTATTTAATTGTTGTGAACCAGAAGCTCTATGATAGGATTTAAAATCTATTGCTGTTATAAAGAAAGCAAAGTATATGCCGAGAAGCACGAATCCGTTTCACCTCCGTTCTACAAAGATTTCCTAACATCCAAAACAAAAGGGATAATTTCGTTAGATGCTGCAGATAAAAGGGCAAATCACATGCATTCCCTGCTATTGAGAAACTTCCATTCAAGGGAGACCAACCAATACAGAGACTGGAACAAGTAGTGTAATCGCAAAAGCATATAGAAGATACAGGAAGTAGCAATCACACCAGAGTTGAGACGCAAGCGGGTGTCGAAAAGAGTAGGATTTATTGCACAAATGGAGGGCAAGTGCAGTCCAAAGCTTCCGTATCCCAGGCCACTGGATTACGGTGTTGGAAGCCAGGAGGAAGACTGTGAAGGATTGTACAGTCATGCCAATGTGCTGGCAATGAATTCTGGCAACGTGCACCCCTAGACTTTGACGAGGAGGAAGAAATAGCTGAGATTTCCACTTACACGTGTTTGGGGAAAGCTGGGGACACAGTCATAAGAAGATGGGTGATCGAGATGTTCAATTAGGAGTCCATTAAAGTGATTCTGGCGAGAGAATATGGTGCTATAGTCAAAAGGTGTCTGTTGGGATAAACGTCTGTGTAATAAACATGTAAGAGCATATGATACCAGTCAGGGTCAGCACTTAACATGAAGATGCCACAAGGATGAGTCTGTGCCGAATTATTCGAAAAGAATTTCAAACGACAGAAAAAGAAACAGAGTAGGAGCCACGAGTCCACTATCACAGAAAACCGTAGTATGGAGCATTTTCAAAGAGTAAAATACAACCCCTGGATAAGATTGCACAAACAACACCGTTACAGAAGAGCATCCTTTGGAGCTGGTGATTGAGAGATCACAATTCCTCAGGGAAAATAGAATCACTATCCCTCAGGGGAAAATGTTTTATTGTGAAGTCGGAGGGAGATGGAGAAGATGTTCTTATCGTGATAAATGTTGTTTGGTAAAGGAAAGGACACGACGAGGACCATGGTCCTTAGAATGATTTCATTTTTCAAGAAGAGTTTTCCCACCCAGGTACTTCTATAGAAATGGGCAGATAAGGAAAATGGGGGTGGATGGGCAGAAGAACATGAGAGAAATGTATAGATAGTGTATTGGCTTCCATCAGGGCCCACATCATTGAATTGAAAGGTATCTTTCTTGTAAAATACAAGAAAGGTATGGATGTGGTACTTGTGTGTGTGTGTGTGTGTATGTGTGTGTGTATGCGTGTGTGTATGTATGTGTGTGTATGCGTGTGTGCATGTATGTGTGTATGTATGTGTGTGTATGTATGTGTGTGTATGCGTGTGTGTATGTATGTGTGTGTATGCGTGTGTGCATGTATGTGTGTATGTATGTATGTGTGTGTGTGTATGTATGTGTGTGTATGTATGTGTGTGTATGTATGTGTGTGTGTATGCGTGTGTGTATGTATGTGTGTGTATGTATGTGTGTGTATGTATGTGTGTGTGTGAGTGTGTGTGCACGTGTGTGTATGTACAAGGACAAAGACAACTTAATGGTCCAAGGCTAATGCACAGCGTAAGCCTGAGAGGTCAGTCCATGCGCACTGCTGGTCAGTGTATTATTACATTGTGAGCAATTTAATTTGCCCAGCTATCAAGATAACAATATGTCTTAAAACTGAATGCAAATTTGTAATTCCAGTGGGTGTTTCCTCCTTGGTGGATTTATATAGCCCGGCAAACAGGAGTTTCCTGCAATAATGATGGACTTTGCTTTTTTATAAAATATGAGGTGTCATACATGTGCGAATATGTAAACGGTGGATAAATCTACAGGCTTATTTTAAAAGGGAGGATAAGATATTGAGGTCTCAAAACTTCAGTTATTATGCAAAACTGTAGGCTTGGTAAAATGCAATCACTATTAGTTTCGTCTGTACATGAGAGTTCACTCGAGTGGACACATCTTGGGATTTAATGTAACTGGGATGTAGCTGAGGCTTTAGCCTTCTCAACAACTTCCCCTATAGTTTCCCTTCAGGAGGTAGAGCGATGGATCAGTGGTTAAGAGCACAGGCTGATCTTGAGGTGTTCTCAATTCTAAGCCTTGTTTCAGACAAACAGAATTTGGTCCTTCTCTTTGTTACTATGGAAATCGCCAAGCAACGTCAGTTCTTGTCATATGTTGCACTGAGTAGTTTTGGGTGTCAACTTGACACAAGCTATAGAATCACCAGAGGAAGGAGCCTCAGCTGAGGAAATGCCTCCGTGGGATGCAACTGTAAGGCATTTTCTCAATTAGCAGTCAATGGGGAAGAGTTCAGTTGATGGTGGGTGTTGCGTTCCTGGGCAGGCAGTCCCAGGTTCTATTAGAGGGTGCAGTTGAGCAAGCCATGGGAACAAGTCAGTAAGCAGCTCCTCCCATGTCCTCTGGATTAGCTCCTGCCTCCGGGATCCTGCCGTGTTGGAATTCCTGTCCAGACATCCTTTCGTGATGAACAGCAATGCTCAAGAGGAAGCCAAATAAACCCTTTCCTCCCCAGCTTGCATTTTTTTCAAGATGTTTTGTGGCAGCAATAGAAACCCTAACTAAAATACAAGTCATTTCAAATATCCCAATTTTCACCGACAATATATGTTAGACCGCCAGGTGGTCTCGTAAAGGGAGGCTTTCTACATAGTGTGCACAAACAAATTCTATCAAATGTTATCAAATGATTTTTGAATAGGGTGATTAGGGTCATTCTTTATCACCTTTCAACAACATCCTGAAAGTTGTATCGTCCACATGCCCCAAATAAAACCTGTACAACAACCCCACATCATATGCGAAAGTTAACTCAAGGTGGATTAAAGATCTAGGCATAATATCTAGAGCATAACCTCCTTAGGTAAATATTAGAAGAAAAACTTTGTTAACAATTGAATAAAAATGTTACCCATACCTTATGTGTTTCAACACTTGGTCTCCAACTGGGGTGTGCTTTGGGGGGCTTTAGGACCATTAGAGGTCTTTTTTTTATTATTTATTTATTTATTTTTTATTGAGAAAAGGAGAAAAAAAACAAGTTTCCACCTCCTCCCAGCCTCCCATTTCCCTCCCCTTCCTCCCACCCTTCTCCCCCTCCCCCCACTCCTTTCCCCCTCCCTCTCCAGTCCAAAGAGCAGTCAGGGTTCCCTGCCCTGTGGTAAGTCCTAGGTCCTCCCCCCTCCGTCCATTCCTAGGAAGGTGAACATCCAAACTGGCTAGGCTCCCACAAAGCCAGCACATTAAGTAGGATCAAAACCCCGTGCCATTGTCCTTGGCGTCTCATCAGCCCTCATTGTTCGCCATGTTCAGAGAGTCCAGTTTTATCCCATGCTTGTGACTAAGTAGGGCACTAGAGGTGGGCCTTGGAGGACTAGAGCCCAGACTAGGTTCTAGTCTGACCTTCCTCAAAGCCTCTCTGATGTCCCTTCCATACCAAAATGAATGGTACCTCTAAAAAAATTAATTTCTCCTTACTTAAATGGAGTATTTTAGGTATTTTGCCACTGTGTTGAGAATGAAAATAACACATAAAATTCATACCAGAAGTGGTGCTTTTGCTGTGATAAGCCTGATCACGTGATTTATAAGTTTGTTGGAAGAATGCAGAAGAGTTTGGAGCCACAGGCTAGAAAATTCCAAGAATGATTTATGAGAGATTCTGGTTGGAGTGAAAAAAAAAAAACAGAATACCAATAATGCTAATTGAAATAAAGTAGGAAACACTATGTTTACAAATTTTCAGATGGGAATAGTATTTTGTCAAGGACTGGGCTAGAGGTCATCTGTATTATAATCTGGCATGGAATATAGCCACAGACTCAAAATTTGAGACTGTCTCAAAAATACTAAATTTGAATACAGCTAGATTCAAAAAACTAATTTCTTTGGCAAAGAAAGCTTAAACTAATCATTATAGCCACACTTTAACATGGCTCCTGGTGGCTGTTTTTCATCACACTTATATAATAAGAACGCTGAACAAAAAAATAGATATAAGTGTCAAAAAGTTAAATTCCATAAGAAAAGTTGTATTGATATATTTCAAGCTGCTGATAACCCAGCGACTGCAATTCCTAAAGGAGTTAGCAGCATTAAAGCATCATTGGGAAAGTCATCATAAGGGAAAGGCTCTTCGCATCATGGGCTCCAGAGTGCAAAGATGTAAACGCACTCAAAAGACTTGGGTTTGTAAAGAAATATACCTCTTTATTGGCACCCTTCTTGGTAAGTATAGCCTAGGGAAGCACTTTACCCTGCTTGTCCTCGTAGATATTCAATGGCAATTGAAGGCTTGGTCCAAGGGTACATGACTATATCTCTACTTAGCGGAAGAATTTAACATCATCCGTGTGCTCACTGTACAGGGATGCAGAACACAATATTGGCAGTCATGTAGGTTTGCTTCCGAGGTAGACGCTGAGAGGCTGAGGTCTGAGGCTTTGTAAACAAAGCTAAGTTGTAATGGACATCACAGGATGGTGACATCAATAGTCACTTGTGTGGCAACTGGCTTTATGGATACAATCTTTATAAACTCTTTCGTTAGCCACTCTTGGTTTTTCTCATTTTTGGAGGCACAGCGTTCAGGCCCCGTGCTGGATTAGTAGAGTGTTCCATAGCTTCCTCGTCGACAAGATGACAGTTTTGCGTACTCACAGTTCAGGCTTTAGCTGGCTCCCTTGTGCTCACTGCCACTGTTGAGTTGTAAAGCACTAACAGACATGGCCGTGAGCTCTCTCCGTCAGAGCATTTTTTCTAGAAATTGCATTTTCAGCTGGAATGAAGGCGTCAGATATATTTAGAATGTGTAGGTGTCCCTGTTAAACATGATTAACACCCCATGCAAACATCTTTGTTCTTCGTTGCTTGTAATGCCCGGTCGTCAGGATCCCTAATTGAGTACATGGTTATTGTGATGTCCAAAGCGAGATCCTCAAGCATCTTCACACGAGAACGGCGCCTCTAAGAATCTAGGGAATATATGTGGAGCAGAAGACAAACCCAAGGAGGGAACTAGATTATTTGAAGATGCCATTTCTACTGCTTCTCCTTGGTTTCTGGTTTAGCCAGTTCTAGATTGGGAAAGACAAAACCAAACATTACCATGAGTTCAGTACAAATAAGGCAACCTTCAAGACATATGCAAAACTTGAAGAGTGTTGCCCTGGGTAGGATTAATCTGAATTTATACCCTTATTAATGTGTTACTTTATTATATACATAATAACCGCTTAGAAATACTGGGACTAAGCCTCAGTAGGTACCGCAGTCATAGGCTTACTGACATACTTCGTCACACAAGGATTCTTCTGATGAGAGATACTATTTATTGCTCAGGACACCACGTCTGCAGGCCATGCCTTCTGCAGTCTCTTAAAAGGCCTTACAAAAACCGTTCCTGGGAGAGAGCATGTGATAAAGGCAAGCGTGATGGCCTCCACAGCATAGGGGATTTGTGGTAGGGTGTGTGGAATCAAATCGTTAGTTCAATCTTCAAATATATTGCCCCATAAGGAAAGTACGAGCCATCTCTTCTGATGACTTTTTTCCAGGGGTAATAGGAGGATCAACCCTGAGTGTTTGTTCAATGAATAATCTGTAACTATGAGATCGTGGTTACTCCATTAAAGGCCCTTTTTCTCAAACTCAACATCTAAGGAGGAAGCCTAGCTAACACCCTTGAGTCGAAGCTCTCTCTCACCTGAGTTACTGAGTGCACCTTTTGGGCCAGGTTTTCTTAATCTTTCTGGGTGTAGCCAGACACTCATCTTCCCTGCGCTTGCTCACGTAAGCTTTTCGTGCGTTTCTTTTCCATTTTATATCGCCTCCGAGGGTGCCATTTTTATTCCCCTCGCTGGTCACCGAGGTCCCTGAATCTCTAACTGTTCCCACACATTGCTTTCTTTCTCATGAGGTTGAATGGATAACTGCTCGCTGTGCCCATTAGAAGCAGTTTCTCGCAGCCTTCCATTTGTGCTGAGCCTGAACACATCCAATATCAACCGTGAACCAGGCCAGCAGAAATTTTCTCCTCCAACAATTGATGCTAACAAAATACCCTCTGCACCGTGGCTCTGAGCTAGAGTTTCACTACGCCAGTGGTTGGGCCAGAGTAGCTTTTGATAGAAATTTTTGTGATTTATGTGTGTCTTCTGAGCTTCAAATACATGGTTTCCATCCAACGGTGTTTTGGCTTTATGTTCCTTAATTTGAAACTCTGCAGATTTGATTACACGAGTTCACCACGGGAAGGTTTGGTTTCGCAGTCCATCTGGTATCTCATAGTTAGGTTAGTTACAAGTCAGGATTAATTTTGGAATGTAGAATAGTCCTCTACAGGATAGAGCATGGCTTTGTTCCAGAATGCGGAAGTCATACTATAATCTTCCTTTAGTGACTTGCCAGGTATTTCTTACAGTGTCTTTATCTGCCTTGCCTTCCTCTCTGACTCGACTTCTTCCAGGGAGTATGGCTGGGATTGCAGAGCAGCTGAAAGTATAGTATGACATTCTGGTAGGCTCTAGCTGCTCCATGCCCGCTTTGAACTGTTGTTTTAACGTTATGTGATAAATACAGTTTGTAAAAATGTTGACCGCGTTGCCTTCAGAACACAAAGAAGCCCTGTTCTTGTGTTGTGCTGTGGGCGCTGCAACAGCTTCTGTTTCTACTTCAAAAGAGATTCCCTAAGATTGCCCAGGTCCTTGGGTCTCTGAAATGCTCATGCATGCAGGGAGCTTTTGGGTCTCTGTGAACTTGTTGAAGTATGATCTTCAGGAAAATGCTGAAATAATCAAGGTCCCTATGCATTATATTTTGGCAGAAAGTATTGCAGTCACTATGGCTTGGAAACCTGAAAATTGCATGTTGGTTCTTCTCGTGTATAAGTGAATATGTATCCTTCTTCCTAAGTGTAACTGAGAGTGATATATTAAACAGTTTAGTAGCTGCATAACCAGCTACAGAAACCTCATTTTCTCTTCCAGTAACCCCTGCCGTGGTCTTTACTTGCTCTGTTGCTGGGGCTCAAATGATTAAGATTTATTGTTAATCCCTTCCGTTTTTCAGTGGGCCAGGCAGGTGAAAGACTGTGAAGAAATGAGTTACATTATATTGTCTCCTTCAATAATAGGGTTGGTCTTTGAGGGGGTCTCTTAGAACGTGATATTGTTCATCATTTATTGTCTGAGTTAAGTAAGAATAATTCGAAGATGTCCATTTTACTTGCTTTCCATTGGAAGACTTATTTAACATTAGAAAACCAACCAACATTTAGAATCTCATCTATCTGTCTATCATCTATCTATCTATCTATCTATTATCTATTATCTATCTGTCTATCTATCTATCTGTCTATAATCTGTCTATCTATCATCTATCTATCTATTTCTATCTATCATCTATCTATCATTTATCTATCTCTCTATTATCTATCTGTCTATCTATCTGTCTATAATCTATCTATCTCTCTATTATCTATCTATCTATCTATCTATCTATCTATCTATCTATCTATCTATTATCTATCTATATATCTCCATCAATCTAAAATTATTATGAAAGCAACTTAGGTAAAATGTCGTTATTAGAGCAGGCTAAGGTCTTTTGGGTACAGTATACACTTAACCATGGTGGGCCGCTACCATGTTCATTGAATCCTTGTCATCTTGTTTTATATGCCATCCCATGCTCCAACACTCCAAAGGGCCGCGTTTATACAGGCTCCCTTGTTTCCACCAGGCGTTAATCTGGTCATTTGCTTCCTTAGGCTTGCAGGCTCTTTGTTTGTTGAAGAGGGGATGTGTGCTGTACTGATATGATAGTTTTCATCCCAAAGAAGTTCTTGATTCCATGATAAGCTTGGCTCTCATTTCTCACTTGTCAAGCATAGCTTTTGAGGTTGCACTGAACTGTGTGGATTCCAGACTCCACGGGGGACATAATTCCCAAGACAGTAAGTAGGTGATGGGCATGATGCCCAGGTTAAACGCTGTCTGGTTGTCTGTGACTAATGCGGTCAGAACCGAATGGAACCCATGATTGCCGCAGGAGCTAGGGGTAAATGGCATGACAGAGAGGATGGAGCTGAACGCTATCTCAGTAAGAAAAATTTTCAGAGAAACTTTATTCTAGAGCGCGTGACAATACTCAGGAGCGACATGCCTGAAGTCCATTTGATTGGGGCCTTCCACGTTACAGTAAGTTGGGAGGGTGAAGGGAACCAGATGTGGAGGGGGCAGCACTCTCTACATTGTTCCTTCCTGAGTGCTCCAGGTACCGGCTCGGATGAGCTGCATGTGTCTTTCCCCAGGTCAGCTGCTGTATTTGAGATAAGCAAACACGTGTTCTGCTTTGAGAATGAAGAGACGTAGAAAGACGTTTCTTACACTTGCTGATTGCTTTCTTCCTCTCTGTTGATCTGAGTGTTGTTGTGCTCCAAGCATGACAGCAAACAATGAATGGATAAAAATTAAATAAACTTTATTCTTTTAATTAACAATTAACTGTGCAGTTCATTCCGATAATTCAGCTAATTCCTCACAATTAAATTAATCATCTTACTCACATAGTCAGAGTTATTATGGGAAACGCCATGAAATATTGCAGTTTATTATGCCTTAAATTTTACAAAGCACTTTTGTACCTAATGACACATGTAATTCTCTGAGTAACCGGGAGAACTCAGTAGCAGACGCAGAGGCTGCCCTCTGGATGAAGAAATACTGAACATCTTGCAAATAGCACACACCTACACACAGGAGCAAACAAGAGTGTCTGTGGTTGAAATATGGTCTTCCTTCCTCCAAATTCACAGAGGAGCTCACTCATGGCTCTATGGAATGGAGGGAGGGAGGGAATCTGATCAGAATAGAGAGCTCAGAGGTTGGGCTTTGGGGTGGTCATTTGGGCTTCAAGATCAGAGGGCGATCTGAAGAAAAGGCAGAGTTCTCCCTGGCTCCGATCTTATCACGCCCTGTGCTTCCTCAGGACCATGTCAGGAAGAAGGGCATCGTGCAGCCCTTAGACTTTGGACCAGAGCTGTGAATTTCACTATACTTTTTTCCTTATAGTGTACCAGATCGGTGTGGTTATTTTATTTTATTTTTGTATTCAGAAAGACACTAATGTAAAACTCCTTGTGATGGGCAGTCAAGTGCTGACATTGTTTCTGTATCCCACAGTACATATGTCTGTAAATCTGTATATGCACACAGAGATGAGAAACGTGAGCTCTGCCTTTGTGTGATTTCTCTGTATATGTTGATAGAACCTTGGGACCACACACGCATGCACGTGCACACAAATGCATGCACACACACACTCGCCGTCTATAACTGTTTCCATAGATGTAGAGGGCTAGGTGTTTCTCAGTGGCAGAATACTTTTCCACTGGGTTCAATTACCAATACTAGAAAAAAAGTAATAAATGAAAGACTTAGGCAAGAAAATATTAACATTTCTCTTGTTTCTTACGTTCAGACATACCATCACTATGTTTTACCACACTGGAGGGAATTATCAGCATAGTTTTCTCTTGTATTTACTAAACAATGGGCCCGATTAGATGCGGTAGATCAGATCTGTGCTTGGGTTCTCAGGGCCCAGGATAGTGCCCCTCGTCTGGCCATCATTCAGTACACTCTTCGGTCGAGTCAATAAACAATTGGAAATCAAATTTTAGTTTATAATTCTGAAGACATCACATCTTATTATTCATGGTTTTATTGGATTAGAGGCCTTGAACATTGAAAATTGAATTTTATTTTTCAGTTTAGGGCATTAATATTATTAAAGCAAAATGATGAGCTAGGCCAAGCCAAGTCTCCAGGAAATCTACATTGTTCTTCTTTCCGAAGATATTTGGTGGCAAGAATGAGACTCACCCACAATTGATAGAAATAGAAAGATAGACATTGAGAGCCAGAACTAAACGGTAAAGCTGTAATGTAATGGGATGGAGTTCATAACACAGATTGGTTAGGTCTAAGATCCTCTTTAGCAAGAAAACAAATGTCTTTGAAAGGCAAACTTGACTTAACTTGAGTTCCACTGATTCAAACACACTCATAAATGAAGAGAATATTTTATTTCACTGCAGGTAGATTTCATTCTAGTTTTTTCATCTGTCATGAGGTGTTTGATTCACTGTGAGTTTTTCCAATGTCAATGGCTTACCCGAAAACACCAGGCTTAGATGGGACATTTAGGGTTCACTGCAGCGAAAACATTTGCTTAAAGATGTCGTGGCCTAAAATTGACGCTGCATTTGTGTTATGGGTGGAAAATACAATTAATAATACCAAACACACAACTCACACTGATATAAAAGAAATGGAAGATATTTATTTTGACTGGCATAAATCTAACATCTTCCCATCCTGTTTTATTACCTTAATTCGTTGGTAACTTACAATTGCATGAAGGCAAGTACCTGCACAGTAAAAGAAGACTATTTTGATGGGTATTTTGTGTGTGTGTGCTTGTGTGTGTGTGTGTATGTGTGTGTGAGTGTGTGCATGTGTGTGAGTGTGCGTGTGTGTGAGAGAGTGTGTGCGTGTGTGTGTGTCCCAAGAAGTGCTGGGATTGTCTGCTGAGTGTGGAATGACCACATTTCCCGTAAGTTGAAGTTCCACGCCTGAGTTCTGCTTGTTTGCACTTTCAAAAGGCAATTCATTTTTAATAACTGTACCCCATATTTTGTTTATGCCACATATGTTCACTCTAATAATTTATTTTGTTCACTTTGTGCAATTTTCTTTAGACTCCTTCTGTTTTTTACTTCTCAAGCATTGAAGTTGCCATGGAAATGGGGCCTTTGGCATCTCGGGCTCCGCAGAAGTACATCGCGCAGCATTTTGCAAGGTTTTAAGATTCAGACCATGTCAGGGAGTGAGAAGAATCGAGGTCGACATGCGTGATAGCTGCAATATATGTTTTAGCACATTCGTTCCAGAGACCTATGTTTAGATAACGTTTTGACTGAAAATGAGGGGACACGGGAAGAGCAGTGAAAGTCTAAAGCTGTCCTATGATGTTGCTCATGCTAACCCTTTGCTCACGTACGGTCGTGGGTAGGCAAACAGTACTGACGCTTAGTATGAGGGGCATAATTTACCATTTGCATACATGTGTGTCTATCTGAAAACTAAAATCAAGCTACTACAGCATCTATATTTTTGATACTAGTACTAGCATGTGTTCCTACATACACACACACATTTACAAGTCAATTAACAATGTCAGAGACTATTTCACCATTTATTTCTATTTCTGATACAGGTTTTTATGCAGAGAGAGTTCTAGACAGGGGTCTGGGCTCATCATGGTAGTGTTATTTATGTAGACGTAGCTCTGCTGACCTGTGTTCTGCCACTATTGGTCACCTATCCCAGTTGCTCACAGAAGTGGGTATAGCGTCTATTATACCCTGGTACCCAGTTTGCAATTCCCAACATTGCATCTTTCATATCCAGATTATATCTTTTTACTTCATCACCATTTTAAGGTGAAATGGTCTAGAATCTTTTTTTTCCAGTTAAAATATATTATTTTGGCCAAAAGATGGTCTGTAGCTAAAGCAAAACTGGAGAATGAACAGATCCCTGGGAAAGTTTGCTGGTGACAAGGACGGCTCTTCTCCCTGGGACACAGAGTTAGCACTGGGATTGTGCAAACGACCTCACCAGGACAGCTTTATCTTCCCATGTGTGAAGACATTCCCACACACTTTCTCAGCCCTACATATCCTAGCTCACTTTCCCTTTTCGAACTAATTCTCTACTGGAGATAATAGATAGTCCCTGAGGTTATAGCTTGTGAGTCTTTGGTTTTCTTTCTAAAATGCCCCATGTGCCCCTCAAAATATTAACGAAACTGTACATGTTTCATCCTTTTAATCTCTTTTTTGTCAATTTTATTTCAAGGCTGCAGCTACCACATCTAGGAGAGTAGAGGAGAAGGGTTTTTCCTCATATATAACAGATAGATCCAATTCTGCTAATCATTCCCCTTTATGTTTGAGTTGATTCCAGGTTTAGGTTGCTGTAAATAAACCTTTTATTATCTGTCATACAGAAGGCATTGCCTGCACACACCGGTTCCCTCCCCCTCTTTTTGAGGGGTAGGATAAATAATTAGAAACAAAATTGCTGAGGCACATGGCAACTGTATGTTTAAGTTTATGTAAACCATCCAAACTATTTTTGGAAATTGTGCCATTATGCCTTTCCAATACAGAGAATGAGGGTCAGTTGCTCAGATCAGCACCACCATTTAGGAGTTGGAGTTTTTAAGTGCTCATCATTCAAATTGGCCCATAGTGATATTAGAAGGAAATTTCTATGCTCATTTCTGCCTCAACTAATGGAGTTGAACGTCTATTTGCACAGTTTTTTTTTTTTTTTGCTGCCATTCTTGTGGCGTTTTTGTAAACCGTGTCTATTAAGTCATTTTTTTCTTAGACATGAGCGTTAAGTGACGGGAGGCGCCTCGGTGAGTAAAATGTTTGCTATGCAAACATGAAGGCCTGGGTTCTGATCGGAAGCACATACTTACAGGCAGGTGCTACGCTGCACATGGCACATGGCACATTCAAGTCCCACACTAGGGAACAGAGACATGTGGTGAGGTCACATGAGGGGTCCCTGGCCAGGTAGCCTAGCAATAGCAGCATTTAGGATCAGTGAGAGACTCTGCCTCGAAAAAGTAAGGAGGCGAACGGGAGAGAAAGGCACACAGTGTTGGCGTTTGTTCCTTCCACACCCACATCTGAGCATCTGCCATCCCAATGCTCACAGTTAAGCATGGGGTGATTTTTATTTAATCTGGATATAAGTGCTTTGGAGTGTGATTTAAAAAAAATTTTTTTTTGGATTACACACTTGAAAAGTGCATAATTTTTTGGTGAAATTAATTTTGGTGAATTCCAATTTATCTTTTTAAGTAATAGTTTTCATGTGACCTATTTAATATATTCGCCTACCTTAATGCAAAGCTTTCTGTCATTTTCCTCTAGGAAGAAAACTTTATATATAAAGTTTTAATATATGCGTTTGCATCTCTGGTACCTGACTAGTGCCTATTGTGTCTAGTAAGGATGATTTTGATCTTTCTAAATGAATATCCATTTTAAAAAGACTTATTTCTACAGTGATTTGACTAGATATATTTATTCCCCCCCAAAAAAAAATCACCAAAGTATATGAGGAACATGTGTTTCTGTTCGAGTCTATTAATTCTCATAGAAAGGTTGCCTGCCCTGATTATAATAATAAAGCTATTATTATTATTATTATTATTATTAGTTTTGTGGTATCTTAAACTCAGCCAATGCCTCCAATTCTGATGCTCTACAGAATCATTTTGCCTATGTTTTCAGTTTTCTTTTGAAGTTTTAAAAGTAGCTGGCCAGTTTACAGCAAAACAAGGCCTCTGAGCTTTGCTTTGCCTCCTTGACTTTGAATTAGTCTACATTTGAAAAGATCAGATTGTACACAGTGGTTCCCCGTGCCTCCTGCTCTCAGCTTTACCATGTTAGAATCTTATCACAGCGGTGATCCCACCTAAGAAAGTAGCCCTGGCAGCCCTACTAACTACAGAAGTTAGTGGTCAGTGTTTCCTGTTTTCTGTTCTGACGGGTAATCTTAGACCCCAAATAACATTTCAATCTTAGGTCCCATTAGTCTTTTAAGGCTGCGATGGCTCTCCCCTGTGTTCATTGTCTTGGTGATCCTTGCAAGGTGTTCTGGCTGATGGTTTCATGAAATGCCCTCGTTCAAGTTTGTCTGATTTTTATTTCTGATTAGCTCAAGGACATGAATTGCGAACAGGAATGGTTCAGAGATGGTCTCCTTGTCTTAGAGCAGATCAGGCTCCCTTGATGTCAATACAAATCTTACACCTAATACGATGCTAACTTTAGTAACTTGATTTAAAGTATAGATTGCTGATATTATCCATGGTAAATTGCTGGTTTTCTCCATGTAATTACTTAACACTATAGAGATGACAAAAATATCTTGTGTTTCAGCTTTATTAAGTCCTGCAAAACCAGGTAATGCTGAATTGCTCTTCTACAGTTATCAATGATAATGCTTATGTAATAAAATATGCACCTTTCTTACCCATTGAATTTACTTAGCTGAGCATCTAAGCCACTAGGAAGCTTGTTGACTTGGTTACCATATACTTTGACATGCTCTTATTATTTGTATTTTTATTTTTGCCCTGATTTACCTTACAATACTATGTAATATTACAGCCCTATTTTGCAATTTAGCTCTGCATGCCATTTAGTCAATCTCAGGCTACCTGGTCTAGTTTGCAAAGTGTGTTATTTAGGGGCTCAAGATCTAGGCGATGTCTGTTCTCACAGGTATTAGGTATCCTTGGTTCTTGTTCCTCTGCAGGAAGAGCAGGTGTGTAACAGAAACCATGAATGTTCACTTAGGATTATCTCCTATATCCATAGGCATATGTTTCCTAACATATCACAAGTTCTTAGTGATAACATTTGTCATTAGTAGGCACACAGGGCCAATTTAAAGATGATCCTGTGGCTGGATACGGAGTGGGGATTACGGAGCGGAGAAGACGCTTGCAAAATCAGGCTGTGTGAGTGAATTTATCTGTGCACGGACACTCTGTCGTCTGAGCGTGGTCTCTGTAGTTTCTAATTTTAGCTATCAACATGACAGGATTGAGAGATATCTAGATCTCTGCTGAAACTTTTCTGGTTATGTCACCTCAGTGAAGCTGTTTAGGAAGAGACCAGCCTTTGAACCGCTCAAGAGAATTTTGCTCTCTTCCAATATAAGAGACCACACCCAAACAGCTGAAATACACTAACAGTATAATTAGAAGGAAAACAACGTAGAGACAAGGAAAATCACTATCTCCTAGAAGTTGGACACTTACCAACTCCTGACCACACCATTAGAACTCAAAACTTTCTAGTTGGTTGAGTCTACCGTGTGCGGCAGTTGGCTCTTACCACTCCTACCTCCAGCCTAGGTCCCCTGTTCTCAGCCCTTTCGTGTCTGATTGAAAATCACATCAAGTCCCATGATCCTCAGGGCTTTGAATCTGGTCTGAGTTACACTTCAGCTTCCCACCTCTCCAACTTGAAGCTAGAATATCCCATGACCTGGGATTTCACAGCCTCTATACGACCCAGGCTGATTCCTATAGGCCAGTCCTTCCTTGTATGCCTGTATCTGACCTATTCGGTCTAGACATTTTATGAATTGTAAGATAAAGTGGTCATACTTCTTACTGACTGCTGTCTTGGGAAACAATGTGTACTTTAAGACGATGTACATTCTTGGGGCTGGAGAGATGATCCAGTAGTTAAGAACACTTGCTGCTCTTGCTGAGGGCCTTGGTTTGTTTCCAGCATCCGCACTGGTTGCCTGTAACTACAGTTTACAGGGGATCTGATCTCCTCCGGCATCCACCAATACATGCGTGCACATGATGAATAAATGTATACTCAGGCACATGTGTGCACATAAAATAAAATAAATCTTAAATATGATGTATATTCTGCTGACTGTATAACCTATAAATCAAATTGATGGCTTTAGACGTACTGATTTATTGTCTTTCCTTTCAATTAATTACAGAAAGAGAAGTATCAGATTTTACAACTCTAATTATATGTGTTTATATTTCTTCTGAAACATTAGAGTTTTTATGTATATAATTTCAGCTCTATTACTGGATGTATAAACATTCAGACTGGTTATATATTTGTGGTGAATTGACCCCTTTTCCAAAAAAAAAAAAGTTCTTCTTTGTTCTCAGTTATATTCCCGGTTGTGAAATTTTGTAATTAATACAGCCACTTTATTTTTCCAATTCATAAAATTATAAGTAACATTTACGTAGCTGCTGTAGAGCAGTTTCCTCTAATCAAAATGTTCTCTGTAGGCGACATAGGGAGACTCCTGAGACTTGGGAGGTCAACAGATTGTCATCTGTCACAAAAATGAGAAAGATTCACAAGTGCCCTAACCTCCTTAGAGAAAGAGCAAAAAGGGCTGGGAGAGGAAACTGACCAGCTGAGGTCAAGGAGAAGTCAGTGGAGATCAACAGAGAGCCCCAGGGTTATGTTACCAAACCCTCTTTGGGATGGCCATTTTGGTGATGCTGTTGCTATGAGTCATCCCAACTGCTAGAAGTACCCCCCTTCACTTATGATATTGTTAGTGAACCCAATAAACGCTCACTGGTGTTGTGGGACAATTGTACTCTATGTGAAGATATATTTCTGTGATTGGTTGAATAAAGAGCTGAATGACCAACAGCTTGGCAGAAGATATAGGCAGGACTTCCGGACAGACAGAACTCTGGGAAATAGAAAGTGGGGATTGCCAGCTGGATGCAGAGAAAACAGGGCATGAGGGAGGAGAGTTAAAATCCATGAGCCACATGGTGGTATGTAGATGAATAGAAATGGGTTAATTTAAGTTATAAGAGAGAATTGGAAACAAGCCTAGGCTAAGATTGAGCTTTCATAATCAATAAGAAGTCTCCGTGTGGTTATTTGGGAGCTGACTGGCACAGCAGAGGAAGACTGGCTTACCGTCATGTACATTTTTTACTTTCTGGGGTGAGAAGACAAGCATGTTGTGTTTCAGAAAGAAAATCTCATGGCTGAAGAATGTTCCAGCTTGATCTTTCCTTTGGCATCAGCCTAACACAGCCAGGTGATCGTCTTCTACACAGCTGCTCTGAATCCTTGCTGTAGAAAACCAACTCTCTTCCTCTTCTCTGGAATACTTATGTTATTGCTCAACATAATTTGTTTGAAATCTTTTAAAGATATTTTATTTCATTTGTTTACTCATTTTAGTGTGTCTCTCTGTGTGTGTATGTGTGTATGCATGTGTGTGCATACATGTGTTGTGTGTGCATGCAAGTGTGTGTGTGTGTGTGTGTGTGTGTGTGTGTGTGTGGAAGCCAGAAGTCAACTTCCTGGGTTTGATTTGCTCTCTCTACCCTGGGGGTCTAGAGATGATTTCAGACGTTAATTTACTTGTCAATAATTTGTTATGTTGTAGATTACTAAAAGCTTTAGGAAATGTGTATTCACCTCCAGAGGATTATTTTTAAGTTTTCACAGTGTCTTATTTTATGCACCTAGAAATGGAATTACTGGGTTACATGATAATTCTATGTTCAGACATTTTAGGACTCATCAAACTGGTTTGTTCAGTGTCGGGGCATTTTGTATTCCCATCAGCCCTGTGTGGTTTGAATTTCTACACATGGTGTGAAGTGATATTTCCTGAAAATGACTTGACTAGAACTTCCTGAAAAACAAATTATATTGATCATCTTTTGTGTGACTGATTTTCTTTTATTTCGTTTCCGTGAGAAAAAAAATCCTATAAAAGTCTTACGTCATTTTTGTTTGATGATGAACTGTGAGACAATGGGTCCTATGTAAGGATTACATGCGACATCTGGCTCCTGAAATGGCTGTTTATCAATTGAACAACACGTTCTTAAAATTGTTTGATTGCATTGGATCGTTGATTAGATAAAGTCAGATAATCCATTTTTCCAGACGAGCAAACAAATATTGACTATAAGAGAATATATTGGTACAGTATAGGATAGAAGGACACATTTAAATTAATAATGAGCAATATTATAAAATATTATAAAAGGACGGAAGTGATTAGTAAACCGTAGGTATTTGCTTCATTTCAATTTTTTATAGATCTATAAGACAGACTGTGTATTCAACAAAGAATACCAGAGCTCAGTAAACTGCAACCCACCAAAAGAGGCACAACTAAAATGGGATGGAGCCAGGCTTGAGAATGTTCACCGCTAAAACCAAGGAACTTTCCTGATAAGACTGAAAAGACAGAAAGCACATAATTTAAACATTTTTAACTTTGACATAATTGTAAGTTTGCAGGAAAATTACAGATCAAGAGTGTTCCCATGTTATTTCCCCCCCTGAAGAGGTTTGAGTTGCTGGAGAATCTCCTTCCAAATGCTTGTTAAATACCACGATTAAATAATTAAATAAAATAAAAATAATTAATTAAGGCTGAGCGTGCATTACATACCTGAAATCCCAGCACTCGAGGACTGAATGGGAAAAATTATTGAACTTGGGAGTCTGAAGAGCCTGGGCATCATTAGTGAGACCCTGATCTCAAAAACAAATTAATTACGCTCCAAGTCAAGATGGGGAAACCTGATGAGGGAAGAAGAAATGTCCCAGCAAAATAAGAGAAAAATTGAGACTGAAGTGCTTACAGGAGTAAGGAACCAGATGTAGGCTTCTTGCATGTGGATTTACATGCTAGTTCCTCTTCAGGAAGGGTAGCATAGGATATGTATGAATGTGAAGTTATCAGGCAAAACAGGGATTAGGAAAGATTGGCTAACGATAAATGGGGGCTAGACGATTTTTTCTCCTGTATCACAGCAAAGGAAGAATGAAACTGTTGTGTATCTGAGACCGTGTATGAAAACCACCCTGTAAAACTCGAACCCCGAGTCAACATTCACTAGTAAATAACAGCTCCGAGACGCAGTGAATACCGAAAAATTTCTGTTCCAGCATCTCCAAAGGATCCCGTTTCTTCTCCATTCCCACAGGCTCCTATGCATGCACATTTGCAATGAAGGAATGCATATGTTACTTGTGACACATTCCAGAGAGGCATCAAGGCATATTTTGCCACAGTGTATCAGGGTGGCGGGAGTCATCTCAAGGAGCACAACGCTGCTGAGTGGCATTCATGAGGCTAAGACCTGGCAGTGGCTGGCAGGAAGACCCTGCCACCCCCTGGCTTGGCTGGCATCACAGTGTGTCTGATTTCCCAGCAGATGAGATGTCAGAATCTGTGGACACGCGGAGGGAGGAGCAGGTGTTGACCTCTGATCCACAGCCTTCTGGCACGTTTCCTGTTTCTCTTCAATTGAAAAATTGTTAGCATTCTCCGCATCCCAGCCTGTCCCCAATGCCACCTGCCATTAGCGGAGGCTTCACACGGTGCTGCGGACACTTCTGCCCCGAGAGAGAACAGAAATGCTGCCTTTGAAGTTTGGCATATTTGCTCTCCCTGGATCTTAGATTACAGCATGAAATTTGAAGCCACATTGTTTATTTGGAAAGGGACGGGGGAGATTTACCTTAATATAAAAAAAGTCAGAATTTCTGAGTCTATTTTGTGTCTGTGTACTTTTAGGGGAGATTGTTGAGTGACCTTCAGTATAACATATTTTCTCATCTACCAGAGAAAAATGGTAGACTTCTGGAGAGTAAACAGTAACATTAGTAAAGATAATAGATATTATATAAGGTTTCTAGTGTAATATATAAAGTTTGATGTATAATTCTATAGCTGGTATAATAAATGTTATAAAAATGATTTTTTTCTGGTATGGGTTGTGCTTGCTTCCCATTTTCTTCACTAGCTCGGCTACTGAACCTGGCACGTTTTCCCTTTAATCCACTCTGCCTTCTATGTGTCCCGTGATCGGGGACAGAGAGAGCCGATGCTAGAGCTCATTTCTCCTTCATCTCTGCCCTTCATCTCTGCCCCCGATGCCGCCTGAAGCTCCTCCCTGACCAGGAACTTTGCGTAAGGATGATGTCGAAGAAGATGCTCACCCGCCGTGCTTACCGCGTGCCCCACTCTCCCCGCCCCCAACGATTTCACAGCACCCCAAAGAGATTTCTCTCAGTTCCTACGGTTGTCTAGAAAATCAAATGACAGTAAGACTAGCTTTTCACCCAGTTCTGCAATGTGTGTGCTATGCTGCTTGGTAGAAATAGCTCTTCTTTGCCCCAGTGATGGAATGGGCGTGGTTTGAGGATAAGGGAGGGAAGCGTAGCCCGTTCTTCACATTAGACATAGGAAAGTTACTGTGGTCCAGACAGCCGCAGCTAGACTGTAGAACAGATAGTAATGCCTAGCAACCTCGGCTTTCACATGGGCTCTTCATAGTCTCCCCCAAATCATGCTAGGGGACCTTACAAGGTCACGAGGGAAATGAAAATAGGAGTGAGAATACCAGTCATAGTTTAGGCTACTTAGACTCATGCACACAACCTGTCCACCGCTTTCCATTAATTGGATATTATCTGATAAAATTGGCTCAGATTTGTGAGAGAATTAAGTTGTAATAGGAAGGGTCTCAATGTTTTGGGAGACTATGATCATTGACGAGACCAATTTTTGAAAAGGAAATACAGTCCTCATGGGATTTATGCAGATTCTTAATGGAAAAGACTTAGTGGTTGTTAAAAGTAATTTCTTAACTTTCCACTTGAACACAGGATGAAGCAAACTGCTCAGATCAATGGCTCTTAATCTTTTGGCGTTAGAGTCTGTGGTGAGTGGTTTTTACACAGTTTAGAATCACCTGGAAGGAGCCAGTGGGAGACTATTCCAGCTCAGGTTGGTCCGTAGATGTCTGTGAGGGATTGCCTCGGCTATGTTAATTGGTGCTGGACAACCCAGCTGAAGAGTGGGGTGTTCTATGCTAATAGGAACGTTGACTCCCTTCCCAAGTTTCAGATATGGCAACGCTCATCTCCAGTCTGTTGGGTCCTCTTGGAAGCTGACTAGATATTGAGAGTGGAGTCTTCAGAAATGTGATTATTTCCTCCCAATTGTGTTTATTATACAAACAATCTATAGTCCATGATCCCAGAGAAGCTAGGTAGTAAGGAGAACCCTAAGAGAGACATACATGATCCCCGCTGGGAAGGTGAAACAGACAAGATCTCCTGAGAAAATTGAGATTGTTTTGGATGGGGAGAGAAGGAAAGGTGGAAGAGGAGGGGCAGGGAGGGGGAAAACATGAGGGAATGGTGGGGTGGAAGCTCCTTCTGTCTGTGTGTTGCTTTTATTGGTTAATGAGTAAAGAACTGCTTTGAGCCTTTGGCAGGGAAGAACAGAACTAGGGGGGAAGACTAAGCTGAATGCTGGGAGCAAGAAGGGCAGAGTCAGGGAGAAGCCATAGAGCCGCTGGGAACAGATGTGTTAAAACTTTGCTGGAGGGCCATGACCTCATGGAGGGCAGTGGATGTCTGATCAACTCACGGGGTTTCAGAGAGGAACAAGAATTTTATAAGCTACTTGACTCTTCATGTGATATTCTGGTAAAGCATCCAACTTTCTTCTGCCTCTATACTGAGAATTTGTGTGGGTCCAAACAGGAACACAATGAACTAATTTTTTTTTTTTTTGGCAGAGGATATTTCATGG
This sequence comes from Microtus oregoni, assembly GCF_018167655.1. Lineage (NCBI taxonomy): Eukaryota > Metazoa > Chordata > Mammalia > Rodentia > Cricetidae > Microtus > Microtus oregoni. The sequence continues at coordinate 38,071,279 of NW_024543077.1, read as the reverse complement.
CAGTTCAACACTGAGACAGTGATATTGATATTTCTTATCTATATTTAAAGAGAACAAGTAGGGAAGGAAAATTTAAAATGTGCAGCTTACAGACAAAATAAGAGCAGCAGGAAGCTTCATGTTGTAGCCAAGTCCTTTGCTATAAAAGAAGCTTTGATCATTAGAATAGAGACTAAAGAGTCTCCTTGCTCTGTGTTAGAACAACAGAAAAGGTGCCCTGAATCAGGCAAGACTCCATCTAATTAAGCTTTGAATCTGTGAAAAAGAGCCTGAAAGGCTGCTTGCTCCTAGAAAGCAATTGTCTAGGAAGGCTTTTCCGATAGCTCCAGAAGTTTCTTCAATTGTAGCACAAGAGTTCCAAGTCCCATCCCAAGCTGGCAGCCATACTTGGCAGGAGGTCTCTGTGGTGCTGGTTTTGGAAACAAGAAAGAGGCAAAAACTGTAGCGCTCATGGAGTATTTTCCAGGATCTTCAGAGAGTTGCATAGGTCAGGCAATGTGTGGCAGGGTGGGAGGCCTTCTGGGAAGGTCCTGAGAGGCCATTTCGTGAAGAGGCCATTATGGTGAAGCCTGGGTTGTGGTAGAGAGCCCAAGATGTTGAAGATGTTAGAGTCATGAGATATTTTGCTGTGAAATATTTTGCAGGAAAAGGAACCATCCCAAATCTTAGATGTATGTGTACTTTAGGCAGCGAAGGTAGGACAGAACCATAAAGTCTTTGGAAGTGAATCTCTAGGAAACAATCATGGTGCTATAGGATCTGATGTTTGTACTATGGGGCTTTAGTCTTGCTTTGGCCCAGTCTTTCTGCCCTATGCCCCATTGTTCCCTTTTGAAATGGGACTATAAATGCTGGGGCATTGTTTGTTGGAATTATATAATTTTCATTCTATTAATGTAAAATTTAATTTAGAAAGAATCAGTTAAGAAGTTACCTTGAGATTCATAAGGGACTTGGACTTTTGATTTTTGAACAGTGTTAAGATTATTTAAAGGCCGGGCGGTGGTGGCGCACGCCTTTAATCCCAGCACTCGGGAGGCAGAGGCAGGCGGATCTCTGTGAGTTCGAGACTAGCCTGGTCTACAAGAGCTAGTTCCAGGACAGGCTCCAAAAACCACAGAGAAACCCTGTCTCAAAAAACCAAAAAAAAAAAAAGATTATTTAAAGATTATAGGAAGTTTTGAAGTTGAGCTAGTTGAATTTTGCGTAATGAGATGACCATGAATGTGTTGGATAAGGAAGCAACACTGTGGTTTCACTGGGATATGCCTAGATTAGGCTCATATATTTAAACACTTGGTCTACAGTTGTTGGCACTGTTTGGAGATTATGGGACTTTTAGCCAACTTCCTGTTCCCATTATCATGCCATACCTTTTCTTCCATGATGGACTCTATCTACATGAAACCATAAACTAAACTAAACCCTTTCTTATGTTGCTGGGATGGTTTGAACGAGAATGGTTCTAAAAGACTCATGTGTTTGGATGTATGTCCCCATTTGATGGGTCTGTTTCGGGAGCATGGAGAGATATGGCCTTGTGTGTTTGCCCCTTGAGGCAGGATTTGAAGTTGCAAAAGACGATATCATCCCTCCGTTCTCATCCTTGTGCTTGTGGATCAAGATAAAGCTGTATTATTCTGGAGTCACGCGTTCCTGCATGCTGCCATGTTCCCCATCTTGGTGGTCATGGTCTCATACCCTCTATAACTATGGGCACCAAAGTACACATTTTCTCTTATAAGTTGGCTTAGTTTTGGTGTTTTGTTATGGCAGTAGAAAAGTAACTAAGACAGTTGCTTTTGTCAGGGTATTTTAGAACAACAGAAAATGACTAACTTACCTGGATCTCTGAAATGTCAGATCTGCGATCCTGTAGTCTTCTCTATCGTGTGTCAAATTGGTTGGCAGTTACCAGTTCCATGGCTCAGGCAACCATTTGATTTTTTTATACCATTCACTGGTAAGTTTTCTTCCTGGCTTTCTGATGTGGGATTCCCCCTCTGTATGCTGTGAATATAAGCCTACAGGGGCCATAAACACTCAAACCACCACATTCACAAACAGGTTTAGTTTGAGATACAAGCATATCTGATTTTTAGCCAATTAAAATTTCCTGATTAGTTTTCATTCTGTATTGGCAAAATTCATATGGGTCTAGAGAAAGGATAGTAATACAAACAGAGGTTCTCCTCTCTAGTATGTAGGAGAGCCACAAATCTGAGACACACATAGCCAAGATTCTCTTTCTCCTCTCTTGACCTGGAAGGACTTAACTCTAGGACAGATCAAGACAACAACTCCCAATGAAAATTTCAACAAATCATATAGGCAGGTCTCTTACTATAGCAAAACGCTTGACAAAGTGTGATATGGTCAGGAAATCATACACAAAAATCAAATGAAGCTGGCTCTAATTATGAACACTCCTGCTACTGTTAAGCAGAAGGAAGAGAAGAATCAGCTGTTGAAAAGAGAGAAACATCCCATGGTAATGAAATGATCACTCCTCAGCCAGTAACTGTAAGAAAAATGTGGAGGCAGAGGACATAAAAAGGCAATCAATTTCTCCAGAGGTAGTAGCCGGGGGATGATTGCTCTTTGCAGATAATTGCAGTTTGAGTAATATTTTATTCCTTCCAATGGAATATGAAATGATTTGGCCATAGGATTATTTTTTTTTCAAACTAAAGAAACACATTACTGAGCAGAATCAGGTCAGCTTCAATTTTATTTTCACCTAATTTACAAAGGAGAAGATAGGATGCCTTTTGAGAAGCGACGCCCTTCAAAGAAGACACTGATGGGATCCTCCCGAGGTAAGCCGCGTGCTCCTCCTGGAAAACTGGTCCAAGCTGGGACACAACGACATCATCGGGAAAGACCATTATTGTACAGGGAAGATTGCACTTGTCACGCTAGTTTAATCCCGAATGACTCTGCCAGTTGGCCAGCTCACTGGTCCCCTGTTTCTTTGTGTGTCAACAAAATTTGATTTTACTTCACAAATAGGATGATAGTTATAAGAATACATGTGAAAGCATTAGTGTAAATTTTAGAAATGATCCCACACTTTATGTGGGGAAAGCTAAAAATAGTAGCCATATTACAAATATAAACCATTAACTTTAAGTGCGAGTATTCCTGACTTCTGGACTCAGGCATTGCTTTCTGTTAGAAAGTTCTTTCCAGTTGCCAAAATTTCAGTCTACATTACATACCATTCATTGCTTGATCATACACACATATGTACATATACAGATGTGTGAATTTAAAATAAAGACTGTGAAATTACAATAATATAGGCTTTGTTGAGTTGTACACAGTTACTATAGAAACTTTTAAAAACTAATGTGACTTATTAGAAAATGAGATTAGTTATCTTTAGACACACTAATGGAAAATGAATCTGTCTAGTAAAGGCTGAATAAGAAAATTCAATGTATTTGATCTAAACTGAATACATTTGGTGATTCCCACTGAGCAACTCTTGTCTCTTTGTTGTTTACATGGAGGAAAGTTTTAAATTGAAGACACCAATATACTGTAACACCAGAGTTCAAGATAGCAAATTATTTATTTAATCTGTTTGTTTGTATATATCATCTATTCTCAACATTTCTGAGGGATGCACAGTATAGCTCCGTGGCTGATTATAATGCCTAATAATTTGAAAGTTGCTTTGCTGGTCTTGACATATCACTCCATTTACAATGAAGAATCCTTGTGAATACTCATCGTAACCTTCACAAGCTCTTGAGAAGGGACAAGTCAAAGGAACGAACAAAGCCCCACAAAACACCCGCTGTAAATTGGCTTTAATATGAATTCTGTTTACTTCACAACCTGGAAAATGTTTTCATTCCAACCACGGACCTCACACGGCTTTGCTCTGAGATTTTGCCATACAGCACTTTGTTGGGTTTTATTATCTCCTTAAGTGTTTTTGTCATTAGATAGTCAGGACGTGAAGGCTTCAGAGAGATGGGTAATGTAAAGAATGCGCCTTGCCAACACAATAGATGCAAATTTTAATATTGCCAGGCTAATGAATAGGACTTCATCATATTTCAAAACCTGTGGTGGTGCCCATTGTGCAGAGACAAAATATTAAGTGGACTTTGTGTGTCTTTCTCACTGTTCTCAATGCCACTCTTCACTGTGCCAGAGATTTGCCCTCCTCAAGGTTACAGGAATGCCTATGTAGACGTGTCTCTCTAACTGACCTTGGGTAGAAAAATGCGGAGGCAAAATTCGGCTACTTGTGGACAGGAATCGTGACACTCTCCTTTCCACGGTGCTGTCAGCATCTTTGTGACAGAAGTTCTTTTAAACGGTGTGTGTAGACACACATAGATACTCCACAGATGTCTGTCTACAAGTAAACAAAACATACGATGTGGCTTTATTTCGTGATAGATAGTTGCATAGAAAAGGCGATATGTTCCAGCTTGAATGTTGACCGTGCTTGGGTTTGGGGTAGGGCACAGTATCGTACTACATTTCAAGCGACTATCTTAGCATCTCCGCTGCTCAATTCTCCACGAAGAAAGCCTAGAACATGAAAGGAGACTAGAATTATAATAGTTCACAATTTATTTTGTGTTTGACATGAAGACGTTTCATTTTAATTTACTCTGTGAGAGTATATGAATTATTAAGTAAGGATCTCCATTTTCTGAAAAAGTCTTCACCCACTGATATGATTCTCGAGGGCACGGCAGTTTCTGCCTCCACTTCCTTCTCCTGCCTCATGGACTGTCATCATTTTCTTCTCCACATACAAGTTCAGCGCTCTCTAGAGCTTACCACAGTGAAGTAGTGAGTGTCTGTGCTTCCCTGCTTGCTAAACCAGCAGCCACATGCAATGGTTAAGAGCTTGAACTATAACTGGTACGACTAAAGAGCTGGACATCACTGAAATACAATCCATCTCTGTTTCCATGGATCCAGCTGTTGAATGGGACAGCACAGCGGTGGCTCCTCAAGTGAGGTGCATTTTTCTGAATCCTAGTCCCCCAGCTTTGTAAGATGCTCGTCTCTTAGCCTATATCACACCCTGATGCGCCTTCTCCACAGTGTAAGCACCTTGGGTAAGTCTTCATGTACTTCTTAGACCAGCATTAGTGCTGATGCCACAGAGTAGGGGAGCTGCCGTCTAGGGCCATACTTTTCGACACGTCTGTTTTCTTCTGGACTTGAAATTCCAGACTTTAGATTTGATTCAAAGCTGTATGCCTCTCCCCGAGTCTTTGGCACATGGAGAATATCCAGTTGTTGTTTACAGACTAAGAGAAAAGTTGTGAAATGCGCTATTTAGATTTGAAGACTATATTTTTATCATAATTTAATATTCCAAATAATTTCAAATAGTTTTTTACTAACATATATAGTTAAGTTCCAGATTATGTGTTTTTCAGCATATCATTCCATTTTATCATGTTCATAACCTTAGTATCTTTATTAGGCTAAGTCTCCAAAATTTGATATTTATTAACATTTTATATTGAGTGAATTATCAGATAGAGGATACTATAAAAATCCCAAAATGTGCCAGGCATGGTGACACACTCCTTTAATTCTGGAAATTAAGAGACAGAAGCAAGTAGATCTCTGAGTTCAAGGACAGTTGGCTAAATGGTGAGTTCCAGGGGAGCCAGAGTTATGTAGAGAGACCCAAAAAAAACCAAAACAACCAAAACAACAGAAACAATAAAAGATATGAGGCCAGAATGAGAGCTTCATGGTTGGGAACACGTACTGCTCTTTTAGAACCCGAAAGGCAACCAACAGCCATTTGTAACCCGCACTCCAGTGAATCTAATCTCCTCTTCTGACTTTTGAGGGCTCCAGGCTCACATGTGAGAGATACACATATGCGCAGGCAAAGCACTCGAAGTAAAAATAATTATTAAGAAAAATAAAAAAAGCTCTGTAATAAAAAGGTGTGCATTCCTATTTGGCCCGTTTAAAATTTGTGTTCTTGAATAAGAGGACTCTCGCTCCTATAATTTAATTCCCTGAGTCATAAATAATGAAATTAGATGATGTGTTTTTAAAGGTAATTTTGGCTTATGAATTTTATAATTCCGTAAGAGACGGAATGATTTGGTGTACAGTGAATTCTCAAAATGACAGAAATGACTGGATCACGTAAATAACGCCATCAAATAATCACTTAAAAGTCAAGTATGTGTATTTTTGAGACCATGTTTCTTAAGAGTAAGAAACTTTCCATAATAATATTTACAACAAATACTACTTCTAAAGAATTTGTAAAGCGACTGTTATTTTATCAGCTTCCTGGATTCCTTCGCTTAATTCTTCCCTGCCTGGATACAAGTAACAAATCTTGCCCCTGTGACATCTACGAGGGTGTCGCGTGGTCCTAACAGGCAACGTAGCCTCCGAAATCCTTTCTGTGAATAGTCTGTGGCATTGTGAGGCGTTGAAGGCCGAGATGAATCCAATAATGGAAACTATTTTCTAATTTTGGTATTGTTATTTTCAACGAGGTAGACAGGCGAATTTCCTCAGAACTCATTTGTTCTTTTATTCATCCACAGGTAGTTTCCAGGCTGAAGTTTGAGGTAGGGATGCATATTTTGAAATATTCCTCATCTTATGCTCACACTATTTTTCTTTGTTTTATTTTCATTGAAGATTCCTATATTTTGATCATGGCTTCCCCTCCCCAGTTTCCCTCCAGATTATCTCCACATCCCTGCCCATACAATTCCACATCTTCTTTTTCTCTCTGGAAAACAAACAGACAAACTAACCAAACAAACCAACCAGAAAACTTTAAAATTTTTAAAAGGAAAAAACAAGAAATACACAGACCAAGATACACAGGTGTGTGCACGCGCGCACACACACACACACACACACACACACACACAACCAAAGCCCATCACAACACAAAATTGGAAACTATAATGCATAAGCAGAAGGCATTAAAGTAAAACCCAAGCAAAGCAATAAGAGACAAAAGTCTATAATATACATTTGTTTTCTATTAACTGAAGTCACTTTTAAAATATCCATCTTAAGGGCTGGAGAGATGGCTCAGCGGTTAAGAGCATTGCCTGCTCTTCCAAAGGTGCTGAGTTCAATTTCCAGCAACCACATGGTGGCTCACAACCATCTGTAATGAGATCTGGTGCCCTCTTCTGGCTGCAGGCAGACACACAGACAGAATATTGTATACATAATAAATAAGTAAATATTTTAAAAAATATCCATCTTAAAATGAACTATTTAGAAAAAGCCTGCATGTGTTATTAATATGGGCTCTTTCACATACACTTTGCTCCCTGTTGAATTTAAGAATTCATCCCGCACTGAAGCATGGGATATGTGGATAGCATTATTTTGTGTCATTATTTTACATTTATTCTTCTTCATATTTTTCGTCCTATAATTTGCAGTAGAAACATTTGACATCGACCTGATACGAGTCCTTTGTAAGTGGTCTCTCTCTTCTGCCTGGAAGACATTTCAATGTCATGTTCCAAGACTTAAAATATATCAATATCTACTTATATTTTTGTTGGAAACATTGCCTACTATTTATTAGGTTCATTCACTCTTCAGATTAATGTTGACATAGCCTGCTCTTGTTCAAGGTAGACAACATGATAACTTGCCTTTCCCCCTAAAAATGTGTTTATGGAATACAACTTAAAGGAACCTTGCAAAAGATGGAAGAACGCCAAGCCTGAATGGGAATTCCCCTTCAGGGAGAGGGCATAATTGACAAACAAGTACTGAAAAGAGCCAGAGGCAGTCCGTCCAAACTGGCTCTGACCAAGAGAAATCCAAGAAAGTGGAAGAAACGCAACGATTAAGGAAGTAACAGAAGAAAACTGACAAGGAAGAAAATGTGTCTTTGTGAGGAGAGCAGAGATTGCACCAAAAACTAAAACAATAGCAGACACTGAAAAACAAACAAAACATCGAAGTCATTTCAAGAACCAAGAGGACTAAATTTTCTTAAAAAGAAAAATGACACAAACATTTTCAGTGGAGGAAAAAGAAGAAACGGAACAAAAACTACGAGTTTTCTGTTTTTCTTTTTCTTTCTTCCTTTCTGCATGCAATGGTAAAAGACTGTAGAGGAGATCTTCAGGACAGTGACGGAGAATGCTGATAAAAGTCATGTCTGTCCCTGGCAAAAATAAATCATACTAATCCAAAAATAATTACTCGGTGAGATTCTCTTGTCAGCTAGTAGTGTAGTTTCACTGTTGACTTACACACAGCTGAAACACAGCGCTGCCCTGTTTTCCATTGTGCCGTCGTCTGAGGTTAGACGACAATAGGAAGATAGTTTAGGCTTTCCTCTGTTATCTCCTTAGTCAAACACAGATTGGGAAAAAGAGTCTCTCTCTATCCTCCCTCTCTCCGCTTCTCTCTCTCTCTCTCTCTCTCCTTATCCCTCTCTTCTTTGCTCCCCAGCTCTGTGTTTCAACCAGTAAAGAACATGTTTCCGAATACGGTCAAAGTAGAATTAGTCTCAGTAAAGAGAAAGGATGCGACCAAGGCAATTGCAAGGAAAGGAAGTGAGACAAGTAGCTGACTTCCGACAGCAAGAAAAGATCCCAGTGGGATCTGCCTTTCCTGTAGCACGTGGCTGTGCAGCAGGTGTGAGCGGGCTTGAGTTAGACGGGAGCAGAAGAGGGTCAAGGACAGGTGGGTGGTGTGTTAACAGAAGAGAAACAAGGAGGAAAAAAGGCTTAACACAAAGGTTGTATGCTGTTAAGAAGAAATTTAACATGTCAAGATCCTGGCACTTGTAAATAGAACAAATTCAGCAGTTACTACACATTTATGTTGAGAAATAAAACCAATACAGACACATTCAATTTGGAAGAGAAACATGAAAAAAAGAAAATGATGCTCTGTGTCAATTTCCAGTTTACTTAAAGATAGAATGATAAATGAAGTAAAATGTTTGAAAATAAATGGAGAAATTCTGATGAACATAGATATGACTATGTGAATAAGCTCATAAATTTTACAATCAGCCAAAAATCAGGCATAATAGTAATTTTTTCTACTGAAAATATCATAGGGAGAAAAATGTCAGAAATGCAAGGAATTACAGAAATGTAATGTTTTAAAGAAAATAAGGGCTTGGTATAGAACTATAACTGTTTCCAAGGTCAAGTTCACATGTACAAAGATTTAGAATTTAAGTAACAAGTATAAACAAGTATAACTCAATAAACCTATGCACATTTTTTTTGTATGTGTACAACATACAAAGCCATTATCCTTGAGTACGTGGTGTTTTTCTGTGTCAGGTGTCACCCCTCTGGGCCAGTTAGCGCTCTCTCACCCACTCGGCTAGGCCTCAAACAAATGCGAAATTCTTCAAAGCAGACATAATACCAAGTATGAATTCTAACCACAGTGCAATAAAATTAGGGATTAGGAACAAAGACAAATAAAAAAATATCAATCAACTGAAATGTTTTAAAACACCCAATAAATAATTATTAGGTTAAGGAGGAAATAAAAATTCAAATAAAGTGTTTTGAAATGAGGCGTGATGCGAGTGTTGTGAGTAAAAACCCCCGTGAGTGGGCCAAGATGGCTGCCAGGAGAAGAAAATTACGGCCTGGAACTTGTTTATTAGGAAGCAAGAAACATGAAAACTGGATGAATCAAGGCTTAAAGTCAGGGAGCTGGAAAAAGAATAAAAGTAAACAAAATGGAAACAGAGGGTGGTTAATAAAGATAAAAGCACAAATTAATAAAACAGAACACAAACAACTAGACTCAAAAACAGGCTTGATCAATAAGACGAAAAGCTGGCTCCTTTAATGTAATAAAATAAACCAGTCTTTGCCAAGTTGGAATTACAAAAAGTGGACTTTAAAAGCAATCAAAGTTGTATAAAAGAGCAGGAATACAGATAGAAAATACATTTTTAAAGAAAGTTCATTTCTCAAGAAAATAAAAATTAATACTGGTCTCCCAACACCAAGTCTAGGGTAGCTCAATGATCCTCCAGAAATTCAGAAGGTCTTAAGAGTTGGAATTTTCATGCAGCACCTGAGACATGGCTGTAAGGTTTTGCTAAGGTCTACTAGGGTGGAAACTCAACACAGGTTGCCAACTACACTGTGTTTGTACGTCTGCGTATCATGGTTTTTATGATATTTAAGTTATATTAGAAATATAGTAAACAATAGAGCTGTCTTAGGAATATAGTAATAAAACTCTGAAAGAGTAAAAATTAAAAGCTTAAAAATGTACCTAACTACCATTTATCTATCTGTCTATCTATCTATCTATCTATCTATCTATCATCTATCTACTATCTGTCTATTTATCATTCCATCTATCTGTTATCTATGTAACTATGTACTTATATGTATGCTTGTATTTATATATCATCTATTATCTAATAATAAGACAGGATCCAGTTACAGACATTTAAGTTTAACGGATGTGGAATGTAACTAGCCACCTTAACCCATAGTAGGAAACTATCCTGTGTAAACTTGGAAGACCGTTGACACATTCTAACTGAGACCAGTGTCATAACAGCAAGCTCTTAACTGGATAAATAATACCTTTGAAAGATTTTACTAACATGATGAGAATTAAAAGGGTTTTTGTTACATAGAAGCACAAGTTAAGGTGAGAGCCACTATTGCTGATACACAGGACGATACTAAGCAGAGATGTTACTATTCTAGCAATTATCTCGTGGCTCATCTACTAACTCCTAATCTCATTGTGATGGGCATCATTAGCAATGTTATTAGAACATCATTGCAAATCAAGAAAGTAAAACTAGGAAAGGGCTTTTATTTATGTGTTAACATTCTAGCCTCTTAGGCAGTAAGTGAGATAATTAGGAGAGAAATCCCTAAGACATGGCTTTTCTCCCCAGGTTCATCTGTTAATTACGTTCCGATTCCAAGTAATTCCTATTAAGCACCCGTAAGAGTTGGTGAGCTGCTTTGAAAACTAACCTAGGGAAGAAAATGTATCACAATAGACAAAATATTTGCTCAATGAGAAGTAAATGAGGCTTGGCCTGGTAGGCATTGAATCGCCATCAACAACAGAGACAGAGGTGAGGTTGAGATGACCAGTTTATACAGAAGTATGGACTGAGTTCACTCAATAGCAACTCATTGTATATATGATGAGTTCTATCATGTGGCTTAAGAATGCTGGCATAAGGGTCTGATTTCATTGATTAAAATTCTCCTTTTATTCATAACTAGATGAATCACCGTATTTGACAATATACACAATATAGAAGTGAAAATTTGATTTGCAGCATTATTCTGAGAGTTAAATTTTGACATAAATTAGTTTTGATAAAATCATTGATGATCACAGACTTGGCACAAAAGTTTTATTAACTTTAATTATTTTCACTCATTCAAAAAATATTGATAGTACTTTATGGGATAGGATTAGAAACGTTTCCATAACCTTATTGTTGGAAGAGAATGAACAATTCAAGAGGCAGTGAGCGTCCAACTCCTAATATATAAGCCTACGATTTATAACAAAGATTAAGGAATAAACATGATCAAACCCAAATAATTGTGTGTGACACTTGGTAGACCTCTGCCAGCCATGAACTTAGCGACAATGTTCTACTTCTTGCTGATTTCCAGTTTCTCTACTCTGCTGTCATCATGTTGCTATCAGATTTGACCTCCCTGTCTTCCTTTTGACGAGTGTGTCTCTTTCCATTGTCTCCTCACTTCTTGAGAAGCTGCTCACCTTTGGTCCCATGTCTGTATTAAGTTTCCTGTAAAAAAAAAGTTTTTACTCTATGCTTTTTGTAATGTGCATGTTGATTGTATTAGATCAATTACAATTCTATTAAAATTCTTCCTGCCTTTAAATTCCTTTTCAAAATTGCTGTTATTTGATCCAATTTTTATGTCTTATTGCATAGTATCTCATCTTCATGAACGATGCCTGTGATGGATAATCTTAGCTGTCAACGGGACTACACCTGGAATCAACTAATACTCAATTCTCCACTCCATAGGCCTCATTGATTGGGCATGGCTCTTCCTGACTGAGAAGATGTCTGGCCAAGTCTCAGAAGGCTTTGCTCCCAAGAACCTGTCCTCAGAAGATAAGAGATTGTGGAAAGGGAGTTCTCCATTTGTAACCTTATAATCCACTGAGTCTCTCTGTCAGAGGAGTGGGTTTATTTCCCTGGATGAGACGATCCAGCACGTGCCAACAAGTGTCTGGAATGTGATTGTAAAGAGAGCCAAGGCCAAAGACAGAAGGTGAGACAAACTGAGACCTCAGGCTATGGGAGGAGACAGACTGAGACTTCAGGCTAAGGGAGGAGACAGACTGAGACCTCAGGCTATGGGAGGCGGTCTTCCTTTTCTCTTTGTGTATTGTGGAGGCCCAAGTCTCCAAGCTTGATGGATGTGGGCAAAAATAGGTAGAACCTTCACATTTCTACCCCAGCATTTTTTGCTTTAGAAGAAGGTGCATATACCCATCCTTCCTTGTGATTTATTGTCTTATAAGATGCCTTGGCTCATAGGAATTTGACATCAGTCTTTCAGTAGAAAGATGGGAATATAAGAATTCCTAAAAGTCAGAAAGTCAGGATTATTTTGTCTTTTTTTTTAAAAAAAATTTGTTTTGGTTTTCTATTTTCTTTTTCTTTTTTTCTTTTATAAATCACACTAAGATTATTCTATTTTCCCCAACAGAAAAGTTTAAAAGCAACTTTTGGAAAATACATAAAGTTATAATAACATAAATATAATATTAAAAAATAATCTATCCACTGAAGAAAATGATAGTAAACACTTTATCTTTTAAAACATTTTATACCAATTTGTTCTTAGTGCTAAGCATATCATATAAATAAACTTTTTATATGCTGAACCCGTAGTTTTTGCATACAGACACATGCTTTCGTGGGAAAGCACCATTTATGTTACACGTTTAAGCATGAATTAATGGAAACATTTTTTATGTTTTATGAATTAGCTTTGCTCACTTGTGCATCCCAGAGGTCGTCACGATACCTGGATTTTGTGAATGAGAATTAGCCAACTACTAAGCATAAAGATTATTTTAGGATTCAGTACCTTTCACCGTTTTTCCATTTGTGGTAGTGTGAGGAAGAATGGCCCTCATAGGTGCATGTATTTGAATATATGGTTCTCAGTTAGTGAAACTGTTTGGGAAGGATTAGGATTGAGTGGCCTTGTTCAATGACGTGTATCACTGGGGGTGGGATTTTGAAACCTCAGAACCGGTTAGCTTTCCCACTGCCCCACACTTTTAGGTCAGATGTAATATCTCAGCTATTGCTCCGGCACCAAGCCTACCTGCCTGCTGACGTCATGTGTCCTGTTAAACAGTCATGGACTCAAATCCCCTGGAATCCCATCAGTGGTTTTTTCTTTGAGTTGCCTGGTCATGGTGCTTTGTCCTGGCAATAAGAGCACTTGTCCATTGGATTCCTTTTTTTCCCCCCATTGGACTCCTTTTTGACATAGATCTATATAAACATCTGTATTTATAGAATGATACAGATGTGTTGATGCTCTTGGTAGGTGCACAAAATATTAAAAACCATTAGGAACTCTTGCGGCTTTCCTTTCCTTCCGTTCTGTCTGCATTATAATTCTTTCTGAAATTTTTGTAAATACCACGGATGATATTATTAGATACTTCTAATGATTGCAAATCCTAAAAATAAATGGCAAAGCTACTCTAAATTTTTCTAATATATTTGTTTCTTTTACTCATATGTGCATTATAGGAACTAAGATTTAGTACTTAAAATCTGAAGCTATAGAAATGACACATTCTTGAGTGAAAAGATAATTTGAAGGTATTATATTGGCATCTCAGAATATTAATTGCCTCAAAGCACATTCTGAGTATAGCATAGAGGTCTAATAAAGATTAACTGAGCATGAAGAATGTCAATATTTAATATTTTCAATATAATAAATAGACCCAATGGGAATAAATGTACACCGTTAAAGAGATAAGCAAAAACTAATTTGACATCTCTCATACCAAAATCCATTATTTTGCATATTGGCAATGCATAAAGAATTTATATAAAGATGCTGGGCTGTTGGAGAAAGGGGCGTGTTGACATGAATCAAAACCCCTGATCATTTATAACCGTAAAGCGATCAGTATGACAGAAAGATGAAATCAAGGCATCAAGAAGACTTGGCGAAAGGTTTTCTTTCTCCATTTGAAACAGTATATACAAACTATCTTTAGTATATATGGCATTTGGGTTATTATTCTAGTATTAAGTGATAGAGTTGTGGTCTTGCTCACTCATAAAACATCTGGCTAGAGTTAGGGATTGAGTTTGTGGCCACCAAACCGAAGGAATCCTTGAGCCTTTAGATGTACTCAATCCAGCAGTTGGCTGTCAATTAATGCCACGCTCTGGCCAACAGAAGGCTTGTGAAATCAATCAGTGACCATTCTTTACATTTTTTCAGACTGAACCTTCAGCCCAACATTCCATCTTAGTTGATGCATTCTTTGGAGTTCTCTATTGATAACACTTACTAGAGGAAGACAACTTTACATTATTTTGTTTTGGCTATGGCTTAGTCTGGTGCTTGGAAGGCATCTACTTCTCAAAAGATATAATAATTAGAATTTTAGATCTTGGTACGCTCCTCCCTCATGACTCCAGCGCAAACAAAAACTGTGTTTTATTCTTGCAGATTTATTTCCACAGGCTTGTAAGTGAGTGAGGGCTTCTCAGACTGAGCCCATTCTGGCAGCACCAGGAAGTGTGTGGGTGGGACAACTCATGAGGGCTGAGTCTCCACTGTGTGATGGAGACGAGGGCCACTCTGGAGCAAGATGAGCTCTATTCAGGCTCTGTCATTTGCAAAGCAGGGAACGTTCTGGAGGGAGGCGCATCAATCCTTTGGAGCAGAGAACATCAATAGTGCCAACTACATTGAAATAAAGGCTTGGGCCATACTGTTTTGTTGTAACATTGAAGACTGGGGAATTTGATTGGTTTTAGGTTTGTTTGTGGTGTGAATTAGTAAAACTATATTGAAGGAAGTATGCCATGACTAATCTTTTTTTTTCTTAAATTTTTTTTACTGATCTATCTATCTGTCTATACACACACACACACACACACACACACATATACTCTTTAAAATTTATTCTATATGTCTTTTACATCATATAGGTTGATGCCCTTCATTTCCCCATTCCTTCACATCTGTCCTCCACCCCTGCACCTTCCCCCCAAATAAAACAAAACTGAAGAGAAAAAAAATAAAAGTCTCTTCATGGAAGTTGCCTAGCGGCACAGTGAGTCATGCCATAAGCCCCTTTGTCCATGTATCTTTACCTGCACTTGTTTGTTGAGAACAGTCATTGGTCTGGTTCAAGGCCTCTGGTTTCTACTACATATTGATGCTGGACCCTCACTAGGACTCTTCCTGGGTCTCCTGTTGTTGCTCTGTGTTGTGGTGGTCTTGCAGCTTTGGGTCTGCAGATCAGGTACTTTCCCATGTGCCAGCAGATCATAGTGGGATGAATGTTGGGGAGCTGTATGGTTGGTCCACCAGATGAGAAATGGGGACAGTTGTTACTTCATGCTTACAACTTCAGGTCAGATTCACCCACACCTGTGCTAACAGGGTTGGCTCTATTGTGCTGCCCTTGGTGAGCTGCAGAGCCTGTTCCCCAGAGTGTTATAACTGGTTGGGGTCAGAGACAGCTCTCCTGCTTTTATGGCCACAAGGCCAGCTCTCCCACCTGCCTCAGGCGTTGATGGGTGTGGGGGGAGGGCAACTCTCACCCACCCATGTTACCACAAGACAAATGGGTAATGGGGACAGTTCTCTCACGCTCATAATTTCAGAGCTGACTCACCTGTAGCTGTGTTAACAGAGTTGGCTCTATTGGGCTGCCCTGGTGAGGTGCAGGGCCTGCTCTCCCAAGTGTTGCAGCTAATGGAGTCAGGGACAACTCTCCCACTCTTATGACCACAGGGCCAGGTCTCCCATCCATCTGTCCCAGGTGTTGACTGAGGGGAAGGACACTCTCCTCCACCCACGCCACCACCAGCCAGATGGTGGTAATAAGGACAGCTCTCCCATGCTCACAACTTCCGGGGCTAACCCATCCACACCTGCACTAGCTAATGGGGTTGGCTCTACTGTGCGGCCCTGGGCTAAACTTTTGAATCAGCTTTGGACAACTCTTAGAGGTTTTTATCTGACACTTTATTAAAACACCTTGCCAATAATATCAGCATTCGAATTATTGATCTCTCATGAGATGTTTTGACTAATAAGAAAGATGCGTTGCTTTATTGTCAAAGCACATCTGTCTGTCTGGACAGACTTGAGCTGTGGGACTCAATTATATTCCACCCATTGTTGATAGGACGGACTGGATAGGATTTGAAAAATCTTCATTGCAAGACGTGATATTGTGAGTCATTTTTTCCCCCATTTAAAAAGATGATCGGGAGTTGCCATAAGACAACAATAAATAATTAAATAAACAAGTAATAAACAGTGTTGTTGTGTGTTTTATGCTAAGTAGTTCTGCTTTCCGTTTTAACCTCCACAGTTCCATGGTAGTCTTAGTTGTCTACGGCACACATCGTATTAGTTACGTTTCTGTAATGAGATACCAAGACAAGAAGCAGCTTAAGGAAGAATGTTTATTTCGGTACCTGGTTCCAGGGGGCTAGGGCTCATTATGGCAGGGACAGCCTGGGCGTAGGAAGTTTCCATGACCTTGCAGGACAGAGCCACCCACTGGAGACCAAGTGTTCACGTCACTCAGCCTATGGGGAAACTGATAACTCAAACCGCTATCATTTTTGTCATTTTCTATAAATGGCCATCTGAAGCATGATGTAATGCTTCATAGCAAGATATCCCCACATCCAGTGGCTTAAAGAAGCCGATTTATCATCTTCAGTTTGTCTGGGTTTATCTGCATTCCTGGCTGATTTCTATTTGCTCACAAGGAGCGTCCAGGTGTAAGTCATGGCAGAGAGCTCGTTTTAGCAGCTCAGCAGATGTGGAAAAACAAGGCAAGTGAAGACTCTCTCCAGACAGTGTGACACCATTTACAGCTTGATCTCAGAAGTTCTGTCTGTTCTTTGAAGCATTGCCATATTAGAAATGGAGGCCACACACTGAAGATGAGTGCACATCCCTAGAGCAAGACAAATCAAGCAACTAGACACTGGGACCAGCTTAGCAGAGCAGCAAGCATGCTGTACGATAAACATCATGTTCTAAAAAACATGATACAGCATAAAGGATCTCAGTATTTAGCAATAACAGGCCCAGAAGTCTGTATGTAGACCATGCCGGCTTTGAACTCACCCTTTTCCTGGCTTATCATGACTCCACGGCAGCCCTGATGAGATTGCAATGTTCTCAACTGGATTCTGTTCGCCTCTCTAAAGAAGTCACTTAGGGCTGGTGACAGCATGGCATTTAGCCTTTTGATATGTTGTTAGTTTAAGTTTCATCTCTAGCATGCACTTCAGATGCTAATTTTTATAGAGCATTTGAAATACTATATAAAATTTCAAGAATCAAAGATAAGTCATAAATGTCAGAAGAGGGTTTTGGACTCCTGATTGATGACCTAATATTACATTGTTTACGTAATAGAGCCACGTACAGAAAGCCCCAAGCCAATCCACTAATGTTTGTTAAAGATACCTTAAAACAGTAAATTTAATACCTGAATAACTATTAATAGTTACAAATGGCCTCAGAAAGCTTATGCTGTATAATAGTAATTTGAGTTGGCCTTGTGGTTCTTGTGAAAAGGCTGAACCCAGAGAGATTAGAGATCCCTGCCACGTCTCGGTTGTCACATCTGTCGTCACGGCACTCACAAGCACCTTAGGAGGTAGTGACTGCTTCCTTTGCAGATTAGGGAGTCAGCCTTCAGGGAGTCTCTTGGTTAAGTTCAAGAGTTGCAGGCATCGAAAGTAATCTGATTACTATAAAGCCCTCCAAGGTCCATGTGCTGTCTGTTAAAGGAACACACAGGCAGTGACTCTGTCATACCGCCTGAAGACCTACTGTGTACCTCGTGTTTTCTAACCTTCCAACCCATTATAATTTAATCTCCGGAGGTCTACGTGAGAAAATTATTATTGTCACCTTAGATATCAGAAAATACCACCAATATCGATCTAACCCTTGTTTATGCATGCCGAAATATTGAGAATTGACTCAAAATTTTAATTGTGTTCAGCTTCATTTTGTATGTGTATATACATGCATACATGCGTATATATGAATAGACAGAAATATGTGGATCATTAATACATGTTTTAAAAACTGTCAGTGTTGGAGTATTAAAATAGCTCAGTAGGAAAGGGCCCCGATGCCAAGAGTTAGTATGCAGGTTCAGGCCTTGGGATCCATGTGGAACAAGATGACTAACTCCTGTTTCTTATTCTCTGACTTCTGCATACGTATGGTGACAGGTAACCACCACATACATACACACAGACTAGATACATAACTTTGAAAATATTGTTTGAGCTATGCTGTATCTTAAACTATTTCAATGTCTATTGAGAAGATAAAGAAAATGCTCCTTATTCAAATATTATTTAATTTTCTTTACAACATAATATTTATAGCATATAATTTTTTAACTGTATCATTTAAATATTCTTTACAAGTCAACACTATACGAATGCTATATATGGTGACTTCTTCTTGGCCCAGGTGCAGAACTGCTAAATGCTGGATAATCTGGGTGTTTCGAATCTCTAGGAGTTGCCAAGAGATAAAAGGAAAAAGAGAAAGAATAAATTTGAAAATAATTGTGGCGTTAAATGAAAATAACTAACATCACTCAATTCTTTTAAGTGATTCTCCTCTCTTGATGGTAGGAGGCCTAAGAAGAACATATATGTTCAAAATCATTCCTTGTCGGTCAACCGAAACAGCCGCCCTGGGAACACACAAACACTACATGTTACTGGCAACACATGAATATTCTCATTTGACCCAGCTCGGTCACCATATTTTTTTTAGCCCCCCTAAATTGGTAAGGTCAACTTTTCTTTTTATCGCAAATTAGAGTCTCCATGACCCACTGTTTTGTCAATGACAAAGAGCTTGACTGTCTCTTATGGGTTTCTAATAATAATATATAGTCTTGCTTTAAATTAGGATACTATCATCCGCTACATAAAGGTTCATGAAACGTTTCCGAAAGTAGAAGTTAACCGTTGTGTGTCAGACACATGGAACTATTATGCACTTTGCAGTGGTTCCTTTGTTATTTTTAGTTTTGGAATGGGGAGGAATTGACTGTTTTCCTTTCTTTAAAATACTGACTTTTTTTTTTAATGTCTTTGTCTTTGTTAGGGTTTCATGCATTTTACTAAGGGGTGTGTTTTCTTTTTAGAATTAATTCCCTATTATTTTCCTCTTCCTGCTTCAGTTAACTCAGCCATTTATAATTTTGTCAGATTTATTTATCTATCCAAGACACCAAATTTATCCTCAAGTCAGTCTTTTAAACAGCAAAAGAAACCAAAAAAAAAAAAAAAAAAGAATCATTAAAGACTCCAGTGCTCACACACGGCAGCTGCCAGTTCAGTCAACAAAACAGAGACTTCCAGTCAAAACAGAGAACCCTCTGAGGTATAGACCCCAATGGCTGAGAGAAGCCACAAGTTCAAGCTGACCTCGCCAAAAGCATTTATACTTCTAGCCAAACTTATTAAAAACAAAAATCATTTGAAAGGAGGAAAAGAAAAACATGCTACTGGGTTTCATAACCCCGAGACGACAGGCTACAAAGGGATTTCATTTTTAATAATTCAGCCCGCTAAACAAGACGCTGCATCTGTTTTTCTTCCAAGTTCCCCTGCTTCCCGCTTCTCCGCCTCTGCTGCAGCACGCGGTCTACCCTGGCGACCAGAAAACTAAACCCCATATTGGCAAGGCCCGCTTGTGACAAGAATGTCTTTTCTTTCTTAAAAGAAAGATTGGCGTACATTCATTGTACATAGTTATATGCTCTATGAAAGTATTTCAGACAAGTGTATCACGCGCTCTGATCAGATCCCCTCCTCCGTGGACACACCCTATTTCCATTGCCTCCATTGCCCCAGAGAGTACCGTTTGTATTTTTATTTGTTGTATTAAATGACAATATTATTCTAGAAAGACTTTCTAGCCTAGCCCTAGAATGAAGGATAAACCAACGGTCAGTTAGATGTTTGGAAAAGACAATAGCTGGCCAGTATTCCTTCACTCGTGACTATCCAAAGTGATCCAAGGGCCACAGTCAAAACTAAGGCGTCTCTTAGAGACTTAGATGTCGTCTTATGTCAGGGAACAGACTCTAGTTCAAAATGGGTTGCATTCGCTAGTCTATGACTGACTGCCTTGGTAGCCAGAAGAAAGAGGCATCAGCAGGGAGATTCACAGCTTCTGAAATGGAATTTTCCAAAACAAAAGCCGTGACCTCCATCAGAGCTCCAGTGGCGCCGAAGGAGGCGACGTACCCAGCGCTGAATCTAAGAGCATCATTTGTGCCCTTCAGTCCAACCAATCTTGAAATGACATTGCCACCCAGAGGGAAATGGGTGGAAGCTGGGCTATGGTGGCTCTGGAGGGACATTCAGCAGATGCAGACAGGTGAACTGAGATTCGAGCCAAATCGCAGCCTGAAGCGAGAAGAAGTCCTCCAGAACTGTGTGATCACACAGAAGGCTGGGTAGCTATGCGCTACAAATAAAAACATGAACCCCCTCTTCTTGAGAGACACAGGGCAGGATGTCTCATGGCTAGTGGCCAGCCTTTGATTTATGCCCCAACAGACTGAGACAATTCGGGTTTTGTGTCTTGGCGAACAGCAGGAAGAATCAGCGCACAGTTCTGGCGCCTGTACGGGGGCGGGGCATACAAAGGTGAGAGGCTAGTTTTAGGTTTTAGGCACAGTAAGGCCATTTCAATCATGCGAACACTGAAACAGGAGCATCGTGAAGAGTCCCGAAAAGTTTTCGTACATTTATGGTTAATGATGAAAAAACAGTAGCATGAGTATCAAGTCATAATAGAAATAACTGTTATGTAAAATGCTGGAGCAATTGCCGACACAGGCTCATGTTTGAGTTGAACTGGTTTTACTCCCACAACTGTTAAATGGTCTTCAGTGCATTCTGTATTTCCTCTTCTTGTCCTAGGTCACACCGACATAGGGGCTGGAGTTGTAACTCAGTTGCGGGGTACTTGCCTCGCACAGGTAAATCTTTCAATTCGATCCCCAGCCCCACCGTTCAAAACTGTCTCTAAGGCGGGCGATGGTGGCGCACGCCTTTAATCCCAGCACTCGGGAGGCAGAGGCAGGCAGATCTCTGTGAGTTCGAGGCCAGCCTGGTCTACAAGAGCTAGTTCCAGGACAGGCTCCAAAGCCACAGAGAAACCCTGTCTCGAAAAACCAAAAAAAAAAAAAAAACAACAACAACAACAACAAAAAACCCCCAAAACTGTCTCTACATCTTATTGGAGCAAAGAGGAGAAGCATATGTCTTTTTAGGAGGTAGCTGTCAGACACAGTTTGTGAAGAGAGAAAGATTTTGAGGGTCTTGGATCACTTACAAGCTACATCTACGTATTTTTGGAGGTATTGGAAGATGCTGGGGGAAAAATATATCTCAGAATGAGAACAAAACTGGATGCACCTGGATGCAGTTCTAGCATCTCACTATCTCCTGTGTGGGTCCAGCGTCATCATGGTCAGTTGAAGGAATATCAGACCGCATGGCAAATACATTCATAACATCAACTGCGGATCATTTCTGACTGTCGATGGTAACCTCACGCATGCGTACAGGAATAGTTTAAGACCGTAGGACCATCACCTCCCTCAGGCACATTGCGAGCACCTGAGAATGCTTTGTCATGCCTGCCAGCCACGGATAAGGATCTGCTGAAGAAGAGTGGAAAAGGGGGCTTTAAGTAGGAGAAATCTCACCAGTTTCTGTAACTCAAAAGATTATTGTTCTTATTTTAAAAAAAAAATCTAGGATTTAAAAATGTTGGTTTGTTTAAAAGGATTTAAAGATATTTTTAAAGTCCTATTTTCTGATTTTTTAGGAGTAACAAGCAATTGGAAAGCTATTTTTTGTTAGAGTTGTGTGCCAGTTTGTATATTATTATTATTTTTTACCTCCTCACTGTTTCAGGGCTGTGATGTGGGGACTCTGCTAATCCTGCGGATTCTGTTTTGTTCAACCCCCAGAGGACCCTCCACAGTGGATGGATAGCGCATCCCTTCCTGAGCCCACTGTAAGACTTATGTTCTCATCACATCCCATTCTTGGACACTTCTGACTTGCCCTTGTAGTACAACCCACATCCCGCTTCACCATGGCAGCCCCTTTCCATGGCTGTGTTCACATCCAATTTCTGTTTGACTTAATAACCAAAGACCCAGCCTTCTTGGACACCTAGAGACACCAACCATGTCCGTCCTCATGCAAACGCCAGGTCTTCTTCCTTCCACCTTAAAAACAGCATGTGTTGACAATTGCCACCTCCTCTACAACTTCCCTACCCTTTCACGTATCTGGTCAGTGGCTTCACAGCCAGGCAACTGTTCTTCAGATTTAACAAGAAGCCATTGTAGGAGGTGACTTTCAGCTTTGAATAGGTACTCCTTAGGGTGGTTATCACAGAGGAGATAGCTCTGCTTCTCAAGTCAGTTAACCTAAAAGGGAGGCCAATAAAGACTAGATTTCTACCCCTGGAATGCAGCCTTACGGGGGCAGGAAGTGCAGACATGCTAGAATCACATAAATCATGTGATTCACCTCTTACTGGAGCTACTTCTCCAAAAAGAACGACACTATTAGAAAAGTCATCTGTTGCCCTGTTATGGTAGTGTGTATAAATCAATAAAAGGTAAATTTATTTTTATTATGCTAACTGCTAAGAACTCATTGTCTCAGCCAAGAAACAGTTTGTTTTTCATTTTCTTCCTGACAAAAATTTGACAAATAAAGGTTTAGTTGTGGATCAGAAGAGGGCTGGGGAGAAAGCAGCAGTGACTATTATAGGATGGGCTTGGGGGAGGATTTTTGCCATGACTATTACTTAATAATATGTGCTATTTTCTAAGATTTAAAAAAAGCCAATTGCTAAACTTAAAAAAGGGGATTGGAAGCTTATGACAAAACTGTCCTTCCAAACATTTCCTAATACAGTCATAGGCAGACACAGCCATGCAGACACAGAAGTGTTTCACAAGTGAACCCAACTACTATCTATTACAATTCCTTTTTTATATGTTGTTTTCTTTATTTTTGAGCATTTCAGACTCATATGTAATGAAATATGATCACATGCATGCCATTTCCCCCTCTACTTACCCCAAACTTCTCCCAAAACATGACACTGTCAAATTTTCATGCTCACCCCATTGGGATAATTCACTATGTCCAGCTCATATTTCCCTTACGTATATGAATGTAGGAACATCCGCTGGAGTGTGGGAAACCCTACCAGTGGCCACACATCCAAAATATAATAAATCTTCCTGCCTCAACAATGGCCAACTGCCAGTAGCTCCTCAGGAGGGGATGGGACTTCAGGAGCTTCTTCTTCACCTGCGCCATGCCAGACTTTTGGCTGACTCAGCGTCCTTCAGGTACCCATAGCTGCTGTGAGTGCCTGAATGCTAGAGCTGTCTCATGCCCACAAGGCAGCACTTCTGGTTCGTAATCTATCACTGAGGGAAGTCAGGACCGGAGGCTTACTCTCATTTAGCTTTCTTGGACAAGCTGGGCTCACCTGTTTAGGAATGGTGCTATCCACGATGCACTGCGCCCTCCCATACCGTCAAGACAACCTGTCACACATACGACCACGGCCTAATGTGATCGAGACAATTCCTTAATCAAGACTGCCTCTTCCCTCGTTAGTAGAGGGTGTGTCATACTGACGGTAAAAATTGATGATCATGGAAGGGAATGATGGGGACCGACCCACTTGCCTCCAGCTTCTGTTTTATCCGCCTCGCAGAGTCTTCTGATGCTAGCACCCAAATGGGAAATTCAATATCTTAATTAAAAGCTCCTTGAGGGGGCTGGAGAGATGGCTCAGGGGTTAAGAGCATTGCCTGCTCTTCCAGAGGTCCTGAGTTCAATTCCCAGCAACCACATGGTGACTCACAACCATCTGTAATGAGGTCTGGTGCCCTCTTCTGGCCTGCAGACATACACACAGACAGGATATTGTACACATAATAAATAAATAAATATTAAAAAAAAATAAAAGCCCCTTGAGCTTCATGAGTGACTTCACAAAAGTTTAATTAGAATTCCCTAAACTTTAGTGGGGAAAACACGGTCGTCTTTCTTTTTGAATGGCTTCTGAAATCTGTGTGGCTGTGTGTGTGTGTGTGTGTGTGTGTGTGTGTATAAAACCATAAAGTGCCAAGTGCTGAAATGTAAGCTTTATGGATAACAAATGTTGGTCGATGACAGCATAAGACGACGCACGTTTTCTGACGAGAAATTTCTACTCATCAGAAGGATGGTTTCCGTGTATGCATGCATTTGAAATCCCAGAAAGGAAGCCGAGCATCTGGTCACTTTGTTCTAGTGTTTCTTAATTCATAAGGATTTGAAAATTGAACAGCCCATCTCAAAGAGCCATCAGTGCTCAGTAAGACTCCCATTCTCTTTGAACCGTTTTCCTGTGAATGTGGTGTGGGACAATTAGAAGAGTTACATTTGGGACTCATTTGAAATACACGTATCCGAACTGAAAACTCAGTCCATTTATGACATGAAGCCTAGTATTTGGGTCACGAAATCTATTGCCGTTTCTGTGGCTTCATTCAAGATTCTGTGAATTATATGTTTCAGAGGGTCTCAAAAGATTTCCTGAAAACAGCAAAAGTAAATCTTCTGGGGATCGTCGCTGGCTTTCGTGGTTTTACTCTTCCAAACACATCTTACTTGAGTTAGCTTTTGGGCCACTCTCTTTTGAAAAGAGGGTTGATACGCTAAAACCATAAGAAGCACAAACCAAATACAAACCCTCTTCCATTACTCACAGATGTCTACATTAGTCTTTTCCCCTCTGGATTTCTTTAACATACTCATAGTTAGGCATGAAAAAGAGCCTACGCAAACATGGAGGCTTCTAGCTCTCCTATCCAAAGCACTCCAACCTCCAGATCTGTCTTAGGAAAAAACACAGAAATGGTGATACGGCGGTTTCCTTCAAGATCTAAATATTAAGGTTCTATGTGAGGCCTTAATTCATTAAGAGTTTTAGCCATACAGAAATTATACAGAAGATTTTAATCAAACGGCTTTAAACTCTGCCTTTTTCTTTCTTTTTTTTTATTTATTTATTAAGGATTTCTGCCTCCTCCCCGCAACCGCTTCCCATTTCCCTCCCCCTCCCCCGATCAAGTCCCCCTCCCTCATCTGCTCGAAGAGCAATCAGGGTTCCCTGACCTGTGGGAAGCCCAAGGACCGCCCACCTCTATCCAGGTCTTGTAAGGCGAGCATCCAAACTGCCTAGGCTCCCCCAAAGCCAGTACGTGCAGCAGAAGCTGAGTAAGCATTTTCTAGAGTATTCAAGACCATTTTTCAAAACAGGACATATAGCTCGCTTCTCAGTAGAGTACACCTCCCAAAAGACATTACTCTCGCATCTTTGGGCTCTAAACATACATTTGATGCATTTATCATTTGGCACACTTTAAAATGGTCTAGAATAACTTCCGAGTGTGTGAACACACATACACATCATCCTTGTAAAGGGACACAGGCAGGGCCAGAGTGCACGTCTTATAGTTTGCTTAAAGCTTGTGTTTCTTAGACACTGTTGAGCTTCCAATATATCTTTCTATAACACATTTTTGTGTCTATACTTCCCATATGTTTATCTGCAAGTCATTCATTCTTTGAGATATTTAAATGAGAAGTTGGTTGGTCAAAGACTATGCATACATTTCATATATATATATATATATATATATATATATATATATATTCCCAAGTACCCAGGTGTAAGTTTTAGTAAAAAGTTTTTCTAGTGTCAGTGCCTTGAAACGTTGTAGTAGCAGTTAGCATTTCATTGATACGCAAGGATTTGCCATTTAACTCCATATTTCGCTTGTCCTTTCTTTTTATTAGTGAATCACGCGTCTCCTCGTACACGCTGATTTGGGCTAGCCCCCTCTTCTACGTGGCCTCTTCGTGTGCTCTGCTCTTCATTTCCGCCATTGGTGTTTGGATCTTTATTTAGAGTAACGTGTGAGAGCCCTCGGGTTTGGATAACTCTCCTACAAATACTTCCCCTAAGATTTTCATTGTTGCATTGACATCGTCTATAACGCGTTTTTGGTCCTGCTTGTCTTTGCTGGAATATCAGAACTAAAATAGTCATCTTTAATAACCTATGGAAGCAATCTATAGGATTTGGTCTTTGAGAACCTATTCTCTTTGGATGAGTACCTTGCTCGGCCTCGATACAGTAGGGCGGGCCTTGGACCTTCCCCAAAGCAGTGTGCCTTACCCTCTCTGAGGAGCCGAGGGGGTGGGGTGGGCGGTAAGGTGGAGAGAATGGGAGAAGAGGAAAGAAGTGGGAACTTGGATTGGTATGTATTATGAAAAAAAAAAGATTGTTTTCTGTTTTTAAAAAATAAAAGAAATTAAAAAATAAATAAAGAGGCCGGTCAGACTTCCGTAAAGGAGTCCTAGCCATGCTTCATGCAGTATTGCATGCGTGTAACAGAGTTTCTCAAAATAGCACATAAATACCTACGTTCCATGAGAAGCCACGGAGTGTGGCAGACATAGAGTAGAATAGAGATCTGGCCCATGCTTGCAGTTTTGCCAACGACACGCTGTAATTTTGGAGAAGGGCCAGGATTTCTATATCGGTCAATCCGTCCACATCTTCTTCTTTCTTCTCTTTCTTCTTCCTTTCCTCTCCTCTCTCTGAAGACTCTGTCCTTTCAAGCCTCCAGATTGTCCTGAAGTCCTTTGGGGATGGGTGAGAGCCAGACAATGCTAATGCTATTTGATCAGGAAGGAAGGTACCGTAGATGCAGTTAGAGGAAGCGTGGAAAGATTTTCCTCCTTGCCATTCTGGCTGCTGCAGACTTTGTTTCTCCTCCAGCTTTCAAGGCTCCCCTCCCTGCTCCTTCGCTCGTCTGGTGAGCTCACCTGGTTCTTAAAATAAAGGGATCAAGGCTGTCCCTCGTTGATTTACTCCTTCACTTCACCCTCCTTCCTCAGCCTCTGCAGGCCTCACTTCACATTCCGGCAGCCTTACAAGAGCCTCGTAAGTGCTCACCCTCCCCTAAGACATTTGATCGGCTCCAGTCAGCCTTTCCCGCCCACGCTTAAAACGCTAAGCCTTTCTCCACCTCAAGGAAATCCTTCGCATGACCTTAGTTCCATTCCATTCCAGCCCGTTTTACCTGCTTTATTTTTATGGTAGATCTCTACCAGTAACTCCACCTGCTCGCTGACTTCTGTGTTTAGCTCTGAAACACAGTTTTCATCCCCGTCACTGGCTCTTGGGGAAACAAATCGCTATCGTTGTTGTCCAAGACAGTGCGGAGTGAGTGCAGTGACCGCAATCCCCTTCGACACTGTTAGAGTAGTTGCCCCTGAAACTCCATGCCTCTGGCTCGGCAGGACCCCATCATCTCTGCTTTACCTGCGCAACTAGGTGACATTAGCATCTTATTCTCTCACTGAATCATGACTTAGATCCAGACCTGCAGTGGACTCGAGGTATGACTGTAGGAAAGCTACTTAATTTATTGTTTCTTATGCAAGGTGAGGTTTCATGTCTGACTTGAATAAATCCACTACAGAGTAGATAAGAATTTGAATAAAGGTGCTCATCATGGAATCTGCCCAGGGCTTACCTAGGTATATGACTTCTTGTTTAGACTTGTTTTTATCTCCATGGTCTTTTCTAGGCTAATTCTGCTCCAATATCTTTCCTCCATTTGGACACTGTACTTGTGAGATCCCGTGCCGAGAGATTGGTATTTAGTTATGTGCTTACTTTTGCTGGTGCTTAAATTTGGGATCAGCTGCATGTCATTGTAATAACAAATCAGGCCTCATAATCAGCATCTCTCCTGTATACCTGGAAAGTCACCCAGCTTTCAATACATGAAAGATCCCGGAGTGTCAGGTGCTAGGAACTCTTTCTCCTGAGTGGTCACGCTTGCAGCAAATGGTCCAGAAGATTATGTGCTTGTGAGGGATGCAATCACCTCCTCAGGCATCTCTCTGGCTTCTCTGGTCTTCCCCAAACAGGGTGCCAGGACAAAACTGGGAAGTGCCATGCTGTGGGATCATGCTCTTGTACACTGTGAAGATCTGTCACTCGTACTGTTTTAATAAAATGCTAATTGGCCAGAAGCCAGGCAGGAAGTGTAGGTGGGGTGACCACACTAGGAGAATTCTGGGAAGAAGAAAAGCTCAGTCTGAAGTCACCATCCAGACCCAGAGGACACAAGATGAGAATGCCTCACAAAGGAAAGGTGCCAAGCCACATGGCTAAACATAGATAAGAATTACAGGTTAATTCAAGTTGTAAGAGCTAGTTAGTAATAAGCCTGAGCCAAACAGTTTATAATTAATATAAGCCTCTATGTGTTTCTTTGGGACTGAATGGCTGTGGGTCCGGGAAGGGCAGAAACTTCTGTCTATAGTGTGACATGAAAATGAACAGCTACTTTGTTTCACTATGTTCCCAGGGTCTATACTTTCATGATTTCAAAGAAATGACAGTGTAATAAAGAGTTAGACACTAGCAATAGCAGTTATTAAAATGAGCTATACTTTTTATCAAGAATTCATGTTTTGACTCGCAGTGTAACTTGGATGTAGAATGCTTATATAGTATGTGCAAAGCCATGGGTTCAATGATTAGTGCTCAAAACAAGCAAGGGGGAAAAAAATCACAGTTTAGTAGAGGAAAGAGAGAGACCTGCAATTCAACTAATGTGTTGTAAACAATGGCACACAGGTAAGAACTGGTAACAAGTGTATAAAGAAAAGATACTTCAATCTTGTCTTTTTTGATGTCCTTGAAATCATTGTTTAAAATGAAACAATTAATTATAGACAATACGATAGGATTATCATTTATGCAATGACTTTTTCAAGACATATACATGCCATTTGTCTTAAAATTTTTAGCCTTCAGTCACCTGAGTGCCTATCCTTTGAATTTACTGCTGGAGTATACATCTATGAAGTCTTACACCAGCTACAATCTTTGGAAAAGATGTGACTGGAGAGACGTGGCTGAGGTTGAGAGTGTATATTGTACTTGTAGAGGAGCTAAGTTTAGTTCTCAGCACCCAGGTAGGGGAAGCTCCCAAAGCCTATAATTCCAGCTCCTGGGGATCCACTGCCCCTCTCTCTGTGGCATCTGCACTCTCAATCACATACCCACATATGGATACATACACATATGTATCACTAAAACATAAAATAATTGGAAAAAGGATTCTGAGAACAGCAATTTACTCTTAGTTATCAAATACAAAAACACATGAAAAATGGTGAATTAAAACTTTGAAAGTTTTAGCTCCAAGTTTCAAATTCAATTCTGTTTTGAAAGCCAAGCAACCAATGAAAAGTTAATAAACACAATATCCCAATTAACATTGAAAGATTGCTAAAAACCTGAAGCTATACCTATCTGCTCATGATAACCTGAAGCAGGGACATTTTCTTTTCTGGCTATAAAAGGTCACCTCAAGGACATTTCTTATGGCTAGGCTGAATGCAGAAAAGAGTTAGAATTAAGTTTTTTTTCATGAAAGTTTATGCAAAATGAAGATAACATCTCTGCCTTTGAGGGTATGGTAAATGTGCAAAGCTCTTTCTTGAGGACAAGCACTATGAATTTCATACTCACAACAGAATGTCTTGAAAAATGGTAAACAGTCAAATACATGAGCTTCGCATTGAGCACAATTTTCTGTTCAGAGAGAAAGGCAATATTTCCTTTGCATTTCCTGGTTTCCTTCACAATAAAACTGGACCACATGGAGAAGCGAATTCATCTGAAAATCCTCCATGGAAGAACCCATGGCTCCCATTTCGCACATATAAATCTCCTCAGGGCCTCCTCACACCTGATTTCTCCCGTTGAATTCATTAAAGTATGTCTAAATGTGACAGCCATCTTCAAATTCCCCGTAATCCGCCAGCAGGAGCCTTGTCCCCCCTTTTCTTCTCCACCCTTTATTTCCTCCCGTCTATCTACAGAAGCTCCAACGATGCTAGCACAATGCAGTGAGGCTGTTTACCTTCGCTCCTTCACAAAAGATAATCCAACAAATTACATTAATTATAAACCAATATGTTCCATTCAATTCCCACATGAGCCAGACCTGGGGATGAGCATCTGCTCTTGTTTTCTGAGCTTGGTTTTGAGGACACGATTCACAACAATGCTCCATCCATAATTAACAAAAAAATTAAAGATGTAACAACGCCGCATCCCGCCTCTTGAAGCAGCGTGGTTAAAAATATACATGCCTATACCCGGTAAGCTCTTTCCCTCCCCAAGTCAGAAATGGTTTATTGTTATCCTTGACATGTTTTTGTTTGTTTAAAATATTTACATTTTTTTCTGAACTTAAACTTACAAATATTTCCCACCAAGAAGGGACAGTTAATTTTCTGTCTTGACAATTTGTCTTATTTTGGGGTTCCACCCTTCTCTAGACAATTTCCTCTCCATCTTTTTGAAAACAATGTGTGATGTCTACTGTCTGAGATAAAAATGGCAAAAACATCATTATTTAAGAAATTTGGGGGCTTTTTTTTCCCATTTGGACCATAAAAAGAAATAATAGTAAATTGTACCAGATTCTCATGCACAACTACATTGTATATTTAGCGCATACATCTTTTATTCTATTCATGGAAATCCCAGTTAAACAGTTGGCGGTAAACAAATATCTAAAATATCTGCATTATAGATACCTAATTCATATATAGCATCCATATGTGATTGAGTATAAATAGGCAAGCTGTTTGAGTACTCCCACACACCACACACAGAGTGACGGGAGAGCCTTAACAGGGGGTGGGCTTTTCTCTTTCTGGTTCACATGTATAATACCTAATTATAACGTGAACATGAGTGCTCTTTACATAGCTGTTTGGGGACTGTGAAAAGTACGCAGTCACAGAATTCTACACACCTCTGGAGTTACTTCCTGTTTCCCCCTCCCTGCATAGCCAATTGTAAAGGAAATGCTACTCGGCTTTCACTGAATGGCTGCTCATCTTCAAACATCTTCTGACGCTGCCACGTAAGTAGAATGGAAGCTTCTGGTACCCATGAGGTTGATTTTGTGGGTGGAAACCTTGTTAGTATAAGAAAGCCAAAGCAATCTAGTTCAGTGGGATATCTAGGAATCGTATATAAATGAAATTGGTACTATATTGTGTAATCAGAAGTCAATAACCCAGGCTAAAGGGTTATTTAAGACTTAGAGCTATGGAGGCATTGAAATATTTTTGTATATTTGAAATAACTGGACTCTTTTGTTTTGGTGCATTCTTCAGACGCTGGGCAGAGTTTGTTTAATTCCAGGCCACTTGAAGTGGAAAGAGTTTACAATGGCCTGTTTATTATCATTGTTAGGAAATAATGATCAAAACTATAATTTCCTTTCTCTGTAAAAAGGATGGATGGTCTTTGAAGTGTTGGTTTCCACTGGTGCTTGGGAAACTTTGGATTGCAAAGTCACTTCTCACTTATCAATGGATCAATACCATGGAAGAATTGCTAGAATTTCTCAGAGTGTTTATTTTCTTTTAACCTCTGCATCATCTTTATTTTTTGTGCAAGGGGAAAAATAAAGTGAAGGAGATGAAGAGAAGAGGAAGAAGAAGAGTAAGAGTTAGGAGAAGAAAGAAGTAGAGTAAGAGAAAGAAATAGAAGTAGTGAAGAGGAAAAGAAGAGGAGGAGGAAGAGGAGAAGGAGAAGGAGGAGAAAGAGGAGAAGGAGAAGGAGGAGAAGGAGAAGGAGAAGAAGAAGAAGAAGAAGAAGAAGAAGAAGAAGAAGAAGAAGAAGAAGAAGAAAAGGTTTCTAATCCCATTGTGTGGTCAATACCAAGACTATGACTTGACAACACTCTAATAAAAAGAGCATTGGTTTAGTTTTCCCCTCAGGCTCCTGAACTCCAATGAAAACATTCAAAAGTCTCTAGGCTCTCTGGGGGAAGAGAAAGGAAGTCTTGTCAAGAGTCATACAGAAGACAATGAGTTAATTAAACAGCAGTCTGGTATTCCAGCTCCTTCTCCAGTCACGGCATGTCTCCGCCTCTAATGCTGTGTGGATATTCAGTTGCTGTAGCTGAGCACCAGACTTGCAAGGAACAGTCTCCTCACCGGCTGCCGATATTTTGAGGACAGCGTGACTGTGTCCACTGCCTGGCCAGCGCTTTTCTTGCTCAAACAGCTTCCATTTAGACGATGAACGGTATGGCTTATACAACTCTCCTCTCAATTCTTACCTGTCAAGATCCATAGAAGTTCTTCCCTTTCTCTGAAATTAGTATTCCGTTTTTTCATCAGTCACGCCACTCCCGCTGGAACCCTCTCAATCACTGTGATTACTGATGGTCCCACATGCATTATGTACTTACTCTGTGCTAAGTTTATCTTGTACACTTAGGAGGATGGCTTGTGTCCTTTATTTTGTACACACGCTAATTGAGGCTTAAAAGAATTTCATTCACCCACAAAGACACACAACTAACAAAAAGACAATGTGTATGTGCACACACACACACACTAAAAAATTTAAAAATAGGAGATAGTCTGTCTGTTTACAATGACCCATCCTCTGGCTCTTTTCCTTCCCTTAGATATTTCTCATCTATCCAGAAGCCTTGATTTAAATCCCATCGCCCCCAGTCTAGGCTGACTCAATAACTTTGGTTAAATGATCTTGGTTAAATTCCCGTTGCTTCTCTCTTTACCCCATTAAATACCAGCTTTATATTGGGCTTATCCATCAAGGTCTATCTCTCCTTTAGACTGAAGTCTGTCTTAGGGTGGGAGACTACGTATCTAGCTCTCCTCAGTATCGCTTCAAATAGAAGTGCTGAAATGACTTAGCTTGCAGAACTTACAGTACTGATGCTCTTAGGATAACACTGACAGAACGATCATGCTCTCAGGATGATGACCTATACAGATACTTTTCCCAGGAGTGCCTCACTGGAACCTCTACTTTCCAAGACCCATATAATGACAGACTCAGCCGGTACATTTCGATCAGGTAGAAGAGGGTCAAGGGTCCCGGGTTTTGTTGGGCACTGTATTCCAATCTCCAATCAATGGAGCTTCACGATGAGCACACTGGCTTTTGATGCCATGATCTGGAAACTGAACAGGTTGTTCAGAGATGGTACCTTCTGTGTCTTTCCTGCCATGGTTACCTTTCCCAAACCTCTGCTCATTCTTCTGTCTTCTATATCTGTCCCTTTAAATAGCTAAGCGAAGACTGGCACGGATGGGGTACCGAGAGCTCTTTGATGCACTGGCACTGAGAGAAGTTTGAGAGCCAAGCGCTGTCTTCTTTGCTGAGATCACAGGTTTTGCTCATGCGCATTTGCTGGCTAAATGGTGGAATGATCACAGCTTCCTAGAATTGGCTGATTATCCAACCTCAGCTGCCCCCTTCCTTCCTTCCTTCCTTCCTTCCTTCCTTCCTTCCTTCCTCTCTCCTCTCTTTCTCCCTCCCTCCCTTCCTCCATCTCTCTCCCTCTCTCTCTCTCTTTCTTTCTCTGTCTCTCTCTCTCTCTCTCTCTCTCTCTCTCTCTCTTTTAGATTTGGCAGATGACGGGAAGCCTTTACTAATTAATGTTTTATTTTGTTGTTGTTTTTTTGTTTTTTGTTTTCGAGACAGGGTTTCTCTGTAGCTTTGGTTCCTGTCCTGGAACTAGCTCTTGTAGACCAGGCTGGCCTCGAACTCCCCAGAGATCCACCTGACTCTGCCTCCCGAGTGCTGGGATTAAAGGCATACGCCACCACTGCCCGGCTCTTTACTGATTAATGTATGTAACTGAAGTTATAATACTTACCATTAACATAAAAAAAAAAAAACCTCATGCTCTTTAAAAAATGTTGGTTCACACCTGGAAAAAAAAACCCTGATTTTTAACATTCATTATTGGATTGAAAAACTCTTTGTTATGAATTTGGTTTCCAAGACTCACACATACTCACAATTTCTACAGCCGGTGAGTCAGTAGACACAAGGGACCAAACAAAGACGGACAAACAGAAGGCGCGCTGGGAAAGTGTTTTCTAACTCAGCAGTGAATAAGTTCCTCCTGCCAGGAAATGTCTGATTCACCCATTGTTGAAAACTACTGGAACCCTGTCCGCAAGGCCATCTGTAGCCTGGGGCGAGAACTTTCTTTTGGGGAATTACAGGCTTTCTGCACATATTATTGATGAGACGGTCTGTCTTACTCAGAGGAGTTCAGAGCATCAACCTACATTTCCCTTTTCTGGAAAACGCTCAAGGGTGGGTAAGGGCAGAGGATAATCACTGATCTGGATGGCACATGCTTTTTACTTTATTTCTCAAAAGTTGAGGTGGCTCAGGGATGCCGTGGTCCTAGTATTTCTTAAGCACCCCAGGGCAGAAGTTAACCAAGTTCTACTTTAGTAAACCAATTTCCTCTCGTTTTGTTCTTTTTAAAAATCCTACGTTCACGTCGTTGAAAATTGAGGATGTGCAAGAGCTGCTTTGCCAGCTCAGTTGAAGGAGATAAAAACCAATCATGTCATCCTCCGGCCCAGCGCTGTCAGTATCTGCCAAGAACATTTACATGGAGAGGAGGAATATCGGAGAGGAGAGATGGCGTGGGCTGTTAAAGAGGCCAGCACTGCTGTGGTGGGTGACCGGTAGATCTTGTTCACAGAATGAGCTAAAAGAAAGCCCTGTATACATGTCACACACACACACACACAAAAAAAATGTTTATTTTCCATCCTCTCAAATTCCACACTCTGCAAACAAACATTTATCATTCTTAGCTTTTTGGTTTGGGTTTGTTTTGACGTTTGCTTTTAGTGTTGTTAAAGCCAACTTTCCTGAATTTTTACTTTAACTCTGCTCCCTATAAAACAAAGTTCTGATTTTTTTAAATTATCATTATTCTGAACATGACATTTAGCAGAGGTGCTGTGTAATGATTCCAAAGCTTTTGTGTGCTTTGCCCCAGGTATAATGAGGCATGTGTGCACAGACAGAGGTCTGAGACGGCCCCGATGTTAGAAAATGTACGCTTATCTAAACCTACTGTGGGTAGTCCTTAAAAGTTCCTGAGAAACTTCTAGAGGACACAGAATGCCAGATGCTTTCCCTGACGGAGTGGGAATTTCTGTGGGTAGAACACAGGCATCATTATTTCCTGGACTTTCCCAGCGTCTAGATCTCGATTATTGAGGTAGACTGAGAAATTCTGTATATAAAATAACAAATATCACTAAATCTAAGAGCAAAGCATGGGCATTTCTAGACAGTGGTTGTTTAGTGATCTTGGGAACTTTGCACTGAGCTGCAATCTTCTTCGCAGTAAAATAGCTATGTGTGTACATCATAGAGGATAATGAAGATATCAAGCATGGAGTAGGAAAATTCTTTCAAACCTAGTGAGTTGCGTACATGCTATCATCACAACAACTGATTATATTTTTAAGTGTTCTACAGCTAAATGAGAAGGGCCAAGGAGCAAGGAGAGATAGGTCTAGCTGGTCAGACGCGTGTTTCCACCTTCTCCACCCTCTTCCGAGTTTGTGGACTCTGAGGCTGGACGCCACCTTATCTCAGTAAGAGTGCACAGCAATAGGAGATCTGAAGTCAGACAGGCGCGGCTCTGAGAGCCTCTTGTATCAAACCACTCGGGATGATCAACTTAAACACATGTATTTTGACTTAAGACATTACACAGGCTTCGTTCCATGGTCATTTGTCTCCTTTGCTTTTCTTTGTGTTACAGCATAGTTCGTCACAGTGGAGAAGATGTAACCGAACCCCCTGTTCACATCTCGGCAGGTATGCCAAAGAGTCTCGGTCCGTGAAAGCTTCTTTGAGGGATGCGCTTACAAGCTAAGACTTCCCAGTAGATTCCAACTCTTAAAGTGCCCACACCTGTAATAGTGAATTGGGTTAAAGACCAAGACTTCAATACATGAGATTTTAGGGATCACTCAAGAGCTAGACTTAAGAGGCTCTATTTTGAAGGCAATGAGGGACCCATACAAACTTGCAAGAGATGCATTTACATGCTAAGAACTACGTATTAAGAAATTGTGCAATCGAAATATGATGGTGCGAGATAAAGAATGAAAGAAATAGGGACTAATCATGAGGCTATCGAGTAATTCTGGTAAACTTGAGTTGATAGACTATTAAGTTTATAGAGTCCTATGTATATGGATTAGGTAACATTGAATGTTGCTGGTTCAGGTAACGTTTTGGTGAAGAGAACAAAAAATGCCCAGTTAGTGAAGGCATGATGTGAATTAAAAAATAAAATGGATTTTGTGTGTGTGTGTGTGTGTGTGTGTGTGAATCTCAGTTAAAGATACTGGTTGGTAATTAATTACG
Organism: Microtus oregoni; assembly: GCF_018167655.1. Classification (NCBI taxonomy): domain Eukaryota; kingdom Metazoa; phylum Chordata; class Mammalia; order Rodentia; family Cricetidae; genus Microtus; species Microtus oregoni. The sequence continues at coordinate 38,034,584 of NW_024543077.1, read as the reverse complement.
GCAAGTGGGTTTATAGCTGCAATGCAGCAAACCCATAAGCCAAAAGATGAAAGTCGGGGCTGTGAAGGAAGATGAGATTCAGTAGCCAGAACATGAAAAATCAACACGGAGAACATAAATGATTATGGAGAGATACAAAGGCAGATAAGAATTCAAAAGAAACAAGTGGATAGATTAGTGGGAACCAGAAACAAACAAGGAGAAAGTTCAGTAGAGACGAAGTGGTGACCAGGGCCTTCTGTTGAAAACATGTACTAATTGTGCAAATCATAATTCTCAATGTATTTTCATATACTCATAGAATATACTTTGGTTATAGTCAAGCCCCCATTACCCCAGTTTTCCCCCTCCCCCCTTCTCCTTAACAGTCACTATACAGGATCTTTATGTGTGTCATTTGAAATAGAATCCATTTGTATTCTATTTTTTTTATTTTAATTATTTATAATTACTCTTTCTCTTTTCTTCCCTCCAAACCCTCTCATACACCACCTCTTGCTCTCCAGTGAATTGTCTGTCTAGTTCATTGGGGCATTGATTGATTGGGTAACCTGTTCTTCTGCTGTTTGCATACTAACTCTCTGTGAGACAAACAGCTGGGAATGATGTCTCCATGGTTAGCCTGGCTCCGTTGCTGGGCAGAAGCTTCTTCATTTAGCGCAATCGTGTTTATTATAATTGTTATGTTTATTATTATTGTAGTCCTTCTCTGACCGTCCTTATCTATTCTTGTACTTCGTAGTATTTTCCTTGAGAGAAAAAAAAAAACCTGGTGGTAAATTTTGCTAATAAGGTATTCATCACCAGGGCTGGAGAGACAGTTCAGTGGTCTACAACATTTTCTGCTCGTGCAGAGGACCCAGGTTCAGTTTTCAGCACCCACACGACAGCTCAAAACCGTTAGGCAACTCTGCTTCAGGGGATCCGATGCTGGCTTCTGCCCTCCTTAGGTGCATGGTGCACCTTGGTACACATACATGCCTGCAGGAAAACACTCATACACATAAAAATAAACAAATCTTTAAAAAGAGAAGAAAAGAAAGGAAGGAGGAAAGGAGGAAAGAAGAGGAAATTTTTTGTGGCCTAAAAAAGAGGGTTTTCTTTTAACTAATGAAACCAGAGTGCCAGGACTTGAATAGCCAATGGATAGCCAGGAGTGTAACAGGGAGAGTCCTTTCCAAATACTAATAATGACATTATGAAGCTATATTTAATAACACTAAGGCAGCACTGAGCATCAACAGAGTCATTGACTGTGGAGAGCTATCGAAGGGATTATATGCAAACCCGTAGAGATATGAGATTGACAGGAGCCAGCAGGAAAAGCTGAGGTGAAGGGCACAGAAAAGCCAACACCAATGGAAGGTAAAAAGCCTGTGAATAATTAACTCTGTAAAAACGGAGGAAAAATGGTTATCTGTGCTGTGTTTCACTGGAAGGCTTTGTACTGAAACACACATTTGGTATCAAAAGAACTTGTTAGCCGGGCGGTGGTGGCGCACACCTTTAATGCCAGCACTTGAGAGGCAGAGGCAGGCGGATCTCTGTGAGTTCGAGACCAGCCTGGTCTACAGAGCTAGTTCCAGGACAGGCTCCAAAGCCACAGAGAAACCCTGTCTCGAAAATCCAAAAAAAAAAAAAAAAAAAAAGAAAACAAAAAAGAACTTGTTGATGCTAAGAATGTTACATCTTGTATTATAATGTTCGGTTACATGAAAGTTTAGCTGTACATAGACACATCTCTCTTCAAATGTTGTATTATAATATTTACAGCATTGGTAGCCACATATGAGCTTGAATTAAATTTGAATCCCTAGTAATTACTTCAAAGAGTGGCAGAAGCAATCCAATGGCTAATCATGCCATCCTGAGAGAATCACCTAGGAGTCAGGCTTTGGTGGCGCCTGTGAGGGATTTTTACATGAGGTTAACTGAGTTCTTATTTCAGCAGTTAGCAGCACCATGGGCCATGGAGCTGGACTAACGGAAGAGGCGAAAGCAAGCTGAGCCCTGAGATTCACTTCTGACTGGTTCTCGACTTCCAATGTAATATAAAAAGCTGCCCCCAGCTCCTGCCACGCCACCATGGTGGATTACACCCCGGAATTTGGATATAACCCCCTACTTCTTTTCTTAACTTTATTCCTTGTCGGGTGTTCTGTCAGAGCAAGAAGATGAGTTCACAACCTACAAAATGTCCCAGCGTCTCTTGCCACCCTGGCCATCATGCTCAGACAAAAGAGTATCTCCTTGAGGGTTGCAAGGAAGCCGGCTCCAGACGGCAAGGTTTACAGCGAGGACTTCACTTCCCGGTACCACGCAGCCCTCCTCATCGCTCCGATCAAGCACGGACGTGTTCCTCTATTAATAAGAAATAGTATTAGTTTAGAAAAGATGGAAGGAAGGCAACGAAACCAAAATGATGGAAGTCAGGCATGTCAAGTAGAGCGAGGAAGATGCGCTCAGCTGTTGGTTGGCTCTCAACTCGAGTGGTAACTTGGAGCGAGAGGGCCACTCTGTCTCTGTCAAAAGTCTCGAGATCTTAACTATAACTTACCTGCTGTTTCTCATCAGCTCCTTGATGCCCATAAGCTGGGTTTTCTCGGCTCTAAGACACGTGATGGTGTTCTTGTTGCCACCTCCCTTTCAGTACAAATGATGCGAGAACACGGAAGTAGACCTTGGTGATTACGAAACTATCTCCTTTGCCTCCCTGCTATTTTTCCTTGAAAAAAACCTAACTTTGTCTTTAACTCAGAATCGTCATGAATGCTAAGTAATTTATGACAGTTTTATTTTGGATTCTGTTGATGTGAATTGTCTCTGAACACATTTTTTTTTAATCTTCCAAGTTGAATAGAGTTGATTTTGCTTATGTACTTTCATGGCACTGTTAAAAAATTATTAATTGCCCCTGGAATCCTTGTCTTGGGATTGTTTTCTTAAGCCGAGCCTTACTGGAATCCCTACATGTGTAGAGGAGCATAATAAAACATTTGGAATTTACTGATGATTTTACTTTATTTGGCTTGCCAAATGCATCCTTAAGTGAGCCCGGAGCCTCATTTAGTGTGGGATTCTGTCCTAAGTGAATGGAAAATGCAAGGGAAAAATTAAATAAAAGAACAATATAATCAGCTGCAACCAAAATAGATGGGCATTGCGATGGACAAAGAGAAGGGAGAGAAAGAGTCGGGGTACAAGGCGCTCACGAGCTCACACTGTATTTAGTTTCTCTCACCAATCTGCTTTCCTCGGGGGTCAGAGATAATAAAGGAAATAAAAGCGCCAGGTCCTATTTCTCAAACAACCGTCCAGAAGTGGCACAATCAGTTAATATTAGGCAACTGCGCTTGGCCTAGAGCATAATCACAACCTAGGGAGCCTTGAAGAAAGGAACCATGCCCAAGATAAACCCAGACAAGCCACTGGAACTCGCAAAGCCAGGGTCTCTGATTTCCATCCAGCTTCTCTTCCACCGCACCGCCCAACCGAGAAAAAGAAATAAAAGAAATATAATTAATTTGCAGGATAAATAACCCAAAATTGAGCAATAAAACTTATAATAAGCATGGGGAATGCTCAAAAAAATAGAAGTTAGTGAGGTAGTATGGTCCAGCTGACCGCACGCTTCCCTTGGATCGGCTCATGATGGATGGAATTGCATCTGCGTCTTATTGCTCATCTTCATGGTCTCCAAAGCAGCACAATGTGTTGCTTTAGACCTTAAACCATGTGTGTCTTCCTTCCCGATGTCTCACCCTGACCTGGTCTCTCCCATATGGTACAACACAGCCAGATGTCAGCCACGTCTACGCCTCCCTGTTCTCCACTTAGAGCTTGACTGCTTTGCCCTGGTGTTCTTGGGCAAGCCACCCCGGTTTGTAATTTCCTATATCGGCACCCCTAAAATTTTCAGTCATTCCACATCAAGGGGATCTCACGGGAGGTAATGAAAAGCTAATGGCACTTTTGCTGTGATGACATTGATTTCTCCCAAAGGTCGCATGTCAAAGTCATTTCCATGGTTTTCTCCAGCCTGCTTTTCACCTCTGTTCAATTTCCTCACTAACATTATTCAGCAAACACATATATTACAATGGACTAGGACTGGCCTTAGACCCTAGCTTTCCAGATTCCTGTAGCCGCTGTTAGCCCCCCTAGAGTTGAAATGACAGCTCCATCTTCCTTTATCCATGACGCCTTCCCAGAGATTCCAAGGAACACCAATCCTCTACGCTAAACCCAGTGTCCATGCACTAGAAAGAAAGCTGAGGCTCCTCCTCCACCGATCTTCGCTAGATTGTGAACACTACACCATCAGCTTCCTGCCACCTGACCACAATGCAGGGATGGGGTGGGCAAAAGTCAAGCGTCAAGAACACGGGACGTATTTACAAGCTAGCCAGTGTAACTAGTTTGGATCAGATTTCATAGGCCTAATTTCTCAGACTCCTGAGTTGACCACACAAAAATTTCAAATATCAAATGGCAATTGGGGCAAATGGAAGGCAGTGGGGTAGCCACACTACTCAGATGGAGGATCCTCTTTAAAAGATGCAACGGGATCCAAAGCTTTGGTTCACATTTTGAAATGAACTAAGCAGTTTTCTGTTAAAAAAAATAAGGGGCATGCTTTCCATTTTTTAAAACAGAATATAGCATAACAGATATGCCTTGAACATTTATTTAACTCTCCAAAGCAAAGATACCTATCTTCCTACCTACCTATCTACCTCTTTACTATCTATCCATATCCATCCATCATCCATCCCCTCTCTTTCTCTCTCTCTCTTTTATCTCTCTCTCTCTCTCTACCTATATCTATCTATCTATATCTATTTATCTATCTATCTAGTTATCATCTATCTATCTATCTATCTATCTATCTATCTATCTATCATCTAGTCACCATCAATCTATCCATCTGTCTACCATCTATCATCTGTCTATTCATGTATGTGTATATTTATCTATCATCTAAGTATCTACTTATGCATGTATGCATGCATATATCTTCTGTCTATCTATTGTCTACTAAAATAGTCATTTTAAAGTGCCATGATTTTAAGGGTCAAATTTAGGAGTTACTTTATTGTAGCTAAAGAAAGCATTCAACTCTTACATGTGCTGACTAGCTTCTAACATAGCAAATCATTGTCAACACAAATCTTTCAAATGCTTGACACAATACTGCAACCTCTAAAAATGATTACTATATTTTCTAAAATAAAGAGTATTCATAATTATGCATTCAAATAACTTTGATTTATAATTTTTAAAATTTATTTTTTGTGTACATATGTGCAGAAACTATGTGCTTGCTCATGTGTGTAACACAAATGCACGGTGTTGTAGGGAGGTTTTCGTCCTGCCTGATACCATGATAATCACATAGAAACCATATTATTTAAATCACTTCTTGGCCTATTAGCTCTAACTTCTTATTGGCTAACTCTAACATGTTGATTTAACCCATTTCTATTAATTTGTGTATCGTCACGAGGCTGTGGCTGATGGGGTAAAGTTCTGGTGTCTGTCTCTGGCAGGGCTGCATGGCTTCTCTCTGACCCCCACCCTTCTTTCTCCCAGCATTCAGTTTAGTTTTCTGCCCTGCTCTGCTATAGGCTCAAATCAGTTTCTTTATTAGCCAATGGTATTCATGGCTTACAGAGGAGAATCCCACATCACTTCCCCTTTTCTGTTTAAATAAAAAAGGAAAGTCTTAACTTTAACATAGTCAAATTACATATAACAAAACAGGCATCATCAAGAATTACAGTTATAATAATTATATCTACTTTATCTTTTATCATAGCTAAGGAAAACTATAACTAAAACTATAAACTCCTCAACTCTATCAAAGACTCCAGAAGGATATAATATTACCGAAGTAAACAGGAAGTGCATTGTAAGCAACTTCCAAAACTCTAGAAATGACAGAGACATCTTGCTGCCTGGACAGCCAAGCACTGATTTAAATGATATATAGTTTCTGTGTGATTATTTCGGGAGTTTGGGCATCCAGGAAACGAAAAGTGGAGGGTGGCCGGGAACACACTAGCGACCTCTTTACAACATCATGGGGTGCACATGTGGGAGCTGAAGAGAACATTGGGTGTCTTCTTCACTTGTGCTCCGCCTCATGTTTTGACACTGGGTCTCATCTCACGCTGGAGCTCACCAACTGACTAGCCGTCACTCCACATCTGAGGTTATAGAGGATAGCCATCATCCTCCACTTTTCTAGGGATACTTGGGATCTCAACTCTGCTTCCTCATTCCTGCTCAGCAAGCCCTTTACCTACTGAGCCATCTTCCTAGCCCCGTATAAAACAAAAAGAATATTGAGTGGGATTTACTTTGCCTCTGACTGGACTTGAGGCAAAGGAAATAACTTTATTCTTTTCTTTTCTTCACAATTCTGAAGTTAATAGTACACATCTTGAAGCTTGCGGCCAAGTCAAGTTTCATGTTAGCGTCCTTCAAATGTTATAATAGGGCCTACCAACTATCCTTTTTTCCATGGAACCAAACTTTTATATTCCACAAGATTTTATTGGAACCGGAATCTATGAGTCACATTTGAATCCACCTCTTTAAAATACATGGCAACCCTCTACTATTTTTTGAATTCATCTCATAAAACAATCCTGGTTAGCCATTTAATGAGCAATTTCGTCCCCACTGTTATTTCTTAATGAACTTTCCCCCTCTGGCTGAATTCTCGTCGTGGTTTATTTCCATTGCTATAGTGACATCGGTCAAGAACAACTCTGTCAAATTAATCATCACATTATCCAAGACTTCAGCAAGAAATCTTTTTTTTTTTGGAGGAAAAGGAAGTTCCGTAATCCCAGGCACATATCCTTTTGTGATGTTTTGTTTTGTTTCTTCACCCTGAGGAAGATTGGGTTCCATAAATCAGTCGAACACGGCAAGTTTAAGACAGAGTGGAAAACAGAATGAAATTCTAACATGGATGAAAGGCAAGCTTTCTCCCTTGCTTGTATTTCAGCTAGTTAAAGCTGCATCATAGTCGCTGGAGAGATTGGGTCAGTGCTTAAGAGTTCTTCTTACCAATCACAAAAGTTAGGTTCCCAGCATCCATGTTGGGTGGCTCCTAGCATCCGGTAATTATAGCCCTGAGAATCTGATAGCTTCTTCTGGCCTCCACAAGCACCCAAATTCATGTGTACATACTCAAACAGGCACCCACATTCATGCATGCATATCCATACACATACTAACACTATACCTAATTAACAATAAAATCTTTGGTTAAATATACCTTCAATTATTATTTAATTAAATCACCAACTTCTAAAGAATACATACTTCATGCCTTGTTCAACTTCTTAAGTAACTCACATACTTATAAAGATGCTGATATAAAGGCTTGAAAGGGTGGATATGCTGGTTGACCACCGAGCCTCCCTTAACTACAGCTGCATCAAGTATTAACAGCTGTCATGTGATCCTTACATTTGTGGAACATATCTTGATCCAATATTGTTCCCAAGTACCAAGACACTGACGCCTGATGTAATCTTTATTCCGTATAGGTAAACTTCAGATGTTTCATTTGCCAACTTGTTTTATTTTAATTTTTGTTTTGTTCTGTTTTTGTTTGTTTGCTTGCTTTTAGACATAATTTTGTTATCCATGGATGTCCTGAAACTGCCCATACAAGACTATACTGGCCTTGAACTCAGAGAGGTCACCTACTCACACACCACACCTGGCTTAAGGTCAGATTTCAAAGAGAGTAGAAGGGCCTGTTACCTAAAGTAAGTTATTAAATTAGATATAGATTGGTCATTATATTAAACAAATTCACTATACTTAGAGGAAATAATTTGGGCAGAGAACAAAGGATTATGTCCATGTTTTGCTATGTGTTGGTGATACTACCGGTCATGGTCTTGCTATATAACCACACTGATAGTTGCTCATGTTACAATGCACAGGGCATTTTATTACGTTTCTCCTTGCCTTATTCCAATAAGACCATCAACATTACTTTATTTATTATGACCATTCACGAATTCAAATTTCCAGGAAACCCTTTTCCCTATATTGAACTTTCACATACAGTTCTTGCTCTCCCAGGAAGAGACCTGGGTCCCTGGTGCTCCAGAGATCAAGGCTAATTTAAACATTTTCATCACACCTCCTTCAATCCTTACCTTTTCTATAAACCGAACTGGTCACAAGAAATGTGCAATTTCATTATAAGCACAAAGTGCCTCCTCAAATATAAATATTCTTTACCATAGATTTGAATTATGACAAATACCTCTAGGCGGGCACTTAATTTGATAGTAATGTGCATAGATTTAGAAAAAAAGTTTTAGTCTATTAAAAAAGCAGATTTGGGTACTTAAATGGACAACAAGAGAAAGCCAGGAGATTCTTCTAGCTTTGGGAAGCCTCATATCCTATTCTTTTTAAATGACATTATCATTAAGTTAATACTTAGCGTCAACAGCCTGAGGCAATTGAAAACATAGATAAAGGGTTCCTGTTAAACAGAATATTAGCTCATCTATTACTTCCACGTTTACCTATTTTGGGTCTGAATTTTGTGGTAAGAGCAGTTAGTCATTAGATGAGAATTTGAAATATAATGGAATTTAACTTCCTAATATTCACATTGTACCTCTAGACTTATGGTACTACCTATCTGTAACTTTGAATCATCTAATCCCTGTCCCCCTTTCCTCGTCTCCTAATTTTGTTTCTTTTGCTATGATGAATACCATGACCACAAGCCACTTGAAAAACTTGAGTTTATTTTGTCTTACAACTCAAAGGTCACACTCCATCACTGAGGGAAGTTAAGACAGGAACTCAAGGCAGGAATGAAGTGGAGACCATGGAGGATCATTACTTGCAGGCTTGTTTTCCATGGCTTGCCCAGCCTGCTTCCTTATAGAACTGAAGATCACATTCTTGGGGTGGTGCTCCCCCTCCACACACATATGGAACTGAACCCTTCAACATCATCCATTAATTAAGAAAACACATACAGACATTGCTTACAGACCAATTAGATGGGACAATTCTTCAACTGAGATTTCTTCTTCTCATATATAACTAGGTTTGTGCCAGGCTTACCAAAACTAACCAGCCCTAGTAACCATTGTTTGCTCCTCTTTGACTATGCTTTTAAATATTTCCTGTGTTATTGTAATTATGAAGTTTTTATCTTTCTCTCTGTTGCTCATGTTACTTACTGCAATGTTCTCCCAGATTCACCCATGTTGTGGCAAGTGTAAAACCTCTTTACGTCATATTCATAAGAATAAAATTCTAAGTAACAATATTCTGATTAATATTCACAACATTCCAAATATAATAGGTGGTATGGGAAGTCCTTCTATATATGTGTTGTTTTTATTGGTAATGAATAAAGAATCTGTTTCAGCCAGTGGCTTAGCAGAATAGAGCTAGGTAAGGAAAGCTAAACTGAATGCTGGGATAAAGAAGGCAGAGTCAAGAAAAGCCATGCAGCACTGCCAGGGACAGATGCTGGATGCAGATCACAGTCATGTGATGACATACAGATTAATCGAAATGGGTTAAATTAAGATTTAAGAGCTAGCCAATAAGAAGCTAGAGCTAATAGGTCAAACAGTGATTCAATTAATACAGTTTCCGTGTGGTTATTTCAAGCCTGGGAAGCCAGGAACAAACAAGTACTCTCCCCCAGCAAATTGGCACCCAACGTGGGGCATGCACCCACAACCCTGAGATTCAGAGTCTCAAACTCTACCTACCGAGCTAGCCGGGCCCATATGTAAGTCTATAAATTTAAAGAGTTTCTTTTCTATTTGAGCAGGTGTTCTGTAGATAATTCTGCAAGGGGCATGAGAGTGCATGAGGTATTTTCTCTAAAGTGACAATTTCATTTCTATCACCATTTAGGCACGGAATTAATAAGCAGCACAGTAGTTCTGTTCTTAATTCATTTGCTGTTTTCTGTCTGCCTGCATCCAGTCTACATTCCTGCCGACGGCATACAGAAATGCCTTTCTCTACATCCTCTTCCCCAATTGTTATATTTAGGTATTTGTTGCTAGCCATGCTACCAGGTGTGCGGTATCTTGTGATGCTGGATATGACATTCCCTGAGGGTTAGTGCTGCTAAGTACCATTTTATACAGCTGCTGTGCACATTTTTACTGACAATAAATCATTAACAATTTATTTCAAAGCAATTATTTAGTATACATGCTTTTACCTTTTTTTAAAGATGAAAGAAAAATTATGTGCTATTAAAATGGACATGACTGTTTAATTTTATATAAGGAATTAAATCTTTATTGAGAGGCAGCTTGATAGGTAGAGCACTGGCTTATTAAACACAAAGCCCTGGGTTTGATACTCAAAATCTTATTATCCCATCAGTCCTGAGGTACAGGCAGGAAGATCAAAAGTTCAAGGTCATCCTCAGGTACATAATGAAATCAAGACCAAGGTTGAGGAAATGAGACCATGTCTCAAGGATAGATGATAGATAGATAGATAGATAGATAGATAGACAGATATGGAGAGAGATCGAGAGTAAGGTAGAGAGATAGAGGTGGAGACAGATGCAGAAAAGAGGGTAGAAGAGAATAAACTTTGACCTAAATATACTTAGGAATTACAAAAGCTTTAACATTTTTCAGAGTTGATTGATATTTGATCTTATCCTCATCAATGCTGAAGCTACCCATAAAAACGTAGTACAAGGTGGTAGAAGTTTACCCAGGGTCATTTCGGAAACTGCTGGAAATTCTGTTTTAATCCCAAGCCAAAATCCATTAGATGGATTTTGAACATTGTATGGAGTTACACAAGACCAGTGTGATGCAGAAGTATAGCACACTTTGGGTACTTCAGCCCGGCTCTTTCCCCCTCCCCCCATTGGGTCCTTCTGTTCCGTCGACAGTTTTTCTTCTCTCCTGTCGTCAGAAACCACCTTTGTATTACACTTTACTTATTTGCTATCCTTCGAGGAATGTTCATCTGTGTCTTTTTTATTTATTTATAACAATTTATTTATTTATAAATAATTGGGTTATTTTCTTTACTAAGTTGTATGTATTTGATAGTAAATTCTGGAGATGAACCTCTCATTAGATCTGCCGTCCAATTTTTTTTCCCTCTTTCATGTCATTTGTTTCTCTTGGAGGGCAGAAGCTTTTTGGTTTGAGTCATGCTCTTTGTTATGTAATTTTGAATCTGCAGTCTGACCCTGGACACACCAGCACACTGTGAATGATGAAACTTTATGCGTTTGCCTTGTGTTCTATTTCTGAAAGCAAGCATCATCATCAATAAATTAACACTGCCGAGGCTGCACTTCTTGCCTGGGCTCCACAGCAGGGCCCACAGACCCAACAGCTTTACCGGAGGCCAGAGAGTGGTCCTTGGGACCCCAGAGAAGACATGCCAATCACCAGCTAAACCCCTTTAAACCTGAGCCACAACACCAAACTGCAACCCCTCCTCTGGGCTCTAACAACTTCTGAAGACTTCAGCTTTACCAGAGGTGAAACTGGATCCAGGTGCTCCAAGTAAGAAAGTACTTACTCCCTGCTAAAATTCCTTAAAGCCTGTCCAACAACCCCAGATTGTACCCTCTTTCCTGGGCTTCACACTAAGGCCCACCGCCCAGCGACTTTACCCGAGGCCAAAGTGGTACTAGCAACACCACAGAAGATGACGTCCACCACACATTAAACCCTTTTAAGACTGCCCAATAGCTCCAAACCACATCCCCTCCTCTGGGATCCATGTTCTGGCCTATAAATTCAAAAAAAGACTTCTACTGTACTGGAGGCCAGGTCAGATCTAGGGACCCCAGGTCTCCAAAACCTCAGAGGGGATACCCTACAGACTTGAATACTCACTAGTCACCAGAACCTTTGGCCATTTAGACTAGAAGACCAGAAAGAAAACCAAGGAAAAAAACATCCATCCAACAAAGACAAATGCAGGAATCTACACCTAGACCTATAATCACTCTAAATCCAGATGTCCAAATACCAGTATCAGAGCACAACCAATAACATAAAGAGCAATATGGCACAGGCAGCGCCCAGCTATTTTATGACGCCAAGACCTGAACAATCTAACCCAACTGAAACACAAGGAAACAACCTTAAAATGACTTTACAATGATGAAAGAAATCCTTAAAGAAGAAAATTTAAAAATTCCTTTAAAAATTGAGGTGAAAGGGGGCTGGAGAGATGGCTCAGTGATTAAGAGCACTGATTGCTCTTCTAGAGGTCCCGAGATCTATTCCCAGCAACCACATGGTGGCTTACACCCATCTGTAATAAGACCTGGCGCCCTCTTCTGGCGTGCATACATGGAGGCAGAATGTTATATACATAAATAAATAAATCTTTAAAAAAATTGAATGAAACCAAGAAATCCCTAAAAGAACGCCAAAAAAGAAAGAAAGAAAGAAAGAAAGAAAGAAAGAAAGAAAGAAGCAAGCAGGTGAAGGAAACTGTTCAAGAGCGGAAAAAGCCCAAGCAACATATAAAAGCAGGCAGGCCTATTAGAATACCCTTGAATTCTCAATGGAGACTCAAAAGTCCAGAAGACCCTGGGCAGACATCTTGCAGACTCTACGAGATCACAGATGCTAGTCACTACTATGTCCAGCAAAACTGTCAAGTACCACAGATGGAGAAAACAAGATATTTCATGAGAAAATCAAATTTAAACAATGTCTATCAACAAATCCAGCAAAACAGAAGGTACTAGAAGGGAAACTCCAACCCGAGGTAGTTAACTATAGCCTCGTAGATACAGGCATATATAATCACACACCAAGAAAATCCAAAGAAAAGAAACACAAATGCCACACATGCACACAAACACACACACACACACACACACACACACACACAAAACACTACCGCCACTACCATCACCAACATAACAGAAACAAGCAATCAGTGCTCACTAATATTTGCCAATATCAATAAACTCGATTTGCCAATAAAAAGACACAGACTAACACAATGGATAGGAAAACATGAACCACCCTGTGACTACATAGAAGAAAGCTAACCTCATCATCAAAATTAGTCATCACCTCAGAGTAAAGGGTGAGAAAATACATTCCAATCAAATGCACCTAACAAGTAAGGGGTTTAGCTTTAGCTTTCAAACCAAAATTAGTCAAAAAAAAAGATGGAGAAGGATATTTCATATTCATCAATGGAAAAATAGATCAGGATGAATTCTCAATTTTGAACATCTATGCCCCAAATACAAGTGAACCAACATTTTTAAAGGAAACATTATGAAAGCTTAAATCACATATCAATAATACTTTGCAGGTTTGAGTGTTTAAAGTTTCAAATACATGCCTGTAAGTTTATTTTACAGGATTCCAATGAAGGCTATTTCATCTCACAGTTGTTTCTTGATGGTAAACAAAAAGGGAATTTATTTTCTGCATGAACGAGAGTAATGCTAGAGACTGGAACAAGAACCGCTTCTCTCTATCCCACCCTTGACTTCACCTCTGGTTAAAAGAGAGATGGACAGTATGTTACTATGGTGTGTGGCGGATGCTCAGAGATAGGGGCTCGAGAAGGGGCAGTCACAAAAGCAGGGAATCAGCTCTTCTCTACCCCCAGTTGAAACTACTACCTGTCTAATGATGTTTAGATGGATGCACTCGCGAAACAACATGCGGGCTGGATTCATTTGCAGCCCTTCTGACTACATCACCACGCACTCCCCAGCACCCAATGAGTTCCAGAGAAGACAGCATCAAAAGATCTCCATTGGTGACTATGAAGGGAGTCCAGCCTCCTCACTCCCATCGCAGCAATGCCCAGAAAGCTTCTGAACTGAACTCTTGCAAGCAATAGAGCATCGGAGGAGGATTAGGAGGCATTTTCTCAAGATCGGCTTCTGATCAATCCTTTACACATCTCCATTTTCCCTCTTCATTTCTAACTGCTAGATCTCCCATAGCCTTCCATCCTGCCCCTTTATATTCTATACACTGCAGAGAAGGACATCTTAGTATGTTACTATGGAAACAAAGTTTTTTTTTGCATTAAAATGTTTATGACTAGGTCATTTGTGCCATTTAGGAAGAATCTTTTAAAACAGAAGTCAGCTTAGTTACCGTTACATAGATACTTTTTGGGGAAGACCGCACAGAAGCAAATAACTGAACGAATAACATTAGTAGCTAGCGAGATCTATGGTGAGATGCAAATTTTTGGAAAATATAAAATACGTTTACTCAAGATCCTCAAGGCATATATCCCACTCCATAGGACTGTTTTTTATTCATGCCCAGCCTTAGCAACACACTTTCTGTAACAAATGTGCATTATGCAATTGAATCTGTAGATCTCATACCCCTGCAGCTGTCAACCGCAACAACAGACTACATTTTATGCTATTGAAGTCTAGCAATTAAGGGACCTGTAAGCGGAGACCAGGGACACATCCAACAGCTTTGTACTCCGCCGTGAAGAAAGAAATAAGAGGAGCCTCTAGTGTGCGTTTCTCTGGTATGGTTTACCTATTAGCAGTGACTGAAATCACAAGATCAATGACCGCAATGTATGTCTTCACAAGACGTTTTGACTTGCCCGAACATGATGGGCATCTTCTGAGGAGAGTTACGCTTGGCTCATCTGGGTTGATGGAGAGTGGCAAGGAGCTTTTACTACATGTATTTAGAGAGGAAGGGTGGGATCAATTAAATATCAGCGATTCGTCATCTGAGAGCAGCTCTCGATATTTCAGTGAACTACGGCAAATACATGGGAAGGCAAACACAAGAGACTCTTGACTTTGGCAAAGCCTATAGGTTGTGGCTTCGACGTACAGGGAATTTCTGAATACGGTCAGGCACCAACTTCATTCAAAGCAATGGAGCATCCCTTGCCCCCATCCTGCTTGTATCTTTTTGATTCTACAGAACCAATGAAATATTTCCTTGTACCTCAGTGTTCTGAAATTCTTACAACAGAATATATACAACTTGATCTGAAAGTTTGTTATGCTGTTGTCAAGGTCCTAGTGATGTCCTCAGGATTACCTGAATGGGACCTAGGCTTCTCGTTGTCACCTGTGAACATTCTTGAATGCGTTTTGATGTTTTAGTCCATCTTCGTCTGCAGTTGAGATATGTTACCTTTCCCCAAGTTTTAGCTTCTGGCAGAGATCTTTCTAGAACAATAGGAACAACTACTGGACCAGCTACAATCAACATCACATTTGTTCAAAAAACTACAGACGAATTCCATCGTGTGCTCAGAGTGTTCCTATGCGTCCTTCCCTTGTGGTAAAGATTAATTTGAAAAGTATTAGGTTGATTTCTCATGCTTTACTTTATAGGCACCTCATCCCCGTGCACCGTGTGTGCAGTGTGTGCAGGAGGCCTCACCTACCCATGCCTGCATGTGCAGAGGCCAGCAGTTGATGTCAGCCGTCCTCCTCAGTTGCAGCCCGCTGTATTTTCGAGACAAGGTTTCTCACTCAGTCTGGAACTCATAGATTTAGCACGACTGGCTGGCCAGCAGACTTGAGAGACCTTCTGCCTTTGCCTTCCTCATGCTCATAATGGTCACGTTGCTGGCTTTTTGTTTTCAGTTTCTAAATGTAAGCCCTATGGGTCTATATGGTCATCAAACTTATATGTTAAGCGCTTCATCAACAGAGCCATCTCACCAGGACCCTGATTTCTTCTTTCTATCACGTACTCATGCAGGGCTGTAGTTATTCCGTGCACATATGCAAGCCACATTCAACGAAGTTTCTCCTACCTAAATTACTCTCCCATGTTTGACAGTGCATTTGTGCCAATTAAAGTCAATTCTTCATTCAAATTTTTTCTTTTTGTTTGCGCATTATATAGACGAATAGAAAGTTTTTCATGGAATTTAACAATCTACTCTGACTAATTTATATGATAATTTTTAACTTTCTCTTTACTTATATCTCTAGCAAAACTTGACTTGAGAAATCAGTTAACTTATTTAAAGGGATATATGGCTTTTTTTTTTTTAAATCAGAGGATGACAATTTCTACCACACTTTATGTCAGAGCAGAGACATAAGAGCCATGTTGAGGTAAGAGTACAGGCAGCTGGGCAGGGGTAGGTTCGCTCAGTAGTTAGAGACACAACGTGGTCTACAAGTCTGTGCAACACGCTTAACATCACTCAGGGCAAAGAAGATGAAGTGTATAGTTCTGAGACCACACAACAAATATGTCAAGAACCGAGGCGTTCATTTTAAATTTCATGCATTCATTTGTCTTGGATAACTATGACTTGTAACATTTTTTAGCAACCACTCCCTTTCCAGGTGAGATTAAAACATATACGAGTATAATTCCCATAATGCCATAATATGATTTTAAAATTATATCCGGGGAAAGCAATCATTTGAAACTAGGAAGTTAGGGCTAGTGTTGTCAAGACCATGTCTCAGGTGTGCAGAATTGCTTCGGTTCTCATTTTGTATGTAGGGAACCACGGTGTTTTGGAAACTGACTCCTTGTGCTTATCAACAGGCCTCTTTGTGTAGCAGCACAGCCGGACAGAAGGACGTGATGCTAGACACGTCTGAAGATGCCACCCTCGGAGAGGATTTTAGTGAGCAGAAGGCTTTCTTTGGGATGCCAAAGCCAGATTTCTATGGGTGCTCGTAAGAGTATCGTAGGCATGGGGCTTCTGACAGTTTTCGGTTTGTATCCCAGCAACGCCCTGCAAACACTTGCTATGTGTCCATTAGAGTCCAGGGCCCACAGTGGCACGTGTTAGTATTGTTCTAAGCAACCTTGGAGTATGTATGTGGGAAGGGACATGAACTGCTAATTCCGTAATTTTACTTTTCATCTTCAATTATTTCTCTTCCATCATTCTTATTCTTCAGTGACCACGTGATATATCTGAGGATATAGCTTAAGACAGGCAGTAATACTTACAATGCCAACAATTGTATTTTGCTCACTCAATCCACTATCAAGAGACCTTTGAGTTCCAAGTAGGGAGTACCATTTTACCGTCTGATGGGTGTGAGACAGAAAGGAGGGGAGCCACACAGGAGCACAAATCTTTCTGTCTCCAGGGCCTAAATTCTATACACCCCACATGCTTCCGCACCGGAACGGCCAGTTATGAACTGTGAAGAGGAGCAGGAGGGGGCGGGGGAAGGGAAGGGAAACTTCTGCTGTGCGGAACTGAACTGAAAATCTTTCTTGTTCCTGTCCTTACTCCAAATCTAAGATGTATTGATATTTATGCAAAACCCCTCTCCAAATGTTCACTTATTTTTACTTTATATCTTCATATCTGAATACAACTTGATTTAATGTCCAAGCTGTCCTTTTCCTTCTGCATCTACAGAATTCACACTGGATCCCCATATTAATAGAACAACTTGCTGGACCATGCAAAGAGGCCATTTAAAATATTATTTGAAATAATAGCAGGGTATAAACATTTCCATTTCCTATTATTTATGATGTCATTTAAAATATGGCGCTGTGATGTGACTGTGGCCTATTGTGCGCCTTGAACGTAATTATTATAATGCGATTAGGCTTTTCTTTTAATGGTTGTTTTGTCCTTAATTTTCTACATACGGTACAAATCTCATTTTTATAAGGTTAATTAGAATTACTCCGTCTGGGACACCAGCATTCTTGTTATTTAGGATTTTTAACCGGATTATGATGAGCGCTTCCCATTGTTCCTTTGAAATAACAGACAACCCTGCACATCTTCCATTGGAGCATCTTGAACCTTAAGTTTACAAGTCGGACATTAAGACATGACCAAGTGACCCGATGGTATCCCGGCAGAACTCAGTGGCTAGTGGATGAGACGGTCAGTGTCTTCCGTTGTTTCTTACATCTTGGTAGTTGTAGGGTGGACTAGAAGTAAGCCAATCATTCCATGATAGCATAGATAAGGTAGCCTTTTTATAATAGTGTATAAAAACAAGCAACTCTAAAAGATTTAAGCAACACGTCACAGCCTTTCTTTGAGCGTTAGAACTGTAGCTACTACTTCAACGTTGTGTTTATCGTATGGCATGTGCATCTTCACCGGAACCCATAGTCCATCTTAGAGGTTACTAAAATTATCTCCCACTGTTTCCCTATTGGTTAGCAATGATTCCATGCTGAACAAACAGACCAGCAGCCATGGGAATGCCTCTGTCCTGGGGTCATAGCCCTCAGCAATTCCCGGTCTCCTTCCAGCCTGAAGGCTGAATGCTCGCCTGTTTGCAGATGGTGGCCCACATGGCTACAGCCTGTCTCTCTTGCAGGGAATCTTCTTCCCATTCTCCTAACCAAGATCACATTGCATCATCCACCACTTATAACAAACTGAAAAGTCACTGTCTTCTGATTTCAACGTAACTTTATTATATAGCCTGTATCAAAAGTTGGTCGAACAGACCATTTCGTATGTACGTAGGCTTTGCAGGTCATACACTTCTGGCCCATCTCTTCCTGCTCACTTAGGGCAAGAGCAGTGGTAGCCATCACACAAAAGAAAGCACCTGACCGTGCTCTAAGAAGACCCTGGGTAGGAAGACTGAAATTAGATTTTGCTCAGTGCTGAGGGCGAAGCCAACAGCCTCTTTCCCATGGAGCTACATCCTCAGCTTTGAGACCTGACTTTTGCCTGTTTCTTATGTTACACAAACCTCAGTTTGCTTTTCATTTTCTCAGTGATTTTTAACAACAGTTCTAATGCATGAGAATCAGCAGTGCCTTCGATATCCCTCTAAGCATCGTTTGCTAATCCGGGGTTAATGTGGTGGAGTGCCAGGCTGCAATTCTGGAGAATGAGGAGGCCCTGTAGGAACGAATGCAGATTGTATTGTTTATCAAAACAAGGAGCAGAATCTCATTATGCCTTTCTAACACTGCTAATTTTTAAATATTTTAATATACTATTAACCTTCTAGGATATAAATTACAGTCTGTGAGTCATAGGAAAGCCCATTAGCGAAGAATGTGGGTTTCACAATAGCACTGTGACCACTTGGACTGTCTGCTGCCGGCCATATGTTACTTTAATATTACTTTATTTTCGGTAAAATTTAAATATGAATGTATTACCAAATGTAGGAATATAGGTAGTTTTGCTTTTCTCTGATAGGAACCCATTCCCATTGCTTTTAAGCTATTCGTGTTTCTTGCAGTCAAGCAAAAACATTGCTTGCCCTTTGCAAATTTCAGATGGCTGTGGTTATTTCTTTAATCCTTCCCTCTTATCGCTGAATAAAAACAACTAAAAACACTCTTGTCAGCTCCTCTGAGGGTTTCTGATTTTTCCTACCACAATGTATATTTATATCTATATCTACATATATATATATATATATATATATATATATATATATATATATACACACACACACACTTTTGGGTATACAGTGAGGTGGCCATAGTTTTTATTGGGCACATATTATCTCATGCTATTTATTCACAACCCATACTGGAATATTTGTGAAATTCTTAGAAAAAATTATTGGTATGACTCTTCGAATGCATTCTAATTTTCAAGATACAAACATTTTCCCAAACCCTTACAGTTTCCAGGAAAGGAAAAGTATATCCCATGCCAACAACAGCAGTCAATACGTCTTTGTACTTTTCCACACGCACGCTGAAAGCCAGTACGGAATGACTCAGGACCTGTGACCTTGCAAAGGACGTCCCCAAACGGTGGTTACAGAATCACTTCGGCAAGTTCCAGCAGGATAAAGATAGTTGCCAGATAGGCTGCGGGACCCTTGCGCTCTTCCTTGCTGACTGCCGGAGGAGGTGCTCCACCAGGACGAAGGAGCAGATGAACATCCTAGGATCCAGAGAAACTTCAGGCCCAGACGGGAAAGCCACTTCCCAGGATCGGGTGCAGGGAATCTCAGGGAAGTGGGGTGCCAGGCACAGGAAGCAAGCAGGACATGGGGTGAGGGAAGGAACATTTCTAAAATCATAGAGTTGTCTAATAGGTTTGCCCACGTGGGCAAGAGTTTAAGAACGGGGAGGCTGCTGTTCACTGTTCTCATTGCATGGTAAATGAGACAGGCCAATACAAGCATGGCTACTACACAGCCATCAAGAGCTGTTTCTTGCTATTATTTTGAACTTGGAAGCTTTCATTGTTCGAGGAGGTGGAAGTAGAATTTAATTCTGATCATATCAGAAAATTCCATTAAGAGTGTCTTAGAAGAAATCACCAACACATACACACATGGAAAGGGATGTTCAGGTTGTGGGAAGGCTGTAAGTCAGTTCATCTGTTTACACACACATGTGCACACACACACACACACAAACACATGCACCTCATGACAACCATCTCTACCCCTGCACACCACAGTTCTATCTGTGTTCCTGACTTTGTCTTCATCCTAAGATCCTAGAGACTAGATAGCTACCAAGAACAACCACAGTCTCTTCAGGATTGTTTACTCTGGATTCAGGGTCGAGGAAAAGAGAAGAAAGAGGTAGTGAAGGAAGGATAGAGAGGAGGAAGGGAAACACACAGGCACACACACACACACACACACACACACACACACACACACAGAGGGTGTGTGGAAGACGCGACTCTTCCTGAACCAGTCAGTAGTCTTGGTGATCATACTGGGTTATCTGACCTTTCCTGTACCCATTGCTGTCTAGGTGACTGCCTTTACAGAAAGCAGCCATACGTCTGCAGCGTACCGCCCCCCCCCCATCTGTGCTTTATGCGCTAGAATCCAGTTCACAAGCTTCAGGCAAGAGGCTGGAGGTTGAGGAAACCCACACAGAGACAGACCAACACACAGACCTCCAATTGCTGCTACAAAAGCCTTTTTTTATAGCACCATGGAGGCTTAAATACCCTGCAGTCAATGGCCAACAGGTGAAAATCCCATCCTCTGATCCTCTAGGCTAGGCACAGCTTCTAGTAACTTCAATTAGAAGGCTCTAGACAGGGAAGAGCAGCTGAAGGCCAGGACTCATTTGGTCTCAACATAGGTCTCCAGTGGAGGCTGAAGCAGCTTCCTTCAGGACACTTGTGCCCTACAGTAGAGAGCTGATCTTTGAAGACCATCTGAAGTTCTTCTGGAGATATATAAGAGAGGCATGCGCACTGAGAGGTAGAGAGGTAGAGTGGCCCCTAGAGATGGGCAGCGAGGACGCCTTATCGGTACTTTCCTGGTCTTGCAATCTTGCTTCCAGATTATTGACTGTAATTTTTGGAACCAGATCCGCAATAAGTCATTAGGATGTTAATGTATTACGATGTGCCTTCCATGAGTATTGCCTGATTCACTGCCATCTGGTCAGGCAAGAGACACATTATACAAAGTTAAAATCGAGGAGAATTAGATGATGGGAGAAAAATGTTACATAAAGGAAGGTCTTTAAATTAAAAACAAGCTAAAACAGAGTTATACCAGTGGAGGTGTATATTAAGATGCCTTTTGCTATATTTATGTAAAATATAAATAGTGTTTCCCAGCAGAACGTTGAACAGTTAATTATGCTTCAAATAATTTTCCTTTCCCAGAATGCCTAATTCCTTCGTAATGGTACTATGGATTATTTGCTATTTAATTTTTTTATTATCTATCTATCTATCATCTATCTCTATCTATCATCTATCTATCCTCTATCTATCTATCTATCTATCTATCTATCATCTATCTATCATCTTTCTGTCTATCATCTATCTATCTATCTATCTATCTATCTATCTATCTATCTATCATCTATTTATTTATTATGTTCTGGGGATTGGAGTCAGGTCACCAAGCTTGGCAGTAGGTGCCGTCACCCACTGAGATGCCCTGCAAGGTTATATTGCACACTTTCCTGTGCCAAGCCTTCCACGCCATGGCCTTGCTTCAATTCCTTTTCCAATCTTCATCACTTGCAGTTCAGATCGGTGTCGCTTAATTTCATGAGAATTGAAAACAGAAGCAACTCCAAATGTAAACACCTTTAAAAAAAATTATATAGAAAACATCAGCTCTGTATGCTTGAACAAGACTAAGCTGCCGTCCTGTTGTTTCTTGGAGCTTTCATGTTCTTGAGTATCCTTTTGTCAACACTCAACTTTTCAGCTCCTGTTTGAGTCATCTGTCGTGTGTTGGCCTCATGACTCCTCTGCACAAACCGTGCATGCCGTCCTCCATACCCCAGGGGAATTTTCATTCCCATTAAACCTCTGTGCTCGTGACTGGCATTATCAAAGTTTGGGAGAGAACGACCAAGATATTTGTGCCAGAGGATGAGTAGATCCTAGTATTCTCTTTCTACAGTCTCGTGACTGAAGGGGATTTTTTTTTTTTTACCTATTTTAGATTTGAAAGTCAATACAAAATTTATATTATCTTTGAAGAAAGCTTAACATTTTTGACATTACTACCTGGCGACCTGGGACAGGAACTGACCTCCCGGCTTCCACCTGCCTCAGGTGGGGTGCTCCGTGTGAGCTGTCCACTTGACACATTGATGTAGTTGTTTCTGTGTTCCAAGTGGTCAAATGCGATACTTCTCTGACCTCCACAGAAGGAGAGAATGCAACATGCTTCTGCCTTGATCCTTTGTTCTCATCGGAATGTAGATGCCTGGCCCCTTGATGAGGGCTTTAGATTTTCTGTCTCAGTGCAGTTAAGTTAGGGATGGAGGTTAAATCTGAAATGTTTAGAGTCATGCCAATGGGCACTGCTTCGAGGGGCAGAACAAAGAGAATTGGCTTGATTCATCCTCATGAAAACAGTCCCTCGGATCTTCAGAAACCACACCACTGTGGCGACTATAAACTCCAGGGGAACACAAAGAGGAGCCATTCTCCTCTCGTTCGTTCTCTAAGTGCATATGTTACCCCGCCACGGTGTGCCTGTGCAGGAGAACGCAAGCGATAAGGATGAAAGATTCTCTTCGGTACCTCTCCGCCATCCAGGGCCAGTTTGTCACGCGCCGAATCATCTGCCATAATTGCCTCTTGCTGCATTTATTTCTAATCTCCCAAAGCTGTTATGAGATAACAGATATGTAAATGCCTTGGAAAGTCGAGCACACCCAACAAATGTTATATGTTATTAGTAATTTAATGCTTGTCTAATAATATGAGCACGGGCGCCGCAGCACTGAGAACTGGAAGGTTCCCCTTTATCGTTCCAGATTGTCACCTAGGTCTGTTGAAACAGAAGCGACTGACCACTCTCTTTGTCTCTGTGCAGATGGCAGCCAGGGAAACGCACCTTCATGTGCACCTACTAATAGTCTGGCTTTGTATCCTGACTCTAAAAATCTGGGCTTATTCTCCCCCAATTTAATGTTTTTGACAGTGAATATTTATACTAAATTTAAATTAAGTGTAAAAGAGCAGATTGATAAGAACACCAAAAACCTTGTAGATCAACCAATAACACCAGCTGTCCAAATTGTTCTCCGGCATCGCAAAGGTTCCTCTCAACTGCATATTTATTGCTGGCTATGTTCCATCCATATGACGTACAAATTTGAGATTTATACTTTAAAACATAATAAGATGGAGCTCTGCCATGCCTACTGGGTGATAAGTAAATGCATACACAACCAATTTGGTTTAAAATCTCAGTCCATAATATTTTTGCATTAATCTCAGGCCATACGACAATTGGGTGTGTGTGTGTGTGTTTTTAAAGATCAAATACTTGTCATTATAGGATGTACAATTTCTCTCTCATGCATTTCTTCCACAGAGTTTCGTCTAACTTCAAGTGGACTTAGTGTCATGAGAGACGCGATAATCTTGCTTTCGTTTCATCTCTTGGCGGAATCCTGAGAAGAAAAAGCCATTTGTTTTGGGGGGACGGACTCTAGGTGATACTTCATTGCCGATAATGGGTCGATATTTAAAACGTGCCTTTGAATCCTTTTACCCTGTTGTGCTCGTAAACCAAAGACTTTGTGAAATAGATCATCAGTGGTTGAAACATGCAGAGTCATCTTGATACACATGTTGACAGTACTTTAACAGGGGACATGCCACGAGCTCAAAAAAAAGTATGAAGCAAGGATTTAGTTGGTAATCAGGAATCAATTAAATCACTGCATGTCTTCTGTCAGAGAACATAATAGATCTAACTCATCTGGAAAAGATGAGCTTTTGTTTTCATCCCTAGAAACCACTGCTTCAGTTACACATGCTTGCTAGGTGACCAAGTATTTCTGAAATCTATTCATAGGTGTTTACTTGATTTTTGAGCACAGCCTTCTGAATACTTATATCTATGTTGTCTAACAACACAGCACAAGGAAGGTGAATGTGGATGGACCCGATTCCTAATTCTAAGAATTTTCAGAATTTATACCGCAAGG
This sequence comes from Microtus oregoni, assembly GCF_018167655.1. Lineage (NCBI taxonomy): Eukaryota > Metazoa > Chordata > Mammalia > Rodentia > Cricetidae > Microtus > Microtus oregoni. Next base: position 38,010,213 of record NW_024543077.1, on the reverse strand, counting down.
TTCTACTGTCCTTAACGAGAGATGACACACAAGTGCCAAAGAATCTACCTTCCGATATCTTGCATTGCCAACCTATCATTCACTATTGCTTGAGCGCAGATGTGAAGCCTTTCTTGTTCTTCATGCTGCATTTTATCAACAATGTTAGCATGGATGGACAAACACACTGGGTTCTTTCCACTTATCTATTTGCAACAATGCCTTCCATTTATTGTTTTCAAGCACATTAATCCAGTCTTCTTCAGACCAATATTTGCTCTTCCTTTTGACCATGGCTTTGTTTTCAGCCAATTGCTATTCTGCAAAATGGCTTCTGAAGTGAGGTGTCTAGAATCCAGGGCAAGAGAAACATCACCTCTCCCAGAAAAGGAAGAGTATTACTTTATGTAGATACTTATGTTCAACTGCCAGAGCTTTAAAGAATGCCAAAACAATAAGATATTCATTATATGTTTATGATATTATATATACTATTATATATTCATGTTTCATATATATATGTTGACGTGTAATATAATAACTGTGACTTTGAATATGGGTGGAGTAGATGTATGTATCATAAAAGTACTGTGATGTTCAAGCTTAGCCTTTTTACAGCTGTTTAGAAAGTTTTAATGGTAGCAGATAAAACAAGAAAATCATGTGTTTAGTGATATTTGATGCTTCCACAGGAAGCTCATAGCTGTAAAGGTAAACTAAAGATTTTTTTCATAAACAGCATTCAAATTTCCATGTTGCTATTTTTCTTTGGGTGTCATTTCCTCCTCCCTCCCCCCCCCCCGAAGACAACAGAGTGTTCATTGCTCAGAGACACTCCTTATCTTGGCCCGTTCCTTTATTGGCCTAACCTGCTGACTAGCTGAACAAAAATACTTCTTCTTTTGTTGTTCGGATTGTAAAATACCATGATCTCCTTATGACCCAAGTCCTTTTATTTTATTTTATTTTTTAATTTTCCTACAACGTGATGTTGACTAATCTTCTTAGACATGACTTCGAGCTTGTATACTTAGGCCATAAAGCAGATTTGAATTCCTCTTCTATAGGCCATGTGACCTCATGGACGTCGGACACCTAGCATGATTTGTTCCTCATTGGTCTTTTATTGAGTCAGCTCTTCCCCATGTCTTCCCACCCAGCCTGCTACGATGAATATGCGCTGTTAATGTGGTTGCAGACAATATTTGGTGTGTGTTATGGTTATTGTTGTTCCTGTTAATGTCATTTTTATGGCTATAGACTTTTGACTTATAATAACAATCACAAAACGAACAGGAGCCAGAGCTGGGTAACTGGAGACTTTTTCTTCTTAACAGCCATTGTCAGCTCGGGAGTGCGGTGAGTAAGGTTCAGTCTCCGTCTCCAAAGAATATGATGTAGGTTCCTAGAGACAGCTCGACTCAAGGAAACTTTCCTTTCCTTTCTCATGCAGAATCAAATAGCACTGCATGTGTTTAAGGCAGGTAGGGATAGATATACATTTCCCTGGTATGAATACAGCCTTTTTAGAAACAAATAGAAAATTCCAGGCACATAGTAAGCATTCAATAAATGATCGAACAAAATTGGAAGTGATTTGGATAGTAAACCTTTTCTAACATGCTTTTGAGTTATTTGAGAGTGTAAGCCGTGAGTTTCATGGAATCCTTCCAAGTCTGAACTGAGCAATAAGAATGAAAATGTCTCTATACGACACTGTGGGAAGACAAGGGGCAGTTCACATATAGTGGTGTATTTTCCAGTCAAATTTGTTAAAATGCGTAGAAGCCTAAAACACGTGCCATCAAAGAGGCATGTAAACTTAATACATAGCTCTATTTTCAATTTAGATCTAATTGCCCATCTCCTAAAAATGACCTAGTATATATTCAATGATGCCAAAAATGATACCATCGGCTCATGACTTTGAAAGCATGGGCATTATTTCCCAGTGCTGACCGTTAGTAATGAGAGACTTGGGTTCTTTCAGCTTCTTTTCTGAAGCAAATGACATGTCCTTGCAGAAATTCTCCAAAAAGTGCCTCTGGCCTGCTCTACAACAGTGCGCAGAACACAGCTAATCTGCATCAGCAAAGATTGAAATGACTCTATTTCTGAATTAACCAAACTTCATGGACCCTGATTTTGAAACAGTGCTCAACAGAAATAAGCATGAGCAGTAAGTTTGTGCTCACATGCTATCCTAAGTGGCAACATGGTCATATTGTTCATCTGGATGAACATAACCAAGGTTGAGATTATTCTTGGGCCATCTCAAGGGTTAGACCAACAACCCTCTTCTCCCCCGCTTCCCCTTATCGCTGATACAATTTAAATAATTCTAAGTAAAGATCTTCAAGCTCATTGAGAGTCTTGCAATTTGTGTTTTGAGTATCTGATTTTTAAGTTGCCTGGAAACAGTACCCTAAGCATGCATCTCAGCACGTTCTAGAAGATTATTTCTTGAAAGAATTTGGTCAGGAAGAACTAGAGTCTAGAACATGACTGCCCACAAGGACTGTGCATTGCTAAGTAAGAGTTTGTTACTACTGTTATATAATGTAGCAGCTTTAGATCCAAATCAGGGCCATTTCTGTCCTGAACTAAAGTGGAACCTGACCACGGACGCTTGTTGGTAAGTGGGTAGATAGAAACTTTGAAAATTGCAGTGTCTGACAAGTGTGACTTTATAGTCGATTTTTAAAAAGTTGATTCCCTTTTCCTAGCGCAAACATGAAGTATAAAAAATATAGTGGGTGGATATTAAAATTATTTTGTGGCTAACTTATTTTCTCATGAATCTGACAATTATTTGGACATCCAAATTTGCTATCAAATTTTTGGTTTTTTAAATATGTGAAAATTTAATAGTTATTTTAAGACCTGCAATTATATTTATTACTTAACTCAATTTAATTTATTGGGTTGGAAATTTAATTTATTGGATTCATGCATGTTTAAATCACCATACTCAGAACCGTGTACTGACTTTTGAGAATGAAAATGAATTGTATAAAAATTTATTGCCTGCTTTAAAGCGTAGTTTGTAATATTTTCTAAGGTACAGCATTTTTCTTTACTTTTCATAAGATAGAGCAAAATATAAAAAATACATTCAAACTTCCTTTTGTATTGAATCAGGACATGTTTCAAATATAAACAGTATTGAACCACATACATTAAACATGGCTTTTATTCCTTCAGTAAACAAAATATAGATAAGCTAATTGGGTAGTTATTTTGATAGGGTCAGAGATTAATTATGTTTACTTGAAAACTGCTTATATTATTACTTTGAGTGTATGAAGCAACAAACAAACAAAAATAGGATTAGACTCCCAGTGTGGACCCACCCTGAGAGGAAGGAGGTATTTTCTCTCGATTTGGGGATGCTTACGACTTGGACGGTTCCCAGTTTTCATCCTTCTCCCATTCCTGGAACATCAATCATTTTCCACATGGCACCTGGACCTGAAACGAGGCTTCAAATTAATATATGTTAAAAATAAAAATTTAAAATTTAAAAAAGCTCCCCAAATGTTTCTTGGTTTATAACAAGGGAGACGAAAAGGGAAAGCTTTTTATGTATTCTTTTTTTCTTTCCCTGAGTGATTTCTCTCTGCCACCCAACTTAGCCCTGCCAGAAAGCCATTAAAGCCTTACCGCTTACCACACGTTCTGAGCAGCGTGTTTGGTTTGTGGGGCTAGAGCTGTATGCTTTCTTCCCTCTTTCTTTGATGAGAATCGTAGTTCAGTTCCCCCATAAATGCTAGAGTTTAATAAATCATTATACAAGTAAATTACATCGTTTTCTCTCCCACGTTCATGAGATGTTTGTACAGACAGACGCCTGTAACCCCACTATTGCACTCTTCCCCTTTGAAGATCATGGCTGTTTCTCTCTTCCATGGACTTGCTACTTGCTGAGTAAAGGCTAAGCCTGTGCGGGAAGGCTCCATCTTCTCCGAGTGGTAGAATTCTCCTATTTAATTCTCATATTAATATTAGAGAGAGAAGATGAATGTATTAAGACGTGCTCACTTTCTTAATATCCAAACTCAGGCTCCAGCTGGGGTTGAAGCTCCATCTTAGGTTGATTGGCCTGTTTAGCATGCGTCCCTTTTTCACTACTGAGGAAAAATAAAAAATTCTGAGGGCCCGAACCAATGCTGTCAAATAAACAATAAAATACTGTGTTTCATAGACCCACTCTGAGCATTCACATGCTTAATATATTTAATGCTTTGCCTTTGACGTTAGGAGTAGTAGCACTAAAATTCATTTATAGATAATATAATGATAAAACTACTATTAAAATAGTGTCTTTAGAATGTGACAAGTGTTAACACTGAAAGAAATAATTGACATTTATTGAGTGCTTGCCATTTGGCAAACTGTTTTTACATATATTCTTTTACCGACTTTTTACAAGATTGCTTCAGAATTAATGCTCATGTCTTTGGCTTTACATAAGAGAAAGCTGGTAACCCTTAAAGACTAAGGAATTCGGGCAGGCCCACAGGCCCAGCTACCCTCGGAGTGGGGAAGGAATTCTGAAAATTCAAGTCCAATCAGAGTTGGAGAGTGAGTTGAGGGCCAGCCGGGACAACTCTGGGAGACGCCATCTTCAAACACAAGGTAAAGGGAGAGGGGAAGGGACACCTTGAAGACAGATCTCTTGCCCACCTGAAACAGGTCCTGGGTTCAGTCCCCAGGACCCCCAAATTAACATTTATACAATCACTCATAATTTCTACAGCCAGAAAGGAGGGTCGACACTTAAGCTCTGTGTCGTTTTTGTATCTGCCTCCTTCTTTTACACTTTGGAGAAATCTCATCTAGTTCTTCCATATTTAGACACAGGGCAACTGAGGCAGGGAAGTTACTGTGACTCATTCCGGATCAAGAATCTGGGCTTTTCCCACTGCGCTGTTGTTGGATAACCTCAGGCCGATGTCAGGCTTACATAAGTGAATGAACGGTGGGAGGGAAAATCAAGATGGGATGCTCGCTGCTGGTCAAGAGTCAAGTCAGCAGTCAGGAGGTCAGGGGCCCCTCTTCTGTCTTTGACGACCGGTGTGAGTTGTTTGGATTGTGAAAAACCGATTCTCCATGCTTAAAACGCAAGTCTTAGTAAACTTCCGGACACAGAGTTGCTGCAAAATCAAATGGGCTCATCCACGTAAACACACGCAAAGGATGGGACATGATATACGGTAGGTGATTTAAACCCCGGGATAGTGTGAATGGAGACACACACTGTGCAAAGCCAGCAGAGCCCAGAAGTTGAGCTGTATGACGCTCGCCCTTCGGGGATGTGAGAGATGACACGACATTCAGTTTTCCTGGGCAGAGAAAAACCAGCTAGCTAGTAAACTCCAGTCAACTTTGGTCCCCACACAATAGAAGCTAAGGAATTACTTTCTGGGTGGCTCAGGGCATCTCCTGAAGTTAGGATAGGCGGTCCTGTTGGAAAGATTCATTTTTACTTAATATTATAAGATTAAAAGCTGACGTTGTAGAGAAAAGCGTGGATTCTCTCTTCTATCAATTTCTGTGAGTTTGTTTAGGAAAGTGGGATTGGGGGAAGTTCATGAGCTGGGAGTGAAACAGGTCTTATTCTGGAGCTCCTGAAGCGTTTGTTTCTCTCGGGGAGAAGCCCAAGAACAGGAATGAAACCCACAAGCACAGAACAGGTCAAATTAAGTGGCTGGGAATGGATAGGAAAAAACGGGGAGAGGCACACACCAAACAGAAGAGGGGCAAACACAGGCTAACACGCAATCTATCGGTTTTCCATTTAAATAACACGGCATATTTCTTTTGGAGAATCCTGGGGCGTTTTATGTAGTCCCTAAAAAAAAAAAATCCCATTTGAACTTGCAAGGCAACATGATGCTTTAGAATAATTCTTACTTCCAAAGTTCACCTATGTTTGGTATTGTTTGTCTCTGCAGGGGACTTCTGGTAAAGAAGGCTGTCTCTTTTAATATCTGACTCCCAGGCTTGCACGTTCCGACTAATCCTATAGACAAAGCATGCTAGAGAGTGGGGACTTTGCTCCTAACTGCCAAGCCACGCTGCTTCTTGAAGAAGAGGAGTGTATAAAGCTGTCATGCACACTTTGCTTGATAAATCTAGCAACTTCTAGTGCACAGAAAGCTGAAAAAGCATTTTAAAATATGGTTTATGTCAGTCTTTATTTTAAGTATAGAATCTCAGGTTCAAGTCGTAGCTCCTATTGAACCCGAAGTTAAGTCTTCGTCTAAAGGGGTAAATGTGAACAGACTTTGCCTTCCTCTGAGCTCAGACTGCAAACAATCCCTGCTCTACCCTAATGTGTCTTCATGGCCCCTCTTGTCTAGCAGGCTCGTCGCGAGCGCAGTTTTTGAAGCTCCATCAATCTATTAAACATTAGACAGAAGGTTTTAGGAAACAGGCCATGTGTATTGTGACGTACAGTCCTGGAAAGAAAAATGATCAATCTGTGTATTTGCCTTTTAACTAGTTGTAGACAAGTTGGCCACATCCTTGGCTCATTAATGAATTCTGTCATATCCCATCTCCACTGCTCTCTTATTATATGAATTCAGATCTCCGCTTGGCAATAAAGAGAGAGTCACTGATTTAAGTTTCTACTTTCAAGCTAGGGCTCATCATCCCTAATAATCAAGAGACTGAATACCATAAGGGCAAGGAAAACAGTCTTTCAAAGTGATTTGTAAGGTGTAACTTGAGCTAGACTTTTGAAGGGATTTTCTCTAAGATATGCACAGAGTTCCATTCTTGCAAATGTTTCGACTCACTGGCTTTGCCTTTCTGCACCTTTTTGGAACCACTTTTACTTAAAAAAGAAAGAACACAATCCAAATGTATGCAGGAATTTAGAGCATTATTGGAAACATAGAGAACGTTTATATTTATTCATGAATGATCTTAAGCCTCAATTATGGAAACCTTGACCAACACCAATGCAGGTATGCAGGACATTTGATTTCTTACCAGTTTTCAGGAAGTTAATTGAAATAGGCCCTCAAGGCTCAACTCTATTTCCCTGACAGTGTCTCTACTGAAGTTTTTCTAGAAAACAAGGCTACTTTCCTTAGCATCTGGTCCCTTTTATCTGGCACATTGATTCCTGGCTTCTTTTTATCTAGGACAACCTATTTATAAATCAAATATAACCACTCAGATAGATCCCTCCGTTACTAGCGACTTTCTTATGTTTAAATTAGCCTTACGGATGCTCAAGTTTTCTTTAATGGCTTGCGCTTTAGAATTTAGAGACATCGTGCCTTGGACAATGTGAAGAGAACAACGAATGAACATATCTTTAAAAAATAAAAATTAAAATGCATATATTCTCAACATTTGAAATGGAAATTACAGTGATACTCTGAAATATGGGTGTTAATCTGGACTAGATAGTTATCTACACTACAGAAATGTGTGCTTTTTCTCAATTGGACTTTTTTAAAAAAATTATTATTATTTTACTAAAAACTAACAGAAAAGTACCAGCAATGATCCATTTGACTTGTGCAGATTTTATTTTTCTGTATGGTGAATTTCAAAATCCCTTGTTTCCCTGGTTGCTGTGTTTCCGTTATCCTTTTCCCAAAGGAAGGCACCTTTGCCTGAGGATGATTCTTCCCTGAGGAATTGATCTAAGAACTATACCACTTTTTTTTTTACAGCATACCTTCTAGGAGGGAAGGGAAAGAGGAAACGACCGAGCAAACAGCTGCGTGATGAACACTTCCCCCTGTTGTCATGTGTCTGAAAGCTCTCTAACAGACAACGTCTGACGGTCACTGTCCATGGGATCATTGCCACCTGCAGCAGAGGACCAGCATCGGTCCACAGAACTCACGTCTGTGAGTACACAGCAGTCACCTAGCACCGTGGAGTGGTCTCTGAGCTCCCGGACTTCAAACAGGCTTGACCACCAGGATGACGCAGGGAATTCTAACAGACAGCCTTTCTCCCAAATGTTGGATTTAGTCTGTGGATGAAAGTCCCTACCTGGAGGAGAGAAGGGAAGAGATTCCTCCCACTCAAAACGGATCTACAATAGCAAGGGAAATATTGCATCAATATTTCAGTCCATTAGGCTATCATTGGTTATTTGACTCTTCCTTCAAGGAGCATAGCTTCCCGTCCAGTCCTTGGGGTTTGCCTTACAGAGTTCTCAGACTCTTTGCCACTTCAATTGTAGCAGGAGGTGTCTGTACGAGTCTACTCTGTTCCATTTACAGGAAATCTGATCAGCTATAGGCTTAGACAGTTTCTACAGGGTGGCAAGTGTAATCCAAGCAGAAGCATAATTTTATATGCATTAGCACAACGATATGTACATAGATCTTGTTTCTAAGTGAAGGCTAAAATCACTTTATTTCCCGTCTATTTCTGCAATGCACACCACACTGTTTTTATTTCCCATCTATTTCTGCAGTGAACACCACACTGTCTTTATTTCCCATCTATTTCTGCAGTGAACACCACACTGTCTTCATTTCCCATCTATTTCTGCAGTGCACACCACACTGTCTTCATTTCCCATCTATTTCTGCAGTGAACACCACACTGTCTTCATTTCCCATCTCTTTCTGCAGTGAACACCACACTGTTTTTATTTCCCATCTATTTCTGCCGTGCACACCACTTTGTGGCCTTTTTGTTTCAACCACTTTTTCTTCTAAACTGCTTGGAGGACTGAGGCGGCAGGCAAGCTTTCTCCCCAGAGAAAACAATCTTTACTCCTCAACTTACTGATGACGGCTTATTTACTTCAGCCCTGGCATATAATCTCCATGGCACTTAAATAATGACTCTGCCTTTGAATGCGTGACTTTCAAGTCCTGATTTTATGCACCAAACTCACAGCTGTTGTTTCATCCTTGACATCGCTGTTGATTTGGTAAGAAGAACATTCGGGATTTTTTTCTTTTATCAAAACAAACAAAATTCCACTTTCAGAGGTTCTGCAAGCTGTCTGTGGCGTTATCAGATGACAAAACCCAGAATCTCTTGTGAGCAGAACTTACCTTCTGAAAGGAAAACATGAAAGAGAATACCCTTACACCAAACAAGACTCAGCAACGGTTTCACTGAATATGGGGTAGTACGGGGGTTTTGTTTCTCCAGAGGTTTGTGATGCTGTTAACCTTCGCTAAATGCCACAGGCAGGAAAGTACCTGAAGTGGGAAGGGCACAGGAGTTAGCAAGGCCAGGGGTTCACTCACTTGATTCAACTGAACCTACAGGGCAGACACAGAAATCAGAAAGCCTGCCCTCCCCGGGAGACTTCATATCTGTACAGAGGAGATAAAAAGGGTCCAGTTGGGCAGCTTTAGCAATGTCTCATGTTGACTCAACTTTTTCATCCTGGTCAGTGTTCTGTAAGGCCAAAGTCCTACATGACTCCCCCATGCTACGAAACTCCTTGTGTTTATGATTTTATTAGATGATAGTGAGAGTTGGTTTTAATTATTTCTTTTACTTTTTGAGATTATAATATAATGACAACATTTCTACTTTCCCTCCAAATCCTCCAATATACCCCTCCTTGCTCCTTTGCAAATTCATAATCTCTTTTTTATTATTTATTCTTCCCCTCTTTCTCTGTCTCTCCCCTCTCTCTCTGCTTCTGTCTCTCTCATAAATACATCAGCACAATCTCTTCAGTCGATATAATGTTATTGTATAAATGTGTCTAGGGTGAGAAATACACACACACACACACACATTCTTGAGGAGGATGTTGTGTTGAGAAGTTCATCAGAGTTGCTGTTCTATAAGATGGTGACTTATTCCGCTGGTTCATGTACTGCAAAATGAGGTCATAGAGAATTAGATATACTCACAGCTCTAGTGGGAGTTAAGTAAATATCTTTTATTTTATCATTCTAGCAATTTCCTAATTAAATAAAATATTCGAGCATTATAATCCCTATGATAAATAATTTTTCCTCTCTCATTGAAAAAATGTAGTAATAGAAAATAGTATCGTTTAATAAGAAATTGAGGCATAAGGGGACAATCATAAGAACATCTGATTTTCATGCTCCTCTTACTCAGTTCTGTGCAAATTCTGCTCAGCTTCCTCTGAGGACACAGAAGGAATCAGGTCACATCCAAGCACACTAGATTTTTCTTTTATAAACTTGAAAACAAAAATGGAGGAGTTCCTGTCATGCCAGTGATGCAGAATATAGAAACCGAGTGAATCATCATGGGTTTTCATGATGACACAGCCCCTTCCAGCTTGAAAGAGTCAAGGAAAGCAGGTCCTCTTCGTTTGCTCTTGACCTTTTCAGTTAGATGTGAGATATCCTGTTTAGTGATTAGAGACATTGGAGTTGGCCAATGAGCTGCTAGCAACAATGTAACACGCATGCACACACGTGTATGCACTCATGATAGAATGTTGCAAGGTCACTGAAGTCATGCTGCTGAGACCGTCATACTGCTTGATGCTTCATCTGTAACGTCAGTAGGCGCCACCTTCTCCTCAGTTTCCACCAAACCAGACATTCCTCTCGTCTGGCAGTCCGCAACTGATAGCCTCTTGGTTGAAGACTTGGTTCTGAGATTAGCAGGAGTGCCCTTCTTTGGCTCCCTCACAAGACTACAACCACCCAACTCAAAATGGCTAGGTAGGAAGAAGGGGAAAAGCCACAGACTGGGGTGTGGGCTACACACTTCATGGTGAAATATTGAAAGTGGAAATACCAAAGATCTAGGTGAAATCAGACACTAAAAATCTATTGTGTGTATATGGAAATTGGAAATTAGAAAGCATTTAAAAAGTTTTTGCTTTAGGGTTTTGAGTAGAGGTGAAAATGTGTACAGCCTTCTTGAAGATAAAGTTTGGCAAATTATACTTGTTGTCATTTTATATGACAATATTCTTCCCTCATTCCTATTTCTCTGACTGCAGTCTTAGAATGGACCCAGATTTATGCGCATCCTTCGTTACTACATCAGAATTTCCAACCTGCATAATTTGGTACGATGATTTGCTCACACGATAAGACCAGAGAATGAACATACGATGAGATTTATAGCAGATGAAGTGGTTGTGTGTGGTTGTTAAGTGTTGGGACCAATTGAGTCCTGGCCTTCGGCTGCTCTTCCCTGTCTAGAGCCTTCTAATTGAAGTTACTAAAAGCTGTGTTTTGCCTAGAGGATCAGAGGATGGGATTTTCACCTGTTGGCCATTGACTGCAGGGTATTTAAGCCTCCAAGGTACTATTAAAGAGGGGCTTTTGTACCAGTGATTGGAGGTCCGTGTGTTGGTCTGTCTCTGCGTCTGTATTCTCAACCTCCAGCCCCTTGCCTGAAGCTAGCAAACTGGATTCTAGTGCATAGAGCACAGACAGGGAGGTGGGGTGGGGGGTGTCGGTGCATGGCAGTTAAGTGGGTCTCCAGGTTTTGTGGGATTAAACCCGCTTCTCCTGATTCTATGAAGCACACCAATGGTTCTGTCCTTCTATGTGGAAGAAAACAACATCAAGCTAAGAATTTGGTGGCGATCAGAGGACGACTTTAAGGAGTCGATTCTCTTCTTTCATCGATGAGTCCCTGCCATCAGGTCTGCGTGGCAAGGGCTTTTATATGCTGAGCTATCACGCGAGCTCAATTAAAATTTTAAAACCTGTTTCAGTAATAAATTAGGAGCCAAATCTGTATATCCCCAATTATTGACAAAACCATTTATAAGAAACATCCATGACTTTTGTCAGCAGCATAATTAATCTATAAGAGGCTTAATAACATAGATTTTAATGGGAACCTGGGTGGTCCAGGTAGACAGAGGACAATCTGCAAGAGTTAGTTCTTGCTACCATCATGTAGGCTCCAGAAATCCAACTAAGGTTGTCAGACTAAAGACCCTTATGCCGAAACAATTTTATAGACCTTCTATTTCTCATCTTAGGCAGGTCTGGGTCCTTTATAGATATCCCACATCATTCCTTTATATTTGATAGTTTTAAAACTTATTTATATTATTCCTTTGAACTTCATACTGTCTAGTTGGCTTCCACTATCATTTTCATCCCATTCCTTGGTAATGCGGACAGTTGCATAGAACTTCAGGATGGAGTTTACATGAACCAACAGTGGGGACCAAATGTGCAACTTTCCCAAAACACAGAGCACTGCTTTCCTCTCTCACACATCTGGCAATGCAGAATGGTCTTCACAGGCCATTCAGAGAAGCCAATACGGTCCTAGAAACTGCTCAGGACTCATCGATGCACCCCGTATGGCTGGTCACATTTAAACTGAATTTTTCGGTCGCATTCAAATTGTGAATGAAGAATTAAAAGTGAGATCACTCACTGCAAAGCAGAGTGACTGTTGCCTGAGCAGGTGATAGAGGCGCAATGTGAAGAAGTGGACATCAGGGCTGTCTGGAAACCAGCTAGCTTTTCCTTTAAACTCCTTTCCTGAAGGCATTTGGCTCTTTATATCGTTTATATTCCTAATGGGTTGTGAAATACTGCTGCCTAAAATTATATAATTTTATTGTCATTTCCCTGATAACCTTAATAAGATTTTATAGTTAGTTTATCAAGCGTATAACACCAACATTTGTAAGTCACTTCTGAATAAGGACATGCCATTACCCCAGGTGGCTTTTAAGAGATGTCTTATTATTCAAGTTCAAGGAAGAGTGATTATGGGATACTAGTATTCACCAACATTGGAAGAAATAGAAGCAGAAATTCCCTGAGTTGCCTGTGCTACCAGACTCCGGCAAAGGAAACTGGGATTTACCTTTGTGAAGTAGACAAGGCAAAGAATAAAAGTAGAACAGGAAGGGTCAGAAAAAAAATGGCAGGATGAGGAAGAATTTCAGGGCTGCGATGGTACCCAGAGATGGTGAGACTATGGACTTGGAGCTTTAAGATGCTAAGCCACATTCTGAGTGCTCAGAACCGGAGAGAGAGAGACAGAAAGACATTGTGTACCCATGAGCTTGTACAATTTTACATGCCAGTTAAATATGTCATTCAAATTAAAAAACAAACAAACAAAAAATGAAGTGTTGGAACTTCGTAACTCCTTGTCTTCTCTCATTCCATATTTTATTAACTGACTCTTCCCCATCCCCCCACAATTAAAGGTTTAAAACTTTCAATTAAATTTATTTTTCTTGGCAGTACCTCTAATTTGTGTCTTAAATATCATTTTCCTAAACAAAATAGTAAATGTATCATGCTTTTATTTCCCTCCTCTCTTTGTACAGCCCCACCTAAGCTTCCCATTGAGAAGCTGAACCGACTAGGATTTACATGACCGCAGATTGACTTCTGGGTCAAGACCATTTGTCTTCAAAGCTTAACTCGCAAAGACTCCTTGCCTATGTTCAGTTTTGCTGTGGGGAGTGGTTTCAGGTCTATTTGTTCAACAGATCATTTTAATGTCCCATTCAAGAGCACCGACTGCTCTTCTTGGTTAATACTATTTTGAGTTTTTTTCTCTCCTTACTTCCAAAATTTATGGGTGTCTCATTGCTTTTATGACTTCTTCCTCTTCTGCAATAAAAAAAAAATATTTGCCTCTCTGTTCCATTATCTTTATTTTACCATTACCAATTCCTTTCTTCTTTGATTTAGATACTGGTTCTACTGGTATTCTTTTCTCCCCAATATTGGATCATTTTTTGGTTCTATAGTAACATTTACAGCTAGAGTTTCATGTTAATCTGTGCTTGAATGCTATCAGACTTATTAATATGCTTTTAGGAACAAAGAAGATATCAATACACTAGGCTTGCCTGGTAGCTGTAATAAATGAGAGCTCTGGAGTGAAGGAGAGGCATATTTGAAACCAACTAAGGTTCGCAACACTTTCCACCTAATCTTTGTGGCTGATATCACAATAACGATCCTGATGTCACTTTGGTGGTATCACCCATTCGATTGCCGTCCATGTCACCTCTAACATCGTAGTCTTGACCATGCTGTTTCTCATATTAATATTTTATATATGGATTGTGACATGCCGTCATTTTCAGTTTTATGATTGCTTTCAGTTGCTATCTCTTATTCCATAATTTCTCATAGTTGGTGTCAAGGAAAACACCAAACTTGGCTTTCAGTTCGTGTGTGTGTGTGTGTGTGTGTGTATCATGTGTGTGTGATCATTGTAGGTCTTATTATAAATATTGTTTTCAAAATGAAAGCATGTATAAGCTCATACATAAATCTGTAATAATGCAACAATGAATGATACTAAATAATGTTTAAATAAGTAAATATTTTACAAATGATTGACTTCTTGCCATTTGTCCTCCTGAAAACAAATATAAATTTACAAAATATGCCTTATTGTTTAGAGTCGCTACACATTGACAGCAACACCGGATGTGTGATACAGAGAGAGATACAGGATGCTTTTCCTGAGAGCGCAGCCTTCCCTTCCACTATGGCCCTCCTCCATGACAGGACTCCCCTACAACTATTCTAACACGATGTACTGTTTACCTGAAGGTTCCTCCCCCATTGCAAGTAGCCTCTATTTTGGACAAAATGTGTAGTGGAATATATTCATCATCATTATATCATAGCCAAGCTGCTGCCGTAAAACTCATCTTGCCTGTCTTTCATTCCAACCCCCAATCCCTGACAAATATGGATCCTTCTGTAGTCTGTATGTTTGCTTATCTAGCATGCAATGTAGTTGAAACAGAGAGTGGTGCCCTTTCACTAACTGGCTTTTCTCTTTATAATAATTTATGAAATTGGAGCAAGATATTTATGTCATTGACATAAATGAAGAAACAAAGCTGAAATGGCTAGTTCTACATTTTTAATTTATTATTACCCTATAGAATGTGCTGGTACTTCTAAGAAGTCCATTTCTGAATTGAAGTCTATTTCTGAATTCTTAGAATTCTTAGAAATAATAAGCCTCTTCCTTTTCTTCTTCTTCTTTTCTTCTTCTTCTTCTTCTTCTTCTTCTTCTTCTTCTTCTTCTTCTTCTTCTTCTTTGGTTTTTTGAGACAGGTTTTCTCTGTAGCTTTGGAGCCTGTCCTTGAACTAGCTGTTGAAGACCAGGTTGGCCTTGAACTCTTAAAGTACTACAAAATCAACGAGTCGGTATTTTTTGATTCACAGAGACGCGATACTGACTTTGTGATAGGCTGGATTGCGTTTCTGAAGGAGCTGAAGCAATGGCACGCTGGGACCAGGTTCTGCAACCCACACTTGGAGTCCATACGTGGTTCCTTATGTGACAGAATGTAGCGTTTGCTGAAGGAACTGGTAAGCATACCTTGGCATGACCTCATTTTTGCCTCTTCAACACATCCTTAGACAATTGCCGGATGTATGCCCGACTCGACCCGACATGCTTTGTCTGACCTGTGATAGTCCATATTCTACAATTATGTCGACTTCAGGATATCTCAGGGAAGAATCTTGAGACATCCCTGCCGGGAGACTGGCAGTCCTTTGGACATGAAAAGACTCTCTTACACAAGGGCCCTTATTTACTATATTAACAGAAAACAGAGGAAGATTTGCATTTGGAGTGTTATGGAAAAATCCCCCAAAGTCATCAGTTGCTCCGAGCAACATATTGTGCTGGCTACCATGTGACCATGGAGGTCTACACTCATTAATCTCACAGAAGTGACTCTTGTTGGATGGAGCGAGCCTATTCCAAGAGGCTCATCTGAACAAGCAGAGTGGGGATAGCCTCCTTAGGACTGCAGATCAGAAGTACTTTCTGCTTCTTTGGGACCCTGCCCGTGAATATGGAGAGCCACCAGTCGCTTACCAGGGCTCTTGATGCAAAGTTGCCAAGGCGTTTTTTTCTGGACCGACGCTAAAAGCAGAGATGTCTGGCACTGAACCTTTGCCCAGCACGCACGAGCTACAGCAGCGCACAGAGGCCTGTGACATACTTAAATAAGGTGGCTGGCAGGGTATATTTATTTAGGGACTATCACGAGTCAGAATGGAATTACTCAAAGTAGGTTTCTATTTCCCTCAAGAGGATTCATAGGTGGCCTTCATTTTGGATATTGCTGGCTAGGACAGCTGACTGTGAGTCTCCTCAAAAAAAAAAAAAAATGAAAAAGAAAAAGAAAAAAGAAAAATTGCCTAATTCTGTTTTGTGCTTACTTGGGCTGTCACGAAGTGAGAACAAGATTTTAGTTCCATCCCATGGTAGCCAGGACTGTTGGGTACAAGCAACAAAAAGGGAATTGAAAGCAAGTTGAAGCAGCTGGGGGATGGATTGGGGCAGAAAGGTTGTCAGCTGCAACACTACTGGCATTGTGGGTTGCCGATTCTTTGTAATGAGACTGAGCGCTGCCCTGTGGGTGTTAGCGGGACTCTTCTGAGCAGATGCCAAAAGGACCTCGCTTTTAACTGTGATTATTGACGATGGCTCAGAAGAGACCAAATGCCCCTCAGAAGCAAAATGGTTGCTTGAGGTAACTGACAAATCCCTGTATTGAAGCAGCAGCAAACAAGAAAACCTTCACAATCAAGCAAAAGACAGCTCAGGCAGGCTTATACTCCACCCGCTCAGCAACTCCACGCCAGCTGTGATAATCTGGGTACTGAGGGATTCACCCGAGGCAAATAGGGTGCCCACTACAGGAGAGGAGAGGAGAAAACAGAAAGACGCCAGGTTAGAAAAACAAGCAAATAGTTTCTCAGATTGCAGGCATTTATTCATCAAGTAGGTTCTAGAAACTCCGTGGTAAGCAAACAAATCCTAGCTCACACTTGCAGGCACCCTCTTTCTTCTGACAGAGACTCTTGTTACTTAGCCCTAGCCAGAGCAGTACCAGGAGAGCCTTGAACTCGTAGCATTTGGCCCACTTGATCCTCCTAAGTCCTGGATGGCAGGCGCCAGCCACTATGCCTGGTGCACACATTTGTCAGGTCTTTGTTGTAGTTTTCATTGTGAGTCTGTGAGCTAGTTGCCTAAAACTTTCTAGAAATCAGGGACATAGACGCACAATAAGTCAGCATACATTGAAACAAGTATCAACCCCAGGAGGAAAATCAATCGTATCCGTCATTTTAGTTCTGTTCTGTGCATTTTAAGATCATTTTGGCTTCCTTACATATTGGAAATGAGTTGTTAAGTAGCTTCGTTTATTCACGTAGACAAATAACCAATAATTCATAGTCTCGCCATAGCCCTGGCCCTTGTGGTTCTAGGTTCATTCCCAAGAAATTCAAACTTTTATTCCCTTCCCCCATCATCATTATTAGCCTGAAAAATATCTTGTCAGATTGGTATTAATTATGCCAGCAATCTCAGAACTGCAATGACGCAAGCAGGATGGAACTTGCATTGTTTCTCAAGTGAATGCTTAAATCTAGACCTCTCACTCTAGAGGCCGGCTTTACAGCATTAGGGGATTGGCCACTTCAGCTATCTAATGTCTAAGCCTTTAATAATTGAAACTCAATTGTTATTTTCTAGACAGAATAAAGGAAGAAGTATGAAGAAGAGAGCATCCCTTCCTCTACTGGTAATTCCTAAATTTGTCCAGACTGCCAGTTCTACCTACACACCCTTGACTAGAGATCAAGCACATGGGACCTCTTTCACTGGAAGTTACTTCTTTGATCAAGTAAGAAGAGTGAAAGAGATTGAGAACAGCCTGTGTCTTAATGGACTCATAATCTGGTTGCTCCAGACTTATAAAACAGACCCCATGTCTACAAGAGATAAGAGGTCAGGGACAGAAACAGAGGACTGTCCTGCTCTACTTGAGAAGGAAAGGGTTAATCTGAAGATCCAAGCTAGCAAGAACATGGGAAGGGCACACACATCAAATGTCAGGAGTCATGCCTCTGAAGTCTGGGGACCAATTCCTGAAGGTTTGCCATGAAGACCCATATTGAGTAGTTCTCAATTAGAGATTCTAAAAGTCTGAAAGCTTCTACTAAACACTTTGGTCAAAATGGCCACGTGGATGCTTGGGAGAATTCTGGAAACCTCAGTGACCTTATGTCTACCCAAGAGATATGCCATAGACTCTTGAGAATAAAGTCTGTTCTTCATTTCAAAATCTTACCTGGATCAAGTTCACTGACAAAAATCTACCTAAAAATATGAAAATGTGAATCTGGGAATGTGACCTTTTGGGATAAAATTGATACTGAGTTGAGAGTAAGCAATCAGACGCTGAGGTCTGGTTATCATTTATCCTTGCATTTGACTTACTGGGATCTATCAGAGCCCTGGCAGTAGGCCAGCAATTAACATGCACCACGCTATACTGGCTTCTCAGATCCAGGGCTCATCATTTGGAAGAACACAGAGATTATGGTAGAGGGCGAGAATGCCTGGTGACAGACAGGCCGAGTGTGCTATTAAACTATTAAGAATTACGTAGTTTGAGGGACAAGCTAAGCGCATCATTGACCTTGGGACCCGGGAAAACACCCTACCTTCTTTTGATCTCAGTCAGTTCTTTCACTAAAAATGATATAGAATGCCCTTTCTTGGGCTACTTTCCTTCCGTTGATCTGTTTTGTTATATTTAAAAGTAAATAAATGTGAAAAACGTAATAGAGAAAATTTAAAGCTTATGTGTTTGTATATACTACGCGGTGGTACATATGAGTGTATTTATAGAAAAAAAACAGAAGGATATTGATGTCTGCTTGCCAATAATAGATTTTTGCTGGGACTATTTCAGGTGAATTTATATTCTTTTATGTATATATATTCTACAAAGGGGGTGGATTATTTTAAAATCAATAAATATTTGAATTATTTTTAAAAAATGAGGTAAAGCTTG
This sequence comes from Microtus oregoni, assembly GCF_018167655.1. NCBI lineage: Eukaryota > Metazoa > Chordata > Mammalia > Rodentia > Cricetidae > Microtus > Microtus oregoni. Next base: position 37,991,444 of record NW_024543077.1, on the reverse strand, counting down.
AGCTAGCTAAATATATAGGAAAAGACACATGAAAACTCACAGAAATCTATGCCTAAGATCCGACAAATCCTAACTGTCTTTCGTCTGAAGATTCACAATCAGTATATTATGGTACTCCCCTTGATAGCAGGAAGGGACATCCTTCCCAACACAACCAAATAAGGCCCTCGTGTAAGTGGCTACTTTATTACAAAATATTGTTTCAATATAACTATTTTAAGTAATAAATGAATTCTTTTCTAACTCTTTGGCACTAGTAAGAGTCTGACTAATCATGCATCAGAAATGTGGTTTTTAAAAAAAAAGTCCCAGCTTGCTGGTAAGATATTTCCACAGTAATTTTAAGTCCCTGAATCTAAGGGATCTCCCTTCCCGCTTTGTCTATGGAGGTCTTACTTCACATTTCCCCAGAGACATTGGCAGGCTGTTAATTCCACATGACTTTAATGAATGCTCAAATTCTTGGGGGTGGGGGGAGGAAGACAGCGTGGCAAGAGTTGTAAGAAGGAGTTTGGGAGGATGGTGCATGGAAAGTTGTTGGACGACAGACTAGGCATTCCTTGGTGAACCACCTGCGCTATTCAGCCTGAAGATCTGTCTCCAGGCAGAAAACATGCAGGAGAGGAGGCCCCAGAAAGGGACTGGAGGGAGCTGCTGGTCGACGTGCAGTTAATAGTGGCGAGTTGGTGTAAGGGGATTGTTGCCATATCAACGTTGTATACTTAAGACATTCTGCTGAAACCAAGACAACATTATTAAAACGCTGTAACTTAACTGTGAGTCATATCCAGACTTCGGGGTTGCAAGCACCCAAGTACGGTTTCGGTTCTAACCCTGCAAACGGAATTCCCCACGTTCTAGCTGATACAGATGGCTGAGAAGATACATCCATCAGGATCTATTAGATAGTTTCCCTGTGTTAAATTATAAAAGGGAGTGATTTTGCAAAGGCAGCTAGAAAGGAGAGGAAAGTGCACTTGCTGGTCACCTGCTGTGGGTTGCAGCAGTATCTAGAGACTTCTGAGGATGGAACAAAGCTGGCCCAGTAGGAACCCTGGGCCTCACCTGTCAAGGCTGCTTAAGCTGCTTGTATTTGGGTTGTCCCCAACACGGGGACCTTATGGACCCCACGGCATAGTTATAAATGTTGCTCTTGAGTTAACCCTGCCAGGTATGGCTCTTCCCTGTGACTGGGTGATGAAATGTGTTTGTTATTTAATCCTGCTTTATAACCTATTAAATTTAATGCTCCATGCCTCATAACCTGTGTGATGCCTTTCTGCAATGGCTGTTGCTTTTGGTCTAAGTGCGTGTTCAGTACAGCGCGCTGGCCTCCCCACGCTGTTAAAATGACCACCTATCTAAATGTCATTACTGGTCGCATCGACTTGCGCCTGGGTAGGGTTTAATCTAAAAGGCTTTCGGCCTTTGCGGTTGAATACATAAACGACTCCATCTCGGTGACACGTAGCCTTCACTCGCTTCAGGAGACCCGTTAGCTAACGTCTTCAGTTGCTGTCTTCATTCCTGAGACTTGTTAGCGACAACCACGAAATCAATCACAGTCGCTCCACCTGAGACACTGGTGACCCTGACTCTAGCCATAAGAAAAACGTGGTCCCCATGGGAAAACTCTTGAATCCCCCTCTTTTCCCCTTCTCCTAAGGTTTTCATCGGCAGGAGGTAATGGCTTCTTGATGGAATCAGTTAGAAACGGAGTTGGTGGAACGCTAGCTCCCTGGTTTGCATGCCTCCGTGACTCCATAAAGTTCAGAGAAAGTGCGTTTTGCTTGACATTAAATACCTGTTCCTCCAAGGAGGACAATTTATACTCAATATTGTTAAAGGAGATTTATTCTCACCGACAAGGGAACAAGTTAAGGCCACTTGGATTGAGACACAGTTGCCCGAGTTAGGTGAACTCTGTGAGTTCGAGGCCAGCCGAGTCTACAAAGCAAGTTCCAGGACAGCCAAGGATGCATAGTAAGATGAAGCTCAAAAACAATGGAAAAGGATTGAAGGAGCGATTGTTATCCTTTGATCATTCAGACAAATGTGCGTGATTGACAAGAGACTTGTTTCTAATCTTAATTTTCTAATGGGTCCTTCTAAACACACAGTTCAGGCTCTGTTTGTCTGACTTACCACATAAAAATAATCTTTCTATTTTAAAATTGCATTTATTTTATTTTATTTGATGTGTGTATGTGTGTGTATATGTGTATGTGTGTGTGTGCGTGGTGTATGTGTGGAGGGGGTGCCACAATGCACAGCTGGAAGTCAGATTATCTTGAAGGTGTTGGTTCTCTTCTTCTAACATCTGGGTCCTGGGGCTAAAACTCAAGATCTGGGGCTTGGCGGCAAGCACCTTTACTCTCTGAGCCATTTTGCTAGCCCACTAATTAATCCTCACCATGAATAATTTTGAAAATGTTTGGAATGTATAAGTTACAGGTAAAGCTTGGGACTTGCTTTTGAGGCAATTTCAACCTATTAAATTAACTCCGGGTACAATATTACTCTCGTTAACTTGACCGATGTGTTCTGAGAGTCAATCTGTGGACAGGCATGCTCCATGCAAAAAAGCACAGGAAAGAGTTAAGCAGGAAACAGGCAGTGGCGTGGGCTGTGGAAACTGTAGGCAGGTCAGAGATGGAAGTGGTTCTTCCAGTAAGAAAACCGAGGCAGAAGTGCTGTGTCATCACTGGATAGCGACGCTCTGGCGGGGTCCTGGGTGAGCTGAGGTTCTTATACATCTATGTCTTCAAGATAAGAATCATAGTAGCTAATTTTCCCAATACCTTTACTGTTGAAGTCATGGAACTGGTGGGAGACAGGGTCACCAATTCTGATATCATGAATAGTCAGCAAATGCTGATTATTGTTATGTTATATTCACGACATCGGACAAATAGCATTCATAATACACAACTCTCAGTGGCCCACGGCAAGGAGGCATGTGTGTGTGCCTGCACAGGCCTGTGCTCTGTCAAGGTCAAAGGTCACCCTCGGGTTAGTGCCCTTCCCTCCACAGGCACCACTCTCTGGCTTTTCTGAACTTCCCTGGTGGGTGAGGCCCACTAGCCAGAGAGCACCGAGGATCCACCAGTCTTTCTCCAGAACTGTGATTGCAAGATCGTGGCGGGTGTTTTTTTTTTTTTTAAAAAATCTCTTCATTTGCTTTACTTTACATCTGTGTGTGTTCCTGAGTGTGTGTACATACGCCGTGTTCATGCGTGACAGAGGAGGTCGAGAAAAAGCATAGGAGCCCCTAGCACTGGAATATAGGGAGCTGCGGGCTGCTGTGTGCATACTGGGACTTCTGTAAGGGCGACGAGTGCTCTTAACCACTGAGAGCTATCTTTCGGAGAGAGAGAGAGAGAGAGAGAGAGATAGAGAGAAAGAGAGATAGAGAGAGACAGAGACGAGAGAGACAGAGAGAGAGTGAGAGACAGAGACAGAGAGAGATGGAGACAAATAAAGACAGAGACAAAGAGACAGAGAGACAGACAGAGAGACAGAGAGACAGACAGAGACAGACAGACAGAGAAAGAGAGAGAGAGAGAGAGAGAGAGAGAGAGAGAGAGAGGGAATGAACACTCAGGTCTTCATGTTTGCAGGACAAACACTTTACAAGTTGAGCTTTATCCAAGCATTTCCAAGAACATTTCGGTGAAACACAAATATTTCTCTTCAATGCCGCTTGAGACACATTTAAAAACTATCTACACTTTCTGACACACTTGATGCCTCCAGAAAATGAATCTGGAACATTTGGGCTGTGGTGGCAGTGCAGTGCCCTTGAAGCACTAAGAGGGAGAAGGTAAGCCTGCTGTGTGCTTTATCTCTGTTTTGCCTCTGGAAACAGGGGCCAATCATGATGGTGTCTGATGGCAGACGAGGCGGCTGTTCTTCCTGCACCGAACAGGCTGAGACTCGCAAACGCTGCTCAGATGTTTGTAATTTGGGGTCACATTTGAACTGGTGACTCAGGGGGCAAGTGTTCTACAGCCCGCCAGTCCTTTTAGTCAGCTCCTGAGTCACAACTCGATTTGCTTAAGTAGAGGGCGATTACCCCATGGGAGGCAGCTGAAATGAATAAACTATAGTGTTCTCATGAGCAAATTCTATATTCGCCGGCATAGTCAGGGAGTTTCTGGTTGTTCTCAGCGACGGTCGTGATTGCTGACTTTCAGGGAAATGAAAGAGCGTCAACATTTGTCACCAAATGAGTCCGTGAAAAGGAGTCGTTGGTAGAGTCCTCAGTTGGCTCAGAATCTTGTAGGACCAAACGGGTAACCGTAAATTATGGGGGCCTGGGACGGTCAGGGGTGAGACTATCTAGGAGACAGGCAGCCAGCTAGGTCTGCTTTTGCTACACTTAAGCATCAGCACGGGCTCGGTAGCAAAATACAACAGCGGCAATATAACAGCCATAAGCAAACAAAAGCGAGGCTGGCGAAGAGGCCGAGTGTATCTTTCAACCTGCTCCCGTGCTTAGTTTGTAGTGCCTAGTAAGTCCAAAGGGACAGCCTCTTTTATGTTCCCTTGTTTAAGCCTATGACACCCACAAAAACACATAGTGCTGTAACCAGGCTGGTGGGACTCTAATATTGGCCTGTCCAGCACTCAGCAGGTACCTCATGTCTAGCAATAAATATGCAACAAAACAAAATGAATAGGTGATTTCTTCCCCTGAAATTTTTTTCCTTTCCCCCAAATGGTTGTCTCTCTTTCCGAAGACAGTGGCTTCTGAGATATAGCTTATAGTTTATCATTGATGAATGTGCTTCTCTCTTCTTCTTGCCCAACCACATGTGAGTTTTCTCAGCCTGACCTGAGGCCTCCGCTTCCTAAGCGAATAAGAGGAAAAGAAGGAATATGTTTCAGAATAGTCCAAAATAAGATTAAAAAGAGAAAAAACACCCATCTTCTGACAGCTAAGATATAACATAGTTGTGAAGCCAAAGTTGTCTTAATAGAAAACACTATAAATGCATTTACCACACTAATCTGTTAGAGGAGACTTTTGGTTTGGGGCATAGGAAAAATTCTCATCGCTACTCGTCTGTATTAGGATGATGAAAGGGGACCAAAAATGCCCATATATTCCATCCAAGTGCGTGTTCATGGAGGAGAGTCATCTATCATGAAATATGTACTCTGACTTTTTCCTTCGAGCTCCCAGCTTGGGTATTTACAAGCCTGTATATGGCTCCTTAGGTTTTATAGAGATGCTTGGTCTCCTGCCTGCCCCGTTGACCTCCAGGGTGCACCTCCAACTTGATGCAGACTGTAACTTTGGTTGCTATTCCGGCTTGTCACTCAGTCACCCAGGGGCCTGTTTGACCCTCCACCTTCTTTGTAAATGGACCTTCTAGCTGTTGACAGGACCTCTTCCTTCTATAGGTCCAAAGATGGAACGCATCATGTATACTTAAGCACCCTGTTCTGTTGGTACTTTCATCCTAGGAGCCAGAGAAGTCAGTGTTTTGAGTTCAGGAGAAGCTTTTGGCACAGGGAATAAGTTCAGAGGTCCAGGGTGATTCTTCTGAGAAGCCCCTGGGAACCACAGCTTACTTTACTTTGCTGTGATGTGGAACCCAATCCCAGGAGAAAGACAAACATTCCACCGTTGGCAATGAGGCCTACAGGTGACACACTATTGGGTCTGTCCTGGGCATTGCTCCTTCTCTGCCAAATATTTCCCCTTTCCTTGGTATAGCCACTTCAGAAAGCAGTCACCTGTCACCAGATCTCACGAGTGCCAGATTACGCAGTCAAGGAAGACTATGAACTTCTTTTTGCTTGTTTGTTTTTTCGAGACAGGGTTTCTCTGTAGCTTTGGTGCCTTTCCTGGAACTAGCTCTTATAGACCAGGCTGGCCTCGAACTCAAAGAGATCCACCTGCCTCTGCCTCCTGAGTGCTGGAATTAAAGGCATGTGCCATCACCACCCTGCGGACCTTGAACTTCTAATATCCTGCCTCCATCTTCTAGCGATGGATCTGAGTCATAGACCACCACACTGAGTGGCTTGGAATTGAACCCAGACTGGCCGCTCTGGGTCCTGAAATAGGAATGCTGATAAGATGGGCTCCTTGAGATCCTGCCCTGGAGACTTCGCCTCCCCACAAAGAGATTCAGCCATGATTCCGGTTGACGGCACTAACTTTATTACCTTCTCTCTACAGAAAAGAAAGCGAGAACGATGAAGAGAAAGGAAGATACAAGTGAGATCATGTTTTCAAATCAATATGAAGATCAAAAGAAGTTGGCTTAATCTAAGAGGAGAGGTTCTCTTAGCTACAGTGAAGGTTTGCCCAATCCAACCCTCATGGTAAAGGATATAGCTCTACTCCGCACTTGGCCCAAGGACTGTATTAGAATATCTGATATATATTGGGAAGACCGTCACTCATCAAACTCCATTTAATATAAGAACTCAGAATTATGAAGCTCTGAGCTTACAGCGAAAAGTAAGACAGGCAAATTCTGACCTTCAAGAAACCTGTGTTTGTTGATTGGCTAAATTTATTAATAACGTAAAATTATCAAATTAATACAGTATATTTTAAATATTTTATCTACTGTATGGGAGTAAATGGTAGAATGATTTTACTTGTTTCCAATTAGATTAAATAGATCTGACTATATTATAAATGTTTGTCAAGATAAGGACACTGTGGCCTATCCCAGTGAATTGTGTGGACATAAAGTTTCATAAGACAAAACAAATGCTCTTAGGAGTGACACATTCCGTGGGTGGCCCCAACCCTAGAAGTCTTGAGAGCAGATTATGGGAGATAAGGTCAGACTTTGAAAAGGTCCAAGGTACAAACTCTCTATAATTTATTGAAGTAACTAAAGCTTTTCCATTTAATTAAATAGGTAGAAAATCGGAGGAGAAAGGGATTAGCGTGTGTAACCATTAGAAACGGAAACACAGCGAACACACCCAACCGAAGTTTTCGTTCAATGACAAAGAATCTGAGATGCTTTCCTAAGTCATTACTAAAATGGATATGGAATTCTGTGGCCTACCAAGCCCTTGGGATCTCTTCCCCTTCAAGGCGACAGCCATGGCGTTCTCCATCTGAAGGAAGCTGTAATGGGATGTCAGTCCACCCTGAGGTGGCCAGGCCTTTAGAACAATAGTTGAGAATAATCTGGAGTTGGCAAAGAGCCGTAGGTGGGGCACCGAGTGATACATTTTACAAGATGTCCCACGTCCTGGAAACTTGGTAATAAAGGTGCATAAAATTTTAATCGTCAACTTTTCTTTTAAGAAAGGTAATAAAGCGGATAGGGAAGAGATTAGAAACAGGATAGTCCCAGCATCAGGAGGGGCGGAAGTCCTCCAAGCTAAGGCCAGAATCTTAAAGGGATCGCAAGGCTAAAAATAACTACAAAGGACCTTGACGGTGTTCCTTCATCTTCATCTGTGCTTTGGAATACCCGAGGCACGGAAACTGCTGGTGCATTTGGTAGAGAAACCTTCCTGATGCTCCATGTCCGACTTCTATTTGTGCTTAGAGGGTTATGAGGTCCTAGTCACCAGTATTCTTCTCAGCAATCATTTTTAATAGTTACATTTGCAACAGAAGCTTTGAGATAACCAAAGGATTAGAATAAGATTCTAAGGAAATTGTCATTTAATCAATGTTATCAGAGTGGGAATTCCTTAGAATTAAAACTTAACAGTCAATAATCAATTATATGTATAGCTATTATAAGTTTATATATAAGATTAGTGTATATTCCCTCTTAAAATTTTATTTTAAATTGTGTGTACATGTGTGTGTGTGTGTGCCACATGTATGTAAGGGCTTGAGTTTTTGGAGATACCAGAAGATGGTGCTAGATACCCTAAGCCAGTTGTTCCACGCAGTTGGGAACTACCTGTACAGGTTCTGGGAACCAAACGCAGGTTCTTTACAAGAACGGTATGAGCTCTTAACTACTGTAGGATCTCTCCAGGCTATTAGTACGTAAGCTGTATGTTGAGACTAAGTAGTGAGTTTGCTTTCACATTTGAAAGTGAAGCTGTGTCAGTTTGCCGCTTGAGAGAGAGAGAGAGAGAGAGAGAGAGAGAGAGAGAGAGACTAAGTAGTGAGTTTGCTTTCACATTTGAAAGTGAAGCTGTGTCAGTTTGCCACTTGAGAGAGAGAGAGAGAGAGAGAGAGAGAAAGAAAGAAAGGCAGAAGAGAGTTAAGAGTCAATTATGGCTTCCCAGTGGGTAATCTCCATAATGTATTTGCATAGTTCATTTCAATGAAGGCAACATATTGCACACACATAATAGGCATTGATACAGTGTGGAGACTGAATTGTTTAATTAACTCTGTCCTCCACGGAACATACTGTTTTGTTCCGTGCTTTGCTGATCCACCCCTGGAGCTGTTTGTGCCGGTCCTTTGATCAGTTTGTGAAGCCTCGGGTCCACAATGGCAGCAGCATAGGATGGCTATTGTCCAAACAATGAAGATTATGGAAGGATAGCTGTCGATTTTTTTTAAAATACCAACGAAAGACAATGTCCATACTTAAAGCCTGCCTGGTTTTGCCTCACAAGCCACAGAAACAACGGGGCAAGCAATGACAGAAAGAAATCAGTAGTATTATTTCTTGAGTTCTCTTTGAGATCTCCAAGAGTGGAAACTGAGCGTTCCATGATCACACAGGCCATAAATAGTATATGTGTTGCTAGAGCAATAAATAGAAAATACAACATCACGATGACATGCTGAAATGGTGTATCATCTAACGTAAAGTAAGTCTCTCTGGTCGTCATTTTACTTCGTCTTTCCTGGATTGATTTTCTAGCCTCGAGACATCGTGTGTTTGTTTCATGCTCTTCTTCACTCAATTCTCAGAGCAATGGCTCCTATTTTATTCCTTCTTGGGTTACTATTGTGAACAAAATTGCAATTCCATCATACGAATCGCTAGGTATGCTTGTGGGAACGCCTTTAAAATATGCTGGAATGACAGCTCTTCAGAAGCTAGAAAGGGGTGAAGACTATTGTTCTAACCTTTACTTTTCTCCCCCATGGCAAATACGGAACAGTGTGGGCTACTTCTTCACAACACAGGGAATGCATTCTCTACTTTTCTTGGTCCCACAACCCTAACAGTATTTCTAGAGCTGGGCGGGAAGTGGGGGCTACTCTCTGGACTATACATAGTAGTTGGTGTTTAAGAAAAGCATGTATGTCTTCTAAAGATGCCTCAGGAAGGTCAAGTAGATTGAACGAATCAAACTTTGGAGTATTTTGTAAAAGGCGCCTAACTGAGCTAGCACAAAAGCTCAAAATGTTGTCGGTTTAGACGGAAGGCCTAGTTGGGATCGCTCATCCCAAATCCGCTCCACGTGGATAGAGGCTGCCAAAAGTGTCTCTGGGACATTAATTATCTTCTGCTTGCTTAGGTGTGTTTCTTTGTTCCTGTGTTTATTCAAGAGGGCAGCCCTAAGTCATATCCTGATATCAGTCATTGTTGTAGCTCATGAGAACCACAGTGGAAATTTGTTTTATGAACCGGAAGCCTTCCCTGTAATTAGCCAACAGCTCGGTGAGCCCAGTGAGTCTAGAAAATGCTGCACATCTACCAAACTCTGCTTATTTTCTGGAGACTAAACATAGGACACAATTAAATATTTTATCAACTCTTTGGCGAAAACATCAGAATCTGTTTGCCAATAGCCAGGGCATGTCCAGTATCTGGTTGGGTTAAATGCTACGGTAAATTAGTTTTAATGGGTTGTCATCATGATTTTGAAGCGAGGGAGCTTATTAAGGTTGGTGTGACCAAATTTTTAGAAGTCAGTGGATAGAAATGACAGTGTGTAATGGCTCAGGGTGGGAAGAGCTGGGAACATTGTTGTGTATCTTGCATTACGAGCACAGAAGGTTGATGATCCACAGTCTCTAGCCTGAGTTTGTTTCAATCCCAACAAATTCATCAGCAGAGCGCATCTTCCTTCCTTCCCTTCCTAACGAGCCATTTTTTGGAGTCCCTAAAACATGTGGATGACTTTGCTCGAGACTGAGAAATCAGAAAAAAAACAAGCATCCTGGGTACCCAGTTCTCAGCGACCATGACAGGAGTGTTGGTGATTGCCCCAACTCCTTTGAAGTGGACCAATTTTGCTAAGAAATGAGGCAGAGTGGAGAGGAGGCACACTTCCCAGAGTGATGTAAGACACCGCACATACAGGAAGCGGTTCCCCCCACTCAGTTTTAAATGTCTCTTTTACTAAACCCTCCTTTCGTTACACAAAACAAACTTTCTCCGCTTGATTCTGGAAAGCACAGCGATGAACGCCGTTCTCTCAGATCTGTTGTCTGGGATCCTTGAGATCGCCCCTATTTTTATCTTATTTTACTTTGAGCATAAAGTTGATGGAGTAGTAAGAGAAGTGACTCGCAAGCCTTTCAAAGAATGACACTTCAAGGTGGGTCAGAGGCAACAACTCTCTCCTCCTCCACTTTGAGAAAGCAAGAAGCCCAAACTAAAAACAAAAAACGTGAGGAGGGCATTCTTTAGAAAAAGGCAGCTCTTAGGCCAACACTGCAGAGCCGGTGGAGTGTGTTAAAGCAGAAGAAAGTGACCCTGTCTCTGAATCACAGGTTCCTGCAACAGCCCTGGCCAGCCACCCCAGCGGCACCATGGGAAATCAAGATGGCATCTCCAAACCCCTGCCCTTACATACTGGCATAATAAATGCTTTGCCTCCTGAGTAGAATAACTTTGTCTGTCTTCTCATTCGCTCTCCACATGATTTGCACGATAAAGGAACCGTTCCCCAGAAGTTTAAATCAGCTTCCTTGAGTCACTGTTGCAGAATGAGGACATTAAGGCAACCAGTAAAGAGGCAGGGGAGACAGAGAGTAACAAGAATGGGAACATAATCACTGCCCAGGACATGAGCACCGAGGATGACTTTCTGTGACTGTGTGTGTGTGTGTATGTATATAATATGTGTGTTATTGTCTATATATATATATATATATATATATATATATATATTTAAATGGAAGGAACAAACTTGGGTTTAATATCCAGAAGTATGAATTCCCCCAGTTTCTGTTCCCACCTGGAAGCGTCACTCAGAGACTGGAGGAGGGGTGGCATCCTGTCTTTTGTCTTCTGATTGGTCCCTTCGTCCTCACATTGAGCTCTGATCGGCATTGTTTTGCATCTGCATAAGGACTCCGAGCTTTAAATGGAAAGATAATCTTCAATGGCTAGTGCCAGAAATAGTACATGGCAGCTTACTTCAAAATACAGCTTTTCCTTCTCCCGAGATGCCGTTTCCAGCGTGGCTTTTATTGGCTTTCTGGGAAGACTGCCACGGAGACCGAGGTCACAATTGCCTTTCTGCTCCCTACCTGGGCAGTCCCAAAGGCAGCATTCCACAGCCACCCAGCTCGTGCACACCCATAGGCGTTCAAGGATGCTTATTTGACTTCGACTTTTCCACATTTTCTTCATGGCTTGCTTTTAGATCCAGGGGAGGCAGAAAATGCTTCCTGGGCGGGGAATCTAGTTCAGAGAAGAACAGACTCCCTGCAAGGCACTGCCGGGTGAGCCAGCTCTCCATCTGGCCCCTTGTCGGTCCGCGGCTGGGGATCTAGTGAACTGCACTGTCTCTCAAACCAAGGAGAAAGGAGCTCTTGCTAATGTCCTTTGGATTGTTTGTAATTATCTCACTTTCTTGGTGACCATGGAGCTTGTGGTCTGAAGTCTAAGTTGATAAGTTAATAGCAGCGTAAAAACGAACTGCTGGAGCAGGCTTTATCCTCATCGCCCGATTATCCAGTTGAAGAGTTGTTTTTTCAACTAATTTTCTTTAGCATCCCGGCTCCCTACCACGCGGCATGGCTTGCCTAGTATGCATGCCACTTTGTGGCTCTGAACTTCCCAGTTTTTCTGTTGCTTAGGGGCAACCCAGCTTAGAAAAAACGAGGCACACGCCTTTTATCCCAGCTCTCGGGAGGCAGAGGCAGGTGAATTTCTGTGAGTTCGAGACCAGCCTGGTCTACAAGAGCTAGTTCCAGGACAGGCTCCAAAGCTCCCGAGAAACCCTGTCTCGAAAAACTGAAAAAAAAAATAAAAAGTTTTTTTTTAAATTTTTTTTTTATTTTTATTTCTAAGTCGTTCCTCTGTCGGGACAGGTAGTGTGCCCTGTTTCTCATTCAGAAGCTTTTCCCAAACTAGCTCCTTTTTTTCTTGGCTTCAGATCTCAATGATGAGGACAGGCAGTGTTTGGTATGGAACATCTTTCCGCTGGTGCCATATGAATTATGTTATATTTCTCTTTATCATTGTCATTTAAAAATATCATAAAGTTCAAAAGAAAATCTACCAAGGAGAGGAAAAGCAAAGTAACAAAAAGCTCATCAGATTTTCAGTCTTTTAATACACTATCCACAATAGTCATAAAGAGGCAGACTTAAAACTTAATAATTATTCCAAAAAGAAGACAAAAATAACTTTCAATTTTAAAATTTAAAAATTTTTAATTTTAACTTTTAATTTTAAAATTTAAAAATTTTTCATTTTAAAATTTAATGCAAACAAATTTATTGCCTGCCTGAGTTAATTATTTAAACACACCCTCAATAACGCAAACATACTTAACTTCACATAATTAGGAGAGCAGAGAATCCAAACCAGAAATACGTAAGAACGTTCAATTAAAGTATCTCATCCCTGAAGCAGCTATCTGTTTCATCTACGACACACACAGAGGTTCACAGAGGATTCGGTCTCCAAGGAGATGTCCAGCCTGCAGACCTATGACTCATGCGCCATCATTACGTCACAGCCATCGCAGCGCGTCATCCGCACGACCTCGCTCTGGTCCCTCAGTATGCGTGCCTATCATTCTACAGAGGCTCCTCGGCCCCTCCGCAGTATTCCAGTTGGTGCCAGTCCTCCGAGAAATAGGAAGCTGGTTACTGCTTAAGCCCGCAGTTTCCACCTTTGAAAAGCAGGCGAGATGCTGCTTCTAAGGAAATAGAAGAAGCGCAAAAGTAAGAAACTCAGGTGGAAACCATCACACTTGCAAAGGGATGTCCTGTCTCTCACCGGAGAGTCCACCTGATTCTGGACCACACTCTTCTGTGCTGTTTGGGGTTTTTATTTCCCCCCTTCCTTCTCTTTGGAAATTGTTCTCTATTGAACTGTCGATTTTAACATGAGACTCTAATTTGCTCCTCTGATGCGTGTTTACTTTACCAACATTCTTGCGATTATCTGTGTCAGCTGACTTCTGCCCCCTGGGCTGAATTGCTGATGGGGCTTGTGTCTGCCTGTGGAGGGGGTGGTTGAGGGACCTAAGATGTGGGAAGCAAACAGTGCACGGGTCCTCTGGTTTAAGTAAGGGGCTAGAGACGAAGAAGCTCACATGTTTAGACTCAGCTGTGCCAGAGGAAAAAATCTGTCCAAATAAAACTTTAAAGTTGATGCAAATATTCTTTCATCTCTTCGTTGCAAATAGCTATCAATGTTCCACTAATACCCCATACTTGGGGGAGTAATACTTATATATTCTGTATGTTTCCCTAACTTTTTAATGTCTTGTAAATTCTACCTAGAGACTAAGGTTACTGCCAAGGGTGGCAAACTGGCTGTGGTTGATTTCGGTTCTTCTGCCCAAAATTATGTGAAGGTAACCGTGAGCATCATTTTCTCGAGGTATCTGTTGTGATAGTAAGTTATTCAGTTTTGACTAAACGAATCTCCGTAGCGACTTCGGCTAAGAAGACATGTTTAAACCAATTGTCTCTTTTCTAGTGTAACTTAATAATGATGATGAGATTCAAATAAAAAGAAAGAGGGGAAACACGAATGGCTTGAAGCTTTCAGATCTTAAGTCAAAGGCAGCTTTCAGCGAAACAAATCAAAACAGTCATTGTTTAAGGTTTGAACAAAAACGGGGACTTTTAACTTAGGAACGGTGCTAACATCTGCTGGGCAAACAGTTTGCGTGGCCTTTCCTGCGCTTCTCTCTCCACCCCATCCGCTTGGTCTCTCGTACGCTGAGGCGTGTGGTGAGGGCACCACGGTAGCAATTACAAAGCCAGCATCCAGTTAAAGGCTGCAAACTTCCCATTTTTAGCCTCCGCTGCAACATAAGGATGTCCCAAGGGTGTCCTGTGCGGACTTCACAGGAAGAAAAAAAAAAAATAAATGGGTTGATTTGAAATCCCAAGAAAGCCAAAATTGCGACAGAACAAGAGAGAGAGAGACTTTGGAAGGGCCAATTGACACAAACAAAACCCAACTAAATGACAAGGCACGCACTTAAAAAAGGTTATTGCACACTCTGAGATGTTTTCGTTTGGAGCGCAGTGTTTCATCTACTAAAGGGAAACATTTTAGGAACAATGATTTGAAGATTTTAGTGGAAAGCGGCTCCAAAAGTCAGGATTAGAGATGTGGGGTTTGGGTAGCTTTGGTGCAAAACAGCCCTGAGTGTGCAGCCTCTGCCTATGCTTCTTGGTGTTGCCTATATATTATAAGTGAGTAGTTTTAGAATTAGGCATGTATAAAGTGTATTTTGATCAAATCCGGCCCTGTTCCTTCACCATCCCCTCCCCTGGCCATAACCCTACCATATTTCTCTCCTCACTTCCTGTACCCCAGGCCCCATTACTCCAATTGGTGTTGCCTATGTGTGTAGTTTCGGGTCACCTACTGGAGCGTTGCCCCAAGTCGACCAGAGAGGCTTCTAACTCAGTGAACACAGAGACTCACAGTGGATCAAAGTAAAGAGAATCCATGACAAAGGAGTACTCAGCCTTAACTGGGATATCTAAATAACACCCCCATTCCACTCAGGGCTCAGGGATCCTGGTGGAAAAATGTAGGAGTCAGAAATTGAAGAGGACATCTCTGAGATGGTGTTTTATAGATACGATTCCAGATATGACAGGTACATGACTAGTTTGGCTTTCTAAGGCTCAGAATTCTCCATACAGGGTGGGCTTTAGAAGAAGATATTAGCCTCAGAGCCGTAGTAAAAGTTTGGAGACAGTAAAACAATTATTGTAGTTCGTGACAAGGCATAAGCATAAAATGGATATTATAAATTATTACCCAAACGAAACTATTGAAGGATTATGGTTATTGACAGTATATGGCATCAGGGGATATAAATTCAATAAACACTAACAGTCAGTGGCAACCATGACTTTTATGATGACTTTAGAAGCAAAGTGATTTTGCCAAATCGCATGAGGTAGGGCTGTCCACTACAGACAACCCGGAGTACTTTGGAGCTGGATCCTGTTGAGCTCCTGGGAGAGTGAGCATGCCTATAGGAAGGAGCCTGCATTTTTAAACAGGCTTGTTTACTTAGCAATTAGACCTGAAAGAGTCAACCATGGTGATGTCTCACAGTAAGGAAAGACCAAACGTTCCTCCAGTCTTTTAACCTGCTAGGGAAATCCTCTCTATGCAGCGACAATACAATTTTCTAAAAGTAAAACCTACTTTGGCACTCATCTATTTGGAAGTCTTTAAATAGTCTTCACACGGTCAGTTCAAATCCAAAAACACACTGCCAGGTCTTCTGGAATGGCCCTCAATACTCCTCTCGTGGGTAGCAGTACCATGCTTGCCCTGGTTAGGCCACAGTGCTGGCAGGTTGCCTGAAAACCGGCGGTCTTCAGCGCTTCTATGGCTTGATTTAGTCCCGTTTCTCCTTTTTAGAAGCACCGCTTTGAGCTCTCAAACATGCTGATGATGCTCCAGGGCGCATTTCCAGCCTGCAAAGCGACAGTGAATCTCTCTGTTTACCACTAGACAGAGAGTCTTTAGGGACACACATAGTATCTTCTCCATCATGTAGAGACCGCACTGTTTGTAAGAATTCACTATTCTTACAGTTCTTAGAACGTTTTGGCCACGCCTTCTGTATGCCAGACAGAATATCTCAATTCTAAATTTTAATCCCTTGGATTAATAGCAACAGGTTGCCAACAGTGGAATTTCTCGAGTTCTTAAAAGCATACATTGAAGACCAGCCTGGGATATATGCTTGTTCAAAGTTTTGCCTGGAGCAGAACTGGCTTGATTGATCCTATCTCAAGGGGCAACTGCAAACAGGGGGCCCATGTGTTGTATCTGAAGAGCAATCATCAACCTAGTGTGTATCCCAGTATTAGGAAACTGAACGGTCCTTTGCCACAAAGTCACGTGACATTCAACGAGACCAGCTGATGTTTTGCTCATCGCGCTTCCCACCGCTAGTCTTCCGTGCACTTGTGGGGTACTAACAACAGCAGGGTGATTAGACACAGTTCGTGCTAAATGAAAGTGTGCTTCCCACCATTCCACAAGCACACTCAGTGAGCCTTCATGGTACTAGAATTAAGGTTTGCTCCCAAGATTAGAACTACAGCTTCGGTCACTTCCTTAGACCTCCCCCCCGGATACCTTTAATAGTCAATATAACAAATGTGGCTGTATTTTATTTCATGATAGAGTTCTGAATTTGTAGATTATCTTCAAATTTAATTCTTTTTTGCTTAACAATAGGTTGTCTTTCGTTCTTTGGCATCTTTAGACTTGCCCCAGGCTACTGCCTTAAGCATTGAGCTTAAATGGTTTATTGACATTAACCTGATGTGGATATACCTCGTTTTTGTCCACCTCTCTTCATGTGTGAATTCTGCATGTAAAAGAAATCTGCTCGGTTCACACGAATGTGAAACTATGTCCAACTCTATTTCCCAATGAGAAAATAGCCGTAATTATGGAATCTGTAAAAGCATTCAATTACTGCTCCCTTTTCTTTGAAGTGAAATGATATGTCGATTGTTCAATTAAAAATACAGTAGCTTATCTGTGCGGAATATATTTGTCCCCCGACAGAAAGCCGCTCATGGCCTGGGAAAGCTCTTTTCCCCAATTATGCCATTCAGTGCGTTTAACCATTAACCTGGAATGAGCAGATTCGTTAAAGAATAAAGGAATCATAAGTCTTCATTGTTCTTGCTAAACTTTCCTGTGGGTTGGCGTCTGGAAAACCTCAAATATCCAGGGAAGATGGGCAGTTCTCGCTCCTCAGAAGGGAGGTTTCTCTGCAAGTAAGATGCAGAGGTGATAGAAGATGGAAGGCAAAACTTGCAAAGCTCTCGTAGAATCGGAGAACTCGTGTAAAATGTCCATGGTAGTAGAACTATCAAACACTTGGGTTTCTCATTCATGCTTCTTTCAATGGCAGTAAAGACGGTTTTGGGGCTCCCCACCTACGTTTTTACTGGCTTCTTTTATGAGTCCTCTATAAATGAAAATAATGCCATCAAGGTCAAGATAAGAGGGGAAAAAAGACACATTTGTTTAATTTACTTTTGGATCGCATGCGCTTCGCAAAAAAAATAATTTTTAAAAAATACAGGCTCCATTGAAAGTGGTTTTGAGCACGTTTTAGGAATTGGTTGTTACTGGCCTAAGCCGTTAGTGACTAAGACAAAAAAAAAATCAGATGTTAAGTCACCCTTTCCTTAGACACGCGATATTCCTTACGAATTGAAAAGGAACTGTAGAAAATAATATCCTGGAGGTGATTATCAACTGGTGGTCACACGCTGTGGGTACTAGTGAGTGAAAGGGTTGTGGTCCACCTGTTTCCTCGAGCAGGAGAGAAAGAGACGCACACGGTGAGGAAAAGAGAGGTCACACCAAGCTGCAGGAATCTTCCTTAGAAACACAACTCAAGGTTCACTTTTACGCGTTCTTAATGAGTTCATTTCTACAAAGCAAACTTGCTATAGCCTTTTTATATAAAGAAGGTAACAAACAGTCAATTTTGCTTGTCCTTGCCGGTGGCCGACGAGAGCTCGCTGAGAGATTGTGTATCTATATCCCCAAGATTCCTTTTGAAGCCAGGTTTAAAAAAAAATACACTAGGCCATAAATGGATGACTACAAATGTTTGAGGAAAGCTGAATTCCCTTTCTCACATCCCCTGCTCATTGTCCCTGCCTTCTTTCCCTCTGAATGGCGGCTTATTATACACGTTTTTATGCAGCTATATATGGAGAAGACAGCCATGAAAGAATTTCATGAAACAATTGGAAGATGCTACAAGAGCCACATGAAGAGAGAGCTTTAAAAAAAAAGAAAGAACGCTTGAACTAAGTTTTCCTCCTTCATCTGTAGTAGCTCAAGCAACTTGGGTGCGAGGGAACGCTAAGAGAGCAGGTGGGACCCCAAGAGGCTGTGGCTGCCTCAGTACAGAGCCTGTTTGGAAGCAGGATGCTTCCGGGAGGGAAGATGACTTCCTGTGTTGTTAAGGAAGTGCAGAAGCCCCAGTTTTTTCCAAGTGGACAAGTAGCAGCGTGTGCTTTATGCCCAATTCCTTCTTTTCTTATTTAATACGGTTTAGTGCAATACTTCCAGCCTTGCTTTAATAAATCTGAGGCGTGCTCCGAGAGCCTGGTTCTGAGATGCTCCCCAAAGAGGACAACGTGCATGAGAAAAGGAGGCCTCTCTCTGTAAGGGGCTGTGGGCAGGGAGCACGTGAAAAAGAGCGGCGGACAGAAATGTGTTTTTCTAAACAATTTCCATTTAATCAGAAATGTGTTCTGGATTTATATTTATTTACAGTAGAATTATCGAAATGTTCCCCGGGAAGAATATTTTCCCTCTGAGGCGTCTGAAGTCACCCTTCCGGAAGCCACATTTCGCCATAAGTAGAAAAACTCCACACCAAAAAAAGCCAGGGTTTTGTTCCAGACCCTAACCCTACAATTTTGTGTGGGTTTTGGACTTGGCACGAGGCACGATCCCATCCCTAATCACAATCCACAATAGTACAGCATGTGACCTTGGGGACAGAAGACGGACTCTTGAAATACACCAGTAAGCCTACTGGGGATGGCGGGTCGTGCTTTCTCCTCTGTCAGCGGATCCCACGACGGGGTTTCCTTCAGTCACATACATCTTTGCCCCCCGATTCTTAGACACATGGAGAATCAGAAGCTTGAGCGCAGTGTACGTCACGTTTTCTCTGCCAGCTCATGGCTCATGACACTCAGACTGTTCTTCACTGGTTCTGATTTCTCGGGGCCTGAAACCCACGCCACCCACGCCACCTCCTCAGCGCGGTCTACAAGGCCCCTGCGTTTGAACGCTCAAGAGAGAGCTTATTTGTAAATTTTCGTTGGGCAAAGGCAGGCCATAAAACAGAGACCTCGGGATTTCCACCTCCACTCACTAAGTTGGAACGTTGTTTGTCCTCGGCCCTCTTTATTGGAGAGAAAGGAATGTCTTGTCTGAGTCATCCCAGCTGACACAAGCACTATTCACCCTCTGTGGGGCTTTGATGGAGGCCTGGTTAATCTCGACAGACTCCTAACCGGGCTAGCTCGGCTTCCTGTAAATGGGGCACCACCCTGCCTTCTAGATAACGACACGCTCCCACCCTGGGTGGTGGGCTGAGGGCCTCCTCCTCTTGGTTATTACCCGCCACCTCCTAACCGCCGCGGGTCACCACCTGGGTCATTTACTGCTTCTACTGTGTGCGGAGCGCCAAAGGCTCAGAGCAACGAAAGCACTAAGCGCGTCTTCAAAAGGCATTTGTTAGCACGCCCCTGTGCCCCGAACTATTATTTAGGGGAAACATTGTAATTGTGATAAAATTACAGATTACAGTCTCTCTCAGACTTCCTACAGTTAACCTCTACCCATTATCCGCCTATATGGACTGGTCCGCTGAGTTACTTGGAAAAGAGCCACTCGCTCAGCCCCTGCGGGTGGAGTTACAGAGAGGGAGAGCCACTTCTATGAGGATTCTTGCTTTATAAAGTGTCAGGTTATTTATAGAAAAAAAATGAGACAGTAAATTGTGCTTTCTTTTAAATCTGGCCTTTACTGCACCATATAATTTATGGTAATATAATAAGCGATTTGAAAATAAAGATTTGAGACATTTTAGCATTAGTGTTTTTTAAGACAAAACAAACGTTCAAAATAAAACCTAAACCACCAAAGTGAACTCTGTCATTAAATGCCTACTTTTTGCTAAAACTGGAACCCAGGCGGTTCCAAATCTCAAACTCTTCAATTGTGACCTCTTGCAGAGCAAAAAAATAATTGCATTATTTTTCTGTGGCATGAAGGCATTATGGCTGGTTATCTTCCCCCTCCCTAAAGTCCAAGCAGATCCGCATCAGCCACTATTAAACGGGATTAATGAACTTAGAAGACTTTAAATAACAGTATGGGATTTCAGAGATGAACAAACAACCTATAATATTTCAGGCTCCTGACGAGGAGTTATCTCAGCTCTGCCTCATCAAGCCTCATTGAGTCGGATGCCGTTATGCACATCTAAATCTGTCTGAACTTTTGAGCTTGAAATACATTCCGTTTCAATGTTCTTTTCCTGCGCGTGCTATGCAATTGACTACTAGCATACTATTGTGCCAGGAGTAAACGTGAGAAGCCCTGCAAATCGCAGAGGCCAGACAGTTCAACTGAGAAGCTCGAGGTTGTGAAGCCACAAGGTCACCTCCGTTCACTGATGTCCCTGTCCCGTAGGCAGGGGAGCGCTGTACTTCTGAAGACATCCCTATAGTTAGGACCATCAAGGTAGACTCGAACCTCTCTGTCCCAGCAATGTATACCCACTCCTTTGTCTAAAGAAGGGCCATCTAAAAACCTCAAATCAATACATTTTGCCGCCCAAAGTCATTCGCTGGTCCTACCTCCTTTCTGGGTAATAAAATACGGGGGTGGGGTGGGGGGGGAATCACTGGGAAGTCTAAGGTCACACAAAAGCCTTGATTGTATCTAGGAGGCTCGCCACACCAAGGATCGAGGATGCATTTGTATTAGTTGCTTTCTACCACTTTGATAAAATACCAAGGGCACTTACAAGAGAAAGCATTTAATTAGCCTTATGGCCCAGAGGGTTATCGATACCGTGGTAGAGCAAAGGCATGGTCCAAGGGACAGCTGAGAGGTCGTATCTCAAACTGCACCCAGAAAGAAAAGAGCCAGCTAACTAGAAATGGCACCAGGTTTTTGTTTTTTTTTATTTTTGAGACCCCAGAGCCAGTTCCCAGGAATCCATTTCCCCAACAAGCCACACCTGTTAATCCTTTCCAAGCAGTTCCGCTGTTCCGCTAACCAGGGCCCAAGTGACTGACATATGGGATTGGGGTCATTTTTATTCAAACCGCAACAGCCTGAATAGGCGTTGTACCTCAACAATTCAAGTCACAGTGTCAACTGCGGAACAGTCAAACAGGAACAGGACTCCCCCGAAGTCTTTTCAAACCCCACAATGTTGCTAGGTCTACAAAGCCGGCTACACCTGGAGACCATGATCAAAGCGCATGGAGCTAAAATCACAGCCTGCATTTTAACGCAAGCCCCAGGAATCCATACGTACGTACGTATGTCGGAGCTGGGGAACCACGTTTCGGAGCATTTTGTCCTCAATATGTGGGTACGGGCACACCTTACCAGTACCACCTGGGCTGCTTCATCAAATCCCTGTTTTGCTCACCATCTGGCTCCTGCTTGAGTCTCCAGAACCAAGATTTCGGTGGGTGAGGCCCAAGAATCTGCCTCATCAACAAGGTCCTCGATGCTCAAAATGTGGCCCCTGGCCAGGGAGAATGGGAGAAGGGAAATGCAGACTGCCGGCCCCCGCTGCTGACTTCCAAATCCGTGCCCGAATTTTAACAACGGTTTCCACATACACTAACGTCTGAAACTCATTGCCCCGTGTGATTCTCATATATAACTTAATTTTTTTCCTTAATTAGAAAGTATTGTTCTATACATAGACTTGGGGGGAAACGTAGGGTGCAGGCCCCCTTTCCTGATGGCACCTGACTTATTTCCTTGTTCAGCGCAGTCCTGCCTCTTACGCGAAGCCTCTAGTGTCCGGTGCGAGCCCTTCATCTTACCCTTTGCCAACACTCAAGCTGAGGATGGTGGTTCTCAACCGTCCTAACGCTGTGATCCTCTGATGGGGTTCCTCATGTTGTGGGGACCTCAAACCATCAAATCATCTTCTTTGCTACTTCGTAACTGTGATCTTGCTAGCGTTGTGAACTGTAATGCAAATAACTGATATTCGACTCTGGAAGGCGTCCTGACCCACGGGTTGAGAGCCACTGGCTTAGAGGGAGGTTTGGGTTCTGACTGGGTCATCTTCTTACATAAAGAACTGGAAGAGAGGCCTAGGCTAGGCTAGGAAGTCCTGAGCATGTATTTCATGAGGTCAGTTTCGGTCCAGGGTGCTCTGAGGGTTCTTAGAAGAGAAAGCATGTGCTTGGTGTGAGAGATCCTTTTGTAACATAGACACTTTGCCCTTGGGAGGAGGGTGGACGGGTCAGAACAGGGCTTGGTATCAAGGCCAGGATGATTTTTCTTCCTTTAGTCTAAAGGTGATCTTGCTGACAGTGGCAGGTACTGGGGACATTATAAACACACCATACAGGAAGACCAGGCTCAATTTCACTAGCACAGACCCCGATATCATGCCAATCTTCCTGATATCATGCCGTCTCTTCAATCTGCTGAATAGTCCGTGTAACTACGAGCAAGTCATCGCCCTGAGTTTGGTGGGCCATAAATGAGAGCGAAAGTGAAAACGTACACCAGAATTACTACGAGAGTTAGAATAAAACTTAAAGCAATTAGCATAAAGCTTACAACGTAAGTCCAGTGGATATCAGGCCCGTGTCAAAGAAGGAAGAGAAGGAGCATTGTGGCTAAGTGATTGCGAAGCAGAGTGCTCCCTTAAAAAAACATACCTTGGCCTTTAGGATGCTACTGTTTGTAACTGTGTGCAAAGGGTTTATTATACTTAAGTTAGTGCCCCGCAAACAAACAAACAAACAAACAGAAGAGGAGATGGGCGCATCAGAGATGGAGTTAATCCATGGAACAGAGAAAAGATTGGAGGGGTCCAGCTGTGAAAATTTGGCGAGAACTTAAGAGGAAGCGGATAGGGTTTGTGGAGACATTTGGAAGAGTGGTACCTAGTCACGATGCAGAGAATTTTATAGCAAAGGCAGAAGACTGAGATTCAGGAGAGGGGCTGAGTATCATATAAGATGAATGAAAACTGAGCCCACAAGTTCCCAGTAAGGAGGTGATCAGTGACGTTATCGCTGATTGCTGAGGATGGATTGGGAGGGCTGGCAGAAATGGAGTCAGATTGTGGAGAGCTGGTTTCTCTTTCCGAAAGCACAATATTCTAAAGGAAGAAGTAAAGAAGGACTGATCACCCCTCAACAGGAGGGGGAGCTCTGACAAGATGGTCAGGTACAGCTTGCTTTTAGCCATGCTAGAGAAGAGTGTTTCTCCGAGGCATTCTCTGGAGGGCCGCCATGTGTATCCAATCTGACGCTGCTAGATCGTGGGGGATAACTGAGGACGGAGGGGAAAATCACTCCCAAGAAAAGAATAGGAGAATGAAGGTAAACGCTCCTTAGTAGCACCCCAAAAGAAGTGGGGCGAAATCAGGACAAGTGTCACAAACACGTTCCTATAGATCCTATTCTTACAAAGGATAAATATGTTTGTCTTGGAGCCTGCGGAGGGTGGGCATGGAGAAAGGAACAGAAAACCTTCTGTAACACTTCAGGCACTGAAAAATGAAAGAAGCCTGCGGTTAAACATCCACTTTGGATTTGGTTATCTGACTATGTCTGGGTGGGCTGTCTTTTACGTAGGATCGATTTTGCAGATAATTTCTTCATAATTCCCCTGTCTGGTAGATACTACTTATGGCTCTTAGATGTTTCCCTGGAGCCCTGAGCTGTCACCATAGTCCCTGACTTACAATCAAAACCGAACGAGGCATTTGGAAGGACGAAGCCATGTTCTGCATCAACCCCGTGACACGCCACACTGACGAGTCCTGAATTCCACACTTCAAAACATCTGGTAAAGCTCCCATGGTCCACACATCCACTGAGAGCTTCTCACTCCAAATTTAGTTAAATAAATTGTTAAGAATGTGTCTTTATTACATAAACAAGAGCTTCAAGGAAGCCTAAATGCTCTCGGGTATTGTAAGCACAAGTCCCACAGATAGTCCTAGGGTCTCGAGGGCTAAATGATTATTTGACAATAATTTTAGAACAAAGAATACAATACTGAATGACTGCCTTGCTTTTAACTATTATGAATAGAGTTTGCTCAGAAAATTCCAGTAATCAATAATTGATATTTAGCGTGGTTATTTCTGCCCTACAAGAAAATATGTATATGCTCAAAATATTTTGTTGTGTTTTGAGTAAAATTTAAACCTTGAAACTTCTGGCGCCGTGCCTAGAGTAATTGTTTCCTAGCGAAACATTTTCCATAACAATAATTAACTTTGAATTTATGAAAGTGTTAAGGACATTCTAACATTAAAATGATAATTGACTACAGGAAAGCTAATTTTAAACTGAGTCTAAATGCCTAATTTATAAATTATTTGAATTCATTTTCTCACGGGACCTGGAGTGGCATTTTTCAAACTTTTATTTGATTGATTTGTTTATCTATTTTACACCCTGACTGCAATTTCCCCTCCCGCCTCTTCTCCCAATCCCTGCCCCCATATCCCCTCTGCCCCACCGCCACCACCTGCCCTCTCCCACCCACCCCTCCTCCATTTCTCTTTAGAAAAGTAGATACCATGACTATCAACAAATCATGGCTGGCCTCAGACTCACACAGATGCCCCTGCCTCTGCCTCTATTGTGTTGGGATTAAAGGTATGCGCCACCACCACACGGCTGACTGAACTTCCCAAACTTTAATGAGCATAAACCCACCTTGAAGATCTTGACAGACTGCTGAAGCAGTTGAAACAGGGGAGAAAGACCTAAATTTCTGCCCTCACTATGTCTTCCCAGTACTGCTGCCTGCTGCTCTCAGGCCACCTTCAGAAGAGCAGAGACTCTGTCTTCCAAAACATGGAACCTACACATAGTTTACAAAATCCCTAAGGGAATGATGCCTTCAGTCAACTCAAATAACCATAGCCAAAATGAGATTTCAAAGCTTAGCACCATCCTTACTTGAAAACTTTGTAGATTTGGGCTTTTTAGCTGTTTTCTTTTTCTCTTCTGGAAATAGCAGCGTCTCGTCCGTGACTTAAAGCATTGGTTGGACCGTCATGTGTTACCCTCGTCACTTCCCATCTCCACAGTGTCCAGAAAATGCTCTCCCAGAGTGCTATGGAGAATCTTATGGACCAGCAACATCTTCATGAGAGGGCATGATGGTGAGCCTTCATTGTCCACTGATTGGATTTAGTGTCACCAAATGGACGATTTCCAGGAGGTGGAACTGATGAGGGACGATTCTCTCTGGACCTGGGGGCAGCATCTGGGGGCTGGAGGAAGTGAGTGGGTACCAACATGTGTCAGCCAATGCCTTCCGACTATAGATACACTACTGTGAGTCTGTCTATATTCCTGCCAGCCTGCCTTTGGCACCGTGATGGCCACACTGTATTCGTTATTGATGCTATCAGACATTTAAAACAATTTCAGTGCATATTTCTTTAGGGTGCATCCTTGCATCCGTAGGCATGCTTGTACGGAAGCCAGAGAAGCTGAAGAAGTGGTTCCTTTTCTTCCATCCCTGGGCTCTAGGGATGCAATGCAGATTATCGGGCTTGCTGCCAGGCACCCTCAGCCACTGAGATATCTTGCTGGCCTCCTGTTTGGTATTTCCTCACAGCCATAGAAGTCATCAATACGGAGTGCTTCCTGAAAGGGATGAACCCAACACAATCTCAAAGGTCATATCTGCTTCTTTTCATCATACAGGTAGAAAAGTATGCTATGAGAATTCCTCAGAATGCTTCTTAGAATTATCTCTATGCAACCCAACAACACTAAATTGTGTTCCCAGTACCGCTACAAGCTTCTTCGAGATGTGGCCTTTGTGTAATGCTCTAACGTCTCCTGCATTTCCCCCAGGAAAGTGATTTTATTCAACTCCGGATGCGCAGGGCCTTTTCAGTTTCTCTTAGGCGGTCCTTTGGGCACGACTGACTCTGAATTTCAACACGCAGTTCATTCACTTCTGCTTCCAACATGCATCTCGTCTCAAACATCAGTTTTTGCAGTGCGCTTTCAGGAAGCTCTAACTCATAATACATTGCTCTTAGCCTCATGCATTATATTTTTTCACTTAACTTCATGTAGTTCTCACTCTTGTATTTTGTTCTCCCTAGTTTAATGTTTCTACTGGAAGCTTGTTGGGATGGAGGAAGGAGGCTTGTTTCAATCCCCTCTGCCTCCAGGGGCAAGCGCATGACGGGATTGCTCTGAGTAAGCCACTGGGGACGGAAAGCCTGGCTGTTCACTCTGACCCCCCCAGTGAGCTTTGAGCTATTTTGGGACAGATGGGCAAGCATCCCCAAAGCGCGTGCAATGACCAAACGAAGACTCCCCACCTTATTCTCAAAAGTACACGATTTTATACAGCTTTGGTGTTCGGCGGGTGTTGAACTTCTCACCAATGACCGAGAGTGGCTAACTGTAATAAACAGGTGAGTTTAGACTGTCCAAATGAAATGTTAGCAATCCTTAAAATGTATGTCTTTTTAAAAATTTTATAGACCAATGCCACTTGAGTCTGTTTATTATCCACTTCCTATCACTCTTCTTTATTTATTCATTTGCATCTCTTTCCACTTCCAGTGAGATTTGGTAAAAATTATGCATCAACTTCCTTCTATATATTTGGTGCCAGAGTTGCATCTTTTCCCATCAGGCTCAGCGTTCCCTTTAACCTGTCAGTGTTCACAGGTTGAGAAGCTACTATCTGCAATCCAATCTGGCATTCAAACGCTATGCAGAAATAAATATTGCTCGACGGTACTGACAACCGGCAAAGAGACCATAAGCAGAACGACCTTCCTCAGGAGCAGAATTCACACGTGTGAATTCTATTTCCTTTTCAAGGAGGCTTCAGAAATTTGAAAGTTATATTACATCCCAATTATTTAGTTTGTGCCTTGCTTTAGCATTTCCTGGAAACTCTACCTCTGAAACGCAAGATTAAATAAGAAGCTGGACAGTACAGCCTGTTTGTATCTGTGAGTATGAGTGTGTCTTTAGTAGGTTCAAAAATGCCACGTAGAGAAAACCTGTGAATTCCACATCAGAAAAGCCTTGAAGGAATTAGCCAAGGCTCCACATGTCTCTTTATGACAACCCCAAATGAATGAACGCATCGTTGAGGGAGACTTCTGGATTAAGCGATGGCGTTATTTTTACTATTAATTTCTCAAACCGCTTTGGCCTAGTGAACCGTGGCGCTGACTACAGAAGGTGGAGAACACAGGCTCCAGCCCAAACGCTGTCAAAAGATGAGAAACGGCTCCGACAGACATCAGTCTGTTCCTGTTCACAAGGCTGTCTCCTCCTCTCCTCCTCCTCACGGTTATTAGGCAACGGTGTCAGTCATAGGCCCGCTCCTCCTTTCTCCTTTTATTAATGATTTAATACGGAAATGTCATTCCTGCTCTATACATCTTTATGCAGACGGCACGACTGTGCATTTTAATGGCAAATCTGTTTCTCACTTAACTACTGAACTGCAAAAAGACTTTGGCAGACTGGTTCCAGGAAAACAAACTGGTTTTAAAAGCAGCAAAAACGAAAACAATGCTTTTTGGCTCCACTGCTCATCGGAGCTTGAATAGATTACTTCAAAAGCCCGAATCACTTGAGAGCATGGCGTATCAGACGGTTTTGAGACGCGGGCTCAGCTTGAGCACACAGTGAAAAGGGCACTCCTTGCTGTGCCTTCAGGGCTGGGCTGGACTAAGGAGATGTGTTCCTTGATAAATCGTAGAAAAATTTCAACTGTATATAAAAATTCTCACTTATTAGTTAATTCCAAATAGAATTATTTCCTTTATTCAGTTTTTAAATATCAACCACTAAAAATGAATTGGTCTTTAAAATATTAGTGTTTAATGTAAGTATTTAAAAAAATATAAAATACATGCACTAAATAATTTATAAGAATACAAAACCCCTGAATCAAATATAAGTGAGGACTGGCTTCATTAATAGCAAATATAGTATAACTCATATTATAATCGTAAATTGTTTAAAATCTCGTGCTTCGAAAAAAATCCATAATTATATTGACTTTTCCCTATGTACTATTTTCCTGCTTTTCTTTATTATCCTTCCTCTATCTATTTCCTATATATGCACAAGTATCTGTGTTTCAAGACAAAATTTTTTAAAGCTCATAGTTACTTAACAGCTGTTAAATGTGTTTATTAATTTTAATTCTTTCTTTTTGAAACAAGGGAACCAATAAATCTCTTGTGCAATCTTACCAGCCAGAGCTCTTTTTTTTCTTTCTCTTCTGTGTGTGTCTACAGATGAAACATGCCTCAACTCATCATGAGAAGTCCTGAAGCAGATAGAGCCTCAACAACCTCATCCGAGTTCCAAGCCTGAATAAATTTTGAGATTACTTTATTTACCAAAAACTCAATTTATGTAGGAGCTCCAAAAGGGTCTTCCTAGGGAGACAGAGGCCCAAGCTTATCTGTTCGCAGATTCCCTTCTTTGCTCTCCAGTTTTCTGAAAAAACAGGAAGGTCACCTTTAGACCACGTACTCTGTTAAAAGGCGACAACATTTATTTACAGCGTTGCCATAGATACTCAAGGAAACACAGATGAATATATATATATGAATCAAGTATCCCCTGAAGGTTGGAAATATAGCGGAAGCCCCACTCACGGAACACATGGCACAGGAGACCAGTCATTGACAAAGCTGGGGCATGGACTGTACCACAGAAATGGAATCAAGGCTGCTCAGAGCTCGAAAGCGTGGGGCCTTCTGCATCTTGCTGGTTTAATTAAAACCCCGAGTGTTCAGCAAGTATCTGGTCTCGTGCAAGATGTGACCTGAAGACAACAAACTACATCCACTCTTTCCTCACAACCTTCATACGAAATCCACAGTTGTGGGGACACAGTGCACGAGCTACTGGGGAGGTCTGGTCTATAAGGCCATTTCAGCAGCGATAACACTCATTTGTAGCTGGAGTTACTATGAATTTAATATCACCTAAAGCTTATCACACACACACACACACACACACACACACACACACATTGGTCCTGTGCATGTAGTGATGGTGGACTTTTTATGTTTGCCAAAAAAAGAGAGTAATAAAACTGAAGTCAAGATATTGTTAGCCTAAAATTATGTGGTTTTAAAGTATTGAATAGCAATATGATCCTGAAAGCAACTCTTCAGGGTCGCCTCAGAACAAGATGGGCAAATACAGTATGTTGTGTTCCAGATCCTGTCTCCCATAGCCCGAGTCACCTGGATTTTATTCCAATCCGGTCAGCACAGACATTTCCAAAAATAAGATCATTCTATTGATTGAGAAAACAAGATGAACAACATTATTAAGATTTCGAATCTAATGAGGAATAAATTAATCCTAACTCACACGGCTGCTGGTCACAACTCTTATGTATCTGCCACCCACGCGTGCTCATAGCGGCATTTACAAACATAAATCAGAAAGGAGCTGTTCGGTGAGCGGCGAATACATTCTCTAGAGCATCACTTAGGACACTCGTTCATGACAAAGTAAAATGTCACTTTCGTTTTACCGTAAATAAAGGGAATGCAAGATCAATTCTTGGCACAAAGTTATCTGCCACAAGTAAATGTTGTTTGAATATATCATAAGTGATTTATGGCCGTTATTATGATTCCTCATGCTCTGAGTTAGTTGGTCTCATCTTTTTATAGCTACATTGACTTCTGTCCCTGCATCCTCTTCAGCTCCTGTCAGGAGAACTCTCTACTCAGTAGTATAAATCTAAGGGGATGATGTGATAGATGGTTTTGCAGAATGCTTGAGTTTTTTATTTCCACATACACGCTACTCCTTCATGTGGGAGAAGATGTAAAGGTAAATTTCAATTGTTTTAAACCAGAAATCCATCAAGCAAGTCCATTAATTTAGCGCGCACTGTGTCCCAGTCACTGTGGTCACTAGGGATCCAACAAACACAACCCGGTCCTTGCTCAATGTGCCTGCAAGTCGAGGCACTGATGAGCCAAACGATAGTGCAAATGTATTCAGAAGATGCCGGCAGCTCCTGCTATCTTGATGTTCAGAGAATACCAGTGCCAAGAGAACGGATGAATGGGGAGAATGCCGTCTCCTGCAGTTTGGTCAAAGACACCAGCTTCTGAACTAGCTGAAGCCAAGGTTAGGTCAGGGCAAGCACTCTCTGATGTAAGAGAAGATTCTCGGTGTCTCCAACACGGCGAGGTGAGGTATTTAATTTGCAACACTAATCAGGTGAAGGAAGTGAGAAGAATGCTTTCTGATGAAGTAAACTTTTATTCCATTAGAAACTCTAAAGAGTTTCATTTCTAACACAGCACTTATATCGAGATCTAATTCATATTTATCATAATATAGGGAATGCCTCCTCTATTACGGTTTCTAGTGCAATCACAGAATGATGCAACCATCACCCTAACCAGATTTATGTTTCCATCACTTCAGAAAGGAATCTATGCCTATTAGTAATTACTCCCCATTTCCCAACCTCCTGAACCCCAAGAAACCATTAGCTTATCTCTTATGCGTATAATTTGCTTTGGGGGCATGTAATTTAAATTGAATCATGTACATTGATTTTGTCACTCTCCTCTCCAACTCCCTCCAAAGTTCTAATATGAATGTGACTGCAAACCATCCAGCTTTGTTCTCACATAGATTCTGGGTTTTTTTTTTGCATTTTAGCAAAAATGCAAAAATAAGAAACAAGGGTACCAGAAAAGCAATTCCAAACACAGAACTAAGATGCTGCATCTAAAGGAGTCCTCATTCTGAATTTTGAAAGTTGTCTCAGAAAACCAAGGGCTGTCTTTGTCGGTGGGAAGAAGCACATCATCCTACAGCCGTCTCTCTGAACATCCACCCCAGGGTCTCCCCTTTCCACCAGAAAACTTCCATGGTCGTATGGAAATGCAAATACTCTCAGTTTCTCAAAATGAGCATCAGATTTTAAAATAAGACAACTCACTTTGAAGATGTTTTCAGAAGAACACTCAGAACTATACAATTCATCTTTATTTCTAGAAGTCATCAGTAATAGAAAGATATTTGTCTAATGACACGATTATTGGTATTGGTTTAAAGATGTAGCTTTGTAGAGGCAGGCGGATCTCTGTGAGTTCGAGGCCAGCCTGGTCTACAAGAGCTAGTTCCAGGATAGGTTCCAAAGCTACAGAGCAACCCTGTCTCGAAAAACAAACAAAACAAAACAAAGGGCAAAAAAAAAAAAATGTAGTTTTGTGTGTCACTCTTACTCCCTCTGTTGCCTCTTTTGATTGAGAAACACAGCACCTTTCTACAGAGAATAAAACTAGAATTCATCATAATTTCAATTGGATGGTTGATTACACACACACACACACACACATTGTATGGTTATACTTTCCATAAAGAATTGTTTTCACTCCCAGAAACATCATCTTTAGCCAAGCCTGTAGGCATAGCTACCATCTACATCGAGTGAATCATCCTTCAAAGATTTGGATTTATGGTATCCATGCAATGAGAGTCACACTGGCCAATATCCAGTCAAGTCATTAAAATTTAGAGGCGGATCTTCTGAGATGAGAGAATAAAACCTTCTTTGTGTATAAATTGTTTTATTAGATAATGTGTTGATACTGCAATATTTCAATTCGGGAGGGAGGCATTTTAATTAATATGTTGGTTAAAATAGCTATAAATCTTAAAGAAAATACAATCCCTCCTTAGCTAGATGCGTCTGAATCATACGTAAATGGAGTCAGTCCTTGAACCAGACTGTGAGTCAGGAGCAGTATTTACCTGGGATTTGCTCAGAAGCGTAGGCTTGCTAAACTTAGCTTCTGGCCTTCAGGAAAGTAGCCTGAGCAAGGTGAAATACGATTTAATATAAGGAGCCAAAACTGTAGATGACATTGGGTGTGCTTAGCATGGTGTGGTCGTACATGAATCGAGACTTTGTACCACCACATCTAATATACCAAAATGTTGGGTGGCTTCCAGAATGGCTCCAGAGTTTTGGCCTCAAGCCCTGCTACTCTGCACATAAAGATGCCCTGCGCCCTTCTCTGGGGATGGTCCTGTGTTCTTGTGACTAAAGGAGTGGTAACTTCGCCAGCTGTGAGCTTTCCATGGCGGAGTTAGTATATGCGTGAGCAAGGAGAGCATCAGAACACCAGGCTGGTGACAATTTCCTCAAGCTTCTAGAACCAGAAGGAAGCTATTACAGGTGGCCAGTATAGAGATAAGACTGAGCTGTTAAGGGACCCCACATACAAAAATGTTTTTAATGTTTGGGGAAGGAGATTGAATAAGGTCTAGGCATCTTCTGAAGATGTAAGTTTTAACTGAATGAAAATTAGAAGAATGGAAAATTAATTTAATTTCTAAGTCGTCTAAATACTGTCTAATTTGTGGCGCGATACCAGCTACTGTTCCAGACTCTGGAAAATCATTTACCTTGGGACAAATAAATTGTGGGAACATGTTCTTCAAGGCCAGTTGCTTTGTCATTCAAAATGTTTCATGCACCCTCCATAACCCATTGCTATAAACCTTCAGGCAGGACTCCTCCTTGTTTACCCCTACCCAATACACTGCTGTGCCCTGACTCTCTGAGCCCAGCATCTCTTAATGCATCCATTACGTGTTACTATTTAGCAGTTCTAATTTTCCATTATTTCTCTATGATGGAGCCTCCTTAGTTATCAAGTTGAACTAAAATCAAGCACATTCTATCCCCTTCCCGTGGCATGTTGGTCTTGTGTGTTTACCCAAATCCTCGATGCTTAGGTACCATGGTCAATCATGCCTTGATGTCTTCCTTAATCCCATTTATTCCTTACATTTTTTGCCTGTTTTAATATACAACGTTTACATAAGTCAACCTTTAAAATTTCAGATTAAAGCCTTGAAACGTAAAACCTCCTTTCAATCCTGCAGTCCTCGTGACCTTCATCCATTCATTCGTCCCCTGTGAGGTGCTTTGAATGTACAGAAGAAAGGCGGAAAACTCAAGGACCTCCAAAGGTGGGGTCCTAGCAGGTCAAGCAGGTGAGTGACAAGGCTAGAAATGTGTATATTGTCCTGTGTGGAAAGGAGAGCTCCTCTTCAGAGCTAACCAACTCTTACTACGTGGGAATGCCCACTCTTGCCTGATTTTCCAAAACAAAATAAGAAATAGAGACTTTTGACTGAAATATACCCGTGTCTGAAGCACTATGGGCCAAACAAAATATTGCTCCAAGTCTGTAGCCTATATGGACCCCCAGCTTCTGGTCTCCTGACCTAGGATACCTGCGTTCTGACTGCATGATGAGATATGTTCACACTATCATGCATACACACACACACACACACACACACACACACACAAGTAACATTATATGGACAGAGTAGGTAGATTAGGAATATATATGTGTGTGTGTATTGTGTGTGTGTATATATATATATATATGCATGCAATAACAATAAATGAAAAAGGAGGCCTTAAATTTGAAGGTGATTGGGGTATTTGGGAAGGTTTGAAGGAAAGAAACAGAAGAAAGAGATGTAATATATTATAATCTCAAATATGACAAATAAAATAAATCACTGCTGTTTGATACAGATAAGTTTCATTATGAAGTATACTGTACCAAGAAATAAAAAGTTATATCTTCTTATAATAAGAAAACCACTGGATTTTATTGACAGGGAAGTCATATTGGATTACATATTAACACCCTGCCTTACTCTGTTGATATTAATACTTTAATTAATTCCATTTGTGTCTTCCAGCTAATGCCAGATCTATCATATTTGCAAAGGTAGTGCGTTCTGTTTCCAATATAAGCTGTTTCCTTCAGACCGAAGCTAAGGAGCAAATATGTCAAAATTAGGTATATGGAGGAGCCACTACGAGTAATGAGGAACAAAACAGCAATATTTACCAATTTTATTTATTAATCTGGTA
This sequence comes from Microtus oregoni, assembly GCF_018167655.1. Taxonomy (NCBI): domain Eukaryota; kingdom Metazoa; phylum Chordata; class Mammalia; order Rodentia; family Cricetidae; genus Microtus; species Microtus oregoni. The sequence continues at coordinate 37,957,392 of NW_024543077.1, read as the reverse complement.
AATTTTAAACATTTTAGAATAATTGATTAATTAATATTTTTAATATTGTATACATCTGTGTTCTTCTAATAGCCCGCTCCTATCTCTATCCCTAGATCCTTATCTAATAAAGGTCAGTGAGTCAGGAAGTCAATCAGGTTGATACAGGAGAAGGAGAGGCTTGATCAGTTTCAGGGGGAAACTGATTTCATAATAAATTTATTATTTCATAATAAATACAGGTTTATAGGAACAAGATTGAGTTCTTTGTGGGAAGACATCTGGCCGTGTCTGTATTACAGCATCTCTACACCACTGTTGCTCCTTTGTAAGCTAGGTAAAACCTGCTAGCTATGGCAGCAATACTGGAACTCCAGGCAAACCTGCCCCAAAACAAAGTAACAAAGTTAATCACTAAGTTCTGATTTTGAATTTTTATTTGTTTGTTTGTTTTTTCAAGACAGGGTTTCTCTGCAGCTCTGGAACCTATCCTGGAACTAGCTCTTGTAGACCAGGCTGGCCTCATACTCACAGAGATCCACCTGCCTCTGCATCCCGAGTGCTGGGATTAAAAGGGTGCACCACCACCATTACGCAGTTCTTTTAAATTCTGATTTTATTTCAGACTCTCAGACTAGACATCCATCCTAAATAACCACATGAGGTGAGGTAAGCAGGTCCTGATTTTGGCTGGACAGAAAGGTGGGGTCTGGGGGCCTGGGAACTGAGAGTAAAACAAAGGACGCCCTCCCATGTGGGTGGGGAAGAAAAGACCTTTCCCAAAAGAAGCTTTCTTATGTTGCATTAGTTTTCTTCAGAGGAAACAAAGAAACTAGATGGACACATTTTCAGAAGTTTCTTAGTAGTTGTGATATTGACCTTACACTTTCTTCTCTAGCCTCCTAGACCTTTTCTGAAGCTTAGGCAATGCTGTGGATATTCAGAAGGTGTCCTCTGGCAAGCCAAGATACGGTATGTGTTCTTACCCAGGTCAAACTTGTAAGTACCAAGCTCCTGGGAGCTGATGACTGTTTAACTCACAGTGTCTTACAGACACACTGGGGACTTAATGCCTGGCGTCAGACAAAGGTCTGAGAATTCCCAAGACTCAGCTTCTGCCTCCCTGAAGTAATTATAACAACCTGTCTCCCGAGGTATTCATGAAAATTAATTTATCGTATGACTAAGGTATAAAACTTGATGTTGTAGTTGGTACTGTTCTTATCAATCAGACATTTGCAGGTATAGAAAACAACTAAGAACCCTTCTTCCTGTCCATAATTCCTTGCTCAGCAGTTCTTTGTATAGGTTTTTTCTTTCTTTTTTTCTTTTTGTCTCCAACTTTACTTTTAAGGTAACTTTACTTGACAGCTTTATGGGGAAAAAAAAATCTGGCCATGAATTTTAATATTTAACTTACCTCCAAAAATGCTTTAGAAAAAAAAAACAACTTTTAAGGAAGAAAAATTGTATTCCTATTGGGGTATCGACTGCTAAGTCACACAGTAAGTTTGTCCCTATCGACTGAAGTCAGAATGTAAATCTCAACTGTCCCGACGGTCCGCCGTCATCAAAAGACAGCCCCAGTTCTCTGTTAATGCGTTGAGACATTTGTGATTCAATTTGATATTTACCTATCTCTGGAGAATGGCATGCTTTCACAAGTGAAAATGAGGAGATTGTAAGGAAAAAAAATATTCCTCATGTTTGTTAAAATTGGCTTAATTATCAGTGTCAAGCGCTTACGCAAAAATTGATGTTTGTGCCATATGTACGGTATGAATGGGGTAAAGACAGCGTCGGGAAAGAAAAGACTGTCTTGTTTTTCTTTTTCTTTTTTAAAGAACGTCTTTAAAAACACACTACCCACGAACTAAAAGCATATTTTTAGATATGATACGTACAAAGAATCGACTGCTACGTGGTGATGTCTGAGCTGTAGCAATTTGCTGCAGTGACAAAAATGGTATAGAAACTCCAACTATTAGATCACTGGCGATTTATGAAAAAGAACACTCACAAGTATACACTTGCAAATACATCAATGGGGCACTTTCTCAAAACAGTAATAAAGGTAGAAATGGTGTCAGTTCTAAAACAGTGGGTGAAATAACTGTGCTGTGTGTTCCTGTGATAGACTGCCACACTGTAGTCAAAATCACTTTTTAATACTTGCAAATGAGGGCAGCAAAGTTACTAAGTTATAACTCGCTAATAAGAGGTCACTAAAATTTTTGCTCACACTGCAATGCCACAGACGTGTATCCACGGGTGGAACAGATCATGTTTCACGGTTTCAGGTTTACATGCAAGCTGGCAGAAGTCCCATGATGTCTAGGTTCTCACCGGAAGTATTCTAGAATTCCTTGAACGTCTCTTTAGTGATATCCATGCCTTTCGCCAGCTGCATACCTCCTGAGGAGCAGGGCTGCTGCGGGCAGACACAGCCCAGCCGTTCTTCTTCGCTGAGGGCAGCCCCATGTCTTTGGTCCTGGTGACTCCCAGCGGTAGATGGCGGGAGGGTGGAGCACCCTGGCCATCGCAGATACCCTTAGACCTTCAGGGCTGGTAACGGCAGGGCCTAAAGACGGAAATTGTGGCGCCTTCATGCTTAAGATGGGTTGGGCTGTTAGCTCTGGGCCTCCACGTGGCTTTGCTCCGACCCGGATGTCCTTACCGTAGATCATCGCCAGTTGCCAGACTGGAGTAGAATCTGGCGCTTACGAGGAAGATCCCCCATCATGGTTGATGTTCAGGCAGAAACCAAGAAATAAGACTGTGTAAGCCACACATTTAGAGCAATCTTGGAAGCCTCTTTCTCATTTAGAAGCGGTCCTTTCCCGGATGCGCCTGAACGACTAAGTCCACGACTGCACACTAGCGTCCAACCGCCCAAGAAGCCCTTCTCTCTGTGCCCATCACCATTTCCTTCCACAGAACCCTCTGTGACATATCTAGCACCTAGCTGCAGGCTGGCAATGCGTTCACTATTCTTGGGAGGTTTCTTGTCACGTGAACTTTGATCCACAGGCTAATGGGTGCGATTGTTCTCTAATTCTGGAAAAGGACAATTAGAATCAGAAGTGTTACAGGGAGATGGATCTAATAACACTTTAGCAATGTTATTTTGGGTTATATTTTCAATTTTGTGCTTGACGGATCCCTCTCTCTTGTGTGTGCCTGTTTGGTGTGTTAAGCCCTCTCCTTTATAACAAAGAAGTCTATATTTTTTTTGTTTTTTTTTTATGGAATACATAAGCAAGATTTGTTTTTGCTGTCTTATTTTCCCCTTTATATCTTTCACCCTTGTAAGGACACCATTTCTTATATCTTTTCAACGGTGAATAGGATTTATCCATGTTGTAATTTTAGAGACACGTTTTCAAGATTCTAGTTAGGAAAATATCGGAACATTTTGCTTGTATGTATAGCGTTTAGCCATGGTCCCGCCCATATTTACAGTTCAAGTTTTCCTACTATCCCGTGACAACTTGGAGGTTTGATTTATTCCTTAGTCTAGATGTCATTGTCACGGGCTGCCCTCAGTTCAGGATTCAAGCAGGGACACGTTATCTAGTTAAAATCTGCTTGGCCTTTGTGGCTCCTCATCGCTAGCACCTGGGAGTGCAACATGAGGGGAGTCAGAATTCCCAGCCATAGACACTGACTCTGTTGGAGACCTAAGAGCCTCAATTCTGGAACTGTCTGTGTCTACCGGAAGCTTATGAAAGACATGGCCAAGTTAGTAAAGGTGTGTCAAGGACTTGGGGGCGAAAAGAAGAGGGAGATGGGAGGAAGGATGAAGGCACCGGAGAGAAAAAGGAAGGAATATGAACTTCTTTCGACCCTCAGAGAAAAAGTCTGTGCAGATAAAGCCCATGGGAATCGAGTCCTTTTGTTGCAGCTACCAAAACTTCAAGCCTACTACTTTAAGGAAAAGTATCTCCTTAAAGAACTTAAAAGCTAAGGACCCTCATCAAGATAACCCCAGTGTGAGTGCCCCCCCCCCACCTCACTGTCTTTATCTCTATCCCTAAACTGAACTTAACATTTTTAATAATTATGAGATCGTTCGAAAACAGAAGGATCCCTCCCTGAGAATAAATAAGCCTTAAGCCTAGCTTTGAAGGACAGAAGTGTGAACACCCATCCTGGTTGGGGAGGGCTCTTATTCCAGAAGGCTTGGGTATATATTAAAATTCAGATATGCACATGAAAGACAACTCCAAAAAGAGTTTGGCCGAAGGAAAAAAAAAATAGGCCAGGTGGTGGTGGCTCACGCCTTTAATCCAGCACTCAGGAGGCAGAGACAGGCCGATCTCTGTGAGTTAGAGGCCAGCCTGGTCTATAAGGGCTACTTCCAGGACAGGCTCAGAAGCTACAGAGAAACCCTGTCTTGAAAAACCAGAAAGAGAAAATAAGAGAGTTTGGAAAATTGAGTCTGATAGTACAATTTCACTGGAATTAAAGCGGTTCCCTAAGAACGCCTGTATGAAGCAATTGAAAACGCCGCACACGATCCAGGAAGTCCCGCAGCTGACGCTACCTAGCGTTGGGAGTTTTTGCTGATCATTCGATAGCAGCTGCTCACGTGCACCAGCCAGGGAAACAGGATGACACTGTGCCTGAGCCCTGTGCATGGCTGACCTCAGTAGTTACGGAAGAAGAGGAGGGAGGGGGAGGTAACTCTGCAATGTAAAGAGCAGGCTTCAAGCTGTGGGATAAACAGGAAACTGAGGCATCAGACAAGCAACACCGCGATCCACAAAAGCTCAAAGTCCGTTCGCTTAGCATTCTAGGCTGGCCCAGTGAATCACGTGTGCCTTTTAAATGTCAGGACTCGATTGTATGCTAGAATTGATAAAAAAAAAAAAAAGACGTTGGTTTTCTCTAAATTAAAGAATATTGTTTTGTGTTTTTCTCCGCAGACTTTAAGGCAATTACTACAGAAAAACAGAAGTGAGAGTGTTATAAATGTCATATTTTGATTTCATGGAAAAAATTGAATTGCTATTTTAAAACTGAATATCTGAAGTTTTACAAAACATTGATGTGCATGCGATCACAGTGTTTATGAGCGGAGAGCCGCGTTTCTTATTAATTAGCACTGACAGAAGCTTCTCCTGCAGTGATCTGTTCTGCTAATACGTGGCTTTGCTTCCTTATCTTCACAGAGCCTCGCTTTACCAATGAGATTTCAGAAGTACAAATAAAGAAACCCAGGACAGGAAATCCACTGAGATCTCTTCCTCCTAGGATTATATTTATGTACCATGAGGATATATGCATACATGTGTGTTCTATATGTACATGAAGACTACATGAGTACACACATATACACATAGAGATAATACACACATATACATCATGCATGTATAGCAATATATCTTTAAATATTATGCCAATAAGAGTTTATTCTATGCCATTAAAAAAAAAAACTTCGGAGGCTTTTGAAAGGGATACAGATATAGATTTAAAAGTTTTATTATCAGGATATGATTTTTAGATGTTGCTTTGTATTAGAATCCATGAAGATATGACAGCTCTAATATCACTAGAAATTAAATAGTGGGAAGCAGATTTTCATCTTTTGTGCGCCAGCCAGAACTGAAATACATAAATCCTGCTCTTATAAATATACATTATCTCATTGTAGCTGAACCAGATGGCCATGAAATGAGGCTCATAGACCGAATTTTGGAGACGAAACCGCTTGTGCCCCCCCCCCCTGCCCCCCATACTCTCAAGGTGGAAGGAGAAAGAGATTTCACCCGCTGTCATGAGGTGAGCTCCTCAGCAGCTCAAAGTTTACCTTCGAAACACTGCAGGATGCTAAGGCTTTACGTTGAAACAGCTACCCAGAGAAGTCTGTAGATCACAAACTATAAAAGAAAATCTGAGTAACTCCAGAGGCTCGGCAACATCCCTGGTGGTAGTCCCGGACACGGTAACGGGAGGAGCTTCGGAACATGACTTTGGTTCAGGCATGCGAGTGTGACATGCACCACCAGCAGCAGCAGCAACAACAACACCACTAAGTCCTGGCCCACTCTGGCATTGCTGTGCACAGCGCTCTAACAAGTGTGATGAAAACGCTTCTCACCGCCCCTTCTGCCCATTGGCCAGACCGCGCACCGCGCTGGCTAGCGGGACACCTGGAGGAGCTTGAACTTCTCTCAGGACGGTTACCTTTTGCCGAATTGTTGAATTTTTGTTAAATATTTTCAGGTGAACAAACATCTTTGTTCCATCACTGGGAAATTAACGTTTTCTTTGGGAAGAGTGGTTATTTAACTTTAGAATCAAAAGCCTAGAAATGCGCCATTGCTAGAACAAATTGGGAGACTTCAAAATGGATGGATGCGAATCCCGTGGTTGGCCTAGCGATATGGACCAGAAGTGATGTCATACCAAGCTTTCTCTTAATGCTTTTATCATTAACTATCATCTCTGATGGTATTTTTTTTTTCTCTTCTGAAATGTGGACTTAATCTGAAGGAGTGGCTAACTTCACGTCTGGAACAGGAACAAACTACGCTGAGAAAAAAATAAAACGGCACAAGAACGGAGAATATTTTCCAAAGATTCCTGGGGCCGGATCAAGCAGGCACACGCGCCAACCTTAAAGGGGTTTCCCCCCAGCAAAACCTGTTACAATATAAGCAGGAAAATCGTACTAATCCTGGTTGGTTGGAAAATCGTAGGATTGCAGTGTTGGATGAAGAGAGAAAACCTCATTTAAACTATGATTTAGGGGGGAAAAAGAATAAAGTACATCCTTGCTGAATCTTCCTAATTAATCGTGTTGGGATTTTTGACTCACCCAGTTTATCAGTGCACAACACAGAAACTAGAGCCTGCCAAGTCTGCTTTGACTGAGAAATTTGTGACTGATGAGTCATTCATTAAAGTAAGCCATAAGCTGTTCAGTGATCACCATCAAGGTAAAGCTATTAAATTAAAATTTTATCAGATGTCCCCACATTCATATTAGTGATAGAGTCCCAAGGGCATTTTTTGGTGGGGAACTATTTTAAGCTCAAAATTCAAATTATTTGAGTATTCGTGAAAGATAAAAGGAAAAGGAAAATTAATTTGCCTAGATGAAGATTCAAAATACTATCCCGAAGCAAATGATCACACAGGGTAAGCACTTCAAGGTTGAGTTGATGGAAGAAAGAGGGGACATGTTCTATTTGAAGCCAAGGTAGTTCTAACAGGGTTGTGTCTTTTGTGGTTTCTGGGACCACAGTATGATCATTTCCACAAAGAGTTCTGTGGATCTCATGAAAATATTGAATACGGCTACAGCATATTCAATACTCCAATGAAGGGAAGGAGAAGTCTGTTTTCTTATACCAAGTACAGACAAACTCTTTAAGGACTTGCGTATAGCAACAAAATATCTCTTTTAAAGGGATGAAAAACAGGACTGTTAAGAAATAATGTATGCATTTGAAATCTTTCAAGTTATCACATGTAAAGTTAGTTTTTTTTATATTCAGTCTGGTGTGAAATAAGTACTAGAATATTTGATATAAACTTAAGATTTTCAATTTAATCCTATTAAGTTTATGTTCAGTGTTAAAGTTCTTAAAAGAAGTTCTATTTAAGTTCAACTGATAATCATTACTCACCAGGCAGACTTGAAGCTAACAAAAATATTGAAGTGTCTTTAGAAAATAGGTAAACGTATGTAGTTTAAGATATTTCAACACGCATGATACATTCTTTGCAAACAGAGCAAACCGCACTTTAAAACCCCTAGAGACCCTGCAGGAACATTGTAGAAGACAGGGAGGAAAGACCATAAGAACCAGAGGAACAGGAGTCTGCTACATGACTGTGTGTCTTAAAAATGACCGGGATGCTCTTTCTTTTAAAGAATATGCATTTAATAGTAATAAATAAAATTAAGATAGTTTTTAATAATGAAACACGTAAACAACAATGTAAACGTTGTTAAGAATTTTTGATGGTTTTTCACAATAACAACAATCTGGGATACATGTGTTCATGACTATTTTTTATTCACCAAGAAATTAAGGCCCCTAAGATAGTGTGACAAAAAGTTTAAGAAGAATTCGATGTGTAACTTCCTTTCTGTTTCTACCAGGCAACACTGCTAGACAGAGGGATGTGCCTAATAACTTGGCTAGCTCCAAATTTCTGTCACTATAATATTAAAAGGTCCACAGACTATATGTGTTATTTATCTTCGTAAATATAATTTAATTCACAGTTAGGTCACTTTTCATAGGACACGTTCTGCACGTATACACATAGACATCACATTCTGCTCTTCCTCACACAGTCTGTGAAAGTCCATTTGTCTTTCCAGAGGGTTCGTTGTTGCTTAGTTTTCAACACTCAGTGAACACTTGGGGTGTGGTGTTTATGTAAGCTATGGAGCTAATTCAGTTACTACTCAAAACTGTGAACTAGGTACGATTGTTTTCTGCATTTGCAAAAAGGGCGGTGGAAGCTTGAGGAGATGATGTACCTTGTTCACGGCTGCACAGCCAGCAGGCAGCTCACTTCAGGGTCTCTGTTCCTCATGCTATCCTGTCTCACTAATGATGCTTCCCCTTTGTAAAAGTAACAGCACCTGAGTTCGGTTAGCACACAGTCATTATTTACTACATGTGACATTTCTGAAGACTTTGGATGCTGCGAAGAAAAATCATCTTGGCCATTATCTTCTGTGTGCTCTTCAGCGCCACAGAGACGAGTGCGTCCCTCCATCCATACCGTGAGTCCATCCGTACCACGAGCCCATCTGTACCGTGAGTCCTAACGTCTCATCAGAATTCACAGGCTGTGCGCCTTCCAACGGAAGCCAAATGATACAATTTAGATCCGCCTATAAAAACATTGTTACTGTCTTTAACAAAAACAATTCTTTGTGAATACCTAAATGCCGACCTTATTTGCCTTAAAAGAATTTGATGGCACCACGAATATTGACAGGCTGTTTTTCATATCAGGGTTGGGCAGTGCCATGGTGAGGATCTTTCGGCATGGCATGCCAGGCACTAAAATTGAAATCTTGGTCAGAAATCTTGGTCAGGAATCAAATTGAAACTTGGTATTTTTGATTTACTCCTCTCTGTTATTCTGCTATTTCTTATCATCCTTGAAGATGTATTTTTTGGCATCTTAAAAACAAGGAATCTGGTTCCTATTGCTTTAGGCTATATAAATACACCCTGTTTATATTAAAATGATAAGCAAATATACTTAAAGTTGGAAAACACGATGACAGAAAACATTTTTCCATCTTCTTTTCTAGATACATGGGTGAACTTTATTTTCTGTAAACTCTTGCCCTTCTTCATGGAGATCCCTGTCACATAACCAGAATATATTCTTTGATGACTATTATTATCATGAAAACATCTAAGTACAAAGTTTTTAGCATTTTATTTATTTAAAATTATATGTATATGTGTATAAGTGAGTGTGGGTTTGAACACCTAATAACAGTGTTTCTAGAGGCCAGAACACTGGCATGAACACTGGCATGGGGTCCCCTGAAGCTGGAGATATTGAGAGTTGTAAGCTCTAACTGTGTCATGGGTGCTGGGAACAGAACTCGTGTTCTCTGCAAGAATAGGACATATTTAAATGCTGAACCATCTCTCCAGACCTTCCAAGTAAACATTTAGAAGCAAATGATGTTGCTGTATACGCTTTAGCATGCAGGGACATTGTAAAGGAATTTTAGAATATTGCATTTATTTACCTGGAAAACAATTAGCACTAAGGCAGTAAACTGAGGCAGGAAGAGGAGTCCAGGAGAGACTGGCTTGAGTCTTGATGTTAGCCCCTCCTCTGTGTGCATCTTCCAGCCATCCCTTTCAGCGGCTTGAGCTCCAGCTTCTCTACATTATTGTGAACAATGGTACCCACTTCCCGGAGTGGTTACGCAACACACAGAATCAGCACATATTAAGACGCTCACAGAGCACACACTCACTGTTACTGTACTACTCCCCCCCCCCCCCAGCTCAAAGCGGATCTCCGTGAGTTCGAGACCAGCCTGGTCTACAAGATCTAGTTCCAGGGCAGGTACCAAAGCTACACTGAAAAACCCTGTCTCAAACCCCCCCCCCCCAAAAAAAAACAAAAAAATTAATTCACAATTTTCACTACACATAAGCCATACTAAAGAACATGTTACTCTTCTCACTTCTGAAAAGAAGAGAAGTTTTATGTCTTTAAATAATAAGTCCCTAGTAGGTAAGAAACTGTAAGTATAAATATCAGAATAATTCATATTTATAAGTCAATTGATATTATCATCATTTTGTTTTCCATGAGTGATTCTTTTTTCTCTTTCTTTTTTTCTTTTTGTTTTTTTTTGAGACAGAGTTTCTCTGTATAGCTTTGGTGCCTGTCCTCGAACTCACTTTATAGAGCCTTCTGGGTGATGGGGTTAAGAGAGATTCCTTCTTACTGACTGAGATCGAGATTATAATTTGGCGAATCACACTTCTTGTACGAATGGTAGATGAGTCTCTGGTTGTTGAGGACATTATCAGTGTTCAGAATCTCATCCTTCAGATAATTTACGATTGTAGCCGTAATTGATGTAACTGAGGCAATACCCTAGCTCAAATTCCCTGCCAGCCAACCCCGAAATGTCACTAATGCCCATCAGGGATTTGTTGTTTATATTCTAAAATGAGAGGTCCATGGGTTTATTTATACACCCTCTCTGCCTGATCAACCAATCAGGAACAGGAGCTGTTTGACCAACACTCTAGTTCTATGCCTCCGAAGGATCTGACCCATCACTCATTATTTGGAGATTCCCGCTCAGTCCCGCCCTAGCTCTCCATAGCAGCGGTTTACCCAATGCGCTCTTCCAACTCTTTCACGTTTATTCAGGGCATGCGCATGCGTGCAGTGTGTGTGTGTGTGTGTGTGTGTGTGTGGGAGGGGGGGCGTACACGCATGCAACGGTGTGTGCTTACAGGTCAGAGGGCAGCACACTGGAGCTGGTTTTCTCCTACCATTTGGGTTCCTGAGATTGAACTCAAGTTTCTGAGTTTGGCGATAAGTACCTTTACCCGCGGCATCACCCTCCCAGCCCTCCCCAGGCACTTTTGCGCTGGGTTCTTCCTCCCGACCTCCCTCTCCTCGCCCCGCACGCCCACCTCCCGAATTCAACTTTCTTATGGACACACAACCTATATCCTGGAAACACACTGTTTCTGAGGGAGTCACGTTGCTCTCAGAAATTTTAATGACTTCCTTTTCTCTCCAAGGTGAAGCCCCAAGTCTTTAGCAAGACAGTCATGGAAGAGGCTCTAATACCTAGCCTGTGCTCCGTCTTTCTCTAGCTGTTCCATGTGCCCCTTAAACACCCTCTGCTACCTCTTGCCACTAGAGACACAGGTATGTTTTCAGATGTGTGTTTTGGAGCTGCTTTGCTGGGGTCAGAGTCCTGTCACCCCACTGATTTTCTTCCATCCCAGTTCACTGATTCTTCTCCTCTCAGCAGCCGAACAGGGTATAACTATGTCCGCCTCGTTCTCCTGTTTTGTGATCATTCTTATTTTGCCATGGTGTAGCTTCTTCTGATCTGAGAATCGGTAATATTTGGTGGCTGATTATCATGTCTCGATTTCTGAACTCGGTCTGAGGTAAGAGAGGCTTGAACCATGCTCCCCGTGCTTATCATATAGAACCAGTTAAATTTCAGATAAATCGCATTTTAAGTAAAAGCGTATCCTCCACACATTGCATAAGACATACTTAGGCTTGATATTCACTGATACAAAATTTACATTTAGCTAAACAGCTTATGCTTTATCTGCCAATCCTGTGCAGACACCTAAGAACCATGGGCATATTCATGTAAGAAGGCCACACCGCTCTAAGCTTTCGGTCTGGTATCCTTTACTTGGAGTCCCTGAGGTAAAGGGCTTTGGGTCAAGTAGAGCCGTAGTCCAAACAGTGCGAGTCATGGTTGTTTCTAGATCAAACATGACCTAGGAAATGGCTACTGTTTAGTCGTTACCTCCCACCACACCCGGACCTGATAGAGAGCTTGTTAGATTAGCAACAGCTTGGAGGTCATTGAGGTAACTCCTCCTTCAACATCGGGAACTTGTGAAACCAGGAGCCTAAATTGCAATGTGGTGGTGATTGTCTCTCAAAAGACCAATATCTGAGTCAAAATATTTGGCTGGGGCCCTGTCCTGGACGTTTTATGAACAGCATAAAGACTCATTAAGAGTACGTGGACACAAGGGTCTGTCTCCCCCTTCAGACTACTTTGTTGTGCCCTGGGACAACCCTTCCTATCCCATGTGCTATGCATCCCTATCTTGTCTGAAATCTCCCAATGGAGAGTACATGGCGTATCCGTTACTTTACAGTTTCTGGGATGAAACATGAGGACCAAAAGCCATGGAAGGAAAGGTTCATTTTGACTCATGGTTCCAAAGGGATTAGAGACTTTTGTGGATATAGAGATGCATAGCAACAGTCAGCCAAATGGGTGAAGTGGGAATCTGGGAGCTCTTAATTTGAATTCAAATTACAGCCAGGACACAGATAGGGCAAACTGGAAATAGGCTAAGGTTGCATACCCGCCAAGTCTACTCCCAGGGACACACTTTCTTCGGCAAAACCACACCCCCCAACCTTCCCAAACAGTATCTGGAGATGAAATGCTCAGATTCCTGAGCCTATTCTCATTCAGAATACCACATGAACTTGGGATGTTATCGTAGTGCTTATGCAAATCAGTTTACATATAATTGCTTGAGATCAAGTTGTACCCTGCCTTATGTTGCTCTCTATTGTGCAAAATTTTGGCTTCCAGCCTAGGACTCGCCTAAGAGACTCCGTTTTAGAAGTATTTTTTTTTTTTTGACTCCTCCTCTTTGGGTGAAAATGTGGAGGCCAGAAGGCTCTGCACTTTATTGTATGTGTGAATACCACTGCCTCTGTCAGACACCAGCCATGAGTCGCAGAATGCTAAATAAACAATTACAGAAATTAGAAAGGGCACAGCCCTATCAAATTATTAAGTAAGTAAATTACCTCTTCTTCAGGTGCCCTTAGATTTCTTATATACATAGAACACACATACGCGCACGCGCGCGCACACACACACACACACACACACACATGCACAGAGAGAGAGAGACAAAGATAAAGACAGAGATGGAGACAGACAGACTTGTGTTTGCCAATTGGCAACTATCAAGAATAATCGGGACAATTTGTTAAATTGCACCCAGTAAGAACTATGTACTTTGTAAATTTATTGTTATTCAATAAATTGGGATTTGGCTGATATGGTAGAAGGACACAGACATGTCCCTTTATGTTTTTGTTCTAGCATGCCCATAACCTGCATAAACAGGACATCAGCAAGAAATTGGGAGTGCCAACTGCTATCTGCTGGACAGCTGTCAACTTGTGGGTTATATGAGTCATAGTTCCCAGTAACCAGGGTTCAGTTTTCCTGCCTCTCAGCCTCCATTTTAACACCTACATCAAAACATCCCCTCCTAGAATTTAGAATCTACCTATTTTAAAGACAATGGACACATTTCCTTTTTCTTTTTTCATTGTGATGAAGTGAAATGTTTACACTGCCTCGGCCTGGATGCCTGGAATCCTTCTGCTGCCCTTGGAACTGCAGCTTAAACGACTCCTTAGTTTTCTGCCGTGGATTTTCACCAGAGAGACCCGGAGAATCTTTTCTACCCCCTTCAACTTAAAACATTCCTGTTACTGGTCTAAAAATCCAGCAGAAGTATTTTCCGAAATAATTAGCCAATATTAGGAGGATAAAAAGTTGTCTGACAACTGACTCAGTGGATAATTGCCTTAAGAGTGAAGGTAATAGTCACCGCAGTCCAACTGCCTTCCGCAAAGGGACTACACAGATTGTCAGTCTTCTCTTGTCTTTTGGGAAATGATATCAGATTATTCAAGGCTTCCAAGAAGAACATTTTGGTATGCTCAAAACTGGGCTGGGGCAAAGGAGAGAAGAGGCAGCTGTTTTGATATCAGGGACATCACTTTGTGTCTCAGTTCGGTTTTCTTTGTTTTTCATATCGATTCATCATGTAATTTAACAAGACACAAACTCTTGATGAGTTTAAAACCTAGTTTGGGGTAACAGAGAGACAGTGGTTTGAGGAAAGCCTAGAATTTTCCGTTCTGCTTTACTGGTTATGTTTTTTTCTGATGAGTACCAAAAGCCTTTGCCAAAGAGTAAGAATAATTAATGATTTTCTTAAATTCTAAAATTTAACTCTTCAAGTGTTGTGTCATTAAATATTTGATTATGATCAAGTGAGTTTGCGAAATTCAAACCAGGAATGAGAAAAAAATTAGACTATTTTGCAGCAATAGCACTTCTTGTTCCCCTAGAAATTCAGCATATTTGGGGTAGACATTTTGATTAGAATCTGAAAAATATAAGTCTCAAAAAAGTCCCCCAAGTTTGATCTATTTGGATTTGATTATGCTTCAGGCCGTCGCCCAATTCTTCTGCTAATAGAAAGGCTTGGGGAACTGCATCAGCTAGATCAGAACAGTGGATTCTGGAATCAAAAGTTAGAATAATATTTCAAATCCATCATTAGCGCTTCAAATAACAAAAGCTGACATTTTGTGCTCATTTGCAGCCAGCGGGAAATTGGCAGGAAGATAGCAAGAAGATTTCAGAAAAAAAAAAAATATATTCCCAGAATTGAGCGAATGTCTGTATAATACTTTCTCTGGTGAGGAGCAAGCGTGTGTAGCCGGAATGAATAGAAAGATCAAAGCCAGCAAGTGCCTCACGGACTGCTCTTCTGTGCTGCTAAAAATTGGCTAGCTAGTACTGTTCTCATGTTGAAGGCTACAGATATACTTTGGGATTCATCTGGGATTCATCAGTGCTCTTCACACTGATTTCCTTTGCTGGATAGATGATGACTTACTTCACAAAAATTGCCTTCTCCTACTAGATATATTCTTTAGGAAGTAGACTCAAGAGTCCCCCAAAGGGCATGATAGTCAACCTCTCTCTAAATATAAAGACTAATATACTTGAACTTTTTTAATGTAACCAATATTTACCAATTGCCCTACTACGACACAAATATTTTCATTGGCCGTTTTGATAAAGCACAGAGAAAAATCTATGTATTTGCATATTTAGATGCTAATGAACAGGCAAGAGGAGGAGGAGGAGAAGGAGGAGGAGGAGGAGGAGGAGGAGGAGGAAAACCATGTTTCCAGCGGCGAGTGTGCCCTGAGAAGCAAGTATGCAGACATCAGTAGACAACAGCACAACCTCCTGGTCAGTTGTTATGTGAGGGGATGAGTTTTGTAGTTTCAGGAGGGAAGAATGTTCTGGTATGTGGAGTCTGGCCAGACAAGTACCCTGTGCCTGGAATGGGCTCAGGCCAGCTTCAGTGAAAAGTTCCCATGTCACTGAAGTGTGAAGTGTGACCTAAGAGATGTATAGGAGATGCTATACGTTCATAGCTGGTGGCCAGGTGGAGAGGATGATGTTTAGCCCGCAGTGGGCAGCTACAGTCGCAAGAGAGGCTTTGGTATTACCAGAGGCAGATGCAAGCAATTAGCAGCAGTGTGAGAATCTGACCTGGGATTTGAAGGGGTTTCTTTGTCTACCATGTGGAGAAGAGACTCTAGCACGGGTGTGGGTGACAGGAGACACTGACCCAGGACTTGGATTGGATCCAGGTGAAAAACAGAGAGAAGGGAGTCAAAAAATAACAAGCCTTGTGGGGGCTAAAGAGAGGACGCAGCGGATAAAGGACTTGCCATAAAGCATGAGGCCAGAGTTTGGATCCTCAGACCCCAGATAAAAGCCGGTGGGTATGGGGGTGCCACTTGTGACTCAGGCACTCAGAAGACAAGTGGGGTCCCCAGAACCAGTGGGCCTGCTGGACAGGCCTGTACCAGTGAGTTCCATGTTCCCCTAAGAGACTCTGCTTCAATGATAAGGATGCAGAGTGATCATGGAAGGCTTCTGATGCTAATCTTGGACCTTCACCCATGTGCACACACACATATACACATGCATGCAAACCATACATATACATTTTTAAAGTGACTCCAAAGTTCTCTTACAGTAAGAGACAAAATACTATTGCGTTATACACAGATAAGAAAGACAACAAACAGCATTTGAGGGAAATAGAAAGATTTGAACATTTTCTAACTGAACCTGGAGCTGTCTTTCACACCTGCATGAGGAAAGGTCAACCTGTCAGCCAGCAAAGATGTCCAGCTAGTTGGATGTAAAAGGAGGGGAATTGATAGTGATCAATATAGGAGATATTTTTTAAGACATGGTCCTGGGTGAAATCGCCGAGTGCATATGCGTAAGCAGGAAAGGGAAGAGTTTTGAAGACCGCACTTAAATATCTAATTCATAAAGCAAGAGTTGACAACAAAGAGAAAAGTCTTGGAACCCAAATGAGGAAAGATTTAAAAGATGCGGGAATTGAGAATGTAAAGTATGATTAAAAAAAAATTCCACTTTTTTAATTTCCATAGTGCAAACGCTTCTCTCATGGCTGATTTCAGGCACTGCTGAACATAGAATCCGTGGCAGGCAGTGCATTGCACAAAGAGAAGTCTAGTAAGCACAGAACAGCCTGGAAAAGAATTTCAGACATCTTGAAATATAATTCTTTAAAAACATATATGCGATAAAGTAATGGCTAAGAAATTTGAGATTGTGTTGGAAATATATTCAATATTTGCCTTTAAAATTATTTCTCTAGGGCCAAAGAACTGAGTAGCAGGCAAATGTGCCTCCAAAAATAGATCAACTGACCAAAAAAGAGTTGACAGTCAAGAGATCAGTCTTAGAATTCGAACAAGGAAAAACTATCTGACTCCTCCAACTTGTCTTGTGACCTCCACACATGTTTACACGCTCTATTCAAACAAATAAATGCAAATGTGTTTATAAAAATGCAAAGTCTTTTATATAAAATGTAAATTTAAGTAGAATTTTTTTCTTTTTGGGTAGATTTTTAATGTCCTCACTCCCACATATAAAATAACAAGCAGATGAAAGAATATGTGTTAGTTTACTTGATTTTGCCATTCTACAACATATACATATTTTAAAGCATTGCATTGCATAATACATACATACATACATAGATATGTATATCTTTTGTCAGTTAAAAATAAAATGTTAAATATAAAGAGTCAGGCTTTAGTTCATTTGGCTCATCTCTCCATCTCTTTAGAGAAACGTATTTAAGACTTTTGGCTCCTGGACTTGGTTCCAGACTCTGCCACTTAGCAGTGTGACCTTGAACAGGACACCCACATTTCAGCTTCCTTATCTGCAAACAAGCTTCCTCCAAGGGGGATTGTTTGAAGATCAAATATGTTAATGCCTTTTAAATGCTTAAAGCAGCACCAGGGCTATCGTTGGTTAGTTGTTATTACTGATGCATCTTGGCTAACAATCTTCACCAACCCCATATCCGACAGAGGACTGATCTTCAAAATACATAAAGAACTTTAAAAAAAACTAGATGTAAAAATATCAAATAATCTCATTTTAAAATGGGGTGCATATTTAAACAGAGCATTCTCAACAGAAGAATTTCAAATGACTGAGATACATCTAAAGAAGTGTTCAACATCCTTGTCTATCAAGGAAATAAAAAATCAAAATGACTCTGAGATACCATATTACATCTGTCAGAATGGCCAAGATCAAAAGTGCTAAGGACAGCCTATGTTGGAGAGGATGTGGAGTAAGGGGAACACTCCTCCACGGCCGGTGGGAATACAAACTTGTACAGCTGCTTTGGAAATCAGTATGGTGGTTTCTCAGAAAACTGGGAATCAATCTATCCCAAGACCCAGTGATGTCATTCATGGGCATATACCCAAAGGATGCTTAGCCATACTCCATGGACATCTGCTCAACTATGTTTATAGAAGCAATATTTGTAATAGTCAGAACCTGGAAACAACCTAGATGCCTCTAAAATGAGGAATATATAAAGAAAATGCAGTGTACCTACACTATGGAGTATTAGTCCGCAGGGGGGTTGACAATGACACCATGAAATCTTCAGGCAAATGAATGAAACTAGAAAAAAATCATTCTGAGTGAGGTAACCCAGACCCAGAAAGACAAACACGGTATGTATTCACTCATACGTGGATATAAGATGTAAAGCAAAGGATAAGCAGGCTACAATCCTCAGCCCCAGAGAAGCTAGGTGACGAGGAGGACCTTAAGAGGGATGCATGGATTTCCCAGGGAAGAGGAAGTAGATGGAATGTCCTGGGTAAATGGGGGCAGGAGGAAGTAGAGGCAAGGGATGGGGGGTGGGGACATGAGGGATCAGGATGGTAGAGTTGTGGACAGGACGGAGCAGTAGAGTGACGGGGGAGAAATCTTGATAGACGGGACCATTGTGGGGTTAGGGAAAAACCTGGTATCAGGAAGGCTCCCTGGAACCTACAAGGATGACCCCAGCTAAGACTCTTAGCAATAGAGAAGAAGGTACCCGAACTGGTCTTCCTCTGTAATCAGATTGGTGGCTTCCTGTAGGGATAAGTCCCGCCCCTTAGGGGGCGTGTTCACCTCTGGGTAATGTTTACCTATAAATCCGGGGAGCTTGCTCACAGCGCTCACTTCTGCTCGCTTCTGCTTTCCTGGTCTCTGCGGGAATGGTGGTTCTGTAAGTCTATTTCCCCATTAAATCTGTATATATTTTTACAATCTGTCTGCATTCATTTATGCCGTTACAGCTTCCCTAGTTGTCTTCATCCTGTACCGGATGGAAGCAGACGCAGAGATCCATAGCCAAGCACCGGGCCAACTGCTGGAAGTAGAGTTGAAGAAAGGATAAAAGGATTGTATGAGCAAGGAGCAGGGGTCAAGATCGAGATGTGGAAACCCACAGAGAAAACTGACCTGAGCTTGTGGGAGCTCAAGGACTCTATACAGACAGCTAGGAAGCTGACATGGACAGACCTAGGCCCTGTGCATCTGGGCGACAATTGTGTAGCATGGTCTTTTGTGGATCTCCTAGCAGTGGGACCAGGATCTGTTCCTGATGCATAAGCTCACTATTTGAAAAATTATTTTTAATTTGTTTTCCAGGCACTAAAAATGGCATTTATGAATAGCCAACAGCATGGTTCTTGTTAGCAGCAGGGGCCTCAAAACTCCATAGAGTGTAGTAATAAACATGGCTCTGGTCAGTACCTCCGCCATGAAGCTAGACTCTCAGAAAGCTAAGGAATGGGGTAAATCCAGCCGTCAAAGTCACGGCTTTAATTCTAACCATATCACTTAGCAAATTAAAGAATCATGTGGTCAGAAAAAAAAGAGAGATATACAGTAAAGATAGAGTCACATTAAAAAAAAACTTCTAAATGGTTTACAGTGTGCTTGGGAGAGAAAAGAAAAAGGATAAAGTCCTTAAAACAAAAAAGAAAGAGAATAGTTGGGTGTGGTGGCACACACCTTTAATCCCAACACTTGGGAGGCAGAGTCAGGTGGATCTCTGAATTCAAGGACAAGCTTCTCTACATAGTGAGTACCAGGACAGCCAAAGATGCACAGAGAAACCTAGTCTCAAAAAAATTAAAAATAAAAAAATAGAATTTAAAATAAAGCCACATAAAGGTGAAAAATACACAAAGAGTCTGGATACTGTATATTATTGTATTGTCTTTGAATAAACTCAGTCGTAAATGTGTGCTTAAAAGTAAAAATGTTCTGAAGCCTATAGAAACAAAAATATAATGATACACAGCAGACAAAAAGATAGAGATGGTGAAAAGGCCGATAAATGTGGGTGCTCAATTCAGTAATCAGAGAAACAGAAATCACAACAATGAGAATTCATTTCACATGTACCTTATTAACACACACACACACACACACACACACACACGCAGCACAATATGTAAGTTGTCAAGTATACTCAATGAAAACTGGTATTAATCAGTAAAATTGAACACACACATAGTGTACAATCTAGCGTTTCATACTTCTCAAAGCCATGCCCATGTGTACATTAGAAAGCAGGTATGGAAAATTCCAGAAGAGAATTGCTTGTGATATTGGAAGAGGAAGAGCAAAGACAGAATGAACAACCTGATGTAGAGTCATATAATGGAATATTACTAGCTGAAGATTAATAAGATGCAGCTATATACATCCATTTAGATGAGTCTCAAGACGCAAAAATAAGTGAGGTATGACTCATTATATATAACATGATTCATACACATGATAAATATATATAGTATGAATGAATATATTCATATGTGAATGAATATATCTGATATATATATGGCCTGAATATGTATAGAATGTCTATATATAGTCCAATGAATATGTATAGTATCACAGTGAATATATATATAGTATGATTCATCTTTTAAAAAAATGAAGAAACAGGCAAACAAACAATATATATGCATTGGTGATTAAAAATGTGGAGAAGCAGAAGGAATCGATGAATACAAAATCTAGGATACTGGTAAACTTCTAGAAGGGTGATGGACGGTGAAGATGAGATTGGAAAACGTGCAAAGAAGATCCCGAAGATCCCTTATGTGCTGATAGTGTTGTAAATATTAACAATAGCGGTATATACATGAGTGCCCATCCGTGTGTGCGTGTGCGTGTGTGTGTGCGTGTGTGTGTGTGTGTGTGTAGGGTGTGTAGGGTGTGCTATGGAACATGTATGGAGGTTAGAGGATGACATCACCTGTCAGTCTTCTCTTTGTACCCATACGAGGCAGAACATCTCTTTGTCGTTGGTCCTCTGCTGCACATGCCGGCCTCGCTGCCTTGCTGGGGAGTTTGTCTCTATTTCTGCTCTACCCTTAGAAGCACGGCAATTACAGGCGCCTTCTACCATACCCAGATTTTACATAGGTTCTGAGGGTTAAAACTTAGGACCTCGTGTTTGTGCTACAAGAGCTTCTGCCCACTGAGCCATCTCCCTAGCCCCTCATGCTTTGAGTTTTAAATTGCAAAATGCTTTATATGGTGTGATCCATTGATTTTTATTATAAAATACTGTTAGATAAAATTTGTAATGAAATGAACACCTGAATGAAAATAAAAACACGTAGACTTAATTAAGATTCTTTAAAATTAATCAAGACAAATGATCCAGGTTTGACAAGAAAGGGACTGGAGAGTCTAGAAAACATAAATAAAATATGCACCAATCCAACTCACTGGCTCCTTAGTAACAGATATAGGAGAAGGGAGGCTCCGTACGTTGTCTCCATGCTAGGAAGCCCAATGATGTATCAGAGGGGAAATGTCTCAACAGCAGGAAGGATTCACCTTATTTAGGAGCAAAGGCAGATGTAAGATTTAATGTCGAGAGCCATCCAGACACTAGGATAATTGATGAAGAAACGGAGGTACATTCATACGGGGAAAAGTGAAAAATAACTTTATAGAGAACTAGGTTTTGAGAAGGAGGAAGTTAAGTGGAGTCTCATCTTCCTCCAATTTATTCTTCATATGGAAGCCAGGGTAATATTTCTGAGCCACGAAATCGATCGTGTCAACTCGACTGGCCAAAAAACCCTTTATAGCGTCAGGATAATTTCCAGCTTTTATAGACTGCCACAGAATGCTCTGCTTGCATCTCCTGCCAGCTCCGTGTCTTGTGACTGCCACCCAGCCAGCCCTCATGCTGGCCGTGCTGGAGTGCTGGCCCCTCGTAGCCCAAGCCTATAACCTATCATCCCTTTTCCCCTTTGTTGGGAGCATTTGGAGTCCTGGCCTTCAGCTGCTCTTCCCTGCTAGAGCCTTCTGATTAGAGTTACTAAAAGCTGTGCCTTGCCTTGAGGATCAGAGGATAAGGTTTTCACCTGTTGGCCCACTTGACTGTTGGGTATATAAGCCTCCATGGTGCTATTGAATAAAGGGCTTCTTACCAGTGATTAGACATCCGTGTGTCTGTCTGTCTCTGTGTGTGTTTGTGTATTTCAGCCTCCAGCCCCTTGCCCGAAGCTCGTGAACTGTAGTTGTAGCGCATAGAGCGCAGCCGGGGGTGCAGGGCGCTGCACCCCCCTGCCTGAGGGAAGTCATATTTAAGCATCCCCAGCATGTCTGTGATACATCAGGGATCCCTCTCTTTCACATCCTGAGCCCCACCACCCTCTTCTATTGTTCTAGCTTTGCGTCCTGCCTTTATTTCTTTATCAGCCCGTCTTAGCTCTGAGTTTGATCATGTAAGCCTTTAATAACCGTTTGCTAAATAGATGGATGATGATCAGAGAGGTCAATGAGAAATGAAAGGATCATAAAGCTGTCAGGAGAATGTCATCAGAAGAGATCCAACTGACAGTCTTGGTAAGCTGCACTCATACTAGTGGCCTCTGCGTGGGATTGCCCCATGGACATGGTTCTCGGGGGTTCTACGACTTTCCTTTCTTCGGGTCTGAACGCAAGATCAGGAGGTGATGATGAACGGTGTTGGGGAAACTCTGCAAAATGATGGCACCTTTCATATCTAGGGAGTCACCAAGGTGGGCAACTGGGGCTAACTAGGGCAGTAGTTACCAGCTACATCTAGGTCCTCTAGGGAATTCTAGTTCATACATTATAAACAACGTAATGAACTGTTAAAATAAAACAATTAAACCATGCGGCAACTAATCGTGGTGGGCTCTAGGAATTTAGGTGCAGTCAGTGGATAGGCCAGAAGCCATATGGAGGCTGCATGGGCAAATCAGTTGAAAGTTATGTGAAACATAGAAATATAACATCATTAATTCTAATGAAATGTCCATTGACTAGAAACTTCCGTGCGATCATGACAATACTCTCATTACATGGTCTTACACGGGTGGTGTGTGGGAAAAATTTCTGCTACGTGGGGGCGTATGAAGAAGCAGCCACTCAAGAGTCAAGGAGAGCCTGGGACTGAAACACCCATTTTCACACGTCCTGCAAGGGGAAGGAAAATAGTGTAGAAGAGAAGATGATGTTATAACTGCAGAAGGGAACGGAGCAGAGAACGAAGGCTCACGCAGAGCAGGGAGTGGAATCTCTTGCATGACAGCAAAACAGCAGAGACAGCCTGTTTCGTAAAGAAAGGGAGTTTGCTTCATTTCACAAGTCTGTAGGTGCAAGGTCTACGGGCCTCATCCAGAGATTGTCTTATTGAGTGTCCCAAAGCATTACAGAGCATCGCAGGATAAATAGCAGGGGATAGCTCTCTGGTCTATATTCTTCTCATATAACCACCGGGATTCTGTTTTGAGTTCTCATTCCGAATGCCTTATCTAACTCTAATCTTCTTCGTAAAGATCCTACCTCTCAACATCATGGTCGAATTAAAGTTTCTGCTTTCTTAATACCTCACCATGGGGATCCAATGTTCACACATGAAATTCCAAGGGGCACTCACGTCATATCCAAGCCATTGCAACTTTCTTTCCTTGGATGTTTCAAATATAATTACTTCACATTAATTGGCTTAGAGAATGGCTTTCTTTATCTCCGGACCCTCAACACCCACCAATGATAGTCTTCCTTTTTTGTAATATTAATATTTTAAACTTGAAATTTCTTGATACTCTTCCTTTTTTGTAATATTGATATTTTAAACTTGAAATTTCTTGATACTCTTCCTTTTTCTGTAATACTGATATTTTAATCCTGAAATTCCTTTTTATACTTATACTAAGAAGTTTTGGTGTCTATATGGTCATATAGACTCATGTGAGGGACTAAGTAGGAATTTTGATGGTATCGATAAATATCTTTATGGATATTTTAAATAATCCTGTCCTTAAATTTCCGACTTGTGTCTTCATGGTTTTGTGAGATCTATTTGCTATGATATCTCATATGTAGAAGGTATTGAGATTTCAATATATTACTTCATGAAACTCAGGGTTTTGCTGTATGTAACATGAGAGAAAATGAACTCCCTTCTTGTAATGTCTGTGCTATCTTATGTAGTGGTTGTCAGCATTTTCTTGTCAGGTTGCTTTCTTCTAGAGCGCCCCCAGCGGTCATCAAGCAAAACGTCATTTTTAAGCTCTTTTCATTGATCTGATGCTGAGAAAGCGAGACATGTAGCAGGCCATCTAAAACCCCAGTATTTGGTAGGTTGAAGCGGGTGGACCCCGGAGTTTAGTGGCTAGCTAGTATAGCCATCTCGCCAGTGGTGAACCAGAGGTTCAGTGAGAAACCCTGCCTCGAAAATTGAAGTGGAGGGTGGTGGAGGGCGGCACCCAAAGTCAAAAATCTATCAGCTCCCCCAACACACACTGCACGAGTCATATAATTTCCCTCCACCCTTGAAAGGCTTTGAAAGCAGACTTTGAGCAAAAGTGAGCAGCAGGTGTCCGCTCCTCATTTCGTCCTTTGTATCTTGGAAAAGTCCCTTCGAGGCTCCTATTAATAAATCATCCAACATTTGCGGACGCCCACTCCGTGTCATTACTGGCTGGCGTTGTAAACCGGAGCCAGAAGCAGCCAGGCTTTCTTCTCCGTGGAGCCCAGTTTATTAAGAGGGCATACAAAGTATAAGCCATTAGAGGAAAGCTGAGAAACTCAGAAAAAGGTTGAGTTCCAAGCCCCACAAGCCTACACGGGAAGGGGATTGGCCGGTTTCCAGCACATCCCTGTGTGCGAGAAGCATCTTACAACCGGCATTGCTCGATTAGGGCAGAGTTTTCTTCGGGAACTTGCACGAAAATGTTTCGAGGCTTTAAGCTGTCGTTCTCTCCACAGTGATCCGAGATAGCGATTATGTCAGCTAGCAAGTGAATCTTGCATATCTGCAAAACAAACACTAATGCTCTGCTTGTCTTTCAAATCAAACTCTAAACAAGTTAAGAGAGCCGGGGTCTCTGCTTCTCTGTCTAATGCGACCGCCCTTTCAGCTAACAAAGAGCAGGACCATCACCTCAAGGGCCGAACGTCTCTGCACCTCTGCACACACGCCACGCTCGTGGTTCAAGTTCTGTCTTGATATCTGCCGCAGCGATAAATATTTTTCCTTTACCCCATGACAAGCATTTAATTGACAATCTGATAAATGCTACCGAGAAAAAAAAGATGCTAAAGCCAATGGCACTCTTCTCCCGTGCTCCATCATCAATTATCTCTCCATTCAGAAGACTCATAAAATATTCAGCTCCCCACGAAGAAGGCTGTGGATGTATGCCATTGTGGAGGAGCATATGCTGAGCAGCAAATGCTGGGTGACCTAGGAAGAGCATCTTCCTCTCAGAACACATGCCTTGGACGGTCTTAACAGAAGTTCCCAAGTGGGAATCAAAACACGCTTCCTTCCATGACAGACGAGGCGTCCTGTCATTTCCCAGAAAACGTGATTCAATCATTCCAGTGAAAGGCTCTTTAAAACAACACAGAATTAGACTCGGCATGTCACAGGCTCTGCTCCTAGTATGAGGCCTCTTTTGCTGGCTGGCCTGGTGATGCGTGCGTTGCAGGGGAAAAGTCCATGATAAAGAGGTGCTCCAGTGTCGGGCGGTAATTCTTGACGAGACTCTTGTTTGAACGCAAAGCTGAAAGTCATTTGCTCCCTCTGTGCTGCTTTTCCCTCTCTCGAAAGGTTTGAGAAGGAGTTAGGGACCTGGTGGTTATCATTTCCTCCAAGAGATTTTTCTTTCGGTGTGGCAAAAAAGTATGCAATTTAATTTTTAAAAAAAATCAGTTAATAATTGTGTAAAACTAAGATTAGAATTTGTACAACTTAAGAAGACAAAACCAAACGTAACAGAAGGCTAGAAATGTATGTACCTGCCTGGCAGGCACGCACAAGGCCCAATCTTCAGCCCCATGAATAACAATAAGAGCATAAAAGTAACTATACTAATCAGTCAGATTTTGATCTGAACTGAAATAGCTAAGGAAATCGCCCAGCCGGTGAGACCCACTCGCTGCTGATTGAGCATTGAACCCTGTCTTCTTGGTGCTTCGTTTAAGAGTGAACAATCAGGCGGTTGTTGACAAACTTGCTTCCTCTTGAAAGGCCTACAGGTTGAAGTCAGTGGAAATGCAAGACATGATATGACAGCACATCCCAGGTCACTCTGTCCTTGACGGCTGCTGCGTCAGAACAGTGATGTCATCCCCTCGGTCTTCATAAAAACATATGCGAAGAGAAACAAAACCTTTAAGGAAAGAGAACCCATTCAAACTGCAGCGCTGGTAACGAAGCCAGCTGGAAAGACTCAAAATGTACAGGGGTGCCTCAGAATCCAAGCAATCTGCCCTGGCCATCATGGTCCCAAGAATGAACTCACAGTGCAACTTCCATATTGGCATGAATCAATTTGACATTTTCCATAATTATTTCCCCTTAACCTGTGGCAGTTCCTTTGAACCCATTCCAAAGCTTTAAAGGCACTGGGACACAGAGTAATACCTGTTTGGTGTATCAGACTCGCTCATGTCTACACATGTTACAAACTCATTCCTAGCAAATTTAGACCTTGGCTCTCATAATCTCATGTTTGACTCAAAGTCCAGCCCCGAAGATCTGTGTTGAGTCTTCACTGCCTCTGCCTTTCTCAAACTCTTCACCCTCTTTTTCTTTTTCCTCCCTTGGTAAGAAAGACACCTGGCTCAGGGTTTTTAAAACTCAGAAAGCATTGATAAGGAAAAAGGTATCAGATCCTTCTTTGATGGTGCCCTCTACACTCAACTTTAGTAGAAGGGCTCATGCACAGCTTTTCCCTTGGCAAGGTATGTTGAGTTCAGTTTGAGTGAGTGACACACTGTCTTGGGAGCCACCAAGGATTTTTCGGACCCCTCTGAAATCAAAGTTGCTTTAGAGTTCGGCGTCTGGAGAGACGGTTCTGAGGAACTGCTAGGGTAGAGATCAAGCTCCCTGTGGTTAGCTGTCGGACGGCTCTTTCCAGCCTTGTGCCCAACACCATGACTAAAGGCAATCCATGAGGCAGAGTTTCAGAAAGTGATCCGCACTCCATCGCTTAGGTATATCAGGGAAGGAGCTCAAAGCTGGAAGCTGGAAGCAGAAGCTGAAACCAGGGCCATGGAACAGGGGTTCTCAACCTGTGGGTCGACCCATTTGGAGGTCGAACAACTCATTCCCAGGGGTAGCCTGTGACTATCGGAAAGCACAGATATTTACACTATGACCCACAACAGTCGCAAAATTACAGTTATGAAGTTGCAGCAAAAATAACTTCATGAGTGGGGGTCACCACAACACAAGGAAGTGAATGAGGAAGGTTGAGAATCACTGCCCAAGAAGAACATGGTTTACTACTGGCTTGCTTAACCTGCTTTCTTATGGAACCCAGCCCACATGCCTAGGGTTGGCACTGCCCCCCCCCCCCCCGTGGGTCCTCTCATATCAATCATCAATCAAGAAACGGCCTCACAGACATCTTTACACTGGTGAGGTGTTTTCTTGGTAGGGGTTCCGTCTTTCTAGATGACTCTAACTTGGGTCAAGTTGACCACACACTAACCAGCCCAGCTCCTTAGGTCTTCAAGTGGCCCTCCTGCTAGTGATTGCCGGACGGTTATGCCACGGGGACCCACTGCCCTAGCTCCAGCTGATCACAGAGTTTCACTAATACTGAGCACGTGGAAGAAACTTGGACCTGATCAGCAGGAAAACCATCCTCACCTCCCCGTTCCTTTTCTTCAGCTCTGAAATATGTGGCATCTCCGGTCTGGCAGCTCTAAGCATCTGTAACTTAATTCCATCTGAGAAAATGGGAGATGGCCATCGGTGGGGTTTCAAGAAAAATGCATTAAAGGGAAGACATTAGCATGTCTTAACTCCTGTTGCTTAGAGCAATATCACAAGGCCAGTTTAGACTCAAGAGAGAACGTAAGTAGAAACTTTTACTCTTTGAGGGAAAGGGTGACAGCACCATGCTTATAAGAGCTTGAGGGAAGGATTCACTGGAGCTTGTTCCTGTGTGTGTGTGTGTGTGTGTGTGTGTGTGTGTGTGTGTACTTCTAAGTGAGAGTTTATGAATGGGCCTGGAGACCAGAGGTCAACTTGGCTCTTGTTCTCCAAGAGTATCATCCATCTTTTCTTTCTGAGACAGAGTTCTCTCACCAAGCCCCGGCTTCACCAATGACGCTGGACCAGTTGGCCAAGAAGCCCTAGGGTTCTGCTTGTCTCCCATCTCCCTGGTGACTGGATTAAAGGCATGAGTCAGCACACACAGCTTTTTTAAAAAAATTTTTATGTGGGTTCTGGGGACCATAATCAGATTCCCATGCTTGCATGTAAGCAATTTGCAGACTCATGTAATGAGCTTAGATTCTCCTCTCTAGCCTTCTGGAACGGAGCACAGAACCAAAGAGAGATGAGAACTCGGAGTCTTGCAAACGTGAGGATGACCCTGAGTTCCATCACAAAATCTTAATTTCCCCAGTTTTCTCATAATACCTTCAGATTTTTTGTGTGTGTGTGTTGCCTTAAAACAATTCAGTCACCACAGTGTGGACTTCTTTTTATGGTTTTTAGATAGGTATTTATTTCTTTTTGGTTAGTAAGGGGATTAGCAATTCTGTCTGCTTAGGCCTCCAGCAGAAATCTGTATCATGAGTGATTTGGTCAACTTGGTCTGTATAGCCTGAAGGTCAGAGAAGCAACCATGGCATTTGTTAGTCTTCAGTCACTAAGTTAGATACGAACAGATGATGAAGCAGATTCAATCACGGCCACCTCAGCATTTCTCTGTGAGTACCCAATACATGCAAGAGAACAGAGAACGTTCCGACGTGAACAGAAAACAGGCTGTGAGGGGCTGTCATCTGAGTGTGTGAAAGACGTGCTGCGGTGTGGCCATTTTCTCTGGGGTTTGTCCTGAGTATGCTAATTACTTTGCCATCCATGTTGCTATGGCAAACATGACTAACGTTTATGTCAGGGAGCTGTTGCCTAGAAAAGCATGCTGGGAAAGGAAGAACATGTGGCTTCCCACAAACTCTTTACGCTGTATAGGAGAGTCTGAGAAATTTTAGTTTTTACTACAACTTCTTTTTCTTTGAGATCATTGTTAAGAATTAGACTTAATAAAAGATTTTAAGATTACAAATCTTCATGAATAATAATAATAATAATAATAACTCTACTGTACATTCTAAATGGCCACTGACAGAGAGAGAGAAAGAGAGAATTTCTGCTCTAAAACTCTCTCTCTCTCTCTCTCACACACACACACACACACACACACACACACACTTGGCTTTTTGCTATCGGCTATGTTACATTTTAAAATTAACTAGGAATTTCATGCTTACACCTATTAATCACTTAGAAAATCTCATTTGGTAACCCCGAGACGGGAAAATGGTTCCAGGTCCCTGAGATTTTGCTTGTATAATTTGTAATGTTTTTATCTCATATTATACGGGGCCTTCTCTTCAGGTTATACTGGGCCTTCTCTTCAGGTTATACTGGTCAGGTTTGTTTTCTCTTCTAAATGGCAGATTTCTCTGTTCAGGGCCAGGCTCGAGAGTCTGTGTCCCTCATCTGCCGGATTTCATTGATTTGCTGAGCATGTCGTACCTCTGCCATGTGGTCACTCTCCAGCTAAGACACTTCCCATGTACTATTCTTTCCTGGCCTCAACCTTACACCTCTGGCTTCTGGCCTTGCCTTAGAGTTCAGCCCTTGGCATTTGAGTATTGCCATCCTGCATTATAAATTCTCATTGCTCAGTTTCTTTGAAGCACCGTATCAATGTTGAAATAATTCATTTATGTGATCATTGACTACGGTCTGTGTCTCCACAAAACTAATTTGCATGAAGGCAAGGAGCATGCCCTTTTGTTTATGATCGCATCCCCAGGGCCTACCCTGGTGCCTGGCACACGGTAGCCATTAAAAACTGTATTAACCAAATGAATGAATTAATTTAAATAATAATTGTTGTTATTCTAGATCTTAGGACTCAGCCTACACTAAAATTAATGGTGTATTTGCACATTTCCACCCACCAAAATTCTGTCTCCGTTCTCTTTTTTTCCCTTTTCTGACATCTGAGAATGTTCCATGAGATCACTATCCTCGGATTATCTTCCCTTCTCCCACTTATTTTTAATGGAATCACAAAATTTAACTCGCTCTTCGGTTTGGATTTGAAGAAGGAAAGAAGTGCCTAATTCTGTCTAAATTTAATCTCGTTGTCCTCCGCCAAACAAACCCTCCCCCCTTCCAAATTCTTACACATTGATGAACGGGGGGGGGGGGGAGTAAAAAAAGCCTCTTCAAATATGGCTTAAAGTTTTGTTGGCTGCGAAGGCTCTCGATCGTCCAGTGAGAGATCAGCTTTTCACTTAAAAAGTCAGTCTTTAGAGATGGCCTCTCTTCAAGTTCCTCTCGTGATCTGGGTCTAAGCATGGGACAGATGACCTCTAGGGGAAATAGAATAAAGGTTTTGACCTTGACAACCTGTATCTCCTCTGGTAAATACGGCAGTACCATCCGATTGCCAGTGTTTCACCCTGAGCCATGGTGCACCTCGTCCTTGAGCCCAAGGCAATGGCATCAGGACCTATCTTCTGCCTTGTTTGCTTTCAAGTTTTTAATGTCTTCTGTGTATTTAATAAGTATCCATGGCAATGTTAATCAGCCCTACACCAGAGCAATCGCAAAAATGACTTGCTTTTTCAACAATGCTGTGTCCATCTTAAGACAAACGCTTGCCCTTCCTCCCTCTGACCTGGCCCTCGCATTCAGTGATGGTCCCATCCTAAGCAGAGCTCTACAGCTAGCCTGTTTGTGTACATATCTGGACACAAATAGGAGTCCCATCCTCATCCTTCCTGTGCTTGGTCCCTAAAATAATAAACCTACATTATACCCCATTCCAGGCTATTGTGGAACTCTTTAATGGGCACACACCTCTTCTCAGGTGAGACAAATCCTGCTTCCTTTCCTATAAAGAGCTGTGGTGCTTCATCCACTTTGAACTGTAAGTAGCAGACAGGATAGAGGACCTCCCTGACCCCTGTTCAAGCTGCAGTAATACCTTTAGCACAAGATTGTGTCACTCTTAAATCACCTCAATTTTGACTAGCCAGATATATATATACACATGTCCGAGGACTGTCAAATTCCCCCTCAAAGCTGGCCCTGCGTCAATGACCTCTTGGCAGTGGTCTCAGTGGGGTGAAATATACAATGGAAGGGAGTATTTCTTTTTATTGGTTCTAAATTTACTAGCCTTTAGCTTCATGAAATTAAATTACAACACAGGGTGAACATTAAAGTTATAACTGACATTTATGGACCGCCTTCCCCCCATTAATCCTGAAATGCTGTGCAAACTGACTTAGCAAAATTAAATGTGTAGCTGAGCGCTCCTGGACTCCTTCTTGTGGTTCATGTATGCCTCTATGCATCCTGGAAGGTGGGAACTGAATCCAAGAATAAAAAAATGGGGTTGTATACACTTTTAGTATGTACTTATAGTACTGTAGACTACACCCATAGTGAGCCAGTATCTAAAAGGCTGTTGGCTGAAGGAATCCCCACAACACTTCCCCCTTTTGTCTAAATAAAAGGGTTCTAAGTCTAATATAAAACTATACACAGTAAGAACAGATATCAAGTATTTTCCATGAAAAAAAGAAAAGCAAAAACATACATAAAAATTAGAAGTACAACCAGCATGAACAACATCAAGCAAGAAACATGTGAAATGTTAGGTCTAAAGTAATTAGGAAATAGCAAAGATTATTTCAATACTGATCCTATGCTAAAAAGTCTAAATTTTATAGTAAAAATGTCTTGGCTAAGTCATGAGAGGAAAGTAGCTATGACTATCTAGTTTATAACCCCATAAAAGACTTGAGAAGGGAAATAATATTACCTGAGTAAGCAAGTCGGGCAATCAAGTAAACTCCAAAAGGTGCAAGAAATGACAGAGACAACCAGCTACATGGGCAATCATCCAAAGTTTCATTGGTAACATTGGGGCAACCAACATTGGCTAAGGCCTAGAGTACCTAAGAGACCATTTTCAGAGGCAGTAAATTTCTAAAGACTGTCCTACCCTGCTTTGACAAGGTTTGGTAGCTGTTTTTGCTTTTATCCTGTTTGTCCAGATTGGACACTGTGCATTTTGTCAGTGGTCAAGACAACAGCAGTTTTCCCAAAGGCCAGTTTTGCCAAGAAGAAAACAAGCTCCAAGTGGCATGTCTTCAGTGTTCAGCATTCCCCGAGGAATAGATTGGTGCTTCCAGGAGCAATTGTGTTTTGCATCAACAGAATCCTGAGTTATTTAAATGCAATATTCTACAGCTCTTTGAAGTGTTTGAAGATTACCTATATTATATATACAAAATACAATATCTGTGCATCTAGAGAACCTGATTTGTCTAAATATAGGTATGACAAACATGACTGACTATTGACCTGTAATTCTTAATACCTATATAGATTAAAGACCGAGGCTTCGCATTCTAAGATTGAACAAATTTTTTAAAGTATTTATTTATTTATTTATTTATTTATTTATTTATTTATCATATATACAATATTCTGCCTGGAGGCCAGAAGAGGGCACCAGACCTCATTACAGATGGTAGTGAGCCACCATGTGGTTGCTGGGAATTGAACTCAGGACCTTTGGAAGAGCCCACAATGCTCTTAACCTCTGAGCCATCTCTCCAGCCCAGATTGAACAATTTTTAATCAGATGTACAGCAAATGAGGACAATGACCCCAAAATATAAACTGTATATATATATATATATATATATATATATATATATATATCTTGATCGGAGGTAGAAATGTATCTTTGGGTCAGTTAATCCCTTTCCTAGGAATTTCTCAGCTGAATATCTCTTCTGTGGGAGACACACACCTTAAAAGTCGCACTTCTGAAGGATTCTCACTGCAAACCATACCTATGACCTACTTGGAGAGATAAAGACAAGACGGACAGAAGGGTGTGACTAGATAATTAATGTGTATTCTCATTAGGTCAGAGCAGATCTAATGAAGAAGGAAATCTATCCTAATTGTCTATACCTGTTGAACTCAGTGACTACAGGAGGTGCTACTTCCGGTGTCCATGGATGTGTAGGGCGGTGTTTTTGTTTTTTAGACTAGACTTCCCTAGAGGTTTATATACTGAATACGTTGTTTGGTTATGCATTATCTTCTTTTAAATTTTTCTCCCTGTGTTCCAGAAGGGTGTGGTAGCGGTTTTTGAAAGTTCTATTATCCCTGAACTTCATTTTATGGAATCAGAAAAACATTACAAGATATTTATTGTGACCAGGGAGCATAAGATCTTAGAGTTCTAGAATACAGATCTAGAGCTTGGCTT
The DNA here is from genome assembly GCF_018167655.1 of Microtus oregoni. Classification (NCBI taxonomy): domain Eukaryota; kingdom Metazoa; phylum Chordata; class Mammalia; order Rodentia; family Cricetidae; genus Microtus; species Microtus oregoni. Next base: position 37,924,080 of record NW_024543077.1, on the reverse strand, counting down.
CCAGCATGCACAGGTACTTAGTAAAATGTTCAAATGACAATTTGGATTGCCTGCTCTGCATCTTGCTGACGAGTCAAACTCATGAGTGATTGACGGATGCCCCATTTCCATTTAATATAAACTGTATTGCCTTCCTTTACATGATGCGACTATTTTTGTTTCTTCAAATTCTGGATTTCCCATTAGTTTATGGGCCATATTGACTTGTCTTTGTCCTGAAGATCAAGACCCTTCACGGTCACGACTAGTGGCTTAGCTGTTGATTTATTGAAAATCCAGATTATATGAAGTTTATCGTTTACATAGGGAAAAGAAACCAGACTTGGGCGAGCACTGATTCGACCCTGACAAATGTCTTTAAACCTTAGAATTCTTTCATCCGTAAAATGTAGATGATAACACCAACCTATCCAGCTGTTTAAGGATTAACAGAGACACCATATATAAAGGATTCTGCACGGTTTATACTCCAGGCATGTGGAACTCCTTATTCCCTGCTTTTGTGGTTCTGAAGAATATCAATTATATATTAAGCTTTAAGTGACATTCATTCCTCGCATGATTTTTGTCTTCGAGACCTGAGAAAATAATCCACATTCCGATCTGAAATATACCTACCAATTATTGGAGCCGCACTAGCGTGGTTGTTTATTATTTCAGCGTGATTTTGATTAGCAGAATGAGAGACACTTTTCATACAACATCAAAGTGTTTACTTCCTTCTCCCATACAACCATCTCAAGGGTAAAAGCTTCTGCTTCAGTGCTTGGTCAAGCCTTAAACTTTATGTGTTTTGGCACCACTTTGTAACAGAAGCGTTCATGGCTGAGACTGCCAAGTGCACAGAATAAATGTACATTTTTATCAGGACCGTAAGTGTTCATAATACTAACTGTCAGAAGAAAAATATGGAATATTTTTATGATTCCAAGTATTAGAATAGCAGGAAGTCTCAGGAGTGACTGTTTATCCTTTACCTCGAAGCTCCTGGTGCCCACAAACTGCTGCTGTATATATAGCTATGTGCGCAATATTTAGAAGGAGAGGAGAGAGAAAACCAAGAAGCAGGATCTAACCCAAGATTCGCTGACGTCCCCATGAAACAAATCAATTCCTTAATGGTCTTGTTTATAACGTGAAAAGGCTCCCTGCAAAACTCTACCTTGAAGGGTTATCAGGGGGCAAGGAAGAGGAGAGCTTCTGAAAACGGAACTGATGTTTGGAAGCGTGACAATGCAGTTGCATTGGCTCTCATCCAATTCCATGGCTTTACTGCTAGAGAATTCAGCAGTCTCCCAAACTCTCCAGGTTATGGATCCGGGTTTGCAGCACCTTTTGAGTTCTGTCCCCTCAACTTAGAGGGATCCTCAGAAGGCATGCAGCCTACCCCCGGGGATTTTGCTGTAGTACGAAGATAAACCGAAGCCTTCCAAGGACTCTCCTTGGCGCTTTTGTCTACTGCGTTTTTCTCCTCTATTAACCACATCAGCAAGTCCTGGTTGAGTAAAGTCATAAGCTAGAAAAAAATCTTTTTGAAAATGAAGGCACCACCATGCTTTTCTTGGGGGAGCACCTACACTGGTATGAAAAAAACTAAATGAGACACCACAGCCTACAGACGTGATGCCTCCTGAAGGGGTTTCAGACAATTCTTTTATATATATGTATGTAGTATGTATGTATGTATACGTGTGTATATATATGTATATGTATATGAAACTGGGCCTCTGCTACAAAGATTATAGGAACAATCGATGGCAATTTGGTGTTTTTTTTTAACAAAATATGAAAGCCGTTTATGCTCAAAAGGACTAAAAGGCTCCTTCATTCCTTGAACGCTACTGAATTTTTTCTTTATAAAATTTTGAACCGCCAAAGATCACTGACTTAAGTAGGAACAACCTTGGTCTGAAAACGAGAGAGAAAGGGGTGTCAGGATATATGTCCTGCCCTGACTGTCATTGAATTCAAATCTCCTTCATCCATGGGCCTTGAAGTCTTGGGATGTCACACATTTTCAAAATTAACGAAGTGTGACGTTGACTCGTTCAAAATATTTTCAGTTCTTTGATTTATACTCCCAGCTTGGGCTACGACAGTGGGAAAGTCTTTTGCTTTTGTATTTAACATGTTTGCATGCCTCTTATTTAGCATGTTTGCATGCTTGTATATTCTCCAGGACACGTGTGTTGAGGTCAGAGGAACCTGAAGGAGTTGATTGTCTCCTTCCAGTATATTTGTCCAGGAGATCAAACTTGGGTCGCCAGGATTGCTCCACATGCTGTTACTCCCAGAGCTACTTTTCTGTCCCACCTTCTGCTTCTGAAGTCCCCACTGGAACATCCCACACAACGCTACCATCCGTGCGATTTTATACTTTGCTTGTTCTCCTATGTAGCATGAATGATTTGGCAACTGTTCCTTCAATCGGTCAACAAAGAAGCCATTTTCCTTACATTTAGAAAACGAAGGAAGGATGACCCAAACCTTTCTGTAGTAGAACTCAGAGAGCAGTTCTTGCTCTAGACACTATGTCCCCATGCTGGGTACCCTCATGCTCCTCCTTTTTATTTCCTACCTCATCCTAACTAGCCTTCAAGTCTTATCGGATGCATCCTCCAACTGTCATTTTTTAATCCATGTCTTCTCTATCTTAGACATCCTGTCCCAGCATAGGGACAGACATGTGTCACCTGCATTGTATTTGTAGTGCCTTCATAGTGATTTGGCACGGCCAGCTTTTATTAGATCCACATACATTTTTGAAGTCTCTGCCACGTACCAGGTGTTTCCTACACAACCGGGGACCAGATCGGATCTCTGCTGAGTAGGAAAGAAACAGATAACACTAAAGAAAACGAATGAACAAGTAAATTTCCGGTTGTTTTAAGCGATACAGGAGGAAAGAGAGTGATGTTGCCCTGGCTGGCAGCGTGAAGGGAAATACATTTTGGGAAGGCGTTTTTGAGTTTATAACATTTAGCTGAGAGGAAAAGATGAAAAGGAGACAGCCGCGTGGAGTGCTGGGAAGAGCGACGTCCAGACGCAATGAGAACGCCATGCAAACTGCACGGATAGTACCACAAAGGTGATAGGGCCACGTGAGCTGGGAGGCCGGGTGGCCTGACAGCAGGCCCTGTGGCTTTGTAGGCAACAGAAAGGTTCCGAGTTCTAGTCAGGAGCAGTAGCTTTAAAGGGTCCAGGAAGCCTTCAGATGAGAAGCGGCATCATGCCAGTTCATCTTTAGTAGGCTCCCTCTTAGCATCCTTGGGAGGCTGCATTACAATGGAGCGAAGCCAGATTCAGGAAAGAGAGGTAGAAGCTCCCCCCCCACCCCCCCCCCCCTCACCCCCGCGCCAGAATCCACAGGAAAGTGAAGTGAAACAAGCGGCTTTAGGATGTGTTTGGGGTCCCGACAGCAAGGAGAATAAAGGATGGTACCTAGGTTTGGGACGTCAGCGCCTAGGCGGCTAATTTCGTCACGTGCTGAGATGGGCAAGAAGAGAGAAGAAATATGTTTCTTGCCTTTTCTACAGATTAGAAACTAAAACTGAATTTGGTTGTGTTTTGTGCGTCAAGGTGTTTCAGTCGCTTCTGTCTTCTCTCCAGTATGAAGCCCGAGCTCCACTTTATCGGGTCGGGAGCATCCTGAGCTGATGGTTCATGTCCGTCTTCTCCCCAACACTCAGGACCCCCGGCTGTGGCTGTGTAAGCCCCTTGTGGCTTTTCCTTTTCTGTTCAGCTTCCTCATGCACATTCTGAATTTCCTCAGCCTCGGAACTCAGCTTCTCTCGTCTCTGCGTTTTTAACCTTTGTCCTCTGTGCTACAATGTCCTACTTGTCTTTCCCAAGGCCACCTACATCAATGAAATCTCCTGCATCAAGCCCTACCTGTCAAACCCTGGTGAGGCAGATGCTTCTCTCTGTCCACCGAGCCTCCTGAGTCAGCTTTGGAGACTAGGCCAATCACAAGGCAGTGATAAGCTAGCGTACATGCTCCAGGAGTCCCGTGCTAATTGCTGGGTAACTGTTTCTCTGTGAAGGAAAACGGCTGGGAAACATTTAACAAGCTACCTTCTTTCAGTATGCTTTTACAGTTCTGTTTGTGAAGACTATCAGCAGAGTAGAAAGCCTCTGGAGGCCCACAGTCTGCGCCATGTCCAGTTACCCCAAAAACGGAAGCCCACAGTCTGCACCATGTCCAATTACCCCAGGCTGAAATGAATTGGGCAGCAAAGCCATCTTTGGAAGCTGATGAACCCCCAGGTAACTTCTGTGTCCCTATTCATGATTGGTCTATTTTCTTCTCACATTTGTCCCTTAATACCATGCTCTAGACCATCTCATCCCAGTTACCTGGTTATCAGCTGAACCCACGGTAGTATCTAGAATAACGTCGAGGCTGGGCACAACGAGTTGAGAGTTACCAGTAGAGCTAGAATCAGTCGTATTTAGCTCATTTAACGGGGTGGGTTAAACTGACCCACCTGACGATGGCGATGATTTCCCTACTGTTGGTAGAGTCTGGATTCTGTCCATTATTCAAGCTTTTTACGTTACTCACTACAGCATCTAAACAATTATGTCAGGAAACTCTTCATATTGGTGGTTATTCCTTTCATTTAGCTTAGCTATACGGATGCTTCAATACATGGAAATGCGGGGGGCGGGGGGAAGTTGCCACTGGGTCCTGAGCCATTGATCCTGGGCACGACATTTAAAGCCAAGGTGTTTTCTTAACGAGGAAGTCATTTTCACTGTGCCGTAAATCCCTCCCACTGACCCCTCCCTGGTTTTTATGCCGTGTTTGTGCTGTCCTTGCCTAGACCCACTGCCAAGAGATTTGTATTCTAATAACTCGGTTTTTAATTAGTGAGAAACCAAGGCAGCGCTGGTTAAATGTCTCACGGAGTATTGCAGATGACTCTAAATGCCTCATGATATAAATACCTTTAGCAAAATGAAAACACAAGTAGCTTCGCATATATTTATATGTTTTTACCCTTTAAGTTTTTGACTTTAAAGGCTGAGCGCAGAGATGGTGGCAACGAGGGAGGCAGTTTCTCCTGCATATCTGCATTAAATTACATCGCTTCACCCAGAGCACGTTCTTAGATGCCTACTGTGTAACCGGGACTTGAGCAGGGAACGCTAGGAAACCTGGAAGAAATCACACGCGGGGCATGCTGCCAAGAAGCCTGCCGCAGAAGATGCTTCCTGATACCAACTTTAGCTAGTCTTGGGGTTGATCTCAGACTACAGGTCAAACCAAGAATGATATATTCGTTTTAAGTTTCCAAACATCCTATTGGCTGTATATATATATTTATTTTAAAAAAAAGTTACCTGCTGAAAACACTAATTGGAGATTGCACTACACTAAGTCCACCCATGATAATCCACTTTTCGAAGGTAAATATTCACTTCTCTTGAAATTTGTGGTGCGTTCTAAAAATAAAAAAAATGAAAACTAAATAGTTTTTAAATTAGCTAAAAGTTGTTTAAAGGTTAAATTGCCTGACTAAAATAATTTATTCTGTGACATTACAGCTCTGGACTAGAATCCGATTTTTTGGTTCATTTTAGCTTGGCACTACAATGAAACTCCTTCTCAGGCATGATGAAAAGCCCCTGTTTTGCGAGAAAAATTGGATTATGTGAATTCTGCGTGCGGAGCATCGCAATAGAGTAGAGTAGCGCCTGTGTTTGCGCACACCCTTCGCTCATCCATCAATCGGCTCACCCATGCATCCCCTGAGCAAGGACCAGAGATCAGCTGGGCCCCTTCCTGCTCTGCTCCAGGCTGATGTCCTGCGCCTTCAGCTTCGGGCTTTCCCGATGGGCAGCACCAATCCGCTAGCTTCCAGCTGATCTTACTCCGTTTCATTAGGTGTGTCCTTCTCTGCAATTAGGAGCAGAGGCCCCTACTTCAGGAAAGCTGTCTGTGTTCCCCAAGTCTCCATTTTATTCCTACTTCACGATGGATCCGTTTATCGGTTTCATCTGAGTCCTAGTTTCTTCGAAGAGGATTTATGCCGACCTTCCCTTACTTAGATTTTTTCTCCTTGGGACTTTTCGGTTTCAACGTGGTGGGACAGCAACCTGCATTCGGCAGAAACTGGACTTGAAATTATGAGTTGCATGTGTCTCCTAGGCTGGGACCCCTGGTAGGGTAGTCTTTGAGGCTCCTGGATTGCAGCAGCGGCAGCTGCCAAGCAGGAGCAAGGGGAACTCCATGGTGCGTCCTAGAGGGCAGCCAGTGTGTTTGCAGCTGGTGATATTTTCAGCCCACCACACGTTCACAGGGTGTAGCTTCCTTGCAAGCCAAGGAACACCTGCGCTCACTTTAGGCTGTAGAGGGTAAGTGAGGTTAAGTCTAAATCAAACCGGAACGACCGATAGGGATCAGGTCAATTTCTTTCCCTTCTGGGGATGAGCCGGTAAGTGGTCTCTTCTCTCACAATTCTCTACTTCCAAACCTTGAGTAGACATTCATCTGTTGATCTCCTTTCTCCAATCTCCTTGAGACCACAGTCTGCTGGAGTTGACTTCTCTCTCCTTTTTTCTGTGAATGGACTACATGCTAAACCCACTTTTTTCTCCTTCTCTGTGGTCTCCCATGGACACATTCTCCACCTGATCTCCCTGGGGTGGCTTCCCTCATGCTGGGCAAATCGTGCTTCTCCAATCTCTTGTTCTTGAAGAATCTGTGTTATTCTTCAAGTCTCTATCCTGTTGCTGTTCTCTCTTTCACCGGCTGTTAAACAACTACCCATGTGTCAAATGAGCTTTATGTCTTCTCTCTACATGTGCGTCCCGGGTTTTTCTTATGACAGAGAAGCATAAAGCAACAGAGAATGAGAGAACCATCAATGCTTGTCCTCAAACCCAAGTGTCTACTTCCGGTCTGTCCTGTTCTTTGGCATATACCAGATTCTTGTGCCCTCTTGAATGACTTTTATAATTTGCTAATATCTTTGTCTTGATCCAGGATCTTACTACATAGCTCTAAGTGGCCAGGAACTCACTGTGTAGATGAGATTCATCTAAATCTACAAATGTTCTCTGGTTTCTGTATCCCGACGGCTGAGGTTAAAGGTGTGCACTATGGCCCATTTTCTAATGCTTCCTTGAATTCTTTTCTTTTTCCTCCAGCCATCCCCTACATTGCTATTCACATAGCAATCCTAGTGTAGAAATGGGGACGTGTTGCGAGTTATTTTCCTGTGCTTCTTTAGACTCCATCTTGTACACAGTCTCTCAACAGCCAGCCTCCCCCAGGCATTCTGGGCTGGCCAACTGTTTTATTAGCTGATTCACAGCAAGTGCAATCCCGTTTGCACAACTTTTAGCTGTTTGAGATCAAAGGCTGTAATTTTTCCTTTATAATTCCCCATTTAGCTGTTACAATGTCCGATAGGCAATCACCCTTATCAACACTGTTATCAGATGAAACTTGATGGTTAAAGGCTTCTGTGATATCTTCCCTTCCCATTGACTGACCGGCCGTGTTACCTGCTTTGCCTCTGACTTAGATAGCCCCGTGGGCACCTGTCTGCCACTACTGGAATAAAGAACAAAGATGTTAAACAGCTTGTCCAAGCACTGACAGCTAAGAAGCATAGAGCTCGGTTATAGGTTACGGACCCTGACAATCCAACAGCAGGATCCACTCATTTAAGCCTTGCATTTTTCCCATGGTGCACATCAGGACATGTTTGCTATGGAAATTCCTGAAGGACTGAAATAAAAGCAAGTGGCCTTCTAAAGAAGAACACACAACAACGGGGGAGGATAACGGGAAAGCAATTATGTATTACTCTTAAATACGCATTTCTTTTTCATTACGTGTATGTTTGTGATGTGTCTCTATGTCCACACGAGTGAGGATGCTCTCGGAGGCCAGAGACGTTTGGTCACTCTGAAGGAAGCCAAAGTTAGAGGCGCTGGTGAGCCACCCGTGGAGGGTGCTGGGAACCGAACTCCAACCTTCTGGGAAAGCAGTTCATGCTCTTAGCTGCTGTGCTCTCTCTCCAGTCATTATTACAAATTAGAATTACAAATAATTATTGAGTAAACGTTCAGTATGTGCCTGCCATGTGCTGACATGATTTCATTTCTGGGAACATGGAACAACGGACTCAGGGTACCTTTTGCGAGATAAACTTTTCTTAATCATGCAAATACTTAAAATATGAGCCTGAAATATGTTTTTCTGTATTTCGGTAATGTATGTTTTCAAGAACTCTTAAACTGTGTCCCCTAAAAGCGTTGAGACTCCAAGCTCTTGAACCCCACTAAGTGACCATATCTTTCATAGCAAGTGTGTCCGTTTATTTATTTTTTTTAAAGTAGGAAACCCCCATGAAGAAATCATCAAAATACTATCTAAGCTTTTCAAGATGTCTTGTCAGTACAGAGAAGGAATAAGCTGCCTGCCTGCCGGAGGATGATACCGGCGGTTTTCCTCAGAGTCCCGTGCCACGATATGCCTAAATACGCTTCCAGGGAGTGTAGGGAGAGTGGGAAAGGGAACTGAGTGGCGGTGCCACCTCCGGGTGCCCCGTCAGGTGAACTGGCTTTGCGCTAGCTGGGCTTAAACTGCATCTAGCGGCGGAGGCAGCTTACTATCGTGGTTCCTACTAACCGAGTCTGGACCTGCACACTGAAAACCGCGGCTGGCATGCCTCGGTGATATTCTGCTTCTGCCTTTGCTCCCAGTGACCTCGCTCATTGGTGATCGCACGACAGAGCAAAGGAGTCACTCGAATGGCCACATGACTTACAATATCACATGCTTGGGGGTGAAAGGCCCTGGTATAAAATAGAAATTTTATAATGAAGGATTTGTTTTATGAAAAGCATTATACCATCACCGCAGTGCAAAGATCACCGTGCGTGTCCGAGCAAAACTGTAGTAAAGTTGTTGTTTCTGCCACCATCGGCCAATTATTGCTTTATTATATTTTCTTTCCTGTTTTATAGTGGAGAATCCAGTTTTTCCCACAATTAGTCCTTGAATTCAAACACAATAACAAGTGAGAGAGAAAGAGAGAGAGAGAGAGAGAGAGAGAGAGAAGGGAGGAGAGATTTTACTTTTATCTGTGCAAAGAGTACAATTGGAATCAAGGTGAATAAGTCTTAAATTTCAACTATGTCCTGAAGATATTTTGGTGTTTATGGTGCTTCTTAGAAAAAAAAAAATCAAGAAACTGTTTTCCCTTGCCTACTACATAAGAGTGCAAACCCTTTTGCTGACCCTTTTGTACGGTCCTCTGCAGTGGAGATGGGCAGGGATGTAAGTGATGAAGGGGCACACGGCGTTCCTGCCATTCCTGACAATAGCTGCCACTGTGCTCCTCAGGGCTGGGACCAGGACACCCTTACTCACAAGCAAATGGAAGAAAAACAAACAAACACCAAAACTTTATCTTCACGTGAGCAAGTACTGAAACCCAAACAAAGACCGAAACTTTATCATTATTTAAGCAGGTATTGAAACTTCAAATTTTAAAGTCTGAGAACAAGTAAATTATATATTTTAAATAAGTAAATATATATATATATATATATATATATATATATTAATGAGACGTGTAGCTCTTTATTATTTAGAAATGAGTTTTGTTGAGGGTTAAGTCTAGAACCCATGCAAGACAAACCTAGGTGGCCAATGAGCTAGGCCCCTTCTAACTTTAAAAACATAACTTGTATGTCGCCCTCCTTTTCCCTTTTAACTCTGTTCTGAGGCAGGACTGTTTCCTGGGGTGCTTGGGGTGCCTCATATTCCAGAGAGAAGGTAGCAAAGCAGCCCCCTGAAGTGACTTGAGTTTCTTCTCCTTTGCTCTCTCCCTCTGACGGGTGCTGGCTGGGAAGAGGTAGGTCCGGGACAGGTGCTGTCTAGCTCAGCAGGGTCTCAGAAGAGCAGACAGGAAACCCCACACTCTCTCCTTTCTCTACTTCTCCTGCTCCCTCTTCAGCAGGGTCAATGCAGGCCCAGGAAAACAGGTCTAGACGCAGCCTGGACTTAAGGATACCTCTGAACTAGGGGAGGGCAGGGACTTTTCATAAGCAACGCAAAATGCAATGCAGTGGATGGAGTTTGTTATTTAATTCAACTCTCGTTTGTGTCTTTGTTAGCCATGCACATTTCCCTATGGCAGGGCTCACATTGCCCGTGTGACGCTTTCCTGGGTGGCTCAAATGCTTTTCCGCTGTAGTGAGCTTTTTCTCGCTCTCCCCGATTCCGGAAAAACATCCTTATATCACTTTGTAAAGATGTAATTTTATCCTCGTAAAAAATAAAATTACTTCATGAATATGATATCTGTATATAAAGCCTAGCATATAATCATTTTCTAGTAAGAATTATAAATACATCTAACATATATAACAGCTAAAACTGAGTGGGTGATCACTTTCAAATAAATTATTTTAATATTGAGGTGATGGACTTCCTGTCCCAGTTTAATTATCGCACAGTATAAACATATATCAAAACATCGCATTGCACCCCATAAATACATACAATCATTATTTGTCAATTAGAAATAAAATTTAAAAAAATAATGTGACATGTGGAATCTGAATTTTAACTTAACAGATTGCCATCTGTTAAAAGATACTGTCATCTTAAAATATATAATACTTGTATTTGATATTGTCTGCGAAGCCTGGAGCAAACTTTGAAAAGTTACATATGTATTGTAAAATGTTCCCAATTTTCCCTCAGAGAGAGCACAAATAAGATAATAGAAGTTGGCTTCTCTAGCGTGATGATAGGAAAACAGTCAAGTGATAAAAATTCCAAGAACGTCAACCATGTTTTTACAGGATAGCTCTTGTCTTCGTGTGTTTGTCTACATATCTGTTAGGTGATGATCTGGGCTGGGGAGGAACGACACCATTTCCACCTAGGGCCACCGTCTTCCGAAGCCACTGTTAACTGTCCTTGGAAGAGCTTTGCAAGTTCGCATTGGCATATGGAAGTAATTTAAACTTTCTTTAAATCGAACAAAATGTATAGCCCGTATTTATTATTTCTCGTACACCAATAAATGGGGAAATTCTGAGTGCTTCTGAGCGGTGAGTCACTAAACTGGGCAGAGAGAGTGGAGCGTGGGACGGGAGGTAGCTTCGTGTTTCTCATTTTATTTGATTTTGATTTGATTCGCATTTATTTTATTTCTTTTACAGCCGAGGCTAAGATATGCCGTCTCGGGGCAACCAAAGGGCGCCTCTGCCAAACTCACCAGGAACCCAGATTAACGTTGCCTAATTTAGGACCCGCAGTCGTGACTGCGTGGGCTTGTTTGTTTGTGACTGCCAGACTTTGCCTTCTCAGCTCCCACCAAGCTCAACATCCGTGGACTGCACGGATACTGAGATTTTTATTTACCGCACAGAAAGCCCGACTACGGCTTGAGAGGGAATCATGTCGGACCCGGGTCCTCTTAGGGCCCAACGTTTGCAGGCGGCACCCACTCTGGAGTCCTGCTTCTTTTCATGAGACCTTGTGTCTGACTTTACTTTTCTTCACCTTGCCTTTGCGGGGCTGAGAGGCTCCCAGACCTCGCCTGAAAGCCGGCTTGGAGTCCTCTCTTGAACCGGCCCTAGCTTTATTTTCTTAAGTGACTTAATCAAAGGTAATTCGAGTTCACATTTTTCTATCAATGGTTGTATTTAAAGAGGTCTTATCTGATTTCCATCAGCAATTACAGGCTTGCATTTCTTGTTTATATCCACCTCCAAGGCTGACAGGGGCTTGGGGTTGCCTTCCATAGGAAGTCAAAGCCTTCATCTCAGGTCAAAAGCTCCTGAAGCACATTTGTTCTGGTAAAATTATATCTCGGGAATGATGGGCCCTAATGCGAAATGAGGATGTGGTGGCAGGGGTGGTCCCTGCCACTTTGTTTGAAAAATAAATTGTGAAACCTCAGTAGTAAATATTTGCCCGAGAGAACACGGTGGGAGGGAAATTACCATGCTGGAGAGGGTCGCCATTAAGAGGGCTGATGTCAGAGGTTAACCCAACAGGAGTTGGGCTAGTCAAAGAGGTCACTGGGGCTTGGCCCACTCAGCACAGAACTCTGAGACGACTCCTAACTATTTTTGGCAAGATAAACATCGTATGTCCCTGCCTTTGGGAGCAAAGAACAAAGGTCGAAGACCCAAGGGGATTAACTTCTTAAAAAGAGATACAATATTTAACTTGGCTGCTCTCAAAAGCCTCGGCCCTCCTGGCTGGCTCTGTCACAGTACAATTCCAAGTTTTGTTTAAAGAGAATATTCTTTTTTTTTAGAAGTCAAGATTCAAACGCTGCAAACCTCACCCCACACGAAATGGTAGAGTCGAAGTTAGTTTTGATTGCTCCTTGCTGGAGAGGCAGCGGTGGTTAGGCTCGCGCTGTAGCAATGGGCAAGCCCCCTCCCTCCTAAGCGGGGGTCCTCTGCGTCACTGGAACCCCTCAGCACACTCTGGACACACTCCTCCATGTGCACCTGATTCCCACTCAGAGCTGTGCTCTCGCCCATCCTCTCTCTAGTCCCAAGTGACTCAGGGTTTCCCATGCTCTTCCATCTGCCTTGCTTGTCACTGACTTCCTGTAGTTTGGGGTGACAGAGGAGGTAGACCGCCTAGTGATTCAGCTTCCCTAGCTAGCCCTCAGTTTCTCTGAGCTGAAAGTCAACGCAAGGATTTGATGCATTAAAATGGGAAAGGGTCCTATAGTCACAATTCTCAACTCCAAAGTCTTCTGGAAGAAAAAAAAAAAAAAGGAAAGTGTGTCTGGAGCCTCAAAAATCCTTCAGTAAGTTTGTAGCAAAGTGTTTTTGGCAAAACCAGCCCCGAGTTAGTGTGAAGCCAAGTACAGACTTCATCCCCTTTACTGTGAGTGTCCCTATGTTGTTAGTGCAGAGAAAAGTGAACGTGATTGATTATGGAGTGTTGCTGCAGACTTTCTGGCCTGTTCTATCCTCTAGAGGCATTTGATTGTCTTTTTTTTTTAATCTTAAAAATGTATACTGAAAATCATAGCTCATTCCAAAGTTTCAGAGAAAGATGTTCTGTTTGCTAAGCTTGTTACATTTGTAGCTTAAAGGCTGGGTCAATTTCTGACACATGGTAGGTGCTCCATCAATCCTGAGTCACCCTTTAAGAAACATACTGACCAGCGACAGAATGTGCTGGAATCACCATGCCAGAGCTTGGCAACGTGGCTCAAATGCTGCTGTACACTTGGGTAAAAGGTGAGGGAACAAAATCCCCAACAGGCAGGTTCACGCTAAAGCCTATACACAGAACCAGCTTATCCAGGGCTGGTGCCAACACCTACCAACCATCTATACCTGAGGTGCTGCTTGGCTGGTATCGAACCCGGCATGTCCAACGGCAATTTTATATTTAATGCTTTTTGTCGAATTTTGGGTTGATGCTAATGAAATCCGGAGCCTCCAAAGCAAGGTCAGCAGCATTGGTGCACACGTACAAGCATGTGCATGCGTGAGTGCGTGAGTGTGTGTGTGTGCGCGCATGAGTGCATGAGTGTGTGTGAGTGTGTGTGTGTGCGCACGTGAGTGTGTGTGTGCGCATGAGTGCGTGAGTGTGTGTGTGTGTGTGTGCGTGAGTGCGTGTGTGTGAGTGTGTGTGTGTGAGCGTGAGTGCGTGTGAGTGTGTGTGCGTGAGTGCGCATGAGTGTGTGTGTGTGCGTGAGTGCGTGTGCGCGTGCTCGTGAGTGCGTGTGTGTGTGTGTGTGTGTGTGTGTGAGAGAGAGAGAGAGAGAGAGAGAGAGAGAGAGAGAGAGAATGCTCTAATCTCACAGCAAGGACCTTGTAGTGGTACAAACTTAGCAATTTCTCAACGATTCCTCTGGAATGAATCAATGAAGGTCCGTGCTCTGCCGGTTCCTTCTACCGTGTGGCTTTGAGATTCCGGGTCTGCCAATATGTGAATGTTATTATGACTCAGGTTTTGCTCTTTTATTTTATTTTTTCATTAAGGCTCAAGCATGTATACTAAAACATATAATCTCAATGTCTACTTCCTTTGTACCTGAAAGGAAGGACATGGGCTCTTTGTGATCAATGACACCTTTTTCAGGGTAAACATCGGACTAGCTTTTGATGAAAATCACCAGGGTACATGGGAATAAAAGGCATTTCCGTGTGTGTGTTGATTGGAAACTAGGCTCTCTAAGGCTTGTGAGGTAATTTTGAAATAGATTGTCTTTCTATTGGAAGCACGGTGGGCATAATTATAACGGGCCAGTTTAAACTCCTTTTGGTTTTTACCTAGTAACCCCATGAAGAATTTTAACATTAGTTATTTAGTATGTCACGAAAACCTTGGCAGAAGAATACTAAAATGTCACTTTGCCAAGCTACTTAGTACTTCGGGAGGGCTGCCTGCTCTAATGGCCCCACATTTCATCCTTCCCAGGATCCCTCAGTCTCGTGACACTCCACACACTCTCTGGGTTTGACCCAGACTAACACTGGACATTAGCAAAACCGAGACAAACCAAAACCTGGAAACTAACGCGTTTCCTTTGTCTCTATGCCTTGCCCCTCCATCTTCACCACGACCCTAAGAATAAGGCCAGGTTGCCCCACGAAAGGAAAGGGAGAACTCTCTGAAACTGGCGTAATTTATTCAAGCTGATCCCCTGCAAGGCCAGCCAGCGCCAAACTCCCTCATCAGCTCCTTGCCAAGGCAGGGGTGGCTCTGACGCTGATGGAGTTCATTCAGTTAAAGAGCAGGTCTGGGGAGGCCACCCACAGACTCGGGAGACGTAGGAAATGGTTGTTGTTCAGCGTGTCTGGGTCGCGGCAGCAACTGTTTAAATTCGCTCTTCTGTGTCTCGCCTCCCCTTTGCTGGAATTGATGAGGTTGGATTTTGGCTTCATTTTTTACATTGTAAGTCAATGTAACCAATTTATATATTGGTTTTATATATTCAAAAGACTATAGGGCTTACCTCTCAGCTCTAGCAGGAGAAACAACCCATGTATGTCAGGTAAACACACAAATGCTTGGTTTGAAATAAAACTAGACAAAGTTCATTTCAGAAATTCCCACCTTCACAGTAGGTTTTTTTGTTTGTTTGTTTGTTTTGCAAAGGTCTGGATTATAAAGAGCTTAGGTTTGTGAGACATTTGGTACCTATTATATGTATTTATCTACTATAACTGCGTAATCTTTTTCATAAGTGACCATAGATATGATGTAAACAAGTGGCCATGGCTCTGTCACAATTTAAAAACACACTGTTACAAAGAGATGACGGACTGGATTTGCTCCACAGGCAGTAGCCTGCCAGACACTGGTGAAGAAGCCACCAGAATCCGACAGCTGTGCTCTTGGCACACAGAAGGAACACAAAGACAGCAAGTGGACATAAGATTTTACTGTGTCTTCTCTTTTCCACTCGGGGAAAAGCACAACAGGGGAGTCCTCTTAGCAAACTTTCAAGCGTATGATACAGCATGGCTACTTTATGGGCACTGATACACAGCATCAAAAGATTCATAGCTCTTGCTAGATGCAAGCGCTATACCTGCTGGACAGCACCTCACTCTGTCTTCTGTCCCTTTACACCATCGATTCTACTTTATACTTTGGGATATTTCATGGATTTGGAGCCAAGCAGCTCTTGCCTTCCTCTGACTGGCTTGTGTCAGTTGTGGTAAAACCCTCCACAGTCTTCCGGGTTTGCAATACTTGGAATAAGGCTTTGGGATAATATTGGTGGGGCAAACTTTTGAACCCATATATCCATTTAGGCATATTTAAGTTGGTGTCATAATGGAGACTGAAAGCAATGGGGCCATAAACTTGGGGATTGTTTCCCACAGTGTTGTAAGTTCGTTTGGATAAATACTTGGAATGGTTAGACCACGGGTATAAGTTTGGGAGTGAAGCCAGAAGTTGACATTAGATCCAATTCCTTCATCAGCACCTCCATTCATCTCTGAGACAGGGTTCCTGGCTGAATCTAGACCTCACCAGTTTGGCTAGCCTGGATGGCCGGCAACTCCAACAATCATCCTGCTTCTACCTCCCCAGTCTGGGTACTACAAACCCATGCTGCTGTGCCCAGGCTTTTCACATGGATGCTGGGGGCAGAATTCAAGTTCTCATGCTTGCATGACAAGCAACTTACTGGCTGAATCATCTTTCCAGCCTTTATTTTGGGTTGGGTTAGGTTTCTAAGGAATGCCTATGCTGTCTTTCAGGGCAGCTCCAGGTTCCAAAGAAATTGCCTCATTTTCTATTGGCACCATATTTTGCAAAGGTTCTGGTGTTTCTCCACATCTTCAATATACCTGTTTCTTTTTTTGTGTGTACTTGCACGTGTGTGTGTGTGTGTGTGTGTGTAATGTGTGTATATCTGGTGTACCCACAGTAGCTGCCGTCTCATTCTGCCTTGGTTTGGATTCTCCCCATGATCAATAATGCTAGCCACCTTTTTACCTAGTTGTAGGCCGCTTCTAAGTCATCTTTGAAGAAACCCACAGAATTTGTTCATTTTAAAATCAAGCTCTTTGGAGGACTTTTGCTATTGAGCTGTGGGAGTTAACATACATCTGAGAATTCATCCTTAGCAATCATATATAATTTAAAAGCCTTTCCTTCCATTCTGCAGACAGCACTTGGACTCTGTTGCTCCCCCCACAGAACAGGAGACCCTTAGCTTCAGTTACTCTGATTTACCTACTCTTGACATTTTTATTGCCTTTCTTTATGCGTATGGGGATATATCTGAGAAAATATTATCAAGAGAAATTTAATGAAGGTTTACTTTTTTAATACTAGTCATGGTCTGAGGTTCCACATTTAAGTCTTCAATTCATTTAAAGTTGATTGCGGTTGTCATGGTCTTACTCAACAGTCATTGTGTTCTTTCGTGTGTGAATATACAGTTTTCCCCTAAACCAATATAAGAGCTCATTACTCATGATACAGTGTGGCTGGCACCTGTATCCGAAGTCCTTTGGCCGACAACAGGTGTCTGGGGACTCTCCGTACTATGCTGTTGACCACTCTGTCTGGACTGACAGTAGACTCATGTTGGTTATGATTTTGATTGTTTCGTAGCTGATTTGAAGTCAGGAAATGCGACGTTTCCTCGCTCTCCTCTTTCCATGCTTGTCTGGATCACACGGAAGTGCTGGTGCTTCCATGCAGTTAGGCTGTTTTAAAATTCCACAGATGAGGCCGTTAGATTTTGACAGAATTCACTGAATCTGGTGACTGCTTCGGGTGGTATTTTCATTCCAGCAATTTCCAATCTTTCAGTTTATGAACATAATAGTCTTTCCACATACCTATGTTTTCTTGAATAAATTTCAGTCATTTTTTTGTAGATTTTAATATACAAGCCTTTCACCACTGTATTTTAATTTTTTTCATCTTATAGCATATATAATTATTCAAACTGTTATAATTGAGAGTTCCTTTTCACACTGTTGATTGTGAATGTAGAGATGCACAGTGGATTTTTCTGTTTGGAGTTTATATCCTGCTACTCTGCTAAATGTATATTCCTAATTGTGCCTTTTTGTAATCTTTAGGAACCCTTCATAAAAGATCATGTCCAATAAATAGAAAATTCTACTCCTTCCCTTCAGATTTGATATTGCTATTTCTTTGTCATGAGTAATTTGGCATCTGGCTTTTCAGTAGAAGGTGTGAAAAAGAGGACGTCCTAGCCCGTTTTCATCGTAGAGGGATGACTTGCAGGTTTGTGTTGTTGACTCCAATGCCACCTGAGAGATTTTCAAGTCGGAGACAGTATTTTCTGATTTGAAAATTATTTAGTGTTTTTAAACTGTGGTGTTGAGTGTTTTCAAGTATTTTCTTTGTACCTATCGACTCAATATGATTTTTAGTCTTTTATTACATTAGCATTCTGAAACATAAAAAAGGGTTAGTTTTGTATATTGAACTATCCCTGTATTCCAGTGTCTTGGTTTTATTCTTTCTGCTTCGAAAAAAAAAAAGCCTCTGGCAAAAGCCAACATGGGGAGGAAGGGGTTTGTTCCCATTTACACATCCCAGATCACAACTTCCGTATCATTGAAGGAAGTCAACATATGAACTCAAACAGGAAATGAAGCAAAAGTCATGGGGGAACAATGATTCCTGGCTAGCTCTTGGCCTTGCTACTGGTTCATGTTCAGCCAGATTTCTTAGACAGCACAGGACCCTGTCTGTACCTAGTGACGGCACTACCCACAGTGGGCTGAACCCTCCAAGGTCAGCAATCAATCAAGGCAATCCCTCTCAGACATGGCTACAGGCCAATGTGATCTGAAACCCACAACTGTGGGTATCGTTAGGGGGTTCTAGCCTTTGTCAAGTTAGTAGCCAAAGCTAATTAGGAAACCAGGAGTTTATTGTATTATGTATATTGTATTATGTATAAGTTCCTCTTGTATATAATCCTTGTAACGTACTGTTTAATTTGGTTTTCTCATAGTTTGCTACAAGTTCTTGCATCTGTATTCATCAGTGATAATGTTATAGTATTTATAATATGCTTACTTATTATTATTATTATTATTTATTATTATTATAGCCTCATAAAGTATGTTTAGAAATATTCATTACTAGACCACATGCTGGAAGATTTTGGAAGTGACTGGCATTGGTTCTTATTAAAATGTTAGTAGAATTTCCCACTGGAGCCCTCTGGTTCAGGGCCTTTCTTTGTTGTGGTTTTGCTTTGTTTTTTGAGTACTTGTACGGTTTCTTTGCTGATTACAAAAACGTTAAGCATTGGATCGTTACCTGCTTCTAGCTAGAACTATCTCTGCTCGGTAATTCACCTTTCTTCCAAGTGACTGCATACAATTATTTCCTCTCTCTTTAATATCTGCTGTAATGTACTCTTTCAGACCCAACTTTCGTATTTGAGTATTTACTTTTAAAGTTTTATTAGTTATTCTTTCTTGTTTCCTGGGAAATCTTCCATGAAACCAAAATGGTCCATCCTTGTTGCCTGTTGCTCCTTTCCCCCACCATGGTGGGCACTGTCAACCTGTATGGGTTGGTCAGATAAAGTACTCATCCTTCCAGATGGTGGCTAACCACCCAGCTGACTTACTTTCTCTAACAACAGCTTCCCTGTATCTACTGGGTACTGCCAATGTCTCAAGACAAACGAGGCAGAAACCAGTTCAACAGGTACCCACCTCTCAGAGATGCTGGAATGGTGGGTGAGTGGCTCCAACTCTTTCTTCGAAGACGAGAACAGAATTTTCTCCCTGTGGAGGTTGTGGAGAGAGCGGTAAGCAAAAGCAGACCAGTGCAAATCTTGTTCAAAGCAACCCTCAGCCAGGGTCCTATTAAGCACAAGCAAGACAGAAACCCTTGGAGCCCAGATCAAGCTCATGCACTGAACCAGCCTTCTCTTTCTCTCCCTAGAGAGAAACTGGAGTTACAACACCATGAGCCAGAGGGACCATAGGGAGCAGACTGCGGGGATTTCCTACAGGGCTCAGTCTATCTGCTTCCAGTCGCTCAGGCACTTGCGGCATGGTTTCTACATCTCTCCCGAAGGAAATAGGCTCATGTGTAATTATTGAACTAGGTCTCCATTTAGCAGAGAAACTCTTGGCATTTCTTTCCCGCGACTACGCAGACATCAGTTGCCCCTCCTTTGACTCCCTCCACCCCACCCCACCCCCGTTAAGAAAATGGTGCTGCATTTGTGAAGCTTCTGCCGATTTTGCTGCTGTTGTTGTTTATTGGTTCATGTTTGTTTGTTTGTTTAAATAAATCCCTTAAAGGAAATGAAAGCAGAAATGGTGCTGAGAGAAGAGAAAACGAGGTAAGAGGTAAGAATCAGGCAGCTTGTTTTCCAAGGTAGATCACAGAGTTTCAAACTACCCAGTTCCACTTATGTTAAAAGCAATGTGTTCCTTAAAAAATATAAGATCAATAAATCCCTATGCAAATATAACACTTGTTTTCAGCGTTAAATTTTTCAAATTCTCATTAGTCACCAAAGTATCTACTTGCAAACACATTCTGCACTCTTGTTTCTGTATGCTACGAGGATCATAGCTTCCATTTATGGTCAGTAAGTGTCTGATAAATGAGTGGAGGATTCCATCTTTTACAAGGCAGAGGAAACCAACACGTTGTCTGGATGCTAAAGGACATCAGCACTAAGTGTGATGTGGTCACTCCATTGACAACCTAAACCTCCCTTGTGCCACCGTTCCCCTCTCAGAGCATCCCTACTCTGGATATTTAGACTGTTTCTAATAGCTGCTTTTACAATATCACCTAAAAATGTCTAGACTTCTGTAGGTGTGATTATGGGTATGCATATATTCCGAGACACCCACGTTCTAAGAATGCACAGAACGGGCCTTCAAGTGTAGATACTGAAGTGTTGACAGTATTGACCAAGGATGCACGAAGAGGAAGAATGTCTTTGTATTAACATTTTCTGGATTATTGAAGTTTTGCTACAAGGATTACTCGATTTGTACTTGTATAATTTAAAGTATTTATCTTAAAATGTTCTAACCTACAGGGTCATATTTATTCTGTTTACTCTCTGTAGTGTCAGTATTTACTTGATGAAAATTACTTATTGATTGCCCTTACCATGACTGGTGAGGGAATAAGCTGAAAAGTTAAAAATTCTGCCTGCCCTGCTACTACTGCATGAGTATACAGTATAAAATATATTTAGACATAATTTATGTATTGCGATTGGAAGTCCTCTTTGCTGTCTTAATGACTGTATTGCAGAGCTTCTCCTTGTTCTGTCTGGAATTTCCACTCCTCTTCTGCCATGTTCAGATGGGTGAGTAAGTCCTGGGATACAAAAGCAGGTTATCACAGTGAGCAGTCTTGGCAACAGAAGTCCCCAGTGTTGATTTTATTCATGCTGATTTCTAGTGCACATTTCCATGAGCACACGCAGGCCTGGGATCTGGACCTGGTTCTGTTTTCTAACTGCAGTGTCTTCTCATGGTGCACAGTATAATTCAGAAGCACAACCTGAGCACATACGTGCCTTGAGAGCTCATACATGCCTGCTGCTTCGGGGACCCTTAGGAAAGCATCTTAAGACAAAGGGGGCCTCTACTGGAGTGGAAGGGGATGTTCTGCTCTGAGTTTCCTTTGAAAATGACATTGCTTTGAGTTTCATGTAAGACACATTTTAAATATAAGCATTAGACAACCAAGATTCTTTATGATAAACTATGATCTGAAATGATTCCACGCAGACAGATTTAAGACTGGCACAGTTCTAAAGCTTGATTGCTCATGGGATAATATCCTGAGCCTCCAATCATCCCATTTTAAAATACCTCAGGTTCACAATGATGCATTTGAAAAGCACGAGCAAATCCTATCCATTCAACTCTAGCTCCCGAAATGGCATCTGCCTCGGAGCTATAAAAATAACAGATGATTTTTTGATAGCTTATCAGTTAACAGACTGCTTAGTTAGGGCGGCACATTTTTATGCTAATGTCAGCAGGGAGGGAGTGGGGGAGAGGATGGGGAATGCAAACACGGAGCACCCTGGTGGGGCAGGGAGAGATTTAATGTCTCCTTTGCCCAAATAATGGGTTTTTCTTTTCTAGGCATTTCCCTACATAAAACAAGATGAGTATTATATGAGTGATTGGGTGCATTGGATTTGATTTTACTCAGAGCTGACTTAGTGAAGAAAGTGAACTCTGTTATCTTACTGGAGTCCTGTAAAATATGTTTTGTAGTTAGCACAAAACGGATGAAGAGCATTCATGGATAAAAAAAATATTATTTATGTGCTAGTGAGACAAGAAGACAGAGTTTTTGAAATGTCACTATGGGGATTAGGATTGAGATTAATACTGGGAACTCAATACTGCTCAATCAAAAGTATTCAGAGGTCCCAAAAGCCACTGTTATATTAGCATAGAATTCAGTTGATACTAGGTTTTCCTAAATACTTAGTCTGTGTTGCATATTAAACACATAGGATTGGAAGAAACCTACAGTTTTGGTGGCACACCCTTTCATCTAATAAACATCTTACCCCCAGTAACATAAAAGGTTGATCATTAGCAAAAAAATACGACATTCAAATATTAACTCTATTCAGTGCTGATACTAGATGCCATTGGATATTAAACATATGGGTTAATAAAGAGTATTAATAAGAACAATTAGTTGTTCCTGAATGGCAAGGAAGGATAAGGTTCACCAGACATATCAAGAGGTTTGAGTATTTGGGAAAGGATAGTAACAAACAGGTATTTAATAGGTTTTTTTTTAAAAAATGAAAAAAAAAAACAGCCTGTGCACTTAAAGAACTTCAAGTTGTCTGAAAAATAAAATACTGCATTCTAGGCTTTGAAACAATTTTACCTTTCTGAAAAATTAAAAGAAAAAACCACCTGTAGTATATACACCAAGGAGAAGTAATGGGACTCTTTGGTCCTAGTAGATGTAAGGATTATTTTACTTGCATTCTAAAGAGCTAACTTTTTTAAACTTTTAAGTGAAATTGAAGGTGGTGGTGGTTACATAAGACCACAGGCAGGACAAAGTTCACGGAAAGGACCTTTTCCTCTGACAGTAGATTTAGTGTGGAGAATACAGTGGGCGCCATCATGATTAACAGACACTAGGGTGGAAAAGAAAGATGGTCATGTAAGACTCCTCTTAGCACACAGTCTTTCTAAGATCCAGAGATGAATGAGCCCAGGGTGCCTCCTGTCCTTGTGCACATGAGACTGTAGAGTTCTTCATCACCATATAAGACAGTGAAGAGAATATTGCATAGAGGAGACGGTGGGTTTGATACTCCTGGTTAGCTAAAAATCTAACTAACTAAGTTAATATCTACTACTTAAGAACTCTGAAGCTGCTAGACACCAAGTCCTGAGAGGCTTGGGGATAGAGCCTTTCTCAGTTAAATTGTATACAAACTTAAATTTTATAAGAAACGATAACCTGCCTGACGCTGTCAGGGCATAGAGGAGAATTTAATATACCACACAGAATAAAGTGTTAAGACATTAATGTGTGATTCTTGTTAGGAAATTTGAAAAAAAAATAGGATGAATTCGTTCAAAATAATGAAGAAGAGGTAAGAGATGTGTCCTCCATATTTCAAGGTTAGGAGAGGAGATCTTGAAAAACTTAAGAAAGAAACATCCTAGAATGATAAAAGATATAATAAGAATGAAATAGTATTTGGATTCATAATCCAGATTTAAATAGACTTTAAAATATGAAAGCAAGAAAGTTTAGAGGAAATGAAAGAACCAATACAGAAAAGCCTTGCGTTTGAGAGGGAATCGTGACTCATATTTTCTGAGCTCTCAACTCCAAAAGTGACATAAAGAGGAACAAATTTTTCATATCAGATATAGCAGTGGAAAAGTCATTTATGACATCACAAACAACACTTGAGGAATTACTTTGTAGCTATATTCTACGTGAAAGTGTTGAAGTAAAGAAATAGAAAATTTCTTTACAATGCAAAGAAATATATTAGTTCAGACTTCTCAGGTTTGCAATCCATCACTACATGATAGCAGTACATTGATGCTCCTAAGGTCTACTCTTCCATTCTGGCCTAAGTTTCATATTAAAGGTGAAATAAATATAGGCTCACACTATGGTCTCATGTAGCTTCCCACCTAAGCATCACATTTAGAGGTAGAGCAATACACATTCCATAAGGCATCTCTTTAAACAAATGTGTAGCAGTCGAGGAGAAGACTTGGGATAGAAAATGTCAGGCTTAAGAAGGATTGGGCATAGTTATCAGTATCAATGGAAGAAAAACTCAGTGGCGAAGAGATAATATATTTACAGAAATCTTAAACATAGAGAAAGAAAAAGAGATATTTTTGGTTAATAGAAAGAAACTGAGAATTAATTTCATGAGAGGAAAATGTGAGGAAAAAAAGAGAATTAAGAGAAAATCCATTGTTTCCAATACATGAACTCAGAAAACTCATAATGAATGGTAAAAGTGGAGTGTTGGGGATGAGAGCCACTTGTTGGTTCAGGGCCGCTTAGCCCAGAAATAATCACACAGAAACTGCATTAATTAAATCACTGCTTGGCCCATTAGCTCTCGCTTCTTATTGGCTAATTCTTACATATTAATTTAACCCATTTCTATTAATCTGTGTATGGCCACTAGGCTGTGGCTTACTGGCTAAATTCTGGCGTCTGTCTCGGGTGGGGCTACCTGGCATATCTTGACTCTGCCCTTCTTCCTCCCAGCATTCAGTTTAGTTTTCCACACCTAGCTAAGTTCTGCCCTGCTATAAGTCCAAAGCAGTTTCTTTATTCTTAATTGTAATCACAGCATACAGAGAGGACTACCACATCAGGGGAGATAAAAAGAGAAGCAATAAGAGAAGGCAGAAAAAACGCATACAATATTATAGGAAGTAGCAAACATCTCAGCAATGTCCCTGATTGTAGGAAGTCCTAACTCTTCAACTCAGATACACAAAACAACCACTTCCTTAACAACTAGATCAAACTCTCTAATGTTGTCTCTAAAAATGTGCTCTGGAAGATTCTTCCAGCCTGGGAATGAAAAAACAGAGTCAATTTACCAAGTAAATGGAAGTTGAAAGCAAATTATGGTAGTTCATCTATTAGCTAAAAAGGGATAAAAAGCTATTATCTAATAATAAGAATAATACACTAAAAAGATATAAACATTTGTGAATGTATATGCACCAAATGTTGTGTCCCCAATTTCATCAAAATCATTTAACGTAATAAAAGAATAGATGATACAATAAGAATAAGTACCTTCAAAATCCTGATCTCATAAACAGGATGAAAATAAGCTTTGGACTTTCTTTATACAGAATGCATAGATACAACAATTAATCTCACAATAATCAAGATTCATAGATTTCACATTCTTCTCAGCAGTTCATGGAGTCTTCCCTAAAACAGATCACATTTTAGGCTGTAAAGTACCCTTAAAAACACAAAAGAATTGAAATACTTATTATATTTAAACTATAAACCAGTACCAAGAGAAAAGAAACACAGGAACTAGAAAACTATTTGGAATTTACAGAATACTCTCATGAACAATCAGTGGCTTATTGAAAAAATTCGAAAGGGATTTAAAGCCTTCATATGATTGAATGAAAATGAATTCAAAAGGCTGGAGAGGGCTCAACAGGTTTAAAAAAATCTCTTGTTTCACAAGCCTGATGACCTGACTATGTTTCAGAAAAACCCACAGTGGAAGGAAAGAGCCAACCCCTAGGAGCCATCCATGTTATACTACACGAGAGCCATGTACCATCATTTGCAAACATGTGTGTGAGCGTGCACACACACACACACACACACACACACACACGAAATAAAAGAAATAAAGCAATAAGAAAATAAAAGCAAAAGTTATCAGAGCATTTGGAACACAGCAAAGGCATTTCCAAGATGGAGATTTATAGTTATGAGTGCTTTCCTTCTTTCATTAAAGTGTCAATAAGATATCAATTAAATACCCTAATAATATACCTCCAGTCTCAGGAAAATGGCTAAAGCCAACTGTGGGAAGTGGAGAAAAATAATAAAAACCAGAACAGATTAATGACACAGAGACTGAAAGAATAGTTTAATCAATAAAGAAAAGCTGATCCCTTAAAGAAATAAACAAGATCAATAAACCCTTCACCAAACTAACCAAGAGACAGAGAGATAAGACTCAAGCTAACGTGATTAGAGATGAAAAGAGCATGCTGCAAAAGACACTAATGAAATCCAGAAGATCATTAGGAAATCCTCTGAAAACTTATATTCTAAAAAAACTGAAAACTTACAAGAAATGGAAAAATTCTTAGATACGTACGACATACCAAAATTAAATCAGGAGGATATAAACAACTAAAAATGATCCATAGTGAGCAACGAGTTTGAAAATTTCCCAATGGAGAAAGTTCAGGATGGGAAAATTTGCTGCTAAATCCTACCAAAATTCAGAGAGGAACTAACCAAGTTATCCTCAAATTATTACATAAAATGCAAAAGGAGGAAACACTATCAAGCCAGTTCTGTAAAGTCAGATAAGAAAACAAATAAGGATATACCACACACACACCCACACACCCACACACATACACACACCACACACACACACACACACACACACACACACACACAAGCACTAATTTCCCAGTGAACAGATGAGTAAAAGTTCTCAACAAAATATTTACAAACTGAATTCATCAACGTTAAGAGCATCATAAAACATGACCAAGTCAACTTCAATCCAGGATGCAAGGCTGCTTTCAGAAGTGTAATGCAGTCTATAATAAGACTCAGGGAGAGAAATATCAGCTTGATCTCAATAGACTGAAAAAGGTGTTGACAAAGCTCACTATCCCTTCATGTAAACCCTGAAAAAATCGGGAGAAAAGGAACATACCACAATAAAATCACCCAACATATTGTGACATTGTCCTAAGTAGGAAAGAATAGAAAGTGTTTTCTTTCAAATAAGAGCAAAACATCATATCCATTCTTTCTACTCATTCAGTATAGAGTTTGAAGTCTTAGCTACAGCAGAAAGACAGGGAAAGGAATGGGAGCAAAAAAAGTAAAGATAGACATTGTCTTATTCCTGTTTAAGGATGACATAATCCTAAATATTTTACCAAGATTCCTGTTGATTGTAACAAAAAGTTTCAGTAAAGTTTATGGCACAAAATAAACACACAAAATTTGTAGGTTTCCTATATGCCAATAATGAACTTACAAAGAAAAAATATCAGGAAAATGCCATTTATCATAGCTTCAAACAATCAACTCATAAGAATAAAACTAATTAAGGATATCAAAGTCATTTATAGTGAAAACATTATGTATGAAAGAAACATTACAATGCACACAGTTGGAAGAATTAATAAAGTAGCTATATATTGAAAATGAACAACATATTAATATAATATTCATAATATTTTAACAATATTCATTGTAGATATAGAAAAAAGGCGATCCTAAAAGTTATCAGGAAGCATGAAATGCTCCAAAGAGTCAGTGCAATTCTAGCAGGAAAAAAAAATATAAAAACACCTAAAAGGATCAAAATACCTGAGCTCAAATTATGCTAAAAAGTCATGGTAACAAAGGGAGAAAAATACTGGATTAAAACTCAGCAGTGGACCAGGGGACTAGAATAGCGGGTCCAGAACCGAATTACACAACTCCAGTTGTGTAAGGGTCAAAGACACACATAAAAGAGAAAAGATAGCAAATGCAGTTGGGAAAACTGAGTTTTCATGTAGAGAAGAATGGGCCTAGGTTCTTGTCTCTCAGCTGCACAAAAATCAATTAAAAATGGAATATATAAAAACACTGAAATGGGGAAGAGCCAGGATTTGGGCCCCTGCACATCAAAAAAAAAAGGAATATATATTATTTTAGATGGAAAGTATATATTAGAACTAAAACTGGAAAACTATTAGGGGAAATGACTTAATATTCAGGCACCGTCAAGGGCTTGCCCGAGCCTGATCATATAGTCAGTCGACAGGCAATCGATCGCAGATCCCATAAGCAGGAGTAGAAATGGCCAGCAAATATTGAAAAGACTCTTAACAGTCTTATCCATGAAGGAAAAGAAAGTTAAAAGTACACTGGGATCCAGTTTCACCCCCGGTGAGTGTGCCTATCATCAAGAAAACAGGGGAAAACTTGTGAGAATACACAAAAGAAGAAACTATCATAGTCACCATAGAAATCAATATAAGAATCATCAATGTGAACTGTGTATATTATTCCTGGATATATAACCAAAGTGTTTTACATCAGCATACTAAAGAGACACTTGTGTATCCATCCTTTATTCTCTCTCTCTCTCTCTCTCTCTATATATATATATATATACACACACACACACACACACACACACACACAAACTCACATCATATATGTTGCCGCGCACCACGCCCCCATGTCTGCGCTCTGTGTGCTGGCACCCAGTTCGCGAGCTTCGGGCAAGGGGGCTAGAGGTTAAAATACACAGACACACACAGACAGAGAGACAGCGACACCGGTCATCCTTGAATTCCCCAAGAATGCCCCCTTTATTGTGTTGAGGGGCAGATTATATAGAGATAGCCACGCCCCAGCCAAACCCACCAGAAACCACTCTCCTGCCATCAGAACTCCTGAAGGTCTCGTGCTCAGAGCAGCTGTAGGCACTCAGATCAGGGGATTACAAGAAATTCAGGATCTGGGGACTCACTGCTCCCAACAGTTGTGAGTTTTGTTCAATCATAAAAACTAACAAAAGCATGTTATATTTAGAGAAAACATATAACTGAAGACCGTAATGTCAGGCAAAATAAAATGTTTTCTCTTGTTTGCGGAATCTTGTAACATGTAGGCAGGATGGTGAGCGGAGGAGAAAGGGGTGTCTACAGTGTGTGGGAGAGGAAAAGAGCTTAATATCGAGTCTTATAAAATATCCCATGTTTTCTCTAACATGTAGAATCTAGATTAAACTTTTAACACCCCCGTGCAGGCATAGACCCAGACCCACACACCATGCACAGGTAGAGGATATATCACGTCGGAGGACAGCGAACAGTAAAAAGTGTAGAGGAAGAATAGGGGATGGTAATGGGGCTATATATAAATAAGGTGTAACAACATATGTGTATAACAGAGCAAGGCAGGAGGGATTGTATGAGCCAGGGGTTCAAGGTCATGATGGGGAAACAGAGACAGCTGACCTGGACCAACGTGAGGGAGCCTGCTCAGGACTAACCGAGGTCCTCTGCATGTGTGTGAGAGCTGTGTAGCTTGGTCTGTTTGTTAGACTCCTAGCAGTGAGGTCAGGATCTGTTCTTGGCCCTTGAGCTGGCCTTTGGGAACCTTGCCCAGCCTTGATGCAGCCTTCAGCCCAAGTATTTGCTCTGACCCCCAGCTGCTCTCTCCAGGGTACATTTTGTATTTCCTTCTGCCCTGCTCGCTGCTCTCCCAGTACATACCGGTGTAGGTGTTGTTAGTACTAAACACATCACAGATTCAGCACTATGCTGTCTTGAGATTTCTCCCACCAAAAAATTAGCCCATTCCTTTTCGATTTGGCTTTAGCCAGTTCTTAGGACAAGGACACAAGTCAAAGAGATTCTTTGTCAAAACATCACCAGAATGATCCCTAGCACAACAACCGTCAAATTCTTTGCTTCTCTCTGAAACAGCTTGAGACAAGCCCCTACAGTCTGCATTATTCTTAGTACTATGGCCTTCCAGGCTTGTACTAGAACAGCCTACAAGGTTCTGCCCACAACATTGAAATATGTTGACGGTCCAAAGTTCAAGCCTTCCACATTCCACCCGAAAACAGTATGGTCAGCTTCTTCGCAGCAACATTCAAACCCTGGTGCTAACTTCTGTATTAATTACTTTTCTGTTGCTGCAATCAAATGCAATGAACGCATGAAACTTGTGGTGGAAAAAGCTGTCTGTTTGTCGAGGCTCATGGTTCTAGAAGGATCAGATTTCATCATGGAAGAAAATGGCACGCCTAGCAGCAAGGGCAGGAAACAGAGAGATAACATCTCCACTCACGGGCTCACGGCAGAGAGAGTGAACTAGAAACTGGGCAAGACTATGAACTCCCAAAGCCTGCTCCCAGTGACTTACATCCTCCCACAAGGTGCATCAACCTCCCAAACCACACCAGCTAGGGGCACAGTATTCAAATTCCTGAGTCTATGGAGGTCACTGGTATTCACAGCCCCCTCAGCTATGTGACTGGTACTTCATACTTTTCTTGTTGTTTCTTTGTTGGGCACAGAGTCCTATCTAGCTCAGGTGAGCTTTGGACTCATCGTATAGCCAAAGGTGACCTTGAACTTCTGATATAATTCCCTTTACCAACCAAGAACTGGATGACGAGTGCCCATCATATTAGTGTTTAGTGTTGCTTAATGGATGAGTAAGGGAACTTGGAGCTGAGATTTTAAATCGCCACCTGTCAGAAGGCAGCCTGTTTCCTGCCACTTGTCCTTGTTTATTTGACTTCTTAAATTTTTGTTTTCTGTAAGGAGAGATAGTAAGATGGGACCATTTGATTTCTGTCACCCATCACTTACTGTTAATGTGTAATCATTCTTAACATTCAAACATGAAATTCAATCTTTAAGGTCTCTTGCTAAGTGTGAGTGTGTGTGTGGGGGGGAGTGGGATCTGGGTTTCTGTGATGAGTTTGCAGGGTAATCGGAGGAAAAGCTGTGTAAGTTGTGGTTTTAAGTTCTGTCAGCGTTAACCTTTATAACAAAACTGACTGTATGAGTTAGTGAAAATGGAATCTGTGCATCTGATCTCCCACAAATGATTCTTTTTCATGTCGTGGGACACTTCCTGCCTCTGTTTAGATCATCTAAGTGTGTTGCAAACCAGGTGGTCAGGCCCCTTTCCCAAAAACACTGGGTAAGTTCCTGAAAAATACTTACTGGGTGCTAGGGGTAGTTAGGGAGTCATTGGACCTAGGCAAGAACCAGAGAAGGAAAAATATCATACAAATTAAGAAAATTTAATAAAATTTGACAGTTTAATATGCTTTAAGGAAGACTATTAAGTGGGTAGTAAAAGTTAAAGTCAAAGAGGTTTATTTGCATTATCTCTGATGAAATAGAGCATGTGATATTGATCTTGAGGTTTTGTTTTTGTTTAATCATATGCATAAACTAATCAATAAGATGATAGTGGCAATCCAATTTTGCTTTGTATCTAAACTTCTTCTAGAAAATCACCAAATCTAAATTTTGTCCCAATACATGAGAAACTTCTCCAATACATAATATTTGAATGATGAAACATTTGGGTTTGGGCGTGAGACTTCTAAGTTGTCATAATCAAATCATTAGTGGACCTTTGACAGTAAAAAGTTGAAGAACTTATATATATGAAAATTCACCTATTTTCATCCCTAAAATAATTACACAGAATCGCATGCATCCAACACATTTCAGACCAATTCTCATGTTTATCTTTTATGGGAACAAATATATTTAAATAAACTGTGAATAATGACACAGAAGGAATGTATAAACTATTATATCTACAAGGGTGGATGAAAGAAAGCCTTCTGGATTTTATTCTGAAATGTTTAACTGCATTAAAAATATATAAGTTGAAAATCAATATGCATATACATAAAATCAATCAGCGTGAATGGAAGACAATATAAAGTCTGCCTCCCTAGAACCTTTGAAAGTAATTAAGCCATTCATAAACAGGTGGACTGTAAAATAATAAGTAATTACCTTGAATGACCTAAATTCAAGCTTTGCATTTCCCAAGCAGGTGACTAGGGAGAGGCTTTCTCTCATGATCTATGGTCACACAGTGTGACTTCCTTCGCTCGAGAAGGTCCCCAGGAGCACGGGGATTGAATGCGGGGCCACCAGACAGCCCGTGCCTAGCTGGTGCACCTTCTAAACCCTGGGGACTCCCTTCCGTGTTCTGATCGGGAACAGGCAGTGTGCGAGGGAAAAAGTACCCGGAGACACAGTCAAGGGAACGTAACTCTCAAACGGAACGTGTTACTCCTTCCCGCTCTGCTGAATGAACTGTTAAAAGACCAAGAAGGCTGTCACAGAGATATCACAGGAAATAAAGAGGTCCAAGCCAAGGGTGTGTCCAACGGGGTTGGCATGGAACGACAGACCGCCCTCCCCACATGGAAAATCTCGTTACCCGTCTCAGCTATCACATAGCGGTGGCAGCGCTCCAGAGACAGAATGAGCTCCACCTGTTTGCAATGTGTTTAGCTATTAATATTTATGTAGTAATTCAAGGGAGGAAAAAAAATGACAAAATGAACCAAGTTGTGTCACTGTGGGTGCTTTCAACCAAGATTTCTCCAAGAAAAAAAAAAAAGTACCAGCATGAATCTGTCCTTCACTTCGGAGAGAAATAGTGTGACATCCATCACATACGTGCCAAGGATTACTGGAGAAGACGAGTAAGTAGCCATGGCCTTGGCATGCCCAGAAAGCGTGTTCTGCCGGGGCTTCATAAGAAAATTTACTAATTGTAGCTGGGCTTTTCCTATAAAAGCCACAAAACCCAGAGAAAGACGCTCTCAAGTCCTGCTAACATTAGTAAGCCATGTAATTAAAAAAGAAACAAAATGGCACAAATTTGTCTGAAACAAAAGAAACGGGGGGGAAAAAAAGCATATCTTCCTTTATCAATGTCCCCAACGATAATTTGTGTCTGCCTTCAAGAATCTATTTTTGGTAGCTCTGTGACCATTCGCTTAACGGCGGCCTGAAGAGGTTAGCACTCTCTGGAAAACGGGCTTGTTTTTGATGTTCTATGTCGATGTCCCTGTGATTCACTGATTTAACGATAATTTACATGATCTTATTATTATTATTATTATTTTGCCTCAATCACATGCTAAGGAGAGCAGCTATTTAAGTCTCGCGGTAAAATGATCCATTCAGCTGTTCATCGTGATCTACTGAGAATCTGCCGAGCGAAGTGTGACGTAATCACGAGGATCACGGCACGCAGCAAAGGATGCAGGGAATCCGCCACCTAATCCGCTCTGCCTCTGTGTAATAAGAGAGATAGGAGGTATTATGAAGTGATTCTGGGCGCGAGGGGCAGACATACCTTAATTCTACTCAAGGATATACTTCTGACAGGCAGTGTGGCCACAGCCAGTGAACTGCTCTACCCAGTGCACACTGTGTATTAAATAGGGTTATTATCTCACGCAATAACTGTGGGAAATTGAGCGCTATTGTACGCTTAACGCGATATTCAGTTTTCATTCCACCATGTCTGATCTGGGATCCGTTCTAAAGTCAGGGGTGTAATCTGCATTATGTGATGATGGACAAGGAATGCATAGCAATAATTTTATCTTAATAATTTTTACCTAGACAACAATGAGGACCCTAAGAGAGATATACATCGATCTAATCTAAATGGGAAGAAGTAAAAGACAAGATCTCCCGAGAAAATTGGGAGCATTGGGACCTAGGGAGAGGATTGAAGGGGAGGGGAGAGGCAAGGAGGGGAACAGAGAAAAATGTAGACCTCAATAAAAATCAATAAAAAAATATGAAAAATAATAATTTTCATCATGGAGCTTCCCCAAGAGGCTAAAAATTTGAACTGAAAGAACAGGACAGCGTCTAGCACATATGTGTGTGTTTCTGTGTATGTGTAGATTATAGATAAAGTGTGTATATACATATATGCATAAAATATTATATGTGCTATCTGTGTGCATATATACCATATTATATATAATTATGTATGTGGATATTACATACCTGCACACACTTACACACACACACACACACACACACACACACACACACACAGGTCCAAATGCCATCATGCTTGGCTTTATAATAGATTAGCAGAAAAGCCTGTAATAGAAGTAGAGAGGAGAAGACAATTTAAAGACAAAGTTACGAGATGTAAACAAGACTGGGAAAACGGTAGCGGTTGTTAGAAGTTGGGAGAAGCCAAGAGTAGATTTTGCTACATAGGTCTCAAATCAGGGTCACTGGGCTGAACTTCCAGACCTATGCGGCCAAATCCACTGTTGGCTTCTCCCAACTTCTAACAAACAACCACTTCCATTTTCGCCAGGCTTGTTTACATCTCGTAACTTTGTCCTCTGGTCTAAGTTGCTGACTTCAGGCTAATTCAGCCTTTACATCTTTGAACTCCTTTTTACAACACTTTCTTGAGCAGCTACTTGCGGGCCAGTATGCTGAACTCTAAAGACGTTTATGAGAATTGTGGCTCAGCACGAGATGTGGACCAGGTCTGTAAAACCGGGATGGCCGTTCTTCAGCTACCGAAAGTGAAATCTTCCCACCTAGGCTGTGTTGCTGCCTTGACAAGCATTTTAGGGTCCCTCCTTCCACGGCGACAACCCCCATCCTCCTCAAAAGTCTAGGTAATTAGTTCCCCATCTTTTCTCTCTGCCGGTCATTGATTTCCTCAGGATCTCAAGATCCCCTTTTCTTTGGATCCTAGAAATCTCTCTGCCCTCTCTGTTTATCACTGTTCACCCTGATCCACTTGAGCCCTCCTGAGAATTTCATCTCCCTTCCTTACCCACTGTCATGGAGCCCCTCCACTCACGTCTCTCTACTGGGAACAACCCCCTTTCCTCTTTTGATTCTTAAACAATACGCATCTCCCATTCTCCTATAAGAAAGATGGGAATATCAATTTTAATAGTGTTTTTTTTTTCTCAAATTACTAGTCACACAGTGGCCGGAACATTCTGTAGGTGAAGATGCTTGGGACAAAGTGGTCACGTGAGTCCAACTTTAGAACCCACAGAGCGAGCAGAGGGGAGAACCACTCCCGCAAGCTGTCATTTGACCTTCACACATACGTCCCTCCCCACCACACCCCTCATATCAGAAATAAATATAAACCCTTAAAAGGTCATAAAAGACGTTCTGGTCAAATATACTTTGTCCAATAAGTCACAAGTTCAGCGAAGACAGAAACTTTCCCCGTTTTTCTGGTTGCTGCTTTCTCCACACCTCCCAAATATGCATGACTGCCAAATACTTATTTACTGGTAAATCGATGATTGACTGGGTACACAGATGAAAAGTCTCCCCCCTACAACCAAACTGTCCACTAATGAGTTTATTTTCTTTCCAAGATAAGATTTTATTATTTTGAGTTGCATGCCTTCATCTTAAGCCTGGGTCCATAGGCCTGAGTCTGAGCAAGGTTTCATTGCTGCCATAAAGGTCCTATTTCTCAAGTCTAAATTTACCTCCCTTCACCAGCTTTATTTCAGACTGGGTGTGTGTATCCTACAACAAACACCTGGAAAGCCATTGCCAGAACCGTCCCGCCCATCGATGAAGGGACAATGATGATCACACAAAATGGTATCTATAAAAAGTGACAAATATCCAAAATCTATCCCACCTGTTTCTGGGAACATCTCTGAGGTGGCAGTCCCTTGTTTCATCTCCCTTCCCTTTAAGAATCGTCAACAGTGCCCTTGGGGGTCTCTGACATCACTGTACCCTGAATTTTCTATGAGCTCATCCTTGGAGTGGATGCCAGTTTGATAGCTATTTTTCACGCCGCTTCTTCTCATCGATTGCCAAATCTCTCGACCCCCTGGAATTACTGACCATAACTCGCTTATGTTGAAAGGCGGTATGCAAGAACCAGCTGCCTTCGCAGGAAGGAAAATGATTTGCTTTCTCAAGTTGGCTTTGAAAAGTATATGAGCTGCCAGAAGGCCTCTGGGTATGTGTACGAAACATGGAAAGCAGATATAACAATACACAAAAAAGGAAATAAATCCCGAGAGCTGGCTTCCCAGGAAGCAGCTGAGTGACTTCCAGCACAGGGGACTGGGCAGGTCACAGAGAAAGCTCAGAAGGAGGGGCAGTAATACCCTGGAACCATTTCTTGAATTAAGTTTGTTGGGTTTTTGTTTTTTTGTATTTTATTTTTTGTTGTGTTTTTCTTTTCTCAATTAATGCCTCTAGATTTTCTGCTACTCTTCTACTTTATTTTTTTTTTACTCTTCTACTTTAAAACATGACTTTTGTTTTCGAAAGAAAAAAATATCACCTCTCAGAAATATTATTATTTATTTTTAAGGACACGCAAAAAAGTAAAAGCGATCCTTCTTTGAAAAGTTAAAGTTGTTTAATGATTTCACATTTAGCTGCATTATCTGAAAACAATCTTTAACTGCTTCATTATACAAACATATCCGTATTTACTGACTTGCTCATAGGGGAATATAGAACTCATATTTGATGCTGTGATAAAGGAACATAAACAAGGCTTTTCAGACTTTTTTTTTTTTTTACCTGTATGTAATCAAGCCATCTCGCTACCAGTGACTGCAAATGTCACATATTTCAATGGTCTCTTTGGGACTTTTAATCTGTTTGCTTTTATAAAGAAGGTGATTTTATTTTTACATTAAGGAAGCATTAGCATCATTAAATGGGCTCCCATTTTATGATAACTGCAAATGTCACATTGATGCAGAAAGATAAGAAAATGTGCTCGTCTTTGGAACAGATATCCAAGGCATGAGCAGGCAACCCACAGTATTTGCGTTAAAAAAACAAATTGTATAAACGCAGAAGATTGATGTACCATCTGCCGACGTCCTTCACTTTCCTGGCTCTTCTGCGTCGAGATATTTTTATGGAATAGTTACGTTTATTATTTTGAAAACGAGCCACAGGTTAAAAAAGTTTACAATGGGTAATATAACTCAAAGCTACTGATTTACTGTGTCGCAGGTATTAAAACTTGGGTGCTGTTACATCTCATTGCTACTGAATGGATCTATCTCTTCCATAGCTGGATGTTCAGATCACCATAAAATGCATATAAAACTATAAAGGATATTTAGGGCCAAATCTAGACTACTTCCCTAGGATGTTTTCAGCAAAGAGGAGGAAAAAATTCCCTTAGAAATTAATGACAGGACCAACCATTGGCGACTGGCACTAACTTGCTGTGTCCGCCGTAAGGAGAGCAAGGATATGAAGTGGAGCAAACACACACAATACGACTGTCTTCTTTCAGTTGTCATGTGAACCCCTAGGAAGCTCTTCAATTTCACTGTATTTTTCCTGCTTTTACTAAAAGAAAAAATTCAGTGTAAATTACTTCAAAATTGGTCAGAATCAATGTGTGTGTGTGTGTGTGTGTGTGTGTGTGTGTGTGTGTGTGTACACACTCAATCCCGTTGAGAAGGGAAAAAAACCAACAAATACAAACAACTCACAACTAGCATTACCCTTTCCTTAGGGTTAGGTGTCCACCACAAGGGTGTTGTACTTTCCGATAACTGGACAGGGTTGTGGGCAGGGGCTAAGGGAGGTGCGGAGAGCAAGGGAACAAACAAAGCCGCCACAGGAAAGATAGCACACCCCATCATGTGTAAGGAAGCATCCCTGCGGTAATGGCCCGCTGGTGGCAACCGTCTGCAATGCATAAGGACAGAAAGGCAAGTTGTGTTGCCAGTTTCCCTGGGCCTCCATACTGTCATCAACGTTACCCGTTGCGTGGTACATACAGACAAGCACCTTTTCATTCACGTTGGTATGTGTGACTGATGTCCTCTCAGGATAGGAACTTAAAATCTGTCCTTTTTTTTTTTTTAAAAAAAAAAAGGGAATTTGATTCTGACCAATTTTTGAAGTAATTTAGGGAGGAAAATAAAGCAAAGGCTAAAGACTACATTGTAGGATATGCTATTTTCATATTTTCCCCGGGGTACCTGATTATTTTTTTTAATTCCAAACTGAAGGAGTTTGATGAAATTGGAAAGGATACAAGATATCAATAATACTGATTCTTATTGTGCCTCCTTCTCAGATATCCTGTGGGGGAAACTCACAGTGGAACTCCTGGAGTATCATCAAATCTAAACTCCCTTGTATATTTTATCTTCAAATAAAATATTTCTTACTTTGATTTTGTGTGTGTGTATGATTGATTGATTGATGGATATGTGAAAAAACATGATATGGTTTTCAGAGAAACTTGTACCTCATCCTGCTGCATGTGGAACAAGAGAGGTCAGGCGGTCAGAGGCGTTCTCTCTCATTTAACTGGGTCTGAAGAAGCAAAGATTTGAGTTCCTCAGGGAAGGAAGAAACAGTCAAGAGAGAAGCTGGAAACAGTGAGGAAAATCCACAGAGTTCAGGTAAAGATTCCCCTGGGGGAAACAAAGGCTTGTGAAATGGGAAGAGATGTTGCAGAATCCTTTGGAATATTTATGGGAGCAAAAGCATAGCTTTCTCCGTGGTAAAATCGGGAAACAATTGCAGAAGGCTAACACACACTGGAGAAAGAGACGGAAACAAATCACCTGGATTTGTTTAATGTGAAAATTAAGTCATTCTCTGAATCCCCGTTTCCCTCAACTGCGACTTTCCTTGGAATTGTTTTTCATTTAGCTCTAGACAATCAATTGGTCTGCCCAATGACTTCCAGACTCCAAGGGTAAATCTGGAGATCAAGTTGGGAATACGATACGGAAAACATTAGTAAAATAGACCTTCGCTCATTACAGAACATAAGTGACCTTCATGTTGTATATAGAAGATGAAAATGCTGTAACATAATCTGCCACAGCATTTTATAAAGGTCAGAGAAAATTCCTCAAATCCATATTTACTCATAGGATGGAGTAGACGCCATCTTTGTATAAGCAACGGCCAACGCTGTTTTGCCAACTCTAACACTGGGAATGTAGACCCTAAAAATGCATGTATGCCCGTACGTTGTTTGACTTTTGTTTTTTGACATTTAGCATCTAAGTTGCTAAGAAGATATTTTATTTTGCTGCCTTAGGTCGGTTGATAAAAAAGGCTGGGAGCGATGGTTTTAGCTCATTCTTCCTCGGCCACTTGTACAATTCCAAGACAAAACTTCAAGTTGCTTCTTTTTTTTTTTTCTGTCTGAAATTTTGTTTATGAAATAACTTCAAATACTCAGTTCTCTTCCTCACAGACTCTGTCACGTTCACAGAGAAGATGTATACAGGACCTCGGGGACATAAAACAGGCCCCAACACAGCATTCCATGCCCACGGGGCCACGCAATAGTCTTCCATCTGACCGTTCTCTCCATTAGTGGTGCATTTTTTTGCTGTGTCAAACACACCAGAGTCTCGGCTTATTCAAGTTCAGTCTATGCTTCTTGCTTCTCTCCTAGAAGGGGCCTTTGGCTCTGTTCTCTCATGTTTGCTTGAAAAGTACTAGTATACAGCCACAAACAAGAGCCAGCGTCTAGTCACAGGGTACAGTAATATTTTCTCTTCCTTAGCTCGCTACTCTGCCCTCGGAACATAGACTCTTAAATCCTGCCCGTGGCTTTGAAAGCGTGATTGGTTCGCAGCCCCATGTTGTTAAAGAGCTGAGGGGGAATTTGCCTGGTTATCGCACTGTCTTCAGTACGTTTGATTGACTCTTTTAAGAAAATATCCCTTCCAGCGTGTGATTTATTGGGGGTGGGGTTTAAGAGTGATTATTTTTCTGGATGGGAAGAACCTAATCTGAAGAGAGTCAGAGTCCACACTGCCACCCCCCTCACAGTTACGTTGAACCACAAGACCATTAAAAACTGGGATAAACCAGTTAAATCAAGGTAAAG
The DNA here is from genome assembly GCF_018167655.1 of Microtus oregoni. Classification (NCBI taxonomy): domain Eukaryota; kingdom Metazoa; phylum Chordata; class Mammalia; order Rodentia; family Cricetidae; genus Microtus; species Microtus oregoni. The sequence continues at coordinate 37,884,911 of NW_024543077.1, read as the reverse complement.
TCATTGCTATGATCCCTCCATGCAAGAGAGTACTTTCAGGTTCTACAAAGAACAGGTTCATTACAACCACGTTGTCCAGCTCTTCATTGAGGTGACTGCCCCAGAAGGGAGCTGCCTTTATTAGCATGAGAGTTTGAGGGTTGTAGGTGCTTAGTGTTCTTAGGAAAACCAGAATCAGGTGGCAGAAGCCACTTTTCCTGTTTCTTCTTGCTTTTCTGGATGGCAGATTAAATTTTGAGGCAATAACACCAAGGTCTGGTGTTCCTTTTAAAAAAGCAAATCCCAAGAAAAGTTATTTTATTTTAACCAACATATTGACTATGATTCCTACTTTAGAAAATGAAATTTTAAGCATGGCATTGTTGTAGGCTATAAAGCTGAGATATGAAAGTTATTCTTAACTTCATTCATTATTGATAACAGTTAATGCTCATACATTTTGCCTTTGAGAGGAAGAAAGTATATGAAAGAAAATGAATCGAATAATAAAAAAAAGCAGTAAAATAACAAAAATCCTGGTGAATCTTAGAGAATGTGCTTATGAAGTTTTGGTAAGATTGACATGTTATGAGGAAGTATGGTAAGCCATGTCTGTTCATCATATGCCTGCAGTAAGTCACCAACTGAAATCGTTATGACATGAAGTTCTAGAGACATAGATGCTCCGGAATTAAGTGACGGGCAGGATCTTGCTATGTGATCCAGCGCATCACCTCACAGCAAGCAGCTGGCTTCACGCAGAAGCATCCGACGCTCCCGCCGTGAGTTTTTGTACGGCTCTCCTTCATTCAGTCATGACTTTCCACAGGCTAAGGAAAAATAATCCATTTTAATTGACAACAAAAATACAGACTTTAAAAAATTCAGAGCTACTTCAAAATTGTGTCTTAGGATGGAGGGGTGGAAGTCTGCCAACCGCCTGTTTCAGTGAAAGGACCATAATTAACTCCTTGAATTTAAAAATATTAGCATCATGAACCGTGGGGCTAAAGGATGCAGCCCTGCTCCCTATGACTCTGAGCTATAGAATGCCAGGGTGCTTGCTAGTATTATCGTTTCCTCTCTAACCTTGTAAAATGCTTTTTAAGCATCTCAATCAAATTTAATCAAAATTAAGCTTTAAGATGGGTTCGATTTTGTGTATATGGGTACCAGAAAAATAAACATAGATGAAATGAAGGAAGATAGTAAAAAAGAAATTTCCCAATAAGATTTATTTGCATGCCATATTTACATAAATAATTAGACATAAATGGAGTTTCCTACTTAAATGATTCTGCCCTTTTTAAATATTAGCGGCTAATATTCTTAAACTTTAGAGGCTTATAATTTATGGTATCCATGGTTAGGAACACACGGGTGAAAGAAGAAAGATAAATTGTCTGTGGTGGAGAATAGTACAAACATTGTTTTCTATATGTGTTTTAATGAGATCTTTTTAAAATATTTTTTCCAACTTATTTAAAAACCTTCGCACACCCCGAAGAAAACTTGCGAAGACTTCCATTGAGTTTGTGAAACATAGACACTTTGACTTTCCAAGGCCGCACATCCTTGCTCGCACCCGATCCTCGTGTTGCGCATGAAATATTCACATCCGGCTGCATCCGTCTTTTGCGCCGGGGTCCCACTCCGCCGCTGCTCCCAGCACCCACAGCCGTGTCCCTCCATCCTCCTCACGGGCTTCTGCCCTGTGAACGTGGGGTGGGGAGTGGGGTCTCTCCTCCTCTCCCTCATTAAGCAAAGACTTGAAGCTCTGAATTATATAGAATATAAAATTAGACATTGTCCCTGCCCAGTGGGCTCACAGTATCTCCAAATTTGCTGTAAAATATGTCTACATATTGTATAACAGATGCACTCCAAGTGCAAGATGTCTGGAGATAAATCTATTATTGACTTCATCCCCTCAACCTTTCCAATTTCCTTTATCATTTGTCAACATGGATCGTCTGTATACGCCGAGGCAGATTGGTAACTGTAGACCGGCTCTTTGGTTAGGTTTTAAAGAGGCGCCACCTTCCAAATGGGCCACGCCAGACTTTGGTCCTGGGCATTAAACAGGCTAATAACTCTGTCGTGCCCAGCCCATGGCTGTCTCTGCCCTGGAGCAGGACCAAGACTACATTCTATTGCCTTCGTCTTATGTCTGGTTTCTTGGGAAACTCAGACTTCTGTACTTTCTTAAAATTCGCTGGTTTGTCTTTAAAAATATTCTCTCTTTCTTGTGGGGAGGAGGGCCAGTTCTTGAGCTACACATGGTTGAGATGCTGGAAAAGGCGGCGGTTCATCATTACTATGGGTTTTATAGTGTGATGCTATTTAAAAGTGGGCATGTGTGTGAACTTTGCTGGGAGTAGATATTTCAATACACATTGGATCCATAAAATTTTTTAATTTAAATATATGGACAATATTGCTTTTCTTATATTTTTTTGCTGTCATCTATGCATTTATATGAGAACTAATGCTTTCCCAGAAATGTAGGTAAATATCTTCACCTAGAAGGAAGTACTTTTTTAGAACAGTTCGTGATAAAATCCAATAATTCACTCTCTTACTAGTTTAAAGTCTATGAATCCAATGACATTCCTTTGGAGTGTGGAGTTAAAATGGGAGTTTCTAACCTTCACAAATTCAACTTTGACCACTTTAAAAATAATGGCTTTACTTTTAGTCTTAAAGCAAGAGAATATAAAAATGAAATGCCTTCTTCTTCCTTGCCCATTTTATTTACTTTTGAATTTTCTCTTCATTTCAAGTGACTTTTGAAAACACATTTGGCAGTCAGCACCCCCAATCATTCAAAGAGCTTGTGACAAGGGGGGAGCTGGCTAGATACCACCAGTTCTTTTAAAATGTATTAGTCTTTAACTGCCTGTCTTCTCCCTTAAATTTTAAAGAGAAGGATATATATTTGCTTAATGAATTCATTATGAACCCCCAGAGTGCATACTTTAGCATATCTCAAGGTTTTAATAAGATCTTGGCAAAAACAATGAGAATTAACTTATTTGTTCAAAGTTGGTCTCTTTCTTACCCAGAGGACTGGCATAGGCAAATGTAATTCATTGTGAAGAGTGAGTCTTTTCTATAGTGGCCTTCATCTCTATCACCCAAGGCAAAGCTGACTTTTGGTTTCCATGCAAGCATTCTGCAAGTCTGCTCCCGCAGGGTGAAGGAGGCAGACATCAAGGCTGCTATATTATTGTAACACTTGCTATATACATAGAATCTTCACCCCACAAAATACGGTTTGAACACTAAGACACCAACACCTGGGGTTCTGTTTCTGATGCCTTCATCTGCTCATAGCTGGTCACCAGAGTATACACTGCATACACCAACTTTTTTTTTTAATAATTTTTATTGAGCTCTACATTTTCCTCTGCTCTCCTCCCTGCCTCTCCCCTGCCCTTCATCTCTTTCCCAAGGTCCCCATGCTCCAAATTTACTCAGGAAATCTTGCCTTTTTTCTACTTCCCATGTAGATTAGATCTATGTATGTCTTTTTTAGGGTCCTCATTGTTGTCTAGGTTCTCTGGGATTGCATATACCGACTTAATGGTTTGAACAGACAGGGCATTCTTGAGACCAGCTTGTTAAAGCCATAAGACCATCTAGGGAGGTGATTTCTCCCTCCTGCAGACATCAGGCAACCTGGATGGGAACTGATCAGATGAGGTCTCACTGTAACTACACAGAGCATCTTTAGAAACAAAAGTTTTATTGTCACGTTTCCTTGCTGCTCCTTTGGAACTCTCATTTCAAAATTGCTGTGGAGTGGCAAAGTTTCTCTCCCTCTTCCGGAAATGTTGACAGCTTCTCTGGGTCAGGGGATGGGATTGGAAGAAGTTTAACAGCAAGTGAACAGCAGGGACCCACCTAGCACTTCTTGGCCCATGGAAATGCTGGCAACTCCCATGGTCTGGGATGAGACTGGAAAGCAGGAACGCGAACAGTGTGACAACCTTTGGGGAAAACAGGACACAGTTTATGGGCTTGGGACATTAAAGACATATAAAAGTTCGAAAATTTGAATAGAGCATTTAGTAATTCAGTGGTCAGATTCTGAAAACTTAAAGAAATTGCCCCGTAGCAATTTCATTCATTTAAGAAATGTCTGTGAAATGTCAGTGCATATTGGACATCAGACAGGATCTCGGGATGAAGCGATAATTGAAACCCGTATACAGTCTCTTGGAACTTTAGACTGCAGGATGAATATTAACAACATGGAAACATTATTGATTGTTCAAACTCCCAATTACGGAATAAACCAGTGCTAGGCATCCGAGGTATTGAGAGGACCGTGAGAGATGGGTCAATTCATTTGACTGTAGAATACAGTGCTGTGTGTCTCCAACTAGCACGTCCCGTGTCTTGACTACACTCAACCTATCTACTAGGTAGTTGTCTTAGAATAGAATAAAAAGCTCACGGGCACTGCGGGGGAAGCACCGGCTTGGTGTGAGGAGGGCAGATCGTCCGAAGCTGACTTTGTCTACGGACTCCGAGAGAGTCTGATTGAGACTCGGGGAGCGAGCCGAAGGGACAAGCAGTCTATCACTCAAGAGTAGGGAAGCCGAATAAGTCACACAGGTCACTAATCAAAGATAGGCGCTGGGCTTGGGTTTCTGGACTTCCTAAGAGAAAATGAATTGTTTTCCGTATCTGCGGTGACTGAATTCGTAACTGCATATGCTCCTCGGGGCTCACACTGTAACGCGCGCGAGCAGTAGTTGTACTATGTATCTATAAACCTCCCATTTCAGTTTAGGGTCTCAGATGTTTCCATTTGCATTTAGCTGAAAATTGGCAAGAAGATTGTCATCTCGGATCCAACTTTTTTAATGGAAAACTAATTTTGATTTATGGGGTGGCAAAAATATAAACATTTTAGATAAATCTTTTGCCAATTTCTAGATGGGAAAAAAAAGCAGTTTTAACTGTTAACTTTGGCCTTTTGAGGGATTATTTTTAACAGAACATGTCAATGTTTTTCCCCTACGCTGCTTTCTCTTTGCCGTTTCCTGCAGTGTTACCTGCTCTATCTCACGGCCCACGGCTCGTTTATGAGATGCTGGTCCTTGAGTCCTTTCACGGCCGTGTTGCTGGTCCTAACCCCCAAGTCTTCACACTGTCGTCCTGAGCTCGAGCAAGGGTGTACTAACTCTGAGAACTTTATAGAATATGAAATAAACTTCGTATTTGTGTTCAATTTTACAAAAGTAAGCAAGGGCAAATACTTCCGCCGCTTCAGGACCAAGCCAGCGTGCTCTGGTGGTCCAGCACTCCTCATGTTTAACCGAAGCAACCTTGCGATGGGGTACCAGATCTAAGCGAGTTCAGAAGACTTGCGTCTCCTGAAGATCCCACAGCAAGACTGTGGGGTCCAGCTGAACCTTTAATTAAAACTTTGTTATCCTACACAGTTTGTTGTTATGAAATAAACAGGCAGCAATAATGAATTTAATTCTGTATTTTTTAAAATCAACAGATCCTTGTGTTTGCATCTCTCCCAGTACTATGATCTTTCCTTTGAAGCTTTCAGACTTTATCTTCTGGTCCCATTCATTGGTTTCTTTCCTTTCGTCTTGAAGATGCAGAAGTGTTTGAATGAGCAATCAGTGGTAACAGCTGCCTGTCAGTTTGAGTGACCGCCCAGGAAGATCACTTTGATTATTCTGCAAGGCCCATTGCAGAAAAATATTCCAAAGAATTGATTATTTTGAAGGATAAGTTATGTTGGAGATATTCTTTACATAAAAATAACTTTCTCTTAAGTCCCATTAACTTATAGTTTATATATTTAACTCCATCAAATTGTGATATATATATATATAAGCATATATAATTTTAAGATTCAAAAATGTTTTAAGTATTGATATATCTAAACATATATAAATTCATAATGTTCTTTTCTGGCTATTTTGGAGTATAAGATATATTATTATTAATTATAATATCCTTCTAGAATAATAAAAGCCATATAATGATTTTACCACTTTATGCTTATTCAAAATAGTATAGACATGAAAATGTGTTTAGATATTACTATATATGTATGCATGTGCATATACACCACATTACATATATTATACATGTGCATGTATTTATGCTATATATGTATATATAATTTTTAACAAACTAGAAAGGGTATGTCACTTCATTTTTTAAACTAGTATCAAAACACCAAGTCCACAAATTTCTGCCAGCATCATTGACAAATTATAGTATGCATGGCAGAAAGCTTAGCAATTTTAAGTAGACATTTTTACAATTTTTGTCAAATGTATTGTCTTGTGATCACCACAAAAGCCGGGCTATCTGTTACTTTTGCCACTTGAGTCTCTTTGCACCCCGTCCACACTCAGTCCCCTTCCTCTCGTGTCTTGAGTTTTTTGTGTGCGTGGGTCTCGCTGCCTATGCTGTCTTTTCTGCCCACCAAAACTGTAGGGTCCTTAAGAACAGGGATGGATTGCTCAATAAGAAACGGGACTTGAAAATTGAGCAGAAGGGCTCCTGGGGCTCAATAAATATTAGACTTCAGGCCGGCGAGCTGGAAAGAAAGGAAGACAGGAAGTGATTGATGGGTGGTGACTCCGAAGCCCTTCTTGGTTCTTCCGTTCCACACACACACACCCTAGTGGCCGTGATAATTAAGATGAATGAGCTCGATGTCAGCAAACCATGCAAAGACACTGTGTCCCATGTTCACGCCACACCTCTCAGGAACCCCGAGAATCATCTTCTATGTCCGTATCTGACTTGGTGCTTGGATCTCACCTCTTCCTATTCCGTTCATAATTCCACCATGAGCCGGACGGTGGTGGCGCACGCCTTTAATCCCAGCACTCGGGAGGCAGAGGCAGGCGGATCTCTGGGAGTTCGAGGACAGCCTGGTCTACAAGAGCTAGTTCCGGGACAGGCACCAAAGCTTCAGAGAAACCCTGTCTCGGAAAAAAAAAAAAAAAAAAAAAAAAAAAAAAAAAAAAAAAAAAAAACACATAATTCCATGATGCAGTAAGGCTGTTCACAAGACAGGAACAACCACAAGCCTTTGCCACCCAGGAATGAGCTGCCGTGACCCCATAGCAACCAGCTCTGGTGGGCTTTGCTTATGACTCGGCATGGGAAGTATTGAGCAGAACAGCCCTGGTGATAGGCGTTTGCTTAATGACCGTGATTTTAAAACCCAGAAAAAAAAATCCTGCATGTAGTGGTGATTCCATAGAGATCTGTTGGATGAGTAAAAGCGCTGTCTTTCCTCATCTGTAAACTGGACCCGAGGCACAGTGGGCACCAATTAGGTGAAAGTGGGCGTGGCACACCAGCAAGGTGCCACGGCACATCGTGGGAAAACATGGGGAAATCGTTTATCGCCTTGATTACTAGACGAGCTTGCAAATTAGAAGTCTAAATTAATTATCCAGATGATCCAAGATGGAGCTTTGTTGCTCGTCTCGTTCTCCGCGTTTCTTGGACTGGGGGACCGTAGTTAATTGAGTGGTTGCATATAAAATACCCGGCAGCCGCGGTTCCTACTTCTCAATTATGGCGTGATTGACAAACGTATTGGTTTAAAGACGTTTTTCGGTTTTCACAGATTTTAATGAAATCCCCAAGTCAGCTTGTTCCTCTGCTGGTAACTTTCTCCATAGACGCTTGTAAGGATGAAAATTCTTGATGAATCACAGGAAGATGGAGGAGGGGAGAAAGACATGGAAGGAGGGAGGAAGGGGTAAAGGGAAAAGGGGAAGGAGACGCAGAGGAAGACTGACATTGAATAATTCTGTGTCTCTTTTGAGCGGGGAATTCACAACCTTGGGGACCAAATACTTGGAAGACCATCTTTTTTTCGAGACAGGGTTTCTCTGTAGCTTTGGAGCCTGTCCTGGAACTAGCTCTTGTAGACCAGGCTGGCCTCGAACTCACAGAGAAATCAGGGGACTCCAGCGAGTGAGGGAAAGCCTGGAACTCTCGGGGCTCCTTTCTCTTTTCTCTGTCAGGGACTTGTTCTTATTAACCGGCATCCAATCAGAGTCGGCTCTGCTATCCGCTTTTGAGATGAAGTCCAGTTTCTTCAGCCCCCGGTCAACTCGCTCTTGTGTCAGTGTGAGTTCTGCCATTTACCACCTCGTCGCTTGGTAGCTGCTATTTCTGATTTAAGAGAAATAAACAAACACATTTGTTTGTAAGATGTCCTCCTAAGTATTCAAAGATGAATCGGAGAAAAATTAAAAACAAAGATGAAAGAGATGAAATACCAAATATTGTATTTTTCTTGGGTCTACTCTCTCTCCCCTATCGGGTAAATTTTGTGTATGAGAATTTCAAATATACTGAACAATGAAACAATCAGCTTAACGGCCTGCTTGGCATCTCTGTGTATCCTTTGACTAAATTATTGTTTACTTAATTATCATGTCGTGGTGGCACCAACAATGAATGTTTGTCAGGTTGTGCTGGCTTCTCTCAGGTAGGTTCTGTAAGGTATTTAGCAGAGTACCCTTAGGGGCACTGCTTAGGAAAGCTGGGATAGCCCACATTTTATACCGATAGCCACAGGTAACAAGTTTCACCTGGCAAAAGAATCTTGTGGGAAAAGGAGGCCGTGGAGTTTAAAGGTAAGAATTGAGGTTAGCATCTGTGCTGACACAGCACAGGGGCCTGGAATGAAATTACTAGATAGAGAGAGACTCAAAGAGAGGTGCATTGCAACGGGCTATAATTTACATTTCTGATACTGACTAGCTCTATGAAGATGCAAGGAACAGAAGGAGATTCGAAAATTACAATAGCACGTATAATATTACCCTTTAACCTTGGCTTGAAGAAGGATGTTATTATTTAGTGTGCGGGAGAAGTACGGCGTGCCAGGACACTGGTGGGGAAGACACACAGGTGGACAGAGTCTCCACCGTGTGGGTCCCAAGGATGCATCTCCAGTTGTTGGGCTTGGCTGTCAATGCTCTTACCCACTGAGACATAAGGATGGTCCAGAAATATTACTTTTTAATTAAATCTTTTAGCTGCAAAAACGAGACATGTACCAGGTAAACAACGAAACAAACAAACACCCCCGGTGACGGTGTTTAGCGGCACAGTCAACAGCAGCAGCGACCCAGAATTTCACCGCACAGCGCATGTCTCCTCCAGTCCGGTCCTTCCCTTTTTGTTGACTTTGCTTCCTGCCCCCTGAATCCGCCTCCCAAATGCTGGAGAAACTATTACAATTTCAAAACGATGCTTATGTAGCAGATTGATTCCCACAAGCTCCTTAAGGAAACCTATACAATTTCCCCCCACACACATTTCTGGGGCCTCATTTCACGATCTTACTCTAAAAAAAAAAAAATCCAAAATTCAACATAGTGGAGGCAATCAGCCAAAAAATAAAGACTCCGCCATGGTAAGCATGAAGAGCTGAGAGGAGTGAGTGATGTCACACGCAGAGCTGTGAGAACCCAGCCCATCTTGACAGAAAATAGATTTTACTGTGTGCCGCGCACCATAAATGGCAGCGTGTGGAGCGAGCAATCCCAGAAGCTAAGAGACTCTGTGACATGTCGTATCTCAAGCGTCGTGGGGCTGAGAGGTAGATCCACATTCTGGTTCCTTTTAGATAGCGAGGCAGCTTCTGGGTGTGCTGTTCTGGTTCAACGAATTCGAGTCTGCAGTTGGCTTTTTTCCCCCCCAACTCTGTTTGTTATTTTCTGACTCAGAGCAACGTGGTTTGGGATCAGGGAAAGTGTTGAGCTCATTTCTAGCACGTTCTTTTCCGGATGTGGTCATGTGAGGCACCCGGGATAGGATGCATGTGTGCTCCCGGGAAAAAGCATCCGGGGAGAAGTGAAGCGGATTTGGCATTGCTTTGCGATTCTTCAGCCGTGAAGATTCCTGCCACTCTGACTATGAATTATTTCTAAAACTCAAGGGAAATATTGAAGGGGGCGGAGCTGGCTTTAGAGCATGTGCAAATCTGGTAGGGTGCTGTAGTAATAGGAGTGGCAGCACTGCGTTCCCAGCACCCCGGCCGCCTGCTCGGCTAGCTTATACCCCGAAATAATTACATGGACACTGTATTCTTTTAATCACTGCTTGGCCCATTTCTATCTAGCCTCTTCTAGGCTAACTCTCGCACCTGGACTAGCCAATTTCTAATATTCTATGTAGCACCCCAAGGTGCGCTTACCGGGAAGATTCTAGCCTACGTCCATCCTGGGTCGGAGCTTCACCGCGTGTGTCTGCCCAGGAGCCGGGAGCATGGCATCTCTCTCTGAGGCGTCTGCTCCCGAGAGGAGAGCTGTGGAGTCTGTCCTTCCAATGACCTTCCTCCATCAGGGTGCCAATACTTTTAGGCCATTTTTTTTTTTTTAGTATAAAACACAAAAGGCAATATTCTTTAGGGTTATTTGACTTTCTTATATCATGCATGGTTTGTGCAAGATGGAGAGACACTGATATTCCTAAATGATAAGGACTTTTGAAATCAGGTGGTGGTTTCTTCTTCAGTGAAATGTACTATTCAATGGTGTTTTCTATTGGAGAATAAGTATTGGGCTGTGTTTTATATACTTACTAACAATGGGCTGTTGTCGTGGGTTAGTTCCATTAGTGCATTTTTCTAGATATTTCCAATGCATTATCGTTACTATCCCATAATACAAAAAACAATGCCCATCAAATATTCCATTTTATGCGACACCTCAAACTCACTGTACTAGCAGACCTAGTATTATGTCGAATATACGTACACTTTATCGTTGTACATGTATATAGTATATATTGATACCTTTTAAAGCTATGATTTCATGTTCACGGTTTCTTCTGTGAAGTCAAAAGCCTCGAAGTTCACTGACTCACTTGATTCATTTGTGAGAGTGACATCTTTTGCGTGTGGTGTTGGGTGAACCCCGAGCCTTGGGCACGCTAAGCCGGGGCTGAACCAGGCCCTCGGTCTCAGACTTAGCATGAAAACTGCAAGGAGCATGCCTGCCATGTGCAGTGGAGCTTTTTAACCAGCAGTTAAAAATGTCTCACAGAAAATGTACCACGTGTCACAAGACGAGCAGAAGGAAGGGCTAAGCGTCCCCGTTGCATGTTTCGTGTTAATTATAAGCAGAAACTCTCCAAGAACAATGATAACTTCATTGTGCGGCAGTCTTCAAGAGAAACAGTATTTATTGCGAAAGATGATTGCAGTCCCCAATGGTAGCTCCCTCTTATTACCTAAGAAAAACCATATATTTAGCCAGATACCATCCTCGCTAAATTTAGTTCAATTGGCAATGCTTTAATCAGGTTTATGTTTTCTTTATGAACTTCATATTTAAAATAAATCTTGAATAATCTGTAATTCACGGGACATGTTGGGCAATGTTTTATTTTAACAGAAAAATATACAAATACAAGATACGATCAGTTGTTTTTTTTTTTTTTTATAGAGACAGTTCTGTAACAATGTAGGAAAACCCACATAATGGTCTTCACTTTATCTGACAAAAGATTTTTCTGGAAACCAAGGGTGCAGTGTTTGGGGATAGGAACCTGTCAAAGGAGGATTCTCTGTGCCACGGGCACTTCTAAAATAACCACTCAGAGACTTGGTATTAATTGCGAACCATCTGGTCTATTGCTCAGGTTTGCCACTAACTATTAACTTATATTTTGCCACGTGGCTTCGTGGCATTACCTGTTCTCCAGCGCACCTTGCTGCTTGGGCGGCTGACTGGCTTCTTCCCCCACTCTGCCCTTCCTCTCTCTGTATTTCTCCTTTGATGTCCCACCTGGCTCTCTCCTGTTTTGCTACAGGCCAGCTCAGCTACTGTATTAACCAATGGGAATGAAACATATTCACAGTACACAAAGGGGGCATCCCATAGCAGGAACTAACCAAGAATTTTAAATCACATTATTCTCTAATTTTCTTCTCTAAGTTTGAATCCCAGACAAGAATCTCTGCCTTCTCCTTAGACTCCATAACAAAATAAGTGCAGAACAGTTTTGTGGTTTCCTTCATAAGTAAAAAGTTCAGTGACTTTTTTTACTAGAGAGTTATGAGATTTTTATTCAAAGGTCTTGTTCTCTTTCAATAGATTCTTCCAATTTATACTCAGAGTCTACAATTTGTGCTCTGAAGAAGATACAGTCAAACAAACCCTAGCAGCTGTCCTTGAAGAGGTTGGAATTTGGAAGCAGAATTTAATCCTCAGTATAAACTGGTCATCGGGAGAAATCCGCTTCTGAAGTGACAGAGAGGAGGCCTGAGACTCCTTCAGTGAGCAGGCTGATCTAGATCACTGAGCTGAGAGACCCAAGAGAATCCAGGCTCAGAGGCAATTTAGTGGGTGACCTCATACATCATGTCCTCCAGTCTTCCAGTCTGTAAACCTAGACTATTAAATTAATATGATCCACTAGTTTAGCCGTCAACTACGAATAAATGTGCATCCAAATAATTTGACCTCTTACAACGAAGTTATTATTTGTATAAAATAGTAGCATTGAGCTGTCTTTCCTTTAATGGCATCCCAGCAGCTCGGTGAATCTAGGTTCGGTTTGGAAAAGCCATCTTCACCGGTGCACAACTACACACATGGACAGGAAGGAGACCAAGCTCTTTCACCACATGGTCCAAACGTTCCAAGCGATGTTTTCGTTATGAGATGACTTTTGTTTTTATTTTGATGATAGGCACTTCCTACTGTGCTTGTCAAACGGTGGGTCCATGGCTTAGTCAGGGACAAAGTTATTAAGCACATAAAACACCATCTGGATGGAGCTAATAAACATAAAACGTAACCTTCAGATCCACGGCTGTGGTGGCCAGGCAGTGCCCCGCCGGCCTAGCCTTTTGTTTGTGCTTCGATCTGAGCCTCATTCTAAACCACCGACGATGTCACGTTGTATGCTTCCCCTTGACTTAAGTGACCAGTATTCCGCGAGGCAAGTAAATGCTCTTTGTGCCTCAGATCAGCCTGGGATTTGGTGCCTCTGTGCCCGATAATGACATTTCTGAACTAGTCATCCGCTGTCTTCTTCATAGATATCCTAAGAGGGCAATCGCATTAACTTACAGAGAAGAATTTACAGGATTACAGAGAAGCAATATACAAACGTCCCTTCAGCAAAATACATTGAAGTAAACGTGAAAATCTGACCAGTTGGAAGTCTCTTGAAATATATCAATCACCTCAAACACAAAATAATCATGCAAACACTAAAATTAAAGAACAAAATATTGAAATAGAAATATAGGCATATATTTACATACATACCATGTAAGCTCATGGTAGCATGACTATCTGACCTTGCTATCAGATATAAGAAAAAGAACTAAATTCCCCAACCCTTCTTTAAATTGCCCATAGTTAGAGAATTTACTATGATTGTTGTGGGTTATTTGTGCACTATGTGACAGTGTGTTGCTGTGATTGGTCTAATAAAAATCTGAATGGCCAATAGGTAGGCAGAGGTATGGGCAGGACTTCCAGGCTGAGAGAGGAAGCAGGAAGGAAAACTCTAGGCACATGAGGGAGACACCAGGAGACGTGGAGAGGAAACAGGCGGTGCAAGATGGAAGAGAGACAACGCCATGTGGTAGAACCTAAATTAATAAAAAATAGCATTAATTTAAGTTATAGGAGAGAGTGGGACGAGCCTGAGCTAAGACCTAGCTTTGGTAATTAACAATAAGTCTCCGTTATTATTTGTGAACTGGCAGCCCAAAGGAAAGTCCGATTACATAGGATGAGTCGTGACTTGCTAAATTGTTAAGCAAGGATAACACATTCTTGAAGACGAGTCTACCAAAACAAGTTTCCACAGGAGTCAGACAGACCAGCCTGCTTCCACGATGCTGCCATAACATGAAATGTGGCAAGGGCAGACACTAAATCGTGATACACGTGTTGTCTTCGGGATCAGAGGACTTACTTCTTCAGCAGCTGGGAACGTATCTCATAGGCAGTCCTCAGAAGTTAGCCCTTCTCTGAAACTGCTCAGAGAACTGTATCACACAAGGGACCCTTGCTGGCCATTTCATACCCAGCCACAAGGTCATATACCCTCACAGGCCTTTGCATACCTAGTGCGCCTGCAGTATGGGAATAGCATGCACAAGCCCTCTCGTTTCAGCTTCCATTGGGTCAACCCATCATGTCAATTTCAGGCCTCCCGCTTCTCTTCCGTGTTGGCTTTGTTTTCTCCTCTTCAATATGTATCAATCCCGTGACTATTCCATCAATCTGAATACCGATCTGCCTTTGGATCTCCATGCTAGTGTTTGCCGATGACGTCGAACGTGTAAGATTTATCCACACCAATAGGAGAGACGTATTATGAAGAAGTGACTCGCAATTGTAGCGGCTAAGAAGTGCCACAGTCTGCCTTCTGCAAACTGCAAGTACAGAGAAGGTAGAAGCTTTGCTCTAGCTTAAGTATGGATGCTGAGGACAGAGAGAGTCGAGAGAGTAAGCCTAGGCTGCCCCTGAAAATCTGAGGACCAGGAACATGACGCAAAGGGCAAGGGATGATGGGTGCCTCAGATCCAAAGGAGATTCACTGCTTGCTTGACTCTTGTGTTCTATGCATTAGATTTTACCCATGAAATCCTTCCCTACAGATCCCCAAATTAATCCCTCTGCAAACAACCTCACAATGACACCCATAAATAATATTTTGCCAGCTCTCTTGGCATCCTTTCTCCCAGTCAAGTAGACACATAACCAGCACTCTTTGCTTCCTAGGGATCCAGTCTATAGCAGACATCTTTGACAAGGCTTGAAGCACCCTGAAATGCTCACTAGCTAGAGACCCTATTTCGGACTCATCAGGTGAGAGATAATTGTATTCACGCTGCATGCCTGTCCCACGTGCAAGTCAGCCCTGGAAGAGTTAAACAGATTTAGCCAGTAACAAGTAGAATCATTTCTAAAAGAAAAAAATCATAAAACACTATGAGCCATGCTATGCAAATCACCCCAAAAGCAACGGCAATAAGGGCTGTCTACTGCACAGCATCAATCCATACCCACAGGCCTCTGCGATTAGTCTACCGCAGTGAGAGTGTCGGGACAGACACGTGTTTCATTCCCCACTTCTGCGTAGCCGCCGCACTTGGAAATGTCCTCTCTTCCTAAGCAAGAGGTGTTTCATTAGATCAGAGTGACAGCGATATCTAAGAGTTTTGAAGCGAAAATGCAGATCGCAAGTGGGAGCGCCAGGCAAAACGGTGATTAAATTAATTATGAGGTCCTTTTTAAAATTTTCAAAGCTGCATTATGTTAATAGTCCCCGACAGAATAGGAATGCGGATGTTTCTCTTTCAGCTGCTGACGGCATTAAGTAGGAGTGTGTCGAAGTCAAAGGCTGGTTGGTATTAATGTTTTCCTGACGCTCGTGTGTTCCAGTAACCCTGTCTTTTGTTGATTGTGATCCATGAATACACACAGTTGTGTTAGGAACAGCAGAGCTCCCCAGAATTGCATTTTGCCAGCTTAACTGCGATTCCGATTCTCCCTGCAAGCCTTTGCCCTTCCCCTTCCCGCAGCAGTCCTGGGGATCTCGGGGCTCTCAGTCATATCCTTATGCTTTCTTTATTGTAATTGTCTTCCTGCTTGTGCTTAAAGCCATTTTGACGACTGAGTCCTCCTTTGACATGACGCACATCTTTCCGGAGCTGATTCTTCTTCACTGATCCTTGCCTATCCTTCTTCGCTGGCCTTGGAGAATTTGCTAAGGTGCCTCCAATGTGGATAATACTTGATGCGTATTTTGCAAATAATCCCCTGTCTTATTTTGTGACGGTTTTGCTCCTGCTTCAAAAGCTGGGTCATTGACTACAAAAGTGATAGTCTCCGTTTTTGTTTGCTTTTTTTGTTTGTTTGTTTCACAATGGGATACTCTATCATTGGGACATGCTTCCTTTACCAGCGGTTTGGGGACACTAGGGTATTTTATTTTCTATCTGAACATGCATCTTGCATTTCCAGGTTCTGACACCCGCTCTCTTCTCCCCTCTGTTTTCTCCATACACCAGTCAGGCACTCTTCCAGGCTCCAGAGTCAAAGATTAATAATCATCATCCACTTCTATCTTCAACAAGGAGTGGGCCTTTCTCTAAAGAGAAGACTCTGATTTACAGACTCTCCTAGCGTTTCTATGATATTCGTCTAGCGAAATGTTGATTATTTACTATATTTACTGTTTTCTAAGACCCTGTCTTCCAAGACTTCAGTGTCGGCAGGATTAATTGAATTGCCATTTTAAGGGTTTCCAGAGAAGTGGTGGCCATAGCTCAGTGCATGCAGGCCTACAGGAAAAGGAAACACGGGGTTGGAACCCTGAGGACAGAAAAGTGCAAAGCTTCTTCTGGGAGGAAAGTTCCAGAACCTGGGAGCAGTTTCCCGGAGACTGTTAGGCAATGGCGTCTGAGGCATACTCAACAGCAGTCAGTATGGGTAGAAAAACTGAGAGGACCCAGGGTAGGAAGCAGATTGCCTTCTTGGTACATCTGCTCTTATTTTTAAGCCAATCCCAAATTCTAATATCTACCTTTTCTCTTTAGTATATCAAATGTATTGGGATGATTCTCTATTCTGTTTTCTATCAGAAACATTGGTCTGGAGTACCTAAAGATTTCCCATGGGTCTCTCTTTGGGAAGTGTAATTGCTTTCTCCATTGTTAGTCTTTTGGATGCTCTCCCATGCTCAGCTAATCCTCAGAGGGTATTCAACTGGATTTGTGGTCAACATTTCCAGGAGTCTGGAGATGTGATTTGTTTCCATGTCACGGCCTCTGTCTGCTCAGAATGAGACTTGAGTGGAGACTACCTAGCCAGTGCGTGTTTGTCTCTAAACCTGGCTTTCTTTGTATCTGTACTTCCTTTTCCAGAAGTTTTCTTGCATCTGACAGTTATTTCAAGCAGTGTGTAACACCTTCTGCCTCTCTCTGTACCTCAGCAGCCTTCGGAGCACATGTCTTCATGAGTACAGTTACAGCTCTGTCTGTAAATGTTTCAGGTTTTGATGGTTTCCATTTTTGGGGCATCTGTAAAATTAGAGAAGATCAGAAATTCTCCAGGTAACCTTTAAAGCACCCCCTTTCTCAACGAGTTAATCACTTTTGAAGATCACCGAAAAATCTATATTGTTCTAATATGTTTACTCAGTTGCCCAAAGCTCCCGGTCTGTTTGTCTTTAGTGTTATCTGAAGCTAAAGAGGCTAATTATTCTCTTTATTATTATTACTCTGACACATACCTGAGGAACACAGCTCAGTGGAGGTGAATTTGTGCAGGCTCACAGTTTCAGGACAGTAGGGCAGGGATCATGTGACAGGACCAGACAGGAAACAGAGTGGAAGAATGCCTAAGATGCCTGGCTTCATCCCCCCCCCCCTTTTTTTTGTTCTACCTAGCCCACCCCCAGGAGATGGTGATGCCCATATTCTTGCGAATTCTCCACAAACACCCGTTTACTGACTTGCACAGAAACGGGCTCACTAGTGTCTTGGCATTTCTCAACACAATAAGTTTTTAGCCAAAACTGACCATCACTCAGACAACTTAAGTCATTAAAACAGACTGTCTGGGCTCTGGAGGACTAGAGAACTTCCCAGGAAAGGGGTAGCCCCTTCTCTCTTCCAGCCAATCAACAGAGTGTCACTCAGAGATGCAGAAAATCCAGCACTTTATTCATGTTGTGATAGTTTGTTAAGGCTCCATGGCTTAGCGATTTATCTGAGTTTATCCATTGATTGATCAGTTTCAGGTGAAGAAACGGATTCTCTCAGTTTAAAAAGCTCCAGGTACAAGATTGAGAGGTCAGCAGAGGACCGTGAGGGAGACTCCGTTCATACTTTGTACAGTGGTTTCAGGAGGTTTGGTAACAAACTTATTCATCACTGAGTCTGAACCCCATTCCCTTCCCATTTAGCCTCTGCCTTCATCTCCACATGGTATTGCCCCTTTATGCGAATCATGTCTAAACTTGCTTTATGTAAGGAACTCAGTCTAGTTAGATTGGAGGCACACCTTACTCCCCAATACACTAAACACGTCTACAAAGCACCCAAGCTCCAAATAAAAATGTATCCTAAAAGCCGGGCGGTGGTGGCTCACGCCTTTAATCCCAGCACTCGGGAGGCAGAGGCAGGCGAATCTCTGGGAGTTCGAGGCCAGCCTGGTCTACAAGAGCTAGTTCTGGGACAGGCACCAAAGCTACAGAGAAACCCTATCTCAAAAAAAAACCAAAAAAAAAAATGTATCCTAAAATGCTGGAGGCTAGGGTTCCAACATGGACAACTTGCGAAGACATAGCCCAGCCTATAGTACAAGGGATTGTTTGAAAATGTGAGCCAGCGTCTCGGACTTTTAGCTCCCAGGCAGGCTCTATGCATCGCAGCTGTTAGCCCACGCAGCTACTGGGCTCGTGTTTACAACGCCTGCTTGTCTTTAGCCTGGGATCTTACCGGCTGCTCTGAAGAGTGCACTCGGTGCCTTTCAAAGTGCGAACCAACTATTCGGCAGGCCTGAAGTTATTTACTTTTTGAAATGCTAATATATCATGGCTCTTTTCCTCTAGACCATTGTTGTGTCTGGTTTCCTCACCAGGTCTGTCCTGATACTGAAATATGCATGAATATTATGTATGGATAAGACCCACAGGCTTACTCAATCCAGTGCCGGCTTCGGCAACGATCTCTGGACGCTGCTGCCCTTTAATGGTGATGTAAAGTATTTTTATGCTGAAAATTTTTGAAAAGCGGTTGACAAATGAACCTAGATATTCCCAACCTGTGAATATTTAGTCAAAGTTCATTTATACAGATTTTATTCTGCATATTATATCATAAATAATTTAGAAGAAGATGAAATTGTAAGATATCCAGGATGGTTTTGTTTATGAAATATATTTATTTTTGCATTTCTCTGGATCAAGATTATAATTATGCATTTCATTTGTTTGTTTAAAAGAGGTAGAAAGAAAATGAAATTCTACTAGTAATTAATATTTTAGGGTAGAAGATCAAAAAGCATTTGGTTGTCATTTTGAAATCTGTTCTTGTAGTGTGTTTGGAGATAGGAGAAACAAGACAGTCATGCATGTATATCACTAGAGCTACTCAATGCACAAAGTTTTTTCTGTAAAATTTCAACTTACTTATTTTTGACAAGCTTCTATCTGAGAACACATCAAAACTTGAACAGGAAGTATTTTTCACTGTCCTTGACTGTGCAAATCTGCTGTGCTCTTCCAGGGAAGACAGCTTCTATGAAGCTTGCTTGAAGCAAAGATGTAAGTTATTTCTGAATTACTGCCTTACTTTGCAAAGAGTCCTATATTTATGAAGGATGAGTCGTTTGATTGAAGAGTTATCAAGCAGCTTTTTGCTTATATGGCCACAATAAGTCAAGAATGTTCTCTTTTAAAAGTTAAAATCACAGCCAATCAGCCCTCATAATATCTTTCATGAGATAGGTCCTATTTGACTCCATGTTCCACAGAAGCCTAAAGGGTGCTAAGCCTTTGGTAGAAGTTTGGGGTAAGGGAGCTGAAACTCTCTCTTTGCGGTAATGGGTATGTTCATGTATGTCAAGCACTGTGGATCTCCACACAGAGCTGTACCACGCCCCTAGCATGTTCCTTCCGGTCAGTTTGCTGCAATTCTAGCTCTGGACTCACCGGCCTTCTCAGCTGCAGGGAGCAGAAATGAAATCGGGCCTGTGTAAACATGATAAGGAACTCATTGAGAGAGCAAGCAGGCTGTAGCTGGAGAAATCCACAAGAGGGGATTTTGAATATGCATTGCCCTAATCCAGAAGGCCATGGGTTTGGAATGTGGGGTAAGAAGGAAACAAAGTGAGCTCACCACGCCCATAAGCAATTCTCCTAATCAGGACTAATAACAGCCTGAACTGCTACCGAAAGAACACACAGACATGGCCAGAAGTAGAGGGAATTGACTGGGAGGATGCTCGTAAGAGTATAACCCACATGACGAGAAAGATGAATGAACCAGACAACCCGCTTTTAGAGTAGTTGGTGATGTCATCCATTCTGTACGGGGGGGGGGCAAACAGAGTAGATGAGTGTTAAGCGGAATTGAGGGGACAGTGAGTGACATCTATGACATGCTGAATTTGAATTTTCTGTGGATCATTTCAGTGAAAATGGCTAATAGATAGAAGAAGATAGAATTCCAAGGCTAGGGAGAGACAGCGAGGCTGGACTACCTCCACGTGTATGCTGTTAGGAAAATGCAGGGCTGTGTGAGGTGGGAGTAAGTGCAGGGGAGCCTAAGAACCCCCCAAAGACACAGCTTAGACCTAGAGGACAGAATTGGCTCACTGGGCACATGGAAACAGACACGCGGCGTGGCCTGACTGGATGGACGTGTGTGGGAACCAGGGCGCATGTTCATTCCAGGGACAGAGCATCAGTGAACCTGGAAGAGAGACCGTGGAAAACAGCAACTGGCTCTGCACAGGGAAACAGGTCTGGATGGGGATAAGGAGCTTGTCTTGATGTCCCGACAGAGCTCTCAGTACATAGCAGAGAAGGAACACAGAGGAAAGCACCATGGGATAAAGAGAAACAAGAAATGGCCAATGCATGCCAAGTCAGAGTAGAAAGAGAGGGCGGAAAGATGTGAGTACTAGTCTTAGAAACGCCCGCCCTCTATGCTCAGCTGGAATGGAGGGCTCTCCTTGACAAGGAAACAAGTGAAAGTTGATCAATACCGCCTCTCCACACTTCACTGAGAGTGTTTGTGTCGTTTTAATGAACAGCTAGTTATTTCCCAAAGAGAAAGCGTCAGTGAGAAGATGAAAAGAAGATATACCCTTACCTACAGAGGTAAGAGCCACGTTCAGCATCCTCCACGGAACCCAAATTAAACAAAAGGGAACAAGAAGATTGCGGAAGGATACAAGCAAACAAAGAGAGAGAAAAGTGAGTCACAGACACCGTATTATAAATGTATACTTAATCTGAAACTCAAAACTAGGAGGAAAGCAATGAAAATTGAAGAATACGTAAAACAGTTGAAAACCATAATGCTCATGTCTTCTGATGGAAAAAAAATATTTAAAGGTCAATTTCAACACATGGAAAAATAAATATACAAGCCGGGCGGTGGTGGCACACGTCTTTAATCCCAGCACTTGGAAGGAAGGCAGAGGCAGGCGGAACTCTCTGAGTTCCAGGTCAGACTGGTTTACAAGGGCTAGTTTTAGGACAGGCTCCAAAGCTATAGAAAAACAGTGTCTCAAAAAAATTAATCAATCAATCAATAAATGTACAGCACTAGGGAGGCAGAGGTAGGCAGATTTCTGTGAGTTTGAGGCCAGCCTGGTCTACATAGGGAGTTTTAGGACAGACTTCAAAGCTACAGAGAAACACTATCTGGAAAACCAAAAATAATAAAAACAAAAGAAAACAAAAATGTGAAAGTCATTTAAACAAACAAATCATTCAATCATTCGAATTGATCGGACATCTAACACAAGTCTAGATACAGATGCTAAGAAGTATGTGTGGAAGAAAAAGCTTTGTATGTTTTTAGATAAACTGAAACAAACACAGATAATATACCTGACACCTCCCATATCTAATTTAAACACAGGATTCAGATTACATAGAAAGCTCAGCTGCAAAGATTTTCTGATGATGCGGTTAACTGTTGATATGCGTTTTTGCCAACTTAACAGAATGACTTCCTATGTCCATAAAACATGAAACCCCAATAAAATAAGACAGAACTGGTTGGGTGGTTGTGGTTTCTGGCTTTAATCCCAGCACTTGGGAGGCAGAGGCAGGCGGATCTCTGTGAGTTCGAGGCCAACATAGTCTACAAGGCTAGGGCTGTTACACAGAGAAGCCCTGACTCGCTAAAACAAAACAAAACAAACAAAAAAAGATAAAACGGAATTAGGGACACAAATATTTAAAAAAAATAATCATGCAAATTATAGCCTTGATTATATTATTAATAGTTTCAAGGTTTCAAACCTAGGAAATGTTATGGAAGAATCTTCTCAAGTTTCCACATGTAATAAAAACTGTGTGCTGCTCACCTAAAGAAAGTTTTTAGCTCTTAGCTGGGGAGGCATGAGCTGAGAGAGGCCTGGTCCATAAATAGGAATTTAAGCTAGATGGCGTCTTTAAAGGAAGACTTTTCAATACAAAACTGTGGCAGATCTTTTCAAAAGTTTTCCTTAATGCTTTTTGTTCATATTCCAGAAGTAACGCACCTGGCAGCCGTTAAGGAAACTAAGGAAATCCGTTCTTACAGGTACTACTGCACACCCTGTGGGGCGGCAAGAACCCAGAGCAGAGCGCAGGTTCCGTCTGCTTGATATTAGAAAATCGGTTAGCATTCACAAGGTCTGCAGTTTCTCAAGGAAGTTCTGAGCTGTTCCTCGGAAGTCAATCTCTTTGAAAAAGAGACTGCCCTTCTCTATGAATAGCTTTTGAAAATTCAGGTGGTGAGGGTGGGAGCATTAAGGATTAACCTAAAAATAAGCATAAATTTGTGAAATCTAATTATTTTTAGCCAACAAAACATAACTTAGCGATGGAAGTCTGAGCTAATTTTTAGAACAAGAAAGACTGAATGCCAAGAATTTTTGTGAAGTCGTATTTCTCTGAAAGAATTATCACAGCATGTTTTTCTAATTTTCATGAACAAGTCCCTGCAAAGAATTCTAAAACATCCCCTCCAGGTTCTGTTTCACCAAGATCTGACCAATCTTTTCTGATGCTCGTAATATCATCAATCTTAGCAATTGTTTCTTCTAAGACTGCCCGGGCCAAGCTCCTGTAACCCGCATCTATCAGTATGTAGATTTAAAGATGATTCTAGTGATTTTCAGATCTTACTTTTCTTAACTTCCTGTATATATATATACATATATATTACATTATATATATAATATATATAATAGTAATATTTTGTTTTATGATTTGACATACAGTTTCTGATGTTTGCTGTCTAAAATAAGCAAAGGGCCTAATATTATATATGTGCAAAAATGACTCAATTTCACAGTGTTCAAATCTGCTTTAAATTTACTTGGATTTGGATGACTTTTGCAACCTTGTGCAATCTCGAGAGCTTTAGCATTGAATAGAAAAGCAGAAACTCTTAGAATAGCTCATTAAACACTGAGCAGAACCAATGTGAAGATAAATATACAACTATGACTTAAAATAGTGTAGGCACAAAACTTTTATTGGAAAGACTATTGTCAAGATGTCTAGAAAGCAAAGGTACCAAGAAGGGGGTATGACCCCCCAAATTCAGAGAATAGGATAACCTGGCTCAGGAAATAAACGGACTATTGGAGCTGTGTGAGGGAGAAGAAGTCAGGGCTGAAACAGAAAAGAATTGACCAAGAATTGTATGGAAAGCCAGGTGGGATGGTGCAGGACTTTAATCCCAGGACTTGGGAGGCAGAGGTCAGCCTTGTCTACAAAGTTAGTTCCAGTACAGCCAGAGGTGTTACACAGAGAAACAAGAAAGAGGGGGGAGAAGAAGGAGGAGGAGGAGGAGGAGAAAGAAGAGGAGGAGGAGGAGGAGGAGGAGGAGGAGGAGGAGGAGAAAGAAGAGGAGGAGAAGCAGGAGGGGGAAGGGAGAGAGGGTGGGAGGAAGAAAGAAGGAAGAATTATACTCAAACATAGATTTCATTTGAAATATAAAACATGTGGTTGTAAAGCCAAAGGCTGGGCTGATGCAACAGGAGCCGTGGTTATCAGAACCATGCCAGGCACTTCCACTGTGGCATTGTTTTCTTAACCTTTATATTTGTCTTAAACCTTTTAGTTAAGGCTATTGATGCATAATTGCCCAATTAGTTACCAATTGCTAATTGTTCTATGAATTGATAACTGTACGGATTTGACCACAGCCCTGGAAGTTCTCTCCTGCCACTTTTAGTGGCCTAAGTCCCTGACGGTCACTGGCCTCACTCATGTCTCCAGAGTTCTGCTTAATATAAGTAGGAATATGGCCCATGGCGTTCCCCCCTGACCCCTTTCATTTAAAGAAACACGAGCTTTTGAGATTTTGATTTGCATATGTCCTTTCTGATGCACTACTTTAACAAATATCCCACAAGCTTTCCGTTATCAAAATCAACTACTATTCTGATTTATTGAAGGCAGAACCGAGGATCTGCGAGCTTCCTTGGCTTGCCGGCTAAAGCTAACTGAAGCTGGGATTCACCCCAAGTCTGTATAACCCCAAACCCAAGGACAGCATATAAGTCAGGGAGATGGAAAAACACATCATTTATTTTAAGTGGAAAACTAGGAAGAAATTTCACAGAGACACAACAAACGAGTTCTCAAAAATTCATTAACAATTTGTCTCTCCGGGAAAATCAATACGAAATGCTTGTTTTAATAGGGTCACCCCGGGCTTTCTTTGGCCCCTCCCCCGTTCCATCTCCTGGTTTTCAGGATTTTCAAAGACAATGAGAATTGGCATGGGGTTAGGGGCGGGGATGCGAAATCCACTCTGCACCTCCGGGGCCACGTTAAGAGCTTGAAGAAGATTGAACTTCTGATTTGGATCGGTTCCTGGGGACATTTGTCCCAACCGCATGCCGCCATCGAATGTACAGTACGGGATGAGAAGGAGCCACACTATAGATAGAAAAAGGACAAACGGCATGGGAATCTGTTCGCTTCTAAATATAACAGTTCATTTTCGTGTTTATGTAGAACAGTATCAAAGCGATGCTTTGCCAATACAGGATCTTATTTAATTCCTAGATTTATATTAGTTCACCCAGCGCCCGACTCTTGAATGTCTCAGCTCTTCACGGGAGTCATTCTGTGCAGATTTAGAAAAGCAGGAGGCCAGAATGCTCGCTGCCTTTGGTCCCGCAGCAAGCGCCCCTCCGTTTTTGAACAGAATCAAGGCACCCCGCAAGGACCACCACAAGGGAATGTGTTTCACATCACAACACAGATGGCTTTTTTATAGCATTTTCCCCCTTCTCGGAGAGATTTTAGGGATGGATTCAAATTTTACTCCTTGCTGCCGTGTGTGGCTTATACTTCTATTCTCATTGGAACCCGGTGGTGCCCTTGAAAGATGGCGAGAAACCGGTCTGCTTTCCTTCCTTCTTGTGTGTGAAGAGGCACAGGGTTAGAGGGGACTGAGGGGGCCGAGGCCTTCTCCCTGCTGTTCCCTAACTCCTAAGCAACAACATCCAACATCCTTGAGACCATTCAAGGCTCACTTGATGCAAACGAAGCGACACCTAGAGCCTCTCCTCTGAACTTTGGAACTAGCATATTAAGTGATTGTCCCACCTACTTTGTCCTTATGTATAAAGGCGTCCAGCCAGCCTCTGGTTGTTCCCATAATGATTCCTGGCTTTTACTGTACACCAGAATTTCCTGGGAATATATCGCCACATTCTGAATGGCTTCTTTCCAGGCCAGAGGCCCGAATACCAGAATTGTCGGTTTCCTCCATGATCTTATTGAGCAGCCTAGGCTGACCACACTGGTCCGAAATTGACAAGTGTTCCATAGGACGCCCATAGAGGACTTTATTTGCCTCTTTTTCTCATCATGCTTATAAAAGATGTGTTTGCCATTTAAGGTTATAGAAGTGCAGGGATGTGGGAAGGTTTCCATAGCGATGAATATTTATGGAGAGCACGGCAGCTCTCTTATCGAGCATCCAACAGGTTGGTGAGAATGTTTTGTAACCTTCTGTAAGAACAGGAAATGCATCTAGCTCCTGAAGCGCTTTGCTTCCAGCCTCTCATCTTGAAGGTTATTTAGTAAGCTCTCCTCTCAAAATTAGCAAGAAGCTCGCTGCTTGGTAACACCAAAAAATGTATACTTCTGTTAGACACTCAAAGCTGGGATAAGCCATCATCTGGGCAGAATGACATCGGGGCTGTTCTTAGCATACAGGATAGGACATGCAGCAGCATCCACAGTGGCCTCTCTTTAAGCATCAGCGATATTCCACCCCAGATGGGACAATAGAACGTTTCTACACATATTGCTAAGTACTCTGCTAGGAGCAAAACTACCTTGGGTTGGGAGACGTCACCCAAAGAGTCATCTTTGTCTTCATACGTAGATGGGAATCTATCAGTGTCAATATCCTTTCAGTGCTGACCTAGTGCATGTTTGTCATACTCATTTCCCCATTAAATCCCTGTTCACAACGCTCTATTATTGTAGCTGGTCAAATGTGACCCCGTGTTATCATAATGACAGTGTTGCCAATCTTCAGACATGCTAGCAAAGGTCTGTTGTTGTCCTTGAGAAGAGCAAGGTGACAGCAGAGACAAAAGTGTAAGAAAACAAAGAGGAGGGCTTGAGAGATGGCTCAGAGGACCCTCCACAGAAGATTTAGGAACTAACATGGTTTTTATAGGGAAATTAAAGCTTAAGTATATAAGGAAAATAACGGAAAAGCTACAGTGGCCACCAAAGAGCAGATAATGTCCACAGGAAATGTTCAAGAGAGAAGCAAGCTGAGTGATTAAGAGTAATTTTTGGCAAGATCAAATGCTTGTAGATCATACTGAGGTGGGAAGAGAACAGTTGGCTGACTGCACTAAGTTTAAGATGTACGATGGGGGGCTGCAGAGATGACATCCCAGTCAACAAAGAGCTTGCCACACAAGTGTAAGAATTAGAGTTATGGTCCCCAGAGCCCACATGAAAAATCCAGTCATGGTGTCGTGTATACATAATCCCAGCTGTGGAGGAGAGACAGACAGATACGTCCCTGCGGCTCATTGGCCAGCCATCCTTGGTGAACTCCAGGACGGTGAAAGATCAGTGACACTCAGAGCTGTCCTCAGGACTCCACATGTATGTGAACACAAGTACACATGTGTCCTCCGCACGAATCCCCCACATATGAGCACATACATATATGTGCACACACAAAAAAATGTACCATGGAACTAAATGCGCAAGAAGTGTCAGGAGAGTAGCATTGCTAGGTGTGTGTTTGCATATCATGAGGGAGAGCCATGACTGTGTGTGCATATGCAGACTCACTGAAGGCTCTGTCCTTCTGACTTGAATGACGTAGGCTCGGCGTGTGCATCGATCCTCTTTAGAGTTAGGAAGAAAGCATCTCAGACTGCCTAGTAAGAGTCCAACCCTGCATAAGAACAAGATAATATAATGAAGAACACATTTAATATTATACACACTAGCCAGTTATAAATCCACACTTGTTCCGGGGTTCTTAGGGCTCCCTTGAGGAAGGGGGCGAGAAGGCACAGCCTTGGCATAGACACTGGGAATCAAGTAAACGCAGACTTGTCTATTCAACAATGGGGAGGGCCTGATGGACCCTGCTCCAGCACTCAGGCTGGGTTCAGATCCATTGACCTGTGTGCTCATCCCTCATTGGCTAGGCATGATCAGGACCTCTGACAGGGTTTTGGCTAGGCTCTCATGCTGACTCCAAGTTGGCTCATCTCTCGGCCTTGTAGGTCTTTTCTTTCTGCACACACTGAAATGAGTTTGCAGTGGCCCAGGAAGTATGACTGCATCTGTATATCTTAGAAGGAGCCCAAGGCTATTTCTGGATAGCTGTATGATAAGTGATGGGTAGACTTATTTTCATGTTTTATACATATGTCATAGTCCAATACTGAAATGTTATTGTTAATGAGTCATATAGTCTATACCAATGATAATGGGACACATAATTTTCACCAGCTACTATAACTAAACTAACAAATATTACAAAGATCATCCCATCAAAGTTTTAGTTATGTTATATAAGTGAGGCGAGAAAAACTAATTATATCTCAACTAATATCAGCTATTAGGGGCACAGTTAAACCTTAACTCAAGAATTCACATTCAGCACCATAGGGGTCCCTGACTCCCTTCCTGCAATAGCAAGATGGCCATTTGAGAGGATGTGGGGGGCAGCTCATGAGACTATGTAGGTCTCCTGTTGGAGGGAGGTCGCTTGTTGGTTTGCGGCCATACGGCTAGCTTAGACCCGAAATAATCACACAGAAACTGTATTAATTAAATCACTGCATGCCCCATTAGCTCTAGCTTCTCACTGGCTAACTCTTATATTGATTTAACCCATTTCTATTAATCTGTATATCGCCACATGGCTGTGGCTTACCAGGTAAAGTTCTCAGCCTCTGTCTCCAGAGACTGCTCTGTGTCTTCTTTCTTACTCCGCCTTCCTTCTCCCGTGCTACAGGCCAAGCCAGTTTCTTTATTCATTGACCAATCAAAGCAACACATAGACAGAAGGATCTCCCATCCCGGTTGTCCTACGATTCTTTTGCTCTCATTACACCACACTTCTGCCAAATACAACTTTCTTTAAATCCAAAGGGAGGGCCACCTTTGCTATCCATTTTCACGGTATGGGCCCGTGGCTCTGTCATCATACCTGAGACAGGTGCAACACAGAGATTGGCCACAGGCTCCTTGCCTTCATCCATGTCAAGACCAGTATGGACTTTTGAAGTTTTCTTTGTTTTTCTCACAGCTTAAAGGACACAGCAAAGGGTGGCGCTCTCCTATGTGGCGATGCTCTAACAGAGTGCTGGGTAGCTGAACCCTTTCTACTGTCACCGGAGCCACGTATTAGTCCAAGTTTGCAGTTCCTGAATTCCGAGAGTAGAATTTAGCATATAACTAACTCGAAACCAATAATAATTCTGAACGCTATATATTTACTTTCAGACATCACATTTTAAGGGAAAGTACACTATTTTTTTTTTTATTTTACAAAAATAACCTGAATGTTTTACATTTCACTTCCAGTGTTTTCTCGAAGCGAAATCTGACTCATATTTCTCATGGAGTAGATCTCTAGGACAGTCTTTATTTAAACAATTGCAACACTCTGTCATCAGACAGACGATCTTCGGCATAATACAGAAGCAATGAGAATTGAAAATCCAGTTCAAGTCATTCACTGCATATCACAGGGATATAAAGAACATTGAAGACCACATGTTTATTCTCTACGGCATTTTATCAAATGATAACTGATAAATGATAACACTTATAAAAATAAGTGTCAGTTAGGATGATAGAAAAGCCCTTTATCACTTTAATACTTATATATGTTATATATAATAACATATAATTACAGCACAGTAATCCATTAATTTGGATACACAATACTGTTTCAAAATATAGTTAATATGATCATAAATCAGATTTAAAGCCAATACATACCTGTATCTCCACATCTCTATATATTTATGCTTAGTGATTTTAGAATGCATTGGGTCTTTTTTTTTTGACTTATCAACCTCTTTATATATTTGTCTGTAGGGATGGGGGTGTAGATATCCATACACCGGAACACACGTGGTGGTCAGAGGTCAACTTTGTTGAGTTGACTCTCTCCTTCCACCATGCACATCCTGTGTAGTGGCCTAGGGTCATGAATTTTGTCAGTAAGCATTCATGAGCCACCTCACTGGTCTTCAAGAAGGATTTTTCAAAGTTTAATAGTGCACTTATTTTTAGTATATTTATTATGGAAGAAGGTCACACATATACAACAAAGGGATGTGTGGAGGTCAGAAGACAATCAGCTGAAATCGGTTCTGTGCCTCCACCATGTGGGGTCCAGTTATAATGTAAGTAGGCTCCTCAGCAAGAGCCTTTACCCACAAACTATCTCCAAAGCATAATAATTTAAAGAAAGGATGAAGAATTCATAAGCTTACAATTCTGATTATTTACATCTGCTTTGATACAAAACACCCAGAAATTATTTTTCTTACTAAATTTTCTAAAATAGTATGACCTTCATTGATGTCTTATGGCAAAACAGAAATCAGAACATTCAGTAGGTGAAGTGGTGTGGGCTTTAAATATTCTCATAACTGAAGAACTCTAGTCATAAGGTTTTCTTTCCAGTCTGCAGCGGGGCCAGCTTCTGTCCTGCCTGCAGGTCCGCAGTTATAAAACAATCGTTTAGAGGCTGAATATTAACTATATTTGCTTGACTGATGGATCAGGCCCTTACTGACTAGCTCTTCATTTAAATCAACCTGTTTCTGATAATCTGTGGATCGCTATGTGACTTCTTGGCATTACCTGCTCCAGTGGCTCGCTGGCTTCTCTCTCTCACGCACCCTTCTTCACCTGGGTCTCTGCTTAGATGGTCCACCTAGCTATAACTGCCCTGCCATAGGCCCAAACAGCTTTATTCATCAACCAATAAAAGCAACGCATTTTTGCAGTGTACATAAAGGCCTCCCATGCCAAATGATAGCTCTGTTGTC
Organism: Microtus oregoni; assembly: GCF_018167655.1. Lineage (NCBI taxonomy): Eukaryota > Metazoa > Chordata > Mammalia > Rodentia > Cricetidae > Microtus > Microtus oregoni. The sequence continues at coordinate 37,854,624 of NW_024543077.1, read as the reverse complement.
CTTCCTCTTTCTTATACCAGTGGTTGTAAGCTCAACCTTTAGTAGCTGAGCCCTCTCTCCAGCCTGGCTTTCCTTTTTCTCTAAAGATCATGTTTTGTTATGTAGCCCTGGCTTACCTAGAACGTGCTATGTAGCCCAGGATAGGGCTACTAATTCTTGGGCAAGCCTCCTGTCTGTGGCTTTGGAATGCTGAGATTATAGGCCTGTTCACCACAACAAACTTTGTAAACTTTTGAAATCTAGCTTTATATCTTGAGATTGGAAGCACCTCCTTCCAAACTGCACACAGCACTTTGAGAAGGACTGGTTTGGGGCTCTTCTTTACATGTCTGTTAAGGTTGTTAATGAATCCATTTTGTTTGGACCTTTCTTTGCTCAGAGAGTTCTGAACAGCTTCAGTCGCATTGATTTCAAAGCAGCTGCATAAATATTTTTATCCCTTTTGTTTTGCTAAATCATATTTGCCTAGGAATTTGTCTAGTTCTTTGATATTTCCACATTTCCATAATATGGGTTTTTAAGTATTCATTAGTAATTCTTTATATTCATTATAATCTGTAGTAACCTCCCTCTTTCCATGTCTAATTTTGTTAATTTGGGGTTTATCTCTTTTTCTTTTGTTTAGTTTGGTTAGGGTTTTTTCAGCCTTTTTTCTGTTTTCCAAAGCACCCAATCCTCATTTGATGGCATTCTTTATGGACTCTCTATTTTATATTCTCTGACCTTATCGTTACTATTTTCTCCACTTGTGGCCTCAAGGGCTGGAGTTCTCCTTGTTCACTAAGACCTTGAGGTGTATCATTAGGTTATTTATTGAAGCTCTTCTGATTTTTTTTTTAAAATATAACCATGTTTAGTTGTAAACTTTCAACTTCAAACTGCCTTAGTTGTGTCTCAAAGAATGATCTGTTGTGCTTTCAAAACTTGAACGTGATATTCAGTGCTTTCTAAATAGTCTTATTACATTCACAATACGGTGTGTAGATTTATTTGTCTTTCATTACAAAGATGTTTGCATGGTTGTAAAGATGGCATTATATTCTAAAAATCAAGTTTTAAAAAACACCACACATGCCTTCTTCCTGCAACCCACTGTAATTTTAACTCTGTAGTAACATACACTCTACTAAAATTTTAAAAGTTGGTTATGACTAATATAGTTGCTTTTATGTGTGGACTTATAAATAATGAAATATGGGCCACATCTCTGGACATTACTCTTAGTTACCACAGTATGTTTGGATTTAACTTATAATTATTTGAAGAAAAGACACTTTCAGTTTACTTTAAATCCCCTTTATGAGGAAATAGAAATATATCCCTTATTAGGTAAGAGCGCTGAAAGTAATGAGCTGTAACACAATTTCACCCCCTGGCTGATGTCAGGACTCATTCTCACCATTTGCTCTAAATTCTGTGCGAGTCTAACTCCTGAATGGAATGGAAATAGCCAGACTTAAAATCAAAGGCAGTTTGCCTTTCTTTGATTAAATTTTGATGGGAGACAAATTCTCAAGTTTCATGGCTTATGTTCTAATGGTAGATCAACATGAAATGACCTAAACTTTTATTCTCCATTACTTGGTCTTGGAGAACCATTTGTCAGTGTTTGCATTTGTGCAAGCAAACCTCTTAGACTTTTGTCATTTGGCTATGAAGATCTTACAACCATAAATCAAGAAGTCCATAGAAGAGGAAGAAGACTGCTCCCATAGCATTAGGGACACCATCAGAGAAGAGCTCGAGTCAAATCAAAGGCAGACATAAAGCTACTGGTTTTCATTTGGAAGATAAGCCTATTCCACGGAACACCATCTTTTGAGTTGTTCTTGCAGGATCTATTTGTAACTGTGGCAGTTAACAGTTCTATTTCCTGTTTGTACACTGTAAGGAATATGGGGATGGTAGTGATGATTATTTATTCAGGTTATTTCTGCTCTGAAGATGTCCTCAGGTCTCTACAGTGTACCATGTATCTTGTAAAGGGAAAACCAAAATTACTTTTTTAAGTGACCCTTAAAAGTTTCCCCAGATCCCCGTTTGGTTGGGGTTTCCCATAATCTATTCTCGGATGATAATGTAGCAGGGGAAAGCACATGGCTCTAGTAGATGTTCAGAGCAGATGCTATTTGTCTCATACATATCCTATTCCTGAGCAACTGGCAGAAGAGTCCAGAAGATGGGGAAATCATTAGCTAGAGACGCCATACACTCTGCTCCCCTCACCAGTTTACAAAAGCCAAGAGTCGCAGACGGCAGCCCCTCCGGGTCTGTCACGTTGAATTTCTGGACAACATTAACAGCCTTCGACTGGTTGCACACACACACACACACACACACACACGCACGCACACGCACACGCACACGGAGCAGGAGGGAAAGAGGCACACCTGAGATCAGATCACAGATTGAAAACAGAAGGGCTGAGGGCCAGTGGAGCGCTTATCCGTATGTGTGTGTACTGTCTGCAGCGCAGAACACACAAAATGTCAGCGGGGACTTGGTCTTGCGTGCTCACCCGAATCTAAAGGCTTCTTCTAGAGATGACCCATCACAGGACTCAGTCCGCAACAGGGGCACAGCCCATTCCCATGGAGCAAATTAACAGAAGTCGAGTCACCTTCCCAGGGCATCTTTTCACACCGTTTCTCAAAATGAATCACACAATTTTACTTTGACAAAGCCTATTTAAAATGCTGCCACATGTAGGCATCTTTCCATCACTGAACATAGTTATGGTTTTGTTTTAGTGTCACCCTTATTTCAGCGAGCCCCCCACAAACACCATTAGTTCAGAGAGTGTGTTTCATTTAACACACGAAAACATAGCAGGGGAATTGTTTTTCAACAGTGACTCTTCAAAAACAACGTATAAGAAGATGTCTTTACCACCAACCATTATAGGATGGAATGACAAGATTTGATAGCCAAGTATTGGATCCGGGGATGAACATAAACAATCTTTCTTTTCAGCTCTTGAACGCTACAGAAACCCTTGAGCTTGAAAGGAAACATTTTACACATGGGCAATTATAAAAAGAGACAAAAATATGGTGCAAATTTGAAAACCTTCTCTTGCTACATAGAGAAAGACAACGTTGCCCTTTACGGGCCGATTGGGAAGACTCGCTAATGAGAAGTTTGGTTTGGAGGATAAATACTGTATGTTATTGTTTTAATCCCTAAAATCTGTTTTTACTAATTGATAATTGCTGGCAAGTAGAAACTTCTAGTGATAAACACAGTTAGGGTGCTCCTGGATTCAGTTGCAATTAAAATCTGGTTCTTAAAACAATTTTCTATCAATACAGGCTAGAAAAAAAAACAATCAGAGCCATGGCCATGCCCTTCCTACCAATTGTGCATGTAATTCCAATGCTGAAAATTATAATTGGAAGTGGATGTGTGCACAGCTGTGTGCCAGTGAGGGAGTGCATATGTGAGTGTGTATGCACGTGGAGACATCAGGTATTTTTCTATGTGTAGTTCATGTGTGCGCACACAGCTGTATGCTTGTGAGCATGTGCATGCCTGAGCGCATGCGTGCGTGCGTGCGTGTGTGTGTGTGTGTGTGTGTGTGTGCGTGCCAGAAGTTGGCATCAGATTTCTTCTGACCTCACTCTCTGTAGACTGCTTGTTCATTTCCTGCCTACTCAGGCCCGAATAATGACACAGAAACTATATTAATTACAGTACGGTTTGATCAATGGCTCAGCATATTCCTGGCTAACTCTTATGTCTCAAATTAACACATTTCTATTTATCTGTGTATTGCCACAAGTCTGTGGCCTACCATTAAGGTTCCATCTGGCATCTGTCTCCTTCCACAACTACATGGCATCTCTCTGACTCTGCCTAGTCTCTTTCTATATCTTTATTCTGATTTCCTGCCTGGCTTTATGATGCTAAGCCATTGGCCAAAATAGCTTTATTCATGAACCAATAAAAACAACACATATACAGAAGGACTTCCCACATCATCTCTCCTTTTCTGTCTAATTAAAAAGGAAGGTTTTAACTTTAACATACTAAAATTACATACACAAAACAGGTATCAAATCAGAATTACAGTTACAATATATAGTCTATTTGTACCTGGCAAAATTTTTTTAAAAATTCTATCTTTTATATAATGTAAATGATAAAAGATAAGATGGTAAAGAAGAGCTCCTTGTGATGAAAAGTGCAAAAGGTAGACATCTAGGGCTATCATTTTGAAAAGACCATCAGCATCTCCTGAAAGAGACAGGAATAAAAGTGAAGCATCAGAAAAATGATAGCCTGGTAGCTAGGGTTGTAAAGTGTGAGAAGGTTTCCAGTGAAATTATCTGTCACTGCACCCAGCTTTGGGAAATGTCCTCCCATTTCCCTCAGCCCCAGTAACTCTCCAGATGATATCGGCCGCCAATCCTGTCACACCTCAACACTGTCTCTTCATCTGATCATTGTTATGTCCTCTGATGACTCTCTACCTGATCTAAGATTGACAGGTGAAGACTCTTGTTGGTAGAAGAAGTATCATTAGAATTACTTACACAAGTATGCTCTGTGAGAAGTTCAAGACCATGCTGGATCACTTAGACCAGTGTTTGTCAACTGTAGGGGTGAGACCACGCTGGGAGTAAAGCTGCCTTTCACAGGGGTTGCAGACCAGACATCCTGCATATCATAATAGTAGAAAAGTTACAGTTATGAAACAGCAACGAAAGTAGTTTCAAGGTTGGGGTCACCCAACGTGAGGAACTGTATTAAAGGTTTGCAGCATTAGGAAGATTAAGAGCCACTGATTTAGGTCAATGGTTCTCAAGGTAGTGCAAGTTGGTAGCATCTGCAATGTTAGACAGCACTTCTCGGTCCTCACCCTCTTCCCACTGGAAAAGCACAGACCCAGTGAAGCGTGCCCCGAATACTCATGCATTTCAGTCCAAATGAGTGCAATACACAGGGGGAGATCTCAACATTTATTAATTATACATCTTTGATTATTATAATATCAAGACTATTTTTATCTTAATTTTGCTACTTACATTGTCCTTTTGTTTGGTTTATAGCTTGTGATCCTTCCTTATTGGGCTACCCTACCTTTAAAAACTTTCTTCCTAACCCCCTTTCGTGCGTAGTCCCCTCCTCTTCCAACCTCCTTTCTTTCTCTTTCTGAACGTATTGTTCTTAGTGAGCTATCTCACCAATTCAGTAATGCATATTTTTTTAAAAAGGATGATATAAATTGTTTCCTTAAATTCTAGATGCATATATGCAGTGCACCCCCATGTCTGCACTCTGTGCGCTGGCACCCAGTTCGCGAACTTTGGGCAAGGGGGCTGGAGGTTAAAATACACAGACACAGACAGAGAGACAGCGACACCGGTCATCCTTGAATTCCCCAAGAATGCCCCCTTTATCGTGTTCAGGGGCAGATTATATAGAGATAGCCACGCCCCAGCCAAACCCACCAGAAACCACTCTCCTGCCATCAGGAACTCCTGAAGGTCTCGTGCTCAGAGCAGCTGTAGGCACTCAGATCAGGGGATTACAAGAAATTTAGGATCTGGGGTCTCACTGCTCTCAACACATATATTATTTGGGTCTAAATAACTTTTTATTAGTCTTCAAAACTATATTTCGCTTGCCATATTTAACATTGTCATATTCCTGTATGTGCACGTATGAGTGTGTATGTGTGTGTGTGCTTGTATGTGTGTGCATTTACCTACACACATGCCTCTGTATATACATGTGGAGGTCAGAGGTCAACGTCAGGTCTCTTCCTCTATAACTTTCCATTTTATTTCGTTGACAGGATCACTCCCTGAGCTTAGAGCTCGCTACCAGGTGAGCTGCCTATGGCTTCCTCAGTCTCTCCTTCCCACCTTGGGATGGCATGGGTGGTTGGGGCTAGCTCTATCTACTAAGTCATCTTTCTAGACAATCTAAAGTGTCAATATGTTTATATTTAAATTGATAAAATTAACCATTTTAGTTGAGGCAAAACTATCGAGGGGTTGATAATATGATTTGAAAATAAATTTTGTGTCACTTTTTTCTAAACTTAATGCAAATCTTTGCCAGATTTATTTCTAAAAATTTAGAGTTCTTTTTTAAAAAGGTTCTGCCTGATTATTAAATATATATTCAATTTACACCCAGCAGCTTGAGCTTTCGGTATCTATTGCTGTAGAGTTTGTAAAGTAAGAGCATTGTAAGAGCCTTGTTTAATTCATTCCTTAGTTCCAATAATGAGCAGAGAGGGCTGATTAGATTTCATTAGGCAACTTTAAGCTTCAAAGTCAATGTAAAACATGATGTCAAACCCAATGGACGTCTGTAAATTGTTCCTTATCTGCCACACACATGTTTTTATTATTATCGTTGTTTGAAAAGACAGAATTTTAAATTTATAAAGTTGACTGATCAACCAAGGATCCATAATAATTCGCTCGTTTTGATAAATGTTGTGTCAAATGCATTGCTGGAATTGTAATATATTTCATGTACTCTTCCTCTTTTGTCTCCATCCTACAGACGAGCCCCGTTGCCAGACTTTCCTGACAATTGTTTCTACAGAACTTTTTTTACGTTTCCTTCCTTTGCAGATTACTGAAGCACTTGATTATCTTTCTTTTATCTAGTTTTTAGTACTGAAGCCACAAGTTCCCAAAAGAGAGGAGAGCAGTGTACCGGGAACTTCATGAGAATAGTGCAGTTTCTGAACTACTAATATAAGGCAGCATTGACACTCAGAAGAGATGACCTGCAGGTATAATGCACTATTGTGGTACTCATGCAGAATGTGGGTGCCGCCTCTTACCAATGTGTTAGTATTAGTCTTACCATGGGCATTATCCCAACCACTAAGCTGGGAGTTCTCAGGACCAGGACCATAGCCATTAAAGTTTGTTGAATCGACAAATGTAATCAGATCTCTCACACACAATGGGCATGAGACGCGCTTGGGGATGTTGGCTCCATCACTGAGGAGCCAATCATGCTCCTTGAGGAGGTTGTCTTGGCCTCCAGGACAATCTAATTGAGATTTTGGAGTTATTATCTGTACCCAGGCATTAGTTAAGGGCAGCCTCAGTGCAGGGAGGAATTGAATTTCTCATTCTCATGTATATTCAATTCCTTGAGAATTTTTTTTTCATAGAGGTTATCTTCTTGCAATGGCTTTTAAATTAGATAAGAATCCCTGATGCAGGCTTTCACAGGTTCACTCATCTTTGAAAAGTCTTGTCCTGATGCGTTCTGTGAACATATCTATATACGATTATTCCAGATCTTCTTGTTAATTGCATCTACACAATTCTAAATCAAAATTTGGTCCTTATGCATTGCCCAGCTCTGGCCTTAAACTATAGTGATTTGAGACTGAGACAAAATGTTCAGAATTATTAGTGCTTCAAAAAGTTGAGTTGCTAACTTCTCATCTAAGTGTTTGTGTTTTCTGTAAGGTAGGGGGAAAAAATACCCCGTATTGGGGTCTATTTGTGTATCAAACTAAAGACTTAACGACTTGATTCTGGTGTCTCAGAATACAAACAAAGGTTAAGAAATATTGCTAAGACCCTGTTATGGCTCGGGAATGACCAAAGGTAAATGATTTCCGTGCTCTTGCTCATCCAGAGAGAGGCGAAACATGCTTTCTCCTGTTCAGCTACTTGGTTAAGATCTTTCCTTACCTTTCCTTGTTGCTTCTATGAAACTGGGGCCACGTTCCCTCCTGTGTCTGACACAGGAAAGGTGCAGGTTCCTTTCCTTTTCTCCATGTTCTGGTAATGATCCTTCTCTTGGCTGCAACAGCCTAAATAACATCGGCTACACTTTATTTGACAATACAAGGGATCTAAAATTCTCTTTAAAGGTTGGTTCTTTTCTCCTCTCCCACTTACCCTGCCCAATGTTACAGGATTTTTGATTCATACCCTGAAGAAATTTACAAGTTTTTGGAGATGTGTCATTCGTTAAATGACATATAGTTTGCTTTAAAATTTTATTACTGCTGGGCGGTGGTGGCGCACGCCTTTAATCCCAGCACTTGGGAGGCAGAGGCAGGCGGATCTCTGTGAGTTCGAGACCAGCCTGGTCTACAAGAGCTAGTTCCAGGACAGGCTCCAAAGCCACAGAGAAACCCTGTCTCGAAAAACCAAAAAAAAAAAAAAATTATTACTCACATGTTTCTCTGCTGAGCATGGATATCTGTTATTAACCATGTGTGAAATTCCATCCCAATCAATTATTTCTTTTTGTTTTATCATTAAAGTACTGCTTCCCTTTTACCCAATCATTTCTTCAGCTCAATACAACTTCAGAGAGTGTAATTCTGCAACCTCAGTCCTGGGCTCCTGCTGCAACCCCACTCCTGGGCATCTCGCTGAATCCTCACTCCTGGGCATCGCGCTGAATCCTCACTCCCGAGCAACAAAGAAAGCATATCTGGGACCCATCGGCCCATCTGCCCTTCAGACACTGCTGCTTCTTCACAGCTCCTCAAAGCCAGGTACTCGCCCAACTTCTGATGCCATAGGTCAATTTGGCTATTCTATTCTCTCTGTAGACAGATACATGCAATGTATAGTCTTGTATCTGAAGCCCTTCATTCAATTTTCCACGGCATAAAGACGTTTTCAAAAATTGCCTAGCCAGGCAGTGGTGGCGCACACCTTTAATCTCAGCACTCAGGAGGCAGAGGCTGGCGGATCTCAGTGAGTTCGAGTCCAGCCTGCTCTACAACTTAATGGGATATAAGCTATAAATATATCAAGTCTGTTTGGGAATCTTGATAAAACACTGATATTTTCATTACTTAGTGTCTTCCAATCCATGAATACAGTATATCTCTATGACTTATTGAATTCTTTTCTGACTTTATATATTCACATTTTATTTACATAGACACGTTTCTCCAATTTTAGCTACTGCAAGTTAAACATAAAACATTCAGATTTTCAATTATTAATTAACAATCAATAGATATATGGCTAGCTTTCAATGCATTGACCTTATGGTTGTGATAAAAAATACCTGATAAAAGCGATTTAAGAAGGAAAAGATTTATTGTGTCTTACAGTTCTAGGGATTTTTTCCATCAACACAGACAGGAAAGATATTGCTGGAAATCGAGAAGGTGTGGTAGCCGGGGCAAGAAGCCCGCCAGTCACATTGCAGCCAGTCAGACAGGTTCCCCCAAGTCCTGTGACAGAAGTGTGTGGCGTCTTACGTAAAAGGCCTACATTCAGGTTCTGTGTGGCGTCTTACGTAAAAGGCCTACATTCAGGTTCTGTGTGGCGTTTTACGTAAAAGGCCTACATTCAGGTTCTGGCATTCAGGTTACAACGGCACTTTACTTTGCGGCTCTCCTGGACTCTCGTCAACAATTCCTTGAGAGATTTCTTATGTCTGCACACTGAGTTGTTTATTAGATAGTCTTGGTTCCTGGGAAGAGCATTTTATTACCGTGTGAGGATTATTGCATTACACACACACACACACACACACACACACACACACACACGAGAGAGAGAGAGAGAGAGAGAGAGACATAGAGAGAGACACAGAGAGAGACAGAGAGAAAAGATTCTCCTTGTCCATTGCATGGATAGTGATTCGGAAATATATTTTTGATAGTTTAAGTTTTAGGTTACGGGAACCCGGGCATTCTTCCATGAAGAATCCTGATTTCTTTGTGTTAATACTCCATAACCTGGTTAACTTCAAGCTACTAGCTCTCGCCAACTGATTCAATTCCAAAATACCAATCTCATCTCCAGAGGCTTTACCGCACAATACAATTTGGCTTGTGCCACTAAATGTTGAGTTGCCATTTGCCTGGTGATACTATGCCACCGTTCTTTCTGTCAAAGCCTTCACGATGGTAGGGTTAGATCCATGGATGGATAGACGGGTGGCCACAAGACTAGATTAATGGTCAGTTTGTCTCTTTCCTAAACTTCGTCCTCTCAGTTGCCCCCCGCTTTGCACGCTTGCTTCCAGAGGCTCCTCTTTCTTCTTGCCCCTCAGTAGGATTGGGACCACAGTTACTCCATTCTGTCTTGCTTGCGTCTCTGTCTAAGGCTAAGTATTTGACTATGGGGGGAAGAGAAGACAAGAGGTGGGGATTCTTCCTACCATGGCAGGACCATTCTTCCTTTGGATATGTATTTTCATATGCTCGTGGAGCCCCTTGGCTGCCTCTGTCCCCACCGTACCATCGCAAACACACATTTACCAGGTTCCCAGGACAAAGAGGGTGAAACAGAGATGAAAACAAATCTGGAGACTTTTCTTTCTGATAGAGGCTAAGGTCCTCTTTTATTACAGCTTAAACCAGAATTAGAACCTGCAAAAATTGAAGATTATGACATGCCAACTTCAGATTGTAACTATGAGGGCAGAAGGACAGGGCAAAACATACTTCCTGGTTTGTGTTTATGAAATCATATCTTCATTCGTTCTTCCTCGTCTGTGTATTTATAGATTTTTTTCTCTTTGTCTCGGGGTTTTAGTGTTTTATTGTGCTTCACAGCATGGAGTGTATTGTTCATAAACCAGATTGGGGTTCGGAATCTTTGTTAAACTCATTTACTGCTAACTTTTATTTCAGCTGTTACCCCATGGCTTCCCTCCTCCTTTTGCTCTTCCTTGGGGACTCTAGGCATGTAATGCCCTTGATGACATAAAGCTCTGACTTTTTATCCTGAAATAAAAGGTCTTATCTCGTGTTTTTTTCTGAATGCTTTGCATTGTCTTGTCTTCTACTGGGCTAATCTTTTCTTTTTTCTTTTTTCTTCTTCTTTCTTTTCTCATTTTACTTTTTATGATACATTACTAAAAATGTTTATGTATAACTTCAGTTACTCTTTTAAGAGTTGAAAGTCCATCTGATTCTTTTTAACATACAATTATCTAGTAGAATCTTTAATATCTGTTGCTTTCGTGTATTGCTAATAACCATTTCTATCATCTGTCCAGTGACTTCAGAATTTAGATTTCTACTAGATGATTGTCATTATGCATTTTCTCTTGGTTTATAGCCATTTAATCTTGCCTATCATTTTTTTCTTTGATTACAGTATATTTAATAAATCATAGACATTATTTCAGCATAGGATGATATTCATTTAAATTTTCACTTATGATTTCTTTTCACTTATGAGAGGTAAATTACTTTAATTCATGCTAGGATTCAGCCTTGCTTTGAACTCCACACTCAGTTTTGATAAAATATTCTATGTTTTCTTTTGTTTTGAGACAAGCTCTTGCTGTGTAGCTCAGGATGGTAGCACACTGGCATCCCTTCTGAGCCATTTACCTAGGTGTTGGGACGACAAGCATGTCACCATGCCTTGCCCTGGTGAGTGTCTCTCCCATGTAATGTGGAAATAAGCATTCAGGGGTCCTAACACAAACTGGAAAGAACACTGATTGCAGACATTTCCCTGCAGCACATTCTAATGCTGAGATCTCTGCTTCCTTGCTTAGCCCTTTGGCCACGACTTTCTAGAAAGCCACTACCATCGAGAGAAGGGAGGGTAGAGCAAAGTGTGAGTACCGCCCTCTATCCTTCTTTCCCCCATCTCTTTGCAGGCTTCAACCTCAGCACCTAATGTCCCCTCTAAACACCTCCCTTCTAAGAGTTGCCATGGTCCTGGTATCTCTTCAAAGCAATAAAATACTGGCTAATACAATTCCATTTTGCATTTTACTCTTTTGATATGAATAAGTATTATAATGGCAAATTAAAATAAGTTACTTGTAGAACTCTCCAGTGAAACAAAGTAAGAAAATTATCTTCTTGCGTTATACTGTTCTCCACTAAAACTTCACTTTTCACCTACAAGCTGTGGTTTCTAAGACTTTGGAGATAGGGAATTATTCAAAAGATAGTGCCAATAACTTCGAGGGAAATTTTACGTTAAGAAATCTTACAGTGGGTCTAACAGCGTCATTACTACTTTGCACAATAAAATAGTATCTCCTTAAAGGTTGCTGCATAACAGAAACTATCTAAGTTTCGTGATCAGTTCTTAGCGTACAAAAAGAAAAAAAATCAGTTACCACACAAGGTTTCTGTGCACCGATGTCAATAACTAGTCAACAGGCCTCTCCAATGAGTGTTTCGTGTCTTCTCTCTCTGTTTCAGAAGCAACACTGACTTAGATGACACATGGCTTTCCTTCGTGCGTTGTGATTGATATAGCCAGGTACGAGGCTACAAGCATTGCGCTCGCTAATTGACTCTGTGTGGTGTTGTGTTCAGACACTTAGCAGCTGCTTCACACGTGGGAGAGTTGGTCTGTCCTAGCTGCTCTCTTCCGCACATGCTCCAAAACTTCTGGCTCAGAACTCCCGAGAACGCTGGTGCTGCTTCAGCTGTGTCCAATTTAGAACGGTCCCCTGGCATCTGGGGTGAAAGCCACAAGAGTTAACACAGATTTGGAAAATAATTTACTATCTGTTCCGGTAGTCTACTTTATCTGGGAGAGTCTCTGATGTAGGCAACAATGACAGAGGAGTGACTGATCAGAGAGATCCTGATTCAGAGATCAAAGTCTGTTAGACACAGGCGAATGCAACCATTACATGAGGGGCAATCTGGAAGGAAGGAGAGGGAGGGGCCCCCATCCCTACTTATTCCGCAGTATCCTTCCCTCTGAATAGTGATTTTCTCTAGAAACATGTACACGCACACACACACACGCACACACACACACACACACACACACACACACACCCTGATGTCAGTTTTTGAATCTCTGATAAAAGGAGAAAACTGTTCATATTTATTAGTTTGTCTCCCGTAATGTTAGGGCAGGAAGTTGTAAACTGAATGGGTCCCCACCTTCTAGCTCTGAAACAGATACGATGAAAATAAAATTATCTTCACCTCAAACAGTGAACTCTTTTGTTTCAGATAAGATCAAGATATTTATGACTGACACTCCAGAAGAAGAAGAAGAGGAGGAGGAGGAGGAGGAGGAGGAGGAGAAGGAGAAGAGAGAAAGAAAGAAAAGGAGGGAGAGAGGGAGGGAGGGAGGGAGGATGAAAGGGAAGGAGGGAGGAAGGAAGAAAGGAAGGAAAGGAGGAAGGGAGGGAAGGAGAGAGGGAGGAAGGAAGGAAGGAAAAAAGGGAAGGAGGGGGGGGAAGTAAAGTAAAGAAAGAAGACCCCCTGCCTTGGCTTCTAAAATCCCAGCCCACGCTTTCAGTGAGTAATTAAAAAAACTACCTTAGGAATCATTGAAGTTGAGAATCCCAAATTTTTCTCTATATTCTCTCTAGTTTAAAAAAAATTTTTTGAGTGCTTTTCCCAATTATGCAATCGAATAAATCTTCCCTTGACTTTACTAATAACTATAAGCTATTTTCAGTATTTCCCCATACTTCCAGGGAAAGTTTCTAAAAGTTCCTTTGAATGGCGAGTGAAGCCATATGACTGGCAAGCAGGATGGAATTCTTCTCGGAAAGCACTCTTAGCGTATTAAAGATAAGCATTAGAGTTTGGGGAGGAAAAGGCGCAGGGTGTGACATTTTTCATGCGGCTTGAATGAAGTAAGAGACTCGAAGGCAAGAGAAGTCTGGTGAATTATAAGTTATGGTAGCAATTCAAGGAAGTCATAAACTGGAAGACTTTTATGGCACCGGGGAGACAGTTTGCGGCTATTAGTGGATTAAAAAGCACGTGGGACTCGGGGGCTCAGAAAGATGGAGGCCCGAAAGAGCTGGCGAGTTCCGTATCAGCAGAGCAAAGATGCTGACTGACAGACTCTGCAAACACATGCTAATAAACACGATCCTCTAAACAGTCAAAAATAGAACCGCGCAAAGCCACAGGAATCCACGCCGTCGATCTCTCCCTCCAAATTTAGTCTCCTTCAGCAGCGCGTGGCTTCACTGCGATCCAAACTTTTGCACGTCCTTCTGGACACCATCGCTGGAATATTCGAGAGCTAGTAAAAACGCAGCGGCGGGAGAAGGGGAGTGCGGTTGGTGACGATTTTCACTCGTCTTTGAAAACTGGCTGCATGCTCCAGGCAGCAGAGGGGGGTGCAAACGTGCGAATGTGCGCTTCCAGCAGACCTGAGCTCAAACCAAACTGCACACTTGAGCCTCCATGAGCCTCAACGTCCTTGCCTGAATTCAGGGCATCACCGTACACACGTCTCGGGGTTTTAAGCTTTTCGGTGCTTACAATGGAAAACTCAAATATGATCTTACTAAGATGCAGACTCAAATCTGTAAGTCTGGGTGGATCCTCCAAAGCAGGTTGGGAGCAAGCTCCCAGCATTCCCAGCGTTGCCCATACATACCGCTGATCCAGAGGGGAAGAGTCAAATTCTCGAAGAACTTAGTGTGTACTTCACTGACACTTAATAATATCAGTATTCCTTGTGTTTCATGTACACTATTTCTGAGCCTACACAAAAGTCCCCAATCAAAGGGAAATAAGGTCTTCCCATTTCCAGAGGTACTACAGACCTGTTTGACGTGTGTCTGTATGAATGGTCTTAAGAGAACGAAGGACTGGCCCTGTTCAGTGGCTCACTAGGTCTTTAGAACATCTCCCTAAAATTGTAAGGTGTAATCAACTGCCCAGGTAAGCATCATTGAGCTTGGGGAAGCAGAGGGTATATATGCCCTAACCAACAACACAGCGGGGCCTGGATAAAACTTCCTCGCTAGAAACCACTGCTTTCCCACGTACAATGCACAGCCGGAGGAAACATCGCACACTTTGCCCTCACACATAGGTGAGTTCTCGAAGAATTCCCTCGGGAGCCTTGATGATGTTTCGAACAAGTTGATTGGGCAGCGAAAGAAATCACCTGCGAAAATCCTCTACGACAAGAAGAGCCGCCTAGTTAATTAGCGGAGCAATTATTTGAGTTGTGGGATCCTCAAATGTTGCAAAATTCCCCGCTGTGACGGTTGTTGCCTAACAGAAAGGACTGTGCAGATTCCTTTAGAACCGTAGCCTGCTATATTTCACGAGTTATATTTATATTAAGAGCTTCATTGGCATATTTTAACTCCTACACTAAAATGATGCTAAGACATCATTTGTAATTTTTTTTTACCATGTGTCTTAAGTAACAATTTCTGTAACCAGGTAAGGATAACTCAAATGCTGTGTTTAAGTTTTTTACTTTTTGTTGCGACTCAAATTTAAAAAAAGAAAGACAGAAAGAAACAGGCTAGATGGACGCAATGTAACTAGGTTTAACAAACTATTACATGTATAAAGTATGTGATGGCTGTTGTAAAAAGGAAGAGCTGAGCATCTAGACATGGGGCAGAGCTTGGGTAATGACTGAGAACTGAAGGGAACTCTGCACTGCCCCCTGAGTTTGATTTCTTTCTAAAAACCAAACAGGATGTAAACCCGGAAGGGCTCCTTCTCATTGTAAGATTGGAAATAACAGCATTGGGATAATTGTAACTGTTCTTGAAAGAAAAAAAAAAAACAGACTTCTAAAAAACATCTTTCCGAATGCCCTTTGATGTGCCGGGACCCCTACCCTCTCTATGGGCATTTCTTCCCTGAAGGTTGCGACAGGGCCAAGAAGAATAACAAGCTCCCTATAGACGCCAGGATGCTAGGCGTACCTGGGAAGGAAACAATGCTATTACCATAGTCATAGGATTGTGGTAAACCTGAAGAATCTGTAGGTCACATGGGCAGAAATAAGCTCCCATCTGTTTCTACCAGCAGGTGGATGAAAAAACATACAGCCTCACTCACTAATTACCTCCAACAGAATCTAACTCTAAATATTTTGCATGTAGAGATTTCCTTCCTATGTTTATAAATACACATATATGACAAAGAAGCACTTATTTTAAAGATCTTAATACCTTGTTTGTTAGGCAATTAGTATTTAGGAGAGGGTCTCCCTTGACAGCTCCACAAACAGAGATTCCCGATTCATCTGCCGCAGGGGGACTTGCGTGCCTTGGCAGCCTTCCTCCCTTTGCTCGGTGGAGTGGTTAAGCCCATATTCCACATCAGACTGCCTTGTCTTTCCCAAGCCACCTTGGCTACCTATCCCCATAATTAACCTGTAAGGTAGTCATGTGGAGGAATCTGCTCGTCTCGTGAGTCTTGGAAAATGTCAATTTAATGTCAAAATATTTCCCTTTATTTTTCTCCACAGGCACCTGCACTATTTAATCAACAAATAAACAGAAACGTGGCGAAAACCATGGTGAATCCGAGGAGAATAGAGGGCTTTCCCGTCATTCCCCATGCCATCGTGACTCTCCAACACGACCAAGACTTCCCTTAAGCATGTCTGTGTGATGGCAACCTAGCCCCTCGGGAGCCTTGTCTCCTCTCCTTCCTGTGAAGAGCCGGCTTTCAATGTGCAGAGCCGTGTTTAAGCGTGGTGGTGTGACCGGCTTCCTTCTGTTCGATGATTTGGGAGCAGACATCACTTTCAGATTTTAGGTCGTGGAAACTTTGAGATGTGTTTATACACAGGCTTCACTCTCTTGTCCTGACTGGCTAGGATAGAGGGGAACCCTGACTGGCTAGGATAGAGGGGAACCCTGACTGGCTAGGATAGAGGGGAACCCTGACTGGCTAGGATGGAGGGGAACCCTGACTGGCTAGGATAGAGGGGAACCCTGACTGGCTAGGATAGAGGGGAACCCTAACTGGCTAGGATAGAGGGGAACCCTAACTGGCTAGGATAGAGGGGAACCCTGACTGGCTAGGATAGAGGGGAACCCTGACTGGCTAGGATAGAGGGGAACCCTGACTGGCTAGGATAGAGGGGAACCCTGACTGGCTAGGATGGAGGGGAACCCTGACTGGCTAGGATAGAGGGGAACCCTAACTGGCTAGGATAGAGGGGAACCCTGACTGGCTAGGATGGAGGGGAACCCTGACTGGCTAGGATAGAGGGGAACCCTAACTGGCTAGGATAGAGGGGAACCCTGACTGGCTAGGATAGAGGGGAACCCTAACTGGCTAGGATAGAGGGGAACCCTGACTGGCTAGGATGGAGGGGAACCCTGACTGGCTAGGATAGAGGGGAACCCTGACTGGCTAGGATAGAGGGGAACCCTAACTGGCTAGGATAGAGGGGAACCCTAACTGGCTAGGATAGAGGGGAACCCTGACTGGCTAGGATAGAGGGGAACCCTGACTGGCTAGGATAGAGGGGAACCCTGACTGGCTAGGATAGAGGGGAACCCTGACTGGCTAGGATGGAGGGGAACCCTAACTGGCTAGGATAGAGGGGAACCCTAACTGGCTAGGATAGAGGGGAACCCTGACTGGCTAGGATAGAGGGGAACCCTGACTGGCTTCTACTGGGGTACATATGGTGGTCACACAACATAAATTGGGAAACAAACAAACAAAAAAAAACCAAGCAAACAAAAAACAACAGTTTCGCTGCTTCCAATACTTAACTCCTTGCCTTACGCAGAGTTTAGATCTCAACCCCCAACGTTTTACCGTTTGAAGACATTCCCCTGGAGATCAGTGATAGGAACAAAATGGGGACCAAATCTTGAAGCAAAAACATAAAGAAACTGCAGCATAGACTCTAGAACCAGGAGACTCATATCGAGTCATTAAAAATAGAGGAGGAGTTGGGGTAATCACGGGTTTCAGAAAAATAATGTCATCTATTTATTTGTTAGTCTGTTTATGTTTGCTATGAGCAAACCCAAAAGCGTTTAAGTAATGAAACAGGATAGCTTCCTACTGACTTATTCCATTTTGTCTGAAATTTGAATTTTTTTTTAAATTTTCATTTATTTATGTTTTTATTATGTATACAATATTCTGTCTGTGTGTATGTCTGCAGGCCAGAAGAGGGCACCAGACCTCATTACAGATGGTTGTGAGCCACCATGTGTTTGCCGGGAATTAAACTCAGGACCTTTGGAAGAGCAGGCAATGCTCTTAACCGCTGAGCCATCTCTCCAGCTCCTAATCGAGCGTGATAAAAAAAAAAAAAAAACATGTCGAAACAAACACCAAGAATGGGCCTAGTCAAAGTGAAATGATTTCCTGTAAACGTTTGAAGTAGAAGGCACTGGAAACATGTAAAGAGAAGGCATGTTCTAAAATCAGTGGATGGGCCATGGAGAGGAGAGGCACCATTGTCAAGAGAGGAAGACGACTCGGAAGGACATAGGGTGTTGATGGAGCCGTCCCAGGACAAAACAGAAAAACAAATGCAGAAGTGAGTGACAGATTCTGGGTGACACCACAGGAAGACAAGGAGCCTAGCCGTGACTACCCCAGCGTTTCTTTTTAAACATGTTTCATCCCAGAATCTCTCCCCCTTTCCTTCATTTTTCTCAGTAATACCAAGGAATGTCTTTAGGGTCCTAGTCATCTGAGGAGTCCGGTTTATTACAGTTGCTATTTTTAAATGATTTATACGAGTCACCAATGGAGGGAAATAAAGTTTATCAACTCTAATGCTTGCCGGTATAATCAAGGATATGCAACCCTCTTTCTTGTCCTTTTCCTCGGTTCAGGCACATTTGTATTTCAGAGTTATTGGCTGGGCTTTTGTGAAGCCAGTGACAAGAAAATATACCGAGAAGCAACTGAAGTTAGGGCGGAAATTTATGCCCACAGTACTTAACGGCAGAAGTATTAAAATGGCTACGGCCCACATGGGGACACATCAGGCCAGGATTTACTGTCACTGAAATCACCCCGCGCCGCTGACTACATTACAAAACCAACACCATAAAGGAGACTGCAGGATGGGGACAAGATGCTGGGAAAGCCGCTCAAGAAATAAAGGCTCAGCGGACTTTACGGCTTTGGTAATGTTTGTCACTTAGTACAGTTTATAAAAATTTGCTTATTAAATTTTGTAGGGCAAACCAACACATCTTCCTCTCTTTTCTTTTTTTTCCCCCTCCAGTGGTGCCCACAGAGGTTTCCAACAGCTGCAGGTGCATTCTGCCTGCCCTTCCCTCCCCCGCTTTATTACAATACATGTTGTTCAGAAATTTTCAATTCGGCTATAAACAATCTACTTTATCAACAACATGCTTTTGCACTTTTTGAAATGGTGCTTTGAGGCAGATGAATGAAAATAAGGCTGGCGGCGTGCCAATAAAATTCTGCAAACCGTGCCTTCCGCGGGGGCACCGAGGAAAGCAGCCGGGCCTTTTATGTCTTGCCGTGGATTCTGGGATGCGTGTCTTTTCCTACAATAGAGGCTTTATTTTGGCTGACTGTTTGTTCTAATCTCGGCTGACACCTCTAGACAGTAACAGAGCACACACTTTTAATCAACAGTGAAAAAAGATCTCTGGGTAAGGAGGTTGCTATCTTTCCAAAGGCTGTTGAGCGTCCACGTTGTGAGTGGAGGTTGGATTCTGATCTCTAGAATGGATAGGACATGAAGAATATCATTTGTTCTGCTCCGAACAAAACACCTTATATACGCAGTGTGGCTTCTAAACTGCAGTCCCCCCACTCTAAACAATTTAAAATCTAAAATCATCTTAGAGACACCTATTTTCTTCCATGGCTTTTCTATTCTTTTCTTTTCTCTTACAAATTTAACTTTTAAAAAGTTAGATTTTTATCTCAATGGGGTAATAATGACACTCATGTTAATCTCAACTCATTATGCATTGTGAAAGAAAAGAGATTAAAGAGATTAAAGTTTGTTTTCTCAGTTTCATATTGGTTGGATTATGAGAACTTTAAATCCCAGTTTAGTTTTCTGTAAATAAACTTTATTTTTATAACTCACTATTAAAATCTTGCTACCAAATACTCATTTGGAAAACCCCCATTAAAGAGTACATTTGCACACTGGGGACTTTCAATCCCTAATAACTTTATTGATTTGTGGTCAAGTCATATATGCCCACAATGCGAAGTCACCCACAAATTTAAGAATCTTTTTTTATTTTTCAACTAAAATTAGAGTTATTTTTACCAGCTATGAAAATTAAAAGTAAGTCATGTCATAAATATCCAACATTGAAAAATCATTTTTTAAATAGGCTCATTATAAGTACTTGTACATAATAAAAACAAATAGTTGGGAACTGGGTTTTATTTGCGTTTATTTATACATTATATGAAACAATGACAAAATACTTTGTAAATTGAGCAGCCTGATTAACTGCCCATTTGCTTTTGGTTACAAATGCATTCCCAAATCAATGTGGTGTTTAGTGACACAGTGACATTCATTTGGAATTCAATATTGTGAAAACTGGGACTCCAACATATTTTTCCTATCTTTATAAACAATATTCTCACCACAGGGAATTTCCAGAAATTCAAATACTCTCCAGTTCTGATAAATGGCTAATGGTTTTATTTCATATATATTATCCTTTAATATATTTATATTTAAATGACAAGTTTAGACATTATTATGGAGCAAAGCAATCCAAGAAATTTCATATTAATAAAGTTTATATAGTTACACATTTTACATTCGGGCTCCCAAGTTAAGACAGCACTATCACGAAGTAATTCTATGTGGAAAAATGTACAGCATTGATGAATCATTTTAAGCACCAAATTCGCGACATTTCAAAGATAAAGCCGATTTGGACACATTGCTGTGACATCTATGCTCCCATCCCTCTCGGCATCCAAGTCAGATCTGGAACACAGCCACTTTGTACTCGAGTACAGAAGAGCCAGGCAAAGGGTTCTGGGAAAGCATAAACAGGGACCCGAATGTCCCAACCATCTAAGAAGCAGAACTGCGGCTAAACTCCACACACGCACACACCAGGGATTTAACGTGGAGGGGGAAAGACAACTTCCGTGGCTAGCAAATGAGGTTTTCGTGGCTGGGCTGTAGCCTCAGTTACCCCGAATTCTCTAAATCCACCCGTCTTTCTACTCTTCACTGCCTTCTTCTCTGCTCTCGGGGCTCTCCTCGAGAACTCCCAGGCCTGGTTTTCATGTCTCCCGCCTCACCATCTTGCGTGACTGCCACCTGATCCGCATGAGGCTATGGGTTTCATCTGGGCAACAGAAGGAACTGGCTGATGGCGTAACAGTGTGATATACGCCACAGACCCCCAATCCCGACCTTTCTCTGTGCTAGAACCCTGTCCTAATTGTGCTCAGCTTGTGTTTTTATCCTTCCTGGAAATTGGAATGACCTCATAAGCTCAATCTGGGTAAAATCCTTCCATATCCAGGAGCCATGCGTCTTCTGCCTTCTTGTAAGCCTGTCTCCACCTTAAGAAACAAAAGAGCCTGTTGCCTGTAAGGTCCCAGGATCCTCTGTCTACACAGGTCACTCCTTGCTTAGTTTTGAAAGTTTTCAAAGGCTGGAGGAACAAGGACTGTGTTTCACCCTTCTCTCAGGTGAAGACACACTAAATAGTGTTTAACAAATGAAGAACAAAGCAGTGTATTCATCGGTATTTCAGTAATGATCTTTCAAGCGTTCATATCATGCAGATGGTGTGCTAGGGTCATGGGAGAAGCTAACTCATCCAGGAGTGCTGAAGGAGCTCACGGAGTGGTACTTCCTCCTGAAAGACAGAGAATAGACCCTGGGGAAGGCTGTAATAGGTTCCTGGATCTACTGGGCTGTATTGCACAGCGACAGAAATGTGTTTGTGCATGTACAGAGTGGGACAAGCCATGACGTACCATCAGTCCATCAGAATTTACACTGGGCTGAATACACTAAAATAATTTTATCATCAGGAAATATCGGTAATGTCCAACAATCATTCCACATTTCAGGCGAGTAAAATGGTCCTTCTAAATCCCCCATCACTCCGGGCTTTAAGGAGCTCATCTGTCCATTTACTGGGAAATGAAGCATTCAAGATTTGACAGATTCCAAATCATATACAGCTTGAATCCTTTTGATATCAAAACATTGTTTGCAAAATACAGTTTATTGACCTAGTACTATTTGATGGGCCTCAAGTAGGAATCTCTGTAGCATTACATTCATCAATAGTATTGATTATTAAAGAGAAAAGAAACCAAACAAAGCAGGATCAGTTGACAAATTCAAGATTACCGCATCCGAATAGTGAATGTGTTCCCCTTCTAGGGTGTGGTCACATTGTTTCAATAGCTCAATAATTCAGTATGTGATGTGATTATTTAATATCTCGGCGTCTTACCCTAAAATTCTAAAAAAAGG